>NC_138965.1:147885000-149146000 GCF_055761805.1 Camellia sinensis | reverse complement strand
TATATTATAATTATGTTGTATTATATAATATAATATATTATAATAGCTTATTAAGTTAGAATGGGGATTAGGTAATCAAAGAAAAAAAAGAGAGCAGTGCTGTTGTGCGGCGGCAAGCCGAGAGAGAGAGAAATCAAGAAAAAGAGAGGGTCTGTGGCCATGTGTGGGAGAAAGAGGAAAGGGGGAAGAAAAGTTTAGGGTTTTGTTTTGGTGGTTTCATTAGTTCTTCAAATATTTTCTTTATCTTCAAATAAATATTGGGAGTACAAAACTTACTTCCTTTGATTTATATTTAATTCGTTGTTTTTATTTATTTATTTATTTGATATTAGTTTGATTTTATTTTTACATAAAGATGATAGATTGATTTTAATTATTTTGATTAGTTGTGTATGTAAGGTTTAGAATTTTTAGATGATTGATTTATTTTAATTATTTTGATTAGTTGTGTATATTAGGTTTAGGGTTTTTTAGATGATTGATTGATTTTAATTATTTTGATTAGTTGTGTATGCAAAGCTTATGATTTTTATATGGATTTATTTTATAGATGTAATCACACTCATGGATATATGAAATTAAAATAAATTAGGAACCCATAGATAAATTCCTTACACTCCACCATGACTCCATGGATTGTAGTTTTATTGGAGTGTTGGTAAGAAAGAATATAAAAAAAAAGTGAGGATTATGAAATTTATTTGAATGCTTTAGGCTTGATATTGTTATGTTTGTTCTCATTAGTGAGATGCTTTGTATATGTATATTGTTGCCTCGTTCTCAAGAGTAGACGAGTGCTTTGATTTACGCGCGTACGTATATACTAACCATCCGGAGAGTGTGGCTCAAACTTGTAACAACCCAGATTTTTAATTATTCTATAGAATTTATACTAATATTATTTAATCTCAGTTCGGAAAACATATAATTTATTATATATTATTATGCGTAATTTTGTAAAATAATATAATTATTAAAAGTTTAGGAGTCAAAATATAAATAATAATAATATAGATAATATAAATAATAATAATAATGGGTGTGGTAGTAAAATAAATAATTAATCTTATGTTGGTATACGATAGAGTGTAATTTAATTAAAAATTAAATTATTTATATAATTATATTAAAATATTGAGTCAAAAGATAATTATCTTAAATATTTATTAAGAATAAAAATAAAACTATATAATTATGAATTAAATCTGAGGGAAAGCGACGCCTGTCACGTGCTGAGCGCCTGTGGCGTCCTCCTTCCTATTTAAGGGAGGCAACAATGATTCATTCCACTAAAAACATCACCACTAATATCATTAATGCATTAAAAAAGTAAAAAAAAAAATACAACTCCAAGACCAAAACATCACATCATTAATGACGGGACCCACTGCCACCTAATTAGTGGGAGCACTAAGCATTTTTCTTAAGGGAGGAGTTGATCAACCTGCGAGAAGAAAAAAAAAGAAAGAAGAAAGGAAAGAAAAGAAAGAAGAAAAGAAAGAGAGAAATGCGAGAAAGAAGGAAAAAAATAGTGAAAGTTAAGAAGGTCTTTAACAGTGGAAAGAAAGTATAAGGTATTAAAGTTAAGGTGAGTTATATTATACTTTGAGTTACCAAAATGTATTTTACATATGTTTTGACTTACCAAAATCTGTTTTATACAAGTTATGTTTTTAATAAAAGTTCTGTTTTATAAAGGTTTCAGTTACGTGGTTTTATTTTTGAACTCTATTTGCTCAAAAGTAAACCCATGGATATGTCTGTTTATATTTTAAAGAATATTTGACTATAACCTTATAAACAATTATGTTTTGTAAGTACCACCACGGCAGTCCCACGCTTTGGGGGACTTAAATAACCATTGGCTTCTGTTTGACCACTTTGTGGTCCTCTGTTTGTCATGGATCCATTGACCTCTGTTCTGTGCGGAGCAAACTGCTGTACGGAGTTAAGTGCTACACTATTGTGGGAGCCATCTCTAGAATCCGTACAAGCCACCTCTTGAATCCGTACCTCTGTTCTGTGCGGATCAAAGTGCTGTGCGGAGCTAAGTGCTACACTATCGTGGGAGCCACCTCTAGAATCCGTACGAGCCACCTCTTGAATCCGTACGAGCCACCTCTTGAATCCGTATCTCTGTTCTCACTGTCACTTCTGTGACCTCTGCTCTGTTATGTTCTATTCTGTACCGTGGTTATGGTGATATATTTACATAATATCTGTATTTCAGTTTCTGTTACTTAAATGATTTCTGCTACTCAAATGATTTGTTTATGTAAATGTTTTGGCTACATAACTATCAATGGTTATTTCATATCCCTTATACTCTTGGTATAATATTTCTCACTCTGCCATGTGCTTATAGTTTTTTTACCAATTTTTAGAAAATAATGCAATTCAGAAATAGCTTTGGAAAGTCTTAGATGCGGGGCTGCGGAATAGACACACACAACACTTTTATAGTTGTGTTTATATGTAAATATCAGTTTTTTTGCCAATAAATTTTGTAATAAAAATAGAAGCTCCAATGATTATTTTTGTACCCTTACTTAAATATTTCTTTCGCTTGCGTTTATTGATTTGTTTAAGAATTGGCCGTAGGTAACTTTAGTTGCTGGCCATCACGATACTTAACCCTTGGGTACGGGGAGCGGGTCGTGACAAAACTCGAGACGATATCCCCGTGCAAGTTTGGCTTCGAAGCGGTGTTAGGTATATAGGAGGCACATGAGATATATGTGTAGGCCGGAAGTGGAGGCCGGAGTAGTGGAGTTAAGGTACAAAGAATTTAATTATGAGTTTATTGTTATAGTGTGAATTGTATTGATTTGTACATCTTGAAAAATGGTAAAAGACCTCGATAAATTATGAAATTTGAGCAAAGGCATATATACATGATTCTAGACAACTTTTGTGTTTTAACTTTTTATTCAAAAAATCGATTAGAACTTAGAATCGGATGATCTTAGATATTGTAATTTTGATTCATTTTAGCAATGCAAATTTTAGAGGCTATTTTAACCCACGAAACGAGCTCATTTTTATTGGTTTCGCGTAAACTGAAGTAAAACATTATTCTGAACACTTTTTGTGTTTTGAACTTTTCCGAAAAAATTCATCTTACAACAGTTTCTTTTCATTTTCAGCTCCAGATTTTTCGATCAAAATTCGGTTATGATTTTCTATTAAGTTTTTCTCTCAAGCTATTCAGTTTCTACTAAATTCGTCCACCTAGTCTTTTAGAAAATTTGTTTTTGTACAACTTTTGTTCTTTGAGTTTTGGTCAATTCGAATTATTTAAGTATGAAATGGTGCATTTTTATACTTCTTTAGCAAGTTACTTATGATTAAATTATACTAACTTTATTTTTTTTTTGTAAGATGGTGGGTCTCACTAACTTTTTATGCAGGGCTGACCCACCATATTTTTATTTTTATTTTTTTATTTTATACTCAATTTATATTTCGTTGTGTACGAGTAAGAAACTAAATCCCACCGTATCTCGAGAAACTACCCATTCGTCTCGGTGCAATTGGAACTACTTGTCTTGTCCCGTAACAAAAATTAAATGTATTTTTGTTTGTGTCTGGTGGACATGTGGGTGTTAAATCGTGTACTCATACCAGTATGCCTGTATACTGACCCGTTTTACCTCTTGACAACTCGGGTGCGTTCTGTTTGAGCGCAGCCGAGCTTCCTTTGTAGGATTAGTTGGGACTACGGTGGTGACGTGGTATAACTATAGTTGTTGGACATGTCTCTTGAATTTCTTTTATTTTATTGAGCTTAGGGTTGATGTTAGTTTATGTATTTAATATTTTTTTTTATAACTTTAGTATTGGGATAATTTGGTATGGTTTGTAACCGTACATTGTTTAAGTTATTTTGACTATGTATTGTTACTTTAATGTTGGAGGTATTGGCTAGCTATGAAATTATGGTGGATGGTTTGGTTGGCGTTTAGTTTTTATTGTTTCATCCCTAGGATTTGGATGATGGAATATTAATTGAGGTTTAGTCCTAATTTAATATTTAATTGTCCAAATTTGGGAGCGTGATAATTTGGTATCAGAGCTCTAGGTTATTCTAGACTTGTGAGAGTTTAGGTGATCCTCGGATTATGGAAACATGGGTTAGCTGGTTTAGTTTTGTGGTTGAATTTATTCTAAGTGTTTATGAACGAATTCTTTTTGTGTGTTTAACTTGAAGGTGATGGCTGGAAGGTATCTTTTATTTTTTTTTGAGAACCCATTAGAGTACTTTTTGATACTGGTGCCTTTTATGCTTTCATATCTAGATAGTTTGCAGAAAGAGAACATATTGTAACTACCTTCTTGTCCAGACCTATTCGTGTTGAGACCTCTTTAGGAGGGGCAGTTACTCTTTATGAGATGTGTAAAGATTTTGAGATTGACTTTGCGGGTAGAGTCTTGTATGTAGACCTAATTATGTTAAGGTTTGAGGGGTTTGTAATTATTTTGGGTATGGATTGGCTGCGAAAACACTTTGTGACTCTAGATTGTTCGGTATGCCATGGCTTACCCACACTTTTAGCGATGGAGAAGAGTCGGTGATGACGAGTTTTCTATGCTCGGTAGAAATCTCTAAGTAAGATATTAGTGAGGTAGATGTGGTGCGTGAGTTTGAAGATGTATTTCAGGAGATACCTAGACCTCCACCTCGACGGGTAGTAGAATTTCGCATTGACCTAACATCGGGAACTGTACTGATTTCTAAAGCGGCATATAGAATGGCGCCTAAAGCGCTTGTGGAGATGAAGAAGTAGCTGGAAGAGATTCTTCAGAAAGGGTTCATTCGTTCAAGTAACTCCCCGTGGAGAGCATTCGCGATCTTTGTCTCCAAGAATGACGGCACTCTCCGCATGTGCATAGATTACAAAGAGCTGAACAAGGTGATTATCAAGAACAAGTAATCGCTACCTAGAATTGATGATTTGTTTGATTAGTTGAAGGGGGCAGCTATGTTCTCTCAGTTTGATCTCAGAACAGGTTACCATCAGATGGGTGTGTCAGAGGAAAGTATACCGCTCACTGCTTTTTGGACTCGGTATGGGTTGTACGAGTTTCCTGTAATGCCTTTTGGTTTGACAAATGCTCCTGCCTATTTCATGGACTTGATGAATAGAATTTTTCAACCATATCTAGATAAGTTTGTGATTGTCTTCATATATGATATCCTGGTATATTCTAAGAATGAAGGAGAACATAGAGAACACTTGAAAGTCGTGTTACAGACTTTGAGGGAGCAGCAGTTATACGCTAAGTTCAGTAAGTGTCACTTTTGAGATAAAGAAGTTTGGTGTTTGGGAAGTGTTGTGTCCAATCAGGGAATAGTGGTAAATCTTAAGAAAGTTGTTGCGGTCAAAGAATGGAAGCAGCCTATAAACCTTACAGAGGTGAAAAGTTTTTTAGGACTAGCCGGTTATTACAGGAGATTTATAGAGAAGTTTTTCATTATTGCAGTACCCATGACCAAGTTGACCTGCAAGAATGTGAAGTTTGTATGGACAGATGATTGTGAGAAAGCTTTCTAGGCGTTAAAGCAGTGGTTGACTACAGCACCGGTGTTAACTATACCAATACAAGGAAAAAAGTTAGTAGTGTTTACTGATGCAAGTGAAACTGGGTTGGGATGTGTGTTGATGCAGCATCAGAAAGATTGTATATTATGCTTCTCGACAGTTAAAACCTCATGAGAGATGATACCCTACTCATGACTTAGAGTTGGCACTAGTTGTTTTTGCGTTGAAAGTGTGGCGACACTACTTGTTTGGGGAGCGCTTTGAGTTGTACACTGATCACAAGAGCCTCAAATATCTTTTTTCTCAAAAAGAGTTGAACATGAGGCAACAGAGGTGGGTTGAATTCGTCAGTAGTCATGATTTCGAGATCCTTTACCACCTAGGGAAAGGAAATGTGGTCGCAGATATACTTAGTCGACAACATGGGGTTATAGCGTCTTTGATGATTCAGGAATGAAAGTCCTTGGAGTTAATTTCGATGCATGATGTTCAACCAATAAAGAGTGTTGAGAGGGCATACATTGGTAGTTTGACCGTGTAGCTGACGTTACTGGGTAAAGTTTGTCAGATACAGAATTTAGATGGGTTTCTCGTCAGCAAGCTCGATGACCTTGTAGTGGATTTGACCGATGATTGTCCTATTGATTGGTCTGTGGACTCAAATAGGGGATTGCGATTCAAGGGCAGGTTGTGTGTACCTAACATTGTTGAATTAAGAAAAGAGATTATGGATGATGTCTATAGGTCCCGATATACCATTCTCCCTGGTTAGACTAAGATGTATCATGACCTAAAGAGGACGTTTTGGTGGGAAGGTATGAAGAAGGACGTAGGAGAGTATGTTTCTCGATGTTATGTGTGTCAACAGGTTAAGGCAGAACACCAACGACCGTTTGGACTTTTGTAGCCTCTTGAGATCCCTACTTGGAAATGGGGGTACATCTCTATGGATTTCGTGGATGGATTGTCGCGGTCTAAGTGAGGCAATGAATCTATTTGGGTGCTAGTGGATCGACTTACCAAGTCTGCTCATTTTATTCCTATCAGTGTTCACCGAATTGCGGATAAACTAACTAGGTTGTATATTTGGGAGGTGGTGCGACTTCATGGCGCACCAGTTTCTATAGTTTCGGATTGTGATCCGTTGTTTGTGGCAGAGTTTTGGGAGAGTTTTCAGCATGCTTTGGGTGCTAGGTTAGACTTGAGCACGGCTTATCATCCTTAGACAGATGGGCAAACTGAACTGGTAAATCAGATCTTGGAGGATATGTTGAGAGCTTATGTGTTCGATCTTGGTGGTAGTTGGAAAGAACACTTGCCATTGGTGGAGTTCGCTTATAATAATAGCTATCACTCTAGTATCGGGATGGCACCTTTTGAAGCTTTGTATGGGAGGCTATGTCGCTCACCTACTTGTTGGATAAAGGTAGGAGATGTGCAGTTGTTAGGACCAGAGTTGGTGAGGGAGACCACGAAGAAGGTGAACATTATTCGGGAATGTGTTAAGATTGCACAGAGTCGTCAGAAGAGTTACGCTAATAAAAAACATAAGGGAGTTGAGTTGAATGTTGGAGATTTTGTGTTTTTGAAGGTCTCGCTGATGAAGGGTATCAAGTGGTTTGGAAAGAAGGGAAAGTTGGCACCTAGATTTGTGGGACCATATGAGATCACTGAGAAGACTGGTAATGTGGCTTACAAATTAGCCCTACCATCTGCTTTAGCTATGATTCACAATGTGTTCCATGTATCTTTATTGCAAAAGTGTGTGCAAGACCTTTCCCAAGTAGTATCACCAGAAGTGTTGGAGATTAGTGACGATATGACGTATATGGTGCGACCGGTTACTATTCTAGACCGGGATGTAAAGCAGTTGCAGCATAAGAAAGTGAACTTGGTGAAATGTAATGGAGCGCGGATGAGAACGATTTAGAAGAGAAAGTTCGGCGTATGCACTCAAAACTTTTTGCTTATTACTCTCTCCTATCGAAACTCGGGATGAGATTCTTTTGAGGTGTGTATATTGTAACGACCCTGATTTTTCGTAAGTCTTTATTTATTTATTATTACTTTATTTTATGTTTGGCTTTATTAATTATGCGGACCCATGAGAATTTAATGTGGTATTTAATTAATTTAATGTGTTATTTAATTATATATAATTAATCCAAATATTTATATATTTATATTTGTTATATAAAAAAAGAGATGGTATATATATATATATTTAATCTTATATTTATATTTATATATATTATAATTATGTTGTATTATATAGTATAATATATTATAATAGCTTATTAACTTAGAATAGGGATTAGGTAATCAAAGAAAAGAAAAGAGTAGGGCTGTGTGAGGCGGTAAGCCGAGAGAGAGAGAGAAGGTCTGCGACAGTGTGTGGGAGAAAGAGGAAAGGGGAGAAGAAAAGTTTAGGGTTTTGTTTTGGTGGCTTCATTAGTTCTTCAAATATTTTTTTGATCTTCAGATAAATATTGTGAGTACAAAACCCACTTCCCTTGATTTATATTTAATTCATTGTTTTTATTTATTTATTTATTTGATGTTAGTTTGATTTTGTTTTTACATAAAGATGATAGATTGATTTTAATTATTTTGATTAGTTGTGTATGTAAGGTTTAGGATTTTTAGATGATTGATTTATTTTAATTATTTTGATTAGTTGCGTATATAAGGTTTAGGGTTTTTTAGATGATTGATTGATTTTAATTATTTTGATTAGTTGTGTATCCAAGGCTTAGGATTTTTATATGGATTTATTTTATGGATGTAATCACACTCATGGATATATGAAATTAAAATAAATTAGAAACCCATAGATAAATTCCTTACACTCCACCATGACTCCATGGATTGTTGTTTTATTTGAGTATTGGTGAGAAAGAGTGTATAAAAAAAAAAGAGTGAGGATTATGAAGTTTATTTGAATGCCTTAGGCTTGGCATTGTTATGTTTGTTCTCATGAGTGAGATGCTTTGTATATGTATATTGTTGCCTCGTTCTCAAGAGTAAACGAGTGCTTTGATTTACACGCGTACGTATATACTAACCATTCGGGGAGTGTGGGTCAAACTCGGGACGATATCCCCGTGCAAGTTTGGCTTCAGATCGGTGTTAGGTATACGGGAGGCACATGGGATATATGTGTAAACTGGAAGTGAAGGCCGAAGTGGTGGAGTTAAGGTATAAAAAATTTAATTATGAGTTTATTGTTATAGTGTGAATTGTATTGATTTATACATCTTGAAAAATGGTAAACAGCCTCGATAAATTATGAAATTTGAGCAAAGGCATGTATACGTGATTCTAGACAACTTTTGTGTTTTAACTTTTTATTAAAAAGATCGGTTAGAACTTAGAATCGGATGATCATAGATATTGTAGTTTTGATTCAATTTAACAATGCAGATTTTAGAGGTTGTTTTAACTCACGAAACGAGCTCATTTTTATTGGTTTCACGTAACGAAAAAATTCATCTTATAGCAATTTGTTTTTGTTTTCAGTTCCAGATTTTTCGATCGAAATTCGATTATGATTTTCTATTAAGTTTTTCTCTCAACCTATTCTGTTTCTACTAAATTCGTCCGCCTATCCTTTTAGGAAATTTTTTTTTTTTGTAAGATGATGGGTCTTACTAACTTTTTATGCAAGGCTGACCCATCATATTTTTATTGGTATTTTGTTTATTTTATACTCAATTCATAATTCGTTGTGTACGGATAAGAAACTAAATGCCACCATATCTCGAGAAACTACCCATTCGTCTCGGTGCGGTTGGAACTACTTGTCTTGTCCCGTAACAAGAATTAAATGTATTTTTATTTGTATCTGGTGGACACGTGGGTGTTAAATCTTGTACTTATACTAGTATACCTGTATACTGACCCACTTTGTCTCTTGGCAACTCGAGTGCGTTCCTTTTGAGCTCAGCCGAGCTTCCTTTGCAGGATTAGTTGGGGCTACGGTGGTGACGTGGAATAACTATAGTTGTTGGACATGTCTCTTGGATTTCTTTAGTTTTATTGAGCTTAAGGTTGATATTAGTTTATGTATTTAATATATTTTTTTTATGACTTTAGTATTGGAATAATTTGGTATGGTTTGTAACCATACATTATTTAAGTTATTTTGACTATATATTGTTACTTTAATGTTGGAGGTATTGGCTAGTTATGAAATTATGATGGATGGTTTGGTTGGCGTTTAGTTTCTTTTGTTTCACCCCTAGGATTTGGATGATGGAATATTAATTGGGGTTTAGTCCTAATTTAATATTTAATTGTCCAAATTTTGGGACGTGACATGAGGTGTACATAACTGAAGTCAAGAGACAATTAGATAGAAGGCTAAAATAGTAAGATCAGACAGGGGTGGTGAGTATTATGGTAAATATGATGAGTCAGGCCAAAATCCTGGCCCATTTGCCAAATTCTTAGAAAAGAAATGTATTTGTGCTTAATATACAATGTCTGGTACGCCACAGCAGAATGGAGTTGCTGAAAGGCGTAATCGTACACTTAAAGATGTGGTTAGGAGTATGTTAAGTTACTCAATTGTACCCATTCACTGTAAGGTGAAGTTTTAAAGACTGCAATGTATATCTTAAATAGGGTTCCTAGTAAGACGGTCCCAACAACTCCTTTTGAGTTGTGGACTGGTAGGAAACCTAGTTTGAGACACTTACATATTTGGAGTTGTCCAGCAGAGGCAAGAATCTTCAACCCACAAGAGAAAAAGTTAGACTCAAGAACAATATCTGGATATTTCATTGGTTATCCAGACAAGTCTAAAGGGTACAAATTTTATTGTCCTAATCACAGTACGAGGATAGTAGAGACTGGTAATGCTAGATTCCTAGAGTGAAATTAGTAGGAGTGAGAAAACATGAGTGGTGAATTTCGAGAAAATTAGGGTGGATGTGCCAACATTTGATCCTTATCGAAAAATTGTTGTTCCTCAGACTATTCCACAGGCTGAGGGAAATGAATAACATAATGAAAATCCTTCACCACCTCATGTTTCACCACTTCATGAAGATACCACCATTGAAAATATTGTAGAACCACCACAACCGGCAGTTCTGAGAAGATTTCAGAGGGAAAGAAAGCCTGCCATTCCAGATGATTACATAGTGTATCTACAGGAATCTGATTTTGATATTGGGATTAACAAAGATCCAGTCTCATTTTCACAGGCCATGAATAGTGATGATTCGACTAAATAGGTCAATGCTATAAATGAAGAGTTAAAATCCATGGAACAGAATGGTGTTTGGGATCTCGTCGAATTGCCTAATAATTGTAAAAAGTTTAGGTGTAAATGAGTCTTCAAGACCAAGCGCGACACAAAAGGCAATATCGAACGATTTAAAGCTAGACATGTTGCCAAGGGTTTTACTCAAAAAAAGAAGGCATAGACTATACAAAGACCTTCTCTCCAGTGTAGACACCCCATTTTTGATCGACCTCAAGACTCAGACGTCATCGATTGAGCGCTCGGTGATAGTGCATGTTTGTGCTTATTTCAAGGTTTTGGAGTTTTCGGTTGAGTGCCTTGCCTCCGGGCCTCTAAACTCTTTGTGTTTTGGCTTGGTTTGTGGACCATGCCTTTTTGCCCTTGCTTGGAGGAGGAAGAAAGGTCCGTAGACCACTTTTCCCTCCTGGAGACTAGTTTCTGTTTTTTGGAGCCTTCGGCTGCGCGTCTTGTCTCGAGACCGCTTAACGTTCTCCGTTTGGCCTGATTTTCAAACCATGCCTTGTTGCCTTTGCCCAGAGGGACACAGAGGTTTGGGAGACCACTTTTTGTGATCGTAGCCCACTTTCCCCTCGTAGACTGCTTTTGGTGCCCGTAGACTAGTTTTTGAGGCTTCCGGCTGCGCGCTTTGACCCCCCGAACTTTTGTCTTTTATCCTTTTTGGTTTGTTTTTGGCACAAACCTTGTTTTCCTTGCTTGGAGGGTGGAATAAGGGTGGAAGACCAGTTTCTCTCCCTGAAAACCACTTTTCTTCCTGCCAGCTAGTTTTCTGGTCGGCCAACTGGTCTTCTTGGTCTTTGGACCATCAAAAGTGGTCGGCCACCACACCATTGGTTTGCTTTCAGTGTGCAGACCACTCCTCTCCCCCTGCCGACCACTTTCTTTCCTGGCAGACCACTTGTGGTGGTCGACCGACCACAACAAGTAGCTGGCCGACCACTTCAAGTGGTCGGCAGCTTTCCAGCACCTTTCTGAAGATCTTTTGGTGCCAGCTGTAACAGCTGGAGGGCACAGAAACCATCCTCCATACATGTGTATGAAGGGATGGCTTTAGACCGTAAGCTTGTTCAACAAGCTTGAACTTTGGTTCTCTATAAAAAAGAACCTCCCCCATTTTGCCTTAGGTTCAGAAAAACTCCTTTGAGCTATACATACATCTTTGTCTCTATATTTTCTTCCTTGCTTCATATTTGTGCTTGAAAGTGCATTTTCATCATACTATTACACACAAACACATAGTGAAACACCACCCTTTTGTTGCTGAGGCACTTTGAAGTTGGTTTTGGTGTTTTTGGACTGGTTTTGATCCAAAAAAGCTGCTGGAGTTGTTGTAAGGCCCCGGTGTCCCACATCGGGAATGGAGGGAGAGTTCTTAGGCTATAAAAGTAAAAACCTAGACCCTTATATAGCATCGAGACCTTTTCCCAAGTGGTGAAATCCCTATTAGAACTCCCCAGTTAAGCGTGCTTAGGCTGGAGTAGTTCTAGGATGGGTGACCCACTGGGAAGAACAAATCCGTGCAGGCGTGACCCAAAGCGGACAATATCGATGACGTGTAAAGGGTCGGTGCGTTACAGTTGTTGCTTTAAAGTTGTTCTACAAGGGTGAGCTTCTAACCTCTTAAACCCTTATTTTTTATTAAGCTTTTGGCCCTATTTGCATGTTGTTTTAGGCCTAACTTTCTACTGCAAAAAGTTTTGATTTTTAGTGCTTAACATGTTTGTTTAAGGCTTCTTTGGTGTTGAGGGTGATCTACTCCCTTGCATGCCTTGTTTGGCTTTGTTTTGCACCATCACTTTAGGCCCTTGAGATCACTTTCTCTTGGCCTTTTAACCACTGAAATCCAGTGGATTTTCAGTGGTAAAACTTGTGTTTTGAGGTCCCAAATAGGAGAGGGTCATCCCCTCTCCTTGTGTTTTGATTGTTTGCCTTGTATGCCTCATGTTTGAGCATGTTTGTTAAGCTTGTTTTGGCTTGTTCTCAACATATTTTTGGCCTTATTTCAGTATGGCATACCACTGTTTTGGCTTGGTTTGGTCATTCTTTGTATGCTTTATGCATTTGTCGTGTAATTCTTACAAACTAGCCTTGTATGCCTTATAAAGTAGCATGTCTTTCTAGCATGTTTTGGCTCCATCTCAGCTTGTTTTTGGTGTTGTTTTAGCATGCCATAACTCTGTTTTGGGTTGGCTTGATAGCCCCTTGCATGCTCCTTACACTTGTAGTGCATTTCCATTCACTAGCCTAATGTGTATCATGCTTTAGACCATCATTCTAGCATATTTTGGCTTAACTCCAAGAATTTTTTGGCCATGTTTTACCATGCTTAAGGTCTGATTTAAGTATTTTGGGTCATGCATGCATTGCTTTGTATAGCCATGGTTCAATCTAGCTCACTAGCTTTAAGTTTCCAAGCCACTAGCATGCATTGCTTGGACTATTTTCATGATTTGGCATCATTTTATATGTGATTTCAGTGCATGTAGTGTGGTCATACACTCACATCTGTCACTCTTTCAATGTATTGGAGAGTTTGTGCTTTATGCCTTAAACATGAGCCATTGTGTATGCCTTCATGCTTAAGCTTGCGAGCTATCATTTCAATGTGTTTTTGGGGTTGTTTTTCCATGATATAACTCTAATTTTTGTTGGCGAAGCCATCTTATGCTTGGCTTTGGTAGGTGTAGTGTAATCCTCCATTTTGGCCTTGCATATTCCATGCTTCATGCCCTTCATGTTAGCTTGTTTTGGCTATACTCCGTGCATGTATTAGTGTCATTTTGGCATGCTCTAGGACTGTTTTGGGTTGTATTGGCTATATGCTTCATGTATTGCATAACTTTAAGTGCCTATGCTAGTTTCAAGTTTTGAGCACCATAGCATGCTTCATTTATGTACATGATTTGGCATCATTTCATATTATATTTTAGAGCATTTAGTGTTGTCACACTTCCATGTTTGTCACTACTTGAGCACTTTTGAGAGTTGTCCTCTTAGGCCTAATTGATGAGCTATTGCATGTGTATGCATGTCATGCATTTCATGCCATCTTTCAGCATTTTGGCCACTGTTTTGGGCATGATTGAGGTCTGTCCATATTCGGTTTAAGGCCATATAGCATGTTGTTTGCATGTTCTAGTATTCTCATGTTGCATGGTTGTTTGCATGCTTATGTTGCATTGCATTGTGTTTGTATGCTCATGTTGCATTAGCATTCTTTGTATGCCATTAGCATAGATAAGTTGATCATGTGGCTTGCATGTTGTTGCATGCTTGTTGCATTGCATGTTGTTGCATGCTTGTTGGTTTGCATGTTGTTGCATGCTCATGTTGCATTGTATTGTATTTGGCATACTTGTGTTGCATTGTGTTTGGATAAGATGTTAGTCCAAACATGAGAAACGAGGGACGTTTCATGCTTGAAGTGATGAAACGTGCCTCAATTCTCGGTCGCCGACCCTCTTGATCATGCATGATAGAGGTTAAGACATTTATGTGTTATTTGTGCATTCATTTACATTGAAATGTGCAATCTTGCCTCTTTGGCCATCGTGCATTGCTCGGTTGGTGGCCCGAGAGTCGAGAACCACACCTCCTTGAGCTTAAGAAATGATGGAGAGGGTGGTTGTGCACACATATCTTGCAAATACACTACCATGCCCCTTCTTGTTCTCTGTTGCAGCAAACTGGAGAAGTGCAGCAAAAACTGGTCGGCAGACCAGTAAAAGTGGCTGGTCGACCACTTTTCTGGTCTGCAGCAAAGGCAAGTGGTCGGCAAGTGGTGGGCAACACCACCAAGTGGTCGGCAACACCACCAAGTGGTCGGCCATGCTCCTGGAGGTTCCCATGGTGGAGCAAAAGCTATCTGGAGCTTGGTACAGTGTTTTGAGAACAAATGCAAACAGAGGCAAGTTGGGGCATAGCGATGGATTTCCGAGCGAGGTGCTCGAGCATGCGTGCGTTTCTCGCTCCAAGCCCCTTTCTTTTATTGCTTTACTTAGCTTCTTACTTAACTAGCTATTGCTTTGGTTTTGTACTTAAGTAGTTAATGTACTTAACTATTCAATTTGTGTTGTAATAACTAGTTAGTTAACTAGGATTAGTTAATTAGTTCTGTTTTGTAATAATTAGTTTAATTAGCTTAGATTAGCTAGTTAGATTATTGTTTGGACGCTCTGTCGAGAGGGCACAACTGTTGTAATAAGCGTGCGTGTGTGTGATGCATGTCTTCCAATCCCCATTTGTTTCTCCCTTTTACTTACTTGCTTTCAATGGCTAATTTTAGGGCATACTTCAATAAGCATCCTTATGCTATGCATGCATGCATTATTCATCTGTTTTGCATGCACCAGGCTCGGTGTATCATACAAACTGTATTGTATTTCAATACCAATTTGAATACATGTTATCCAGTTGCATTCACATGACATCTTAGGATAGCCGAGCCTATTTTAGTTGCATTCTTGCATGTGTTGCATTAGGTATCTTAACATAGCTAGGATTATGCATTGATTACTAACTAGCTTCCTTTTTGGCTCGGAGTACACTGTGAGTGTTTATGCTTTAGCATCCTTACATGTGTGTAAGTGATTACCATGATAGCGTGACTGCCATGAGGCTAACCGCTTAAGTGTTTAACTGCATAAATGCCTGTGGATGAAGGTTAGATTGCTTAAATTGGAACAATTCATCAAAATGTGCGTTTTAAGCCCACTTGAGAGTGGTAAGTCATGTTTTCTAAGCCCACTTGAGGGTGGCAAAATCTGCATCTTAGCCTACTTGCGAGTAGCAAACTTCAAACTGTTTTCAAACAAACGAACATGAAATGTTTTGTTCCAACTTAAGTGATCTAGTCTATACTTGTATGCTGTGCCCATCAAATAGTAAGCTAGCTAATAAACTCGAATAAGAACACATGTGTTTTAAAAAACAACATATCATGTTAGTAAAGGCTGATCCTTTGATCGGGCGAGCGGGGGTGCTCATTGCATGATCTTCCCATCTCGTACCTAAGTTCTCGAGCCGAGGTAACTTTGGTAATGATGGACACGTGGCCTTAGGCACGAGTCAAGATTTCTTAAATTTTTCCAAAATAAAATATTTAGGTGGCGACTCTAAAATCTGGCAAAGCAGTCCATGTTCGGCGCTTTTTGATTAAAATTGATTTTTCAAAACGATTTGCCGAATTTGGACTCTTTAGTGATTTATCAGTCTTACATTGCACTTTGTAAGATTAGATTCAGAACCGTGACATAAGTCCGAACTGTAGTAGCTAAGAACAACGATTCGCGCCCTTGCACGCAGAGCGGAGTTCCGGGCGGTCTACATCCAGTATCTAAGAAAGACTCGCTTAGAATCATCCTAGCATTGGTAGCTCATTATGACTTAGAGTTCCATCAAATGGATGTGAAAACTACTTTTCTAAATGGGAATTTGGATGAAGAAATTTATATGGAGCAGTCAGAAGGATTTGCAAAGAAAGACAAAAAAACATTTAGCTTGCAAATTAAAGAAATCTATATATGGCTTTAAACAAGTTTCCAAGCAATGGTATTTAAGGTTTAATGATACCATTACCTCCTTTGGATTTAAGGAAAATACAGTTGATCAGTGCATATATCTGAAGGTTAGTGGGAGTAAGTTCATTATTTTGGTGCTATATGTGGATGACATTTTGTTAGCTAGTAATAACATTGGCTTATTGCATGAAACCAAGGAATATCTCTCTAAGAATTTTGAAATGATCGATATGGATGAGGCAAACTATGTTACTGGCATAAAGATCTTTAAGGATCGATCTCGAGGATTGCTAGGACTATCTCAGAAATGATATATTGATCGTGTTTTGAAGAGATTCAATATGCAGTTTTGTTCAGCCGGTGATGCACCTATCATGAAGGGTGATAAATTAAGTGAAAAATAGTGTCTAAGGACTGACTTGGACATAAAAAAAATGAAGGACATTACATATGCTTTGAGGCTACAAATCATGCTTTATAGATGTGAAATTTCATCTCAAAACTTGCTGTTGTTGACTCAATTGCCAAGCCACTGAAGATATATTGTGACAATACCGCAGCAGTTTTCTTCTCTAAGAATGGAAAGTACTCCAGTGGTTCCAAACACATAGAAGTAAAGTACTTAGTTGTTAGAGAAAGAGTCCATAAACAACAAGTGTTAATTGAAAACTTAAGCACATCTCTTATGATTGCTGATTTATTCACAAAGGGATTGCCACCAAAGACATACAAAGAGCATGTTATCAGGATGGGTCTTTTAAGCAACCCTTGATGTGTATGGTTAATAGTGAGTGCTTATTTTTATTTGACACTATTTGCGCAATAATAATTTTGTTTATGTTTTTCCTGTTCTAAAAATGTGTGTACACATTAATTTGAATATTGATAAACATGAAATGTCTTAAAAAGACAAATTGCAGGGGCCTTTCAGGTAAATAATTACATATCCCAATATTGGACTGGGTTAGTGAAGGTTATCGATGGTGTGGTGCATAGAAGGGAATATGACATAAATATTATATAACCGCTGTGACTCACATTGGTGATCTGAAGTAATTACAGTATTATAATTTTTAATATATCTGAACTTATTGGCTATTTTTAAAATTCGTGATCACGTGTCAAAGTTTTTAGTGTGGAATCCAATAAGTCAAAATTTTTTTATAAGTTGCATATTTCTTGGAAAAAACTCATAATTGCATCATAATCGGCTTAATGGGCCAAGTGGGAGAATGCTAGATTTATTTTCTAGTGTGGCCCAATAGCCTACATATATCTACATGTTTTAATTTATTTGGACTCCACAATTAGATAAAACCAATATTTGATATAAAGTTCAGTAATTAGAATTTTAATATAATTACTCTTCTAAGATAAGAAGGAAACCTTGATGGATAGGAATTCTTCTGATAGAGTTTATCTGGCCCTCTTCTCTCCTCTATATAAGGATGGATGACTCCCCTTTCATATCATGGGTATTTTTCTATCACTCTAAGTTTTATAGTCATCCAAATTAAGAGAGACAGAGAGAAGAATGTGAGTCAAGAATTAAAGGTTCAACTATTAGGGGTATTTTCTCAACTTCTCTAATTCAATGGCTGACAAAGGTATGTTCGTTTTATTCTTGAGTTGTATTGAATTCAAGATCCTGTAAAATTTAATTCCGCATTATTATTATGGTTACATGTATTATTAAATCTTACAAGAGACAGAGAGACAAAGACAGATAGAGAAAATAGATATTTGAACAGATAGAACAAAACAATTCATGCTCTTTTTTATTTTTATTTTGAAATTCGATGATTGTAAAGCCATTATTGGTGATTCAGATTGTTCTTGTTGTAAATTATTTGAACTGATAAAAAAATTTTAATATATCAATCTCCATTTCCTCTCTATGTATATCATAATTTAAATAGATAAAAATAAAAAATTAAATAGATAAAAAATAGGTTTATGAAATTCAACAAATGAGGAAAATAGGCTTTGTGAAATTCAACAGGAGCAAAAACTTCAACAGATAAGGGGAAAAAATTAAATAGACAGTCAAAAAATTTAAACAGATAGGAAAAATTTTGAACATATAAGAAAAAAAATTGAACAGATAGGTAAAAATTTGGAACAGATAGGCAAAAAAATTTTTATAGATAAGAAAAATTTTGAATAGATAACAAAAAAATTTGAACAGATAGTCAACAGATAAAAGAAAAGTCAACAAATAAATTAAGGCACAAAATTAAAAATAAAATGTCATTCAAAAAAAAAAAGAAAAAAAAAAAGAAAAAGAATTTCTCACCAAACTATTTCATAAAGGGTGAACCTCTCACTAACAAAAAATATCCACTAGACCTTGCCTTACAACTTCTTTAGATTGAATTTATCACCAATTTACTCTTTAAATTATAATTTATTTGACTTTTTAGGTTATTTAACTTAAAAATGTAAATTTTCTTAAGTTATAATTTATACATTTTTTAGTTTATTTTAAACCCTTAAATAAATGTGGACAAAATAATCCAATCTCTGCCTTTAATTATACTTTTTTAATGTGACAATTTGTTTAACCAAACTGAGAGGGTAATTTATAAGTAAATTGGGTCGAGCTGGGTAATGGGTCGTTCTGTGGGCCGCAGTAAGAAAGGGTTGAGTAAAATGGCTGAGTAAAAGGGCCATGTAGTTAGCTCGGTCTAAGAAGAGCCTTGAAGTTAGCTCGGTTACCACGATCAGAGTGGTAACAATTGGCTCGGTCGTACCATTCTGGGCAGAAATGGTTTGAGCTTCCCTCAAGACCTTGCTCTAGATTAGCTCAGCCCAAGCTTGCTATGGTTAGCTCGGTCTCAACAGGTGAAACCAAGGTACAAGCTATGAAAGGAAGAATTGAGCTAGTTAGAGCTCGGTCATATTTGCCAGTTTAACATGGCTATGTTAGCTCGGTGGTTTTGTCATACTACCGAGGTAAAACCATCTCACTTGGTTTAAGCAGTGAGGGGGTGTTAAGAGATAAGCATTGTCTTTCAAGAATGTGATTCCTAGGAGGACTCTACATGGAGAAATAAGAGTCCTACTAGGATTGTGCCACGCGGAACCTATAAAAGCTTATAACATCACTTATGGAGAGGTAACACAACTTGGATTCCTGAATTCACAGAGCTTTTATGTCTATTGTCTATTATGCTGACTTAGGCATCGAAGGGGTTTCCGGTACACACCCGCCGGTTAGCTCACGTTTATATTTTCAGGTGGCAAAGCGACGACGTTTCGAGGAGCGCAAGCTTGATCAACAGGATCATACGAGAAGAATTATTTTATGCTCGTACACAAACAATTTCAATTTTTTTAACAGATTATGGAAAGCTCCACCATAAATTTTGTAATTTATTTTAAATTGTTTCATATAATAATGTAAAAATTTATAATCATAAAATATAATTTAAATGTGATACCAAATGAAAACCAAAATATATGAAAGAAAAATTAATTGAATCGAAATTCAAATAAAGAAAACTTTAGGTATAACTAATGTACAGACAAACTTTGGTAACATTTGGTTTACTTTTCAAAACTCTATTCTGTTTTTAAATAATGATTTTGATGAAATATGTTAATCAAACATATTTTTAAACAACAATGACATATCTCTCTAAATCAATGAGCTCTAATGACATGAAAAGTAAAAAAAAAATAAAAAAATACAAATATCACTATCACAGTGGGACCCACACTCCATTAGAACTATTATAGCTCTTTTATTAGGGCTCCAGAACATTCTTGATTTTTAAAATACAACTCAAAATAACTTTCAAAATTTCTCTCTTCTCTCTTTTTATTTATTTGTTATTATTTAATCAATCAATCACTTTTTCTCTCTCATCTTTCCTTTCACATTTAATATATCAATCAATTAAAAAAAAAAATTACAAATTATTCTAAAACTATTTTTAAAACTTATAACTAAACAATTTTTTTTTTTACAAATCATGATTCAAAAACTCAAAATATAACACCACACTCAAATTATAATTTTAAAATTAAACTGAACGGACTATTTATTTTTAAATAATACTAAAACATGATTAGCAATGATGTTTTCAATAAAAATAATGGAAGAAAATTTGTACGCAACATTTTAATTTTAAATTAAATTTATAGCAAAAAATAAAAAATAAGTTTCTATATTATAAACTAAAATTTTTATATTAAAAGAGTAATTAAAGTTGGATTTGTCTACTAAAATTTTTATATTAAAAGGGTAATTCAAGTTGGATTTGTCTTTACAATGTCTGCCAAATACAAATAACAAATAGAAAAATATTACATGACTTGAATTTTTGTGATTTAAATGGTTCGAATGTATCAAAATAACATTATTTTATTCCAAAATCACGTCGGGCCATTCGAACTTTAAAAATTTGGATTACAATAGGGGTGTTTGTTTGAGCTTTTTTGAGCCAACTTATGGCTTCTAATTTTTGAAAAGTTATTTTGGACTATTTAGTTAAATTTATTTCAAACAGTTTCTGATTCTAACAATTTATTTTAGGTCAAAAAAGCTGATACTGAAAAGCTGCTCACCCCTTTGCTTCTGATTATCGACTTCTGCTATGGATATGTTAATTTACGGTTATACTCTTAGATTTTTTTTTTAAAAAAAAAAGAAGAAAAAGACTCAAATAGACTACAAAATATTATTATTATTTTTTATGAGAAATGTAGACAAGTAGTGAATAATAAAAACTAAAAATTAATTGAAAAAGTTACTTCATAACTTATTTAATAAACAATACTCAACAACTTAAATATATAATCTAACAATTATACTAAACAGATTAATAATTTCTCATTAAAATCATAATCTATAACCTATAATTTATTAAGTTATAATGTGTAATATGTTTTAGCAGTTATTCCAAACTGTGCCATCATTGTTCTAACAAATAACAAATCACTTTCAGTTTCAGGGGAAAAATCTACAAAAAAAAAAAAAAAACGAGAGCCACAAATGGGTGTTGGCTACTCAACTTGCTCTCTCTCCTCCTCCTTGACTCATACCTCTCGCTTTGCCTCCATCACTCTTTTCCCTCACAAATCAAAATCACACACTAATCCCACCTCTAAATTCTCTCAAAACCATCACCAAAACTCCACCAAAACCACCATGAGCCAACCCTCATCTCTGTCATTTTTGGCTGTCAAGTGCGGCAGGGTTGAAGAGATCAAAACCCAAGAGGAGAATTCTTCAAAACCCATGTCTCATGTTCATGGTATCGACTCTGAGTTGCTTCAGAGATTGGTGAATGATGTTCTGGTTTGGAGTTCGCTTCATGGGCTTCTTGTTGGAGACACAAACGTACAGGTCAGCGCAATCTCTCTCTCTCTTCTCTCTCTGTCTCTCTGGGTTTGTCTGTTCATAGAAAAATAAATAAACAATTAATTAAAAATGAATTTTCCTTGGGATCTTCATGGGTCATTCTACCCTATAAATTTCTCAAAATGCCTACAATACGCAAGTTATGATTCACAAAGACTTGGGATCAAATCACTTTTTAAGTTAAAATTAAAAAGAATGGGTTTTTATTGTATTGTAACTTAATATCACTTGAAAATAATTAAAGATATTTTAAGTCATAATCAAAATAGTCAAGTCATATAACTCAGGTTCATAATCAAACCCCATTTGAGAGGCATAATCCAAACTTTTTGTCCGATTACAAGGTGATAGCCCATTGTGTCATAAGGGTGCTGTTAGGCCTGTAGTGGCCATCACGGTTATTGATTCGATGATCCCAATTTTAGGATAAGTGACATAAATGTGGAATCTTGAAGCAACATCTACTTTTTCCACAATCAAATTACTGTAATTTTGGTTTTTCCATGATGCGTTTTTTATAAAGCACAAGATGAGATGGTACTGTCGTACGTTGCAGAAAGTACTAGTCCATAGCATATGTGTGTGTGTGAATAAAAGGGTCTTGCATATGCAGTAACATTGGACTACGAGTTTATTCTTACATTTCCTAAGCTTCAGGATAGAATGCAAGTAGATAGCTATTAAAGGAAGTTTCAGCTGTTTCAAATCATATTTTTGTCAAAAATATTTTTAAAATAAATTGTTAACAAAAATCAGATCTGATCAAGTATTTGATCAATGTGATTTTTTGTAGGAATAAAATATTCAACGAGCTCTACACATTAAATGCTCCGAATCATCAAAACATAACCTGTGGTAAGCCCCATGGGGCCGAGCAACACGGTCCAATCTACTGTAGACCAGGGAGAATCTGTTTCCTTATAAAATTTCCCCTCTATTATTTGATTTGTTGCCAGTGGATTTTCCGGGAGGGAATTACATCCCAATGAGACAGATAAAAAAACATAGAAGGTGCAAGTCCACAGCTTTTGAGTCCCACCACACAAAGATTTGCCCCCCATGTTTTACAAATTTTTTTTTTGGTCTTCTACCTTGGATTGTTATTTTCCTATTTTCCGGGTACAGCAGAGGGTAGGAAGGAGAAAGATTTCTCTTGGAAAATGTGAAGGCATTGCAAAGAATTATTTTTGGTACACAGTACCAAAGTTTTTAAAGGTGAATGCGTATCTCGAGACATTTTGTCCCTTATGAAATGAGCTGTAAGCCTCAAGGCGTGAAGACGTAAGCATTTCAAATTTTAAATATTAATACTTAGTGAATAAATTAAATATTTTTAAATAGTAAAAAATTAAAACTAAAATTAAATATAAAGGTGTAAATACGTTTCTCCTTAAGGCATCGAATATTTTACTACATAAAAGGAAATTTGCCTTTTTAGTGAAAGTGAAATTGATATTTTTAACTTTAGTGATTGAGCTTGTCAACCATTTACTGTGTTTTTCTTGATTTGATCATTTACTTAACTTTTCTTGTAGAATATAGTTGCAAAAATGGATTCTTTTTATTTTTTGCTTTTTTATGTTTAAGCAAGTTTAACAAAAGTCCAATCCAACCTCTGCTGCATATGCATACTCTCATATGCTTATGCACAAAAAGCGTACAAAGCACAACTAAGGTACATGTCTCAAACTGTGGTGCGCAAGCTTTTGGGGAGTAATGTCTAAAAATCAAAGCCTTGATGCGTTTTACCGTTGGCGAGGCGAGCCTCAACAAATCCTTTTACCACTTTGCACAGTACAATGGGTTTCAAGGTAGGTCTTATAATCAATACTTTGCAAGATAAAGTGAAGATGAGGTATAAAAATTTAACAAAATACCTGAAACTTCAAAGGAATAAATTATTAGAGGCAAAAGTGTAAAAGGTGTATTGAAGTATGTGAAAAGTGTGTAAAAATATATAGATTTATGTGAAATGTGTATTGAAATTATAATTTTTTTTGGCATTATTCGATCCGTAACCAATGCGTGGTGGTTAGCCGGACCTTTTAAATAAGGCAAGAATGATTTGAAGAATAGAGCTACATTTACTTGTGGTGATGTTTGGATGATTTAACTTGCAGAGATCAGGAAAAGTGCCTGGGGTGGGCATGGTTCATGCCCCATTTGCCTTATTGCCCATTTCATTCCCAGAAAGTCATTGGAGACAAGCATGTGAGTTGGCTCCTATTTTTAATGAACTTGCTGATCGTGTGAGTTTGGATGGAAATTTTTTACAGCATTCACTCTCCAGGTTCTCTCTCCCCCCCCCCCTCCCTCCATGTGTCGTAATTATCTTGAAATTGAAATGAAGGTGAATATTCTCATGAAGCTAGGGTGAAGTATTTATTCATTGGGTGGGGCAAGTTCTTTATAATGTGCTTTGTACTTTCACTTGGTTATAATGTGTATGGTTTTCTGTGGGGAAGATTGGGTGTCAAGTGATACCAGAAATTATCACAAGGGTCCAATAAATGGTATTTTGTGATTTTCCCACGTTAGTCCTATTTTTTTGAACCATGTAAGCACATAGCCCCTATTACTGAACGGGCACAAACCAACATGGTGTTCTGAGAAGACAAGATAATTACTCTAGGCAGACACGCTTGCCTGCTTACATATGCAGGCAGTAATTAGTGGTCATTTTTGTATGAGTTTGTTGGTGCACAACTAACTCCATAACTTCTTAACCAAACTACTTGGGGTCAATCAGGGGCAGACGCAGATCCCAAAAGGAGAATAATCGAAGCCTGCTGTAATTTTATGCACCATAAATCTCTTAGCAAATGTTGGAGCACTTACATGGGAAACGATAAATTTCTCTTTAGGTGTATATTCACCTCTCAGTCCATGACCTCAATATATGACTTGACATATTCTGAACGCATGACACTGCCTGGTATGTCATAAGCAATGAACTCTGCCCTCCAAGGTTTTTCCGTGCTATACTTGCCAATATGAAAAACAGAAGCAGGAAAGGATGCAGGAAACATAAACATGAAAGATGGTCAAAAAATATTATTGGAAACACAAAAAAGAAACTCTAAGCGATATAATATTGAATAGAATATTTATAATAATAAATTTTAGAGTAAATTACTAATATACTCCCTGAGATTTATTTAAAATATAAATTGTCCCCTATGGTTATGGAAATTACAAATATCCCTTTATTAGAATTTTTTATTTAACAGGATTAATTGATGATAGAATTTTTTTTATTTAACAAAATTGATTGAAAAAAATGAAATTCATAACTGATTTCCTAAAATAATAAAATTACCTGAAGTATTAATTAAAATAAATTTCTAATATCACTAAAAATTATTAATTGACTTGATGATTTATTAATAAAATGGATTATTTGTTATGAAATTAGAAACTTCAAGGGGCGAGATGTAATTTCTATTACCACAGGGGACAATTTGTATTTTAAGCAAATCTTAGGGGGTGTATTTGTAATTTATCCTAAAATTTATTAAGAATCTTAAAATTAGCAGCATAAAGTATTAGCGTACTTTCTTAGTCAGCTACAATACTAATGCTGCAAAATATTTTAGAAACTTACTAGAACAATTATATGTTTCTGTTGAAAATGAGATTTGTGAGAAAGAAAAAGTACTAGAAATTATGAGATGAGTTTCTACAGTGTTTCCACAATATTTTTCAAGAATTTCTCACAAGTTTTTTAATATTGTGCTAAACTTTCAGAAACATATTGGAAACGATTCTTAAGAGTTTCACTTTAAATTTCAGGTGAATTTTTTCTCTGTTGTAGAGACGAATTTCTAGGGAAGTGAGTTTCCGAGTAACTATGTTTCAAATTATTTTACCTACCAAGAGGGGGGGGGGGGGGGGGGGGGGAAGATGAAAAAACAGTTTTCCATAATTTTCTGCAACATTCAATTTCTGTCTATTTGTCGTGGTTGCTTCTAGTTTTAGCTTTATTTTAGTGCCACATAGTTTTCCTTTTTTGCCAATTTGATTGCTATTGTATATTTATCGAAAGAATATAGTCTCCCTTTTTGTTTCCTGAAAGATAGGCAACAAATGCTTACTTTTTATTGATAAGTAAAGCAATTGTGAACTGAAATATTCTTCTCTTTCTTTACATATTAGAACAAAGAAAGTGGATGTTTTCACCTCCAGACTCTTAGATATTCATTCAAAGATGCTAGAAATTGGCAAGAAAGAGGTAAGCATATATTGATGAGGCAGTGAATGTTGATTGTTATAGCATAGAACTCCATAAGTTGGTCCCATCAGTTCTCTTTTTGTGGAATAACCTCGTTACACTTTGCTAATGATATATTCCAAAACATCTCTTTTAGAATGTCACAAATTAAAATTGTAATGGCAACAATATTTCTGGTTTTTGGGCAGCTCCTTTTACCTTGTCTCTTCGTTTAGATAATTCTAGATATTGTTGTTGAAGGAAGTGAATTAAGTTTTTGACATGGAGAAGACACTAATTTTTATTTATTTACTTATTTTTGTTCCAATCACTGACATAGGATATACGCTTGGGTTTACTTCGCTCTGATTATATGCTCGATGAAAAAACTAAATTACTTCTCCAGATAGAGCTTAACACAATTTCATCATCATTTCCTGGCCTCAGTTGTCTTGTCAGTGAGCTTCACAGGTTAAGTATATTTTCTGTCTTCATATTTATTGTTGTTCTGTTGGGTAAGCATGCTTCTCTTATTCTTTAATTTTATTCAAACCACCAAATCATGCATCAAAAGGTGACTATTGTTCAAACTTCTTGTGGTAGTTCTCATATTTGCATGAGGTTCAAACTTCAAATTTTTTCCAATGAAGCCTCAGAAAGCTTATTTTGGTCAACATGTCGAAGTAGGCGTTGCAGCCAAAATCTTCTAAATTATAAACTGATCTTTCCGTGCAGTATTAGGTAATTAAAGTTGCAAAACCTTCATCATAGCAGTGCATCTTTGATAATGGAAACTATCATGAGCTTTTTCTTCAAGGCTAAACATAATTGAACAAGGTATCATGAAACAATGATAATAATAATAGCAATAATTGAAAAAGCTTTAACATGGTGTTATGAGTAGCATGTTTTTCCGAAATGGTATGTGCTCTCAATAACGTAGGAATGTAATATGATGGTGTAAGATATAGTTTGTGTGAGAATAAATTCAGTGAAATGTTGTCTTATTCCAAGGATATTAGGACAAGAATCCTTGTTTCATTTCATGGTAGTTGGTAATAATTCACTGATATAACATAAAAGGGGGTAATATTAAATATTATCCACAATTAAAATTTTAGACAATTACATGTATTAGTAGGTGACTAGGTTTATTTTGTTTCTTTTATCAGTGCATTTTCTCTTTGTATTACTTCTGCATTTTTATTATTTTGATACTTATCTTTGCCTTATAGATAGGGTATCATTTTTCGTTGCTCATCAACAAAAGTGGTATGCCACACAATTCGTCCTAGTACCCTCTTAAACAGTTGCTGATGTGGCTACTATGAATTGTGGCCACAAAATAGTTTCATGCCTCAATTGCTTTTAATTTACCAATACTTTTTCTCTAATTATATCTTTTAGATTGAAAACACTATTTGTGGATCCATATTGTTTATTCTTGTTATTTAACACTATGAAGTCGTAGAATATTTGGGTGTATTCTGGGTCTTGAAGAAGAAAATTATTTTCTGACGCATTATCCGCAAAAAATAAACAGCAAAATAAGAAGTAATTAAATAGTTGGCGGTCATTTTCAGGAGCTTACTGAATCAATACAAGGAACAACTTGGGTTAGATTCAAGAAGGATTCCTGGAAACTCTTCTGTGAGTCGATTTGCAGAGGCATTGGCTAAAGCTTGGACCGAATATAATAATCCAAGGTTGTATTTGATTGAATGAGGTTCTTTTTCTTTTGGAATTAATGCATTCACTGAGGTCAAGGTTTTACTATTTTCAGTTATATGTTTACAGGGCTGCAGTTATGTTTGTGGTTCAACCTGCAGAACGCAATATGTATGACCAACATTGGCTTTCTACTATACTCAAGGAAAGATATCCTTTTTTTTTATAGTTACATACTCACATGAAGCTCCTATAGTTTAAATTTCAGAATAATAAAAAATTAGGATTATGCTTGACAAGTAGAATAAGTATTTGAAAGTTGAAACCTTTGTGAGCTAAAGGTTTTGTAAGTCACATGTCATCAGTAGCAGGGCCAGAAAATCAATCTGGGAGGGGCAAAAAATAGCAGCTTTAAATAAGGTTGAGCCTAAAGATGCACCACCACCCTTTGTGACATCTGACAGCATAAAGTGTCCGCAATTTAAACACACATCTAGCAGGACTACAATAGGTGCAATACACATAATCACTGCACCTGAAGGAGGCATACTGGTGAATTCCTTGTGGTCTTGAGAAGGGCGTATCTCTAATTGAATCAGATGAGCCAATTGAGATGGCAGAGAAATGAATCGCAAATTTTTATTTGAGATACACTGGATGGTAAAGTAGGTTGTTGAGAGAAGATCAGGACTTGAAGAACGGCAACCACAAAGTGTCAGAGAGGGGGGGGGGGGGGGGGAGGAATTCCTTTTATAACTATAGGTCAAACACTAATTTCCATAATTATCTTCAGTGATTTATTTATCAGATATACCATTTTGATTTCACACACACACACACACACACACATATATATATATATATATATTTAACCTTAACTTTGTAACACACATGATGTTACAACTATTCGGAAAACTTTGGCAGAAATTGATGAGCAAGCGGAGCTTCTACCAGATGGAACCCTTCTTGTGTATGTAGCTTTGTGGCTTAAAATATTTGAGTTTTTTTTTTTTTTTTGGGTTCTAAATTTGTTGGATTACAATGTGATGTTTTTATTTGTAAGTTATTACTTTAACCAGTTGAAATCTTTTGCTCCTGCAGTGGCGGTCAAGCAATTGCAGTCATCTATTTCAGAGCTGGGTATGCACCAACTGATTATCCCTCAGAATCAGTGAGTAGATTCACTTTGCAGAATGAAGTTTTTTGTCATAAAACTAAAGCATCAGCATAACAAAAGTTTAATCTACAAACAGAATTTAGTACTGCATTTTTCCGCAGCTACCAGCCAAATTATTTTCAAACATTACTTTCAAACTTTGCATTGAATGTTTGCTCTCACCCTTTACTTTTCTTTTTTTTTTGGGGGGTCTTTTTATTGTTTTTTTAATACCATAATTAAATTCTCATCCTCTGCTTGATGGTGATCACAATGTTGGATTATTTAGAATAGTTTCAAATTTTGGTTTCACATCCTCTCAGTGTCCCAATGGTAAACCTTACAATTCTTTTTCTTTTATCAACTGTCATCCCTTTTATAGGAGTGGAAGGCTAGGCTATTAATGGAGCAGTCCTCCGCTGTCAAGTGCCCTTCAATTTCTTATCATTTAGCAGGCACCAAGAAGATACAACAAGAGCTTGCAAAACCCAATGTTCTTGAGAGGTAGTAATATTCATTGTTTTAACTATTATTTAGTACTGCTTTTCATTCAGATAATTTGCAATTTTCACTAGGGTTTTTTTAAAGCAATTACAAGAGGATTGATTTATGATCGCCCACAAGAAGAAGGTATACTGATAGCTTATTGTTCTTTCAATCTTAAGTGAACGATACATTGATGTGAACCTTCAGTATGTAATTTCCTTAAAATTTGTAATCCTTAACAAAAATGCAGGTACTAGTTGCTTCTTTTACATGATATTTCCACCATAAATGGCTTGAAGAACTAAGACCAAGATATTAGAGCTCACATTACAATTAAAAAGCGAATTGGAAATTATATTTTCTTTGAACTTGCTTCTGACCTCGCCTTCCTAGGAACCATAATATATTATCGACTTCGTAACTTTATGGAGAAATGAGTTTCATTTTTAATCATCCATTTAGTGTTCTTGGTGGATTTCTTATTTGCCTTGTTCTCTCTTGTACTTCTTTTTGTTTAACATTTAATAATTTTTTTTGTTGTTGATAATAATAATAAAAATAATAAATAAATAAACATGATCTGGTATGCTATGAAGCACAAATGGATACCTCTATGGAGGTCACGTATTGGTGTAGGACATAGACACACTATGTTGGAAGAACTCTCCCATTTTTCTCTCAGTTTGACACACTAGGGGACATGTGATGGATACGTTAGGGACACGGGACACGTTGGGGGCAAGTGGTGTACCATATTTTTTATTGTCACTAGAGTAGCATACCTAAAGTTGATGAATTGGATGAGAGTAAGTATTTGACATATAATAAAATATGTAATGTTCAAATATATGAAATATAATAAATATAAAATATTATATGTTTTGCACATGTCCCCGTGTCCTACAATTTTTTTAAATTTGTGTGTTAGTGTCCATGCTTCTTAGCTGCTATGTCTCTTGCTAAAATTTCTTTTCCTCGGTTGTGAGCAGGTTTCTTGAGAACAAAGATGACATTGCCAAAGTACGAAAATGCTTTGCAGGATTGTGGAGTCTAGATGACTCGATAATTGTCAAGGATGCAATTGAAAAACCTGAATTTTATGTTATGAAACCACAACGGGAAGGCGGAGGTTCCCATTACTTAAGCTTATTCTTTGCATTGTTATTGTTGTTGCAGTTCTGTTTTGAACACAGAAACCAATCATAGATTTGAACGCAAAATACATACGAATGGACAAGAGTTAACAGTATTTGTTGGTGGAGTTCACTTTTAAAAAATCTTACCCGTCCATATACATTCTGTGTCCTGTTTTGTGACTGGTTTTTGTGTTCCTTGACTTACTCTTCTTCTTGCTGCTAATATTTATATTACTATTAAAAATGAATCGACATCCTTCTTCAGGGAATAATATATACGGTGATGACGTAAGAAAAACTTTACTAAGATTGCAAGAGGAAAGGACTGAAGAGGATGCTGCCTACATCCTCATGCAAAGGATTTTCCCAACTATTACGCCCACATTTTTGATGCGTGATGGCATTTGTCATAAAGATCACGCTGTCTCAGAACTCGGGATATATGGTGCTTATCTAAGGTGCGTAACATGTGTCAAGTTTCCTCAACTTGAGTTTCAGTGTGATTCCATGCACATTATTTCTCCTCTTTAACACATAAACGAGACTTGAATATTTTTCATTATCTTTTGGATAATAAGATTCATGTTCTTTCAAATTGAGTTTAGTTATTTGAAAATGAATGAATTGGGAAAAAGGATTAGCATCCTTGGTAATATTTATTGTTCAATGAAAAATGAAGCGCCACATAACAAGTTTGATCCCTGTTGCACATTGTTGGCTAATATTCAAACCATGCATTGCCTAAGGTGTAAAATGCTATTAGATTGTTCCATATTGTTTTTACTTCATATTATTTGTTCTCATTTTTGAGAAACACGAAAAACTTGTTTGGCTACTTGTTTTCGAAAACTATTGTCTACAAAATTTTATGGAAACAACCCTCCTTTTAGAAAACACAGACATTTTCAAAAAATTGTATTTTGCACAAAAATGAAAACAAATCTTCTAACTATTCTTTGTTTTTGTATCTAAACACTCAATTTGCAAAGTCAAAGAAAGAAAATGATACCAAACATGAACTATGTTTTTTCCGCCCCCCTATTGGTTGCTTTTCTTCTTAAATCTACTTGCCTCTTAGGTTTTTGGTTATTTGTGAATCATTTGAATGTGCAGAAACAAAGATAATGTGATTATGAATGAGGAATGTGGTTACCTAATGCGGACAAAGGTTTCTTCATCGAATGAAGGAGGTGTTGCTGCTGGATTTGCAGTTTTGGACAGTTTATATTTGGCTTGACAGGTGTGTTTCTTCAAGTAACCGTGCTGAGGTTCGGTAGTGATTGAATCCAGTTAACAAAGTTGCCTCATTTGGATGTCTTCTCTCTTATTTGTTTCGGTTTTTCATTTTCCTTTTCATTTTCTTTGCCTCGAAGAAAAAATAGCCATAATATTGAGTGGTCTTTCTCAGGGAATATGTTTTGTAATGAATTTAACAATCAGTGGTATACTAATTAGTGTACCAATATATGTTATAATATTGCAATTTCAAAATTATGGACCTCACCCATTATACAAACTACAAAAATTTAAACTTTTAAAATTATATCACATCATCCGTTGATATACCAATTAGGTTTGTATAGTAAGTGCCATTCTTGGCATTCCAAGTGTGAAAACATTAAATTTTTTTTTTTTTTTTTAAGAAAAATGCTTGGGAGCACTAATTAGTGCTCCCACTAATTAGGTGGCAGTGGGTCCCGTCATTAATGATGTGATGTTTTAGTCTTGGAGTTGTATTTTTTTTTTTTTTTTACTTTTTTAATACATTAGTGCTATTAGTGGTGATGTTTTTAGTGGGATGAATCATTGTTGTTTTTTTAATTTTCGTTATTATTACTATTTACCTTTAAGCATAATTACCATTAAGGAAAAAAAATATATATATATTCAACAACTCCGTGCCACCACTTCCTCCATCACATAGCCCTCTGCCGCCCCCACTCCCTCCTAGTTCTTTTCCTTTCCTTTTAGTTACGCTGTGTTTAGTTAGAAGATTTGACAAAAGATTTAAAATAAAAAATGAAAAAATATATATATAAATAAAATATACTTATATTTTATCTAGTTATACATACTTTTTCCTTTTCTTTTTTCAAATCTTTTCTTAAATTCCTTAACCAAATATAATATTAAGGTTTTTTCTCTCTCTTTTATATGTTTTTTTTTTTTTTGGGGGGGGGAATGATTAGTCCATTTCACAGCTAGTAATTAAAACATTAATAATATTAAATTTAAAAAAATAGTAGAGATCTTAAAAATTCTATTAAAAATTTTATTAAATATCTCACATAAGTGTGGGACTCACATGAGACCTATATTGTGTAGGTACTACAACCATGTGAGACATTTAATAAAAATTTTTATAGGACTTTTGTAAAATAATACCAAATCCACTAAAACTATATCGATCTGCATCAATTCGCACCTCTGATCATTAACCGCGGTTTAAATTTTAAAATTTATAATTCGTCAACCGAACCGCTCTGCTCCGCTATAGTTAATCCATATATTTTTTAACTTCCAATAAAATATCAATATAAAAATAAGTATGGGAGAGATTTAAAATATGAAATTTATTACAAATTAATAGTTATATATATGAAAAATATTATGTAAAATTACTTTGTATTATATAACTAAAAAATATTATACAAATTAATGTTATATATTATACAAATATATGATAATTAATTAGAATATTCTTCTATCCGTCAATTCACCAAAAACTGCTCAAACAACAATTTGTCGATTCACTAATCCGTTAACCCGCTATTCAGTTTGTAATTTTTCTTTCAAACCGTTTGAATCGCACCGCACAAGCCCCTATATAGCATTACTCTTAAATTCATCATCTTTTTATATCTCATTTAATTTATCATCATTTCAAGTGACACATTCATAATCATATATTCATAACAATCATGAATACTACAAAACTAATAGTTCAGACAGTCAAAGCGAATCTGAAGTGAGCCTACCGAGCCCAACACCACGTAATCCATTTCCTTTCTTTAAATATATAAAACTTTGGAAAAGATAATATATGCATAAGCATATATTTTTAATAATTATATATATAATGCTATACTGCATAAATAGTAAAAATTTATTTTGTGAATGAAAAAATAAATAGAAAATTTAATTTATAGGTGATTCTTTTAAAAAAAAAGTTTTAATTTGTGTGCATATTTTACATAAATCTATTAAATTTATGATTCAACATCATGCTTTTCAACTAGGAAGAAAAAAGAGAGGACTTAGCTTATACCACTTCAAGAGTAGAGATAACAAAAAGTCTCCATAATCAACATGTTAAAAATGATAAAATTTCTATATTTATGTCTCACCTTTGTGAATAACCACAATCTTGAGAAAAACAGGATGGCTGTTAATGGCATCCATTTCTAACTGTTGCTCACCTGATCTTCATTGCTGGAAAATAAGGCCGAGCTGCTTCTCTCCTATCACGCTTGACAAAAGCTTCCGATCTATTTGATTTCGTTTTCAAAATATGTTTTTTGAATTTTTTTTTTAAAGAAAGGTAAAAACTAATTTGGTGAATAAAATGAATTGCAAAAAAAATAATCATCATTTTCATTTTGTTTTCAAACTAGTTTGGTGTTTCTTTTGCCAAACAAGTATTAGTATTTAAAAAAACAAAAAGTAAATATCAGATTTTGAAAACTAAATCAAACAGAGCGTCTGTGTGGGTCCTCCACTGCAGGGCAAACACCTGATCAGTTCATTTGCAACACTGGAATAGGAACATTGTCCGGAAATAGGGTATACAACAAGTATCAAGCGAAAGTAGTCTCAACATATTCCATTGCCTTCTGCTTAACAGATTCAATACATTCTTCATCGCCTAGAGACTTTTCAAACTCGAGATACTTTTTGAATAAGAACTGCATTTCAAAAACAGCAAAGCACTCGTGTGAGACACTCCTAACAAGAAGGAAGGGTCTGTTTGGTGCAGCTTCTTGCATGCTGAAGGTTGATAATCAGAAAATAGAAGCAAAAAACACCCTTTTCGCTGCTTTTCAAGATTTCCCAAAAAACTTATAAGCAGCTCTATAAAAAACACCAAACAGGGTAGAAATCTAAAATAATGGGGTAATGGCACACACACCTTCATCTTTTTAGCTGGAAGGCTCAAGGTTGTTGCCCTCTCAAATAATGCACGAATCACATCCATGTCACCAAGTCGAATTTCCTGTTAAGTTTTAAGACAATTTTAGGGCACAAAACAAACATTTTATCAAACAGTAAACAACAAAAAAGAATTTACTTGATCAAGATAAATGCTCCACAAATCTGTTCTCTTAGGGTAATCACGAAGCATTCCCTCAAACATTGATCGGCCTCTATCAGGAACCCCACACTTGAACTCAAGGATGGCTGCTTGTGAGAGGAACTTAATGTGCTTATGGCGGGGAAGGCATAGAACAGCGCGTTTTACAACAGACTGAACTTCATCCTGATTTTGCTTCAATAGCCACTGAATCCGCCTTAACCAAACCTAAAATTCCACAATGTTAAGTCTGGTAGTTTAATTTGATAGCTCATCTTGAGGAAAAGCTCTATTTGATTTCGTTTTCAAAATCTATTTTCTGAAAAAAAATTCAAAAAATAAAATAAAAAACACATATCATTTTCATTTTGGGGGGGAAATAAATTTTGAAAATATCTTTTTCAAACTAGTTTCTATTTTTTCAAAACATTTTTGAAAACGGATTCTGAAAACAAAACCTAAAAACGCGAATAGTAGCTTATCATAAATACCTTGCATGAATGCTTGAATTTCTTGCTCATTTTGCTGAGAAGCTCGTCAGCCAACTGGTGTTGCTCGGTCCTTTCATACATTCCCAACAGTGCCAGATGCACCTTTTTGGGATCACAATATTGCAATGCTCTTTGAAATATTTTTGAAACAGCCTCCTGAAGAGAAAAACTAAAGTAAGAAAACTCCTAGAGGCTATTGGAATGACACTGATAGTGAGAAAGCTATTTGGAAACACAGTAAGATATACATGTATATATATTTATCTTTTACCTCGCGAGGATTTCCATATGCATTCTCTAAATTAAAATAAGCCACCCATACATTCAACTTCTCAGATTCTTCTAGGATGTTTATTGTTTTCAAAGACCTACAGAACACAAACATCAGATGACATGGTCACGGGTACAGTACAAAATGTTTTGCTTGAAGCCAGAATTTCAAATGAGAGAATAAAAAATTTATAAAAAAAAAAAATTGCAGAAAAACACTCCTTTTTTTTTAAAAAAAAAAGAGCAAACTGGAAACTAATAATACCGCTAAATGGGTACCTCTCAGCAATCAAGCGGGCTTTCTCAACATCAGCCAAAGAAAGCATAAATGCCATGTACTTTATCCAGACAAAGCTGCTATTTGGTGAAACCCTAACCAATTTCTCAAATTCATCAACACTTCTTGGAATATCTTTCTCTAGTAGCCGTTCTTCAGCAGCCCTAATTTCTCGTTCCCTGTGCAGAGCAGTTGCCATTCTTAATAGGGAAACAAGACAGCCAGAGCCCTCTATAAGAAAATATGCAAATAAAGAAATTACCTCACTTCTTTCGAGTTATGCTTTGCTGGTCTCTTATTCTTTTCATCTAGGGTATCTAGATCACCGACGTGCTCTATATTTTGACAAACTGCATTAACCATGTCTGAGTTCTCTATATCATCGAGAGGAACCTCAAGTGGAAGAATAGAAGCCCTTGCTTCCACTTCAGCAAGAAGAGGATGTTGCACTTTTGCACAATTGCTCATAAAATATGAATTCTTCATGCCAAGAGATATTCGTTGTCTATCCTCATCCACCTGATTACCATTTGAAAAACAGAAGAAAAATAAAAATAGAAAAAAAATCGCTTCTGTAGCACAAAATAGTTACTCAAACAGGTAGAAGTTCAATAGTAGCAGTTACCATTTTAAATAATATTTGAAGAAGTTATTCATTTGACTGAATATATGAAAACAAGTCCGGAACACCCTTTTCTTTCCCAGATACACTGCTAACTCGTAAGGCTTATGGTTCCTCATAAGAGGTTTGATTTTGTACTTAACCCCACGATGAGAAGTATAATATTTCATTAATAGAATACCATCGAATCGTGAGAAGTTATGGAAGTAAACAGTTCGAATCTTAGTTTCAGCAGTAACCACTGCTAAACGCTCTAGAAAATCGAACAACATTTTATTACTCCTTTCTTCAAAAGAAGGTATTACATGTTCGTAATCTTCACTGAAAGATGTTTCAATTGAATAATCAGGCTATCAATCCCGTTCCTCAATCTCTCGTCCAATCGGAGCTTCTCGCGGCTGCCTCTCAATCTCAATCGATTCTCCGAATCAAAATCATGTTTGAGCCTATGTTCAAATCCACCCCTTATTTGAGTAAGGCTAGAAAGAATGCCCGCGAAGTTAAGGGAATGCTTCCCCCAACCATTCAAGGAAAGGCTCGACGAAGGGAGGGAGATGTGGCGGGGTAAGGAAAACGCTTTTGGAGATTGAGATTTTGTTTGTTTTTCATCGAAAATGAAGAAGGCCGAGGATGGCCTAGGGTGTGTGTTGTTCAAGCTTGATTTGATAATTTTACGATCTTAAAACTATGTTCAAGCTTGACTTGTTTACACAACGAGTTGATTTCTAACAAGCTGAACACACGAGTCGAGCTCAAGTAGCTTGGTTTTTAGGAAGCACGGATACGGATACGGGATACGGATACGGATACGATACGATACGATACGGCGATACGACAAAATTTGAAAAACTAGGATACGGGTACGGCGGGGATACGTTCGTAAAAAATATTATTTTAACAATTTTTAGTAATGCAGTATGCATAAAAATAAAAGTTAAACCAAAAGACAACTTGATAAAGAAGAAAGATTCCTACAAAACTAAGAGTCTTCAAGGTCAATAGCTTCAACTTGTTCCCCTTCATCAGTGAATATCACAAGACCTTAGCTAAAGCCAAAGCCAAAGCCAAAAAACCATTCTTAAATAAAAATTTCAGCAAATATACTTTTTTAAGTCATCAATGATAGCCTAGGAAGCACGGATACAAATATGGTGATATGGGGATGTGGATATGGCGATATGTCAAAATTTGAAAAAGTATGATACGGGTACAGCGGGGATATATTCGTAATTTTTATTTTTTTTTATGATTTTAATAATGTAATATGCATGAAAATAAAACTTAAAGTAAATTAATAAATAAAGAGAGGGATTCCTATTATCCTAAAAGTGCTCAAACATTCATAAAACATCCAAAACTAAAAGCAAAAGCAAATGCAAATGTAAATTAAACATCATCCTTACATGCCAACACCAAAAAAAGAATGAGAGCAGAGAGAAGAAACGTGAGAAAGTGAGAGAGAAGTGAGAGAGACAACAAGGATACATCAATTTGACAAATTCTATTACTTTAGCTCTCACTATATTCCTCTTATGAAAGAACTAAACAAAATATTATAAGTAATATGTAACTTCGAGTATCCGATACTTCAAAATTAAGTATCCGATACTTCAAAATTAATAAAAAATTAATTAAGAAGTATCCGATACTTTTAAGAAGTATCCGATTCGTATCCGCGAGTATCCGAGGAGTATCGGTATCCTATAAGTATCCGATACGGATACGTCACCCTTTTTGAAGTATCCGTGCTTCATAGCTTGGTTTTCTATAGTGCATATAAGCTTATCAAGACGAGTAGTAGGTTGTTCAGGCTTAGTTTGAAAACTTAACAAGCTTAAAATTGTGTTCAAGCTTGACTTATTTACATAATGAATCGATCTCAAACAAACTTTTAACGAGCCGAACGCGAGTCAAGCTCGAGTAACTTATATGCATGTTCTTCAGAGTCTAGAATGAGATTACAATATAAATCACTAATCAACAAATTACTTACAGTGTTGGTATAACCACTAGGTTCTTCAATCACCAAATCTTCATCAACTGAACTCGAAGAAATCTCTATTTGTTTCTTGCCACCAAAAAAATTATCCTCAAGAGCTCTTGCTTGACTTTGAATTAATCTCTCTACTTTTTGCTTCTTTTTTCTATTTTCATATCCAAAACTATACTTTCTAAGAAGCATGATTAGATAATGAAGAAATTCAACCAAAACCCCTTTATATCTGCAATAAATTATGTTTGGAGACACATTGAAACAGAGAGAGGACATAGAGAACAATTAGGGCAAAACAGAACAACACAATAATAATCTAATAGCAGAAAAAAGAAGGATTTAATTGTAATCAAACTAAAAACCAATAATAGAAGTTAGGGCACAGATTCGATAAAGAAACAAATAGAGGACTCACCAAAAAAATCGCCAGAAGCCGAACGCCGTCACTCTGTTTGTCACCTCTGTTTCTATACAATAATTTTTTTGTTTCTGTTTTTACAATTTAGACCCAAAAAATTATTAAATTTTTAGTTGACACCCTATTTTTTTGGGGGGCCTTTATTCAGATTGGGCTGAATTCGTTAGACTGTGCCCTAGTTCAATATTATAAGGGCTTAAAAAATTGTGGGGGTTTTTTTTTTTAATGGATTTTTAGTTCGATTTAAAATTTTAAAAATATTTTTTGGTATTTATTTTTGTCTAAATAATTTCTTTTTTCTTTTTTCTTTTTTTTGTGGAAAACTCAACTAAGCATCAAAATTGTGGAGCTGGGATGAAAACAATTAAAATGAGGGATTAGTTTACTTTTATCACCTAAATCATTATTATTTTTTCTATTTTATTCTTATTAAACTATCAATTTTATTAATTTAATCTGTAAAGTTATTTATTTCAATTCATAGGGTATAATCGGAGACAACACATTAACTAGTAATGGTAGAAACTCAACTTTTTTATAATTTAAATAATATTAATCATACAACTAAACATTCATATTCTAATTTACAGTATATTAGACAACTTATATCTTACAATCAAACACTCATATTTTTCTTTACCTCTTATTACAAAGTAGTGAATAAAAAAACAAAGTATTTAGTTATATGATTTAAATTGTTTAAATTTTAAAATAATTTTTTTCCCCCATCAATGAACCATATTAGTTGAAATTAGAAACTTTAGAAATTAAATAGATGAAATTAATAGTTTAAGGGCATGTTTGATTGGGTGGATTAGAGCATGGGATTAGGATTATTAATCCGTGGGCCCAATTATCTCATGTTTGTTTTAACATTTTGGTTTAGGATTATTAATCCAATGGATAATTAATCCAACAAATTTGTAGGATTATTAGTAATGGGGTAGGGGTGGGATTATTAATCCAATGGATATTAATCCAATTGGATAGTGAATCCTACACTAATTTAATAGGATTATTAATACTTCACTATTAGTCTTTTAAATCAAACATGACCTAAGGGAAAAAAATGACAATAGCTTAGGGAATAAAAGTAAAAGTAATTCTATGCTTTTAATATTAATTGATGACAAATATATAAAATTTTGAAAAAGATAATATATGAAACATATGTTTTAATAATAATTATATATATAATGTAATATTATATATAAATCATTTATAGTAAAATCTTATTTTGTGAATCCTAATTAATTAAAAAATATATATATAAACTTTAATTTACATGCGTATTTTACATTAAAAAAAATTAATAATAAAACATGTTTGTTCCTAAATCTACTTAAGCCTGAAAATATTAACCTACATTGGTCTTTGGGTCTAACCTAACAAAAGAAAAGAAATAATGAAGTATGACTAATGCTTACATCTATGTAATTTTTACATATTATAATGATTTTCTCTTATTTATTTATTTATTTATTATTATTATTTTTATTGATCTTTGAATCCAACGAATTGTGAATCTCATAGTCTTGCGAGAGGTCTGTAGATGGTTGTCTCCTTTTCATTTTTTGTTCTATAATGCAAAAAAACTCAATGCTATAGATGTTAGAACCAAACATTAAGCAGGTAGATGAACTATATTCATCAAGGAATTTCTATTTACAACAAAGTAGAAAGAAAGTTTACAAATAATCCAATCCATTTTACTTAAAAAGTGAAAATCTAGCTATTTGGATAACAGACATATTTTTTGAACATAGATTGATCAGCCCGGGTTGAGAGATTACTTAATCCAATTCATTTTACTTAAAAAGTGAAAATCTAGCTATTTGGATAACAGACATATTTTTTGAACATAGATTGATCAACCCTAGTTAAGAGATTACTTAATTGCACCACCAAACAAGCCTTAAGAAGGAGACACACCATCATGCTAGGGAGTCATGTCCGCATACCCAATTCCTCTTCTTGTAGTTGGGAAGATAATGAACAAAAAGCTTGACAAAACCCCAGCTCCTAGTGGCAAATTCATTATCAATGCATTCTCATTAGCTCCTACTTCAGGAAATAGACAAGTTTGCACCTCATAGTCACTCATGGCGAAGACCAAGAACACGAAGAGTGACACAAAGGCGTGAACAAAGTCTATCCTGTTGATTTTGAACCTAGCCAAGTACTCCAAGCTCTTTCTCTCTTCCCCTTCATGATTATTGTAGTTGAAGACATATAGGCCTTTGAACGTGGCAATACCATAGTAGCACTTGCCATCAGAGCCAAGGAAGCTGTCGGTGAAAGAGGAGAGGAAGCAAATGATAGCACAGAATCCGACGAGGGATGTAGTGAGGCACATGTTGGCGATTTGGCAAGTGCCATTATTGGAGAACGAAGGTGTCAAGGCTTGAAATGCTAGGACTGTACCGGTTGGTAGAAGGTTTGCAAGATTGGCTGCAGTTGCTAGGGTTTTGTGAACCGGGTGGCTAACAACACTTTTGGGCAATAATGTGGGAAGGGGTGGTGGAGTAAATGAGTGTGGTTGTACCATAGATAGTTCAACCATCGTGTTTGGTTGTGCCATAGGTGGTTCAACCATTGTGTGTGTGTGTGTGTGTGTGAGAGAGAGAGAGAGAGAGAGAGAGAGAGAGAGAGAGAATTCGATTTGTTGCTGGTTAGTTATTTTTGTTGGATGTGACGTTAGTTTATAGAAATGGGATAGAGAATTTGGATGGAAAGCTTGTACTCATTAACATGTCAAACATGTGAAGTGGGACTTTTTTGCAAAGAGATACATTAGGGATTCTACAATTGCCCAATTTGTATACCATAAGTAATAAGATGACGTGTGATTTTTGTTATTTTTAGATAATGCCTAATGTGACTATGATGATTTAAGAAAAGCAACTTGAAGTCTAAAATGTCCAAAATATCCTTGATTCCATCAACATCAAGCTTGAGGACCAAATAACGACACATTTTGTACTTTGAAGTCAGATCAACATGATTGGATAGTTGATTATCAAAATAACACATAATATGTATTTCAAAGACCAAAAATGTATTTGCTATCTAAAAATAAAAATAAAAAAAGACCAAAAACGTATTTAACTGATTTTTTTAATATATATTTTTTTATCAATCAAGTCTTTGAAAATTACTCTCATGGTCTTCTCATAGCCTATTGCATAATTTTTTGGACTCTTAGGGAGTGCGATTATTTCAATTTCTGAAATTGTTCGAAAGTAAACTCTAATGCGATGTTTAGACCAAGTATTTAATGAGAGAATGAAAAGAAAATAGAAAACTTACTTGTATTCATTCATTTTCAAAGGTAATAAATTTTGAGTTTCTATTAAGAAATATGTATTTATTTATTTTTTTCTTATTTTCCTTTCCAACCAAACAAAAAAAGAATTTATTTGATTTCATTATTTTTTCTATTATTTTTTCCTTTCTTTTCTGTTTCCTCAACAAATTCAAGTCACCTAGTTGCGGTGAAAAAGTAACTATAAACATAAGCTATTGAAATATTTTTTAAAAACAAAATTTGATGCCAAAGACCATAACAAAAAATAATAATAGTAATAATAAATTAATACAATCCCCATAATAAGAGAGATAATCAATTCAGAAATACCCAACTAAATTAGTCCATTTTGTTGAAGTAAATAAAATGAGCAAGGGGCGTCGCATTGACGTCTTGGTGCGATGAAAATGGGCAAAGGTTCCCTCATTTTTCTCGACAAGCGCGGGTAAAGAAACTAGTCCAAGACTATAGGTTTAGAGTAGCCACTTGAAATATAGGAACCTTAACTGGTAAGACGATGGAATTGGTAGATGTTATAATTAGGAGGAGAGTTAGTATAGCTTGTGTACAAGAAACTAAGTGGATAAGTGAGAAAGCTAGGGAAATTGAGGATACCGATTTTAAACTGTATTATAGTAGTAAGGATAGACGCTGGAATGGGGTTAGAATCATAATTGCCAAGGGTCTTGTGGGGAATGTAATGGCGGTCATTAGGAAAGGAGATAATATTATGTTAGTTAAACTAGTTATTGGAGGGAATATAGTGAACCTTATTAATGCATATACCCCTCAAGTAGGATTAGATGATCAGACTAAAAGGGATTTTTGAGAGCAAATGGATGAGATCTTTTAGAAGATACCCGTAGGAGAAAACCTGGTTATAGGTGGAGATTTTAATGGCCATGTAGGCATAGATAAACTAGGCTATGAAATGGTACATGGTGCATATGGTTTTGGTGACAGAAATGAGGCTGGAGAGAATATCTTAGATTTTGCGTTGGCTTCTGACGTAGTGGTGGCCAATACTATGTATAAGAAGAGAAAGGAACATTTGATAACCTTTAAGAGTGTGTCAGTTAAGAGCCAAATAGGTTACTTTTTAGTGAAAAAAGTGGACCGCCTAAAATGCAATGATTGTAAGGTGATTCCTGGAGAGAGCCTGGCCTTTCAAAATAGGATTTTGGTACTAGATTTATGTTTTAGAGGGCAATACCAAGCTAGGAAGAATGGTGGGCGTTGTAGGACGAGATGGTGGGACCTAAAAGGGGGTAAACTAAAAATATTTAAGAAAATAATGGATAAGAAAGGTACTTGGGACTTAGAAGATGATGCTAACACTATATAGAACTCGATGGCCAATTGTGTGAGGAGAATCTCAAGGGAAGTGCTTGGAGAGTCGAAAGGAACAAGACCCAACTCTAGGGAAACTTGGTGGTGGAGGGAAGAGGTTCAAGCAGTAGTTAAGGCAAAAAAAGAGTGCTTTAAAAAGTGACAGAATGATAGAATTGAGGAAAACCTTAGGAGCTATACATTGGCTAATAAGGAGGTCAAGAAAGTAGTAAGAAAAGCTAAGTTGAAAGCTTATGATGACCTATACACTAGACTAGATAGTAAGGAGGGAAAAAAGACAGTATACAAACTTGCTAGGATACGGAAGAGGAAAACACGAGATTTTAATCAAGTTAAGTGCATCAAGAGTGAGGATTCTAAGGTATTGGTGAAGGATGAAGAGATTAAGAAAAGATAGAAGAACTATTTTGAGAAACTATTAAATGAGGAACATGGATGTACGGCAATAGGGGAAGAAATAGCCAGTAATACGATAAATCAAGACTATATGTTCTATTGCAGGATTAGGAACTTTGAAGTAGAGATTGCACTTAAGAAGATGAAATCAAATAAGGCTTTCGGACCCGATGATATCCCTATTGAAGCTTGGAAGTGTTTGGGTAAAAAAGGGGTTACTTGGCTGACTAGATTGTTTAGCAAAATTTTGTTGACTAGAAACATGCCAGATAAGTGGAGGAAGAGTATTTTAGTGCCAATCTATAAGAATAAATGAGATGTCTAGAATTGTAACAACTATAGAGGAATCAAGCTAATGTGTCATTTAATAAAAGTGTAAGAGAGGGTGGTGGAACGCCGATTGCGAGATATAACAGATGTGTCAGAAAATCAATTTTGATTTATGCCTGGTAGGTCAACAATGGAAGCGATCTATCTTTTGAGGAGAGTAATAGAAAAGTATAGAGAAAATAAAAAAGATATTCGTATGGTGTTTATCGACCTTGAAAAAGAATATGATAGAGTGTCCCGGGATATAATATGATGGATGTTAGAGAAGAAATTGGTGACAAAAGGTTATATTTATGTGATTAGGGATATGTATGAAGGAGTAGTGACCACTTTCAGATTGCCTGCTGGAAAGACAAATAAATTTTCTATCAAAGTAGAGAAGAATTAAAGATTGAGAACCAAGAACTGCCTAAGAGTGAACATTTTCGTTATTTAGGATCGATTATCACAATAGTGGGGGAGATTGATGTAGATGTGGCCCATAGGATTAAGGCGAGATGGTGTAAGTGGAGAAGTGCGTCTGGGGTACTGTGCGATAAAGGAATATCCACTAGACTAAAAGGTAAATTCTATAGAACGACTATTAGACCAACGATGTTGTATGGAACGGAGTGTTAGGCAACCAAGAAACAACATGTAGATAAGATGAGTGTGGCTGAGATGAGAATGATAAGGTGGATGTGTGGTAAGACTAATCAAGATAGAATTAGGAATGAGTGTATTCGGGAATGGGTAGGAGTAGCACCGATAGAAGATAAGTTGAGAGAGAATTGATTGAGATGGTTTGGTCATATTCAACGGAGACTAACAGAGACAGTAGTGAAGAGAGTCGATACTGTAACGGTAGATGGAAGTATTAGGAGACATGATAGGTCTATATTAATATTGGCTAGCGTTGTAAATAGATATATGGTTCTACTTAATTTGACCAATGAAATGGCCTTTGATAGGGCTGCTTGGAGAAGAAGGATTCATGTAGCCGACCCCATTTGATAGGACTTAAGGCTTAGTTTGGTTTAATTTGATTTTTGTTGAAACAAATAAGCCTACAAACATGACTAGTGCCCAAAACTTACAAATTTTATTTATTTGTATAACACGACTCAAACTGAAACAAAATTTCTCAATCTCTCTCTCTCTCTCTCTCTCTCTCTCTCTCTCTCTCTCTCTCTCTCTCTCTCTCTCTCTCTCTCTCTCTCTCTGTGGCTAAGCAATAAATATGATTTGAAAATTTTCACAAACCTCCCAAAATGTTTGATCTATCTTACCAAATGTGAAATATGGAATCACAATTTCCATGGCTTTTACTATTTTAAAAAACAAATAATACCAAATTTATCAGTTCATTGATGCTTGTATTTCTTCTAGGGTTCGGCCTTTTGTCTCTGGTACTAGCTTTGCAACGAATAGAATAGTTAAGGCTCCCATAATTGCGAACATGATAAATGTTCCTGAAAGAAAAAAAAAATGGTTAAATGCGAACATATTAAAGAAAATGATATATATAAACAAAATTTGGTTACTAATTTTTTTTATTATTATTATAGATAGAGACAAAGACAGGGAAGGCCGATGGGGTTATGGAAGGGAACCCTGTTTATTTTGTATGGCTTGTGCGAGCAGATCATACATACAAAAATTAGATTTATTGGATATCACTAGTCAAATGATTAGTGTATATTTGTTTTATAAAAATAGATAAAAAAAATATGATTTTGAAATTACATTGTCTATTTTTAAGACAAATTTGATTTGATTATATAATTATTAATATCCGATTAATTTTATTTTATTTTTGCATAAATGATTATAAAATATATGATTCAAATGACAAATGTGGGCCTATAATGAGCCCACTAAGGCCCAATAATAGCTCTTAATTGGAGAGAGGGAGAGAAAGAGTACCATCTGAGCTCCACTCCATTAGGAAGGGTGAAGGTATATGAAATAACCCAAGTGAAGAACCAGTTGACTGCTGTTACAAGGCTTCCACCCAAAACTTTCATGTTTATGGGGAATATCTGTAATTAAAAAACACACCAAAATAAAAAAATAAAAAAAAATAACAAATAACAAATTTCTCTTGAAATATTCTTCATAAATTTAGACTCTCAATGACAAAATGTTTATTCGAAAAAAAAAAAAAAAAACAGTTCTTCTCAAAAAAAATATCAAAATTTAAATACAATGAATCTGATTGATACATTTCAAATTCTAATTTTTTTTTTAAAAAAAATACATGATATTACTGATTCAAAAAATATTGAGGTATTTAAATAAAGGGTCTAGCTTGTCTCAAGTTGAGATCAAGACTGGACCCGTCCAGTCCGGCCAATGGGGTCCATTTTTTGGGCCCGTTTTGATAATCTGAACCGTCCAATGTGTAGAACTCGTCGAGTACTATATAATTATAAAAAATCACATTGATCGGATAACAATAGCTATGTGATCAAATCAGTTTTATATATATAAAAAAATAGACGGTGAAAAAATTAACGGCTGATAAAAAACTGTTTTGTTCACATAGCTATCGATATCCGATCAATGTGATTTTTTACAGGCATATAGTACTCGACGAGTTCTACACATTGAACGGTTCAGATTATCAAAACGAGACCCGTGGTGGATCCTCATGAATCCAACAACACGGTCCAGTCCGATCTTAGACTGGACCAAAGCCACTGCCTTAAATAAAAGATGTACCTCGGACATCATAACCCAGGGGATTCCTCCCATGCCTAATGCAAACATTCCTCCGAACAGCTTATTGCATAATCAAAAATATCAAATTCAAATTCATCCATTTACCTAATAACAACGTCAATTATATTCTAAGACTTGTTTAGAGCATAAATTTGGATAGGAATTTAAAAATAGCAAGAAAAAGACGTAAGAAATATGAATAAAATATAAACTAATTTATTCCTCTTTTTTCCTCGCATTTTTTCCCCTCCAATTACTATCTAAATCCATTATAACTTAATGTACACATTCTATCTCTCCCCGGCCCCATCAAATGGTGACCAAATTAGGTATAATTTTTTTTTTCTTTTTTTTTTCTGGGTGTGCTTGTAAGAGCAACTACAGCAGACTTTTGTGAATGTTTTTCTAGCATTTGGTAAAGAAATTATCATTTTGCCCCTCAAATTATCACTTAAAAATCAATTAACACTTGTTCTTTTAATAATATCAATTTTATATTTTAATTATTCGACTTGCATCAATTTTATCCCGCCGTCAATTGTTGTCTATAATCAATCAGAAATTGCTAATGTAGATCCAACCTGCATTTGAAAGTTCAGGGGTCTAATTAATATTTTAGAGATAGTTTGAGAGACAAAACATAATTTGAAATTAAATTTCGTTGTCATGACATCAACTTTTGTTTGATTATAAACAAAAGCTAACGGCAAAGGTAAAATTGATCAAAAATTAAATAATTTAAATATAAAATTGATATTATAAAAAAAATGGAGATTAAATTGAAATTGATCAAAAATTAAATAATTTAAATATAAAATTGATATTATAAAAAAAATGGAGATTAAATTGATTTTTGAATAATAATTTAGGAAAAAAAATAATATTTCCTCCATCAATTATTAATAGTTAACAATCACCCACAACTTTTCATCTTCAGTGTAAGTGTTAAATTGTGTGTAGTGTCATAAAAGTTGGGGAAATTCTACTATAAACATCCTATGAAAGAAGTGCAGCATATGCACTTTTAGGCCTTTTTTGTCGTAATTTAAAAAAATTAAAAAGTCAAAAAATTACTATTCTATTTAAGTTATATCATTTTATTTAAATTACATCACCTCTCTATTACAACACTTCAAATCTAACCTATATACAACTCATATTTCATAAAAAGTCAAAAAGTACACTTATTTAGATCATCCCAAACAACCCCTAGTTATATTATTTTTTTTTTAGTTATAACAATATTTATTTATGACTCATGAGATTTTTAATTATGCCTTATGCGGTGTTTGGTTATATTTTTTTTTTTTTAATTATGACTCAAAAAATATAAAATTATATCATTTTCTCTTTTAATTATAAAATATATATGATACACATTCATTGAGAACGGTATATGATACACATTCATTGAGAACGGTATACTATAATCTATCCCCATAAGTTATTAGCGTCCTAAGTTAAAATGTGCGTTAACAGTGATTGGATGAGGGTTAACAAAGAGGTGACAGAGAAAAAGGAGAGGAAGCTAGCACATTTTTATTTTATTTTTATTTCTTTAACGCACATTTTAGCTATACCATTAATTTAATCATTTACATTCTAAATTAATAAACATTTAACATATAATACTTTGTGCCCCCACAAAACCAAATTTCCCTTCCAAAAAAGATAAAATTATTTTAAAATGACGAGTGCTATTAATTTATTTTTATTTTTTAGATCAAATTAATTTAAACTTTTTAAAATTTTTTTTTTCTTTTTAAAAATTGATTTTGAAAGTCAAACCAAACAGAGACTAACTTTTCAAATAATTTACATAATAAACAAAAACAAATGACTGCAATTTAGTCAAATAGAATTACCACTGCGCCGACAACCGCCAGAATGGGAGTGATTTCCTCCCAGGCTTGATCATCCTGCTCTCACAAAAATTTAATTTTCAATTAATAATAATGTTTTTTTAGTGTAGAAATGACAAATTCAAAATTCAAAATAATGCTCTGTTTATATAAAATAAATATATATATAAAAAAAAAAAACCTGCATCAAGAATGACAATCCTATGAGGAAAGAACGCAAGCATGTTCCTGCTGCAGAAATCTGCAAATAATTTGTAAATATTAATTTTATACAAAAATTTCAATCTGTGACAGTGACATTTTTGAAATGATAAGTCCTTTTAATGGATTTTTTTTTTATTTAAAACGTATGACTATAAATCTAGGATAAATTATAGTCATGGTTTCTGTAATTTCAATTGCAATAAATTCACTCTTTAATTTTTTACATTGTATCAATTTAGTCTGATTGAAAATATCCGTTAAAATAATTGGATAGAATTCAAGGTTAAATTAGTCTATTTAAAAGAAAAATCCCTTTGTAGAGAGTGAATGAACTATTTATACCTTGATTTTAGTCGAATTTTTAAATAGAAATTAACACAATGTGAAAAATACAAGGATACATTTGATACATTTAGAATTATAAAAACCAATTTAAAATAAAAAATAAACAAATTATAAAAATTACAGATATAATTTATCCAAAAATCTATCAAACTTTTATTTTATGTATAATTACTTGTTGATTTGTATACCATGAGTCGTTTTAGCTTTATAGCAAACTCAAAAGGCACCTTTTGTGCATACCATTAGGAGTGGTCTTCTTCCTGATCTATCCATCAAGAGCACACCCAAAAAGGTCATTGGAACCTGCACAGAGTTATTTACCAATATCTTCTAAACAACTGTCATATTTACACAAAAATAAAACAGAAAAAAATTTCAAACGCAGAGAATAGGTAGAGCCTACATTTGAGACCCACCTCTTATCTCTCATTTGCAATTTTTGTGTTCATTTGTGCTACTTGTTCAAAAAATAAAAAAATAAAAAAATAAATAAAAATTATGGAACAAAGAGAATAGATAGAGCCCAGTTTGCATACCGGGTCCATACTACACATATGGGTTCGTCCCAAGGTTTTAAAAAGCGGCCGCAACCGTTACGTAACGCCGTTACGTAACGGTTTTGGTGGTTACCACCACCCGTTACGGCCGCTTTTGCAGTGTGATTGAGATTCACAGGTGTGTTGGCCGTAGCGGCCGCTATAGCGGTCGTAACGGTGCCGTAACGGCCGTAACGGCCTGTTACGTACCGTTACGTAACGGTTCCGAACTGCTTCTTTAAAAAAAAAAAAAAAAACTGAAAATAGGGAAAAGGGGATAGAGAGAGAAGAGGGAAGATGAATAATATGTTATTGATTTGTTGAAACTGTAAGACCTACGATATTCTATTCAGCTACTATCAGTCAACCATTTTGTTTGTATGTATCTATCTATATATTATTTGAAAATCATAATAATAATGTGGTCATTATCGATTTGGCTTGATTAAAATATATATATATATTTAGACTCTTATTTATTCTCTTACTTTTGTCTTGGTTTATCTTATATATAATAATTAGTGATTGATTTTTTTATAAAAAATCTAGAAAACATAACACCTATAATTATATATTAATAGATATTTTACACTTGTCAATTTTTATTAGTTTATTTTATTTTTATTTACAGGTTATCTAAAAAGAGAATGAATATTCAACTGATCCAAACTCTCCCAAAAAAAATTCTTTATAATTTATTTTTTAATTTTTATATGATTATATTAGCATGTCTAATTTATTTTTTAAAAACTATTCAAGTTAAAATTTGCATATGCTTCTACAAGTATAATAATTAAAAAATAAATTTATACGTCTAACTCCAATAATTTTTTTTTTACCACAAGTGTAATATGGATTTATGACATATAAAGTCATTAATTAGTAAAATAAATGTAAAAAACTCAGATTATAATGATTTAAAAATATGAAATATATTGAATCATACTTAAAAATTTATAAAAATTGATCAATATTTATTTTAAAACCCAATAAATATGATTATGAAAAAAAAATATGCGTATCGGTAAGTTTTTTTCAAATTGTGCGAAAAATAAAAAAATTCACGGTTTCGGTTACCGCAACCGTTACGCTACGGCCTTTACACCCCGCAACCACAACCGCGGCACCGCCACCGTTACAGCGACCACAACCGCTTTTCAAAACCTTGGTTCGTCCTCTTTCTTTCATATGTGAAATTTTGTGTGTTATATTTTTGACTAACTGTGCTACTTGCATCCAAATAAAGCACACAAAATTTCACAAAGAAAGAGAATAGGCAAAGCCCACCTCTTATCTATCATCTGTGGAATTTTTTGGATATCATTTATTAACAATTGGACTAGCACAATTAGTTACGCTTTTTTGTCATGAATTTTTCAAACTATCGCTACAAGTTAAAAATTAGTGACATTCTTTTGTGATATTTTTTTAAACTATCGCTAAAACTTATAATTAGTAACATTTTTGTGACAATTTTCAAACTATCGCTGAAAATTAACAAGTAGTGACATTTTTTAATAATGTTCGATAAAAAACATCATTAATTCTCACAGGATCTATTGGCCAACAAATTCACCTATTAGGACCTCGCGTAAGTCCCCCGTACTTTTACGTGTTCCATTTGTGTGGAAATAGAATTTTCCATTTCTTGAATGCCCCTAAATTAAAATCATAGATGGAGAGTCCAAAAACCTGAACAACAGCAATTGCAATGGTCCCAATGGTACTTGAAAAACCTACATTCAACAAAGAGACTCAAATATCAGTTTTCCATTGAATTTTATCAAAATTTTACACTCTATATATCTAATATCAGTTGTTATATGACTGTATCGCCATGCTGATACTTACCAGCTGATTCAAAAATGGCAGCTGCATAGTATCCGATAGCATTAACACCTCCAAATTGTTGCAGTACCATGAGCCCAACTCCGACCTTAATTTTATGTGATCGAGTGATAAATCGATTTTTGGAGTCATGAAATGGGAGAGAAGACACAACTTAGGTTTTTTTTAGAAGGCTTACAATGAGGGAATGAGCATATTTCCGCCGGAAGATGTCAAAAATGGGATTTGGGAAGAGTTGAAGGGTTTCTGTATATCTCTGTGAAACAATATTACCTTATCTTATATTTTCTTTCCATGCTAACAAAATTATAAAAAAAAAATATTATATGCTTATAAGAATTTAAAAGAAAATGTTGTGCAATGGCATTTGTGAAATTATAAAGATAATGATGGATGTTTTCATTGTAAATGAAAAAATATAAGATGTTATATCATTCTGTATAGTATATAATTCTGTTTATTGAAAAAAAAAAAAACAAATTGTAACACTTTCATCTTCTGTATTTCGTTTTCATATTCTTCGAAAACCAGTTACAAAAACTTGTTTGGTATATCTACGTTCTCAAAATTTTTAAAAACAACAACAAAAAAAAAAAATATTTAAAAAAACAAGTTTTAATTTCTTCATTTTTCTCCCACCACCTTCCAGCCACCACCCACTATTGTCGCTGCCACCAACACCTCTAACTATTGACCACCGCAAGTTGCCACTCTCTGATGAACTCAACCAAAACTCTGGTCACCACCTTGTGATGTTCAATGACCTCCAGCCACTCCTATCGCCGCCACTCTCCAACGCCAATCAGACCTCTGATAACTCCTAAACATATTCTTTGTTTTTGTTTTCATTTGTTTTTAAAATATTTATATACAACAATTTGGTTTTTTTTTTTTCAAAAAATAAAATAAAAACTTGTTTTTAGTTTTACGAACTTTATGCTAGTTTAAAAAAGAACTAAAAAAAAATTATGATTCAAGGAAAAAAAAGAAAAAAAGAAAGAAAAGGATTACTCTAATTTCATGTGCTTCTTCAGAAATATTGGCATTCTGTCCTCGAAGGCGCTGTAATGCAACTTTACATTGTGACCACCGGCCAAGCATTGCCTGCATTCAATTAATGTCATCATTATTTATATTAATTAGCTAAAATTCGTTATAAAATATACTATAGTTTCAAAACCCAACTTATTTTATTTTATTATTTTTATTGGCACTGGAGTGTCCGGATTAAAACCCGACTAATTCCCAAATACACATGTGTCCGGATCTCCAAGTTAGTCCTAGGGATTCGTCGGGAACTAATTCTTGAAGTGTCTGGATCAAGAAATTTCTTGCAAGTGCATCACGGTTAATTCAATTTTTTTTTTTTCAGTCCAATGACCCTAATAAATTGCTAACACTTAAAAGATTTCAATCCCTAAACTTTGGAGGGAGCACACCCTGAAAACGCAAGACCTTAGATATCCGCTCATTGTTTTGTCCTTCTGATTCTGATATAGTTAGAATAAAATTTACATGTGTATTAATTGATTCATGATACATATTGATTCATAACCAATTCACATGAGTTCATTATGCCGGTTCAATTATCACCAATTACTATATATTGCAAGGGAGTTTTTTTTTTTTTTTTGGATGTGGCCAAGGTTAAAAAAGTTCCATTTTATTTTTCTGAATCTTATCTTCAATGATTTGTTTTTTTAAAAAAAAAATATGTGTCAAGCAATCTTATTCTTCTAGTAAGAAAAATCTAAAAATAAAACAATTAAAAAAAAATCCACTAAAATAGTGATTATTTTTATTTTTAGGGTCTTCTAATTTTGTAGGACCTAAAAGTGAAAAAATATATATTTTTTAATAATTTCAATAAAAATGGAGGAAAAAAATTAAAAATTGCGAGGAAAAAAAAAAATAAAGCAATTATGAAAAGCTAAATTTGGAATCAAAACTCACCCGCCACCTAGGACACACTCAGGCATGAAGTGTAAGCCCAGAAGCTGAAGTACACATGGAACAACTCCTGAAGTAATAATAGGACCAGCCACAAAAAGTGTTAGAAATGGTTGGAAAATTCTGAGTTAAAAATAAAATTTTTCTTAACTTTGGTCTATTATTTAGGTGGGACTCGTACGTCAAAATTGGCGGGTCTAAGTAGTAACGCGTTCTGTGCCGCGTTATGATTCACGTGGTATATTTGGTTGCTCAAAACCATTATCGAGTGAATGAAAAATTGAAGCCAAAGTGTGCTCTATGAAAATGGAGTTTTGGTAGAAAATTCTTAAAGGTTTGAAAAATGACTTGTCCCATATTTTTTTGGTAGGGAAGTTTTGAATGGGTTTATAAGTCTTGGAATTGGAACTTGGGGTGTGCCCCAAGGGGTACCCAAATTTTGTAGAGAGGGAGGTTATAAGTAAAATGGACTAGACCCAAAAAATCACCATGCGCGCCGTTGTTCGTCCGTTCGGTCAAGCCCGCTAGCACGGGTGCGTGATGTAGGGCTGCTCGCAGGTCGGTTTTGGCCGGGTGCGGGTCAAAACCGACCCGACCCGCACTTATGCGGTTGGGGAAAAATGGACCCGCAACCGCCCGCGATGCGGTTTGCGGTTTAGTGTGTTTTTTTTTTTTTTTTTTTTTTTTTTTTTTTTTTAAACTTAAGCAAATTTGACATTTTTTGTTACTTTCTAAACACTTTTTTTTTTTTAGAAGAGTTATAAATTAAATTACAAGATATACAATTCATGATCATAATAAATAGTCCACATGTTAGATTAGATGATATGGAACCGTGCTTGAGGATAGTAATTAATCTTCCTCCTTAGCTTGCAAAAACAAACCCTTAAAAGTCAAACTAGTAACACTAATTTAAATATGCAAAAATAAACCCTTAAAAGTCAAACTAGTAACACTAATTTTAATAGTGGATTAATCTTCACTGTTTAGCTTTTAATATGCAATAATGTGATAATAGAATGACAATTCAAAATATCATATTTAACTGTGTCTACTAGACTAATGGAATATAATGATTTTTTTTTTATATGTATAAATAAAAGTAAAACTCGTAACACTAATTTAAATATCATTAGATCATGATAATGTATATAAGTGCCCATATAATAAATTTTACTTTCATCCAAAATGTAAAAATAAAAATAATAACTAGTTATCTCCATCCATCCAAAATGCAAAAAATAATAATAATAACTAGTTATTTTTTCTTAAAAAAAAAAAAAAAAAACTGCGGGTTGCGGGCGGGTCGGGTTCGACCCGAACCCGATCTTTTGCCAATTTCTTGACCCGCACCCGCCCGCCTACCTACATCGAAACCGCCCAAAACACTGCGGGTAGGGTAGGGTCGGGCGGTTTGTGCGGGCGGGTGGGTTTGTTGCCCAGCCCTAGCGTGATGTGTGGTTGGGCTTGTTCGGCCCAATACTAATCTTTTTTGGGCGAAAAACATTTGGATTTAATTTTATTTTTTGAAATCTATCCAACTATCCATAATTGAAATTAATTATGGAATTAAACTGTTCTGGTTTTTCTTTACACCCAAACAGGACCCTACGGTTTTTTATCTGTTCAAATTTGAATCTAACAGGTTTGTAGCTGTTTATTCAAACTAAACAGGTATCATACCTGTTCAAACAGGTTTTGCACCTGTTTAATTCAAACCCAACAGCCATAAATTCTCCTATAAATAGACAAGTCTCTCATTTGTTTCTTAACTCCAATTTTCGTACTTCTCCTCTGCTATAATTCTCTGCATTTTGCTGCATTGAATTTCTGTGAGAAAGAGTGCAAACACTTAGTGTGTTCGTTAAGCAAACAATTTGTAGTGCTGCTATTGTTTGCAGTTGATCATTTCATTCTGGGAGATAGACGTCCACATTCTGAAAGCACTGTGGAGAGGACGAATCTGTCTTAAGGACACAGTGTCGAACACTGGACTTGATCAGAATATTGTTCAAGAAATTAACCAAGTAAGTTGGTTATTTATTTTCTGTTTTATTTATTTATTTAAATCAGATTTTGATTTTATTTTTGTAACAAAATAAAAATCTATTTTTATTTATTTTATTTTCCTGGGTTGATTATTGTAATCAAACAATTCTCTCATTTTTCTTTTATTTCTTATATATTCTGTTTGTTATTAAGTACACAATAGAATTCATTTTACAAATACAGTAAAGATTATCAAACAAAAAGCAATTTATGTTGAACTATTTTTGTTGACTGAATTCAATTAACAAAAAATTACAATTGAATTCCTTAAATTAAAGAGGATAAACAAAAGAATTCAGTTACCAATTAGAGACAAGACTCGCCAGTGGACCACGATTCCAATCAGATATGTCATTGATAAACCCGTAGTTACCAACAACTGTAGAATCAACAAGATGTAGGTGAGTAAAAGCTGTGTCAATTTAGACTCATCATCAAACGTTAGGTTTGTTTAAGTATAAAATAATTTTTGAAAAATATTTTTTTTGATTTTTTGATGCTTAGTAAGTCGAAAAATAAAAGCTAATTCACAAAAAATGAGTTTATTCAAGCATAAAACATTTTCTGTGGAACTTGAATACTATTAATGTGACCACCACCCAACCACCACCACCATTACTATAGGCTAACGCTACTACCTTGCTACGTCATTACCATGTTTGCCACCAGTGACGAACTCAGAATTTATCTTAAGAGGAGGCCAAGGTAAAATTACTAAAATATTTAGAGGCTAAAATAAAATTATATAAATTTTTAAGAAGACAGAGCTAATTTTTATTATAAATACTAAAAATAACATGTGCCGAATAAGGTTTTTGTAAAGTTTGGGAGGGCAACCTAAAATCATATATATATAGCTTGGTGGGGTTAATGTAAAATTAAATAGGTTTTGAAGGGGAAAAAAGGTAAAAAACTATATACAATTTTAAGGGTCCAAAATGATTATAAAACATTTTATTTTAAAAATATTTCTTTTTCCAAAACAAAAGGAACGTAAATTTCTACCAATTTTCCTGAATTACCTGATTTACTGTTGTTGTGAACCCACCTCGGAGATTCTTTGGTGTTATTTCTGCTATATATACAGGTACCTATTTAGAATTCAATTGATTAATTTGGCAAATTACATCTTTAAATTTCACATTAGAAAAGCAAATAAAAAATGAAACACAAAGAAGTACAACATTTACCACATATGAAAGAAGTCCAATGCCATTTCCCAAAGATACTCTTCCAAGGTAAAGGCTCCAAGCACCCTTTTCAGAGTCATTGAACAAGTATTAACCCAAGGCAAAATTTTAAAATATTACTTTTTATACATGATGATAAAAATTTAATAAAAATGATAAATTACAATAATAACTCCTAAAGTTTAACATTTTTTTTCCCGTTTAACTCTAAAGTCTAATTTTTATCATTTAAGTACTTAAAGTATTAAATTCAAATAAATTTAGTCCTGAAAATAATAAAAAAATAAAACATAAGTCCAAGGGTTATATAAAATTGTTATAAAGCCCGAATTTTAATTTATTATTAACTTAATTATCCTACACGCATGTGTTTTAGAATTGATATCAGAGTTTGGTTTATCAGTTTTGCCAATATTAATATGTGAGCATTAGATATATTGAAAAAGTCAAATAAGATAATTTAAATAATAGTACTGCACTATAAATAATAATTGAACAAAATAATAATCACATTATTAAAAGAACTTAGCGAAAATCTTAAGGAAAATTAATTGGAAATTATACATTAAGTTGACATCTATTATTAGATCAAGGTAAACATTTAACTCTAGTAAGAAATAATACAGATAATTATTCTTATCCTTATCCTTACAGGGTAACTCTCCAAGATAATCTTTTCAATTAACACCAACAGAAAAATAAGGAAATAGATCTAAGTAATTATAGTCTAGACGAATTATAAATAATGGTGAAACAAGGAAAAGATAATGAAATAAATATAAATAATATTAGAAATATCAGAAAAATAAGATAAAATGGATAATTGCATATTATGAGAAACAAATAATAGTAGAATAGAAACAGAAGATGACCTATGAGTATTAGAATTAATCAGTTTGAGAGAAATATACTAATTATAAAAACAAACGTGCTGAGGATAATTTAGTTAACAATAAATTAAATTTGGGCCTAATTACAGTTTTCTATAACCTTTAGGCTTATATTCTATTTTTATATGTCTTTAGGACTAAATTGAATTGAATTTAATACTTTAGGGACTCAATTGACAAAATTGAAACTTTTGGAACTTAAATGAAAAATGTGTTAAACTTTAGGGACTATTATTGTAATTTATCCTAATAAAAAATTAGGAGAAATTACAAAAAAAAATAAAAATAAAAAAATCCCAGGGATTAACCCTTATAACAGAATAAATCTTGTGTTTTTAATTTTGTCAATTTAAACTCTAATTTTTTTTGTTTATTTTCAATCTAAATCATCAACCTATTTTTATACAAGTAAAATCAAAAAAAAGAAAAGAAAATATATTTTAGCTATTAAACACAATAAAAATGATATTTTAGATATTTTACGTACACTTACATTGAGTTTAATTATTAAAATATATTTTTTCTGTCTGTTTTACTTAATAGAAAAATGCAAATGGTTTAGATTGAAATTTAGGATTTAAATTGACATAATTAAAAATGCATAATTTATTTTATTACAAAGGTCAAATCCTGAATTTTTTTTTTTAATTTTTTACAAAAAAAGGGCAAATTACATATACCTTCCTCGATGTTTAGTTAAATTACAGATATCCCCTGGGGTTTTGAAAATTACAGATACCCTCCTGAGGTTTATATTTTCATAACAAATTGCCCCCATAGATTTATATTTTCATAACAATTTGTCTCATAATTTGAACCCCAATTTGCCTCCTGAGGGGGATATCTGTAATTTCTCAAACCTTAGGGAGTATATGTAATTTTACTAAACCTCGAGGGTTATATGTAATTTGCCTTACAAAAAATAATGAGAAATGATTATTCATAATTATTTTTATTTGTTTAGTATTCACACAAAATTTGCTTGAAGGTACAAAAATAGTACTCACTCACAATGATAATTACTCACCAGATCCCAATACATTTTTGAAAAATGCTTCGGACCCTACTGGGAGTCGACCCCCAGTGAGGTGGCGCGCTGTGATTGGACAAAAAAAAAACTGTTTTATTTATTTTATTTTTTTTTTGAGTTTCAGCCAGTGAGGGCTCACCACCTCACTGGGGTCTGCAGCAATGCTCATACACTTTTTGTATTTTTAATTATAAAATTACTAATTATTGAATAAGAGCCTAATCTAATGATATGATTGATGGAAAATAAAATTGTTAGACTTGAATACATTTGATTGGCCCTTCATTTTTTAACCTACCAATATTATATAAAGCTAAAATTATTTGGAACCTCTAAAACTTTGTTAAAATTTGAGGTACAAGAAGATGAGGTACCCAAAAAAAACTTTCTTTCCGATGTATCCAAAAAAATTTTTTTTTGAGGTACAAGAAGATGACCCGGTTCTTCTTGACTACCCAGACAAATACATATATAAGGGCAATCTCAATGTAAGAGACTATTATAAAGTTGAAGTAGTTAAAGGTACATAACCTTATTAATTTAAAAAGTTTTTGTATATCATGTCATTGAGTAAGTCGCTTTCCAACACAATCTCATTTTTCATTCAAATTAGGACTTCAAATTTTCTTATTGATTATCAAATGAAGCATAAATGAATGACAAAGAAGACAGAGATAGAAAGAGGGGAAAAACGAAGCAAAGAAACCTCTGCGAATGCTATTGCAAACCACCCAATAATACAGAATATTTGTGAAAACGCCATTGTCTGCATCACAAAAACCATTTTAATTAAGAATAAAAATAAAATACATCTATATTTCTTAAACTACATGTTTTGTGTCATTTTAATTTTTTTAGTTTTGATCTTATCAATTATAGATAACCATCTAAATCACAAACATAAATAATTAGAAAATTGGATTATAGTTTCTAAAATATGTGTTCTCCATCACTTTAGATTTTAAAATTTTAATTTTGTTATGTTCATCCTTTAATATTGTAAAGTCACTTTTTTCATCAATGTTTATTGACTAAAATGACAAAATCAAAATTGTTGAGAATTAAAGTAATACAAACTCATGTCTTATTATATTATGGATTGTTTTAGAAATTAATTATTTTAGTTGACTTTTTAATTTTTTTTACAAAAAGACATGTAGAAAGTATAAAAAGTGTAGGCTCTATTTGGTAGAGTTTTTGAAGTTTAATTCTATCCATTAGTTTGAATGTGTTGTTTAGTTACAACTTTAGAAAATTAATTCCACACTCACTTTTCAAAACACCCACTTTTTAATATTATATGTCACATCACTCAATTCAAACTCTTTTTAAAATTCATAACCAAACAAATTTTTCACACTTAAATCATAATTCCAAAACTCACAAACTCAAAATACAAATCTGTTATCAAATTATAATTCTAAAGCTCTACCAAACACAACCTTAACTTTTGTGTAGTAACTTTTTAATATTTTAACTATTTTAATTTATTGTCAAAATAACCCTATAATTCAATCAATGATTTAGACTATTCATTTAAACTATTTGAGATTAAAAATATTAAGATTAATTACACTTTACCCCTTTAACTATTACTAAATATCATTTTACCTATTTTAGATTTGAAATCGTACATTTTTAGTATAACTGAGGGGTTGCTTGGGATGTTCTAAATAAATGTACTTTTTGATTTTTTATTAAATATGAGTTGGGTTTAAAGTGATGTGATAGAGAGATAATGTGACTTAAATAAGATGATGTGACTTAAATAAGATAGTGACTTTTTGACTTTTTAACTTTTTTAAGAGATGATAAACAAGACCTTAATTAATCCAAATTATTATTATTATGAATTTTCATATAAATAAAGAGTAAAAGCGGAAACATACGCCTCTCCGGCCAATGAGATCTGCCATCTTCCCACACATTACTGCCCCCAAACAATGCTCCCAATGTCAATATTGACCCAAAAACAGAGTACTGCAAAATCACATCCACACATGATTGGAAACAAAGAAAGTCGAAGAAAATCTAAACTAACTCACTCTCTCTCTCTCTCTCTCTCTCTCTCTCTCTCTCTCTATATATATATATATATATATATATTAAGAAAAATGGGATTTATAACTTTAAGAATTTTAAGAGTTTCAAAATTTCAATTCAATTATGTTGATTTTGTGTTATTTTTTAAAAGGAAAAAAATATCATTGGTTACTAAAAATTAAAATTTAAAATTTGTTGGCACCACATTTAAGTCATCCAATGCAAAGGTGACAAGTGGAAAGTATTTAGATATCTAAGAGTCCCACTTTTGAAGTTGCCCACCTAAGCTACAAATGCAATTCTTCAACTAACAAATATGACGAGCCTAGTGAAAGGCACATGAAGAAGGAGTTAGCAAAGAGCAGTTGCTAGCAGTAACACATGCACAAAGACAGAATTATGACTTTAAGAAGTAGCGAGAAGTAAGGGAATTATGGTGAAAGAGAGTAGCCTAACTTTGAAAGCGCCAAGAAAAGACTATAAATAGATGGAAGCAAAGACTGAAAAGGCTCGATCAAATCCAAACTCTACGTCTTTGTCAATTTCATTTATTTTTAAATTTCTACACTTTGTTTTTATATACTGCACTTACATTTTATAGGAGTAGATTAGTCTTATAATTCCAAAACTCGATCGGTTTCAAAGTTACCCTTACTAAAGGTAACATTTTGTAATTGTTTATTCAATTAATCAATTGTAATTTCTCTCCAGTTTTTTCCTCCCATTCTATTACTAATTTGAGTTAAAGTTTTGGTTCATCTTTTTAATAGAACACAGCAAAGTCCTCTTCATTAAGATTAAGAGAACCTTAAGACAATCGCTTGATAAAAATTGACATTTATTATCTGTAAAAACTTTTCAGATTCTTACGGGCATGCTTGAATTACATTTCTAACAATTGAAGTGTCAAAAATAGCCAACAAAATTATAATCAATGAAAATTTATTGAATGGTATCATTTAGGGATCTAAATTCCAAAATACACACAATTTAATGAATTGTTTTCCATAATAAAAGTATACTATATATTTTACCTAGCTAATCAGCAGGAATTTATTAAAAAATGCTTACACAAGAAACATTTTTCACTCCTTTCAAAATAAAAAGGAAGCTTATACAATAAACATTTTCATCTCTACCAGAATAAATATTCTTTATACCCCCCTCCCTCTTTCAAATGGTGATTGTTAAGATTTCATTGGTGTTTAAATGATTTTTTTTTTCTTATTCTTTTTTCTTTTTATTTTTTCTTTTCATTCAAGCTTAATCTCTACGTTCGTCCGGCCTCTGTTAAAAACGAAACGACAATAAACCAGATCCATATATGAAAATGACCATGGATGCCTCCTTCAAATTTTAAGGTAACTACAAATAGTTATTGGTCTCGGTACTAAGATTAGGTGTGAATTATTTTTTTCATATTTGTTATTTCTAAGTTATGTAATGGATCGATCTGTCATATATAATCGTTTAAATTGTCGATCTTGTTTAAAAAAAAATAGAGTTTGTGGTTGATTATAACTCTATCATATAAATTATAAATACAATAAAAAAGGAATTGTATCTTTTATTGATTTTATATATGTAGTCCTAAAAGTCAGTAATTATATTTTTCATAATTTTTAGTTTCAATTCTATTAAGTGAATATTTGATTTATCAATTAGTGTATTTCTTAGGTGTAGAATATACTCTGATATGTATATTATTATCGAGCTGAAGAAACTTTTGATTTAAGAAACTCTAGGAATTTCAAAGCATTAATATAAAATTAGAAAAATTATGCGAATAGTCCCTGTAGTTGACATGATATGTCAATTTGGTCCATGTAGTTTCAATTTGCTCAATTTTGTCCCTTAATTTAACGGATTGTGTCATTTTAGTCCAATAAATAACGGTTGTTAAGTTAATTTAACGGAAAGTCAAACAATGTGTCAATTTAGTCCCTGTCAAAATCGAGAAAATTGAAACTACAGCGACCAAATTGACACATTGTTTGACATTTCGATAAATTAACTTAACAACGTTATTTATTTAACTAAAATGACACAATCCGTTAAATTAAAGGGTAAAATCAAGCAAATTGAAACTACAGGGATCAAATTGACACATCGTGTAAACTACAGGGATTATTTGCATAATTTACCCTATAAAATTTTAAAACTTAAGAAATACAAGTGACATATAGCTATTGCCGGATTTAACTGTATCTGTAGTTTTAAATTTTAAAAAATATTTATATATAGAAAGTCAAATAAATAAATTTAATCATAACTAAGCCACATCTAATTTGATATTTGAAAATCCTTAAAAAGAAATTCTAAATTTAAATTTAGTATTATATAATTTAAAACTTTAAAAATATTTACTTCAAAATATTATTCATTTTTTAAATATTTGAAACTAAAAAATAATTATAATTTAAAACTATTGACTTATCTAACCATATCTAATTCTCAAATTCAAATTTAAATTGTACATAAAATGTCAAAAACAATTTTAACTATATCTTTTTGGTTAGATAGCAATTTGTTTTAGCTATATCTAAGCAATATTTAATTTTAAATTTAAAAAGAAAATTCAAAGAAAATTTTAATCATATATAATTTTAAAATATTTAAATTATTTTTTAGTTGTTAATCATAATTTATCAAAGGGTCAAAAAAAAACAAGTAAACATGTCATAATCTTATTGAAAAAAATATTACATTGAAAAGTTTAAAATTACTTTCAATTCATATCATACACTCACTTTTGGAATAAACTTTTATGGTCCATTATATTTTTTAGATTAAAACATAGTCCATGAGCTAGTTTAGTCTAATCTTTGATGACATGTATTTTTTATTAAGAACTTAAAACATACAATTATTAATATCAAAATAATAAATTTCACTTATATGTAACTTTGATAAAAATTAATAAAATTTAAATTGATTATAAATCATTTCTATGAATTTTATATAAATTTTATATTATTATTTATATTTAAAAACTAATTTTTAATTATTCAAGTAATATGCAAGTAAATAAGAAAAGAAAAGACTGTTAGAAATTGCAAAACTCCAAAATCAGTGAGACACAAAAACATGTGAGAGTGCCCAAAATTCGATTTGTTCTTTTTCGAAACTTCCATCCAGACACAACGTATCCAATGCGTATCCAATCAAAGAAATATGAATAATTCTATTTACACAACAAAACTAACTATTTATACATTTTTTCTAATTACATCACTAGAAAAATTTAAATTTTTTATTTTATCTTTTTACACCTTTCCTAACTATTGAAAATCCGTGCTATGCATGGAATGTGAAAAAATTAATAAAACAATAGTTAGATTTTTCTATATAAATTATGAAAACAAAAAAATGTTGAAACCTACAATTTAAGTTTTATAATTTTATGACAATTTATGTATTAATTTCTAATTTGTCACAATTTTGATTATGCAACTTTCAACCCCCTTATTAAAGTTGTAAATTTGGGCGAGTTGAACCCAAACAACTCGAGTCAAGTTTATAAATTTTTAAAGATTGGGAACATAATTTTTAATTTGGTGAGAACCTATGTAAAATTTTAAAATTCGAATAAATTTGAATGGACTTGGACAGAGACACTAAATAACCTAAGCACTCGAAACAATATTGTATACATAAATATATAAAATTATTTGTTAATTTATTTTTTTTAAAAAATAAGATTAATTAAAAATTTAATATTAATGAACAAAAACAAATGCACCTTTTAGAAAAAAATCATCGAATAAGTTGATATTAAAAAAAACATTTTATAATGGCATAAAATAATTTAAATATGATTTTTCAAAAATTATTTTTAATTTAAAAATTACAATAAAATATTTAAATATAATATAATTAGATTTTTTTACAAAATAAAAGTATCCGGATTAAAAAAAAAAAAAGGTATGAAGAATATTTAGAATGGTATTATCATTTGATCTGAAAATAATTCTAGATGACCAATAAATTATCACCTATAACCCTCATTTTTTTTAAATAAGAAAAGATATTTCACAAACCATCACTTTTATCAGAAAAATAACATTTATTTTTATTTATTTGAGCAAAAATCACTTTTTAGCAATTTGACCCAAAATTTTTTCTTTTTTTTTATTTTATTTTAGTTTTGTTTAATTGACAATTGAGTTTAAAAAAAACAAAATAGGATCTACCATGTTTCGCAAGTACTAAACAAGTCTAAACGAACAATAAAAAAAAAATGTTTGAGACCTACAAAAAAACCCCACAATTGTATCCATAATAATGTGGTATCATATGTGTTAACTCTTGATTTGTTATACACTCAATGACATGGGACCCAACTCCCATGCCACATCATTATGGGTGAAAGTGTAGGTCTGTAACATTATTGGAACAATAAATTATCACATGTAACTCTCACTTTTTTTATTATATAAAAAAAATAAGTTTCACCAACTATCACTTTAAATCATAAAAAAAAAAGAAAGTTTCACCAACTGTCACTTTAAAAAAAATAAGTTTCACCAACTATCACTTTAAATCATAAACAAAAAAAAAAATTGTTTATTTGTATTTAATTTAAGCAAAAGTCACTTCTTAACTATTTAAGCCAAAAGAAATTTATTTCTTTATTTTAATTTGTTTAATTGACGAGTGAGAATAAAAAAAAATTAAAAAATAGAATCTATTATGTTTGGCAATTGTTAAAAAAATCATTCATTCCCTTAATATTTTTGTCTTTTGTTTAAAAAAATATTTGTATTAAAAAAATTTATTGTTTAAGTCCTTGTAATTTAGAAAGATATAAAAAAAAATTATAAAACTTAAAGCCAAAAATGACAAAAACATAAACTTTTGATAGCGATTAATAATTTGAATGCATGTATTCAATAACATATTATGTTTACACCAATAATATTATGACACATCATTATAACATATGTAAACATAGATCTCATTCTAATTGTAACAACATAATTTAAAAAAGAATTTAAATTTAAAATTTTGTTTTATTTATAATTTAATAAAACATGCATTAATTAAGTAATGAATATTGATCTTATTCTGGTAACATAATTTAAGAAAAAAAATCTAAATTTAAAATATTATTTTAAGAATATAAAATTAATTTATAGACCAATCATATTGTGATATATAATAACAAAAATTAAACAAAATCAAAAAAATTAAAACAATTAAAAAAAGAATTGCAACTTTCAACTTTAATAAGATGACAACGTTTTGAAATTATAATAGTATATGAATTTTGTATGAGGTTTTGAAACTCTCATAATATCTTTTCTTAAAAGTATTCTTTTGTAAAATATATAAATAGTTTTAACGATACTCTTATTGCTCCTTAATATAAAAATTATGAGCTAATTATGATAATTTTAAATTGGTATTTAAAATTGATAAATGCTAAAATAGATCATTATAATTTTAAATTTATATTGTGTCAATTTTAAATAATAAAATATCAATATAAATTTCAAAAATGCTAGAGGTCCCAAAAATTCTACCAAAAATTTTATCAAATGTCTCACATGGGTGTGGGACCCACGTGGGACCCACATTGTGTGGGTCCCACACCCATGTGAGACATTTGGTAAAACTTTTGGTAGAATATTTGGGGTCTTTAACATTACTCTATAAATTTATAGGTTGCGTATTTATTAATTTTCTCTCCCACCGAAACAAATTTCGTTGTTAATCAATATATATGTTTAAGGGTTTGGCTTCTCTCTAGTCTCAGATTAGACTAGAGGGTATTGTTGGGTCCGTAAAGGCCTACCAAAGGTCTCGTTTCAATAACCTGAACCGTTCAATATGTAAAACTCGTTGATTATTATATATTTGTAAAAAATCACGTTGATCAGATATCGATAGCTACGTTATCAAATCAGTTTTGTATAAAAATAAATAGACGGTGAAAAAATAAACTGTTGACAAAAATTTGATTCGATGAAATAGCTATTGTTATCCGATCTATGTAATTTTTTACAAACATATAATACTCGACAATTTCTACATATTGAATGGTTCGGATTATCGAAACGGAACCCGTGGTAAATTCCACGGACCCAACAGTACCCTCCAGTCCGATCTAGGACCGGAGGGAAGCCATTCTCTATTTTTAAAATTTGATAGTTTTTAGCCTTATATATATATATATATACACACACACTACAATTCTAAAAATTTTATCCTTAATTAATTTCCACCGCACAATTACAATATTCATAAAAATCCTAATCGAATTTTCTGGAATAGTAACATTAATGAAATATATATACACCATGTGTTTCAAAAATTTAAATCTAACTATAATGTATTTAATTATATATATTACATTAATCGATATAGGTAATTGATCTTTTTTATTTTTAATTTGTAAAGGCGGCATCATTATATATTATGCAAATAGAATTGAATCACACTAAATCAGAGTGAATTTTACGTTTTAATACGATTCGAATAATTTATATTGAAACACATATCAAATTATATGAATTAAATTGCAAATTAAAAGATTCTAACAAACACATATTGCCTGAGAGGGTAATTTTTGGAGAAATTGGACCGAGCTTTGAGATGGACTTTATGGCCCAAAGTGTGAAGGACTCAGTAAAAGGCCGCAATGATATTCCGGTCCAGAAGAAGCATAGTTACTCCGGCCCAGGAGAGGTATGGTTACTCCGGTTTAGGAGAGGTGTAATTGCTTCGGCCCTAGATGGTATAAAGCTACTCCGGTCTGGAGGTAACTTGATGTTAGTCCGGCCTCACGGTTAGTTCATAACTAGAGTTAGTCCGGTCTCGGAGTTAATCCGGCCGCGGTGTATTGTGGTTAGATCGGCCAGAGCTTGCTACTCAGAAGCTTGGTCTAAACGCATCATGGTTGAACGGGGAAAAGCCGAGATAAGGAGTTGGAGGAGAAAACCGAGCTAAGGATAGTTCGGTCTTCTCTGTGGCTCAGCATAGCCAGTGTTACTTCGGTCAAATGGTGATTCGGCCATGGAGAAAACCATCCCACTAGGTTTAAGCAGTGGGGGAGGGTGTAAAAGGATAAGCATTATCCTTAGGAGTATGAATCCTAGGAGGACTCTGCATGGAGAAATACAAGTCCTACTAGGATTGTGCCACGGGAAACTTATAAAAGCTCACAAACATCACCTTGGAGGAGGTAATTGAATACAATTTTTTCTGAGAACATAGAGCTTTGTCTATTTGTCAAGTTTTCTGACTTAGGCATCGGAGGGGTTTCCGGCACACACCCGCCGGCTAGCTCACGTTTGTGTTTTCAGGTAACAAAGCGACGTCGTACGGAGGAGCGTGGACTTGGTCAACAGGATTATACGAGGAGAATTATTTCCTCCCCGTACAATGCCAAACACATAAGATTTCTACTAACCGCTGCATCAGAGAGCCCAAGATCATCCATAATGCCAGACTCAGCAAGTGATGAATATCCCACCTGCAATTCAATACATATCAAGACTTCAAATATCGATATATATAGCAGATATTGTTTGATATTGGCCGATATATAACTGTATATATATTGGTTTTACTTACAGCAGCCCCAAACACATAAGAAACACAGCAAGCAATAAGGGTGCTGATGACAACAATGGCAGTCGCCGGGGACTCGCCGTCGTTGTTGCTCTGCAATTCACTATCATCCCTGCCATTGGCTCTATGAACAAGCAGAGGACTTCTTGTTTGCTCTCCTTCAAGCAAAATTTTCTACATATCTCTGTTCTCTTAGGAATGGAACAGAGTGAGAAAGTAGGAGAGAACATAAAAAATAAAAAATAAACACCCAATATATATACAGGCCTTGTTTGGCAAAAGTTATTTTTAACTATTTGGGTTAAAATAGAAAAAAAGATAAAAATAGTTAATAAAACAAAATATCATATCATATCAAACTCATAATCATTTTGATTTTTCTCCCACAAATATCACATTCAATTATAAAAAAATTAAACAATATTTTCGAATACAAATTTTTTAATCTACTAAAGTAACTTATTAAAATAACTAATTTTTGAAATGAGGCCTATTCACTTGCTAATATATTGCCATGTCAGTGCTTTGTTTGAAATGTATGAATGAATGAATTAAACAAGTTGAATTTTTGTATTCATTGGTGCAAATGGGAATATATGAAACAAGCGTTTTGTGGCTGATAGTTTGCTATGCTATTGCACTGAGAAATGTGAAAAAGAAATGTCAACAATAAACAGTGATTTTAAAACGAGGAACTTTATATAAAAAGGTGTTTCGACTGTACCTAACTTGTGGACTAGCTTAAATTTGGAAAAATTATTTCTTAGTTAAGGGATTTTATGTGACTATATTTTTAGTTAATCATAAATTATCATATCTTTTTATACTTTCGAATGACTCAACATAAAATTTTGAATCTTTACTCCATCAACTAATCACACTATATGTTGGAAGAAATGATTTTATATCGGCATATTTTTTAATCCAATTTGGGTGGACCCCAAACGTCTTTTGGGGTGGGTCCGAAGAGGTGAAGTGGTGAAAACGGAACGTCAAAACCATTTATGAGTGAATGGGAAGATGACGTCGTTTTCGAATCTAACATTAATTTTTTAGATAAAATTCATTTGAATTTTTTCATTTAAAAAATTATTGTGGGAATTTAATTTAATTCTAAAATTCAAATTTTGGATTCTTGAGTGGTTTCCTAAAGCTTTTAATTGTGGGAATTTAATTTAATTCTAAATTCAAATTTTGAGTTTCTAAGTGGTTTCCTAAAATTTGTACCTCATCATTTATTTATTTATTTAACTATTTCATTAGTTTAATATATATATATATATATTTGAAATAGTTTGAATAAATAACAAAGATTCTAAAGGTTAGAATTTGTTCCATCAAAAAAACTGCGGAACACTTTTTCAAATGTTTGAATTTGAATATTCCTGTTCAAATGGTCAACTTTGTTTGAATTGAAAAACAATAGCACCTTTTCATTTCATTAAACTGATGCCTGTTCGGGACTTTTTGTTGCTTATAAATATCATCTATTCTAGTAGTTTTCGTATCTGGTTTTTTTTTTTCCAATCCGAGAAAAATCAGTCCGTGTATCTGATTTTGCAATCCGAAAATAGTCTGAAATTTTGTCCCATTGTTGTCCAAAATTTTCTACTTTTGCATTATTCTTCATTTTAGATTTAAGAATAAATATTAAGAGAGTATTAGAACACAAGGTTTGGTTCACCGAACAAATTGTTTGGAGTACTACTACAATTTGTGAAGATCATTGTATCCTGGGAGATAGACGCCACTCAACCGTAAGTACCGTAGCGGGGCGAATCTGTCTTAAGGACAGAATGTCACACACTCGACTTGGTCTTGTAATTTTTATTTGGTTCGACAAAATGAATCTGGTATGTTTTTATTTATTTTGTTTGAATTTATTTGGAGTTATTTTATTTACACAGAAGATTGGTCCAACAATCTTAAGACAGATTAGAATTATTCTGTTTACAGAATTTTTCGTTTGTTTTCCTTTTTCATTCTTCGTAAGTAATTTCAAAATAAAATTATTTTCTGTGGATTTACAAAATAATATTCTGATTGGAAAAACAAATAGTGATTATATGTTATTTGACAGATAGTAGTAATATACTGTCTCTTTTCTTTGACAACAACTAGTAGTACGATACTGGTGTCATTAACAATTCAGAATATATTTTTGTGGAATTTTTTCAGAAATTAATTTTGGGTTTTAGAAATTATTTTCCGAGTTTTCATTAATTAAAATTCTGTTTCAGTATTTTAATTATTGAAGTGTTACTGAAATTAATTTTCTTGTGTGGAATTAATTTGGTTAAATAAAATTTTATTTTATTTCCAAATTAATTGAAAAATAAAGGTTATAGTTTTTATTTCTTTTATTTTTACAGAATTTAATTTCTGGTGTGGAATTATTTTGGTTAAATAAAATTTTATTTTATTTCCAATTTAATTGAAAAATAAAAGTTATAGTTTTATTTCTTTTATTTTACAGAATTTAATTTTTTGTGTGGAAGTAATTTGTTTAAATAAAATTTTATTTTATTTTCAAATTAATTGGAAAATAAAAGTTACATTCTTGTTTCTTTTATTTTTTACAGAATTTAATTCTGTGAATTTGGTTTAATTTTCTATGTAGTGTAAATTCTAATTCTAATTTTGTTTTATATATTAGAATTGATGGCTACTGAAACTAATGCCCAAACAAGTACTACTGTGGTGGCTGCAATGACGCCAACCCCCTCTCCTGTTGTAACAGTACCGGTAAATCACGGTGAAAAGCCAGAGAAGTTCTTAGGAACTGACTTTAAAAGATGGCAACAGAAAATGTTGTTTTATCTTACAACTCTGAACCTGGCTCGTTTCCTCCGTGAAGATGTGTAGACGTCCCCGAACGCCCCGGGAGAGACGAGCTCCCGTTCCGTTCATATTGGGGTCACTACAGCTCAGGACTCTCAAATTTGTCACGGTTCTAAATCTGAACCAAAGAGTCCAAATCCGGCAAATCGTTTTGAGAAAACAGATTTTTGAAAGAAGTGCCAAACATGGACTGCTTTGCTAGATACAGAGTCGCCACCTAAATGTTTTTTAATGGGAAATTTAGGAAACCCTGACTCGGTGCCAAAGGCCACGTGTCCGTCATCACCAAAGTTGCCTCGGCTCGGGAACTTGGGTACGATTGGGGAAGGTCACTTCGTGAGCACCCCCGCTCGCCCGATCAAAGATCGGCCTCTACTAACCATGATATCTATTTTTGAAAACATTGTATGTTCTTATTCCGGTTATTAGCCTAGGTTACTATGTGATGCGCACAGCATATAAGTATAGACTGGGTCGCCCGAATTGGAACAAAACATTTCATGCTTGTTTATTTGAAAGATGGTTTGCTACTCGCAAGTAGGCTTAAAATGCAGATTTTGCCACCCGCAGGTGGGCTTAGGAAAGACGGTTTTGCCACTATCTAGTGGGCTTAAAACAAACAGCTGATGATTTATTCCAATCCAAATAACCCAACCTTCACCCACAGGCATTCAGGCAGTTATATCACATTAGCAATTAGCCTCATGGTAACCATGCTATTCATGGCAGTCACTCACACGCATGCAAGGATGTTAAAGCATAAAGCTCACCAGGTACTCCAAGCCAAAACAAAAACTACATTAGAAATCATGTATGATCCTAAATATACAGAAATGCCTAATGCAACACATGCAAAAATGCAAACTATAGCAGGCTCAGCTATTCTAAACATGGCATATGAAATGCTACAACTAACATGTATTCAATTTGGAATTGAAAGTACGATGCAGTTAGTATGGTGCGCCGAGCCCGGTGCATGCAAAACAGATGAATGATGCAAAACATGCTGTCATACTGTATGCTAATTGAAATATGCCCTAATCTAACCATCATAAGCAGGTAAATAAAAGGGAAGAAAGACGTGGGGTTGGAAGACATACATCACACTCACGCACACTTATTACAGTTGTGCCCTCGCGCAGAGGGTCCGAATAAATATACAGTCCCAAATAAAAGAATATTACAGTCCGAATATTACAGTCCGAATATGTACAAATTCCTAATTAATTAATGAATTAACTAAGAAAGCTGTAAAACTGGCGTGCAGGCCAGGGACTGCCTTGCTTCTGATGGATGATGTATGTTTGGGCTGCCTTGCGCGGAAATCCACCGGGATGCCCCAATTAGCCTCTGTTTAGCAGTTATCCTTGGAAAACGCGCTAAGTCCGGAAAAATTGCTGATTCTTCATTTTGCTGCAACAGAGAGCAGGAAAGGGGCATAGCAATGTATTTTCACAGATATATGCATGCCTCGATCCTCGTGCCACTAATCACGCATACCGAGGCATGATGGCCGAGGAGTCGAAATGCACAATTCAATATAGGATGAATGCACATGAAACACAGCTAAAACCTAACTCCATCATGGATAATCCGGAGTGTCGGTGACTGGGAATTGAGACACGTTCCGTCACTCGGAGTACGAAACGCACCGCGTTTTCCGTGCCCGGGCTAACTCCTATCCCGAACACGATGCAATATGCATGACATGCATGAATGCAACTAAGATACAGCCTAGCATGCACAATGCTATGAAAATGAGATGCCTCGAAATGCGTGCACACGGGCACGCAAACCGAGAAAATGACATACGCAATGCAAATGACATGGAAATATGATATGGGCTTACACTAACATGAGAGAGCCTCAGCCACACTCACATAAGAGGCCGATGGATGAAAATGAAGTGCCTCGAAATGCGTGCACACAGGCACGCAAACCGAGGCAATGGCATACGCAATGCAATATGGCTAAAATGGCATATAGAATGCAACATGGACTTATACTAACATGAGAGAGCCTCAGCCACACTCACATAAGAGGCCAATGGATGAAAATGAAGTGCCTCGAAATGCGTGCACACAGGCACGCAAACCGAGGCAATGGCATACGCAATGCAATGGCTAAAATGGCATATAGAATGCAACATGGACTTATACTAACATGAGAGAGCCTCAGCCACGCTCACATAAGAGGCCGGTGGACGAAAAATGAAGTGCCTCGAAATGCGTGCACACGGGCACGCAAACCGAGACAATGGCATACGCAATGCAATGGCTAAAATGGCATATAGAATGCAACATGGACTTATACTAACATGAGAGAGCCTCAGCCACACTCACATAAGAGGCCGATGAATGAAAATGAAGTGCCTCGAAATGCGTGCACACGGGCACGTAAACCGAGGCAATGGCATACGCAATGCAAATGACATGAAATGGCATATAGAATGCAACATGGATTTATACTAACATGAGAGAGCCTCAGCCACACTCACATAAGAGGCCGGTGAATGAAAATGAAGTGCCTCGAAATGCGTGCACACGGGCACGCAAACCGAGGCAATGGCATACGCAATGCAAATGACATGAAATGGCATATAGAATGCAACATGGATTTATACTAACATGAGAGAGCCTCAGCCATACTCACATAAGAGGCCGGTAGATGAAAATGAAGTGCCTCGAAATGCGTGCACACGGGCACGCAAATCGAGGTAATGGCATACGCAATGCAAATGACATGAAATGATATGAAAACATGCTAATGGGATTTCAACACTGAAAAGTGGGGGAAAACAGCCCCGAAATGAGGCGAAAACACACCCGATGCATGGAATCTCTCCCGAAATGCAAATTAGGCGCATAGAATGAACTACAGCTATACAAAGCATGCATAATTGGTACATGGAATGAAAAGAAAGAAGTAAGACAGCCCCAAAATAAGCATTTTACTAGTACAAAACATGACCAAACAGCAAGCAAAGATAGGGCAAAATTAGCATGCGAAAATGGCCCTAAACATGGGATTAAGAAACAACTCATAGCTGCTGTCCTCAAACAGGTTAGGACCCTTCAACAACATTGAAGAGGGGCAAAAAATAAGCACTTTCACAGAACTGTAAAAACCTCAAAAACAAACGTAGATATGGCTAAGCTTTTATGCAAGAAAACGGACCAAAAGGTGGTCAAAGAGGCAAGTGGTATATGCAAAGCCCAAACTGAAAAATTCCCTTCTACAACATTGAAGAGGGACAAAAAATAAGCATATTTACAGAACCGTAAAAACCCAAAAACAGTATACAAACATGCTAGAAATGCAATGCAAAATAAGGCTCAAAAGAGGCTATAACATGAGGTATGCAAAATATTCCACAAACGGCCAAAGACCCTTAATAAAACATGTAGAATGGGCTAAAATAGGACTATTTCCAGAACTGTAAAATGGCCAAAAACAAAATCATGGTAGGATAACAAAACATGCAAGAATGGGGACCAAAAGGGAGATACAACATGAAGTGGCATATGGAGGTCCCAAACCATGAAAGGACCTAAATGAAACATGAATAATGGACCAAAATAAGAACTTTTCTAGCTCTTTAAAATGACCAAAAACCAAAGCACAATAGGCTGCCATAGCATGCAAAAATGGGACCAAAAAGGGAGTATAAAGGCAAGTATAACATGGAGGTCCCAAACAGTGTTGAGCCCTTCTTCAATGTTGAAGAGGGGCTCAAAATAAGTCTACTTACAGTTCACATCATACTCCACAACAGATTACACACGAGCTAAAAATATCATGCAAGAAAACGGTATTTAAGAAGGGTATTGAAGCAAGTGCAACATGGGGGACTCAAACAGGGTCGAGCCCTTAATCAAAAGTGGAAATGAGCTCAAAAGAAGGCCACTTTCAGTTATGGCCGGAGCTCAAAGCAAAAATCATAGATAGCTTACAAAAGATACAAGAAATGGGCCAAAAAGGGAAAGATGCAACTCACCCTTGAAGATCAATACTTTTGTTGCTTCTTGGACCAAATTTGTTGCCTCTTAGCTGCTGGAATTCCTCCCCTTGCTGCTGGAATGGAGTGGTGGTGGTAGGGCTTGGTGGTGTAGAAGAAATGGTAGTGTAAAGCTTGAAGGTTTTCAAGGAAATGAGAGAGATGAAGAGGGATTCTTGTATTCAAGCTTGAAGAGCAAATTTTCCAACCTCTAATCCCAATGCTTGCAGCTGGTTATATGGACAAAAAGGAGGGAGCAAAGGGAGGGAAAGAGTGGGAAAAAGGACCAAGTTCCTTTTCCCAAAAGATATTTCCCCCGGATACAGATATTTTGGGGGAAAAAAGTGCATAGCTGTAATGCACACAACCTGAGGATCATGGCCGGCCACTTTCTGGAGCTTCAGGTGGCCGGCCGGCCACCCCCCAAGAGAGAGAATAGGCCACTTTTAGGAGGGGTTCAAAAGGGTCAAGCAATATTAGTGGCCGACCACCAACTTTTAGGGTCCTCCCATGTGTGTACATCACAAATATGTGGTTAAAAGTTCAAGAAAGTGGCCCCAAGGTGTTCAACATTGGCTCGGAAGTGAGAAAAACGGGCGTCGGAGGGCGCCAGAGGGCGTATAACTTGATTGCTGAAACAATTTCTGGCCTCCCACCCTTCCATGACCTTCCTAGTGATGAAACAGAGATACCTGCCAAAAATGAACGAAAATCGATGCAAAACGAATGTTCGGGGGCCAAAACACGCAGTTCGGGGCCCCGGAAATTGCCCGTTAAACACCGAAAATGGTATTCGACCTCGAAGTGGGTTTCTCAGACCCCAGTGTCCCTCAAAAGGGATTAAATAAGATGCATGCCAAAAATCAGAGCAAACGGAGATGGTTAGGCGGTCCCAAACCGAGGCACACGGCCTGACGGTCCCGGAAAACCGGAAACCGGGCTCCGAAATGGGCAAAATGGCCTACGGCCACAGAATGTAGCCCACGGCCACTGAGAGATGGTCTACAGGACCTCTCCCTCCCCTCAGGAAAAGAAACAGAGAAAACCGAGTCTGGTTCGCAAACCGAGGCAAGGCACAGAAGAGGGTTCGGAAGTCCGGAGGCAGGGCGCACGGCCGTGACTCTGAAACTTCTGAACGAGCATAATATGTAGCATCACCGAGCGCACAACTGGTGACGTCTAAGTCTTAAGGTCGGTCAAAAATGGAGTGTCTACAAGATGCTCCTATCCTGAAAGATGATGAAACCGACCGGCAAGTTATTGCTGCGGTTGATGCTTGGAAACATGCCGATTTCCTTTGCCAGAATTACGTCTTGAACGGACTTGACAACACATTGTACAACGTTTACAGTCCAATCAAGACAGTAAAGGAACTTTGGGAATCATTGGAGAAAAAGTACAAAACGGAAGATGCCGGCTCAAAGAAATTTGTGGTCGGTAGATTCTTGGATTTTGTAATGGTTGATTCAAAAACTGTGATCAGCCAAGCTCAAGATTTCCAACTCATTCTGCATGACATTCACGCAGAAGGTATGTTTCTCAGTGAATCCTTTCAAGTTGTAGCCTTAATTGAAAAATTACCAAAATGGTGGAAGGAATTCAAGAACTACCTCAAACATAAGCGCAAAGAAATTTCTATGGACGAGTTGATTGTGCGTTTGAGGATTGAGGAGGACAACCGCAATTCTGAAAAGCGGGCTGGTAAGCTTCCTATGGAGTCTAAGGCAAATGTGGTGGAACATGCTTCAAAAACTAAGAAACGAAAGTCTTCTGGAGAAAGTTCATCACAAGGCTCTAAAGGGGGGGGGGGGAAATAAAAAGTACAAGTTTAATGGCAAATGTTACATCTGTGACAAAGAGGGACATCAGGCCAAAGATTGCCGCAGCAAAGGCAAAAGCAAAAGAAGAACAAGCAAGAAGCCTGCTCAAGCCCACATGACTGAAGTGGACAATATTTTCAATGGTATAGATGATATCAATCTTTCTGCAGTTGTTTCCAAGGAAAATCTTGTTAGAAATCCTAAAGAATGGTGGGTGGACACTGGTGCTACTCGCCATATCTGTGCCGACAAAAAGATGTTCACATTTTATTTTACAGTGGATAATGGTGAACAACTCTTTATGGGCAACTCCTTAACTTCCAAAGTTGAAGGACAAGGAAAAATTGTACTCAAGATGACATCTGGAAAGGAACTCACTCTCAACAATGTGCTGCATGTACCGGACATTCGCAAGAATCTTGTTTCCGGATCTTTGTTGAATAAGAATGGGTTTAGGCTAGTATTTGAGAGTGATAAATTTGTACTTACTAAGAATGGGATGTATGTAGAAAAAGGTTACATGTTTGATGGCCTTTTCAAGTTAAATGTAATGACCGTTGTACCCTTAGTTATTAATAATACTACATCTTCTTCTTATTTGCTTGAGTCTTCAAATTTATGGCATGGTAGACTTGGACATGTTAATTATGGATCTTTGCGTAGATTAATTAATATGGAATGTTTACCTAAATTTAACATTGATTCAAATCATAAATGTGAAATTTACGTTGAGGCAAAATTATCTAAAACTCCTTTTCATTCAATTGAAAGAAGTACGGAACCACTTGAATTAATTCATAGTGACATTTGTGATTTTAAATCAATTCAAACTAGAGGTGGGAAAAAGTATTTTATCACTTTTATAGATGACTATACTAGATATAGTTATGTTTATTTAATTCGAACCAAGGATGAAGCTTTGGAAACTTTCATTCAATATAAGAATGAAGTAGAAAATCAACTTGGTAAGAAAATCAAGAAACTTAGAAGTGATAGAGGTGGTGAATATGAATCACCTTTTGGTGAGTTTTGTAAAGAACATGGAATGATTCATCAAACCACCGCTCCTTACTCACCTCAGCAAAATGAAATTCCTGAAAGGAAAAATAGGACTTTAAAAGAAATGATGAATGCCATGTTAATCAGTTTTGGATTACCTCAGAACTTGTGGGGGCACTACAACAAAAACAAGCTATGGCAACGTTTTTTTTATGGCATTTTTATTAAAACGCCATCATTGATCAAATAAAAATTAAAAACTACAGTGTTGTGTTAATTAAATTTCAAAACAGTGCTGTTGTGGTGCATATCTGACGCCGTTACATATCCTATCTCACTCTCTCCCTCCCTCTCACTCTTGCTCGAATTCATTCTCACTCTCACCCTCGCTCAAAGTCTCTCTCAATCTCAGTCTCACTTTCGCTCTCGCTCAAATTCTCTCTCACTCTCGGTCTCATTCTCACTCTCTGTACTCATCTCTTCATCAGATCTATGACGTTTGTCGAAGATTCGAAGGTTGATTCTTGAAGATTCGAAGGTTGATTCTCCAGATTTGCAGTTGTCTCTCACTCTCGCTCTCATTCTATCTGTCTTAGTCTCACTGTCGCTCTTGCTCGAATTCTCTCTCTCTCAGTCTCACTCTCACTCTCTGTACTCATCTTTTCATCAGATCTATGAAGTTTGTTAAAGATTTGAAGGTTGATTCTTGAAGATTCGAAAGTTGATTCTCCAGATTTGCAGTTTCTCTCACTCTCGCTCTCAATCGAATTCTCTTTGTCGCAGTCTCACTCTCGCTCTTGCTCGAATTCTCTCTCTCACTCTCTGTACTCATCTCTTCATCAGATTCGAAGGTTGATTCTTGAAGATTCGAAGGTTGATTCTCCAAATTTGCAGTTGTCTCTTTCGATTTTGTGAGTTTCAATTTGTTTAGGTTTTTTTATTTTTAATAGATTTTTTACATTCTGACTCAAATCTGGCTTCTCACTTCTGATTTTCTGTTTTTATTAGATCTCATCGTTCATCAATTGGTCGATTAATCTACATGAAACCTGTTTGAGATTTGGCTTCTCAAATCTGTAAGTTTTTATTAGATCTCTCTCTCTCTCTCTCTTCTTTGTGTATACAGTTATATATATATGCTGTTAGAATTGCAATATTACTTGGGATTTGCTCTTTATTTTCAATCATAAAAAAAAGGGAGCTATTTGAATCTGTATTGCAAAAACTAATGGCAGAGTGGAAAATTTGAGACCTTAGTTTAGAATTTAATTTTGAATATAGATTTGAGAATTTCTTGATTTGGTAAATATTGGAGTAAAATTCAATTTGGTGTAAATTTATGTCAAAGAGTTTCGGGTGTTCTGAGTGGCTTTTTTTTTTTAAAAAAAAAAATTTCAAATTATTATTCAAGTTTATTTTATTTTAGTTTATTTTTTTATTTTTGGTTTCAAAGGAATCGGAAGTGATTGAAGTTTTTCTAATTGGAATGGTGTTGGGTTCATCATTGATTTGAAATATATGAATAATATGCTCTGGCTTCATCACTGTTGCCACTCCGATTGTTAAGGACAATCTTTGATACTTTAATTCTGAATAATTTGAGTGCTATCTTTCTCTTCATACTCCATATGGGAGTTCTTCTTAGTGGGGAGAATTGATGAAGATCGATAAGGCAGCAATAATTGGGAGTTTGAGTTATTTAGGAGTATAAATCTGTTCATGAGTTATTTTGAGTATATCTATTTATTTTTATTCGTTAGCCTTATATATACATAGTGTTGGTGTATAAATTTTATTAGATTGTGGCATAATTGAAGCTTAAGGCTTAAGTGGAACCTACTTTTATGTTGCTGCCAAGAGAATCGCATGTGTCAAAGCGAGTTTGTAAACCAAGGATTGTTTCAATGCTCTTACAGCATAGTTTCGAAACCAAGAATTATTTTTTGATGATTGCAGTTGGCATTGTGATTATATATCTTTCATGCTAGATGTTAATGGACTATTTTATTCTTTAAGTTCTTTAAGTATAAGATTCAATTACGGACAGATGAGCCATCTGTGGTGGCTCCAGAAAATTTGGTTAGGGTATTCAAAAACTTGAACTTAAATTAGAATTTGTATAAAAAGAATACACTTATCAGTGGTTATTTCCCACTACTAATAAATCTTCCAATTTGAACTTCTCAAATCACAAGCAAAATACTATTGAATAAATTATTTTCAATGTAAGTAACTAAACAATCATTTTTTCATTAATATCCCATTTCGTTACGCAATCAATTCTTTACAAATTTTATGTCCTAATTTGACATAAGCTACATTTACTAGGAGAGCTATTTGTTTGGTACCTTTATTTTATTTGAAAAATAAATAGGAACACAGATATCAAACATAGAACTGAACACAAAATGTATGAATGGATGAGATTTTACAAGATTGATTGGTGCACTTTTGAAAAATCTTTTCCATTCATACATTTTTTGTGTTCAAGTTTATGTTTGGTTTCTATAGTATTAGGCTTTTTCTTTTTTGTTTGAGGATTGTTTTTTGATCTTGAATATTACTCAAGTGGAATGTGAGTTGGGTGTGCAAAAATTGAAATCAACAAATTAGGTGTTCAAGATCTAAGAATTGGGTATTCAAAATCTTGATTCATTACTGATAAACATATATGAAACCTCAAAAAAAAAAAAAAAAAAAAAAAATCAGGGTTGAGTGTACATGCTCTGCCTCCCATGTGAGCCATGGATGGATTTGTATCATTACTAGTGATTATTGGATATTGATCGTGCTTTAACAGTCATTTTCATTCTATGAATTTGATCACTCTTTTGGTTGTGTTTATTGTTAATTTGGTCCATGAGGATGATGCAGATGCTACATCGGACACCTCAAACCAGGAAATGCACAGTACTGCACCTTTTCTCAGAAGTAAAGCCTCCAGTTCCTCGTTGCTCCCTGAAAATAGACAGTTCAATCTTGAAGTTTCATCTTTAAATATTCCAGTTGATCAAATGAAAACGATTCAAAACATTAACACATTAATTTCCGAGGTAGCTTGTGCTCCATCTTTATATAGATTTCAGTTCACTTGTTTATTGCAGGATGAACCTTTTTTATTTCATTTTTGTAAGGTTCTGATATCTATATTTTTTCCTTTTTCATATTTGATATTTTTAATTTCCTGATGAAATAATTGAAGTAATATTATTGAGTATACTTTTAGAATTACCGAGTTCTGGACTTTGTGTTTGCAGTTAGCATTGGAGAAGGAAGAGTTGATGCAAGCATTGCTTGCTGAATCATCTGAACCATACAGTTATTGGAGGACGTGAGATAAGAATTGTTTTTGCAGAAGAGAACAGGAAAACGCCTCAAGAAATGCGTAGGGTTACACGCCCAAGGTGTAATATTGCTGTAGTTTTTTTGTTCTTTTGCAGTATCATCATTTTTCCCTGCTGGGAAAATCTCATTTATCCTTTAAGCAGTTGATGACTTTGTTTTGCTTTATTTTCATTTGTAGTGGAAGAGGAAGCTACAGGAGGCGAAGTCCAGCAAGGTCCCCAAGACGCCGCTATCGCTGTCAGTTCACGTGTTAAACTTTTTTTCGTTCATTTGACCTTTTCCCACACTTTTAGACCCACAAATTCACCTACAATGATGTGGCAAGGGAGTTGGGTCCTATATCATGCCATATCATTGTGGGTACAATTGTGGGAGTCTCGAGGGGGTCTCAAAACATTTTCCATTTTACTTTTTGTTTTTGGGTTGTGCACTTAATGCTTATTGTGGCAGCTTTAAATTATGTCATGTTGTAGTTCGATAATCTCTTTTCCTTGCTAATATGTTGTTATGTTTTGTATGACAGCTTATTCACGCTCACCTTCCCCAGAAAGAAGTGGCATAAGGTCTGGTTTCATATCTGTAAAGAGAGTATTAATTGCACTGTGTTGGTTTTTGGTTTGGGATTCTTGGGCTTTCATTTTATATCTCACACTACTAAGTTCTTTGTGCTTTCACGTTCAGGCTTTCAATGTTGATCTTATGTTATCCCTTTTCTCATCATAATGTTTTTTGGATTGTATGCATATTTATTGGACTAAAAAAATTTAGTTAGTTACCTTCATGTATTGTTGGAATCATACACATATTTCACATTTTTACAAACTAACTATCTTGTAGTAACTACTGTGTTTGTGGGCATTCATTTCCTGGAAGAGTGGTTTAAACTGTAGAATAATCTATTGGGTACTCCTGTTAGCTTCTTAAAACACTTTGTTTTCCCATTTGATTCTTTTTCATTTAGTCATATGATTGAGAAATCTCTAAATTTTCTTGTTCGTACAACTTCCGTTTTTTTTTGTTTGTATAGATGATGTTTCATTGCTGTGATTTTTTTCATATTCTACACATTTATTGTTCTTTTGGGTGATGTTACGTGTTCTAGTGGATTTGAATGACATCTGCCAGTGGCCTTGTTCATGCAGATTCTTAGTGAAAAAGAGAGACTTAAAGAATTCAGAATTAATAAAGTCAGAGACAAAGATCATAAAGTCGAGACTGCTTGCTTACCTTTTGATCAAAGCCTCTTCAGAAGTTTCATTTCTAAATTCACCTTTATCAATAATAAACTACAATTTGCATAGGCCTTTCCTATTTTATGCTTTTGGCTTGTAAAGCTTCTATCATCTAATGGAACCAATTAGGTGGACTTGGTTTGTGAAATGATTACGATCACACAAGAACTTCATTTTCTTTCTGATTTAAATTGTTAGTTTGATGACTTGATGTTGCATACTATCCAGTTAAAGAAAGAATATAGAGCTTGTAATTGGCCAAAGAAAATCTTCAAAGATGGGAACTGGTAGAGGTATGGTGGGTTGTTCAAGAAAAGATAGTATGATGTTTTAAAAAGTTGAGGCAAGAAAGCTGTGAAGTTATCAGATGCTGATCCACCAGTACACCATTTTAAAGCCTTAAACAGTGTTTCGATCAAAGTTTCATGTTTTTGTGCAGAAACTCTGTAAAGGTTCAGGTAAAGGTCACATTTCAGTTGTTTGGATTTTAAGGGAGGTTTGAGTAAATTTTCTTACTTATAAAACAACTTACATAATCTCGCTTATTTTCCTAATCAAGTGTGTGCTGAAATTGCTTTTGTGTAGTAGTATTATTCTTTACTTTTGATAAGATTCTCTGTCGGGGAAGTTAGAGATGCTTTTTGTTGGTCTTGTATTTCCTGTTAGATGCATCAATAATTGATCCATGAACTTATTTTGCAGTTTTAATATAGAAATTGATTTGTTTGATTACTAGAAATTACTAGAAGTTGTGCACTCATTACAATCAATACACTTTTTATATATAATGTCAAGATTGCAAGTTAACCTAAATGATTCCTCTTTCAAAAGACTTTCCCTGTTGCCAACATTACATCAGAAGATATTTTGCTTGGTTAAATGGCTTTGTCTTTTATAGAAGCCATTATAGAGTTGACACTATTGAATCAGCACTAGGATTTCACAAAGTGGCTTCAGAATGCATTATCTTTTTTTGTCTGTCCTTTTTGTTTTCAAGTTTGTCTTTGATGGATGGGTTTTCTTTTCCCATCATGTTCATATTTGTAGTGCAGAGAGAAAATTGACATTTGAATTCACCTTAGATGATGGTTGATCAATTCTTACATTTCAGTGCTAAGCCTATGTAAATAATCTTGAAAAGTTTGTTGTTTCTTGCTAATATTCATTTTTTTTTCACTGTGCACATTTTTTTACTGTATTTATCTTCTTTTATTTTCTTTCCTTTTTCTTCTTACTTCTCATAAAAGAGAAGTGTGTCGTATCTATATGTAAACTAGGTTTTTTTGGACAGTTATTCAAATAGGTAAATAGGGAAATCAACCAGGAACTTGCAAAATCATTTTGTTTCTGAACATTGCTTTCTCCCAAATTGTCAAGTAATCTTTTGAATATTTATCATGCTACTTGGAAACTTACAGAATGGACATCCACAAATAATTGAAAAGGAGTTGACATCTGCAAATGATGGTAATGTTGCTGAAGATCTGATGTAGAATCGTGATGTATTCTTAAGTACCCTTCGGTCTCACTTGACAAAATTACAGGTCTGTGGATCTGATTTATTACTATTTTGGCATTATAGCTGATTGCTGATTGCTGAAATTATGTCATCTATTAAGCAGTTTTCCTGCATGGAAAATTACTGGATGTTTGTAATAATTGACAAACTTTTGCCTTTGATTTTCCGTTTTGAATAAAATTCTATTTCTCTTATGTGAATTGCATTCAAGCATCTTGTTTTATGTAAGGATGCTGATAATGTAAAATTCTAATGAGTGCAGGTGGTGCGCTATTTTTGAGAACGGAATATATCAAGGGTGATATAGATGCTACGGGGAAGTTGCCTTGTGGGTATTTCTTGGAGGATTTCAAGCGTGTTGCTTGTTCATTTCAGATGGTTCCTATTGGTAACCAATTTCTTCCTTGTTTAATTTTATAAAGGTTGTATGTGGTGTAGGTACAAGCAGACTTGATCAGTATTCTCATGGAGAAAATGGAGATTCTGACCTTAGGTTTGCACTAAACAACATGGCAACCATGGGGGGCTGATTTGAAGAAAATTCAAACTGTTTGACGGTATATGATTGAGATTTGGAAAGTTGTAGGGTTAAATCTCCAAGGAGATGAACTAGAATTTTTATGATCTTTAATTTGGCATTGTAATTCAAATTTGAGCCAATCTATGTTCTTTTATATTAATTATTAGTTAATTCTCAATCTCTGTTCCTAGTTAAATTTATATAAATTCTCGGTTAATTTTCAATTTCTATTCCTAGTGAAATTCTCAATTAATTGGGCTGTGTTCTTAAAAAATTAAAAAAATAAAAAAGACTTCTTTTTGAAAAAAAATCCCACTAAATGATGTCATCATGACATCGCATCAGTGGCAAGGATTAAAAATGAAAATAGATGGCGTTTTTTTAAAAAACGTCGCTGAATGATGTCACCATTACATCATTAACGGAAAAGTAAGTGGCTGTTAAAGTTTTTGCGACGTTTTAAAAAACGCCGTCATATCTTTTAGCGACGCTTTTGAAACGCTGCTAAGCTATTGCGACGGCCGTATCTTCGACGAAAATATTAAACGTCGCAAAATTATATCGTGGCGTTTTTCAAGCCTATAGCGGCGTTTTTGAAACGCCGCTAAAAGTTAAATTTCTTGCAGTGGGGGAAGCAATACTTTCTGCTAATTATATTTTAAATAAAGTACCCCGAAAGAAAGTGAATCAAACACCTTATGAAATGTGGCATGGTAGAGTACCATCCTACAAATACTTAAAAGTGTGGGGGTGTTTGGCTAAAGTGGCTATTCCTAGTCCTAAAAAGACTAAGATAGGTCCTAAGACCATTGATTGCACTTTCATTGGTTATGCCAAGAATAGTAGTGCATATCGGTTTTTGATTCATAAATCAGAACATTCTGAAATACATGTAAATACTATTATTGAATCTCGGAATGCATCCTTCTTTGAACATGTATTTCCGAATAAGATTGGACAAAAGACTAGTAATAAGAAAAGATCTTTTGATGCTATTACTAGTAATGATCAAGAACATGATCAAGAACAAGAGTTAGATCAAAATGAAGAAGAGGAACCTAGGCGTAGTAAACGTACTAGAACCTCAAAATCTTTTGGTCCAGATTTTCTAGCATATTTGTTAGAAAATGAGCCTTTAACTTTTAAGGAGGCTATGTCCAGTCCTGAAACTCCTTTATGGAAAGAAGCTGTCAATAGTGAAGTTGAATCCATCTTGCAAAATCACACTTGGGAATTAGTGGACTTGCCACCAGGTTGTAAACCTCTTGGGTACAAGTGGATTTTCAAAAGAAAGCGGATGGATCAATTGACAAATACAAGGCAAGACTTGTGATCAAAGGATTTAGACAAAAAGAAGGTCTGGATTACTTTGACACATACTCACCGGTTACTAGAATAACATCCATTAGAATGCTAATTGCCATTGCATCTCTATACAATCTAGAAATTCATCAAATGGATGTTAAAACCGCTTTCTTAAATGGTGAGTTAAATGAAGAAATTTACATGGAACAACCAGAAGGGTTTTTTGTTCCAGGGAAAGAAAAGAAAGTGTGTAAATTGGTTAAATCATTATATGGTTTAAAACAAGGGCCAAAGCAATGGCATGAGATATTTGACAAGGCAATGATGTTAAATGGATTTAAAATTAATGAGTGTAACAAATGTGTTTCTATTAAAAACACAGATAAAGGTTATGTCATTGTATGCCTTTATGTAGATGATATGCTCATCATAGGTAGTAATAATAATATGATTAAAACTACCAAGAAAATGTTGAATAAACATTTTGACATGAAGGACATGGGCATTGCTGATGTAATTCTTGGTATGAAAATTACCAAAACATCAGAAGGATATGGTTTGTCACAATCTCATTACATTGAGAAAATACTTGACAAATTCAGCAAAGATGATGATCATCTTGCTAGAACTCCTGTAGATGTTAATTTGTATCTTTCTAAAAATGTACAGGAAAGTATTTATCAATTAGAGTATGCCCAAATTATTGGAAGCTTAATGTACTTGATGAACTGCACCCGCCCAGATATAGCTTATGCAGTAAGTAAATTAAGTAGATATATGAGTAATCCGGGAGTAGAACACTGGAAATCAATAATAAGGGTTCTAAGATATCTCCGATTTACTCGTAACATTGGGCTTAACTATACTAGATATCCAGCAGTACTTGAAGGATACTGTGATGCAAATTGGATATCGGATACTAGAGACTCGAAGTCCACCAGTGGGTATGTCTTTACTCTTGGTGGGGCAGCTGTATCTTAGAAATCTTCCAAACAGACTTGTATTGCTAGGTCTACTATGGAATCTGAATTCATAGCTTTAGACAAAGCAGGGGAAGAGGCAGAATGACTTTGCCACTTCCTTGAAAATATTCCAATTTGGCCAAAACCGGTGCCTGCTATATGCATACATTGCGATAGTCAATCTGCAATAGGTAGAGCATAGAGTCATATGTATAACGGTAAGTCTCGACACATTCGTCGTCGACATAACACCGTAAGACAACTACTCTCTAATGGAATTATTTCCATAGAATATGTTAAGTCTAAAGACAACATAGCGGATCCACTAACCAACGGGTTAGCAAGAGAGTTAGTTGAAAATTCATCGAGGGAAATGGGACTTAAGCCTATTAAATAAGAGTTACCACAACGACAACCCAACCTAGTTGACTGGAGATCCCAGATCTAGGTGCAAAGGGACAACAGAGTTGTGATTGACTCAGAAGGATCACTGTGGAGTCCAACTCCTACCCATTTCTATGATGAAATAAGTGATGTCTGCAGCGATTTAGGTTAAGTAATACTTTTAATGATTCTTATATCTAGGTAAACCTAGTGGAGTATGGCAGGATACTCATAAGAATCACCTATGTGAGTGTGAACTGGGCCGGTTCTATAAGATTTGTGAAGGGCTACAAGTCTTAGAGCACTCATGAAAGACCAGGTTGTTCAGGGCCAAAATGAACACAATAGTGAGAACTAAACTGTGTCTGGGAATATACTGTGTGAGTTCTATTGTCTTGGTTTATACAAACGGCTGAACAGTTCAAGACATCATGTTCACTGGTTAGCTAGTAAATTCGATAGTGTCTCACAAGGGAAGGTTCAAAGCCAAAAGTTACCTATCCTTTGCAGAATATTTTCAATTTCTGTACTCTCTGATTAGATCATGTTGTTGCATTTTCTCTCCGTCAACTTCCATTCATGTAGGGGATTGTTGGAAAAAATGGTTTTATATAGGCATATTTTTTAACCCAATTTGGGTGGACCCCAAACGTCTTTTGGGGTGGGTCCGAAGAGGTGAAGTGGTGAAGACAGAACGTCAAAACCATTTATGAGTGAATGGGAAGATGATGTCGTTTTCGAATCTAACATTAATTTTTTAGATAAAATTCATTTGAATTTTTTCATTTAAAAAATTATTGTGGGAATTTAATTTAATTCTAAAATTCAAATTTTGGATGAGTGGTTTCCTAAAGTTTGTAATTGTGGGAATTTAATTTAATTCTAAATTCAAATTTTGAGTTTCTAAGTGGTTTCCTAAAGTTTGTACCTCATCATTTATTTATTTATTTAACTATTTCATTAGTTTAATATATATATATATATATATATATTTGAAATAGTTTGAATAAATAACAAAGATTCTACAGGTTGGAATTTGTTCCATCAACAAAACTGCGGAACACTTTTTCAAATGTTTGAATTTGAATATTCCTGTTCAAATGGTCAACTTTGTTTGAATTGAAAAACAATAGCACCTTTTCATTTCATTAAACTGATACCTGTTCGGGACTTTTTGTTGCCTATAAATATCATCTATTCTAGCAGTTTTCGTATCTGGTTTTTTTTTTTCCAATCCGAGAAAAATCTGTCCGTGTATCTGATTTTGCAATCCGGAAATAGTCTGAAATTTTGTCCCATTGTTGTCCAAAATTTTCTACTTTTGCATTATTCTTCATTTTAGATTTAAGAATAAATATTAAGAGAGTATTAGAACACAAGGTTTGGTTCGCCGAACAAATTGTTTGGAGTACTACTACAATTTGTGAAGATCATTGTATCCTGCGAGATAGACGCCACTCAACCGTAAGTACCGTAGTGGGGCGAATCTGTCTTAAGGACAGAATGTCACACACTCGACTTGGTCTTGTAATTTTTATTTGGTTCGACAAAATAAATCTGGTATGTTTTTATTTATTTTGTTTAAATTTATTTGGAGTTATTTTATTTACACAGAAGATTGGTCCAACACTATACTTGTGACAAGACATGACTGTGTTCCAAGACCATCAAATAATTTCCAATTTTAGATTAATTAAAATATATATTTTTGTTCACAAACTTTGTCCAAATGACTTGATAAAATGGTAAGAAAATAAAATCATAAACAATAAAAAAAAAAAAAAACCTTTTCTTTTTTAGGGTTTTCGTTCAATGTTTGGTGAGTCCATAATTGGAGTTAAAAGTCTGCAACTAGATTTTTTGAGCTGTAGTTTGGTCCTCCCGTGGTCACCAATGGGTCAAAACTAAAATGGTAAATTACAAACATATTATGAGGTTTAGTCAAATTATAAATCATCTTTAATTGTTCTAGAAATTATATTGTCTTTTAAGATATTTAATTTCATAACAAATAGGTTCTTTTATTAATAAATCATCAAGCTAATTAACAGTTTTTAATAATGTTAAAATTTTATTTTAATTAATAATTCAGATAATTTTATTATTATATACGTAAATAGTTAGAAATTTCACTTTTTTAATTAATTCTGTTAAATAAAAGATTCTGATAAGAAGGTATTTGTAATTTTTCAAATTATAAGGACAATTCGTATTTTAAACAAATCTCAAATGGTATATTTATAATTTACCCAAACTAAAAAGACTTCAAGAAATTAAAGCATTTATAAGGTTAAGGGTCCAACACTAATAATTGCGAGCGGATCCTCTAGAGTAACTCTCTAGAGTGATCTCCTAAAGTGAGCGGATCGGACGGCTCAGAATACTCCTCACCAAAACGACGTCGTTTTGGTGAGGAATTTCAAAAAAAAAAAAAAAAAAAAAAAACAGATTTAGGATTTCAAACTTCCCCCCATATGAACAGCTATACAGACGGCGGGAAGAAGCGAGCGAAACGAGAGCGAAGAAGATTTTGTTTGAGGCCGATACCTGCATCCCCGTCGTCGTGTCGATCCCCTGCTCTGCTCCAACCGATTGAAACGTATATAAGTATAGTTCGATTTTGTTTTTTTTGGTCTCTGCTGAATTGAAGTTTCTGAATCTGTGGGTTTGTGTCTGAATCGAAGTTTCTGTTATACATACATGAACAAGCATTGTTTTTAAATTTACAGATTCATGTTTTAGAAGAGACCAAAACCACAGATTCATGTATGAAGCTCTAAATTTTAGTCTGAATCAGAAATTTACACGAATCAGAAATTTACAGATTCATTGTGGGTTTGTGTCTGAATCGAAGTTTTTGTTATACATACATGAACAAGCATTGTTTTTAAATTTACAGATTCATGTTTTAGAAGAGACCAAACCCACATATTCATGTATGAAGCTCTAAATTTCTGTCTGAATCAGAAATTTACACGAATCAGAAATTTACAGATTCATGTTTTAGAAGAGACCAAACCCACAAATTTTAGTATTCAGAAATTTCTGAATACACGAATCAGAAAATTACAGATTGAGACAGCAATTTTAGTATCTGAAGCTGAAGATGGTAATATATTTTTAATTGTAATAAATATCTACCAAAATTAATAATTGAACCCTGAAAGAATCATTAGTATGTGGAATTTAAACTTTGAAGCCCAAAACAAACACAACTGAACTCTCAAACTTATTTTAATAAGAGCCAGAGTCAGAATTTTATTGAAAGTATTAGTGAAGTACTTATCAAAAAAAAAAAAAAAAAAAAGGGAATGTAGCACTGTTTATTGACTGAAGCAACATACATAGTTTAGGTAACATATATATATATATATATATTTGAATTCGATTCTCTTTCTGCTTCATTATTATTGAATTAATTGAAGTATGATTTTGTGCTTATCATTTACGGTGTCACATTAGTATGTTTACTGGAAGTAGGTATCTGGTTGATTGTAATGTATGTGTGCACACATGTAGGTATCCAGTACAGAACAATATGGTTAGAATTGGATGCTTCAATTATTTTGAAAAATACTTGCTTCAAAAATAATTATTTCATACCCTAATTTATCTTTTACAGTTCCTTGTTTGATATGGAACCTAACAATCATGAGAATGACGGGGGTGAGTGTGATTGGAAGCCTAGAGTTCGCATGACATTTGATACAGAACAAGAAGCATATGATTTCTATAATACTTATAGAGGAAGATTGGGCTTTAGTATTAGAAGGGGTTATGTAAACAAGAGCAAAGACGGACAAATCACTTCAAGGCAATTTGTCTGTAATAAGGAAGGATTTCGAGTTGTCGACAAGCGAGATCCATTAACAAAAAATCCTAGGCAGGAAGTGAGGTTTGGTTGTCAAGCCCGACTTGTCATTAAGTGGGATAGGAATATTCAGAAATTTTTTGTTAGTGATTTTCTTGAACAACATAATCATATCTTCGTACCAGCAGAATGTACACATATGTTACCATCCCAAAGGAAGATATCTGCATCACAGGCAACCGAAATAGATTTAGCCGAAAAATCTGGAATCTGTCTTAGTGCTGCATTTGAGCTCATGGGTAATGAAGTTGGTGGAAGGGAGTCGCTTGGGTTTACAAAACTTGACCAAAAAAATTATTTGAGAACAAAGAGGCAAAACAGTTTAGCATATGGGGAGGCAGGTAGCATTTTGCAATATTTTCGTGACAAATCATTGGAGAATCCATCTTTTTTTTACTCCGTCCAATTAGATAACGAGGAGCAGATTACGAACATTTTTTGGGCCGATGCTCAGATGATCATGGATTATGGGCAATTTGGTGATGTTGTCACTTTCGACACTACTTACAAGTTAAATAGTGCACATAGACCTTTTGCGTCTTTTGTTGGATTGAACCATCATAGGGAAACTGTGGTATTTGGTGCAGCTTTGATGTATGATGAGACCGCCGATTCTTTCGTATGGCTTTTTAGAAGATTCTTGGAGGCAATGTCAAGTAAGGCTCCAAAAACAATTTTTACGGATCAGGATGCTGCAATGGCTAAGGCCATACCTATTGTCATGCCTAACACAACCCATCGCCTTTGCACTTGGCATTTGATGCAAAATGCATTAAGGCATGCAAATTCTATCTTCAAGGATAAGTCGATGAAGGATAAGGGGGTGAAGAGTGTTTTATACACGTTTATGTACGACATTGAGGATGAGGAAGAGTTTATATTAAAATGGGAGGAAATGCTTGACAAGTATGAAGTAAGAGATAATCATTGGTCGAAGTTAACATTTGGGGTCAAGGAAAAATGGGGTTGGCCATATGTTAGAAATGCATGGGGTGCGGGCATGAGTAGTACCCAACTTAGTGAATCCTTTAATGCTTTCTTGAAGGATTTCATTCAGTCTGATCATAACTTAATGCAATTTTTCATGCATTTTGATCGAGTTCTGTCTGAGAAAAGGTACAAAGAGTTACAAGCCGAATATGCTCTATGCCAAAAGTTGCCCAAGGTGAATATTAAAGTGAAGATTATGGAGCAAGCTGCAGATGTTTACACAAATAAAATTTTTGAAGAATTTCAGGATGAGTATGTCAAGTCCCTTGAAGTCAACATTGAAGAAATTGAAAATGATGGTGAGAGTACCGTTTATACAGTTCTTGATAGTGATGGTATAAGGGTGAGGAAGGTGAGGTAGGAGTGTGATGATTCGGTCACTTGCAATTGTAGGAAGTTTGAAATGAAGGGCATTTTGTGTAGTCATTGTTTAAAGATCCTTAGAGAAAGACTCAAATTGAAAGAGATTCCTTCACAGTATATTCTGAAGAGATGGACTAAAAAAGCAAGATCTGAAAATGTGAAAGATAGGTGTGGGCATGATATTCAGGTTGATGTAAGATTGCATCAAACTTCACGTTATAGGTCATTGATGGCAATATTCAGATCAGTAGCGTGTAGAGCTTCTGAAAGTGAGGAAACATATAATTTGACGGTCGAGAAAGCGGATGAATTAATTGCAGACATTGAAACCATGTTAAGCGCAAAATTCAATATGCCTTGTTCAGATACTATTCAACAAGAAAGCCCCCCCAACACATGCCCGAAAGCTTTGAAGTGGAGGTGTAGCGGATAAAAATGTAGTCCAAGCAAAAGGACTCAAGAGAAAAGAGTGCACTAGCAAGGGACGAAGGCGGACAACAGGTGGTTTGGAGCTTGCGTTGGCAAAGAAAAATAAAACAAGTTCACATAATGCTTCTCAAACTTCCATATCTGTTACTCCTCAAACTCCTCCCTTATTTTCGGCAAATGCACCTGAAGCACCTCCCTTAATTCCTCAGTCTGCACCTTTATTTTCAAGTGTTCCTCAACTTCCTCCATTCTCGCCGAGTGTTCCTCAAGTTAGAGCTTCTTCGTCTCAATTTATGTATTCCGCCTATGATGTAAGTTAGTTTAATAAAAAGTTTTAGTACGAATTTGTAGCTGACTATTATCATTTTAGATTGATATGTGTTTGTTATTGTTGCAGCCAAGTTTTCTTCATCACAATATGCATTTTTCAATGCCATCGATGTATTCCAGCCATGGAACCTATCAAGCATTGCTTAACAATGCAAGTAGTTATCACTCGCAAGCTTCAAATAGTCCCGCATGTAGTGAAGTAATTTTTTTTCACCTTTTCTCTTTTATTTTGTCATTCATTCATTTAAAGTTCCATTTTATTTTATGGTTCCTTTGATGTAATATATATATATATTTTTTGTAGGTACTATATGGTCGTGGGCGCGGCCGTGGGCATGGGGATGTGGATCACACGCCAACGTCTTAGCGTTATTTTGTTTTGGGAATTTGTGTGAATTTTTTGTTGGATATGTAATATTCAAAACCTTTCATCAAACTATTGCTAAAAATTTTCTGTTCAAATTACTCAGTAAATGTTGCTGAAACTAATGTTGAAATGTTGAAATTTTGATTAATTTTTGAAATGTTGAAATGTTGAAATTTTCTGTTCAAATGTTCCTGCTGGCAGTATTCCTTGGGTTCTTCTGCTGAAATGTTCAAAATTTTCTATTGAAATGTTCAAATTTTCTGTTGAAATGTTCAAAGTTTTCTGTTGAAATGTTCAAATTTTCTGTTCTTCTGCTGTGGGCAGTCTATCTGCTGGGGTTCTTGTTGCTGTCACTCATTGTTGTTGATGGATGTATATTCAAGGTGTAAAAAGGTTCTTCTGCTGGATTTTGCTGCTGGATTTTGTTGCTGTCACTCATTGTTGTTGATGGATGTACATTCTTGTTGCTGTCAGCTCCCATCATTTATTTTTATATGCTGAAGTTTAATGTGCAAGTGCCTAGACTTAGGAGCTCTTCATAATTGAAAATGCTTACATCATGCTGCTATGCAATAGTTTCATGTTGTATGATAGATTTTCAGATAACAATTGCCGCCTTTCTTAATTATGAAGAAATGATAGATGCATGATATTAAAAGTTTTCAATGTTAGCCGATACTTGGCCTTATGTTTTCCATGACATCGAATTGTATTGTTCAGTCTGTAAAGTTGCTTAAACTATTATCTTACTGCATAATTTAGGTGGCTGACCCCCATTTGATGTCTTTTTTATGTGTACTTCATTTGATTCTCATATTAGACTCAAAAGAACAATTTTGTATTTAGAGCTCCATAAAAGGATTTAATAAGTGTTGTTCTAGCTGGAGTGTAAAATTGTTAATTTGGCAGGCTTGCTTCACTAATTTATATATCTGGTATCAAATTTTCATCTGCTAAAATTGTATTTTACATTGATTTTCAAGAAGGTGATATAAGTTGATTATAATTGGAAGCTTTGATCTTACCCATCGTTGCAGCAAACACCTTGAACCTGTTCATGGAACACATTGAACCTGTCCATTACAATACACCTTGAACCTGTTCTTGATGAAATATTTGGCAGCATACATCAATTAAACATATTTGGCAGCATACATCAATTTGGCAGCAAACACCTTGAACCTGTTCATTGAACACATTGAACTTGTCCATTACAAATACACCTTGAACCTGTTCTTGATGAAATATTTGGCAGCATACATCAATTAAACATATTTGGCAGCATACATCAATTTGGCAGCAAACACCTTGAACCTGTCCATTACAAATACACCTTGAACCTGTTCTTGATGAAATATTTAGCAGCATACATCAATAGATTTCAGAAACCTGTTATACAACATTCAACATTTTCAACAGTTCAACATGCAACATTATTCAACATTTAAGAAACCTGTTATATAATATTCAACATTTCCAAACCATCACATATAATACACATTGTTAAGCAACCAACATAATTCAATAGATTTAACAAACTGTTCATTCAACATTTCATCTCAAATAAACTGTTACACACTTGTTTTTGCAAACCTTCAGAATTTGAAGCACAAAAAAAAATTTACAAAACAAGTACAAAAGTAGATTACATTCATAGGATGTTCGAAAACCTAAGAACTGAGTCATTTACATGAAAAAGTACAAAAACACACAAAATACAATGACATAAGTCACTGCCTTCAAGATGTTCTCAATCCTTTGAAGCCTTCTATCATGCTCACCAAGCCTTGAAGTAATGTCGTCGTCGTCAGCATTGGCACGGATTGATGAGGTAATGTCGTTGTCGTCATCATCTGCGAACCACCTGAAGTAATTGCAGTGGTCGTTCGAATCCTACAATGGACAAGAATCAATTAATCAATAAAGGACAAATGAAATTTGTAAAAAGTAACAGATTCATTTATATAACAGGTACTTACATATTTTCTTGGGCAAACAAAATAGACACGTCCTTTATTTCCATTCGCATTGGTTCGTACAATACGCATGGAAGCTATTCTTCCACAAGTACAAAACCTTTGCTTTAATCTTAAGTTCGTATTATCAATAGAAGATGAAGCCATTTTTTTTTTCTGCATAAAAAACAAGTTATTAACAAGTGTGTTAGGAAAGTCAAGTTATCACAGCATAACAGCTCAATCCTAATGAAGTTTATATTTTTATCATAAATTATATATTGTTCCCCATTTATATAGCATCATATCAATCCCTCCATTCCGTATAGTCACTGTTACCTATTTTATGATCCTCTATGATTGAGGCTTTCTTTGAGCTAACAAGTCAATTTATTAATTTAAAATAAGTCTATGCACCCAGAAAATATGAGACACATAATGCATAGATGTGTGACAATATTGGCAACTACAAATGAGAACATTTTATTCACAACTATTTTGAAGTCAAGTTATTTGAAAATGCTTTCCAAAATTTTCCTCTACAATTTTACTTTCAAAATTTTTCGTAATCTTCTTCCAACAAACTTGACATCTTTGTCCCCCTCAACCAAAATCCTGGCTCCCCAACTGCCACAGAGTACACTTTCTGCTAAAGATGTGTAAGATTGAAGGATAGGAATCATGAAAAGTTAACATAATCTAAAATTGCGGAAAAACTATTTTATAATGCAATCATGATAGCTTCCAATAATATGCTTATTTTGAAAAGAATAAGTTGTTGGAATGGATGCTAGTTCAGTGGAACCGTATTAAATTCGGATTCAGCTTTTTGTATTCAGAACTACCACTTCAACATGTAGAAAATTTTAAGGTTCAAGTGTGACTGAAACCTGTTTTTTCTTCATCTGGATGTTCATTCATTGTTTTTGTTCCCAAAAATGAAGATTATGAAGACACAACAAAACATGCCCTAAGCTTTTTGATTGATTCAAGATGCAGCCAAGGCAAGGGGTTCAATTTACTTCCATAATCATGAGCAATACTGAACTTGAGTAATTAACACCCACATCCCCCAAGGGTAAATAAGGGCATTATGTGAAAGGTGCATATAGGAGATTTCATTAGCATGTACAAAAAGAGTTCTCTTTTCATAGAATAAGAGGTAGTGGATATTAAAGTTCATATTTGCCTTTATTTGAATGCTCCATGGAACTGAAACACACTATTTCACTTCAAGGATCAATTAGAAAACGCAAGTCAGTGGCTTGCTAGAGTCATCCCATAATCACTTGTACACCAAGTGAATTACTTAGAAACCAGGTCAATGTTTTAGGTCCTAAGTGACATTAACAAATAGGATAACAAAATTATCAGTGATGCTCAAACACAATAATAAACACAATGGACTTAATAATGCAAAAGCTTAATAAAAAGCAAAGGGATCGTTTACTGTCTAATTGTTGTTCAAAAGGCCCATTTGTATTGAGATCCTGCTCAGTATATACAAATGCACATTTCAAAAATGAAAATGTAAACAATTCAAAATTTGCCAATTGTCATCACTCATCATTGTGTCTGATTTCAAGAAAGCAAAGAATCAATTCAACCAAAAACATATAACTTGAAGCATCAGAACATAGTAACGCCAAATCCTTTAATTAAACAAAGCAAGGGTAATCTGATTAAATGTTGCTAATAATGCCTGATTAAATGTTGCTAATAGTGCCTACCTATTCTCCCAATTCAACACTGGATTGTTGGTTGTATACTCAAAAGTTTTACAGGCTCAAGTGAAATGGAAGTTTTGATTTCTTACGTGTTGAATAGCATTTACAATCAATATTTTGAGTATACATCACCTTGACATTTAGGAACAACCATCTACGTACTTATCTTCTACTACATAGGCTTTCATGTTAATCAATATGTAAATAAGTCCATCTGCAGGTTTAAACTTTGGTAAAGTTCGAAGGAGCAAATTATCAAACACTTGGTGTGTGAGCATTCCAACTGAGTGAGTACTGGAACAAATGCTCATAACAATGGATCAGATCAAGAAAAAACTGATTCATTAGATAAGATGAAGATTGATAATTCAGATTCACCAGTTTGATTTTTAGTTCATCTAGATTGAAATATATTTTTTTATGTAAAATAGATTAGATTGGAATGCAGGGTCTGTTTTTTTTTTTTTTAGATCATTGTTTAGATATTCACAAAATATGCACTTTAATTTTAATTAATACTCCAATGAAATTAAGACGTAGATCATTGTTCAGTGCTCTGAACTTAAAATTAATTAAAAATTCCACTTTAATTTTTGTTGGTAGACTGAACTTTCAACAGTTTCAACAGCTTCGGTCTCTCGTCTTAGCGTTAGATATCTATACACATATATGTGTATAAAGGGTGCAAATCAATGATTTAAGCAATACATGAAATAAAAAACCTAACTTGTTGGTAGACAAGAATAGAACAGAGAGAGAGAGAGAGAGGGAGAGAGGGAGAGAGGGAGAGAGAGGAATAGGGAATGAGATGAGAGACCGAAGCTTACGGCAGGATAGTGGCGACTGCGACGGTGGGCCGACGGGATGCATGACGGAGCAGACGGAGCAGCCTCTCTAACTCTTCTTCCTTCTCTCATTCTTTCGCAGCTTTGGTTCTTCCCGCTCGTCTGATAAACCTCTTCAGCCTGGGGGAATTTTGAAATCGAAAAAAATGGTTTTTTTTTTTTTTTTTGAAAATCCTCACCAAAACGACGTCGTTTTGGTGAGGACTATTCTGAACCGTCCGATCATCCACTTTAGGAGATCACTCTAGAGAGTTACTCTAGAGAATCCGGACGCCTAATAATTAAGTGGTTGAACATGAAAACTCCAATTTGGAGCAATTTTTGAGGCTAAGGATCTTTTGTCTCAAAGTCTCTTACTCAAATTTTATTATTTTTTATTTTTATGTGCAGATTATGTAAATAGTCCTTATAATTTACACGTTGTGTCATTTTGATCCTTCTAATTTTAATTTGCTCGATTTTAACTTTAAATTTTGAATTCTGTATCATTTTGGTCCAATTGAAAACAAAAGTTAAGAAAGTGGATGGAAAATTTGCACATGAATGACATGTGATTGGTTTCCAAGGGCACAATAGACATTTTGCTTTTGCTTTTTCTTTCCCTTTCAGTTTCTTCCTACGCTTCTCTCTGTCTCTCTTTCAAAACCCTAGCAACGCCATTGCCTGGAAGAAGTCGAGACTGAGCACCGAAGCTTTCTTCCATTGCGACAACGGCAGGCGAAGGAACCTCGCAGGGTCCACCACCACCATCTCCGCCTTCGCTGCTCCTCTTCTTTCTTCTCTCGTACCTTCTTCTATCGCCTCTCTCTACTCTCTGTCACTAGCGCCAGCTCCCATTGACACTTCCGGAGCCATCTCACCCTTCGCTCGTCAACAGTTTCACATTCGGATGAGCCACCGACCACCATTGTTCTCCATTCCATTGCCTTTTATCTGTTTGAATGAATGAATATGTGTTCTGTTTTGGTTCATCCATTGTCATAGCCGGTGGAAGTGTATTGCCTGGTTCGGTTCTATCCGCGTAACGGTGGTTGCTTGCAAATGATGTCAAGTCTGGATGTCATGGTGGATTTGTACAGCAATGTAAGTATACTGAAACTTGGGTTTAGCTACAGGAGTTGCGTGAATCGTCGTTCATGGTAAGTCTACACCAGTCTTGTGGTTGTGTTTGAGTATGGAGTGCACCTTGTGCTTCTATGCTGATAATGGCGTTCATCCGACTCTAAGTGAAATCGTCGATTAAACTGGTTTGGCCGTGTAGCTGGAATTGATTTACAGTGTGGGTGGGTTTGGCTTTGCCGGCTGCTGACCGATGCAAGTTTGTCTTCTTCGGCGTAACCTTGCCTCTTCTCTGATACTGGTTTGGTTCTACTTCGGCTTGAGTTATGTTTTGGTTCAAATTTATGGCTGCCTTGCCGGTTTTCCCGGCGTTGTGAGGTTACATTTTGCGCCGGTGGTGTACGGGTTTGGGTTCAATGCTCGGTCCTGAATTAGGTTGACTCCATCAATGCTATCCCCTCTCTCTCTCCCTCTCTGTCTCTTCTGTGTACAGAGATATATATATATATATATATATTATATTGAGTTAAATGGGAGTGAGTTAATTGATTTTACGTCAAATTTCTTAACTTTTGTTTTCAATTAGATCAAAATAATATAAAATTTAAAATTTAAGGTTAAAGTTGAACAAATTAACATTAGAGGGACTAAAATGACAAAATGTGTAAACTACAAAAATTATTTGTATAATTTTCTTTATTGATAAAAATTAGTAGTTAGTATTTAAATTAACATTTGGGCACTCTCTTTTCAAAAGTCTTATTTCACATTCCACTCCTTAAGAGAGGGGATTAAGCACTTATACTCCTTTTGTGTGACGTCCTAAATTTTTTTTTTTTTTTGAAGTATCAAGGGAAATTAAATTAACAAAATGACTTAATAAACTAAAAAAAAGTTGACATCTTAACAGGGTAATCCAACTCTCGTACATAACCAAACGTCCAAATAACAATAGATAAAAACTTAAAATTATCCAAATACAACATTAAATGAAATTATAAAGTCCTTAATAGCTATTATATAAAATAATATAATTTATTCGGTTCTACTCGGGGTTTCAGGTCAGCCAAAGATCTACGTTAGCGTCGACTCCATTTCAGCTTCAATTATTTTCTCGCCAAGACCTGGCATAAAACGCCAGGGCAACAAAAATATATGCCATGAGTTTTGTAACACAGTAAGAAAACATAACCAACCTACCATTCTTTTTAAGAGAAAAATAATGAGATTATAAACATGAGATAACAGTATAATTGTAAGCATAAATTACAACCATTAAATAATTTCAATAATTTTAATAAATTAGGTGACACTCGAAATCTCACCAAAGAGATTTAACTTACCAACCACTAAGCATGGCAACGGTTAATTTGAAACCCTCCATTGGTCAAATATTTTAGTGTTACCAACCGTAACTACCAGGGATGCCCACGTCTGGAGTTATATACCCAAGTAGTAGCATCCGTGGTCTGCCCCAAGGAAACGGTCTGCCAGGGGTACGTAACCTCCCTGTGCGCCACCAGCACATCCACCCTTATTCCAAAACCAAATACCGAAAAGGGTTCAAATAGGTCCCGTGCCATCTTAGAGTTTCGCAACACAATTTACGTGAGAATTCTCAAAACCAGGGCTCACCTTGAACAACCGGTATTAACCGTCAATCCCTTGATTTCATACACTCTTTAAAATCAGAACTCACCCTGAACAACCGGTATTAACCGTCAACTCTTAATTTCGTACACTCTTTAAAACCAAGACTCACTCTGAACATCTAGTATTAATCGTCAATTGTTAACTTTGTATATGCCATTAATCATTTCAGTTAATTTTGATATTACTCACAAATAATTCTAATTTTTTTTTCACAATTGATGTTATACCAACTCATTAAAATTCTCAACATAAAATATTACACATATCACACAATAATAAACAAATGTACAGCATTTAAATAAACAATTTATTTAAACCATGGTATGAAATAATAATTTAGATACAGAGAAAATAAACCAAAGTCACACGTGCATGGATTTTTAATTTACAAGATTAGACTACCACAATATTAAATAAACCACAATACACCCATACATGGATTACTAATTTACTATATTTGATGAATTGGACCAACACAATAACTGATTTTTATCCGAATAAATAATTGAAGTCATGATCTTAAACCTGCCTAGAAATTTTCAAGTTATACCTTAGATAATAAAAATTATAAATAAATTATTTATACATTTCTAAAATTCGTGAAAATGTACAGAATATTCAATAAATATATTTGGGTCATTTTTCAGAAATAAATTCCCAAAAATAAGTTATAAATAATTCTGTAAAATTCCCAGAAATATTATGACACAGATTTATCACATTTCCTTAAATTAATTCCATACTTAAATTTTATAAATAAATTCCATGATCTAAAAATTTATTATGAAACTAGACTTCTCAAATTTCATTTTTTGCTTAGAAATTACCAGATTTGGTTTAATATAAAATTTTTAATGATTTTTCAAACACATAATAAAGTCTGTCTATAGCTCCAGATTTGGTTAAAAATATTTATAAATTCGTACAAAACTCAATAATTGTTGAAAATTTTTGTGGATGAACTAGACATCATTATCAACAACTTTGTAGAAGAAATCATCTTCAAATTTTGAGTATAAAATTGTCTAAAAATTAGTACAACCTTATGGCAGATTTAAAGGGCCAAATAACATCTTCAATCATCTTTTTAATAGCATAAACTACACATGCAAGTCCAAATTTGATGTACCATCATAAATTTTCATACAATTATAAATAAAATTCTATCTACAAGTTTAGACATTTTATCATATGTATATAATTTGAAATTTTCAAATATATAAAAAAATATGAGAGGGTTGAAAGGATTTTCTTACAATGTTAGGTTGCTAACGGTTTATCGTCCGAATTTGATTTATGATTCTGATCGTAAGATATAACTGTCCTGACTCCATGATCATCTTGCTAAAATTTCACATTAATCGGACACGATCTCACCGTTGATCTTTCATTGGATTCTCTTAGAACCTTTAGTTGTTGATCATCATCTTAGACTTAGAATTTGAAAGATCTAACCCCAGAAATGGATTCTACACGTCGAAAAACCTAGGGGTGGTCATCCCCAAAGTCATAGGACCACTCGATTAACCTAAATGTGCTAGGATGCACCGTAGCACCATGAGCCGAGAAACACTGGATAAAAATTTAGTTCATCTTCTCCAACAGCCCCAGCATGCACGACAGAGAGACTCAGAATTTTAGTTTCAATGTCACCGGTTCAAATGCTTGTATCTTCTTCATCGTAACTCCGTTTATCTTATTTTTCTGTCATTGGATTCACCTCACGGCTTAGTTTTTGGTTCACTACTCACACGCCTCGTTCCGTCTCTTTTTGCATGCCGTCGGATCTCCAAAATTTGACCAAAAATAAGATTATTTTCCTACCGTCTCGGACATTTTTTTCGAACCATCTTTCGGACCCCATAACTTTCTTAATTCTTAACGGTTTTACTTCATTCTTTTGCCAATCTCTTCAACTTACTTCGTACTTCATCTTACATGGCCTATTTGTCTCACTTCTTCCCAGAATGGATGGTTTTGGCATGCCGAAAGTAAGCCGAAAACCAACTTTTGAACTTCAAAATAAATTTCTCTAACTTTGTTTCTTTCTCTTCCATCTTCTTTCTTCTTCTCTTTCTTCACCTACAACACTTTGTGGATGGTGGTTCTAGATGATAATAAAAATAGGTGATGGTGGTGGTGCCGGTCCGACGGTGCGCCAATGGTGGTGAAGTTCGCGGGTTGGCGATAGTGTGGGTTGAGGGGAAGGAGGAAAAACATAGATAAAGGAGAAAGAGTGTTTTGAGAATGAGAGATGGAGGGAGAGAGAGAGAGATGAAACAGATAGAGAGAGAGAGCTATGCAATTGGAAGAGAAGCAAAATGAGGAAGAGTAAAAGAAGATAAAAGAAAATGAAAAGAAATAAATAATAAAAAAAAAAAGAAGAAATTGAACACTTGGTCAGCATGTTCACCACGTTTAAGGTGGAATGCAAGAAAACCTGGGGTAGCAAACCCATGGTTTTTGATTGGGTTTTAGTACAGCAAATATATGGTTTCAGTATAATTTGATTACCAAAAAAATATAGAGAAAAATATAATAAAAATATCATAAGGTTCAGAAATTAATATTGAGTAATAATATAAAGTCAAAATATTTTATTTTATTTTATTTTGAATAAATTTTCAGTATAAAAATATATAGACTATTAAATTCAAAATATTGTGAATAATTATTTAAGAAAATTAAAAATATACATATTATTTTTATTATATAAAAATACGGGGTTTCACATTTTGCTGCATAGGAATGAGTTGGAATAAAATAGAATAACTATTTTTTTTTATAATAGTGAATGGCGATTCTATGTACAATGCATTTTTTATTATTTTTTTAGTCAATCAAATATAGAAATAAATTGATAGAATGATCATTTCATTCCACTTCTTTTCAATGAACCAAACATTACCTTAGGTCTATCTCAATTATTGGGAAGAAAATATTCATTACAAAACCCATAAAAGATTGGATAAATTTGGAATATCCGTATCACAAGATCTCAAAAGAGATAAACAACTTCCATAAAAAGGAAGGATCTAAGCCTCCACAGAGGAGGATAAAAGACTCTCACAAAGGGGAAAAACAAATCTCTACCCAAGAAATATTATTACATCACCAAACTAAATTAAGAAAATCAAACAAAAAATTATATTTAAGTCGCGGCCAAACTTATTCAAAATTCCATTACTTTGTAATCTTCAACTTAAAATTTGGAAACTCTACCTCTACTGATCAAAATTAAACACTACGGTGAACATTAAATGCATTAGTTGCTGATGCAACATAAATAATCATCAATTTGATGAGATTTTTTGGCGTGAGCCGTTGGCCTAACTCGCTCCTACCATTAAGGTTTGGTTTTTAAAATTAAGATTTCTTTTGATAAGTGATTATTTTAACTAAAAAATTAAAAAATTAAATAATATTAAAAAATTGAAAAATTAATAATTTATACTAAAAAATTAAAAATTCTTTTTTCTATTTACTTTTTACACATATTTTCTATCTACTTGTTTAGATATAGGTTTTTTAGTAATCTTTTTTTTTTTGGACCTTTTTTTAACCGTTTGTAAAAAAAATTATATATTTACATTATACTCAACTACACAAATATAAAAAATGAACAAGAAATCGAAAAATTGAAAAAAAAAATTAAATATAATTCACTCTACTAAAAAACAAATCACTACAAAAAAAAAAAAAAACATTGGAACATAAAAAATACTCAAAATGAAACAGAGCCGTTGGGCTCATGTTACACATTCCTAGACACTACCCTCACCGTTGGATCTTGATATAATCCAACGGCTGAGATTAACCTCTAGGAACCATTTTCCTTTTTTTATCTCTCTCTTTCTGTCTCTCTTTTTCTCACTCTCACCGATCGTCTCTCTCTCTCTCTCTCTCTCTCTCTCTCTCTCTCTCTCTCTCTCTCTCTATTTCTCTGTATCTCATGTTCTTTTCTCACCAATTGTTTCTCTCTCTCTCTTTCTCTCTCTCATCCCCCTCCTTTTCTCATCGATTGTCTTCATTTCTCTCACCCATCGCCAATCATGAAGTTCGATGGAACACCACTATTTGGGTTTGCTGGATCACCACCGATTGCGAAGTTCGATAGAACAAGCCCTAGAGGTCGAAAAATTGTCGATTCCCTCAGTGATCTTGTCCCTCTCACCAACAAAGTAAGTCACAGATCTCCTCTTCTGAGTTTTTCCTATTTCATATTCTGTGAGATTTACTTCAAAATGCTTGAGATTTGTAGAAATTGTTTCAAATTTGTTTGAAATTGCTTGATTGATTGTTGTTGAATTTGAGATTTGTTGAAATCATTTCAAATTTGTTTAGATTTATTAATTGTTGTTGATTAAAAAAAATACTTTGCTGAATTTGGTGAATTCAAAAAATTGAGTTGACTGATTTCGCAAAAATTTATCTGTTTTGCTGGGAGGGAGGGAGGGAAACAGTTGGTTTTGGTTCAAAACAGCTACTACATTATAGCAATGACAACTCCAATGGCAAACCATTGGAAATGCTCTAATGCAATGCTATGTTGGTTTCTTTAGAATTTAAATTTGATTCAACTTGAAAAAGTTTGAAAGATCTCTGAAACTTTATTATAAGTCTCATTTTGATAATTCAAACCGTTCATTATATAACGTTTTCAATATATATTATATATATATATATATAATAGATTGATTTGATAAGTATAACATTTTTATTTTATTACGTTTGTTTATGTTGTTCATTTTTTTTGGAAACATACAAGATAAAATAAAAATGTTAAAGTTATTATATCAATTTAATTTTTTTCATGAAAATATAAATTGAGAACCTTACAAAAATAAACAGATTGGATCCTTCAAATCCTCTCAAATTTAAAACTTGAGAGAAGTCTACCCTTTTATGTGTGAATTTAATTGAGAGAAATCTAACCCTTTTATATATTATATTTAGTTAATCATTTCATATGTTAATAAATTTTATATTTTTTTTACTAATTGATGTGCCAAGCAATAAAAAAAATTAGAATCTAAAATAGAACCCATTTCAATAACGTAATAAATGATACATAAATGAGCAAGAAAAATTTATAGGAACTTGTTAGTTTATCATAATATCACGACTATATTTACATACCATAAAGTGTTTATTTATAATAATAATAATATATAAAATAATAAATATTTATATCGTTATTTTTGTAATAATTAATTTCTCATGCTAGGCTGGTTTTACCACCTTTTCATTCAACGTGAGTTGGCATATTTTATTATTTTGCATTATTGCATGTCACGTTTATTATGCCCCACCACGTGCCAAGATGCCAACACATTTTTATTTCCCATTATTAATACATGCTTCACGTGATTACCGGCATACATGTATGAAAAATGTTTTAAAATTTTAATTCTTAAGTTCTAATGTCAGTTTTAATAAATTGACAGTGAATTCCACCCATTACTAATGTGATGTATGTTTCTTAATTTTTTTTTTTTTACACCATATTCATTAGTGCTGTTGTTAAAGCATCTCCTTTAGAGCTCCCAATCACAACGACCCATTCATCCATATGCTTGATGAGAAAGGATTCTCTCATTGCATTCTAAGAGGAATAAAAGATTTCTCAACTTTATTCAATGAATCACATATACACTGATCAAGATATTATATAGGAAAAAGTATCTAACTAACTCAGTAATTAACTAACTAACTAACTTAGTAACTAACTCAGGCCTCGTTTGGGAAAAGGCTAATTTAGTAATTTTTGGCTATTTGGCTAAAAAGGTAGGTAAAAAAAACTTGTATGTTTGGGATGACTTTTTGACTAATTACGAAAAGATGTGCAAAAAGTAGAGAGAAAAGAGAATCTTTGACTTTTTGGCATGGGTTGTTGGCTTTTTGGCTAATTTAGTAACTTTTTAACTAATTGGCTAAAATAGCCTCTTGCCAAACGAGGCCTCAGTAACTAACTCAGCTAACAAACACTCTAACTGTCTAACAAACATTACAACTGTATCTATATTTGTTACAGATATTATCTGAAGAACATTTAGGAAAACAGAGCTGTGATAATGAAGATATCAATGCTAACTTCTTTTTAAGCTTAGACTGCAGCTTTGGCTCTGCCTCTAGTTGTGATTGCTGTAACTGGGTATGTAGCTTAGCACTCCCCTGCAAGCTGATGGGGCAAGGCTGCACAAGAAGCTTGTCTTTCAAATAAAGAAAACGAGAGGTAGAAAGAGGTTTGGTGAAGATGTCAGCCACCTGATCTGTAGTAAGAACATATTTCAAAGCAATCAATTTGGCAACAACTTTATCCCGAATAAAATGACAGTCAATTTCTATATGTTTAGAGCGAGAATGGAAAACTGGATTAGAGGCCAATGCCATTGCAAAAATGTTGTCACACCAGAGCTCAGGAATAGAAGATGAGAGAATATGCATATCTTTCAGCAACTGCTGCAACCAAGTTAATTCAGCAGTGGCATTAGCTAATGCTCTATACTCAGCCTTAGTAAACGATCTAGAAACAATGGGTTGTTTCTTAGCACTCCAAGAAATCATATTAGAACCCAAATAAACACAGTAACCTGAAGTGGACTTGCGATCAACACTATCTCCAGCCCAGTTTGAATCATAAAAAGCATGAAGAGATAAGGGACCAGAAGTAAAGTGCAGACCATGGTGAAGAGTACCTTTCACATATCTCAACAAGCGTTTGACAGCTTGAAAATCAGCATTCGTGGGCAGATGCATATGCTGATATGCTTGGTTAACAGCTAAGGCTAAATCAGGTCTGGTAATAGTGAGGTACTGTAGACCACCAACAACATTCCTATACAAAGAAGGATTAGAAGATGGAAGCTCATCTGAAGAAGAAGAAAGAGAATAAGAAGCCTTGACAGCTAAATGAGTGGAGCAGGATTTACAATCAGTTAAACCAGCTTTGTGAAGTAGCTCAGTGGCATACTTAGTTTGAGATAAGAAGTAACCATGAGATAAGGCTTGAACTGAAATGCCCAAGAAATAGGACACAGTCCCCAATTCCTTCATGGAGAACACAGTATGCATATCTTGAATAAATTGTGCAGGAAGAGCAGGATCACTACCAGTGACTAGAATGTCATCAACATAAACAACAAGAATAAAAAGACTGGTGGAAGTGTGTTGAACAAAAAGAGAGGAATCTGAATGACTGTTAGCAAAACCTTGAGAAATGAGGAACTTAGAGAAATTAGAATACCAAGCTCGAGGAGCTTGTTTAAGTCCATACAAGGCTTTCTTAAGTTTGCACACTTGATTAGAAGACTGAATAAAACCTGGAGGTTGTAACATATACACTTCCTCATCTAATGTGCCATGAAAAAAGGCATTAGATACGTCTAATTGATGAATAGGCCAATCAAAATGGAGAGCCAAGCAAAGAAAAATACGAATTGTAGGCTGCTTAGCCACAAGGCTAAAAGTTTCATGGAAATCAACACCTTCTTGTTGAAGATATCCCTTTGCCACCAATCTAGCTTTATATCTTGCCACAGAACCATCAGAATTCCTCTTGATTCTATACACCCACTTACAACCAATTACGATTTTATGATGAGGAAGAGGCACAAAATCCTAAGTGCCCTGTTGCTGCAAAGCTTGAAATTCATCCTGCATAGCAGTAAGCCACACAAGAGAAGCTAAGGCAGCTTGAACAGTAGGAGGTTCAGTTTGAAGATAAAAAGAGGATGTGGCTGTAAGACACAGATGAGGTTTTGTTTTAGATTGAGTGAACATGGGATGAACATTAGAGGAAGACAATGGAGGAACCAGATTAGAAGGCAAACCAGAAGGTGGAGGAAGATCAATGGAAATAGAATTAATAAGAATAGCATGAGAAGGAGGAGAAAAATTTAGAGGAGATGATGAATCTGGAGAACTAGAGCAAGAAGAAGATGTAGATGGAGAAGAAACAGTGGGAATCTCAGAAGGAAGAGAAGAAGGCCAGAAGAAATTATGAAGATGAGGCAAAGAGATAGGAGAAGATGAAGAAGAAAGAGCAGTGGAAGCAAAAGGAAAACAGGATTCATTGAAGATGATATGCCTAGAAACAAATATCTTGCCACTAGTAGGATCTAAACACCTATAGCCTTTGACAGTAGGATGATAACCTAAAAAGACACAAGATAAAGACTTAGGTTGGAGCTTGTGAGTGGTATAAGGTTTTAACCAAGGAAAACACTGGCAACCAAAGACCTTGAAGAAAGAAAAATCTGGAAGTGTTTTAAACAAAATCTGAAATGGAGATTGATTAGAAAGAACAGAACTAGGCATTCTATTAATGAGGAAAACTGCTGTAGCAACAGCATCAAACCAATATTTCAAAGGTAGAGAAGATTGATGAAGTAAAGTGATAGCAATTTCAGTGATATGACGATGTTTCCTCTCAGCAACACCATTTTGTGCTTGTGTATAAGGACAACTAGTTTGATGAATAATACCATGAGAAGAGAAAAGAGAAGCAACTTTTTTGTTTACAAATTCAGTTCCTCCATCAGTTCTTAAAATTTTAAGAGAAGTGTGAAATTGATTTTCAGCATAGGCTTTAAACTCAAGCAATTTTTCATAGACTTCACTTTTAAAATGTAAGGGATAGATCCAAGTTAATCTACTACAATCATCAACAAACAAAACATAAAATCGAAAAGGAGCATTATCAACAGTAAAAGGCCTCCATACATCAGTATGTACAAGAGAAAAAAGACTATCACTAGAAAAACAAGACAATTTGAAAGGAAGTCTATGACTTTTAGACACATAGCAGTCAGTGCAATCTATGACTTTATTAAAACTCTTTTTATTTGGAAGATGGGATACCAGGTGTTGAAGCTTGGAAACAGAAGGATGACCCAATCTTTAATGCCACAGCAAATTAGAGATTGGAGAGACTGAACCAGTGGATGATTGAAAGACCTGTGGTTGCTTGGGACAGATAAAAGAGGATGGAGACAACTAATAAAGGCCATTGATGTTTGATCCTTTATGCAGAATCTATTTTGTGTGTTTGTCCTAAATGACAAAAGAATCAGAATAAAAAATAACACGACAGTTATGATCCTTGGTTAATTGATGTACAGATAAGAGATTGGATGATATATAAGGAACATGCAAAAGATTGGAAAGATGAAAAGAAAATTGAGGTATTGGAAGAATACCACTTCTAACATGCTGAATAGGTAAAACTGAGCCATTTCCTACTGTAACCTGATCTGAGCCTTGATAGGCTTGATACTACTGAAGATTGGTCAAATCATGTGTAAGATGAGTTGTTGCTCCTGAATCAATGTACCAAGGAGGGACAGAAGAATCTGAAGAAGATCAAGAAGCTACAGCAGCAGCATAGGCCTTGGGAGAAGTAGTTGTTGAAGGTTGATAATGTGGATCAAGTCGATACCAACAGTCCAATGCAAGATGACCTGATTTGCCACAGATCTGACAAATAGAGGAAGCAGAACCAGAGTAGGCTGATGATCTCGATCGATTGTTAGAAAATCGATTATGAGATCTGTTGCCACGAAGATATATACCACTTATACCTCCTCTGTACTGAGATCTACCACTGAAAGTAAGACGAGGATATGATCCAAGAATAGAGTGTTGTGCTTCAAAACCAGAACCAAAATCAAAACTAAAACTAGAAGTGGAACATTTGGGTGCTGAGTAAGCAACATGCAAATCAGGTTTGGAAGAATTCTTAATCTTGCTCTCGATGTGAATTTCTTCTGAGCCAAGTAAGGAACACAACTCTTCCATAGAGACAGCATTAGATCTAGTATGAATTGATGTTTTGAATGCATCATATTCGTCTGGTAAGCCATTTAAGGTAAGAAGAATAAGATCTTCATCCTCAACCTTTGCACCCGACAGAGCTAACTGATCTGAAACTTCTTTGATATGTGAAAGATAGTAGTCAATTGAAGAAGGTTACTTGCGAATTGTATGAAGCTTGTTCTTCAATTGATGAATATGAGATCGAGAGACTGAAGTAAATTTCTTCTCCAGTGTTTGCCAAACTTGTGAACTACTGTAGAGATGAAGAACAGATGAATATACTGATGAAGATAATGTTGCATTTAAACACGTGAGAAGATTTGCATCAATTGCTTCCCATTGAAGATATGCAAGATTGGAAACAGATTTTCCAGATGCATCAGTAATTTCAGATGGAGGACAAGGTATTACATCTGTCACATATCCAAGAAGACCTGTAGCTCGAAGAATATTATGGAGTTGATTTCTCCAAATCAAAAAATTTATGGAATCAAGTTTAACAATAATGAGAGAAACAAAATTGGACAGAAGAGACTAAAGACTTGAAGGTAAAGAAACAGGATCTGCCATGAATGAATCTTGAAGGATGCTCGTAAGAGCTTAGTAATGCTCTGATACCATGAGAAGAATAAAAGATTTCTCAACTTTATTCAATGAATCACATATACACTGATCAAGATATTATATAGGAAAAAGTATCTAACTAACTTAGTAACTAACTAACTAACTCAGTAACTAACTCAGCTAACAAACACTCTAACTGTCTAACAAACATTACAACTGTATCTATATTCGTTACAGATATTATCTGAAGAACATTTAGGAAAACAGAGCTGTGATAATGAAGATATCAATGCTGACTTCTTCTTAAGCTGAGATTGCAGCTTTGGCTCTGCCAGCCTCTAGCTGTGATTGCTGCAACTGGGTATGTAGCTTAGCGCATTCCCTACTTCACTTCCTCCTTGCAATGGTTAAGATTCATCCTAAAAGAATTTAATGGCTCAGATTACTTTATTAAAAATTAAAAAATAATTTTTTTAGAATGATCTACACCATTAAATTCTCTTAAAATGAATCTTGATCATTGCAAGGAGGAAGTGAAGTAGGAAAGGTAAAGAGAGGATCCTTGCTCATGGTTGATTAGGCCGAACGACTGTTATTTCATTCATCGACGCCACATGGCACAATCTCATTGATTGATTTTAAAAGTCGTTGGCCTAAACTCATGTTATCATAATCGCGATTCGAATCATAACATCTTATGATATTATGATTCCAGTTTAGTCAATTGATTGGAATTAAAAATTTAGTAAATTTTAAATTGATTATAATTTTAGTTATAAAATTATGTAAAATCACATTACAATCTTAGTGGTTCGGTATGTTCAACATTTCAATATGACGGCTGAGTTTGGAAATAGTTAATTTTTTTTTCTCAAAATTTTTTATTTTCAAATTTAAAAAAATTGTTAAAATTTTTAAGTTTTCAATACTTTTTAGTTTAGATCTAAAAAGTAAAAGATAAAAAAAAATTAAAAAATCCAAAAAGTTAATTAAAAAGTTAATTTTTTTTTTAATCTTGAGTAATTTTTTTTTTTTAAATAAAAAAATTTATGTCTAGTCTAATAAGATTTAAAAGTGAAGCTTTATTTTTTCAAATGCACCATAAAAAAAATAAAAATAAAAAAGCAATTGGCATTTCTTCGACTTCTAGGTAGTGCTATTTTTTAAGGAAAATGATTTAGAGCCCTAAAATCCCTCCCCCTAATCCCCCTAATTTCCTTTTCTGGAAACTGTTTTCTTTTTCTTTTCTTTTCTTTTTTTTTTTTTTACTTAAAATGGATTTTCGGGGGATTCGGGGGTCCCCCCTTTCGGGGGATGAATCACTTCCCATTTTTTAAACTGCTGAAATTGCACCTCCAAATTTCTTCTAGAAATACTGATAATAAGTTCTTGCCAATGGTGATCCCCCAATCAAACTACACAGTTAGTCTTCTTATGGGTGATAGCACTAATTGCGGTCAATATTTTGACCTTATTTAAGATTTTTTGTTTACCACATAAGGCTTCGTTTGAAAAGTTATTTTTTAATGATTTTTAATTTTTTTAAATTAAAATATAAAATAAAAAAATAATATATTTAAAAAGACTTTTTAGCATTTTATAAAAAAAAATGAAGAAAATGTAATATGAATGAGATTGAATTTAACTTTGAAAGCAATAATTGATGTCAATGTTTGTCCTTATTTAAGATTTTTTTGTTTACCACCTTAAAGTTCGTTTGGGAAGTTATTTATTTATTTATTTTTGTATTTTTTTGATTTTTTTAATCAAAATATAAGGTAAAAAGAAGGATTTTTTTAAATTTTTATGAAAAAACGTGTAAAATGTAACATGAATGAGAATGAATATTTGATTTTGTAAAATGAATAGAATGAATTTTTGATTATTTGGTATGAGTTTTATTTTTTTTAACTTTTTAATTTTTTTATTGATTTTTTTAACTAAAATAGCCACTTGTCAAATGAAAGTTGGCCTATAAGACTCTATATTCTAAGTCTACTTATATAAGGGTAATGCACCAATAAATCTTAAATCATAAACTTTTGAACCATTTAATCCTGTCTTTTATTTTATGCACTGATAAATCTCATTTGAGTGGTAATGACGTTTTTGTGTATGGTGTTAGCGTGTTTTGTCCCGAATGTTATGGTGATATGGAAATTACGTCTGTACCCAAAAAGCTTACTATAGTCTTTTTCTATTTTCCTACCATCCTAATCAAAATGGAAGAGACAAAGATGGAAACATTGTGGATTCTCAATGTTAATGGATGTAGTTTGCTTTGTTTGTTGTTTATTTGGTTTTGGCAGCATTAAACCCTATATTTGTGTAACTAATTTTGATGTTTGGTTGCCCTTAAACCCTAGAAATACAAATCTCCAATTCAATCAATACAGTGATTAGGATCGAGAACTACATCATTCCGTCATTGGGTTGACGTTACCGACATATAAATAGTGGCAGCGATTGTGTTAGTAGGCAATGGAGTCAAGTATATATTTCGATGTTGTATTTTACTTCTTTGATAAATATTTTGATTGTGTTGTCGACATCATTGTCTATTTTTATATGTAATGTTGGATCAATATAGGTTCACATCGTAGTGTTGTTGTATGTGAATGGTAATGTGAGTTTGGAGTACATTTGGATTTTGGTGGTGTGTTCATTGTTTTGTTGTGTGTTATGTATGTGTAGATGTCATTTGGCAAGTTAATGTAATTTTGTATTGCCGAACAATGATTGTGTTGTGTAATGTTATGATTTTTGTTAGCCACATTTTGTCATTAGGATGTTTGTATTAACATGTGTTTTGTACACGTGAAATGACCTATGTTTTTTGACATTGTTATGGTTATTGAGGATATAGTAGTATTAGTTAGTGGCTTGGCTCATTTAGATATTAACTAATGTTAATGTTACAATAAGGACGGACACCACACTAGTAACACCACAAACGGGATAATATCATCCACCTACAAATCACTGCATTAAATTTTCACAAAAAAAAGGGTAAAAACCTACCTTACCTACACACACCCAACATCAAGAAAAAAAAATTCAAACAAAATCACACACAATGGCAAACAAGTAAACTCCCAAGCTGCCAAATTAAGAAAATACAACATATCCAAAATAAAATGGACTAATTGGTTTGAAAGAAAAATTCTAAAATTAAATGGATCAACTTTTCTCCAAATGGGATTTATGAGTAATCTATATATTGTACAAGTAAAAAAGGATTTTTAAGCATATTGATTGTAAAAGTTCCAAACTCTCAAACTAATTTTGTTAATTTATTAATTTTTAAAGAAATTTAAAAAAAATCTATCGAGTTAAGTCCCAAAAAAAAAAAAAGAAGCTCTAATTATCTATGATTTTTAATTTTAAAATTCAAAACAATATGGTAAGTCAATGTCACCCTTTTCAAAAATAATGTTGATCAAAATAATTCAAATAAAGAAATAATAAATGCACTAATTATCTATGATTTTGAATTTCAAAATTCAAAATAATATGGTTAGTCACCTTCACCCCACTCTCACCCTTCCAAAAATAATAAAAAAATCAAAAACTTTAAAAACCCTACCAAATTAAAAATTTAATACAATTTTCTCTTTAAAATATTTAATATTTGATCTTTTTTTCAAGCTGGCCAACGCCGCTCCAAATATAATAGTGCAAAGGTTTGTCTCTTACTTTTTTTGCCAGTAGTCCAAATTTATTTTAAATTTGTTTATTTGTTTGTTTGTTTGTGTTTGTGTGTGTGTGTGTTTTTTTTTTCATGTGAGTAATTTTTTTTTTCTTTCTCTATATGACTTTTTTTCAATGTATTTTTTTTTTCAACTAAATTAATAATAAAGATATATCTCTTTAGCTATCTTTGTTTTGGGAGTTGATTTCAAGTTTTGTTTTTTTTTTTTTTTTGGTGGATGTTTGTGTATTTTTTATATGTCTGTAGGACTTTTATTTTATTTTTTATTGTTTATATTGTTGTTATTATTTGATATATGTAAATTCATAATACAGTTATGAGTTTTTCACAAAGCATGACGCCTTACATTGTTCTTTATGATTTGGCTTCTTATTTTTTTTAATTTCTTAAACAAAAATTTCAATTTTTTTATTTGTAAAAAATTAAAAACTTGAGTTGACCTCGATAAATAAAATTTTAAATAATGAACATTGTTCCACAATTTATGAATTTTAAAAAAAATTATCACCCATATATGGAATAAGAAAACCTAAAAACAATTAATTTTTGATTATTTATTTATACTCGTGCATAGTACGGTTAATTATGCTAGACTGGAGTTGCATAGTAGTTAGTGGATGTGGTGAGCATGGAAACAATAAAGATGATGATGAGCTCGGTCAGAGTATTGTTTGTGCGAGTTTTGAAAATGTGAATATTGCTTAAAAGAATAGTAGATAGTTTGGGTGATAAATTGATTTAGAAAACTAATATGTGATTGAGACTAATAAGTTTACTATAAAAAATTGAATATGGATCATATTTTTTTTATTATATAATTTAGGGTACTTTTGTATAACAATCATAAATTATTGTGATCACTTGTATTTATCACGTATTACTTATCATTTGATGTATTATCGTTGTATTATTGTAATGAGTTTCATTGTTAATGTAGTGGTAAGATATCATATAATAAATAAAAATATGTTTTGTTATTATTCTTATTGATAATATATTTATTTATTTATTTATTTTTTATAATGTTCAAAAAAAACAATTTATGTTCATTATTAGTCTTTGTAGATGAGAAGTCAAAAATAAATTTTAATCAAAGTCAAGATACATCGAATTTGAGATTTAAAAAGAAAGTTCAAAAGAAATTATATAAGATTAAAATATAAATTTTTAAAAGGACAAGTTGGGGTAAATATAATGTTGAGCTCAAATCTAATATCACAAGTTAATCCTAATTCATTTTTACGTAAATCTTATGACATAAGACAAATTATAATTTTGATGCTAGACAAATTTTTAGACTTTACAAATCATAAAAAAAAAATTAATATATTGGCAAAAGTAATTTACTACTATCATATGATAAATTAAAGATGCGAAACTCATAAGATGAAATGTATTTATATTTTATCATAAATATATTTTTTGTGATTTATTTTTAAATTTTTATCAATTAAATTATGGCATACATTTGTTATTAAGAACTTAAAGTACAAATTAATGACATAAGAATAAATAAAAAAATCTCTTATATGTAACTATGATAAAAATGAATAGAATTTAATTGATTCTAAATCATTTTTGCTACATATTCTAGATAAATTTTATGAAATATTATTTAATTTTAAAAATTAATTTTTGATTATTTATTTATGCCCGTGCATAGCACGGGTAATTATATGCTAGTTTTTCCTTTATATATATAGGTCTCTTAAAAATTTAGCTAAAAGAGTTATAAAATTAAAACAAATGTTTGCAATTTTAGTTTTTAAAAAAAAGAGAGCAATTTTTATTGACCTCGACTTATTTTTGTCTTTAATAATTTTTTTTCAAAACCATTTGAATTTTTTTTAATGTCAAACAGACCTAAAAGTAAAAGTAAAAATATATTATCGAAAACAGAAATAAGCCAAAAAAAATTAAAATATAAGTTAATGCCAAAAAAGAAATCTTAATACAATATTTTTTTCCGTATAATTCTAATTAAAATTCAAGTGGGGTTCACATGTCCCCTATTTCTAATCATTCATTTAATACTGCACTCAAACGTCCATAAATTATTTCTGGTTAGAGGTTGGGGGTTCTTCTCAAACCATGCTTATGGCCTGGTTTTTTCTTTTCTTTTCTTTTTTTTCATTCTCTCTCTCTTGTCAAGTAGGGTTTTTGTCTCCGCGGTATATCTCTTAAAAGATAATGTAGGTGTCTTAAGATTAGTTCAATGAGAACAAAAATCTTATGTGGAACAGAAAAAAAAAAATTCTTATTTATTTTAATTTTTAGTATAAATACGATTTTTTATATCACCTCTATGTACGACTGGATTGTGGGCTATTTTGAGAAGTTGGCTAAAAGGCACTTTTTTTGGTTTGTAGCAAAAGCTAAAAGCTGGCTTTTTTGCCTTTTTTTTCATTTGAGAAGTTGGTTTTTAGCCAACGGTGAAATTACAATTTTACCCTCATGAGTCAAAATGTGTTACATAGGTGAAGTCGTAAATATTTTAAATAAATGAGGGTAATTTGGTCATTTTATTATGATTTGACATCATAAACAAACATTAATCAAAAAAGTCAAAAGTCACTTTTTACCAACTTCCCAAATCATTTGTCTAAAAAAGCCAAAAGCTTGGTTAAAAGTCAAAAAATCACTTTTTACCATCTTCCCAAAATAAGCCTGTATATCCAGGAGCATATTTGAGACTTGTTTTACATTATCTCTCTAAGGTCTCGTTTGTTTTCAGAGATAGAATGGAGGAGATTCATAGGGAGGGGATTTATAGTGAGGGAATTAATAGTGAGGGGATTGTTAGTGAGGGGATTAATAGTGAAGGGATTGATAGTGAGGGGATTAATAGTGAGGAATTGTTAAATTATTTTTATATAAAATACTAAAACAAATAAAAATATATAAAAAATTAAACATTAATATTTAAAAAAAATTCCCAATATATAAAAAATAAAAAAATATAATTTTTTTTAATCCCCTCACTATTTTTCTAATATCATCTCTATCTCCTCCTTACCAATCCCCCTTCTAAGGGGACTACTAATACTAAGGGATTAATAGTCTCCTCTCCATCTCTTAAAACAAACACCTCATTAATAATATCAAGAGATTAATAATCTCAATCCCCTCTCTATAATCCCAAACAAACGAGAAGAAGCATAAATTATATATTTTAAAGCCTTTCCAGTTAGTGAAAATTGATTTTGATTTGAATGCCTCTAAAAAAAAAAACAAAAAAAACAAAATTCTAATAGATGGTTGGTTGTGCTTTCGTTTTGGAGCCAAGGTTTTCTCCTTGCAGCCTCGTATTTGCGCTCGTCCTTGCAGGCCTTCGGGTCTACTTTTAGGCCCAATTTTAATAATTCGAACCGTTCATATTTTATGATTTATTCAGTATATCATACCTGTAAAAAATCAAATTGATCGGATATCAGAAAGCATATGTTCGGAAAACTGTTTTTTAAATTCTTTAAAAAATAGTTTTTAGTTCAATTTTTCGAACACATACTTTCTGATATCCGATCAACTTGATTTTTTACAGGTATGATATACTGAATAAATCATAAAATATGAACGATTCGAATTATCAAAATTAGGCCTAAAAGTAGACCCAAAGACCTGCAAAGACGGGCGCAAGTACAAGAGCGGCAAGGAGAGGATCCTCGTTCTTCGTTTTGTGTTTCTGCTTTCATTTTCTGACAAACACAAAAGTTGTCGGGCAAATTGTTCTGAAAATTATTTTCGGTAAAAAAAAAAAATTAAAAACAACTTAATTTTTAAGAAACACCAAAAATTTATTTTAAATTATTTTTGTACAAAATAAAAACAATATGAAAATGTTTTCAAACTTCTTATTTTTTTTATTTCAAAAATAAAGAAAAAAACAATAAAATAAAAACAAAAACAAAACCCCTAAAATTTTTAAACTTGTAAAATGCGAAATTCTTAATATAGATCAGAGTTTGATCTTGAGTAGTCTCTCAAGTCATGTCTCTATGTATTTATTAGGATTTTCTTTCTTTCTTTTTTAAAAATTATTTGTATTGATTACATGTTATGTATTAATTTTTATCATTGCGATTGTAATTTATAGGGTTTAATTATAATATTTTATATGAATTATATTAAAAAATATAATGATTTTAAGTAAAATTGCATCTTTAAATTGCCATTTATACTAAATTGACCATATGTGAATTTGGCAAAAAAATAAAAAATAAAAAAATGTGACAACTTTAAAATCGTAGATTGAACTCCCACAATTTTAGATTTCAATCTTCTAATAATTATATTGTTGAAGAGAAATTATCAATATTCCTTCAAGTTTATCTAAAATATAGATTGTTGTTGTGGTTTTAGAAATTACTATCACCGTTACTCATAATTTTTTTTAACTTAACTAGGTTAACAAAAATGGAAAATTGTCTCATTACCCTTCATATATATATATATATATATAATAAAAAATAAAAATAAAAGAAGAAGAAATACTATACCCACAATCTTTCATACCCACCCAAATCTATACCCACACTACTCTTCCTAGCATAACTCTTCCTCTTATTCCACCACCGTCACCATGGCCAGTCAAATACCAACATACATAACACCATCACTTCCCCACATTTAATAGCCATCCCACCAACACCTCTTTCACCTCACATTCCAACCTAATTTGCCACTGCTACCCCTCATACCATCTCCATTGTCTTCCATTACCCCCTATCTTAATCGTACTACCCTCTTCCATTATGAAATTGCTACCGAATCCCAATATGAGAGAGGCAAAATTCATTTTATTCCATTGTGATTTAAGATTAGAACATTTTAACTTTTATGGTTCAAATATAGACAGAAAACGCTCACGTGATTTTAAACCAAAATGTAACTGTTAGCACCGTTAACTATAGATATGAAATGACTGTAATATCCTCAAACCATATATATATATATATATATATTTTTTTTTCTCTCTCTTCTCTCATACATATAATCTATAATTTTTAACATTAATTTATTTAAATCACAATTAATTATTAATTATAAATTATTTATTGTAATTCTTCAATTTTTATTCTAAATTTAACTTAATTATATTTTAGATCATATTTAATTATGAATATTTAATTATTTATTATAATTCCTAACCTTTTAATCTAATTTTAATTTAAGTATATTTTAGATCACAATTAATTCTATATTCTTAATTATTTATTGTACTTCCTAGCATATTAATCCAATTTTAATTTAATTATATTTTAGATCAATTCTTAATTATTAATTACTTTGTATTTTTATTTTATTATATTTTAAATCAATTCTTTATTATATTATATATTTTAGATCAATCCTTAACTATATTTTAATTTATTTTATTGTAATTAACATATTAATCTAAGTTTCGATTGGGAGAAAATAGGGATAACATTGTCTTTTTGTTGTAATAATTTTACTTTATTTTTTTAAAAAATCAAATCCACTTTAAAAAATAATATGTGTGATAAATCCACTGTTAAAATTAACTGTTACATTTTAATCTAAAACTACATAGGAGTTTTTTTTAATATATTTGAACTATAAATAGGTAAAGTAATCCAACTTCTAATTACGATGGGATAAAATGAATTTAACCGAAATTATATTAATGATCTTAATATAAATCATTAGGTCAACTAACAGTGGACCAACAAAGGAGACAATCTGTTATGGGAATATAAATCTCAATTAATGTAATGTAATTTTTAAAATTATAAGAGACAAAAAAGATAATTTTTATTTTAAATAAATTTATTAAGAATTTGTCTTATTGTTGAGTTTGTTGATTCCTTCTTCACAATGCAAGGTCTGAGAGAGAATGTAAAACTTAACAATAAACTACAATGCAAGGCAACAATAATTATGTATAAACGGCGGTGCTATATACATTAATTAGTGTATTAATTAGTATATTAATACTAGTTATGATATTGTTATTGACTCTATTCATTATATAAATTATAAATATAAAAAAAATTCAAATTATATTACATCATCAATTAATACACTAATTAATATATTAATTGATACATATAACATTATTCATATACAAATCATCAACACTTTTTTGGTCGCTTACATCATTTTTTCTTTCTCTTTCAATCATTCACTCTTTGTTCTTTTCAAGTGAAAAAAAACAAATCATTTACTCTGTGTACCCAATTTTCTTTTCAAGTGTCCCACTCGACTCAATAATTGTCATCCTATAATGGTGGATTAAAATTTGTGTAAATAACTACCTTCAAGATAATTATTACATTACAAATATGGTATATTGATGAAAAGAATTGTGAATGGAATGAACATAATCAATAAGAACAATCACGAATAACTTAAAATAGATAAAACAATCTCTATGTTACTAATAATTTTTCAAATGCTCATTTGCACATTAGAATTTGACATTAATATTTATACTAAACTAATTATGGTAGAGAAAGCAGGAAACTATACCAAATAAATTCATTATTACTAATCAATATTGCCTGAAAATGAAAAGTTTAATTATTATTTACAAAAGAAAACAACTCAGAAAAAGATTAATTTTTGGGACTTTTTTTTTTAAGATCTCTGGTATTAAGATTTTATAAGATAAAGGACATGTAATATTTTCATAATGGTTGGAATCCCTCAGCATTTTTGCAAAGAAATTTCGATCTAGAGAAATTTTGATCTGATTTGCTAAATTTTTTTGATTTTCTTTGTGTTTTAAAATTTCTCTGGATTGAAATTTTTCTAACTTGCTCACAAATTTCTCTGTGTTTTGATCAATTTTCTTTGATTGGCTCACAATTTTCTCCGTGTTTTTACTAAACTAGAGAAAATTAAACTAAAAAATTGAACAGATATAAACTCATAAAAAAATCATATTTATATATCAAAAATGATTGGGAAGTCTAATAAAGAAGTTCTAATGAGCTCTAATAGGGGTGGACCCTACTGTGATGTGATATTTTGGGCTTGATTTTTTTTTTATAATTTTTTTTCTTTCCTCCATATCATTAGAGCTCAATTAGAGTTCTAAAATTAGAGGGATGTATCATTACTATATATATATATATATATATATATCTATATAATAAGGCAAGAGATTTTTTGAAAATGTATAGAAATGTCTCACAGATACATTTAATTTAGATGGTTGAGATCAATCTTCAGTGTATATCAACGGCTCTGAATTATTTATTTCCCGCCCAAGCACTTCTCTTCCTTAACCTTCTCACCTACCCACGTCTCTCTCTTCCTCTCTGCTCTCACCCACATCTCTTCCTTCCTTCTTCGTCTCTCTCCCCCTCTCTGTTTATTCTTCGACAGAACCCTCTCGACCACCGCCATCGCGACCACCTCTCTTCTCCCTCGCAGGACCCTGTCTGTTTCTCCTTCTTCAACAGATCCCTCGACCACCGCCATCACGACAGCCTCTTCCTCATCCCCCTTTATCACTTCAGTCCTCTCCTCCTCGCAACAGATCTCGCCGAAACCCTCTTTGCCTCTTTGCTACCGATGCTTGGCAAGGTACGATTTTTGTTTGTTTTGATTTCGATTTTTCTGAATTTGGAGGCAAAGAGGGTTACTAATAAATTGGTGTATTGTATCAGACACCGTTAATGCGAGGTACGATTTTATCACTTGGTGTTGGTGTATGCGTATTGTATCACTTGGCAAGGTACGATTTTTCTGAATTTGGAGTTTTTTCTGAATTTTTTTTTGGTTCATTGTAGGCGTTTAATGGAATTACAGCTGTAAAAACCCTAGGTCAGCTTTCAGTTTGTTGATACATATACATATCTATATAATAAGGCAAGAGATTTTTTGAAAATGTATAGAAATGTCTCACAGATACATTTAATTTAGATGGTTGAGATCAATCTTCAGTGTATATCAACGGCTCTGAATTATTTATTTCCCGCCCAAGCACTTCTCTTCCTTAACCTTCTCACCTACCCACGTCGCTCTCTTCCTCTCTGCTCTCACCCACATCTCTTCCTTCCTTCTTCGTCTCTCTCCCCCTCTCTGTTTATTCTTCGACAGAACCCTCTCGACCACCGCCATCGCGACCACCTCTCTTCTCCCTTGCAGGACCCTGTCTGTTTCTCCTTCTTCAACAGATCCCTCGACCACCGCCATCACGACAGCCTCTTCCTCATCCCCCTTTATCACTTCAGTCCTCTCCTCCTCGCAACAGATCTCGCCGAAACCCTCTTTGCCTCTTTGCTACCGATGCTTGGCAAGGTACGATTTTTGTTTGTTTTGATTTCGATTTTTCTGAATTTGGAGGCAAAGAGGGTTACTAATAAATTGGTGTATTGTATCAGACACCGTTAATGCGAGGTACGATTTTATCACTTGGTATTGGTGTATGCGTATTGTATCACTTGGCAAGGTACGATTTTTCTGAATTTGGAGTTTTTTCTGAATTTTTTTTTGGTTCATTGTAGGCGTTTAATGGAATTACAGCTGTAAAAACCCTAGGTCAGCTTTCAGTTTGTTGATACATATACATATACATATATTATATATCTATATCTATACTTTTATACTATTATATAATGCACACAACTCACTTGCTATGAACAATGCACTATTTTGATTTCTGAAAAACCTACTATAGTTCTTTTATTTATTAATTATATGATTAAAATATAATTAAATTTAAAAGTATTTTGATTTCATAAGTTGTTCTATGGGCTTGGTAGCTTCATAAGTTGGATGTGTTTGATATATTGTAAGTGATATTGAAGTGATGTTACTATCATCTTCATGGTTTTATGTAAGAAGAATTTGATTGTTTCTTGTGGCTTGACATTGTACAAGTTACTTTTCTAATTATTGGTGTTGGTAAACCATATGTGAGCTAATTTAACTGGTAGACAAGTAATCTTAACTGTTTAGGCTCTCTTTTTTATTTATTTTTTAAAATGTGAAACCAAATGCTATTCATGATTAACACCATTGCAGTCCTACATTTAAGTTTGGAGTTTTTTTTTTTTTAATGCTTTTTCTATTATCTTCTAAATGCTGGTCACATGTTGGCAGCTGGATGTGATTGGCATTGATGAAGCTCAATTTTTTGGCGACCTTTATGATTTTTGCTGCAAGGTTGCTGACCATGATGGGAAAACTGTAATAGTTGCTGGGCTAGATGGGGACTACTTGAGGTTTTTCTTATAGATTAATTCATTTTTTTTTTCTTTTCCTTGATGCAAATTTGTGACGGGCCTTTGTTGTGGTGTTTTTGCTTGATAATATAAATATTTTTCGTATGCCCATGCCTAGGCATACACAAAATTCATGTTAAAGTCAATAAATTTGATAAATTACATTTTAAATCAATACTTTTAAATTTAATTATATTTTAATCTTATAATTAATTATATTATTTCTGAACATAATACAATCACCAATTTGATTTAAGATGTAGTAGGTTTTGATTAAAATATTAATTATAAGATGCACTAATTAATTTTTGATTTCTGAACATAATACAATCATTTTCATGTATTTAGTTCCTGAAGGTTCTGATTTCAGTTGATGTGGTCCAATTGAAAACGATTACATAAATCAGTAACTGTAGAAGCTCAGTTTGATGAAATAAAAAAGTTAGGTAAGAACTTGAACAACTTAAATAATACAACGAAACACGCATTTTTCCTCCACCGTTGTTGTTTGTTGAGTTGTGGTTTGGAGTGAAGGACAGACCCATTGCCATTATGAGAAGGGAGGGAGAGAGAGAGAGAGAGAGAGTTTGAGACAAAGTTGGGTTGGGAGAGATCCAGAACAAGTTACACAGATTTGCTTTTCTCTTATCCCCACACCCCAATTCGCTTCTTTCCTCCCTCAGGTAAATTCCCCTCTGTGTGTGTGTATATATCTATGCATGCATTTTCTTTTGCATCCGTGTTGTTAGAATGAAGATAAACGTTGCCCGTTCTGAAAAATCTAGGTGGCTATTTATGGGACTCAACATTTTTGAATTCTCCATTGCATGTGAGGCATGTGTGCATTTATAATTGAATCCAATTAAAGTCAGTCAAGTGGATCATCCTATTGTTGCTTTAATTGCTGAAAATTTAGTTAATTGTTTGTGGTTTTGACGGTTTCTGATGAATTGCTTGAGCTTTCTCTATGGGAATATTGATCTTGATTGTGATGTGAAGTAACACAGTATCTTTGTAAATTCATGTACACTATGTTTGTAAAATTAGTCATCTTTCGAAGTTCACTTTTTAATCTCTATGTAGTTTTTATTTCTGATCAACATTTGATTTGTTATAAAATAAAATCTGCTGATACATATCAAATTTTATCAAACAAAATTTCTTTGTATTAATAAATTTTTTTCATATCATCTTTGGGAATTGCACAGTGTGCTTGCCACCCCACAAGGGTTGAGCCCAATTCCTGTTTTGACTTGCAGATACATACCAAGATACACCTTTAGTTGGCTGGTCAAACCTATGTGGTGGGTCATAAGTACATGAACTTTTGTCAATTTCACATGGATTCTGACTTTTCGTGTTTGTGAACTGATAAATGAAAGTTTTGTTCTTTTCTTAACAGAGTTTCTTCATAGGGCCGCTGATCTTACACTGGTTCCATCAGCTGCCCTTGCAAAGGAGCTTGAAGCAGCTAGGGTAACAGCAGGTAAATGAACATCGCCCAATAGATAACTCTCTGAAATTTCACATTGATCACATAACAGAATTTGACATTTATGCTTCTGCTTGAATTTTTATTTTATTTTTTTCAAATGTTTCTCTGAAAATAGCAGCTCATATCCATGTTAATTCTTTGTTTATTTTCAGGTAACAAGATTCGTCTCTGGAATAAGGGTGTTGATTCCGAAAGCTTCCATCTCAAATATCGCGCTCAAGAAATGCGAATAAGACTAAGGTATGGCTTTCTTTCAATCCTTAAAATTTCATTGCCATGTAATATGAGTTTCCTCCAAATGTTAATATATTGTTCTTTTTTTAATCAGCAATGGGGAGCCCGAGAGACCATTGATAGTCCATGTTGGACGACTAGGAGTTGAGAAGAGTTTGGATTTACTCAAAAGGTACTGCTATTTTATTTCAAATGATAAGTATTTTCTGCTTTTGCAATTTAAGAAATATTACTTGCAAAATATTGACGGAATAATGCTTTTTTCATAATTATTATAAGTTGTAACCATTGACATTTGGGATGTATGATTGAACAGTGTCATGGACCAGATACCGGAGGCACGAATTGCTTTTATTGGAGATGGACCATACAGGTATTTCTCTAAGGACTTATTGGCTGTTTAGTTTTGTCAACATTGCCGGAACAATCTCTATAGAATATAGTATAAAATGATTCTTTGTATTAAAAACCACAAACCGCTGTCTAACGAAATGAATTATTTATTTTTATATTTTTGCTTACATCCAATGATACACAAATTGGGCCATGATGATCGCCTGAATTTATTTTCCAGTAAGAACCATGGGCAAAATTTATTCATGTAGAATGATTTCTTCGTGGCAGGGAGGATCTGGAAAAGCTGTTCTCCGGCATGCCTGCCGTATTCACAGGGATGTTAGGAGGTGAACCCTCAACTTTCCAATAAGGCCAAGGGGAATAAAAACACTCAACCAACTGAGGGAGGAATGAATATTGAGATTTTGAACTTCCAAAAATGTTACTCATTGATATATCAGTTGATACATATGAGCTGATAAATACTGATATGTATCCCAATACAGTTGATATATATAGGATTTGAATTTTTGAATGGTAGTGGCAATTTGCAGGTGTTGCATCACTTCTGGGGAAGAGATCTATGTCATTTTCAGGCATTGAAGTGTGTGATCATGAAACCAATGGGGTTGAAGATGACTTATCAGATGATGGGTCACAAGCTGGCGAGAAGAAGAGGAGACTGAACTTGGAACAAGTGAAAACACTTGAGAAGAACTTTGAGTTGGGAAACAAGCTTGAATCTGAGAGGAAAATGCAGCTGGCAAGGGCTCTTGGGCTGCAACCAAGACAAATAGCTATATGGTTTCAGAACATGAGGGCTAGATGGAAGACAAAGCAGTTAGAGAAAGACTATGATGTTCTTAAGAGACAGTTTGATGCTATCAAGGCTGATAATGATGCTCTCCAATCTCAGAACCAGAAAACTTCAAGCTGAGGTATGGTTTTCGAAATTTTTGTTTTTTCAAAAACAAAAATAATGAGGAGTTCAGAAACACTCATCGTTTTCGTTTTTGTTTGAAAACAGCTGTTGAAAATTTGGAAAAGTTTTTGAAAGTGTTTTTTTAAAGAACAGGTGTTTTTAGAAATTGCCAAACAAAGTTTTCAGATCATTTTTTTTAAACAAAATTTGAAAACAAAACCAAAGGGAATTAATTCCAAAATTATTTTGATGCTTTGGGAAGATGCATGTGTTGATAACTGTTAGATTTTAGTTTGGACAAAATTCCCCTTCTTTATTGCCAATTGAGTAAGCAACTTTTCTTTTATTTTGTTTTTGTAAATTTTTTTTTTTTGGGTGGATTGATTAAGAAGAAAAAAAAAAAATTCAATTTGAATCACTTTAGATAGCCATAATTATGGTCGTCATTTTGGGTGTTGTTTCTGTTTTTCAAGTTTTCAGAAACAAAAACAATGAGTAGTTCAAAAACACCAATTGTTTTCATTTTTTTGTGAAAGTAACTTTGAAAATTTAAAAAACAATTCAAATAAGCTTTTTTCAAAAAACTTCAATTTTCAAAAACAGTTGGCAAGCAAATTTTCTGAGTCAACTTCTATTTTCTGTTTTCCAAAGTAAAAGACTATACTAAACTCTCCCATATAGTTGTTGATTTTCATTCCATTCTGTTGCAAACACAGAAAAGAGCATAAAACATGCATTAATGAAATAAAATTTTATAAAATTCGCTGATGAGGCCCACTTTAAAAAAAAATTGTCTTTCATATATAGTAATGCTACAAATCCAGAAGATTTACTTTAGAAAATCACATAGAAAAAAAAAAAAAAATCAATAGTCTACATTTATTTTGAGTGTGTGTGATCTACATTCCATCAACTTTAAATTTACATCACACACTCACTTTTAGAATAATATTCAAGATAAATTTTCATGAACCATTGCATTTTATTCCATATATATTTTATGTTCGATGCTATAATCAGTTTTTATGTATCCAAAACTTCTTGATTTTTCCTATCTAAAAAACGAACTTCCTGATTTTGAATCAAATGAATGCAGATAATAGCACTTAAAAACAGAGAGCCAACATAATCAATAAACCTAAACAAAGAGACACAGGGTTCAAGCAGCAACAGAAGTGAAAACAGCTCAGAGATCAAGCTAGACATCTCAACAAGGACCCCACCAGCCATGGACAGCCCTTTATCAAACCATCATCATGGCCATCCAATTATTCCAACAACCAGCAGCAGACCCCTCTTTCCACCCTCCATCATCACCAGGCCCACTTCTGCTGCCGTGGCCCACCTCTTCCCAAACTCTTCTTCTTCATCAAGACAACCTGACCACAAGATCATTGATCATCAAAATGCTGTCAAAGAAGAAAGCTTTTCCAACATGTTTTGTGCCATTGATGATCAATCTGGGTTTTGGCCATGGTTGGAACAACAACACTTCAATTGAATTGAAACCCCCCATTGGCTGCATTAGAATCAGCAATGCTATATATTCAGAAAAAAAGAAGAAGTAATGTTACATGTAATCTCATTTGTTATCTTATTTTCTCACTTGAGACCCAATTACTGTGTTTAGAGATGAGAAAATACGATAAGAAATCTATATAATATGAGAAGAAGGTTTTTGAATTTTTGTGAGATTCACGTCATTGTTGGGCCAATGTTCGCTGGAAAAACAACAGCTCTCCTTCGTCGAGTCAAATCTGAGGGCAACAATGGCAGGTACTTTGTTGACTTTGTTAATTTCATGAATTTGAGTTTAATTCGGATATTCTGAGAAGTAGCTAGAGATATAAGCTTTACCCATATTTGTAAAGTTGGGGGTTCTGATTTGTAATTTAATTTGTGCAATTTATTCTCAACACTTTTATGGTGTTATGTAGTTAAGAAATTCTGAATGTTAATTAATTGTAGATGATAACAATGTGTTAAGTTTATGTTGGATGCATAAAGAATTTTATTTTATTTTAACTATTATTTTGGGGCCAACCATGTAAATGTAGAAATGTTGCAATAATAAAGTCAAGGAAGGATACGAGATATGCGGTTGACTCGGTGGTAACACATGATGGGACAAAGTTTTCCTGTTGGGCGTTGCCGGATCTGTTGTCATTTAGGCAAAAATTTGGAGATGAGGCTTATGCCAAGGTATTTCAAACTTGAACCATTTGATTTGTGTTTTTTTTTTTTTATAAATTTTTTTTTTTTGGTTCAGTCTATGGTGTCCCAGTTGTTCTATGGGCTTGGTAGCTTCATAAGTTGGATGTGTTTGATATATTGTAAGTGATATTGAAGTGATGTTACTATCATCTTCATGGTTTTATGTAAGAAGAATTTGATTGTTTTTTGTGGCTTGACATTGTACAAGTTACTTTTCTAATTATTGGTGTTGGTAAATCATATGTGAGCTAATTTAACTGGTAGACAAGTAATCTTAACTGTTTAGGCTGTCTTTTTTATTTCTTTTTTAAAATGTGAAACCAAATGCTATTCATGATTAACACCATTGCAGTCCTATATTTAAGTTTGAAGTTTATTTTTATTTTTTTATTTTTTTATTTATTTATTTTTTTAATGCTTTTTCTATTATCTTCTAAATGCTGGTTACATGTTGGCAGCTGGATGTGATTGGCATTGATGAAGCTCAATTTTTTGGCGACCTTTATGATTTTTGCTGCAAGGTTGCTGACCATGATGGGAAAACTGTAATAGTTGCTGGGCTAGATGGGGACTACTTGAGGTTTTCCTTACAGATTAATTCTTTTTTTTTTTCTTTTCCTTGATGCAAATTTGTGACGGGCCTTTGTTGTGGTGTTTTTGCTTGATAATATAAATATTTTTCGTATGCCCGTGCCTAGGCATACACAAAATTCATGTTAAAGTCAATAAATTTGATAAATTACATTTTAAATCAATACTTTTAAATTTAATTATATTTTAATCTTATAATTAATTATATTATTCTTTTTAGACACGGGTATACACTAGGGTGACACATTACTTTCATGGTTGATACATTTTTTAATTTTTATGGGTGATACATTTTTAAACCTCCAGACCAACCCTGGGGACTTACCTGATTAGAAATCCATACTTTACGATAAATCAAAATTTTATACTTATCAAACTCACCATAAATTAGATTTGTACTATTTATCAGCCCATAAATCAGTAGTTTGAAGGTGTTAAAATTTATTGCTAGATAAATTATAGTTGTTGCCAAGGATATGCGGGCGGAATGTGATTGGTTAGATGGAAAAAGCAAGCAAGAAAAGCGATAGAAAGTGTAGTCTTAAAAAAAAAAAAAAAAAAAAAAAAGCTTTGGGTGACCCACCACCAACCCGAGAAGGGGGTCCGAAAATTTCACAACTTCTAGAAAATCACAATACTGTATTTATTATTATTTTTATTTTTAGAATCTTAATTTATTTAGCTTTTATTGTTTGTTGGACAAACTATTAAATTGAAATTCTTAAACAACATAATAATTATTTATTTGATAGTATTATATACATCAATTGGAATAATTGTTAGTTTTTATTGAAATTTTTAAACAACAAAATAATTATTTGTTTACTGGCAGTGAAAGTATTTCGGTGCTTTTTCGTGGGCTGCATCACCAGAGTTCTGGGTAATTTCATTGTTATTTTATTCGAGTTCTGTAAAACGTGTGGTATAAATAAAATTGTTTTAAGTTTTTTAAAAAGAATAGTATTTCTTTATATTTTTTCAATATTTTTGTCAAAACATATTACAGACTCTATAAATTTTAATATGATACGTATGAATTACAATTGTATTTTGATCACAACATTATTTGCACCGTGCCTTTAGGCACGGGCATACGCTAGTATATATATATACAAAAACCCCTAAAATCATCAATCCTCTATTACTAAACAGGCTGTTCTTCAACCAAGAATTTTTGGCTGTGATGCAAGAGATGATTAGAGAAGAAGTGAGGAGCTATATGTCTGGGATTGAGCAAAATGGGTTGTGCTTGCAAGCAGAGGCAATTACGAACGCAGTGGTGAAGAGAATTGGGATTAGCAAAGTATGAGTGAATTGATGCGTTTGAAGAGACTTTTGAGTAGTAGTTATTACCTAGCGATGAGGAACGAAATGATTCTCAGCTACGGAAAGCCTGAATTGAGGCGCCTGAGTGGGGCTGATAATGATAAAGTTGGTGTGACATATGGGTGTAGGTGAAGGATGTTAAGTTATAAATGAAAATATTGTGATCTCTTTCTCATTATAAAAAGTTAGAGATAGATGTTAGATTAGATTTTCCTTAATTTTTCTTAGAGAGTATTTATACTAAGTTAATTCTTATAGAGCAGGCTAAGATATTGCTAATCAAGAATGCCTAAAAATAAGAAAAACAACTAAGGAAAATATTAATTATTGTACAACAAATAAAACTCATAAAATACGAAATTAAATCAATTTAAAAAATCTAATAATTATAGAGTATTTTATAATTAATTACTAATTTCAAAATAATAGAAATTAAAATATAACATTTCTAAAATCCCATCTCTATCAAATAGCCAAAAACTTCACTCAACTCGATCTCTTGATACTCATCTGTACGGGGAGCAAATATTCATGCGAGCCCGTACTCCTTTCTTCCAAGCTCTCTGTCTGTTCGATCGCCCTACGAACACAATGGCGGTGAGCTACCCGGCGGTGTGTGGCCGGAAAACCCCTCCGACGGTCAAGTTAGCACACACTCAGGTAGAGAGAGAGAAAGGAGAGTTGAATGTAAGTGTTTTTCTCACCAAATGATCATCTGTCTCAGCATGGGGGGCGCAAACATGCTTATATACCTTCTGCGCCCCAAATCTACTCCCATTAGTCTCCCGACACGTGGTGCTTCTATCTCATCAGTCAGCACAAATCCAGTAATCACCACTTAACCAATCTGTTAGGGTACCTTGGCAGAGCTCGGCAGATCGGCGGAACCTCACCGGTTTAACCTGAATGCGCTGCGTGGCATACATGTATGATCCATTCACCGTGCTCCTATACAACCGAGCTCGGCCGCATTCCGACGAGCCGAGCCCGAGAGAGGTCGGTCAGGTTAGCCGTCGGCCCTTCTGCCGAGCTAACGCGTGCCTCCGTGGAAGCCACAGAGGCCGGCAGACAGCCCAGCCGCACTCCCCGTAGACCGGTTTCAGCACCAAGAAGCCAAGTAGCTCGGTCCACACATGCCCTTTGCTTTAACCGAGCAAAACCTTTCTGGACTGGCCCATGCTACCACGGCCCAATTATGTTCGGCCCATAATCTGCCCGGCCGTTACCGCGGCTCAATCCAGCTCATAAATCTCCCTCTCAATTGCTCCTTAATTCCGTCCGCAAAAGCGTGACCGGGATTACATAATCCGACCGGGGTAGACCCTTCCTCGGTCTTCTATTTGCAAGACGATAACCGGGCTAGTTGATACGACTGGCTTCCAAACTTGCCCGGTCGACGCCTCGACTTGCCATCTCGTCTCTTCAGTACTGACGCCGCCGTCAATAGGGACACGTGTCGCTCGCCCATTGGCCTCGAGCAGCCAACTATCACGTCCCTTCACATTCAAATTTTTGGCGGTTCTTCACTCCTACAAACACGCCATATCCCCCTTCATTTCACTCTTACTGACTCCCCTTCAACCTTCGACGTTCTAGAGCTCCAACCTCCATTCTTGTTCCTCTTCTCCGTTCATGCATGAAGACTCAGATTTAACCCCCTTCCTAGTAAGTCCTTCGAGCACTTTATTGCTATTTCATTTGATATTTCACATTTTAGGGCACTAAATCCGTAGGTTTTTAGGATATACCCCCTAAAACCCTCTCCTGCCCCTATTCTCTTCGATGTTCTTCAGTCCCAGTGATGAACACATGAACACATGAGGATCTGGAGCGGACCGGGCTCCAGGTCTTCTTTTGATCCCAAAAAACATTGAGACCGAGCAACTTACAAGTTTGCCAAAACCTTAGTAGAAACCGAGGTAGACAGAGGACTTGGCCGCTCGACCAGGCTAACAACTGGTCCGCTTGAGCGACCGAGCTCCTTGGTTTGCCTTTGCGTCCGAGGTGGTCTGGCACTCTTCATGACCGAGCTAAAAGCTCGTTCTGCGCGACCGCGCTTTCACTTACACTTGTCATCCTTTTACTGCAGAGTCCAATGGGACCACAAACCAAATACTGAGGCTCTCAAAGACTGAGCAGCCACCAAACACCAGTCTGCCAAACCACCTCAGCCGAGCTAAGACCAGCTGGTCACACATAGGGCGCTACCACTTCTTAGTCGATACCCCGACTGCTCTAGCCGCGTTCCGAGAAGAATACGATATCCCGGGCGACGTCCACCTAGAGCTCGGTGAAGAGAAAACGATCCCTTGGGGCAGATCCGACTAGTGCCCCTTCACCGTGCTTTCCATCATAGAAGGTGGGCTTCGCTTCCCGGTCAACCCGCTTATTTGCGAATTCTTGCAACGTACCGGGCTAGCTCTAACCCAGGTTTCAACCAACACTTACAGAATAATCAACGGGGTCCACGAGCTAAACAGCCGGTTAGGAACCAACCTTGGTCTGGCCAAGATACTTCGCCAATACACCTTAGGGCACACAGGCGATGGCCTCGCCTACTATTTGAAAATCAGACCGGGCAAGGAGAAAATAGTGACCGGTACCCCAGACAAGGACTTGAATGACGATGACTTTTTCCGGGTGTCCAGCAATTATGAAACGGCCGAGGTACCGGGCTGGTATATCAGCAAAAATTTTGGCGAGACATGTAAGCCGTGCTAATTGCTCGGTCTATTTGCTATATTTCATTACTCTGTACTTGTCATTTTTCCTTCTTTCCTTTACAGCAATCAACGCTTTGCAAGCCAACTACCGTTATCCCAACGAAGCCGCCATCAGAACCGTGCTCCGCTACCGCGACCGGGATTGCCATGACCTCCTCGGTTACACTCCGACATACAGATATTCAGCTCCACGCCGGAGTAAAGTCACAGACTTTCTTCGCGCTCCATCTCCACCTCCCGATCCCACATTACCGGACGTGCCATTCATCTGGTTGACCGAGGCAGAAGAGATGGCCAAAAGAAGCCGCATCAAGAACCTCATCACTGCCACCTCCACCGAGATACCAAGCATCTAAACCCGCTCTCCTACTGCCGGGCAACCTAGCGGGACCGTGGTTGCATTGGCGTCTCCCGCCGCCGGGCAAGCCAGCAGAGACAACCGCCAGGCTAGCAAAAGGCCTCGCGCAGACCCTTCCGCTGAGCTAGTTGCGGGGCTCAACACCGAGCAGCCGGCCGTGACAGTTGACCCAATTCTGCCATGGAGGCCGCAGATTAAGCATCGGGGAAAGGAGATCCCGGCAAACGCCTCAATCAAAGGCGACAAGGAGCATCTGCTCGCCTTCGATCTCTCCAAAACTCTCCTTCTGCCGAGCGACGTGGTTGGCAGCGACCATGTGCCAAACACCCGGTTGGTGAAATCCTCGGTCAAGTCCATGGCCAGGGTAAGCATCTTAAATTTTTCATTCGAATTTCACAAGTGTTTGCTCGATTTCCATTCTAATCAAACTTACTCCTTGCAGGCCAGCACTTGGTGATGGAAAGGATCCACCGACTCCGACAGAGGGCAATTGACTCTGCCAGCCAGGTCAAAAGCCTTCAAACCGAGCTCGGGCGAGCCAAGTCTTCACTAGAGATGGCCAACTCTGATAACTCTAGGCTACTCGGCCAACTTAGATCTGCCGAGAAACAAAGAGATGCGCTCCGAGCCGAGCTAGATTCGATGAAACAATCAAGGGAAGAGGAGCTGAAGGCCGCCAACAACGCCGGTTTCCTTGAGGCCGAGGAGAGTTACACAAAGCAAGTCCGCGCCACCCAAGATATTTTCTTCAAGGCAGGGTGGGAGGCTGCTTGTGAACAGCTCGGCCAGGGATCGGGAACTGACGTGTTTGCCTCTCCTCCAGTTGCCTTCCTACCGAGCTATCTTGTGCCCTACGCCAACGACGTCTTCAGCACGTTGCAGGCTGAAGCCGAGGAAGAGGGAGCTGAAGATGCCGAGGAAAACGCGGAGGGAGAAGACCGCCAAGAGCAGCCCGGCCAAACGGAGACCGGTGTCCAAGACCAAACACCAATGGTCAACCTGGAGGCAAGTGGGGATGAATTCACTGACCTTTCCCCCTAGATTAATTTTCTTTTGTCTTCTTTCTTTTGTGTCTGAACATGTAACCGAACTATCTGTCCCTCCTCTTGTAGTTATTTTGTACATCAATGAAAAAGTTTAATTTCCATCAAGCGTTTGCACGGTCTTCAAGCTAAATAACTTCAGCCGAAAAATACCTCGGCCAAACTAATCATCTTGTTTAACTTACTTAACTGGAAAAGACATCTCGGTTTCAAGCATAAAGTTGAGTAAATCATTAACTGTTTTAACTGGAACAATACATTTTGGTTTAAATATAAAAGTTGAGCAAAACATAAACTCATTCAACCGGAGTAAACATCTCGGTTGAGAATCTCAAAGTTGAGCAAGACATCAACTCATTCAACCGGAGTAAACATCTCGGTTGAGAATCTCAAAGTTGAGCAAGACAACAACTCATTCAACCGAAGTAAAACATCTCGGTTGAAAATCTCAAAGTTGAGCAAGACATCAACTCGTTCAACTGGAGTAAAACATCTCGGTTTAAATGTCAAAGTTGAGCAAAACATCAACTCGTTCAATCGGAATAAACATCTCGTTTGAGAATCTTAAAGTTGAGCAAAACATCAACTCATTCAACCGGAGTAAACATCTTAGTTGAGAATCTCAAAGTTAAGCAAAACATCAACTCGTTCAACCGGAGTAAAACATCTCGGTTTTAATTTCAAAGTTGAGCAAAACATCAATTCGTTCAACCAGAGTAAACATCTCAGTTGAGAATCTCAAAGTTGAGCAAGACATCAACTCATTCAACCGAAACATCTCGGTTGAGAATCTCAAAGCTGAGCAAAACATCAACTCGTTCAACCGGAGTAAAACATCTCGGTTTTAATTTCAAAGTTGAACAAAACATCAACTCGTTCAAGCGGAGTAAAACATCTCGGTTTAAATCTCAAAGTTGAGCAAAACATCAACTCGTTCAACCGGAGTAAAACATCTCGGTTTTAATTTCAAAGTTGAACAAAACATCAACTCGTTCAAACGGAGTAAAACATCTCGGTTTAAATCTCAAAGTTGAGTAAAACATCAACTCGTTCAACCGGAGTAAAACATCTCGGTTTAAATCTCAAAGTTGAGCAAAACATCAACTCTTTTAATCAGAGTAAAACATCTCAAAGTTGAGTAAAAATCTAATAATTATAGAATATTTTATAATTAATTACTAATTTCAAAATAATAGAAATTAAAATATAACATTTCTAAAATCCCATCTCTATCAAATAGCCAAAACCTTCACTCAACTCGATCTCTTGATACTCATCTGTTAGGTTTTTTTTTTTTTTAATAGATTTGATTTATATAAGATACACTAATGAAATTCAATAAATTACAATCATAGTAATAAAAATCAAATATAATACAAATTTTTTTTATGAAAAAACTTTCAAAATGAGAGAGAAAATCTAAATTAATATACGAAAAATAAGACACATATGCCAAGTAAGGAGATTTGAACTACTAACATCTTAATAAAGCATAAAAATTCTCGAATTAGCCCGTTGGTTCTCATCTCTTAGCTTACAATATCACCATTTTCCATCTTTCTCATTATACTTGCTTTTCTCTCACACGGCAAGGTTCATCTATTTGTGGCCACCATCTTAATTACTTTTTTCCAATTAAAAATTTTTAAACATACAAAATTTAATCATAAAATTAGATACAGAGTGCTTGACATCCCGCTAAAAAAAATCATATATATATATATATATATTTTTTTTTTCAGTAATCTTTTTTAAAAATTATATTAATTTTTTTAAAAAAAATTTCAAGTCCATCTTCTATAGACAAATCTATCATTTTTAAAAAAAAAAAAAGTTACTAAAGACAAAAAAATAAAATAAAAGCTAACAAAAAACTTAAAAAGTCAACTATTTTTGGTTTTTTTTTTATTTATCATTTTTTGAATGTTTTTCAAAAATTTTAAATTCTTTAACCTTTTATGGTTCGTCAAGTCGGGTAATATTTGAAAGTATAAAACTTTTTGAATTTTTTGAATTAAGGTTTTCTAAATGAAAAAATCCAACAAAAAAATTGCTAAAACAGTTAATTCCAAACGCCATAACTTTTAAAATTTTACTATCTAATTTTAGGGACTGGTTTCCCTCTAGTCCCAGATCGAACTGGAGGATACTATTAGGCCCGTGGGGGCCCACCACAGGTCCTGTTTCAATAATCCGAATCATTTAATATGTAGAACTCATCGAATACTATATGTTTATAAAAAATCACGTTGATCGGATATCGATAACTATTTCATCGGATTAGATTTTTGTCAACCGTTTATTTTTTCACCATCCAATTTTTTTTTATACAAAACTGATTTGATCACGTAGCTATCGATATCCGATCAACGTGATTTTGTACAAACATATAGTATTTGACGAGTTCTATATATTGAACGATTCGAATTATCGAAACGGGACCTGTGGTGGGCCCCCACGGGCCTAATAGTATCCTCCAGTTCGATCTGGGACTAGAGGGAAACCAGTTCCTAACTATTTGATTGAATCAGATTTCTGTCAATCGTTTATTTTTTCACCATCCATTTTTTTATACAAAACTGATTTGATCACGTAGTTATCGATATCCGATCAACGTGATTGTTTACAAGCATATAGTACTTGACGAGTTCTACATATTGAATGGTTCGGATTATCGAAACGGAATCCGTGGTGAGCCCCTATGGGCCAAATAGTACCCTCTAGTTAGATGGGAGGGACGCCAAACCCTAATTTTAAATGGAATCCTAAACCGATAATTTTTTTTTCTAATCAACATAATGGCTAAAGATAAACATTGCATGTGTTATTTGAGAGAGATTGATTACCAAATAGACATGTTTTGTTTTTATTTGGTTTGTTCCTGCTAACATCTCAAATAATTCCAATCCTACCCCCACTATTCCCAACTTTCTCCCAACTACCTCTATCGTCGATCACTATATCACCATTGCTGCTGATACCCCTACCCACTCTGTCATCTATCGTTGGACCACCTCCATTACCACCTCTTGTTTGCCTCCATCCCTCTCCTCTTTGTCATTTGCTACCTCATATTTTTCTCTTCCCATTATTTGCCATTTTTCCACTTCTCTTTTTCTTTTTCTTCTTCCTCATTCCAGGCCTTAGATCTAGGGTTTGAGAAGAAGAGAAAGAATGAGGGAAGCTTCACAAAAAATGCGAGACAAAAGGGAGAGTAGTTTGTAACGACGAGAGGCTGGGTTGGGACATCGTTCGCAGGAAGATTCACGGCAAAAAAAGGTCTCACGACGGTGGAATGGATAGTTGTGGCGGAGAATGATAAAAATGAGGTGGCAGTTGTAACCGAGAAGGAGGAGGAGGTGGTAGCTGCAACTGTGGGAGGAAAAGGATGTGGTGATGGCGATGGTAGGATGAGGAGGAGGTAGCGGTAGCAACTACAGGGGTTGACTAGAGTTGGGTTGGTCTTGCTAGAACTAAATTTTGTTGGCCGGAGTTAGGTTTGTTTTCGGCGTTTTTAGTAATTTTTTACAAGGATAAAATGGTAATAATTTTTTTTTAATAGAAAACAAGATGTTCAACCAAACTTTTTGGGTGCATTTAGAGTAGGGGTGTGCATAATACCGCTGAAACCGCCGAAACCACCAAAACCGCACCGAACCGCACCGCCAAGGCAAATTCGTTATTATTTGCCAATCGAACCGCCGGTTTTTGGTAAGAAAAATGGCAAATTCTAGTGACACTTTTATCAATCCGCCGGTGTCTATTTTTCTTCCAAACCGCACCGACCCGCACCGCTATTAAATCATGTTTTATAAGATTCTAAAAATTCTTTTTTACTTAAGTTTGCTTGTTGTTCTATACCTTAGAATATAGTATTTCATTACTGCTTGAGGGGAATTCAAGATGTCAGTAATTCAAAATAAAGTTGAATTCCAATTCACTTTTCAATCTTATTTTTTTCTGGCCATGTTACAAACTTGTATCAGCTCACTTTTCAATCTAAATACTTTTTAACAGTAAACATTTTCAAAATATTGTAAACCTTGAATGATATGTATTGTATTTGATCATTGTAGCTTTCACAAATGCTTGTAATGAACTGATGGCATAGTCGTTGATATTATCATGTTGTTGCCACACTTGCTGCATCAGAAGAAAGCTTCGCAAGATACTTAACATCACGGTATCTCTCGTCTTTTTTTTACTCTTTGATTTAAGTTTTGTAATTTGAATTATATTTTTTATAAACCGCCAATCCGCCCAAACCGCCAAGGCAAATCCGCCATTATTTGCCAACCAAACAGTCGGTTTTTTATAAGGAAAATGACAAATTCTAGTGACACTTTTATCAATCCGCCACCCCCTATACGGTTTCTATTTTTCTCTCAAACCGCACCGACCCGCACCGCGCACACCCCTAATTTAGAAGCACCCTATGGAAAATTCTATTTCCACACACAAATTCTTCTTTGCGAACATCTTTTCTCAAGCCACACACTCAATGAATTTGAAATATTATATTTTACTCAGTACACAACCTATCATACCAAAAATATCATAATCTTTTTTATCTTTCAAACCTTTATCCTAATCCTAACCTTAACCACCACCCGTATAGCAATTCCGATTTTAACCCAACCCAGTTGATGTCCCAGACTCAGGTTTTATGATTTTTGAATGTTGTTCATGTCTTTTCTCCCATGTTCCTGTTAAGTTTGGCTATTGGGTTGTAGTGGTTGTGTTTGGAACAGGTTGGTTGCTTGGTTTTCAAACCTTTTGTTGCCTAGAATTTTGCTCCTCCGCTCGAGCGGCACTTCTTACGCTCGAGCAGGCTTTGTGAACTCTCGGTACTTTTGTAGGTCTACAAAACTACTAGGAGAGTGTATTCTACGCTCAAGCGGTGTTTCTTACGCTCGAGCGGGTGTGCACTCGAGCGGTCACTCTTGCACTCGAGCGTTGGTTTGTTGTCTACAAAACTACTGGGAGTGTGCATTCTGCGCTCGAGCGTCATTTCTTGAGCACGAGCGAAATAACTTATTGTGTCTGACGCTCGAGCGTCACTTCTTGAGCTCAAGCGGATTGTGCATATTTCAGTCCGTAAAAGTGATATTTAACATCATTTTTTCATATCTCTCTCTCCCTCTACTTTTCAAAAAAAAAAAACCTAGATTTGGAGCCTCTCTCTCTAAAACCTACATTCTCTCTACATTTTTACCTAGATCCTTTGGTTTCTCTACCCGTGTGCCTTTGTTAAAAAGGTAGAGTGCCTCAAGAACTCCATTTTGGTCTGAACAAGATTTGGTTTCGACGTCTTTGAAGTTCCTTCATTGTTGCTTTGGTCTTCTAAGCTTGAAGTAGGGACTTTCTACACTTTCCTATGATTTTTAACTTAGTTATTGGTTGATTGTGTAAGAAATGTTAAGATTTGGAGGATTTTAGATAAATTTAGGGTTTTAGTTTAAAATCAAAAGAGGAGTTTTCAAATGAAGGTATTGAAAATGGTTATAGGTGTAGATATAAGGATGTGTTGTGTTAAATTTGTTGATTGTGACAAATGGATTGGATTTGGAAGAAAATAGAGTTTTGTCCTAAAATGTTTCAATTGATTATTTTATATAAATAATGAAATTGGTATTGGGAATGTCAAATTGGATGGACATTTATATAAATGATGGAGTTGGATACGTGTTATCTCTTACCTATGGAAATTTGGATAATTTATCTATCTTTGAGATTGTATATCTGTTTTGGGCTAACGGTGGAGGATAGTTATGATTGTTGTAGAAATTGCATGAGGATTAAGTGGATTGAAACTAATCTCTTATTGGTTGTCATTGAATATGATTGTATTTCAATACATTGTATATGTATGATGTTTGGGAGGAGAAAGAGGATGTACTCCATGTTTGGGAGAAGAAAGAGGATGGACTCCATTGAATTAAGTTGACCTGTGTGTACAGGGTAAAAATCCCAAAAATCGCGCATATACATGGATGCCGATTCCCGCAGACAAAATTTTCGTAAAATGGCAAATTAAAGTATTTGTGTAATGATTGTATTAGTTAGAGAACCACTAAGTTGTAACCTCAGTTGGTTTGTCTGGATAACAATGTACATGACTCATGAATTGAGATAAAATGGATTGAAATATAAAACTTGGCACATTATGAACTTGTAAAATATGAATAATTTTACTATAGGCATTGTATATATGTGCATCACACTTATATCTTTGTTAAGATTCATATATTGTGTTAGAATGTTTCTACTGGGCTATGGCTCACCCTACTTGGGAAAAATCATTTTCAGGTGCTAGTAATATGCCTCCGCCAAGGACTTAGCTTGGGAGGACTGTGGAAGTGAAGGCTCAATTTCTATTTATTTGTATTTACTTTCAAGCCTTGGGCTATATTTGTATCGAGCTTATGACTCATTTTGTTGTAACCAAGCACGGTCTTGGAAAGATGTAAGCCTTTAGGGCATATGAATATATGTGTAGCTTTCATTCTTTATTACGTCTTGTAACACATGCTGTAAATTTAGGATAAACCATTTATGAATGTATATTGCATGTGTCACATTTTGTATATTAACTCTGATTAATGAAAGTTTCTTATTATATCTATATCACTTTGTGTTGGTGTTTGGAGTTGGATTATTGTAATTATTTTGGAAGCGTTACAACCTGTCTCCACCCCGACCACTGTCGCCACCACGAAACCACGTGAACCCCCTGTTACCACCGTAACCCTCCTTCTTTAAACCCCCTACCATTGTGAACCACCTCCACTGCAAAATCTCCTTCATTGTAGCCCCTTAAAACCTCCATTGTCGAGAAATCCTTATCTACAAACTACCTTACATCGCAAACCCTTCTTGAAATCCCTCACTAATTCCTCTCCCTCTCGATATGGCTCCCTTCTCTCTATATCTTTAATCGTACATGTCATCGATGAACATAGCAGAAAAGAGATTGGGATTATTGTAGATAGTGAAGATGTAGGAAAGGATGATGACAGAAGACGACAGTGGAAGAATGGCTGGGGTGGTTGTGGAAGAAGGTCGGCAATGGCAGCAACAGCAGTGGCCAAAGGTTAAGGGATTATGGTTTTGGAAAAGAAAACAAGAGTATTTTGGAAGTTCTATTTTAGGATAAAATTATAATAAATGAAAAATTCATTAAGTGTGTATATAGAGAGGAAGTAGTATGTGAAAATAGAAGCTTCAGGCACTTCCATTAAAATAGGATCTGTGTGGGTGAAAATCTGACCACACTGCAATCTTAGTATCCAGCTAGAGAGCACCGGCAGAATAGATGGCACCTGACTAACCTGCAACAGAAAGAGATGACTCCGGTGGTGGTTCGCCACCTGGGGGTACTCCGACGATCAAGCCAGTACTCAATATCTCTCAAAGATAATCAATAGTGATAAACTCACTAGCTTGAGCATAAAAAGACATACCTTAGACCCATGGGGGTGCCTCTCTTTTATAGCCAACTCAATCCTAGTCCCAATGGAAGCCTAACTCCAATGGACTCAGGATTACTGTTAATCTTGGACTCCCAATAGGATCAGGATCAGCTCTATAAGAGTCTCATCTTTACCCAAACTGAAGTGTAGACGTGCCCTCGGGCCTCACTACAGTTCGGACTCAATTTGTGTCACGGTCCTGTATCTAATCTCGCAGAGTGCAATACAAGACCGATGACTCATCAAAGAGTCCAAATCTGGCAAATCGTTTTAGAAAACAGATTTTTTAGAAAGAAGTGCCAAACATGGACTGTTTTGCCAGATACAGAGTTGCCACCTAAATATTTATTTTGGAGGAATTTAGGAAACCCTAACTCGTTACCTAAGGCCACGTGTCCGTCATCACCAAAGTTGCCTCAGCTCGGGAACTTGGGTACGATTGGGGAAGGTCACTTCGTGAGTGTAACAATCCTCCTCACTGTTTACCGAATAACCACTGATTATCGTTAAACTGAAATTGATTATGATTGATAAGTGAACTGAATAAACTACTGAACTGACTGACTGAAATTGAAACTGAATTGACTGAGTATGCCTGTTTTATTGTAATTCTATCTGTTTGGTTATTTGATTATCTGTTCGTGTCTTTGTGTTTAAACTGCTAATTGAAGGCCTTATCGGCAGCCGAACCGGAAAACCGATTAGTGTTTTATGATCATCGTGATTTATGTGAATTTATAGCATATTTATCTAAAAACTGATTTGGTATGATTAAATTAGATCAAATATTGATAAATTGCATTGTTACACTTATTCACAATTTTTCCATCCTTAGTGGCCACTACCTAAGACATCTTTGAGCCTTATTTCACTCAAACAAAAACATTTCCTCAGCCCCTTGCCCTTGCTAGCCGACCAAGAGAGAGTGATAGTAAGAATAGTGAATTCAACATAGAGATTCGGCTTGAATCTTGAAGAATTGAAAGCTTAAGTGCATAATTGAGCCTCTAGACTTGTAATTGAGGAACCTAGGTATGAATTTCATCCTTCTTATTGTGTATTTAAGTTCCTTCTAGCATGGATCATGGTAGTTGAAAGAGTTAAGTCAAGAATTGGTTCATTAATGTTGAATTGGAGCTCATTCCATGCATGCATGCTTGAATTGTTGAATTTGAGTTGATTCCACGGAGAATTGTCTCATGCATGCTCATGGTTATGTTAAGTCCATGTTTTCATCTTGTTTTTGGAACAATTGGCTCCTTAGAGCATCAAATTGAAGCTTTGAAATGGTTTTAATTCATGCATGTTTGCATGTTCTTCATATTCATGGAAATTGGTTTGAATTGGATTTATTTGAAACACCCTTGGGCTTTGATTTTACAAATTGAGCTTTGAATCATGTTAAAGTATGAGTTTTGATGCATTTTCTGGAAAATTGGCCCAAGAAGATCGGAATTTATGGTTTAAAACTTGGTTTTGAGCTTGAGGTTCAAATCTGGAATTTCCAGAATTTGGACTCACGCTCGAGCGGGGTGACTGGCGCTCAAGCGTGGAAATCATGCTCCCAGTATTTTGTTCTCTTTTGAAGTCCGCTCGAGCGAAATAATTGACGCTCGAGCGGGACATTGTGTCTCATGCTCGAGTGGGTGTCGAGCGCCCAATCGAGCGTGATTTTCTCCTATCCAACACTTTTGACTATTTTGCAGAACGCTCGAGCGGGTAAGTCTACGCTTGAGCGAAAATCTTTGTCTGCATGTCCGCTCAAGCGGAGTAACCTACGCTCGAGCGTGACCCCTGTTTTCTGAAAATTCTGAAAAATATTTTTCAAGTGCATTTTTCCATCCTCATCTCATTCTAGGCATTCTTAGGCCTAGTTTATGACATCTTATTGAGGATATAGATGTAGAACCACACCGAGGCAAATTAGGGATTAAGTTGTTATCTTTCCCAACTGTGTAGCTTAGTGTGTGTTCAATCTGTAACTGTGTAGGGTTGGCGACTGGGGACGCGCTCTAGTTTTACTGTAGCCCAGAATTCTGTGAGTAATAACTGTGTAAAGATATGTTCAAAATGATAATCTTCTGAACAATTGAACTGTACTACTTTCTGAACTGATACTGTTAATTGAATGAATGTATGTCCTATATTCTGAATTGTATTGTGGTATCCATAGCAATTACTGTTTACTGTTACTGTTACTGTTACAAAGATTTATGTCGGTTCCCTTGTTGGAATCACTACTATTTACTGATTGATGGCCATCATTTACTGCTCGGTCTTTTAAGACCTACTATTTACTGTACTGTTATGCTAATGAATGTACCACATATGACTGTACTGACTGAACGACTGAAACACTGATTTAATGAACTGTTTTCATTACTGTAAGGACATTCATTCTTAACCCCTTTACGCATTGTGTTATTCACAGGGCTTTAGCTCACTGCTTATATATATATGTAGGTGTACAGGCACCAGACCACAGCTAGGAGCATCGGGGTAAACTCCATTTTTGTCAAGCCAACCTATGTGCCTCAATGCGAGGTTCCGAACCTGCCAAGTTATGGCTTAGGGGTGTTTTAGTTCCCCCTTCTGTCTCTGTAACCGTTTTGTTTACTGTACTGTACTGTACTGTTTAAGAGGGATTAGGTCCCTGAACTGAATGATTGTATATATGTACATACTGTTTTGTCTGACTGTATATATTTCAATGAAAAGTCTTTTTGCATACAGATTATCACAGCTCATTGGACATTGTTTATTTACTATATTGGCTTCCGCCAGCCCCTGTACTCTGTATTACTGTTAAGCAGGCCTTCTGTAATCTCGGATTACTAGCCGGTTACGGTGCTAAACCCATAGGAGCGGGTTTGGGTCGTGACAGAGTGGTATCAGAGCGATACTTACCATGAGTTATACCGCACATACGTGTCCAAATGAGCTATAGGATGTCCTAGAAAAGCGATTAGGGCATTACATGAGCATGATAAGTGTGTGGCTATGACATGACTGAATATATGCTAATGTGTTAATCTGTTTAAATAAATGACTGCCTATGTTGATAACTGTTATAACTGCCTATAGTGAAATGGATAATACGAGAACTGCAAATGAATCTGAAACCTCATCCTCTGAGGCAAGAATGGCAAGACTGGAAAGAATGATAGAATTAATAACTGAAAGACTGGATCAACAACAGAATCAGCAGCCACCACCTCCTCATCCTCCGATACAACCGAAACAGAATGCTAATGTTAATGATGGGGACATAATTGCTCTCACCCACAAGTTCAGCAAAATGAAACCGCTATCCTTTCAGGGAGGCCTTGAACCGTTAAAGGCTGAAGCATGGGTTCTTGAGACTGAAAAATTGTTTGAGGTTTTTCCGTGCTCTGAAGCACATAAAGTGCTATTGGCCACCTTTACTCTGTAGGAAGAAGCTAGAAGGTGGTGGATGCTTATCCGTAATGAAAATACTGTTATGACTTGGGCTCAATTCAAAGGAGCCTTCTTCGAGAAGTATTTCCCTCAGTGTGTTAGGGATAGAAAGGTGACTGAGTTTGAACAACTGAAACAAGGCACCATGTCGGTGGCTGAATATGAGACAAAATTTACTGAACTTGCCCGTTATGCACCACATATGGTGGACACTGATTATAAGAAGGCCAGAAAGTTTGAAGGCGGCCTTAATGTTGCAATACTCGACAGAATTAATGTTTTGAAGCTACCGAACTATGTAAATGTTCTTGACCGAGCCTTGATGGCTGAATCGAACATCGAGGCACTGAAAACTGAAACACCAACATATGAATGGCGTGGTAAAAGGCAGGGTTTTAAATTCAAGAAAGGCAAGCATAACCCATTGAATAAGAAACAGAATACGGGGTCAACAACTAGCCCCAGCCAAGGAAGTGGTTTCATACCACCCTGTTCTGAGTGTGGCAAGAAGCACAAAAGGGTCTGTTATAAAATATCTGGAGCCTGCTACAGGTGTGGCAAGGTGGGCCACATGGTTAAAGACTGCCCCTCTGCTCCGCAAGCCAATAGTAAAGCTACACCAAGCGTGGCAGCATCAACTGTTGCACCAAAACTGAACCCCAAAGCTATCGGGAAAGAGCCCACGAGGCAGGGCCGAGTGTTCGCCCTAGTACCGGGAGACGTGCAGAATACCGAGACCGTTGTGTCAAGTATTCTCTCTATTTGTACTCAAAGTGCTTACGTACTGATTGATTCGGGGTCTACGCGTTCGTATGTGTCGCATGCTTTTTCGCGAAAACTAAATAGACCATTATAACCCATGAATTATCTGTTAGCTGTATCATCACCCATTGGGGAATCTATGACCTGTGCATATATGTACCCTGCTTGTGAAATTATTGTTGGAGATGCACATTTGTTTATTGACTTACTGCCTCTGAACATTGATCATTTTGACGTAATATTGGGAATGGACTGGTTAGCGAAATACCATGCTACCATAGACTGTGTAACGAAACAAGTAGTTTTCCGTCCACCGGGTTTACCCAAATTTGTGTTTAATGGGGTTGGAGTAGTACCTCCTCCGTATTTGATTTCATCTGTGAAAGCTGTTAAATTGATTAGAAAGGGGTGTAAGGGATATCTGTGTTCTGTATTGACTGTATCTACTGATGAAAATGCTAACGTGAACAGTATTCCTATAATCAGAGAATTCCCAGATGTTTTCCCAGATAATCTGCCAGGGGATTTGGCTAACAGAGAGATTGAATTTACCGTTGATGTGATTCCGGGAACACAGCCAGTATCTAAAGCTCCTTACCGAATGGCTCCAACTGAATTGAAAGAATTGAAAGTGCAACTGCAAGAACTACTGGATAAGAAGTTTATCAGGCCTAGTACTTCGCCATGGGGCGCTCCTGTTTTATTTGTGAAAAAGAAAGACGGCTCACTGAGACTGTGTATTGACTACCGTGAACTGAACAAGGTAACTGTGAAAAATAAATACCCATTGCCACGTATTGATGACTTATTTGATCAGTTACAGGGTGCTCAAGTGTTCTCTAAAATCGACCTCAGATCAGGATACCATCAGTTGAAAGTTAAATCAGAGGACATTGACAAAACTGCTTTTCGAACGAGGTATGGACATTATGAATTTTTAGTTATGCCTTTCGGAGTTACCAATGCACCTGTTGCATTTATGGACCTCATGAACAGAATCTTTAAACCATACCTTGATGACTTTATTGTAGTATTCATTGATGACATACTGATTTACTCCAAAAGTATAGAAGAACATGAACATCATCTGAGACTTGCCCTACAGACCTTAAGAGAACAGAAACTTTATGCTAAACTGTCTAAATGTGAATTTTGGCTTGATCATGTTATGTTTTTGGGGCATGTTGTTAGCAAAGATGGAATTTCCGTTGATCCACAGAAAATTGAAGCTGTAGTAAACTGGCCTAGACCAACAAATGTGACAGAAGTCCGAAACTTTTTGGGACTAGCCGGATATTACAGATGATTTGTCAAAGATTTCTCCAAAATTGCCTTACCGTTGACTCAGTTAACTCAGAAGAGGATATCGTTTGACTGGACTAACCAAAGGGAATCTGCTTTCCTAGAATTGAAAATTCGACTTGTAACTGCACCGGTTCTTACCCTACCTTCAGGTACGGACGGTTATACTGTATTTAGTGATGCTTCTCATAAGGGTTTGGGATGTGTTTTAACGCAGAATGGGAGAGTTATTGCTTATGCTTCCCGACAACTGAGACCGCACGAAAAGAATTACCCGACCCATGATCTGGAACTTGCTGCATGTGACGCCCCAATTTTTTTTTTTTTTGAAGTATCAAGGGAAATTAAATAAACAAAATGACTTAATAAACTAAAAAGTTGACATCTTAACAGGGTAATCCAACTCTCATACATAACCAAATGTCCAAATAACAATAGATAAAAACTTAAAATTATCCAAATACAACATCAAATGAAATTATAAAGTCCTTAATAGCTATTATATAAAATAATATAATTTATTCGGCTCTACTCGGGGTTTCAGGTTAGCCAAAGATCTACGTTAGCGTCGACTCCATTTCAGCTTCAATTATTTTCTCGCCAAGACCTGGCATAAAACGCCAGGGCAACAAAAATATATGCCATGAGTTTTGCAACACAGTAAGAAAACATAACCAACCTACCATTCTTTTTAAGAGAAAAATAATGAGATTATAAACATGAGATAACAATATAATTGTAAGCATAAATTACAACCATTAAAATAATTTCAATAATTTTAATAAATTAGGTGACACTCGAAATCTCACCAAAGAGATTTAACTTACCAACCACTAAGCATGGCAACGGTTAATTTGAAACCCTCCCTTGGTCAAATATTTTAGTGTTACCAACCGTAACTACTAGGGATGCCCACGTCCGGAGTTATATACCCAAGTAGTAGCATCCGTGGTCTGCCCCAAGGAAACGGTCTGCCAGGGGTACGTAACCTCCCTGTGTGCCACCAGCACATCCACCCTTATTCCAAAACCAAATACCGAAAATGGTTCAAATAAGTCCCGTGCCATCTTAGAGTTTCGCAACACAATTTACGTGAGAATTCTCAAAACCAGGGCTCACCCTGAACAACCGGTATTAACCGTCAATCCCTTGATTTCATACACTCTTTAAAATCAGAACTCACCCTGAACAACCGGTATTAACCGTCAACCCTTAATTTCGTACACTCTTTAAAACCAAGACTCACTCTGAACATCTAGTATTAACCGTCAATTGTTAACTTTGTATATGCCGTTAATCATTTCAGTTAATTTTGATATTACTCACAAATAATTCCAATTTTTTTTTTTATCACAATTGATGTTATACCAACTCATTAAAATTCTCAACATAAAATATTACACATATCACACAATAATAAACAAATGTACAGCATTTAAATAAACAATTTATTTAAACCATGGTATGAAATAATAATTTAGATACAGAGAAAATAAACCAAAGTCACACGTGCATGGATTTTTAATTTACAAGATTAGACTACCACAATATTAAATAAACAACAATACACCCATACATGGATTACTAATTTACTATATTTGATGAATTGGACCAACACAATAACTGATTTTTATCCGAATAAAAATTGAGGTCATGATCTTAAACCTGTCTAGAAATTTTTAGGTTATACCTTAGATAATAAAAATTATAAATAAATTATTTATACATTTCTAAAATTCGTGAAAATGTACAGGATATTCAATAAATATATTTGGGTCATTTTTCAGAAATAAATTCCCAAAAATGAGTTATAAATAATTCTGTAAAATTCCCAGAAATTTTATGACACAGATTTATCACATTTCCTTAAATTAATTCCATACTTAAATTTTATAAATAAATTCCATGATCTAAAAATTTATTATGAACCTAGACTTCTCAAATTTCATTTTTTGCTTAGAAATTACCAGATTTGGTTTAATATAAAATTTTTAATGATTTTTCAAACACATAATAAAATCTGTCTATAGCTCCAGATTTGGTTAAAAATATGTATAAATTCGTACAAAACTCAATAATTGTTGAAAACTTTTGTGGATGAACTAGACATCATTATCAACAACTTTTTAGAAGAAAGTATCTTCAAATTTTGAGTATAAAATTGTCTAAAAATTAGTACAACCTTCTGGTAGATTTAAAGGGCCAAATAACATCTTCAATCATCTTTTTAATGGCATAAACTACACATGCAAGTCCAAATTTGATGTACCATCATAAATTTTCATACAATTATAAATAAAATTATATCTACAAGTTTAGACATTTTATCATATGTATATAATTTGAAATTTTCAAATATATAAAAAAAATGAGAGGGTTGAGAAGGTTTTCTTACAATGTTAGGTTGCTAACGGTTTATCGTCCGAATTTGATTTATGATTCTGATCGTAAGATATGACCGTCCTGACTCCATGATCGTCTTGCTGAAATTTCACATTAATCGGACACGATCTCACCGTTGATCTTTCATTGGATTCTCTTAGAACCTTTAGTTGTTGATCATCATCTTAGACTTAGAATTTGAAAGATCTAACCCCAGAAATGGATTCTACACGTCGAAAAACCTAGGGGTGGTCATCCCCAAAGTCATAGGACCACTCGATTAACCTAAATGTGCTAGGATGCACCGTAGCACCATGAGCCAAGAAACACTGGATAAAAATTTAGTTCATCTTCTCCCATAGCCACAGCATGCACGACAGAGAGACCTAGAATTTTAGTTTCAATGTCACCGGTTCAAATGCTTGTATCTTCTTCATCGTAACTCCGTTTTATCTTATTTTTCTGTCATTGGATTCACCTCACGGCCTAATTTTTGGTTCACTACTCACACGCCTCGTTCCGTCTCTTTTTTCATGCCGTCGGATCTCCAAAATTTGACCAAAAATAAGATTATTTTCCTACCGTCTCGGACATTTTTTTCGAACCATCTTTCGGACCCCATAACTTTCTTAATTCTTAACGGTTTTACTTCATTCTTTCGCCAATCTCTTCAACTTACTTCGTACTTCATCTTACATGGCCTATTTGTCTCACTTCTTCCCAGAATGGATGGTTTTGGCATGCCGAAAGTAAGCCGAAAACCAACTTTTGAACTTCAAAATAAATTTCTCTAACTTTGTTTCTTTCTCCTCCATCTTCTTTCTTCTTCTCTTTCTTCACCTACAACACTTTGTGGATGGTGGTTCTAGATGATAATAGAAATAGGTGATGGTGGTGGTGCCGGTCCGACGGTGCGCCAATGGTGGTGAAGTTCGCGGGTTGGTGATAGTGTGGGTTGAGGCCATGGCTATGGAGGTTGGGGAAGGAGGAAAAACATAGATAAAGGAGAAAGAGAGTTTTGAGAATGAGAGATGGATGGAGAGAGAGAGAGATGAAACGGATAGAGAGAGAGCTATCCAATTGGAAGAGAAGCAAAATGAAGAAGATAAAAGAAAATGAAAATAAATAAATAAATAAAAAAGAAGAAGAAATTGAACACTTGGTCAGCATGTTCACCACGTTGTCTTTTGATACATAGGATGATTACACGTTGAAGGTGCAATGCAAGAAAACCTGGGGTAGCAAACCCATGGTTTTTTATTGGGTTTTAGTACAGAAAATATAAGGTTTCAGTGTAATTTGATTACCAAAAAAATATAGAGAAAAATATAATAAAAATATCATACGGTTCAGAAATTAATATTGAGTAATAATATAAAGTCAAAAATATTTTATTTTATTTTATTTTGAATAAATTTTCAGTATAAAAATATACAGACTATTAAATTCAAAATATTGTGAATAATTATTTAAGAAAATTCAAAATATACATATTATTTTTATTATATAAAAATACGGGGTTTCACACTGCAGTAGTATTTGCACTGAAAATCTGGCGTCACTATCTGTATAGGGCGACATGTGAAGTATATACCGACCATAAGAGTCTGAAATATTTTTTCACACAGAAAGAACTGAACATGAGACAGCGGAGATGGCTATAGCTGATTAAAGATTATGACCTACAGATTTTGTACCATCCGGGAAAAGCCAATACCGTTGCCGATGCACTGAGTCGGAAATCGACTGGAAATTTAGCCTGTTTGCTTACCGGGCAGAAAGAATTGCTTTGTGACCTTGAAAAATCTGAAATTGAAATTGTTTTACGAGAACAAGGTGGAACCTTAGTTGCTATTTCTGCTCAACCGGCATTGATTGAAGAGATTAAAGAGAAACAGCAACTGGATGACTTCTTGAAGAAGATCATCGAAGAAAGGGAAACTAGACCAAGACCGGGTTTCAAATTTGAAAGTAATGTACTGAAATTTCAAGAAAGACTGTGTGTACCGAATGATACTGAATTGAAAATAAGAGTTCTGCAAGAGGGCCACAATTCAAAATTTTCTATCCATCCAGGGAATATAAAAATGTATCAAGATCTGAAACTGAATTTCTGGTAGCCAGGAATGAAGAAAGAAATTGCTGACTTTGTATCGAAATGTCTTCATTGCCAACAAGTAAAAGCCGAACATCAACGACCCGCAGGCTTATTGCAGCCCTTACCGATACCAGAGTGGAAATGGGAGCATATCACCATGGATTTTATTGTGGGATTGCCTCGCTCCAGTAAAGGTATGGACTCAATTTGGGTTATCATTGATAGACTGACTAAATCTGCTCACTTCTTACCTGTTAAGACAATTTATAATGCGGACAAATTGGCTATACTCTATATTGATGAAATTGTTAGACTGCATGGAGTGCCTGTGTCCATTGTTTCTGATAGGGATTCGAAGTTTACATCGAGATTTTGGCAAAGCTTACAGACTGCATTGGGTACCGAATTGAGACTAAGTAGTGCTTATCATCCTCAAACCGATGGCCAGTCAGAAAGGACCATCTAGACTCTGGAGGATTTACTGAGAATATGTGTCCTTGATTTTCAGGGAAACTGGGAAAGCCATTTGCCATTGGCTGAATTCGCCTACAACAACAGCTATCATTCAAGTATTGGTATGGCGCCTTTCGAGGCATTGTATGGCAGAAAATGTAGATCTCCGATTTGCTGGGCAGAAGTTGGAGATGGGCCTTTGCTTGGACCCGAGATTGTATACGAAACAACTGAGAAAGTGAAACTGATACAACAGAGACTGAAAACCGCACAGAGCAGACATAAAAGTTATGCTGATGTCAGAAGACGGGATAGAGAATATGAAGTGGGTGATCACGTGTTTGTGAAAGTGACACCGATGAAAGGCCAGACTCGTTTTGGAGTCAAAGGCAAGTTAGCGCCGAGATACGTCGGACCATATGAGATTATTGAGAAAATCAATCTGGTGGCGTATCAAGTTGCCCTTCCTCCTGAAATGGAGCATATGCACAACGTCTTCCACATTTCTATGTTGAGGGACTACCTCCGGGATCCTTTCCATGTGATAGAGCCTACTCGTGTAGTGCTGAGTGATAACTACACTTACGAGGAACGGCCTATTCAGATTGTAAACAGACGAATCAAGAAATTGAGAAACAAAGAGATCCCATTAGTGAAAGTTGACTGGCAAAACCACGGTGGCGTGTATGCCATTTAGGAGAGGGAAGATGACATGGCTAAAAAATATCCTGAACTGTTTCCACTGAACCCTATTTTCCTCCAGAATGAAGGTAACTCGAGTTTAGAGGACTAAACTCTTTTTAAGGAGGGGAGACTATAACAACCCTCGTCACTGTTTACTGAATAACCACTGATTACCGTTAAACTGAAACTGATTATGACTGATAAGTGAACTGAATAAACTACTGAACTGACTGGCTGAAATTGAAACTAAATTGACTGAGTATGCCTGTTTTATTGTAATTCTATCTGTTTGGTTATTTGATTATCTGTTCGTGTCTTTGTGTTTAAACTACTAATTGAAGGCCTTATCGGTGGCCGAACTGGAAAACCGATTAGTGTTTTATGATCATCGTGATTTATGTGAATTTATAGCATATTTATCTGAAAACTGATTTGGTATGATTAAATTAGATTAAATATTGATAAATTGCATTGTTACACTTATTCACAATTTTGCCATCCTTAGTGGCCACTACCTAGGACATCTTTGAGCCTTATTTCACTTAAACAAAAACATTTCCTCAGCCCCTTGCCCTTGCTAGCCGACCAAGAGAGAGTGATAGTAAGAATAGTGAATTCAACATAGAGATTTGGCTTGAATCTTGAAGAATTGAAAGCTTAAGTGCATAATTGAGCCTCTAGACTTGTAATTGAGGAACCTAGGTATGAATTTCATCCTTCTTATTGTGTATTTAAGTTCCTTCTAGCATGGATCATGGTAGTTGAAAGAGTTAAGTCAAGAATTGGTTCATTAATGTTGAATTGGAGCTTATTCCATGCATGCATGTTTGAATTGTTGAATTTGAGTTGATTCCATGGAGAATTGTCTCATGCATGCTCATGGTTATGTTAAGTTCATGTTTTCATCTTGTTTTTGGAACAATTGGCTCCTTAGAGCATCAAATTGAAGCTTTGAAATGGTTTTAATTCATGCATGTTTGCATGTTCTTCATATTCATGGAAATTGGTTTGAATTAGATTTATTTGAAACACCCTTGGGCTTTGATTTTACAAATTGAGCTTTGAATCATGTTAAAGTATGAGTTTTGATGTGTTTTCTGAAAAATTGGCCCAAGAGGATCGGAATTTATGGTTTAAAACTTGGTTTTGAGCTTGAGGTTCAAATCTGGAATTTCCAAAATTTGGACTCACGCTCGAGCGTGGTGACTGGCGCTCAAGCGTGGAAATCGTGCTCCCAGCATTTTTGTTCTGTTTTGAAGTCTACTCGAGCGAAATAATTGACGCTCGAGCGGGACAATGTGTCTCATGCTCGAGCGGGTGTCGAGCGCCCAATTGAGCGTGATTTTCTCCTATCCAGCACTTTTGACTGTTTTGCAGAACGCTCGAGTGGGTAAGTCTACGCTCGAGCGGAAATCTTTGTCTGCATGTCCGCTCGAGCAGAGTAACCTACGCTCGAGCGTGACCCCTGTTTTCTGAAATTCTGAAAAATGTTTTTCAAGTGCATCTTTGCATCCTCATCTCATTCTAGGCATTCTTAGGCCTAGTTTAAGACATCTTATTGAGGATATAGATGTAGAACCACACCGAGGCAAATTAGGGATTAAGTTGTTATCTTTCCCAACTGTGTAGCTTAGTGTGTGTTCAATCTATAACTGTGTAAGGTTGGCGACTGGGGACGCGCTCTAGCTTTACTGTAGCCCAGAACTCTGTGAGTAACAACTGTGTAAAGATATGTTCAAAATGATTATCTTCTGAACAATTGAACTGTACTGCTTTCTGAATTGATACTGTTAACTGAATGAATGTATGTCCTATATTCTGAACTGTATTGTGGCATCCTTAGCAACTACTGTTTACTGTTACTGTTACAGAGATCTCTGTCAATTCCCTTGTTGGAACCACTACTGTTTATTGATTGATGGCCATCATTTACTGCTCGGTCTTTTAAGACCTACTGTTTACTGTACTGTACCGTTATGCTAATGGATGTACCACATATGACTGTACTGACTGAACGACTGAAATATTGATTTAATGAACTGTTTTCATTACTGTAAGGACATTCATTCTTAACCCCTTTACGCATTGTGTTATTCAATGTGCTTTAGCTCACTGCTTATATATATGTAGGTGTACAGGCACCAGATCGCAGCTAGGAGTATCGGGGTAAACTCCAGTTTTGTCAAGCCAACCTATGTGCCTCAATGCAAGGTTTTGAACCTGCCAAGTTATGGCTTAGGGGTGTTTTAGTTCCCCTTTCTGTCTCTGTAACCGTTTTGTTTACTGTACTGTACTGTACTGTTTAAGAGGGATTAGGTCCCTGAACTGAATGATTGTATATATGTACATACTGTTTTGTCTGACTGTATATATTTGAATAAAAAGTCTTTTTGTATACAGATTATCACAGCTCATTGGACATTGTTTATTTATTGTATTGTCTTCTGTCAGCCCCTGTACTCTGTATTACTGTATTACTGTTAAGCAGGCCTTCGGTAATCTCGGATTACTGGCCAGTTATGGTGCTAAACCCATAGGGGCGGGTTTGGGTCGTGATAGTGAACACCCCTGCTCGCCCGATCAAAGATCGGCCTCTACTAACCATGATATCTAGTTTTGAAAACATTATACGTTCTTATTCCGGTTATTAGCCTAGATTTACCATGTGATGCGCACAGCATACAAGTATAGACTGGATCGCCTGAATTGGAACAAAACATTTCATTTTGGTTTTTGAAAGCGGTTTGCTACTCGTAAGTAGGCTTGAAATGCAGATTTTGCCACCCTCGGGTGGGCTTAGAAAAGATGGTTTTGTCACTATCTAGTGGGCTTAAAACTCACAGTCAATGCATTATTCCAATTCAAATAACCCAACCTTCACCCACAGGCATTCGGGCAGTTATATCATATAAGCAAATAGCCTCATGGTAAAGCATGCTATCATGGCAGTCACTCACGCGTGCAAGAATGATAAAACATAACCACTTACCGAGTACTCCAAGCCAAAACAGAAGCTAATTAGAAATCCATGCATGGTCCTAACTGTACAGAAATGCCTAATGCAACACATGCAAAATGCAACTAAGATAGGCTCGGCTATTCTAAAGATGTCATGTGAAATGCTACAACTAACAAGTATTCAACTCGGAATTGAAATACAAATGCAGTTAGTATGATGCGCCGAGCCTGGTGCATGCAAAACAGATGAATGAATGCAAACATGCTATCATGCTGTATGTTAATTGAAACATGCCCTAATCTAACCATCATAAGCTGGTAAATAAAAGGGAGAAAGACGTGGGGTTGGAAGACATACATCACACACACGCACGCACACTTATTACAATTGTGCTCTCGCTCGGAGGGTCCGAATAAATAATATACAGTCCGAATAAATAGTACAGTCTGAATAAATACAAAATCCTAATTAATTAACAAATTAATCTAGAAAAGCAGGTAAATTAGCACGCAAATCCATGAACCACCTCAGCTCTGTTTCAAATGATGAATGATGCATGCTTGAGTTGCCTTGCGCAGAAATCCATTACGATGCCCTAGTTTGCTTCTGTTTGCAATTGTTCTTGGAATATTGCGCAATGCTCCAGAAGGTCGTTGATTTTTGATTTACTGCAATAGAGAGCAACAAAGGGGCATGGCAAAGTACTTTCACATATGTATGCATGACTACTCTTCAGGGAGTGTAGTCCTCGATCCTCGTGCCACCAATCATGCATATCGATGCATGATGGCCGAGGAGTCGAATTGAAATAAATGCATATGAAAACACAACAAGACCTAAACTCCATAATAGGTAATCCGGAATGTCGGCGACAGGGAATTGAGACACGTTCCGTCACTTGGAGTACGAAACATACCTCGTTTCCCGTGCTTGGGCTAACTCCTATCCCAAACATGATGCAAATGAGATGGCATACACAATGCGATTAACATACAACCTAGCATACGCGATGCTATGAAATGGCATACACAATGCTCGATGTGACATGGCATACACGATGCTCTAACATGCAATCTAGCATACGCAATGCTATGGACCAAAATGACATACACAATGCACGATGGACTTACACCAACATGAATGGACCTCAACCACACTCACATCAGTGGCCATGAGATGGAAAAGAGACAACCAAAATGCGTGCACACATGCACGCATACCAGGGACCGAACCTCAGGCATAAAATGCCACTCTACCAAAGCATGGCAAGGGATGAAAGATGGCATACAAACATGTAATTTCCAGCACCGAAACATGATGCTAAATGGTCCTGAAACATGGAAATATGGTACCCGATGCATGAAATAAGCCCCGAAACTCAAAGCTAGGCACATGTATTGAATTATAACTATGCAAAGCAAGCATTATTTGGCCATGAAGTACAAAGACAGAGCCAAGGCAGTCCCAAAACATGCACATTTCTAGTTTAAAGCATGGCCAAAAAGTGCTAACATGATGGACTAAAATAGCATGCAAATTTGGCTAGCAAACATGGTTTACATGGCATGTATATGAGGCGTATGAGAAATCATCAAACCAGCCAAAAACAGTGAATAAAACATGACAAAATATACCCAAATAACCACTGAAATGCAGCCAACATGTGCGAAAATGAAGAGCTCCTTTGAAAGGGCATGCAAGGGGTTACTCAACACATATATGATGGACACTTAGCATAGCAAAACTAACTCTGGAAATCAAATATGACAGCCCTAAAACTCACCAAAAATGGCCTAAAATTGATCAATAAAGCATACAATGAAAGGTCCTCTTGAAAGGCCTTGAGGAGGGTTGTTCCATACATGCATGAGGGACAAAATATGGCCAAAAGGGCCTTGGACAGAGCTAAGGCAGACCTCAAAACCCTCAGAATGAGGCCTAGAACATGACTTCAAAGCATGCAAAAAGGGGTCCCTTTGGAAGGCCAACAAAACCACCAAACAAGACAAGGAGAGAGGGGGTCACTCCCCTCTGATTTTGGCTCTCAAAAATGAATCTAAGTGGCTAAGAGGCCAAACCATGGCCAATGCAAGTGCTCTAATGCATAGCCCTAATCATGAAGAGATGAAGCATGCATAGGGGGAAGATTACCCTAAACAGAAAAGATACCTTAACCAAACTTGAAGAGGAGATTAAAACAAGATCTTTTTCAGTTTATGACAAATCTCAAAAATGTTCACAAGTAAGGCTAAAATATGATGCAAAAAAAGCCCTAAAGAAGAGACAGAGGGTAAGGGGAAGTAGATGACCTCAAACAGCAAAGTGCCCTTAAACAAAGTTGAAGAGAAGCTCAAACTAAGACACTTTACAGTTTAGGTCGAGGCCCGGAAATGCTTGCAAATGGGGCTAAGTAATGAAGTAAAATAAGGCTAGAAAAACGGAAATGAAGACTTACCCTTGTAGAGCCGACCTCCAGCAGCTTTTGGACCAAGTTGGTGAGCTTTTAACCTCTGTAAATGACCTCCAAGGTGCTGAAATGAATGAGGAATGCGGTAGGCTAAGAGGTGTAGGGTGAAATGGCCAAGAATATGTGTGTTTTGAGGCTTGAAGTATAGAGATAAAGGGTTGTATGTATATTTCCAGCCAAAAGCTTCTAACCTTTGAAAATGGAGGTGAAGGGTTGATTATATAGAGGGAGGAGGCCATGGCTTCTTGGAGAAGCTAAAAGAGAGGCTCAAAGCTTCTAAAGGAAGCTTGACCAAAGGGGTCAAGCTTCTTGAAGAAGCTAGACCAAAAGGGTCAAGCTTCCTCAAGAAGCTTGACCAAAGGGGCCAATTCCTCTTTGAAGCCAAGCAAAGGGGTGAAAACCAACTTAAAAGGGCCAAAACAAGGACAAAACCCTCGGACAGTGGGTCAAGTGTAAAACAGCTGGCACAGCTGGAACACACTCAGAGAGACAAAACTGGCTGACCAGTTCAAAAGGGTCAGGGTGGTCGGCCGACCACCTTCCCTGGTTGGCCGACAAGGGGTCAAGAGGTTCAAGCAAAATTGCAGGTCGGCCTACCCAGAAAGGTGGCCTCCCAGATGAGTAGAACACAGCCATGTGGTGAAAAATCAGAAAATGTGACCCAGGAGAGAGAAAAAAATAGCTTTTTAGAGGGGTTCAAAAGGGTCAAGAGGAATTACTGGTCGGCCTACCCATATTGGTGGCCTCCCAGATGAGCACAACATAATGGTGGTGTGAAAAACCAGAAATTGTGGCTCAAAAGTAAGAAAAACCAGCTTTCTGCAAGAAAAATCGACTAGAGGAGAGAAAAAATGGAGAAAGCTGGTTTTTCAGGGGAAAAGGTGGCCTCCCACCATACCACCACCTTCCTAACCATGAAAATAAGGCCTCTGCCAAAAATGGGCCAAGACGGATGCAAAACAGAGGTTCGGGGGCCAAAACGCGCGGCCTGGGGCCCCGAAAACTGACTATTAGGCACCGGAGGTGGCGTTCGACCACGAAGTTGGTCTCTCGGGCCACAGTGTCCCTCAAAAGGGAGGAAACAAGGTATGTGCCAAAATCCAGAGCAAACGGAGGTGATTAAGCGGTCCCGAACCGACGCACACGGTCGACGGCTCCAAAAAATCGAAAACCGGGATCTAAACGGGAAAAATGGCCTACGACCACAAAACGCAGCCTACGGCCACTGAGAGATGGTCTACGAGACCTCTCCCTCCCTTCGGGAAGAGAAAATGGAGGAAACGGGACTTGGTTCGTAAACCGAGGCAAAGTACAAAAGAGTCCGAAAGTCTGGAGGCAAGGCTCGCAACCGAGACTTTGAAACCTCAGAACAAGCACAATATGCAATATCACCGAGCGCTCAATCGGTGACGTCTGAGTCTTAAGATCGGTCAAAAATGGGGTGTCTACAGTTGCCTCTCCTTGACAGAACTCAGAAGTCAAGAAGTGACGAGAGTGAGTGTCAAAGCCCAGAGACGACCCATTTTTGACAAGGCCGAAGACTTAGACAACGGGCGAGATAAACAGAGACGTGCCCGTAGGCGTGCCCGCAGGCAGGGGGCAAAATGCGACTGACAAAGCAAGAAGCCGAAGGTACCTCATGATCACGCAAATGCAGCGAGCTGTAACGAAGCACATATTCACAATAGATGCAACAGTTTTAGGCAAGAATGCAAAGCAACAACTACATTTCATGCAGTTAAGAATGCGGAGAATTATTCAATTCTCGTCACGTCTCGTACGGAGAAGATACAATACCTGTGCGGCTCGTCTGGTCGCACCAGCCTCAAATGAACCGTACATACAATATCGTGCCTGCAAGAGAGGGAAGCTTAACAAGCACAACATAGTTAGCAACATATGTTCAACGCTCTATCAAATGCAGACAAACGTGGTGCCGATAGGTGAGTGCATTGCCATGCGAGAAGGAACGCGCGTGACAACGCAAGTCAAGCATGAGGGTATGACAATACCTGTGAAACATGCACAACAGTGCGAGTGGTGTGCATGAGAATGCAAGTGACGTGCATAACAATGCAGGATAAGTGCAGACCCGAATGTATGTTTGTCACAAAACAATGAGCAAAGAAGTACCAGTTCTTGACGAGGGCGACTCAATCGCGACCTCCGGTTTACCTCCCGGAGGGGTCGCAACATATTCAAAAAAGGATACACCTCGTTTTTTGACAAGTAACGATGAGACACGCATCGAAAGTTGGAGTTGAAGTTCCCGCGGAGGGATTTCGCAACGAAAAATGCACTTTCCTTGTACTTTCTCGGGTCCCGGGGACTCCAATCATCACCAAAATTTGCAAAGACCTTGGAGACCACCTTGGGAACACCACCGACCAGGTTTGGTCCCAGGGGGAGGCCACCAACCAAGTTTGAGGGAGAGAGGTGGTCGGCCTACCAGAAAAGGTGGTCGGCCGACCACCTAGCCCAAACCCAGGGCAGTTTGGTCTTTTTGCTCTCATTTTTTTAAATCTACTCGGCCAAACACCTTTTCCTCACAACTCTAACTCCGAAATCAGTCCCTCTACCTTCCTAGAGCATTTTCCCTCTCAGATCTGCGCTCCATACACGTTCTCCAACGCCCCACGCAAAGTTATTTTGGCGAAATCTTCCGATTTTCTTCACTTTGAACCGATTAGATTTTGATTTCGATGCTTCTTTCTTCATTTTCGCCACTTGAGGTGAGTTTGTCTCAATATTTGGAAGATTTTCTCGGGAGTTGACTTTTGTTGACTTTTTCATTTCTCGAGAGTTGACTTTTGTTGATTTTTTCCAATGTTGGCTCGTTTTGCTCCTTTTTGCAGATTTTTCGAAATAGCTGGTCACTTTCCTCAGGGTAGAGGTCCTCCAGGCGCCAGAGATGATCCAGATATTATGGCTTTGCCTCCGAGGGTTTGACCATTTATTCCTGAGAGGTACGACCCTCCAACACATGTCCTCCCTCAGGCAGTTTTCTATCATTTTATTGATTTCGATGATCGTGCATCGGTGGGTCTTTTATTGCGGGAACTGGAGTCCCACCTCTCCCATCAGGCACAGGAGGTATGTACTTCACTTTTACACTTTCTGCCATGTGTAATGTAGTCTTCATTTTCCGTGCATTCCACGCTTTTGCTATGCTTATCTGCTCATTCTAGCACTTAGCTTGTTCTGAACACTTAAGCCTATGACACAGTATTCTGTTTGCATTTTGAACACACAGCTTAATCACTTGAATTTCTGAACACACAGCCTATAAATTGATTGTGAACGCACAGCACACACTTGTTGAGAGTAGAACACGCTGCCCAAACTCTGAATTTCCGAACACTCAGCCCAAATTGAAGGTGAACACGCAGTACACACTTGTTGAGAGTAGAACACGCAGCCCAATGCTTTTGAAATCTGAACACACAGCCCAAGTACTTGATGTTGAACACACGGTTCAAACTTTGAGGTGAACACACAGCCCAGTGATCTTGAAATCTGAACACACAGACCAAATACTTGATGTTGAACACACGGCTCAAACTTTGAGGTGAACACACAGCTCACTGATCTTGAAATCTGAACACACAGCTCAAACACTTCTATTCTGAACACACAGCTCGAACTTTGAGATGAACACACGGCCCACTGATTTTGAAATCTGAACACACAACCCAAATACTTGATGTTGAACACACGGCTCAAACTTTGAGGTGAACACACAACCCACTGATTTTGAAATCTGAACACGCAGATCAAACACTTCTATTCTGAACACACAGCTCGAACTTTGAGATGAACACACGGCCCACTGATTTTGAAATCTGAACACACAGCCCAAATACTTGATGTTGAGCACTCGGCTCAAACTTTGAGGTGAACACACAGCCCACTGATTTTGAAATCTGAACACACAACCCAAATATTTGACGTTGAACACACGGCTCAAACTTTGAGGTGAACACACAGCCCACTGATTTTGAAATCTGAACACACAGCTCAAACACTTCTATTCTGAACACGCAGCTCGTATACTTCAATAGTACGTAGCTCACAGCATTGTATCTGATTTGGTTTGCACACAGCTTATACATGTCATTTGCACGCAGCTTATTCATTTCATTCTGAAACTGAATACATGTGTTCATTATGAATGCAGATGTCTTCTCATATCACACGAGGGTATGGCTCCATCGTCGCGAGGGAGTGGTACGCAAAGCTCCCGGAGGCTGTCCGCGAGTGGGTTGACCAGGCGGGGTTTGGACCTTTCTGTACAGGGATATCCCGCTATCTTGCCAGTAGGACGTTGATGGGTGCGCTTGTAGAGAGATGGTGAGACACCACAAACTCCTTCCATTTCTCTACTACCGGGGACATGACTATGACCCCGTTTGATTTTGCGATTCTGACGGGCCTCGACGTGGGAGGCTGGGTGATCCCTTATGATGAGAACATGGGCGAGTGGGAGGCCGCCTAGATTTATCTATTGGGAGCTCGCCCACCCGTCGATCGATCCTTGGACCGAGTCCGGTACAACTAGTTTTCTTCATATTTCAGACAGAGGGAGCCCGAGACTCCCGAGGAGATAGCACAGTACACACGAGGGTTTTTTATGTTCCTCTTCGGGACCACTCTGTTCGCCGATAGGGGGAACACCGTTGGGCTATATTTGCTGAGTGCCCTAGTAGACCTCTCGCAGGTCAGTCAGTATGACTGGGGTGGCGCCAGCTTGGCTACCCTCTATTGCTATATGAGCGCGACCTCCCGCGGACGGGGGAATATAGTTGGCGGCTATTGGAGGGCCTGGGAGGTACTTTCTGCCCTCTTGATTCTGCTTTTCATTATCTGTATATCGCACACACGGTACACTTTACATTCTGTACTTTGCACTCTGCTCTCGGTATTCTGCATTCCCTGTATATTCTGTATTCACATTCTGCACTCAACATTCCGTATTCTGATGGCTATTGCCCTGTTTTCCACAGCTATGGGTTTTTGCATACTTTCCCACACTAGCCCCGGAGCTTGAGGTGGAGGTCTCCCTTGTGATCCCCTACTCGCTCGTGTTTGAGGGCCAGTACCGGCCGAGACCTCAGGAGACTCTCCCCTACCTACGGCAGTATTTCGACACGGTGCGGTCGACAGAGGTAATCCAGAACTCTCAGTTCTCCATGTTTTCATCTTTGATTTATTTTGCACATCTACGATTTCTGATCGGCTTATGTATTGGTTATCTGCAGATCACCTGGCAGCCTTGGGTGCCTTTGGGTGGGGACCTCCGATTTCAGCTTGCCGGAGGATGGGCCGCCTCTCGGTACATGATCCTGTTTGAGGGGCCGATTGGTAAGGCCTGGTTCCTGGGGGAACGCTTCCTTTGCCAGACTATGGGCTACCTCGAGCAGAGTGTCCCTGCAACACCTCCGGTCGACATGCGGTCCGCTGATAGGCTCACTCCCCAGGGTGTCACTGGTGCCAGGTTGGGCACCGATGTATTGCTACACTTGGAGGACAGGGAGTACGCGACCTACCGTCATACATATTTGATGCCTCCATTGGCAGGTGTCTGTACTCCCACGAGGAGGTCTACTGGCATGCCATCCTCGAGTCGCACCCGAGCTAGAGACATTCCTTCGACCAGTAGGGCTGGTACATCTAGGGGTGGGCCTGGACTGGTCCCCCCGATTCCCCCGACTTATCATCATGCTGGATGGCCAAACATTCCGACTGAGTTGACGGGTTGGCGATATGGGACTTCCTACCCAATTCCGATAGAGCCTCCTATGCCTGATCATCGATATGTCAGTGATCTTGACTCACCACCGGTATGCTCCACTGCTTTTCATTTATCACTCAGATACATAGACACTCATTTATTCATTGATGATTTGAGCTTGTATCTGCAGCCACCCAGAGAGTACATAGAGGGGATGCTCGGATTGGTGACCTCACTCGAGGGTATGGTCTTGTGGAGAGAGGCGCAGCTGTCCATCATGGGTGTCTCGGTACTCTTTAGTTTTCTTGTATTTTATTATACTTCTGATGACATGCTGAACTTGATCATTTCACTGCATTGACTGACTGTATATGTAGAGCACATCTGACACACACTACGTTCATGTACTATATCTGCATACATCCACTCCATATAGCTTTTTTATCTGTGCATCTGATATACATATTTTGACTGATGCATTCGAATTGCACTCTTTCTTTTCAGATGCCTCCGCTATATACTGAGCCACAGGCCGGGCCATCTGGGCCTTCCCAAGGAGCTAGGCCATCTAGGCCTTCTCGATGAGCTTGGAGAGGGGAGTCGTCTCGCAGACGAGGTGGGCGCAGAGCATATATCACCAAGGAGGGGTCTAGCGAGGAAGAGGAGTCCGCACATCCTCAGTTAGAGACATCCGCCGGCAGAGAGGATGACTCTGAGTCCGGTTCCGAGGGCGGAGGTGATGCCAAGGAGGGTTCCGAGGACAGCCGCTCCGATTCAGATAGTGGTGCTGATGGGGATGACGCAGGGGCGGTTCCGCAGAAGAAGACGAAGAGGGCCTCTTTTTCTCGCGCTTGAGAGCACAGATGTTCCTGCTTTATTTGCCTTTTTTACTAGTAGTTGTAGCACATTACACATTATTAGGCAGTTTTATTTTCTGTAAAACTTGTACCCTTGTTGTAAAATGTTGTAGCAAAGGAAGCATGATAGAATGAAACAGTTTTTGAAAAAGTGTTGTATTTTATGTTCTTAGCATCGCATCGCATCATTTTGCACAAAAAAAAAAAGAGATTTGAATGAAAATTGAGCATCGAAAATTTGCCAAGTCAGGTAGTGAACCGACACAACAAACTAAACAACTTAACTTACTAAGAAACAAAAAAACCTTAACAAGTTTACAACTCGATAAACAAGACACAACAACGTTGATTAAACAGAGAGTAACAACTCAATATACAAAACTCGACAGCTCGACAAAACCTAACAACTCGATAAACTTGACAACTCGACAAACGAAACAACAACTCGATAAGCAAAATAACAACTCGATAAGCAAAACTTAACAACTTTGATAAACAAAATGCATTTCGGACGATCTAGGTGACGGAACGCATCCGAAACAGAGGGAAACTCGCACCATTAACATTCCCGATGCATGGAAATGCTAGGAACTCACTTCTAGAAGCTAGGAAAAGACCAAAGGGGTGTTTTCCTCTTTGGCCGACCACCTTTAGGAGCTGGCCGACCAGCTTTTTCATTTGGAGACCAAGAGGGTGGTCGGCCTACCAGAAAAGGTGGTCAGCCGACCACCTAGCTCAGCAACCATCAGTTTTTCGACACGTGTCCCCCGAATAGTGCCTTAGCCTCTTTAAAAGTCCTAGCTCCGTGGCTCATTCATTTCACCTCAGTTTTGCACCAAAATGGAGGCGTTTCTCGTCGAAAATCTCGCAGCTTGGATTGCTACTTTAGACGGCTCGGAAAAGTTGAACTTCCGGGGCTTCGGCTTGAATGCACTAATCACGCTGAGCCGTACTTCGCTGCACCTTCCTTTCCTCCATGCTGCGGCGAGGTTTTGGAACCCGGTAACACATGTCTTTAGCTTCGGCGGGCAAGAGATGTGTCCGACCTTCGAAGATTTTCAAGTTTTGATGGAATCTGAACGCCATGAAGAGATTTTGTCCCAGTTTTGCTTCGGTCACGCCCAAGCTTTAGGACAGATATGTGGGCTCACCATGCATGATGCTCGGTCTCTGATCTGCAACGGGGAACTGGATATCCTTGGCTTGATTCATCGCTTTTCGGATGCCGGTAACCGCGACGACCATCATTGGCAAGGTTTTTGGCAACACGCCTTTTGCTTATGCATGCTATCTCACTTTTTGCTTGCCCCGAGCTTTAGCGGATCTAGCATTCATCTGATTGAAGTTGCTCAAGGCTTGAAGGAAAGAAAGAGCTGCATTGTCATGACATTGGCCGAGACGCTGATGGGCTTGGATGCTTTCTATCGCCGAGAGACGACCAGATTCGCAGGGAGTCCACTACTGCTGCAGGTAATGTTTCCCACCATTTCTCACATATATATTGCTCACATCGCTCGGCCCTCAAGCTCGATTTTTCTCACAAAACCCTTTTCTCACTTCTCTCTCATCGTACATCTCTCTATTCTTTATTCTCTCCATTTTCATCCCTCCCCAGGTATGGTTGATGGATAAATTACAGGTTGTGGACTCTTGCCCAGCCTACTCAGCTCGCGGCTACTTCTTCCGACAACGACTAGTCGATGCCCTTGATGAGGGATGGTGGTTCGACTGAATGTGCAATTTGTCTACAGATCGCATTGCTTGGCGCTGTCCTTGGCTCAATCTCCCGGCAATGAGCTATAGCATGTCCCGGCAGACCGGGATCCAGCTTATTGGTCTGACTCACTGTGTGTTCTACTTTCCATTCCGGTTCCAGTGCCAGTTCGGTCATGATCGGACTTGCCCGCCAGAGGGGATAGAATATCCTTCCGCATTCCCGGTTCGAGGCGCACAGCTTGCCCGGTATGCCACAGCATGGAGGACTAGAGAACTCTTGGCCCCCGCTCCCACTTTCAGTTGCACTTTGTCTGATGAGTGCTTGGATTGGCTCAATGAAAAGGCACAGATTGGGCCCAGCTTGGCATTGACGGCTTTGATCAACTCTGGGAGGGGGCGCAGGAACACCTGACTTGACTATGCCCCTGATTTATTGCTTTATTAGTACTTTCAAGTTTTGTTTATGAATGTAATAAAAAGCAACTTCAATTTGTATGTAAGAGTAGGAGAACTCTGTATTGAAATCAATGAAATTGAAGGTTGTGGGTACTGAGAATTTTTCGCTTTGGTCCAAAAATGGTCTAAGTTGTAAAAAGATTAATTTGAACAAAGTCAACTTTTATTAAAACTTTTCAAAACCGTTTTCGATATGGATCAGAACTGGACATGCCTGAGATCTGTCACTGAGATGCACAACCCCGGATCCCTGCAACTGGAAAGTTGCCCCTATTCTGAAGAGTACTGTGGCACTGCACAACAACGAAAAGTTGCCCTTAGTCTGAATAGCACTGCACCGGAGATTATGATTGAAGCTCTTGAATGCTGAATAGACAGAGATGACCTAGATGATCAAATGGATAAAGTTGATCAGGAAAAAGTTTATGGCTGAACTTCAGGATGAAGTTGCCTACGTATCCCAAAGATGGAAATCAAGCCTTACGTAGTTCAGGCTTAGGTTCACTCGAGTATTTTCAACCTTGCGGGTTTTCAACCTTGCGAGCTCAGTTTTTATATTTTCCAATTTTTCAATGCTCTAACTTTTGCCTAGGTCGCCCTTTCGGGTTTTTGGCCTAGCGAGCCTCTCAGGGGTAATATTTCTTCAACTTGTCCATGTTGATCGGTTGGGAGAACTCTAGGCCATCTAGATCCATTAGAACCACAGCTCCACTTGACCAGATAGCTTTGATAATGTAGGGACCAGTCCAATTGGGTCTGAACTTGCCCCTAGGGTCGTGGATAGGAGCTCGGTTGTCCTTGAGCATCAAATCTCCTTCCTTTAGATTCCTGGCTTAACTTTCTTGTTGAAAGCCCTGGCAATTCTGCGCTGATAACCTTGAACATGGTACAGTGTTTTTAGTCTTCTCTCATCAAAGAGCATGAGTTCCTCAAACCTGCTCTGCTGCCAATCTGCTTTGGCTATTTGACACTCGGCCAATACTCTCAATGACGGAACCTCAATCTCGATAGGTAGAACGGCCTCCATTCCATAAACTAACAAATACGGAGTCGCCCCAGAAGAAGTTCTAATTGAAGTCCGGTAGCCCCACAAAGCAAACGGCAGCTTATCTGGCCAATCTCGATAGGTTTCCACCATTTTCTGCAGTATGTGTTTGATATTCTTGTTGGCGGCCTCAACCGTTCCATTGGTTTGCAGCCGGTATGTGGATGACTTATGAAAAGCCACGTTGTATTTTTTCAACAAGTTAATCACTTCCTTCTTGAAGTGGGAACCATTATCTGAAATGACCTCGTTCGGGACCCCGTAGCGGCAGATGATGTTGTTTCTGATGAACTTTGCAACGTGCGACGCCTTCAACACCGCATAAGACTAGGCCTCAACCCACTTCGTGAAATAATCTATCGCGGCCAGGATGAACTCATGCCCATTCGACTCTTTTGGAGTAACAGCCCCGATCACGTCGATTCCCCAAACTAAAAATGGCCATGGCGAAGTCATATTGTACAGCTTCGACGGCGAGATGTTCATGCGATTTGTATGAATTTGACACTTGTGGCATCGCCGAACAAAGCCGATACAATTCTCCTCCATGGTGGACCAGTTGTAACCCTGTCTGAGGATCTTCGTTGCTAGCATTATTCCGTTCATATGCGAACCGCATTCCCCTCCATGGATGGCCTCCATCAGGCGCTTCGATTCTTCGGCTTCAACGCACAGCTTGTGCATTCCCAGATGACCTCTCTTATACAATTTACCTCCGCAGATGATGAACTGAACGACTATTCTTCTGATTGCCCTTTTATCCTTGGCATTTACCCCTAGCGGATATGCTTTCTTCTCCAAGAAATTCCAAATATCGTAATACCAGGGGTTTTCGTCCTGAACCTCATCTATAGCAGCAATCGACTCGTAGGCTGGCGCAAATTTCTGGTCAATAATGACTGGACGCATCCGGACTCCGAACGGGATGTTTATCATGGAAGATAGAGTTGCTAAAGAATCTGCGAACCTGTTGTTCTCTCTTAGTAGATGAGCAAAGTTTAGCTTCTCAAACCAAGGAATAAACAAGTCCAAGGTCTGGTGATACATCATCATCTTTTCTTCTTTGACTTTCCAGTCTCCTTTTGCTTGACACACAATAAGGTTCGAGTCCCCGATGACGTCGAACCGTCTTGCCCCAAGTTCCAAGGCTGCTTCTAGACCGGCAATGCATGCCTCATATTCTGCTTCGTTGTTCGAGACTTTGAATCGGAATTTGAAGGCTAGAGGGATACGGGAATTGTCGGGTGCTATTAGTAACACCCCTATCTCATACCCGTACTGATTTGACGCTCCATCAAAGTACATCGTCCAAGTTTCATCTTCGATGTGCAAAATGGCTTTATCTGAGAATAAGTACTCAACTGCTTCACCCCCTTCTACTGGATGATCGGCTAAGAATTCTGCTACTGCTCTTCCCTTGACTGACTTGCGTGTCACATATTTCAGATCGAATTCAGAAAGCAACAGCAACCAACGAACTAGCCTACCCGTAAGTGCTGGTTTCTCGAAAAGATATTTGATGGGATCGAGTCGTGAAACCAACATTACGGAGTGAGCTAACAGGTAGTGCCGCAGCTTCCTGGTAGCCCATACCAAAGCTAAGCAAGCCTTTTCCAACGGTGTGTAACGAGTCTCCTACTCTAGCATCTTCTTGCTCAGATAGTAGATGGCTCTCTCCACTTTGTCCTCTGATTCTTGCGCGAGCATCCAGCCCATTGTGGTCTCAGTCACTGAAAGGTACAATATCAACGGTTTCCCCGGCTCTGGTAATGACAACACGGGCGGGTTCTGTAAGTATTCCTTGATCTGTTCAAAAGTAGCTTGGCATCGGCCGTCCCATTGGAATTTCTTGCCTTTCTTCAAGAGACCAAAAAGTAGTTCACAAGTCAAGGTTAATTTTGAGATAAACCATCTTATGAATTCCATTTTACCCAGAAAGCCTCGCACCTCCTTTTCAGTCCTTGGTGATGGCATTTCTAAGATGGCCTTGATTTTGGAAGGGTCGACTTTGATACCTCTTTGTGTAATCAGAAACCCCAGCATTTTTCCCGCTGTAACACCAAACGTACACTTCTGAGGATTTAGCCGCAACTGAAATTCTCTGATCCTTTGAAAAAACTTTTGCAAGGCGGTGTAGTGGCGCTCTCTTTCTTTGGACTTGACAATCATGTCGTCAACGTACACCTCAACCTCTTTGTGGATCATGTCATGCAATATTGTGGTCGCGGCCCGTTGATATGTAGCTCCAGCATTCTTCAACCCAAACGGCATCACTCTGTAGCAGTATGTCCCCCACGGGGTGGTGAAGGCAGTCTTTTCCCGGTCTTCTGGTGCCATCACTATCTGATTGTAGCCTGAGAAGCCATCCATAAACAAAAGCAAAGCATGCCCCGTTGTGAAGTCCACTAACTCATCGATATGCGGCAAGGGAAAGTCGTCCTTCGGACTAGCTCTGTTAAAATCCCTGAAATCCACGTACACCCTGATCCTGCCGTCCTTCTTCGGTACCGGAACTATGTTGGCCAACCAAGTCGGGTATTCAGATACCAGCAGGAACCCTGCGTCAATTTGCTTGGTGACCTCTTCCTTAATCTTGAGAGCCCAGTCCGGGCGAATCCTCCTGAGTTTCTGTTTAATGGGTCGGGCCTCGGGGTCAGGAGGTATCCAGTGCTGTACAATCTCAGGATCGATTCCAGGTATGTCTTCGTAGGACCACGCGAAAACATCTTTGAAATCTTTTAATAAAGTGACTAAGCGCTCGCGTTCCTCCAAAGACAACGTGGACCCGATCTGGACCAGCCGCGGGTCCTATTCAGTACCAACATTCACAGTAGTGATTTCGTCAACTAAAGGTTTAACAAATCTTTCCTGCTCTTGTTCAATTAAGCGTTGCAAAACCGGAGGAATTTCTTCCTCGTCGTTTTCATCAAAATTTTGAAAGTCTGAATTAATGCAATAAATCAAGGGCACAGAAAAGTACTCAGAAACCATAGCTACTTGATTCTCATTAAGCACATCCAAATCGTCTGATTCTTCGATTACAACAGACTCAAAAGAGAAAGAAAAAGACGACCTGGACAAGACTGTGGCATCCGGGTTATCATCCCCAGGATTACCAGACTCAGACTCAGTCGAGCTGGAACCTGATTCTGACTCACAAGATTCGGTGGAATCAGATTCCGGCTCACTACCTGACCCGGTGCTGCTGGACAAAAATCCCTCTTCATACTGCCAAATGAGAGAGGGTGCGATAGATGCATCCAAAATAGTTGCTGGTAGGCCCGCAGCCGTTCCATTCCCGATTATGCATACCGAGAAGTTATCCCCCAAGCACTTCTGTTCGATCGGAGGATCTGAAAGTAGACACGCCAGCACTACCCCCATTTCATTTTCAGCGTCCTCAGACTGCACTTTCTTACTCTGCTCAGCCTCAGCCAATGGGTCCGTCTGCTCTTCGGCAACGCCATCCCTGGATAACTGCAAATCAAAGAAGATCTCGAAACCAGGCACACGCTTCATCTCCGCGTTCAGCCATGGCTCTGGGAAGCCACAAAATGGAAAGTCCTCCCCCTCCCGGACGAAACGTTCGTTTAAGGTACCCTGAATGGGCCTATGCATCAGCTCAAAAGGCTCCCCAGCCTGCTTCGCTCTGGCTCTCCCAGCCATTTCCTTTCCCTTCCTTATCCAATCCTCTTTAGTGGGAAAATAACCCAAGCCAAAGGTATAGGGGTTGTGTGGCACTTCGGCCAATACTGCGACACCCTTCCGGCCGCTCTTTCCCAATCCCATCTGGGGGATGTGTTGAAGCTTGTTCATGAGGTATACAGATTGAGCACTGACGTACATTCCCTCATTAATAGCCATGATGTTCTGCACAACCCGAGCCTCAGCTAAGGTAAAACCCGACATAAACACATCTTCCATGCCGTGCTTAATTTCCAGGACTGGCGTAGACACCTCCGACAGTGGATGGATCGATGAATTCCCAAAAACGATGGCTACTCCCTTCCCATGGGAGTATTTCACCATCTGATGCAAGGTGGATGACACTGCTTTCACCTGGTGCAGCCACGGCCGCTCCAAGAGCATATTAAAAGTTGTCGGAACTTCTAAGACGTGGAAGTCTATCTCATGTTGTCCTGGCCCAACCTTGGTCTGAATTTTTACTGTCCCCATGACTTCTCGGCTTGTGTTGTCATACGCCCGAATTACCTGGGTTGTCGGCACAAAGTCCGCGTTCTTTAAACCGATGGCATACGCTGTCCTTGCCGGGCAGACGTTGATGGCAGACCCTGTGTCTACAAGCACCACGGGTATCCATTTGTTTCTACATTCCATGGAGATGTAGAGTGGCCCGTTATGGTTCGCACCCTCGGGTGGTAGCTCTTTGTCAGAGAAAGTCAACATCGGGGTAGCTCCTCCCAGAAAAACTAAGCCCACCAGCTGTTCGGGCGTGGTGTCTATAGAGAGCTTAGCCTTGTCCATGGCCGATAAGACAGCCTGTCTGTGTACTCGTGATGCCATAAGCAGTCCCCAGATGGAGATGTCTGCTTGTATCTTCTTTAACTGCTTCAGTACAGCCTCTTCTTCAATTTGCTTCTCTTTCTGTCTCTCAGCTTCCTTATCCTTCCCAGATGCCTCTGGCTGGTCTAGGTGCGGGGGCTTGAAATACCACCCGCTTCTCGTCATATGATCGACCTCACCGATATACCAGGTATCGTCTGGTTGATTGCTTCCCCAATCCTCATCCGTGTGGGCAAGACATAAATCATCGTCCTCTCACCACATTCCGTCGGCAGCTGACAGACAGTTGTCCGGCTCCGGTATGATTGTACTCGCAGTACCTTCAACCCACATGCTCGCAGCGTCTTCTGTCTTTATGCCCACAGCACTTTCGGTCCCCTCATGGGCTTTAGCTTTCCTGATTCTCTCAGAATCCCAAAACCTATCTTGTTCCACCTGTGTCGGTGCAGTTTGTTGTTTAGCTTTCCCTGCATTCACAATGCCCAAATCTTGAGCGAACTTTTTAGTACCGGCGCTCTCCGGCAATACATTCTGATTTCCGGCCCTTTCGGCCACAATTGATATTCTCGCCCCTGCCGGGCCCTGTTCCAACTGATATTCTTCGACGACGTCTGGTAGGTCATCAAGCCACCCAGTAGCCTCTGCCGATTCCTCATAATCAAACTAGTTGACTACCGCGTCTCCTGGATCTTGGTCGTTGAAAAACTGGAGGTTGGCCAAATCCTCTTCCACAGCCGTCAAACCATCTGTCCCATGCTCAAATCCATCCCCTCGGATCACACACAGCTCTGCCCTCTCTGGCAATTCAATATTAGGCTCAAACTGGCCTGCTAGCAGAATGTAATCACTCGGATCGTAGGCTTCCCCAGTGACACTCCCAGACTACTCAAACCCTGATTGAATAATTCCATCCTCCTCCGAAATCTCCTCTGTTCTGTCTTTGCTAGTCACCACCATTGGCTCGGGTTGGGTTCTGGAGATGTCCAACATGCACAAAGAGTCAATGCAGTCAGGAAGGAGCACCTCCGTCTTAGGTAGGTGGGAAGGAGTGATATAGATGCTAGGATCGTAAGGCACGACCCCAGTCTGGATAAAGTTGACTCTTTTGGGAGGTGGAGCTTGGTTGTGTATAGGGAGCGGGTTAGTTGTGACGTTGGGTTTTTCTGGAGGCAGGATCACCTGTTTGTCAATGAGATCTTGAATCTCATGACGCAGTCGGAAACATTGGTCAGTGTCATGACCATGTTGTTGGTGATATGCGCAGTATTTGGCTGGGTTGTGAGAGAGGGGGAGCGGGTTTGGTAATGGCCTCGGCTCCAGGGGTTTTAGATGCCCTTTCTTGATTAATACCCCTAGAGCCTTGGACAGGGGCATATACAATGGGGTGAAGGTTCTTTGGCCTCTGGGTTGGTATTTGGTGGTCTGTGTATTGCTTCCAGATGCACCGGAGAAAGGTGTGGCTGCCATAGGTCTTGGAAGGGGAGGGGGAATGGTGGTGACCATGCTCACCTCTGAAGCTCTTGCAGTTGCAGCGCCACTTGGGCCTGCATTGTTGTTGCGGTTAAAGGTTCTTCTGGGCTGTTCTCTATCTTGGTCAATCAGACCCTGTTTCATTGCATCTTCGATTTGTACCCCAATTTCATGTAGATCTGAAAAAGTGGGGAAGGGGAGCACAATCATTTTTTGCATCAGTTTTGGCTGGAGATTGCGCACAATCATCCTGATTTGATCTTTGTCGGTAGGCCTCAGGCTCATCATTGAAGCCTTCGCCCTCCACCGAGTTACGAAATCCGAGAAGCTCTCCTTAGGCTCCTGCCTTGTTGTTTTGAGATCTCGGGTCGTAATCTCGATTTGGGTATTGTAAGAGTATTACGCGACAAAGGCCTCAGCCATTTCATCCCAACTCCGCTTGACATCATCCTCTAACTTCGCATACTAGATAGTGGCCACACCCAACAGGGTCCGGCCGAATAGTGAAAGCTTTTGTGGTCTGGTGAGGCCCATTGGTTGTAGTATATCTGAGAATAGCCGGAGATGCACCATGGGGTCCCCAGATCCGTCAAAGCGATCAATTTGCGGCATTTTAAACCTATCCAGCAGCGTCACAGCCACGTCGGTATATCCGTCCTCGATATCCGGGATAGCCTTTACCCCTTGGGATTTCTTGAACAACTTCTCGAGCTTTCTCAATTTCAGTGTTGTGGGGTCTACTTCGAACTCGAAGGGAGAGTCTGGATGATTGATAGCCGTATGTGCCTTAGATAATTGAGGTAGAAGCGGGGGTGGAGCTGGCCCCGTTGGAATGTCTGTGTCCTCCTGGATGGTCTGGACATTTGGCAAGATGTTCTGGGCATTTGGCTGGATATTCTGGACAGTTGGTGTCTGCTCAGGTTGCGGGACTCCTGGTGGGGGAGGAGCTTGATATGAGGCTGACGCTCCGTTCTACTGTTGCAGTCTAGTGATGAGCTCGGCCTGCTGGGCCATGACCGCAGCCTATTATTTGGCAAATTTCGCTTGGCGGACAGCATCCTCCTGCATTTGCTTCATACTCTCTTGGAGCTGGCGCATCATTTCTTCCATTTCGGCCATGTTCTGCTTATCCTGCTAACTGACTAGTATGTTTATCTCTATGGCAGAAACTGAGACCTTGGTTCGACTGTTCACTGCTAGGGTAGACCACTACTCTGGTAACCTCTACTCAAACACACCGCGTTTTCTCGGCCTCCATTTGATAATTGGGGGTAAAGAATGAAACACTGGCTGTCCGTCAACCAGATCCTCAGATCGATTGAGTCAGCGACCTCTTGTCCAGGGTGCTTGGAGAATATCTGCTTGGTCTGAAGCAATTGTGCTAAAACTGCCCCCTAGCAAAAAGATAAATAAAGCAATAAGGAAATAAATAACCAGACAAACGGACAACATAACGGCTTAAAATAAACACACAAAACGCAATTGGGCATAACAACACACGGTCGATAAGTTGAATACACGCTGTCCTCAAACACTGATTTATTATCCCCGGATCACTGTCCCTGAAAATTGAATCTGATACCCGCAGATAACTGATTCTCAAACACTAAGCTAGTACCCGCAGGCCTGATGCCCAAACTCGCAAACTGATACATGTATTCGCTATAGAGACGCACTCTAAAAGCACATAACAGATAAGTGAGAGCCAAAACACCCCTATGTTGGGGTAGGGTTTCCTTGTCCTATTTTGTCAGGAGCTAGGGTTTTACTAACCTATCGGGTAAGCAACCTGTCCTAGCTTGGAATGGTCACTATGGATCCGAATATGCACTAGGTCGAATGGTCAAAAGGGTGCCACGGTAAAATCAGGGTTTATGTTCCCATACTGGCAGAGCCCGTAACCAGTAAGCCTTATGGCACACAGCCTCTGACAAACCGCTCAGGAATAGCAGATGGCAAACACGGTGCCTTAGGCGCACTAATGCAAATGCAATGCAAAGAAACACATAAGTGTAGTCAAGACAAGATATCATGAGTTCGAGTCAAGTTCTTTAAGTCCCCAGCAGAGTCGCCAGAAACTGTAGACGCGCCCTCGGGCCTCACTACAGTTCGGACTCAATTTGTGTCACGGTCCTGTATCTAATCTCGCAGAGTGCAATGCAAGACCGATGACTTATCAAAAAGTCCAAATCCGGCAATCGTTTTGGAAAACAGATTTTTTAGAAAGAAGTGCCAAACATGGATTACTTTGCCAGATACAGAGTCGCCACCTAAATATTTATTTTGGGGGAATTTAGGAAACCCTGACTCGTTGCCTAAGGCCACGTGTCTGTCATCACCAAAGTTGTCTCGGCTCGGAAACTTGGGTACGATTGGGGAAGGTCACTTCGTGAGCACCCCCGCTCGCCCGATCAAAGATCAGCCTCTACTAACCATGATATCTAGTTTTGAAAACATAATGCGGTCTTATTCCGGTTATTAGCCTAGATTTACTATGTGATGCGCACAGCATACAAGTACAGACTGGATCGCCTGAATTGGAACAAAACATTTCATTTTGGTTTTTGAAAGCGGTTTGCTACTCGCAAGTAGGCTTGAAATACAGATTTTGCCACCCTCGGGTGGGCTTAGAAAAGATGGTTTTGCCACTATCTAGTGGGCTTAAAACTCACAGTCAATGCATTATTCCAATTCAAATAACCCAACCTTCACCCACAGGCATTCGGGCAGTTATCATATAAGCAAATAGCCTCATGGTAAAGCATGCTATCATGGCAGTCACTCACACGCATGCAAGAATTCTAAAGCATAACCACTTACCGAGTACTTCAAGCCAAAACAGAAGCTAATTAGAAATCCATGCATGGTCCTAACTATACACATGCAAAATGCAAATAAGATAGGCTCGGCTATTCTAAAGATGTCATGTGAAATGCTACAACTAACAAGTATTCAACTCAGAATTGAAATACAAATGCAGTTAGTATGATGCGCCGAGCCTGGTGCATGTAAAACAGATGAATGAATGCAAACATGCTATCATGCTGTATGTTAATTGAAACATGCCCTAATCTAACCATCATAAGCTGGTAAATAAAAGGGAGAAAGACGTGGGGTTGGAAAACATACATCACACGCACGCACACTTATTACAGTTGTGCCCTCGCTCGGAGGGTCCGAATAAATAATATACAGTCCGAATAAATAGTGCAGTCTGAATAAATACAAAATCCTAATTAATTAACAAATTAATCTAGGAAAGCAGGTAAATTAGCACGCAAATCCATGAACCGCCTCAGCTCTGTTCCAAATGATGAATGATGCATGCTTGAGTTGCCTTGCGCAGAAATCCATTACGATGCTCCAGTTTGCCTCTGTTTGCAATTGTTCTTGGAATATTGCGCAACGCTCCAGAAGGCCGCTGATTTCTGATTTACTGCAACAGAGAGCAACAAAGGGTCATGGCAAAGTATTTTCACATATGTATGCATGACTACTCTTCAGGGAGTGTAGTCCTCGATCCTCGTGCCACTAATCACGCATATCGATGCATGATTGCCGAGGAGTCGAATTGCACGACTCAATATGAAATGAATGCACATGAAAACACAACAAGACCTAAACTCCATCATGGGTAATCCGGAGTGTCGGCGATAGGGAATTGAGACACGTTCCGTCACTCGGAGTACGAAACATACCTCGTTTCCCGTGCTTGGGCTAACTCCTATCCCAAACACGATGCAAATGAGATGACATACACAATGCAATTAACATACAACCTAACATACGCAATGCTATGAAATGGCATACACAATGCTTGATGTGACATGGCATATACGATGCTCTAACATGCAATCTAGCATACGCAATGTTATGGACCGAAATGACATACACAATGCACGATGGACTTACACCAACATGAATAGACCTCAGCCACACTCACATCAGTGGCCATGAGATGGAAAAGAGACAACCGAAATGCGTGCTCACGTGCACGCATACCGAAGACCGAACCTAAGGCATAAAATGCCACTCTACCAAAGCATGGCAAGGGATGAAAGATGGCATACAAACATGTAATTTCCAGCACTGAAACATGATGCTAAATGGTCCCGAAACATGAAAATATGGCACCCGATGCATGAAATAAGCCCCGAAACTCAAAGCTAGGCACATGTATTGAATTATAACTATGCAAAGCAAGCATTATTTGGCCATGAAGCACAAAGACAGATCCAAGGCAGTCCCAAAACATGCATATTTTTAGTTTAAAGCATAGCCAAAAAGTGCTAACATGATGGACTAAAATAGCATGCAAATTTGGCTAGCAAGCATGGTTTACATGGCATGTATATGAAGCGTATGAGAACTCATCAAACTAGCCAAAAACAGTGAATAAAACATGACAAAATATGCCCAAATAACCACTGAAATGCAGCCAACATGTGCGAAAATGATGAGCTCCTTTGAAAGGGCATGCAAGGGGTTACTCAACACATATATGATGGACACTTAGCATAGCAAAACCAACTCTGGAAATCAAATATGACAGCCCTAAAACTCACCAAAAAGGGACTGAAATTGATCAATAAAGCATACAATGAAAGGTCCTTTTGAAAGGCCTTAAGGAGGGTTGTTCCACACATGCATGAGGGACATAAAATATGGCCAAAAGGGCCTTGGACAGAGCTAAGGCAGACCTCAAAACCCTCATAATGCGGCCTGGAACATGACTTCAAAGCATGCAAAAAGGGGTCCCTTTAGAAGGCCAACAAGACCACCAAACAAGACAAGGAGAGAGGGGGTCACTCCCCTCTGATTTTGGCTCTCAAAAATGCATAGTGGCTAAGAGGCCAAACCATGGCCAATGCAAGTGCTCTAATGCATAGCCCTAATCATGAAGAGATGAAGCATGCATAGGGGGAAGATGACCCCAAACAGAAAAGATACCTTAACCAAACTTGAAGAGGAGATTAAAACAAGATCTTTTTCAATTTATGACAAATCTCGAAAACGTTCACAAGTAAGGCTAAAATATGATGCAAAAAAAGCCCTAAAAGAGAGATAGAGGGTAAGGGGAAGTAGATGACCTCAAACAGAAAAGTGTCCTTAAAAAAAGTTGAAGAGGAGCTCAAACTAAGACACTTTACAGTTTAGGTCGAGGCCTAGAAATGCTTGCAAATGGGGCTAAGTAATGAAGCAAAATAAGGCTAGAAAAGGAGAAATGAAGACTTACCCTTGTAGAGCCGACCTCCAGCAGCTTTTGGACCAAGTTGGTGAGCTTTCAACCTCTATAAATGACCTCCAAGGTGCTGGAATGAATGAGGGAGGTGGTAGGCTAAGAGGTGTAGGGTGAAATGGCCAAGAATATGAGTGTTTTGAGGCTTGAAGTATAGAGATAGAGGGTTGTACGTATATTTTTAGCCAAAAGCTTCTAACCCTTGAAAATGGAGGTGAAGGGTTGATTATATAAAGGGAGGAGGCCATGGCTTCTTGGAGAAGCCAAGAGAGAGGTTCAAAGCTTCTAAAGGAAGTTAGACCAAAGGGGTCAAGCTTCTTGAAGAAGCTAGACCAAAAGGATCAAGCTTCCTCAAGAAGCTTGACCAAAGGGGCCAATTCCTCTTTGAAGCCAAGCAAAGGGGTAAAAACCAACTTAAAAGGGGCCAAAACAAGGACAAAACCCTCGGACAGTGGGTCGAGTGTAAAACAGCTGGCACAACTGGAACACACTCAGAGAGACAAAACTGGCCGACCAGTTCAAAAGGGTCAGGGTGGTCGGCCGACCACCTCCCCTGGTCAGCCGACCAGGGGTCAAGAGGTTCAAGCAAAATTGCAGGTCGGCCTACCCAGAAAGGTGGCCTCCCAGATGAGTAAAACACAGCCCTGTGGTGAAAAACCAGAAAATGTGACCCAGGAGAGAAAAAAAATAGCTTTTTAGAGGGGTTCAAAAGGGTCAAGAGGAATTACTAGTCGGCCTACCCATATTGGTGGCCTCCCAGATGAGCACAACACAATGGTGGTGTGAAAAGCTATAAATTGTGGCTCAAAAGTAAGAAAAACCAACTTTCTACAATAAAAACCGGCTGGAGGAGAGAAAAAAAGGAGAAAGTTGGTTTTTCAGGGGAAAATGTGGCCTCCCACCATACCACCACCTTCCTAACCATGAAAATAGGGCCCCTGCCAAAAATGGGCCAAGACGGATGCAAAACGGAGGTTCGGGGGCCAAAACGCACGGCCCGGGGCCCCGAAAACTGACTATTAGGCACCGGAGGTGGCGTTTGACCACGAAGTTGGTCTCTCGAGCCACAGTGTCCCTTAAAAGGGAGGAAACAAGGTGTGTACCAAAATCCAGAGCAAACGGAGGTGGTTAAGCAGTCCCGAACCAACGCACACGGCCAACGGCTCTGAAAAATCGGAAACCGGGCTCTAAACGGGAAAAATGGCCTACGACCACGAAACGTAGCCTACGGCTACTGAGAGATGGTCTACAAGACCTCTCCCTCCCTTCAGAAAGAGAAAATGGAGGAAACGGGACCTGGTTCGCAAACCGAGACAAAGTACAAAAGAGTCTAGAAGTCCGGAGGCAAGGCTCGCAGCCGAGACTCTAAAACCTCAGAACGAGCACAATATGCAATATCACCGAGCGCTCAATCGGTGACATCTGAGTCTTAAGGTCGGTCAAAAATGGGGTGTCTACATGAAGTCTCCTCCCATTCTAGGACTCTTGTTCTTTATCCGCTTATCTCGGATTCTGATATTCTCGTTGATAACCTCGGCCTAACCGAGATCATCTCGGCATCATGACCAGGACACATGGCACCTCGGTTGACACTTCGGTGACACCTCGGCCACGTGTTGTCATTCAAAAAATTATGTCCCCACAACTGCCCCCTAGGTTCTATAACCTCGACATCCTAAGGTGATGGAACCTATATCATTTCCTCCATTTAGCACGTCGGCTAAGCTTGCTTCATCATCTATTGCCGAAGTCAGAACTCGTTGGCTCAATATGATCGAGACCTATAATCTGCTTTCATCAATACTTTGGAACCAACAACCAAGTTCGCCCAAGTTTTTCAACCGAAACCGTCCTCCTAGCGGAGGTATTTGTTTCATTAAATCAAAAACTCCAAGTGTTTCACCACGCATATGAATTGGCATGTACAATATTTCAACCGAAACCGTCACGCATCTTTCCCTTACGGAGCTGTGTCTGATATGCGTCATTAAGTCATCTCGCACTTACTTGCACTGTCTGACAAGCACGTCGTCCCAAGCACCATAATTGCCATTTTGCCGCCATTTCATGCTTTTGATCAAAATCAACCCTCTCAAATCTTCCATTTGCTGCTTTCTGCAACCAGTTTCACTCTCTCCTTCCGGTGAGGCTTTTGCTGATCCTTTCCGATTGCTGCCATCGTCTGATTTCGGCGATCCTCATACGGGCTTCACTTTTTCTGATAAGCCACTATTCCTTCTGGTTTCAATTTTTGTTGCTCTTCAAGAGTTTTTGCTTCATTACTTGTTGCCATTGCTGTTTTGCTCAAGTATTCGATTTCATGAATCACGTATCTCAGTGTGTCTATTTCATGATTTTGTTTTTGCCCAAGTCTTGAATACACATACTGTTCACAACTTTCTGGCACTTTTGCCACTGTTCTTGGCCTTGTACCCTTGCATACACTCTGTCACAGTGTTCTTGATGATTCACCACTATTCTTGGCTCTAAATTTTCTCTTCTTGTCTTTTCTTGTTGTATTTCCAGATTCTTGCCCTCGTTTCTGTTTTCTGCATAGTCCTAGAACCACGTCCCTTCTTGAAATAGATGTCGAGATAACAGTAGAGAAGCTTTCCCAACTGACTACCGAGGCTGAACTACCGTCAATCGTCGAAGCAGATCAGTCCGACATTCTTGCTTTAGTCCCTAGTTCTTAGGGTCTTCATTCTTGTACTTTTGTTGTCTTTGCATATGTAACTTCTTTGCTTCTGAACAATGTCTGTTGTTCGCCAATGCGCCACTGTTTTGTATTTGAACAAGAAATCACTTTACCAGGTCGAAGTGCTTCTTTTAATGCATGTTTGTATTTTTCTGAGTATTGAATGCTTTCTTCTGTTTACTGCTTGTGTGCTTCTCCATACTTTAGAATTTTTTCAACTTTTTTCGAATATATCCTGCAAATCACTTCGAGGTAGTATACCTCGGATAAGCATCACTTCAGAATTATCATCAGGTAGACACCTCGGATAAGCATCACTTCGGAATTATCATTGGGTAGACACCTCGGACTAACATAACCTCGATACTTTATTTCTACAAGTGTGTTCTTTAACAGAGGTATTCAAGTGTTGCTTCCTCATTTGTACTTGCCTTCTTTTATACATGCTTCACTTTTCCCAACCTTCTAAGCTTTTAACAAGCTAGTTGGTCATCTTGGATGATCATATCTCGGAAAACATCTTTTAGTGTGATCTCGGCTATACCAAACTTGTAAATTGCTAAAAAATTTCAACAAGTGGTAGACTTCATAATCCTTAACTATTTCAACTTGTAAATTGTTTTAAAATTTCAACAAGTGGTAACATTATCATTCCTTCTCCTTGCCCACTAATGTGAACATAAGTTGCACTTAGGATCACATTATGGAAGTTGGCTTCATGCCGCAGTCACAGATCCTTTCTAACCGATGTGTTCTTCTTTTTACTCTTGTATGGAAAAATAATATGCATGTCTTCAATTTACACCTTAACTGTGTAATCTCCTCGGGTGTAACACCTCGGTTGTACCCACTAATCGGTTTATCTCAGCCTTGGTTTAATACTTGAAAACATTGTAACAAATGTTTTCACAAGTGTTGCTCAAAAATTCACCACTTGTCTTTTACTTCTTAAGACTTCTATCTTTCATTATCTTCCAAGTCCTGGCAACATGGTAATCTCGGCAAGTATGTAGATACTTCTTTCAGTACAACCTTGTCTTGACTTGTAAATTTTTCTCAAATTTTAACAAGTGTTAAATATCATCTCGGTTTAACTCTACTTGTAAACTTTTCTCAAGTTTCAACAAGCGTTAAACATCATCTCGGTTTAACTCTGCTTGTAAACTTTTCTCAAGTTTCAACAAACGTTTGAACATTATATTGGTTTAACTCAACTTGTAAATTGCTACAAATTTCAATAAGTGTTTAAACAATAGTCTCGGTTTAACTTCAGCTTGTAAATTGCTACAAATTTCAACAAGTGTTTAAACAATGGTCTCGGTTTAACTTCAGCTTGTAAATTGCTACAAATTTCAACAAGTGTTAAACAATGATCTCGGTTTAACTTCACTTTGTAAATTGCTACAAATTTCAACAAGTGTTAAACATTAATCTCGGTTTAACTTCAACTTGTAATTTGCTACAAATTTCAACAAGTGTTAAACATTAATCTCGGTTTAACTTCAACTTGTAAATTGCTACAAATTTCAACAAGTGTTAAACAATAATCTCGGTTTAACTTCAACTTGTAAATTGCTACAAATTTCAACGAGTGTTAAACATTAATCTTGGTTTAACTTCAACTTATAATCTCAGTTTAACTTCAACTTGTAAATTGCTACAAATTTTAACAAGTGTTAAACATTAATCTCGGTTTAACTTCAACTTGTAATTTGCTACAAATTTCAACAAGTGTTAAACATTAATCTCGGTTTAACTTCAACTTGTAAATTGCTACAAATTTCAACAAGTGTTAAACAATAATCTCGGTTTAACTTCAACTTGTAAATTGCTACAAATTTCAACAAGTGTTAAACATCTTTGTCTTCTCTCTGCCCCCTAATTGTGTGTTTCTTTTTTATCTTCTAGGATCTGAGATTTTGCTCACTGAACTCTTCTCTTTTCGAATTTAAGTGCCGAGCTCTTGTCTTCTGGAATCTTGGATCTGCTCACTCAGGTTAAGCTCTTCTCTTCTTAGACCTATTCATCTAGGCCGAGATCATGTCTTCTGGGATCTGGGATCCGGGATTTGCTCACTTAGGCTGAGCTCTTCTATACTCGAATGTCATCTCCTTGGGAGCACTCATGCCCCCTGTCTTTGCGTCCCTTCTGGAAGGGTCTTCATTCTGTTTATGTCGACACATTCTCCATCTTTGCTAAACTCGTCGTTTCCGCTACGTTGATCATGTATTATGATGGCCATCTATTCTCCTTTCTTTCCCACAGACGGCGCCAAATTGTGTGGGTGAAAATCTGACCACACTGCAATCTTAGTATCCAGCTGGAAAGCACTGGCAGAATAGATGGCACCTGACTAACCTGTAACAGCAAGAGAAGACTCCGGTGGTGGTTCGCCACCCGGGGGTACTCCGACAATCAAGTCAGTACTCAATATCTCTCAAAGATAATCAATAGTGTTAAACTCACTAGCTTGAGCATAAAAAGACATACCTTAGACCCATGGGGGTGCCTCTCTTTTATAGCCAACTCAATCTTAGTCCTAATGGAAGCCTAACTCCAATGGACTCAGGATTATTGCTAATCTTGGACTCCCAATAGGATCAGGATAAGCTCTCTAAGAGTCTCATCTTTACCCAAACTGAAGTCTCCTCCCATTCTAGGACTCTTGTTCTTTATCCGCTTATCTCGAATTCCGGTATTCTCGTTGATAACCTCAGCCTAACCGAGATCATCTCGGCATCATGACTAGGACACGTGGCACCTCGGCTGGCACTTCGGTGACACCTCGGCCACGTGTTGTCATTCAAAAAATTATGTCCCCACAGGATCAATAGTGAATTCACATGTTGTTAATATGACACTTTTAAACAATCCAGGAATCACAAGTTCAACATTTGATTTCATTTTCAATAGTATGGTTTTAATATTATCACATCTATTGTTTAAACCAATGTTTTAAAAATCGGACCGGTGAGCGAACCGGAAAAGGGATCGGGTGGACAGGTCACCGGTTCAACCGTCGGGTTGAACCGGAATCGAACCGTGACGTAATAAACATATTAAAATTATATTTAAATAAAAATATAAGTAATAAAATTATAAATTAAAATATTAAAAATATTAAATTATCTTAAATATTTGTCCTAATATTTTTTTTTACTAAAAATATAATAATATATTTTAAAATATTATTAATTTCAATTTTAGAAGATGAAATCAAATATTTAATATTCCCTCCAAGTGATTTTAATTCAAATAATTTGATTGAAATGAGAGCAAAAATTTTGGAGGGATATCAAAATTTCAATATTCCCTCCAATACATTTGATTGAATCCCACATGAATTTCTTGAGTCTTTTTGAAAGAATTTTTTTCTTATAAATAGGTGAAAACTTTCACAATAATTTCATCAAGCTCTTAATAGGATTCCTCACAAGAGGAGACCCTTGAAAAAGAGTTTCAAATTAAAATTTTCTTATATTCTTATATTTTATATATATATATATATAAAATAAATAAGAAAGAAAGAAAAGAAAGAAAGAAAAAAAAAACTAAAAAAAAAAAGTCGACCCGGACAGCCCGGCGAACAGGCTCCGGGTCGACCGGTTCAACCGCCGGTTTTTCCGGTTCTGGCTAAATACACCGGTTTTCAACTTTGACCGGTTCAGAGGGTATGTCCGGACCGGAACCCCAACCGGTTGACGGTTCAACCGGTCGAACCGGCCGTTCCGGTCCGGTTTTTAAAACCTTGGTTTAAACTTGTAATTTCAAATTAAAATAATTCTTTAATTTACTATTTCAAAAACTATTGTATTTTCTTAAATAATTTCAAAATTTGTATTGCTTTTATAAATAGTTTTCAAAATACAATATTCGACCAAATTACTTACCTAGTTTTTTTTTTGGAGAAAAAAAAAATTTGTTTGGCTAACTGTTTTCCATAAATCTTTATGAAAACAACTCATTTTTTAAGCAATACTTTAAAAAAAAAAAATTGAAATTTCAAAACTTGTTTTTTACAAGAATAAAACGATGTGTTTTAAAAAATTTCATTATTTTTGTTTTTTAAATATTGAAAAAAAAAATAATATTGAAAATAATCTTTCCATATGACTTGTGGCCACAGGGTAACAGTGTGCAACACATATTCATGACATAGAAAAATATTTAAAAGATTTAATGCGTGGTCTAAATTTATTTAAGACGTGAGTTTCATCATAAAATAATTGAATCTGAATATATTTATGTGCTTCAATTTTTTGTACTGAATAATAACTTGTTGGTTCTGTTAATTTTATTATTATTATTTTTTAGGAAAGTTATAAAACAATTAAAAGGAGAAAACAAAAGAGAAAAGAAAAGTAGGGCTTGGACAAGCAATGTCAGTGAAAATAATTGATCCTCAAGGCTCCAATGCTCTTTACTTGTCTTTCCATTCTCAAATTTGTTTTTGGATTAAAATTTTGAGTAGAGATTTATGGGAGAAAAAAGGGTAAATGAAATAAAATTTTAACCCATGATATTTAAAATTTTAATACCAAATTCTTGATTATTCCCTTCAAGATTTGTCATCCAAATATAGAATAATACCAAATCCTCCAGATATAGCATAATACTAAAAGGTGACATTTCACCAACTAATCAAATCATTAAAACTTTGACTGATCATAAATTAAAATAAGAATTAAAAATTAAAAAATAAAAAATAAAAAGTGTGAATAAAATATAAGTTAAATATTTTTTTTTATTTTTTTTCTATTTTCAAATAGTGATTCTATTTATACCATTAATTTATCTTTTTACACCCTCTATATCAGATTTTTTTTTTTTTTTCAATTTTACCCATGTTTGAAATAACTTGTAAGGACAAAAGATTAAAATCAAATATTATCTCCTTATACCCATTGCTCTTCAATCTCTACTACTCTTCTTCTCTTCCCAATTTTTCTTCTCTGCTATATATATATATTTTTTAAATGTGAGAATTATAGTGTTTTGATCATAAAAAAAAAATCAATGGAGGAAGAAATAGTGGTGAAGAACCATCAAAAAAGTAAAATTGTGAGTTTTTTTTATTTGTTTGATAGGTTTTTGTTTTGTTTTTTGAGAGTTTTTTTTACTTTTGTTCGGTGTGTCAAAATCGAACAAAATAAAATAATTCAGAATCACATTGTCGAACAAAAAAATATATGTCTGGTAACCCACTGTCGAATAAAAGAAACACGTCCAATAACCCAAGACCGAACGTTTTTCATTTGTTCAGTTACTTATTACTGTGCATCTCCAATTTTATTTTTTTAAAAAAATATTTCTCGTTTTTTTGCTTGGAAGGATTATGCTTCTATTCATTGCAACAATGCAAGTACAATCATCCAGTTTTTGAACGTTTTGAAGGGCACTCATTTGCTGGTAGATTATATGAGGAGGAAACATCGAGAAATTCTATTTCTACATACCAATTCTTCTTTGTGAATATCTTTTCTCAAGCCGCACATTTAATGAATTTGAAAAATTATATTTTACTCAGTACACAACCTATTATACCAAAAATACCCTAATCTTATTTATCTTTCAAACCTTTATCCTAACCCTAACCTTAACCACCACCCATCTCCACCTTGACCACCGTCGCCATCATGAACCACTGTGAATCCCCCTTGTTACCATCGTGAGCCCCCCCTTCGTGAACCTTCTCACCATTGTGAACCACTTCCACCACGAAATCTTCTCCACTGTAGTACCTTAAAATCTCCATTGTCAAGAACCCCTTATCTATAAACTAGCCTGCATCACAAATTGTCGTCACAAACTTCTCATCCACGAACCACCTTCCACCACAAACTTTTCTTGAAATACCCTACCAATTCCTCTTCCTCTCGATATGGTTCCCTTCTCTTTATATCTTTAATCATACATGTCGCCGATGAACATTGCAGAGAAGATATTGGGATTCTTGTAGATGATGGAGGGGGCTACAGCAATTGGTGAAGATGTGGGAAGGGATGATGACAGAAGGCAAGGGTGGGAGAATGGTTGAGGTGGTCGTGGAAGAAGACCAACAATGACAGCAATGGTGGAGGCCAAAGGTTAAAGGATTAGGGTTTGGAAGAGAAAACAAGGGTATTTGGTAGTTCTATTTTAGGACAAAATTGTAATAAAAGAAAAATTTATTAAGTGTGTGCACATAGAGAAGCTTCTGGAAACTTCCTTATTAGTTTACATGTCAAGAGTATGGTGCGACCAAAAGAGATATTGATTATATTGAAATGAATTTAATACGACAACAATGAAGACAATCTACAATGCATGTAAAGCGACATGTGGCTGGACAAATTTATTTTAATTCGGCAACATGATACTGGAATAATCAAATTTGTATAGTAATATATCACTAAACAGGCACTTCACAAATAGTTTCCAACTAATTTCTTGTTAAAGTAAAGTAAAATCTCTCAATCAAACGACAAGAAATGGTTGGAAAAAATTTAGTTTGTCTGGTAACACGACACTGGAGTAATTCAAGTTGATTAACATTATATTACTAAAAGTTATCAGTATAAAGAGCCAAAACTAAAGGGTTTTAAAGAATTTTTAGTTTTGGATTAGTTTTGCTAAAACCCTTACTTTTTATATAAAAGGGTAGATTACCTACAGCTTTTGAGGTTTAGTTAAATTACAAATTCCCTTTTGAGATTTCAAAAATTACATCCCGTCCCTCGAGATTTGTGTTTGCATAACAATTTACCCCCTACCATTAAGTAAACGTTAGGAATTATTCTTGACAGACGATATTGTCCCTGGTACCTTTCTAAAGCATTGAACAACCTAATTTAACCTAAAATTCCTATGATAATAAGCGAACAAAATTTACAAAAGAATTATGTTAGATTAAAAAGAAATTAAGGCTCCATTTGGTTTAGTTTTCTGAATCATTATTTGAGTTTTGAAAAGAGAGAAATTATTTGGTTTTGAGTTTTTGAGTTTTGAATTGTATTTTAAAATTTTTTAGGTTATATTTTTTAATATTTAAAAAGTTTCTTAATTTTATTTTTTTAGGATAATTATTTTCTATTGTAAATATTTATTTTTTTTAACGTGCACTGTAATTACTATATTTGTGCACTGTATTTTTTTTGAATATTTTTTAAAAAAATTTTAAATCTTAAAAAATTTTAGATCGCTTATATATATCTAAATCATAACAAATATTTGGCCAATATTTAAAAAATAATAAAATATTTTTTTTGATAAAATAAAAAAATAAAGGAAAATTTACCCATAAATCCTATTTTCGAAAAAGTTGAACCATTTAGTCCTAAAAGTTTTCTTATGCACCATTTAGTCCTTTTTTTACATCACAACATCATCATCAGAACAACATCATTCCACCATCCCCAACTGCGATGAATCCTTTCCAGCAGCACTGAATCCACCCTCTACATGGCGATGACCTTCTCTCTTTTTACCCATAAAATGTGTTGTACGATTAGGCCCCAACATTACCAACATCAGTGTAAATATCTAACCTGTATCATTTTGTAACTTTCCTGAGAGAGACAGAGAGAAGATGTTTACATAGTAGTGATTGAAGCTATCCATTGAAGAAGAACAGAGCCCAGACCGAGGCCAGAAGTGAGTATGATGGCATGACTTGCGAACTTCCTTGCTTCGTTCCCCAGATCTTGCAGATTAGAACTTATCAACTGCGTTGAAGTTGTTGAACCCGTCGTCCTCATTGCCAAATAATTGTTCTTCACCATTTTTCTCTCCGATCCGATATTCTCAATGTGAAATCAACATATATATATATATATATATAGATTAATGAATCTGATGTTTGAATCTGATGTTTGATGTTTGAATCTGATAAATCTGATAGAGATCATCAAAAACTCAAAATCCGTTTGATGTTCGACCATGAATCTGATGTTCGACCATGAATCTAATGTTCTTCTGATTTCATCGACCATGAATCTGATGTTCGAACACCCACAAACACCCACAATCCGATGTCGATCATGGCAGCTTCTTCCCGGCCTTCGGCTTCTTCTTCGCCAGAGCCTTCTCCGCCACCGTGGACTTCTTCTCCTCCGCTGGCTTCTTCTCTGCTGCTGCTTTGGGTGCCATTAGAGAGTCTAGAGAAAGAAAACTAGGGTTTCAAAATTGAGAGAGATCGATTTGGATGTTGATGATGTTGTTCAATGGTGGGTAATGGAGCAACATCAACTATGAGATCTGTGAATTGTAGTGTATGAGATCTGATGTTTGATGAGGTTGAAGTTGTTGTTGATGTCGATGATGTTCAATGGTCATTAACATTGGGATAGGACCTAATGGTTCATAAGAAAATTCATAGGACCAAATGGTTTACAAGATATAAATTTGGGATTTATTAGTGCATCCCCCAAAAATAAAAAATATTTTTCTTCTAAAATAAAAATAAAAAAATATTTTTTGCAAAAAATATTAAATAAAAAATAATTTAAAGAACAAAATAAAAAAACATTTTTTTGAATTTATTTATTTTTAAATAGAGTTCTATAAAGAGTATTGAAAAGAGTTTGGTTATAAATTTTAAATTTTTTTAATTCAAATCATTATTTGAGTTCTAAACCAAACGCTACCTAAGATTTTTGAAACATGTTTGATTTGTTTTTTTAAAAAAAAAAATTCACAATACTTTTTTTAAGAAATGGAAACTAATTTAATAAAAATATATGTAATTTGTAAAAATTATTTCTAACATCTCAAAATAAAATATGTAAAATGATAATTATTTATTATTATTTTTATTTTTTAACCAAATCAATTTTTAATTTTTTTAAAATTTTTTCTAAAACAAGTATTGAACAACTATTGATTTACTTGGTATGATGTATCTGTCAAATATCATCATTTTTCTACATAACACAGTTAGGCGCATTTTAGTCGATTTACTATCTTCGTCAACGATATTAATTGCAATGGGGCGAGATATAATTTTTGAAACATCAAGGGAGAATCTATAATTTAACTAAATCTCAAGGGAGGTGTAAGTAATTTGCCCTATATATAATAATAATGGGTAAATTATATTGACACCCCTTGAGTTTTGGCCCAATTACTACCCACTCCCTGACGTTTTGGAAATTACATTCTCACCCCTGTGATTAATAGTTTAATTTCACAAACCCCTTGCTTATATAAAAGATAACAACTCCTAGTAGAAAAACAGAGAAAATTACATTAAAAAAAAAAGTAAAGGAAAGGGGAAAAAAAAGAGAAAGTAAAGCAAAGCAAAAAAAAAAAGAGTGCATGAGTTCAATATCTTCATTCCGTCTAAATAATTACAATGACAGAGGGGTTAGTGTAATTTCCCAAATGTCAGAGAATGATATGTATTAAATCCAAACCTCAGGGGGTGTATGTGTAATTTACCCAATGATAATTGAAGTTATGACAATGACAAACTTTTCACATAATAGACATCATGAAGGAATCAAACAAAAGCAAAATGTGGAAAACAATTGATGAATGCCCAATCAAAGTTATAAAGATTTAGTAACACACCGGCGAGAAGGCCCACAAATAGACAACATACCAACCTCTTCTGAGAATGGCTTAAGTTCAATAATGAGGAAAGCAGATTCAAAATAGATCAATCAATCATTAGACACAAGTTAGAGTTTAGGTTATGACTGCCAATTGTGTAATTTGGTGAAAACCGGTTGTCAATCCTTGAAGTTAAATCACAATTTACCTATCCATCCATGATCAATCGATGAAATTGCAGAACATGTATGTTACTCTTTTACAGGCCTGCCAAGCCTATCTCTTTGCAGTAAATGGATTCATCGATGCTTGAATTTCTTCCAGAGTCCGACCTTTCGTCTCTGGAACCAGCTTCGCAACGAACAGGACAGTTAAACCACATACGATTGAGAATGTGAAAAATGTTCCTGAGAGGCAAAACAAAAATTGTCGTATACTGCAGAATATGAATGAGAAATCTGGAGAGAGATTTAAGGGAAATGAATTAGGTTTACCTTCTGAGCTCCAGTCCATTAAGAAGTTGAAGGCATATGAAACAATCCAAGACCCGAGCCAGTTAACCACCGTTACAAGGCTTCCAGCCAAGCCTTTCATGTTAATAGGAAATATCTGAAATTTATAATAATTAAAAAAAAATTCCTTTTCAGTTTGAGGTCAAAATATTCATTATATTTGGATCTCAATTTAAGATATCCATTATAATGATGTAGAACTCCAGCTCAATTAGCCTCATCTGGCCGCTTAGCATTAAGCTCAGTTTTTTGGCTTTCTTAGCGCCAAAATCAAAAAATCGCTTCATTTGGCCGATAAAAGACAATAAGAAGCCCATTTTTTGCCTCTTTCTCCTTGATTTGTGCAGCGCATTGATAGAATATCATTCATGAGAATGTATTCTAAGTGAGGGCACATTATTTTTTTTAGGCCAAGTTTTTATTTTTTTAATTTTTTTGACTTGCATTAAAAAATCAAAAAACTAGCAATGTTGCCAAACATGGTTTCCTAAAAAACCGATCAGGAAAGTCACAAACTAAGAGTGTGCCAAACAAACTAGTTTTTTTTTTTTTTTTTTGGGACATGTAACAAAAAAAAAAAAAAAAAAAATTGGCTTAACTTTGCCAACCAAATGAGGTTTTAAAGTACTTACCTCTGACATTATAACCCAAGGAATTCCCCCCATGCCTAGAGAGAAAGATCCTGTAAACACCTGATTGCAGATTCAACTACATCAAAACATAGAATTCAACTCCATCCATTTACCTATAAGAATTTCAGCTAAAATATACAAAATTATGTCCCAAAGCATTGGGTAAAACAATCGCTTGCAAGAGCACCAATCATGCTCTTCTAAGAATGAAATCATTTCAAATATGCATTAATAGAGCCCCCATTGTACGAAAATTCAATAGAAAGAAAAGAAGACAATAAGCATACAACCTAGGGTACTTTCTTTCCGCAAAATCCACATTTCATCAATAGAGAAACAGCAAGGAAATTGAATTTACAAGACAATACAACCAAAAAGCTTCAAAGTTCAATTAACAGGCCTTTTTCAATCATGCACTAAAGGTGCAAGACTCATGTCCTCCTTGCGACTATGCCTCGGTAGGGTTGGGGCCTGGCTATGGCTCAAGCCAATCTCGAGAGAGCAGCACAGATCCGTGTGTTTGTGCACGCATTTAGGCCCCTCCTGTCTGATTACCTAACAGGTAGGCTCCTAAGGTTTCTGTGCTCACACCCTAAGTCACCAGTTCATTAGGCGGGAGTGGGAGCGAGAGCAAGAGCAGCATCTTTGAAAATATTCATAGAATTGAGAGCATCTTTATTATATAATTTTAATATTATTAAACGTTTTTATTATTAAGCATTTTTGTATCTTACTTATTAATATATTTATTTTTTAAAAAAATTTAAACTATAATAAGAATATATATAGCAAAAATATTTATATTTTTTTCACCTTTCACTTATGTATATAAATGTTTTTAACACCATAGGCTAGCAGGTCTAACGTTGGCATGGTGATGAGACACTGCATAGGTGAGATGCGCTTAGGCATTAGTGGAGTAAGATCCAAAAGTTACCATAAATTATGAATTCTTCCCATTATCAACGCAATTCGCAAACTCTCCGTAAGTAATTTGCAAATTTACCCCAAGTTTGGGGCAAATTCGTGAATTCACAACTTTAGTGCGGGAGCATGGACCCTGGGACACAAATTCGGTGACTTAGGTTACACTTAGGGGAGGTTGTCACATATTGGTCACCCAACCTGCCCTTTTATCTACAAAAACAATATATATATATATAATTAACAGAAAGATAAATGAGTGCTGGAGGGTCAAATTGCATTACCAGTACACCAACCAGTGCGAAGATTGGAGTGACTTCCTTCCACAATTCAAGGGCCTGTTCTTAAGAGTTCACTTCTTATTGAAATGACCATACTTAATTAAGAAACAATAAGCAAAACAAAAAAATTAGATTAGTGCTAGAAGAAACCTGCAACAGGAATGACAATCCAATGAGGAAGCAGCCCAAGCATGTTCCCGCTGCAGAAATCTGTTAAATAAGGTAGAATTTCATGTGGGCTTTTTGTGCAAAAACATTTAACTTTCAAACTTACAAAAGCAGCTTCCCTCATACCATTAGGAGCGGTCTTCGTCCAGATTTATCCATTAAGAGGACACCGACCAACGTCATAGGAACCTGAAGAAGAACATCTACAATATCTCATGAATGTGCCAAGAAGAATTGCCAAATAAAATCACAGGTAGAGAGTCCAAAAACCTGAACCACCACCATCCCTATAGTCCCAATTCTGCTTGAAAAGCCTACATCAGACCAAACACATATATTTGGTTTCTCTTCATTGTCCTTCCCATTAGTAATAGAAATTTAAGAAGTATGGACACAGACACACCGGCATGCAAATTTTCAAAAAATGTAGGACATGACTGGTAGAGGACACGCACAAAATATATAGTTTATATATTTATATATGACATATATAAGGATAAACAATGATTATATGTCAAGATAATAAAGTCCAAATATCTATAAATTTATGTTTTTTTTTTTAATCATTAAATTTCAAATTATTTTCTTCAAATTTGTAATGTGTTTCATGCGTGTCTAAACAATAAAAATGTGTTCTACAAGTGTCCAAAGCGTGATTTTTTTAAAATTAGTTCGACATGTTTGGACGTATGTTTGAGAGAAAGCTTTTGAGAAGTGTCTTGTTGCGTCAGACACATGTCCAAGAGAAAGTGTCCAAGAAGTGTCAGACACTGACACGCCACCTTCTGAAAAGTGTCCATGCTTCTTAGATAGGAACTATTGTCTAAGTGGTTTTACTCACCAGCTGATTCGAAAATAGCACTCGCATAGTATGCAATCCCATTGACCCCTCCAAATTGTTGCAATACCATAAGTCCAACTCCAACCTATATAAAAATGAGCAGTTCATAATATGATCTTCCAAGTCATGAAAAAGGGGACATGACAGAAGCTAGGCTTTTTAGAAGGCTCACAATGAGGGAGTGAGCATATTTCCGCTGGAACAAATCAAATATTTTAGCTTCCGAGAACTGTTGAAGGGTTTCTGTATAAACCTGTCAGATAGCCTAAGTTGGTCATATTTCTCTAGAACATCGGAAAAAAGTAAACAAAAGATTGTTAAATTAAAACTCAGTTCATTAAACTGGAAAATTTACCAGCAAAAAGGAAGAACTAATGGAAAAAGAAAGTTTCACTTTTAATGAATCAATGAGGTCAAGAAGATACTCTAATTTCAGTAGCTTCTTCGGAAATATTTGCTTTCTTTCCCCTAAGGCGCTGTAATGCAGCTTCACAATCTAACCACCGAGAATTCTTTGCCTGCAGAGAGTAATACCATCATCGAGCATGTCAATATGTGCTTTTGTTCAATTTTTCACATGATCTCACACGGAGATGTGCAGTAACTGTAGTCCTTAAATGTGACTATACCATATTTTTTTTATTTAAACATGTCCAGTGAAAGCAACAACAAAGAAATTAGAGAGTACCCAATTTTTTTTACCACAAAAGCTATGGTACATGGACTCGGGTGATCCAAATTTTAGGATATGCGAACTTGGCAAAGAAGGTTCCAAAAACTAGTAACCAGTACAGGGATATGTCCTCTAATTGAGGGGGGAAAAATTTATATATGTAAAAGTTAATTCTATTCATGATATATCATATAATATACGGTGACTTTAATTTTATTATATTAGCAATGATTTTACTCCATAATTTTTTTTCCTCTAATAAATAAAAGAAAAACTAAGTAGTAGTATCTGTTTCAAAACAGAAGGTTTCGATCCGTTTTAGTATCCATACCCATGTTGTGTCGTGTCGACAAGATACTTCAACAAACCTGAAGAGTCCATGCAACATAGCACGAAACCAACATCTAAACATCTACTGCTGACTAAATTTTAAATTAACTCACCAACCACCTAGGAGACTCCGGAATGAAGAATAGACCCACAAGTTGTATTAAACACGGAATAACTCCTGAAATGATATCAATTAGAAGCAATTATACAGAAGTACCCTAAGATAAAATTAAAACAGTAAGAAAAAGAAAGTTACCAATTGCAGCCAAGATACGCCAGTTGATGACAGTTCCAATGAGATACATTATTGATACACCGCAACATATCATGAACTGTAGAATCAGAAAGATAAGTGTGCATGACATGAATGTATAAAGCTCCAAATTTATAACAGTTCTGCATTACCTGATTAACCGCTGTGAATGCTCCTCGAAGATTCTTTGGTGTTGTTTCTGCTACATATACTGGTACCTGTTTAGAATTCAAAATGCAAACACCGTCAACTGTCATATTACAAAGTAGGGTAAATTACACTGACCTCCCATGAGGTTTGGAGAAAAGATAGCAAGGCCCATAGTTTTGCCATAATTACATCAACCTCGTTACTAAAGGTACCAAAACTAATGCAAATGGTGTGAAAATATAAGGATAAACAAGAAAAAATATATATATATATTCAAGTGTAAAAAATATGACGACATCATTTTTCCATCCATATAACTAACGAAATATTGATGAAAATGGGGCTAAGTATTATTTGAATTACAACCCTAAGGGAACCCAATGTAATTATGCCAAAATTATGGGACTTGTTGTATTTTCTCCAAACCTCAAGGGAGGTCAGTGTAATTTATCCTAAAAAGAATATCAAATATGAAATACAACTCTAAAGTATTTACCACATATGAAAGAAGCCCAATTCCATATCCCAGAGATAGTCTTCCAAGGTCGAGGCTCCAAGCACGCTGAGAAAATCATTGAACAATTAAATGTACTGAATCTAGAAAATATAAATGTACAACTACCTAGACGCATACCTATGTTTAATTGTGTAACCTAAATTCCAATTAAATTTACAAGGAGAACAACTTTCAAAAAGCATTTTCTACAAGGGAAATTTAGCTATAAACCCCCTTTATCTTTCTTTCATTGTTAAAAGGATTAAGAAAAAAATTATACTTTTTAAACCCCCTCATAATTATAAAATCTTGCATAAAGGACAAAATTTATTATTTAAATATTTTATTAGACTATTATACCCTCAACTAAATTATGATTTATTATTTAAAATTATACTTTCTACAGCCTCTCTTGAATCTCCATTGTCATCTCCATCACTCTCCCTCTCCCTTGCTCCTGAATCGCCTTCTGCAAAAACATCTCACTCTCTCCCGTCGCAATCAACCGATCGATCGTCGATTCATCCGCCTTTTCATCTGTCACTGTGTAGTATCGTCGTTCAATTGTCTCTTTGTACTCAGCCGTGATTAATTGCCAGATATTTGTGAAACAATTCATCGAATCGTTCAGTTTTTTGCGGAGGCCGTTCACGACCGAGCTGCGTGTGCGGTCTGAAGAGCTTCCGGTTAAATCTCTGCAACATCTCAACAGTAGTGAGACTCGCATAGTTCTTCTCAGCAATCAATTTGTAGGTCTCCTCCGAGTGGACCTCGTAAACGAACTCGTGACCTAGAAACCCTAGTTTGCCAATGCAAGCACATAAGAAGGGGACATTGACTCTAGAATCACGCTAAACAGAGTCTGGATTGGTGATTTGAGGATTGTAGATTTGGATTTGGGATAGTGAAGAGGAAAGTAATTTGGATATGTATGTGAGATTCGATCAGTCCCAAACGTAATATGAAGCTAATGCGTTGCATTGTTGTTGTTCACTACTGCATTTGGAATCTACTCCAATGGAAAAGAGGATGATTTAAGTTTTGAATATATATATATATATATTTGTGTGTATGAGTGTTGTTGAACACATGTATTATTTTCATTGAGATTTGTGATTGTTGATGGAGTTTTAGAAGTATTTCTTCTCAATTAGATATGTTGATTTGTTGATTAATTTATTTTGTTTTTGTTTGTTTGTTTTTTTTTTATTTATTTTTGTTGTTTTTGATCTAATTTCATTTTGCTCTGTTTTTTTCATTTGACAGAACCAGAGTAAAATTTTACTTTTATACAGAGTAAAATTTTACTTTTGTGTAGAGTCTAACATTTCACTAGTTTTTCAGAGTAAAATTTTACTTTTATACAGAGTAAAATTTTACTTTTAGTTTCAGAGTGTAACATTTTACTCTTATTCAGAGTAAAATTTTACTTTCATACAGAGTAAAATTTTACTTTTAGTTTCAGAATGTAAAATTTTACTTTTATACAGAGTAAAATTTTACTTTCATACAGAGTAAAATTTTACTCTGAAATATATAGTGAAGATGACTTAATAGGAGAGCTGATAGATATGAGGGTAATATAGTAAAAGAAACAAGTTTTAAAATATTAGGGGGTTTTGAAAGTACTTATATAATTCTTGTCCTTTTGAAAGACAAATTAGATAGTGAGGGGGCTATCACCAAATCCCCCTTTCTACAATGCATACGGCCCAGAGGATTATCAACACACAAAATGAAAGGCTCAATGGTAACAAAGATTACCAATATCCTATTTAAAAAATCTTCTTTTCATAGAAGCCAATGAATAGTACGTTGGGAACATCCAGTAAAATAGAAGCTAGTGAATAGAGAATGAGAACTTAACTTCCAATAAAAAATTAAATATGAATGATTTAATTTGGAAGCAATCTTGTGAAGTATAATATGATGTCGTTGTTCATGAAGTTGATTTCTCTACAATCTGATGCTGCATTCCATGTGTCCATCAAAATTTGAAACTAGAAGCTTTAAAATTCTTCATTGGAATCAAATGATGCATAAATCAATTAAAAGAAAGCTGAGGAGAATATGATGTGGAAAAGACAAGAAACCTCTGATAATACTATTGCAAGCCACCCTATGATGCAGAATATCTCTGAGAATCCCATTGTCTACATCAGAAACAAATAAAATTAACAATAATTTTTTTTTGATAAGTAACAAAGTTAACAATAATCCAATAATCGGCACACTAATTAAAGGGTTTTTTTCCATGCCTAATGATAACTACACTCCACAAAGTAAAAGGAAAACTTACACCCCTCCGGCCAAAGAGATCTGCTAGCTTCCCACTCATTACTGCACCCACCATTGCTCCAATAGTCATTATTGAACCGAAAACTGAATACTGCAAAATAGCACCAAGAGGAGAGAGAGAGAGAGAGAGAGAGGAAAAAAAGTTTACTAAGTCACATAGAGATATGAAAAAAAAAAACTACCAGGCAGAAAAAATAGTCATGAATTCTACTTCACTTGAAGCATTTTAATAGACAATTAACTCTACTGTACTTCAACAATAATGAGACTTCTCCATCAATAAATTGCACATGTAATTATTTGAATGCAAAGAGTAAATTATCAACAATTCAATAACAATATGGGGGGGGGGGGGGGGGGGGGGGAGAACAAGTTAACAATCCAAACCGAAACAACCCTAACCTCGCACGCAAAAACAAAAAGGCTTTAAACAAACCCGAAAATTGGTCAAGGGACAAGTTAACAACTCCTGTGACTGTCTCCCAACAATACATAAAACTAACAAGAGAGCTCCTCAGCCTAAAAGTTTACAGTTTGTGTGACATTAGTTAAACATTAATAACAAGCCACAACTAATATTTTCCAGCCTCAGATATTAATTGTACATCATGGTAAATTGGAGAATCTATGGCCCAAATTATATATAACGTGGAGCTTAAATTTAAAAAAATACCAATAAATTATCGTGTATCATGATTTTATGAAACACCCACAAGTTATATAACCAGTAACAGCCAATTTTAAGACTAACCTGTGCCAAAGAGAGGCCAAGGTCATCCATGATTCCAGACTGAGCAGGCGATGAAAATCCCACCTGGCATATCAAAACATCAAACATCAAACATCAAGCATTAGTGTAGTATTTGCCATCTGATTAAATGATTCCAGCATTTGGGTCCAAAAAAATCCTACTCAAATCCACGATCCAAATACAGCCTAAGCCTAAGTCAATTCATCTTATTGTATGCTTAATTGCTGAATTTTAGAAATCATAGCAATTTTTTTGAACTTACAGCAGAGCCAAAAACATAAGAACCAGAGACAGCGATGAAAGTGGTGAGTAGAAGCATAGGTGTGGCAGAAGAAGAGGATGAAGCAACATGATCTGGGTTTTCTCTGATAAGCAGAGGAATCGATGTTTGTTCATCTACCATGCCTTCTCTCTCCATTTATGCGTATATCTATATATATACAACAGTAGGAGAAGAAGAAGAAGAAAATGATTTCAAGTTTAGAGGAAATTTGGGGGTTGTTTGATTGAGTTGAGTTGAGTTGAGTTGAGCAAAGAACCAACAGACGAATGGTATTTGTTTGTGTTTTTTTGTCTTTTTGCGGTTAAACATATTTTGGTTGGTTCACACTTCATTCTTATCTTCACTCTTTTTTCTTTTCTTTTTTTTTCTTTTTTTTTTTTCATTTTCATCTTATTTTGGTTTTGTCAATTTTTTAAAGAAAAATGCTAAATTAATGCAGTGACAATTGAATTAAATCATAGATTGATATTTTTGGATAATATTTTTCGGACTGTAGTATTCTGTTTTTTAGGTAGCCGATAGCCAATAGCCAATACGTAAAAAAGTCGCTCGGATCCCTTATGAAAATGAATCCTACTTTGAATCGTTTAAATGCTAGGTCGTTCTCCTCAAGTGACGCGTTGCGTCTGTCTCCGGGTGTTTCGAAAAGTGAGTAAGGGGCGCCGCATCGACGCCTGAGTGCGGTGAAAAATGGGCAAAGGTTTCTGCGTTTTTCTAGACGAGCGCGGGTAAAGAAACTAGTCCAAGACTATAGGTTTAGGATAGCCACTTGGAACATAGGAACCTTAACTGGTAGGACGATGGAATTGGTAGATGTTATGATTAGGAGGAGAGTTAGTATAACTTGCATACAAGAAACTAAGTAGACGGGAGAGAAAGCTAGGGAAATTGAGGATACTAGTTTTAAACTTTATTATAGTGGTAAGGATAGACGCAGGAATGGGGTAGGAATCATAATTGCCAAGGGTCTTGTGGAAAGTGTGGCGGCGGTCACTAGGAAATGAGATAGGATTATATTAGTTAAACTATTTATTGGAGGAAATATAGTGAACATTATTAGCGCTTACACCCCTCAAGTAGGGTTAGATGATAAGACTAAGAGGAACTTTTGGGAGCAAATGGATAAGATCTTACAGGAGATACCCGTAGGAGAGAACCTGGTTATAGGTGGAGATTTTAATGGCCATGTGGGCATAGATAAACTAGGTTATGAAAGGGTGCATGGTGGATACGATTTTGGTGACAGAAATGAGGCTGGAGAGAGAATCTTAAATTTTGCGTTGGCTTCTGACCTGGTGGTGGCCAATACTATATATAAGAAAAGGGAGGAACATTTGATAACCTTTAAGAGTGGATTAGTTAAGAGCCGAATAGATTATTTCTTAGTGAGAAAAGTGGACTGCCTAAAATGCAATGATTGTAAGGCGATTCCTAGAGAGAGTCCGGTCTCTCAACATAGGATTTTGGTACTAGATTTATGTTTTAGAGGGTAATACCAAGCTAAGAAGGACAGTGGGCATCGTAGGATGAGATGGTGGGACCTAAAAGGGGATAAACTAGAAATATTTAAGAATCGAATGGATAAGGAAGGTACTTGGGACTTAGAAGGTGATGCTAACATTATGTGGAATTCGATGGCCAATTGTATGAGGAGAATCTCAAGGGAAGTGCTTAGAGAGTCGAAAGGAACAAGACCCAGCTCTAGAGAAACTTGGTGGTGGAGAGAAGAGATTCAAGCGGTAGTTAAGGCAAAAAAAGAGTGCTTTAAAAAGTGGCAGAAGGATAGAACTGAGGAAAACCTTAAGAGCTATAGATTGGCTAATAAGGAGGTCATGAAAGTAGTGAGAGAGACTAAGTTGAAAGCTTATGATGACCTATACACTAGACTAGATAGTAAGGACGGAGAGAAAAGGGTATACAAACTTGCTAAGATACGGGAAAGGAAAACAAGAGATTTTAATCAAATAAAGTGCATCAAGAGTGAGGATTTTAAGGTATTGGTAAAGGATGATGAGATTAAGGAAAGATGGAAGAATTATTTTGAGAAACTGTTAAATGAAGAACATGGAAATACGACAATAGGGGAAGAAATAGCCAGTAATACGATAAACCAAGATTATAGGTTCTATTGTAGGATTATGAACTTTGAAGTGGAGATTGCACTTAAGAAGATGAAATCAAATAAGGCTTTAGGACCTGATGATATCCCTATTGAAGCTTGGAAGTGTTTGGGTAAAAAGGGAGTTGCTTGGTTGACTAGGTTGTTTAGCAAAATTTTGTTGACTAGGAACATGCCAGATGAGTAGAGGAAGAATATTTTAGTGCCAATCTATAAGAATAAAAGTGATGTCCAAAATTGTAACAACTATAGAGGAATCAAGCTAATGTGTCATATAATGAAAGTGTGGGAGAGGGTGATGGAACGCAGATTACGAGACATAACAGAGGTGTCAGAGAATCAATTTGGGTTTATGTCTGGTAGGTCAACAATGGAAGCGATCTATCTTTTGAGGAGAGTAATAGAAAAGTATAAAGAAAAGAAAAGAGACATTCATATGGTGTTTATCGACCTTGAGAAAGCATATGACAGAGTGCCCCGAGATATAATATGGTGGGTGTTAGAGAAGAAAGGGGTGACAAAATGCTACATTGACGTGATTAGGGACATGTATGAAGGGGTGGTGACCACTATTATATCGCCAGCTGGAGAGACAAATGAATTTCCTATCACTGTAGGGTTACACCAAGGATCTACCTTAAGTCCTTTTTGCTTTAGTTATGGACGAGTTGATGATAAATATTCAGGATGATGTGCCATGGTGTATGCTTTTTGCAAACGATATTGTGTTAGTGGATGAGACTAGAGAAGAAGTTAACACAAAGTTGGAGATTTGGAGAAAAGCTCTTGAATCTAAAGGATTTTGGATAAGCAGAACTAAGACAGAGTACATGGAGTATAAATTTAGTAACAGTAACAATAACAATGAAAGCAGAGGAGAAGTGAAGATTGAGAACCAAGAACTGCCTAAGAGTGAACATTTTCGTTATTTAGAGTCGATTATCACAACAGCGGGAGAGATTGATGCAGATGTGGCCCATAGGATTAAGACGGGATGGTGTAAGTGGAGAAGTGCGTCTGGGGTGTTGTGCGATAAACGAATACCCACTAGACTAAAAGGTAAGTTTTATAGAACGGCTATTAGACCAGCTATGTTGTATGGGACGGAGTGTTGGGCAACCAAGAAACAACATGTAGATAAGATGAGTGTGGCTGAGATGAAGATGGTAAGGTGGATGTGTGGTAAGACTAGACAGGACAGGATTAGGAATGAGTGTATTCGGGAATCAGTAGGAGTAGCACCGATAGAAGATAAGTTGAGAGAGAATCGTTTGAGATGGTTTGGTCATATTCAACGGAGACCAACAGAGGCAGTAGTGAAGAGATGCGATGCTGTAACGGTAGATGGAAGTGTTAGGGAACGAGGTATGCCTAGATTAACGTTGACTAGCGTTATAAATAGAGATATGAATTCACTTAATTTGACTAATGAAATAGCTTTTGATAGGGTCGCGTGGAGAAGAAGGATTCATGTAGCCGATCCCATTTGATGGGACTTAAGACTTGGTTTGGTTTGGTTTGGTTTACTTTTCATTTTAAATTCATTCTAAAAATTAAAAATAAAAATTATATATTTTTAAAATAGTTTAGAAAAAATAAAAATAATCAATTTTTTGGAATTTTTTTGAGTTAATTACATTTTTCATTATGTAGTTAGATACAAACTTCATTTTAATATTTGTAATTTTAAATTGAGCAAGTTGGTCACTACACTTTATGTTTAAATTTAATTTGGTCATTTCATTTAATTTTTTTTTAATTTCTTTTACATGTCACCTTAAAAAAATTAGTAACTGTCCCAAATTTGTTAATTTAGACGAAATGACTAAATTAAAAATGAACTTAAAATGTAGAGATGAGATTGTTCAATTTAAAACTAAAATGAAATTTGAATCAAATTAAGAGTGGAAAATGTAATTAACCCTTTTATATTGTTCATCTGCCATGCCTTCTCTATCCATTTATGTGGGGGGCACAAACGGTTCGGTTTGGTTTGAACAGTATTGAGGGTAAATTTAGTATTGAATTGATTCTTTTGATTTTGGTAGTTGAGAAATCGATACAGACTGTATACAACGGTTTGATTTTATTGGTTTGATGTAGAAGAGGGATTTATTTGAAATTTTAAAAAGTTTTACAAAAGTTTGTACAATTTGATATTAAAAATAAATGAAAAAAATTGTGCGAAATTGCTCTATAAATATTTATTTCATTGGTTTTTATCACAATATTTATATTAGTTATTTATCATTAATGCTCAAAGAATTAAAATATAAAAATATTTAAATATAATATTCTGTCCGTTCGATTTGCATTGGTATAAAAAATTTTAAAATTAAAATAGACCGTATAATATGAAAACAAATTGAAGATTAAAATTAAAGTCGGATTCGGTCAATTCAGTTTTTTCTTAGACCTTACGGCCATGTTTGTTTGGGCGGGCTGGATTAGCATTCCCATAACTAATAGTCCAAGGATTACGAATCCGTTGGATTATGTATCATATCTTAACTAATAGTCAAGTTTAAAATAATTAGTCCGTACTTCAATTGTTTAATCAAATATCGGATTAATAATTTTATTGGACTATTAGTCCAATCTCAAGCTCATGTTCACCCAAATAAACATGGCCTACATGTATATGCAACAGTAGAAGAAGAAGTAATGGAATGATTTGAAGTTTAGAGGAAATTTGGGGTTTTAGTCAGAAGAGTTGTTTGAATTTTTGTTTTAATGTTTTATCAGAGAAGAGTTGTTTGATTGAATTGAACAATGAACAACAGACAAACGAGAGAGGAAAATGGGTTTGTTTATGTTTTTTGTCTTTTTGCTTGTGTATGTTTTTTGTCTTTTTGCAGTTAAACAACGTCGAAAATATTTTGGTTGGTTCACACTTCATTTTTATCTGGTTAATGAGTGAGGTGAGGCCCCACCATCTCAGTGGACGCTGACTGGTCTGTCTCTCTCTGTCCTCACGTGTTTGTGGAGGTGGTGGGATCATCCAAGTGAGGGTTTGTATCAGGACTCTTTTTATCTACACCACTTGCCTTTTTTAGAGTTTTCATTTTTTATTTTTTACTTTTCAGTTTAACTTATTTTGGTTTAGTATTTTTTAAAAAAATTTACTACTAAATTACTTTATATTTTAAATTCATCTCGACTAAATGATTTTAAAAATCTTAAAAATTAAGATTTTTAAACAAAATTTATAAAAAAAACCAAAACAAAACTAAGCCAATTTTGGATTTTTTTTTCAATTAATCATTTTTCATAATGTATTTTGATTTAAATTTTACTGTATAATTTTAAATTTAACAAGTTAGTTCCTCTACTTTCAATTCAATTTTAATTTGGTCATTTTGTCTAAATTTTCATTAATTTTTTCTACATAACACTTTAAAAAATTGACAAATATCTCAAAATTGTTAATTTAGACAAAATGACTAAATTAAATTGTTCAATTTGAGATTAATTTGGAGTGTGGCTTTTTTGATAAAATAGCCAAAAAGCTAAACCAAGCTATCATATCAATTTCTTACTTTTTTATACATATTTTCATAATTAAAAAAAAAAATTAGAACAACCAATTCCCAAAAAAGCTCCAAAATAAATTTTGGATCAAACTATAAGAGTGAAAAATGTAGTTAACCCTTTATTTTTATATAAAATTTAACTTAATTTTGTTTTTAGTGAAATTTGTTTAAATTGACTTAATTTTTTTATTTTTAGTGAATGAGCGCGAAATAATGTTCTCGTATAATCTTGTTGACCAAGTCTGCGCTCCTCTAAACATCGTCGCTTTACTTCCTGAAAACACAAACGTGAGCTAGCCGGCAGGTGTGTGTCGGATACCTCTCCGATGCCTAAGTCAGCAAAATAGACAAATAGACAAAAGTTCCGTGTATTCGAGAATTAAAGTTGTGTTTCTTCTCCATAGGTGATGTTGTGAGCTCTTATAGGTTCCGCATAGCACAATCCTAGTAGAACTCTTATTCCTCCATGTAGAGTCCTCATAGGAATCACATTTCAGAAAGATAATGCTTATCCTTCAACACCCCCTCACTGCTTAAACCAAGTGAGATGGTTTTACCTTGGTAGTATGACAAAACGACCGAGCTAACAATACTTCTTTGTCATACTCAAACCAGTGCCTTCACATGCAACTCGTACCTCGGCCCTTGTTCACCAATACCTTGGTTGTGTCCATTAAAGACCGAGCTAAATACAGCAAGCTCTGACCGCGCTAACCATAGCAAGGTCAACCTTAAGAAGCCATAATACCTCGGTCCAAAACACTAGGCCGAACTAATTACCACTTCGACTGGGGTGACTGAGCTAACTGCAAGGCTCTTTTGGGACCGAGCTAACTACAAGCCCCTTTTACTCAGCCCTTCTTACTGTGGCCCACAGAACGGTCCATTACCCAGCTCAGCCCAATTTACTTATAAATTACCCTCTCAATTGCCCCTTAATTCCATCTGCGCAGCATGATTGTGATTACTCGTTACAAGCCGAGCTAAAAACTTTAGCCTTTAAACCGAGCTAAATTCACAACGGGCTACTAATCTGTCCGGTCAAAATGTCTCTTCATTCGTTGTAACTGAATCGTTTTCCATTCCATGGACACGTGGCAGACTCTCATTGGCCCAGCATAGCTGTTGCGCCGTCTTTGTACTTCAAAAAATTTGAACAGTCCCGCCTTTTCTCTTTCTCTTTACACAAAACTAAACCCCTCGCCTTGAACCAATCACTTCTAGTATTCATCTTCTTCTCTCTCTCTCTCTCTGAGCCTTCATTTTTCAAAACACAGTGCCTGCAAAACTCTCCCTCGTGACTTCGATCTTCATCAACTCGTCTTCATACTTGTAAGTAACTCAATCCCATTTCCTCTTTGTTTATATAGTTTCTGAAGTATGTAGCATAATACTCGTACATTTTTCAAAATACATATACCATTTTTGCTTCCATCTTTCTGGAAAAAACCAGGTAATAGAACCACTGTATTTACGAATAATCTGAAGAACGATGGTTTGACCCAAAATCACACTTCAACCGAACTAGGAAGTTGTTTGTATTAGGTGCGAACCTAGCAAAACTGAACAACCGAACTAGGACTTCATGCCATACCTGTAGTTTCAAATAGGTCTAAGTACCTTCTGTTTCACTTAGCCGAGCTAGCGAACTGTATTAGGTTTGCGCAATACCGCGCTAGAAAGCCTCAAACACCGACCGAGTTATAACTTAGGGCCAAACCAGCTCCCTGACTTAGTCAAAACCGAACTAAGAATGCTGCACCATAAGCTTCAACCAGGCTACGAACTTCTCGTTCCACTTAGTCGAGCTAAAGTCTTCTGCTCCAACCAGGCTAAGAACGGATAATATCCCACGTAGCAGAGCTAGGACTCCATTTATTTTACCTTTGTTACTTCTAGCACGGTCCAACGATCTGTGCTTAAAACTTTTCCTTTTCATTTTACAGACTGAATTAGGTTGGCCAGGCACACCTTTGTACGCTCAACCGAGATACTGCAGGTCATCTCAACGCTGACTTAAATTATACGTAGTTTAAGGCCACATGGGGAAGTATCGATTTTTAGTGAACTCTGCAGGAGCCATTGTCACGACCCAAACCCGCCCCTATGGGTTTAGCACCGTAACCGGCCAGTAATTCGAGATTACCGAAGGCCTGCTTAACAGTAATAACAGTAATACAGAGTACAGGGGCTGGCGGAAGCCAAAACAGTAGTTAAAAGATGTCCAATGAGTTATGACAGTCTATATGCAAAAAGACTTTTCATATATATTCACATACAGAAACAAAACAGTATATACATACATACATACATTATTTACAGGCATTCAAGTTACGGACCAAATCCCTACCATAACAGTACAGTACGAGTACACATATCAGTCTATACAGTGTTACAAAACCAGATACAAAAAGGGAGAAAACTAAAACACCCCAAAAAGCCTTAGCTTGAAGGACTTGGAACCTCGCAGTGAGGCACGGTGGTTGGCTTTGACAAAACGGGAGCTTAGCCCGACGCTCCTAGCAACGGTCTGGTGCCTATACACCTATGTATATATATATATATAAGTAGTGAGCTAAAGTCCGGTGAATAACATATGCGTAAAGAGGTTAAGAATGAATGTCCCTTCAGTATTGAAAACAGTTATTTAACAATATATCAGTCGTTCAGTTTGTGGCTCATAATTCATGCCATAATAGTCATTCAGAAAATATAATAGTCATATGTGGTACATCCGATAGCAAAACAGTACAGTAGGTCTTAACAGACCGAGCAGTCAATGATGGCCATCAGTAATGGTTCCAAACATGGGAACCGACAGAGATCTCTGTAACAGTAGCAATAACAGTAAATTGCTATAGATGCCACGAATATAGTTCACAAATAGGACAAACATTCATTCAGTAAACAGTGTCATTTCATAAAGCAGTACAGTCATTATTCAGAAAATAATCTCAATTGAACATATCTTTACAACATTGTTACTCACAGAGTTCTAGGTTATAGATAAGCTAGTTCGCGTCCTCGGATGCCAACCCTACACAGTTACAGAGTGAACACACACTAAGCTACACAGTTGGGAAATAATAACTTAATCCCTATCTTGACTCGGTGTGGTTCTACATCAATATCCTCATTAAGATACCTTAAACTAGGCCTAGGAATGCCTAGGATAGGAATGAGGATGCAAAGATGCATTTTAAAACACTTTTTCAGAATTTTCAGAAAACAGGGTCCACGCTCGAGCGTGGCTTTCTCCGTTCGAGCAGACATGCAGACAAAGGTTCCCCACTCGAGCGTCACTTTACCCGCTCGATCGGACTGTAAAACATGGCAAAAGTACTGGATGCACGAAATTCACGCTCGACAGGCGCTCAACCCCCGCTCGAGCGTGAGACACAAGTCCTCGCTCGAGCGTGCATTCCCCCGCTTGAGCGGACTGTAAAAACATGCAAAGTACTGGATACACGCATTTCACGCTCGAGCGTCACTTTCTCCGCTCGAGCGGACTGCATGAATTCAGTAGGTATGCTCGAGCGTAGAATCCCCCGCTCGAGCGTGAGTCCAAAATCTGGAAATTCCAGATTTGAACCTCAAGCTCAAAACTCAATTTTAATACACTAAAATCGATCCTCTTGGGCTAATTTTCTGGAAAACACTTCAAAACTCATAATATTACATGTTTCAAAGGTCAATTTGAGAAATCAAAGCCCAAAGGTAGTTCAATTAAACACAATTCCAACCCAAAATCCAATAACATGAAGATTGATGCAAAACTTATACATGCATGAGTTCTAATAAATTCAAAGCTTCTAAAACATGCTCCAAAGAGCCAATTCTTGCAAAAGCATGGTGAATCCATGGATCAAGACCAAAAATATGAACATGCATGTAGCAATTTTCATGAAAACAACTCAAAAGTCAACAATAGGACCATGCATGTAAGAAATCTTACTCAATTCAACAATTTAAGCCATATTTTGGCTCTAGACTTCAAAATTAACATGGACCATGCAAGAAGTAATTCAAACTATGAACAAGAAGGTAAATTCTCTACCTTAGGTCTTGGATTACAAGTGTAGAGGCTCAATTATGCAAATAAACCTTCAATTTCTTCTAATCTCAAGCAAGAATTTTAGATGAACTCAATTTCTCTCTCTCTCTCTCTCTCTCTCTTAGTTGGTTTGTAGCTCTCAAAATGGTTGATGAAGTGATAAAGCTAACATAAGGAAATCAAACAAATGGCTCATGGAATAGTCCACTAAGTGGCACTCCTGTAAATAAGTCCAACTCTTGTAAATTTACCATTATTAAATCTAATTTAATCATACCCAATCACATTTCAATTAAATATACCATAAAATTACATAAATTCTAACGAGCATAAAACATTAGTCACTTTCAGATTCGGCCGCCGATAAGACCTTCAATTAGCAGTTTAAACATAAAACACAAACAGATAGTTCACTGACAAACAGATAGAAATGCATTCAAACTAATACGTTCAATCAATCAGTTCAGGATTTCAGTCAATCAGTCAGTTAACATGCTTAATCATGGATTAGCACTAATTAGTGGTGAGGGTTGTCACAGCCATAGTCGAGTTCCGAAGGGATTACCAAATTCCAGATGACGTCCACCTCTCACTAGCCGAACTAGACAACATTCCTTGGGAAAAACTGGGCTTTGTGCCTTTCAACGTTATTTCCATCGTAGAGGCCGGTCTTCGTTTTCTCGTTCAACCTCTTCTTTGCGAATTCCTCAGACAAACAAATATCTGCCCTACTCAACTTTCCACAAACTCATACCGAATAATAACGGCATCGCCAATCTAAACTATTGGCTTGGCCTGAACCTCGGTTTAGCCGAGCTATTCCACCAGTACTCTCTAGGCCAGAACGAAGATGGCTGGGTTTATTATTTAAGAATAAGACGCTGCCAAGAGAAAATAATAAAAAATACCCCGGACAAAGATGTAAATGATGACGATTTTTTCTGGGTCTCGGGCAACTTCGAAGACTAAGAAGCCCAAATACCAGGAGACCGAATCAACTGGAATAAAGGAGCAGCCGGTATAAATACCTCGGCTTAATTTTGTGCTTTCTTTACTTCGTTATCCTCATTTTCAACCGTGCTAACCGTTGTCTTCTTTTATACAAACTTGGACCATCTAAAGTCGCAGTACAGTTATCCCAACCTTGACACACTCCGCGTCGCACTAAGATATCCCAATCGAAGTTAGGCCGAGCTACTTAATTTCGAACCAACCTACAGATATAGCAGCAGGAGGAAGACCAGGGTGACAAACTTCCTCTTGGAACCCTCACTAGAACCAGATCCAACACTTCCTCAAATCAATTTGATTCCATTAACTGCAGAACAAGAGATGGCCAAAAAGAGAGCTGTTAGGGCCCTCATTACCGAAACAAATCAGGTTGAGGTACCACAAACCGGCCAAACACAAGAGGCCGTGGTAGCCCTTCCAACCGCCTAGCCGTCATCATCTCGGCCCAACAAGCGTGCTCGGACTTCCACAACCGAGCCACGCCATGTTGATGAGGATGAAACTGTTTTTCCCTAAACCACACCACCGAGCCCACAACCTTAGCGATCAGACCGGGCTATCCCATCAGAATGAGTGCCCAAGGTCACCTACAAGAACCGAGCTATCACTGACTTTGACTCAGTGGTCGCCGAAAAAGACCATTCGTTGGCTTTTAACCTTGCCAAGAGTGTATGCCTTCCAGCTGATATGGAGCATCATAACCATCTCACCAAGCTGAAGGCCATTCGCTCGGTAACAAAATCAATGGTGTTGGTAAGTTCTCCCTTTTCTTGTCCTAATTTATACATCTGTTTGCTCAGTTTTGCTCAAAATTATTTCTCTCCTTTTGCAGGCCCTACAGAAGAACCACGTTGCTCACAAGCGCGCGTTGGAACTTCGAAAAACCACACGGCAGGCCATGGCAGAGGCCGACGTAAAGACGGCCGAGCTAAAAGAGTCCCAGCAAAAAATGACCGAGCTACGCACCGAAGTAGCCCGTCTGACCAGTCTCGTCAACTCGACTGAAGCAGACAAGCAAAAGGCTACGGCCGAGCTGAAAAACAAATATCTGCGCGAGCTGGCCAAGCTCGAGAGAAAGAAAAATGACGAATAACCAAACTGGAGAAAAAGATAGAAGATGCGGAAGACCGCGGTTACAAGGAGGGTGAAGCCACATATATCTAGCAGTGTGAGGCTGCTAAGGATATATTTTTTAAGTGTGGGTGGAAAGTAGTCGTGGCGCAGCTCGGTTATGGTCAGGAAACCCAGGTTTTTCAGAGCCCTCCTCCTCATTTTATTCCCAGCTACATGGTAGAGTACGCCAACGCCATTCAACAAAAATTTCTTCAAGAATGGGAGGATGACGAGGATTCTGCTCCTGAGGCCAACGCCCAGCTCGGTCGTCAATCCATCTCTCCCACTCCAGTGGTCTCTGTTCCACCTTCAATTGTTGTGACTACCGCGGTGCCTACGACCAAGCTAAACCAAGGTGTGCTTGTCTCGACCGAGCTACCTCTGGGTGAAGCTCGGGTTGATTTGGACTCCGACTTGGAGGACCTTTTCTCCTGAGTTTTCTTCTCTTTTCTTTTCTTTTTTTTCACAAAAAAACTTGTAACCGGACTGAGGTCCCACCTTTTGTACTTCTGCTTTTGAATGAAAATCTTATTCTTTTTGTTCGGTCTGTTCCATTCTTGCACTTTATTTTTCAACTGTAATTGTAGAAGTATAACATTTCCTGGCCGAGATATGTACCTCGGTCTTAACCTTGAAAGCTGTTTGGCCATACCTGCTAACCACTCTTCAGCCTAGATCCCTATCTCAGCTGAAGAGTACTAAAAGTTGGTTATTCCAACCAACCACTCTTCAGCCTGGATTCTTATCTCAGCTGAAGAGTACTTAAAGTTGGTTTATTTAAGCCAACCACTCTTCGGCTTAGATCCTTATCTCGGCTAAAGAGAAGAAAGTGTTAGTCATACCTACCAACTTCCTGCAGCCTAGATCCTTATCTCGGCTTAGGTAAAAGTAAGTGTTGGTTTTTCCAGCCAATCTCTTCAACCTAGATCCTAATCTTAGCTAAAGAAAGCTCAAAGTTGGTTATTCTTGCCAACTTAGAGCAAAGTGTTCGGTTATTCCTGCCAAACGTCTTGCAGCCTAGATCCTTATCTTGGCTTAGGAGAAGTGCTGGTTTTTCTAGCTAACCTCTTCATCCTAGATCCTAATCTTAGCTGAAGAGAGCTCAAAGTTGGTTATTCTTGCCAACTTAGAGCGAAGTGTTTGGTTATTCCTGCCAAACGTCCTGCAGTCTAGATCCTTATCTTGGCTTAGGAGAAGTGTTGGTTTTTCCAGCCAACCTCTTCAGCCTAGATTCTAATCTTAGCTGAAGAGAGCTCAAAGTTGGTTATTCCTGCCAACTTAGAGCGAAGTGTTTGATTATTCCTGCCAAACGTCCTGCAGCCTAGATTCTTATATCGGCTTAGGAGAAGTGTTGGTTTTTCCAGCCAACCTCTTCAGCCTAGATCCTAACCTTAGCTGAAGAGAGCTCAAAGTTGGTTATTCTGGCCAATTCTGCTTTCAATGCCCCTAGCTTACTAAAACAACTTTTACAAAGAAAAACAATTATACAGAAAAGAAACTACTTGTTTTATTGAAAAATGAAAAATTACAAGTACTTTAAAGAAAAGTTAAAAATAAAATAGTTTGAGATTGACAGTGTTCCATGGCCTGGGAATGGCCTTGCCGTCTCCATCCTGCAAGTGGTATGCCCCTTTTCCTGCTAATCCAACCACTTTGTATGGTCCTTCCCAATTAGGCCCTAACTTGCCGTCTCCGAGCACTAGAGTATTTCCCATTACTTTGCGCAGCATCCAATCTCCAATCTTGAATTGCCTTGGATATACTGTCTTGTTATATTTTCTAGATAACTCTTGCTGGTATGAGGCGATGTGAACCAGTGCTCTTTCTCTTCTTTCTTTCGCAAGGTCGATTTCCAAGGCTATGGCTTCTCCATTTAACTCTAGGTCAAAATTTTCACTTCTAATTGTGGGGAGGCCAACTTCTAGTGGGATTACTGCCTCTATGACGTAGGCTAAGGAGAATGGTGTTTCTCCAGTTGATTGTCAAGGTGTGGTACGGTAAGTCAATAAAATATGAGGAAGCTCTTCAGCCCACTTCCTTTTGTTTTTTCTAACCTTTTCTTCAATCCATCCAAGTCGACTTTGTTTGATGCTTCCGCCTGGCCATCTGCTTGGGGGTATGTCGGTGTAGAGTTGTAAAATTCTATCTTGTATTCTTTACAAAAGCCTCTAAAAATTTTGTCGTCGAACTGAGTGTCGTTGTCAGATATTAGAGCTTTTGGTATACTGAACCAAGTGATAATATTCTGCCAAATAAACTTCTTCACATTTTTCTCTTTTATTGAGGCGAGTGCTTCTGTTTCTACCCACTTCGTAAAGTAGTCTGTTGTTGCAAGAAAGAACTTCCTATTGTCGGGTGCCGTTGGAAGTGGTCCTACTATGTCCAAGCCCCACATTGCGAAGGGTCACGGGTTAGTTAATGGTAGGAGTTCTCTAGCTGGCTGATGTATTTGGTATGCGAACTTCTGACATTTCTCGCACTTCTTGACATACTTCTCTGAATCTGCTTGTATGTATGGCCACCAATATCTTTGCGAAATTGCTCTGTAAGCCAATGATCTTCTTCCTTGGTGGCTTCCGCATACGCTTTCGTGTATCTTGAACAAAAATGCTTCGATCTTGCTGGGATGAACACATTTCAAGTAGGGTCCTGCGAATGATTTTTTTTACAAGGCCATTGATGGGGAGGGCCAGAATCGCTGTGATTTTGCTCTTATTTTGTTGGCCTCTTTCTTCTCTTCGGGTAAGATGCCGTCCTTTAAGAATATTATAATGGGATCTATCCATGAAGGGCCTAGTTCGGCACAACATACCTTTGTTGCTTCGGGTTCTTCAATGCTTGGTCTTGGTAAGAAGTCGATTAGTAATGGGTGTGGGATGGATGTATCTGCCATCGAAGCGAAGCCTGCTAGCTCGTCTGGTCTACTGTTCTTTTCACGGCCGATCTGCTTTATCCGTACTACCTCGAACTTCATGATCTCTTTTCTGACTAACTCTTGGTACTTAGCCATCTTCTCATCTTTTGCCTCGTAGTCGCCTGAAATCTGGTTTAATACCAGCTGGGAGTCATTGTAAACCATTAGCTCGGTGGCCTTCATAAAGAGAGCTGATTTTAGGCCTGCTAAGAGCGCTTCATACTCCGCCTCGTTGTTTGATGCTGAGAATCCTAGGTTGACTGCTTGTTCCATTACTAGGCCATCTGGTGAGATGAGGACTATGCCAAGTCCTGCACCGTGCCTGTTCGATGCTCCATCCAAGAAGAGCTTCCACATCTCTCTAATGAATAGCTTCCAGCAAGTTGAGGGGTCGGGTGATGTTTTTAGGTCATGAGTGTTGCTGATGTTTTCTTCCAAGTCCACACCCACTGTTTGCCTCTCATTATCTGACTATACCAAGTTTTTGTTTGCTGATGAGTCTTTGCCTGGTGCAGCATGGTTTGCCTCTTCTGTACTTTCCTCAATCCGATATGCCTTGGGATGTGGCTGAGTATCCTGCATTAGGGGTTGCGCATTTCCTGCAGCATTTTCCGTCCCCATTTCGATTGTACCAGTCAAGTCAACTGGGCAGATGTGATGGCTTCCTGGTGTGAACTCTGCCACAAAGTTTGCCAAAGCTTGAGCTTTTATTGCGGTTCTGGGTTGAAACTTGATATCATACTGTCCCAATTCTACCGCCCACTTCAAGATTCGCCCAGAAAAGTTCGCCCTCTCAAACAAAGCTTTTAATGGGAAAGTTGTTAGGACGATTATGGTGTGGGCGTGGAAGTAATGCGACAATTTCCTAGAGGCCATCATCAGGGTTAAGGCCAGTTTTTCTAAAGGTAAGTACCTGGTTTCTGCGCCCAGTAAGGTCTTGCTGACATAAAAGATGGGTAAGTGTTGGATTCCTTCCGCTCTGACCAACACCGCGCTGATTGCGTGCTGTGAAACTGTCAGGTACAAAAAGAGCTCTTCTCCAGGTATTGGGATTACTAGCAACGGTAGATAAGACATATATTCTTTCAGGCTTTCTAGGGTGCGGTCGCATTCTTCATCCTACTCAAACTTGGCCTTTAGTGCTTGGAAGAATGGTTGATATCTGTCTGACAACCGACTTATGAACCGGTTGAGTGCGACAGCTAGGCCAGTGAGATGCTGCACTTCCTTGACTGTGTTGGGCCTCTCAAGATCCTGGATTGCTTTGATCTGAGAGGGGTCTGCTTCTATACCTCGGTTGGTCACCAAAAAGCCTAGGAATTTGCCTGATCCTACGCCGAATGTACACTTGGATGCATTTAGGCGCAACTTGTTCTTCTTTAGAATCTGGAACATCTCATCTAGGTCCCTGAGATGGTCGTCTATGTAAACCTCCATTATTTTGCCTAACAATGGCTCAAACATCTTGGTGATCATCCGTTGGAATGTTGCCCCTGCATTCTTTAGGCCAAAGGGCATGACCTTGTAACAATACAATCCTCTAGGCGTTGTAAAGGATGTGACCTCTTGGTCTAACTAACGATCTGATGGTAACTTCTATACGCATCAAGGAAGCTAAGTCGATTATGTCCTGCCGTCAGGTTTACCAATTGGTCTATCCATGGTAGGGGAAAGCTGTCCTTTGGGCATGCCTTGTTGACTGTTTTGTAGTCCACGCAGACACGCCATTTTTCATTCTTCTTTGGCACAACGACAGTGTTGGAGATCCACCTAGGATAGTGCACCTCTCTGATAGCCCCTGCCTCCAGCAAGTTTCATACTTTTTCCGCCACTATCTCGGCATGGTGGAGTGCTGATCTGCAAGTGCGTTGTATAATTGGTCTGGCAGTCGGGTGAACGTTCATTTGGTGACAGATGAAGTTTGGGTCTATGCCAGGCATGTCATACGGTGTCCAGGCAAACACTTCGATGTTAGAGGTTAAGAATTCCATGACCTCTATCCTCTCAGTGCTGGACAAAGACGAGCCAAGCAAAAAGAACTTTTCTGGGTCTTTTTCATCTATCCTTACCTGTACCAAGTCTTCCACCGCCTTCTGTTCACCTGCCTTACCAACGTCCGCAAACAGTTCATTGCTCTCAAGTTCTTCCACCATCTGTACATATCCTTTTGCAGCGCGACTGCCATTTACTGTGACAAAGCACTGTTTTGACATAATCTGGTCTCCAAAGACCTCTTCGATTACTCCGACTTCGTTAGGGAATCGCAATACTTGATAGTAGGTTGAGGCTACCGATCGCATGGCGTGTAGTCATGTCCTCCCTACGATTACGTAGTAAGTGGAAGGGACTTTCAACACCTAGAATTTCACCTATTTCGTCATGGTTCTTGCCTTGACTGGGAGGATTATCTTGCCCACTGGCCATTCTGGCATTGAGGTGAAACCGATTAGGGGAGATGTTGCTGGTGCCAAGTCTTTGTCTTCCAATTTCAGTTGTTTGAAGGTTTCGTAATACATTATCTCACACGAGCTTCCATGGTTGATCAAAATCCGCTTGACGTCGAAATCCTTGACGCGTAGATTAACAACCAGTGCATCATTGTGAGGGCAATATATCCTTGTCAGGTCTCTGTCTGAAAAAGATATGACATTTGTGGCATCTGTTCTCCCTTTTTTGATGGCAGGTTGTGCACTTAATACCTTCCTTAAGTGCTCAGCCTTTTTTATCATTCCCTTGAGCTCGCAAACCCGCTCAGGTTTATATACTCCATGTATCACGTTAATTACGCCTTGAGGTGGGGCGTTGACCGGCATTCCGTTTGGGTTATTGTGGTTTTGGGGGGCTGGCTGTGTCCTTCCTTCTATGTATTGGTCCAGGTGCCCTGCTGCCACTAACTGCTCCAAATGTTGCCTCAACGGTGTGTAATTTTCAGTGCGGTGCCCCTTTTCATCATAGAAGGTGCACCGGGACCTCTCATCATAGTCCTTCTATGCTTCTCCCAACTTTGCTGGCCATCGGACGAAAGGTTCGTCGCGTATTTCACTGAGAATTCGGTAGATTGGTTTTTTAAACACCGTGGTAATGGCGGTGCGGACTCTTAACCACCTTTTGATTGGGTCCTCTCTGTTGGCTCGCCTACCTCGCCCATTCCTGCTTAGTCGTTCTACCGTGTTAACTTTTACAATGGTCTTTTTATCTGGTATTGCTGCTGTGCCAGATTTTTTTTTAACATGGGTGCTATCTTCCTCCACGCGAATATGTTGATGTACTCTCTCTATTAAGGCCTCTATCGTGAGAAGGGGAGTCATAGTGATCGAGTCCCTCAATTTGTTGCCGACTGGCAGGTCCCGTTTGTATTGTGCAATGGCGAGATTTGTAGGGCAATCCCCAATCTGGTTGAAGGTTTTCCAGTAGCGATTGTTATGAGACCTAAGCATCTCCTTTTCGCCCATGTCAATGGAGAGTAACTGATCGATCTCCACTGGTGTTTTGGTGTTTGTCTTGAATCTAGTTATGAATGCCTCTGCCAACTGCGCCCATGAGGCGATGCTGCCTTCTGGTAGCCTTTCGAACCAGGTTAAACCTAGGTCGCCCAGGCTGGATGGGAACATGATACACATTAAGGCCTCGTTCTGCCGGTATACTGTCATAACCTGGCGAAAGTGGCTTAGGTGCATGTAGGGATCTGTCTTCCCTTCGTAAGTAATGAATTTGGACTGGAGAAAGCCTGAAGGTAGTGGTGTGTTTTCAATTGCCGGAACGAACGGCGAGCTCTGCAACCTTGCTAATGCTTTGTCCGTTGGTTCGTAAGCAAGGCGGGGTATTGGCATTCCTACCTCGACGCTCTCATGCGTCCGAGGGGCCAACAGCTGAAGGGCTGAAACTCTACGCGGGTCGCTTGCCCTAGTATCTTCCTTCCATCGTGCCCTTTCTTCAAGCACAGTTCGCAAGTTAGATGATCTAGGCAACTCCATATGCCTAGATAACGTCTGGTGCGTGTGCGAAGGCCAATAAGTGCTTCCCTCAATATATGACCTCTCAGTTTTCATTCTCTCAGACCAGGAGTAACGAGTCCTGGAAGTCCTTGATTGCGTGTCGCCTGTTCTAAGGCTCCTACTTTCTACTTGTGATGGTGTAGTGCGCCTACCACGATCTTCCGAGTAGCAAGGGGGCGTGTTGTCTTTGCGCTCCTCTCCTGTTGCCACCCCTTTTCCTTTTATCTGGCGCTTCATTGACTTCATGTCTGCCGCCATCTTTCTTATCAACTCGTCCTGCTCCTTCACGCAATCCTCCAGGACTTGAGGATCGATCCTTCGCCTCTGTCTTTTAGGACTTTGAGAGCGACGGGGGCTGTTAGCACGCCTCCCTCTTGCATCCCTCTGGGGGTTCTGTCGCTGGGGTTCTAAATCAACCATGGAAGGAATAGGAGGTAACCCTTCGCGCCTCCCACCTCCCTCAGGGGTTTGTCCGTCGATAGCGGATTGCGGCAAATCTTCGTTGTGCGCCATTGCTTCCAATTAGAGAGGAAAAACTTGATCAAAAGATTTTGTTTTTTCTGGAATTCCCACAGATGGCGCCAATTGTATGAGTACAAAATAATGTTCTCGTATAATCCTGTTGACCAAGTTTGCGCTCCTCCAAACGTCGTCGCTTTACTCCTTAAAAACACAAATGTGAGCTAGCCGGCGGGTGTATGTCGGATACCTCTCCGATGCCTAAGTCAGCAAAATAGACAAATAGACAAAAGTTTCATGTATTCGAGAATCAAAGTTGTGTTACCTCTTCATAGGTGATATTGTGAGCTCTTATAGGTTCCGCATAGCACAATCCTAGGACTTTTATTCCTCCATGTAGAGTCCTCCCATGAATCACACTTCAGAAAGATAATGCTTATCCTTCAACACCCCCCTCACTGCTTAAACCAAGTGAGATGGTTTTGCCTTGGTAGTATGACAAAACAATCGAGCTAACAATACTTCTTTGTCATACTCAAACCAGTGCCTTCACATGCAACTCATAGCTCGGCCCTTGTTCACCAATACCTCAGTTGTGTCCGTTAAAGACCGAGCTAAATACAGCAAGTTCTGACCGCACTAACCATAGCAAGGTCAACCTTAAGAAGCCATAATAAACACTGGGCTGAACTAATTACCACTTCAATCGGGGTGACTGAGCTAACTGCAAGGCTCTTTTGGGACCGAGCTAACTACAAGCCCCTTTTAATCAGCCCTTCTTACTGTGGTCCACAGAACGGCCCATTACCCAGCTCGGCCCAATTTACTTATAAATTATCCTCTCATTTAGAATAGTTTAATCAAGACTTGAGACAAACTTAAAAGAATAAAATAAACAAGTAAATAAATAAAATTTGCCCAACAAAAACTCAAACGGACATTGACTAGTTTGGCTTAATTATACTTTTGTCCCTGTAATTTTGATTCAAATTTCACTTTAATCCTATACTTTTAATTTAAACAATTTAATTCTTATACTATAAATTAATTTCAATTTGATCATTCTGTCTAAATTTTATCTATAAACACTTTAGAAAATTAACAAGTGTCTCAAAATTACTAATTTTAACCTCCAACTTAAATGGAAAGACCAAATTGTGACTAGCCTTAAAAGTGTAAAAACTAAATTCTTCAAATTGAAATTATAAAGAATAAAGTGAAACTTAAGTCAAAACTACAGGAATGAAAAGTATAATTAACCAATTTAGTTTTGTCAAATTACACAATATTCACATCTAAGATGGAAATTTGTATGGATTTAATTATATACACTTGGAATGTTTACTTGAATTTTATTGACGGGTGTCTTTCCCTTGTGGACATTCTATATAAAATTGCCTGCAATAGAAGTGTTGTAAGAACAATCATTTTCATTTCCAAGCAAGCAGGCCGGCCTGAGCATAAGTCCACCAAGTCATGGCTTAAGATTTTTTAAACTAGATTTAAAAAAAATTTCCTCCTATTAAAATTTAGTGTAATATATTAAATATGTTTCAAATCTAAAAAAAAAATGAAAAAAATCCAAACTAACTTAAAATAAATTGATCCATTCAAAATTTGAAAGGCCCATTCAAAAAATTAACATTTTTATCTATTGACAATAGATCCAAAAAAAGACCCCCTTATTATAATTTAGTGTAATATATTAAGTATGTTTTAAGTTTAAAAAAAATTAAGAACGGCCTAAACTAATTTAAAATAAATTGACTCATTAAAAAAATTGAAAGGCCTATTTAAAATAATTAACATTGTTATCCATTGAAAATCATTTTGCAAAAAAACTAAATTACACAAGTATGATTAAATTGATTTATTTATTTCTAAAAATATAAGAAGAGCGATAATCAAGCGATACTTAGAGAATTTTTTCCAAAATTTTTTGAGAAACACAAACCAAACAAGGCCATTGTCTTTACCTTCAAACCTTTTTTTCATTTAATGAAAAAAAAAAATGTAAAAGGCCCAGAAATTTATCGGTTGATTATCTGCTTTGGACTCTAGAAATCTCAGGATAAGCAAGCAAGCAAGCCAGGCCTATATTTTTGTTGTAGATGGATACATAGCAGTTTGAATTTCTTCCAGAGTAAGTCCTTTGGTCTCTGGAACCAGCTTCACAACAAACCAAACGGTTAAACCACATACGCCTGAGAATGCGAAAAATGTTCCTAAAAAAAATAAAAAATAAAAAAATGTTATAGAGCAGACTATATAATGAGAGAGAGAGAGAGAGAGAGAGAAGGAAAATGAATTAGACTTCTTACCTTCTGAGCTGCAGTTCATCAAGAAGTTGAAGGCATATGTAACAATCCAAGTGCCGAGCCAGTTAACTACTGTTATGAGGCTTCCAGCCAGACCTTTCACGTTTATAGGAAATATCTGAAATCAAAATATAATAACAATTTAAAAAAAAAAAAAAAAAAATTAGTTTCAGTTTGTTTGGATCTCAATTTTAAGATTCAATGATGCAAAATTTCAGCTTAATTAGCCTCATTAAGACGCCATAAGCTCAGTTTTTCACCCTTTTTAGCCCAAAAAGCAAAACCCGCTTCATTTGGACCAAAAAAAGTCGATAATATGCCCCATTTTTATTTATTTTTATTTTATTTTATTTTATTTTATTTTTTTTGGGGAGGGGGGAGGGGGGTTCTTAATTTGTGCAGCCCACGGGGTGTATCCGTTATTACCATTCTGCACATAACAATTGAGAAAATGCCATTCTTATCAAGGGCATATTTGTCATTTTGTATTAAAAAGTAAAAAAACTAGCAATGCTGCCAAACACGGTTGCCTGAAAAAACTATTAGAAAATTTTAATGCCAGCAGTGTGCCAAACATGTTGGTTTTTTCTTTTGAAAAAAAAACAAAAAAAAAACAAAAAGAAGAGAAAGAAAGAAGCTAGCATAAAGATGTGTACCAAATGAAGCTCAAATACTTACCTCTGACATTATAATCCATGGAATTCCCGCCATGCCCAGTGAGAAAGATCCTTTAAACACCTGATTGAAGATTCAATCACATCAAAATATAGGATTCACTATAACAATTTCAGCTGAAATATACAAAAGCATTGGGTAAAACAATTGCTTGTACTACCAATCATGCTCTTCTAAGAATGAAAGGTATAGCCGTGTTTGAAAAAAAACAAGTGGAACTGGTAAACCGACCCAATATGGTCCAAACAACCAGTTTGGTAAGATTTTTAGTAGCTTTGGTTCTAGTTTTGTTTTCAAAAATGGTTGAACCATTCAAATGGTTCGATTCGCGGTTTTAAGGCTTCAGCTATGGTTCTAAACCAAACCAAACCAAACCATGATTTATTTGTTTATTATTTTTAAATATTTCTGTTTTTGAAGAAAAGGAAAAAAGACGCTAGCAAGCATCAACCAACTCAACTATACTGGTTATTGTTAGTTTGTTTTCTATTATAAAATATATACATTATCTCCTATTATATAAAATTTCAAGAACCGAACGAAACCAAACTAGTTTCTATGGTTCGGTGCCCAATTACATAGGCTCAACAGTTACGTTGCGGTTCCAATTTTTCTAGAACCTAAGGACTAGTTCGGTCCCTGGCTTATTTTGAAACCGAATCAATCCAATCTGTGAACACCCTTAGAAAGGTAATACTAGTGATCATTTCAAATATGCGTTAATCAAGCCCCCATTGTATGAGAATTCAATAGAAAGAAAAGACTACAGTAGGCATACAATGTAGGGTACTTCCTTTAGACCCACTTTTGATCAATAGAGAAGCAGCAAAGAAATTGAATTTAGATGACAACAACAACCACCAAATGCTTCAAAAGTCCAAATAACAGCTCTTTTTATATTACTCAGTGGTGGCACAAGACTCATGCCCTCCTTGCCACTATGGCTCGGTATGGCTCAAGCCCATTTTGAGGGAGCACCAACAGACCCCCGCATTTTGCAGGCCCATCTAGGCCCCTCCTGGGCTCCTATGGTCACACCCAAGGACGGTTGCCACACACTCCTCGGCCCCTCCTACACTTTTATCTAGAAAAATATATATATATATATATGACAGAGAGAAATGACTGCCAATGGATCAAATTGCATTACCAGTACACCAACCAGTGCCAAGCTTGGAGTGAGCTCCTTCCACAATTCAAGGTCCTGTTCTTAAGAGTTTACTTCTTAGTGAAATGACCATACTTAATTTAAAAATGATAGGCAAAACAAAAAAATTAGATTAGTGCTAGAAGAAACCTGCAACAGGAAAGACAATCCAACGAGGAAGCAGCCCAAGCACGTTCCTCCTGCAGAAATCTGTAAAGGAAGTAGAATTTCATGTGCGCATTTTATGCAACAAAATTTAATTTTCAAACTTACAAAAGCAACTTCCCCTTCATACCACTAGGAGCAGTCTTCGTCCAGATTTATCCATTAAGAGGGCACCAATCAACGTCGCAGGAACCTGAAGAACATTTACAATATCTCATGAATGTGCAAAGAAGAATTGCCAAATAAAATCACAGGTAGAGAGTCGAAAAACCTGAACAACCACCATCGCTATAGTCCCAATTCTGCTTGAAAAACCTACATCAAACCAGACACTCATTTGTTCTCTTCACTTTTCCTTCCCATTAATAATAACTTCAGAAGTACAGACGTGCCGGCATGAAAATTTTCAAAAAAGTAGGACACGAGGGACACACAAAATATATAATTTTATATTTATTATCTGGCATGTATAAGCATAGGAAATTATTATATGTCATATATATGAATATTTAAGAAAAAAATTTAAAATTGTTGGACATCTGTCCAGTAGGTGGTGGGAAGTGTCTGAGTATCATGTCGTGGCAGTGTCTGAGACGCCACACCACCTCATGGTTGATTAGAGGTTTGGAAAGGGGGGTTGGAGTATGAGTGAGGTGGACTCCACTCATGTCATGTTTGGCTAGGAAATGTGTGGGGGGAATTAGTATTCCTCTTGGAGTAGTAAACCTACACTATAGGGGGATTAGCAAAGCTTGGAAACACATGGGATTGAGATGCAATCCTATGGGATTAATGGGTATAAGACTATTTTACCCCTTAGCCTATATGTCTACAATAATAGAAGAAGGGTAATTATGGAATTTCATAGGTTTAATCCCAATCAATTAATACCACCACATTACTTCACAAACAAACACATTTATCTTACATTTCCAACTTAATATCACCATATTACTAATCTACTCATTCAATCCCACTATACTTGTAATCCCATCCAACATAATCCGCCAAACAAAAGTGGCCTAAAAGTGTCCATACTTTTTAGATAGGAACTATTACTTGAGTAGTTTTATTAACCTGCTGATTCGAAAATAGCACTCGCATAGTATACAATCCCATTGATCCCTCCAAATTGTTGCAATGCCATTAGTCCAACTCCAACCTAGATAAAAATGAGCAGCCCATAATATGATTTTTGAAGTCATGAAAGAGGGGACATGCCACAGGCTAGGTTTTTTAGAAGGCTCACAATGAGGGAGTGAGCATATTTCCGCTGAAACAAATCAAATATTTTAGCTTCCGAGAACTGTTGAAGGTTTTCTGTATAAACCTGTAAAGCATTAAAAGCAAGGTCATATTTTTCAAAAACATTAGGGAAAAGTAAACAAAAGAATTATAAATTAAAACTCAGTTCAATAAACTAGACAATGGACATTTTACCAATAAAAAGGACAAACAAATGGAAAAAGAAAATTTACACTTGAATGAACCTATGAGGTCAAAAAGATACTCTAATTTCAGTAGCTTCTTCAGAAATATTTGCACTCTCTCCCCTTAGGCGCTGTAATGCAGCTTCACAATCTGACCATCGATAATTCTTTGCCTGCAGAGAGTTATACCATCATTGAGAACGTCAATGGATGCTTTTATTCTATATAACATTTATCTCTTTTTATTTCTTGATGGAGACAAAAAAAGAGAGTATTTCACACATTATGCAAATAAAAAACAAGAACATAAATGAATCTCAGTGAATTGTAGTGAATCTCAATGAATCGCAAATTGAATCGGACAATCCACTCAAATTTCCAATCAACAACACGATTCAAATCCTTTTGGTTGAAACTCGTGTTGAATTGTACGAATCAAATCATGAATTGCACAATTCTAACAACGATGAATATCAGAGGATCTCATGGTGAAAAGTGCAATACTGTAGTTCTTAAATGTGGTTATAGCACATTGTTGATTTAAAGGTGTCATGTGAAAGCAACAACAAAGGAATTCAGGAGTATGCAAAATTTTAATTAGCACAAAACCACCACAAAAACATCTACTACCGACTAAATTTTAAATGAACTCACCAACCACCTTGGAGACTCTGGAATAAAGAATAGACCGACAAACTGAATTAAGCATGGAATAATTCCTGAAATGATATCAATTAGAAGCAATTCTACTGAACAACCTTCCAATAAATGAAAACAGTAAGCAAAACAAAGTTACCAATTGCAGCCAAGATGCGCCAGGTGATGATGGTTCCAATGAGATACATTATTGATACACCACAAGAATCCAGGAACTGTAGAATCAGAAAGATATATGTGTGCGTGGCATGGATATAGACTAAGCTCCAAATTTATAAGAGTTATGAATTACCTGATGGGCAGTTGTGAATGTTCCTCGAATATCCCTTGGGGTTATTTCTGCTATATATACTGGTACCTGTTTAGAATTGGGAATACAAATACCTTAAGGTCATGTTTGTTTCGTTTGATTGGATTACATGGGACTGTTAGTCATGGGACTAATAGTTATTTATCAACAAAAAAAAAGTTCATAGTTTTGTGATTACCAATTGTTTAGGATTACATATATCATATCCAAGCCACTAGACGTGACATGGCCTACATAGTGTAATAACAATGGTTTGAGGGTATTTTGGTCTTTTAACCCCTTAATCAGTATCTCCCTTAATCCCACCATTTTGTGTATATACAGCCTGGGGGGCTGTTATCGGGATATATAATTCAATCCCATGACCTAATCACCCCAAACAAACATAGCCTAAATGTTTAAAAGTAGTCAAATATGAAATGCAATCTTGGAGCATTACCACGTATGAAAGAAGCCCAATTCCATATCCCAGAGAAAGTCTTCCAAGGTCAAGGCACCAAGCACGCTGTGACAATCATTGAACAATTAATAGTGTACAATCTAAAAAATATAAATGTACAACTACCTAGATATGTACATATGTGTGATCATTTAACCTAAATTCCAGTTAAAGATACAACAAAAGCAACTCTGAAAAAGCATTTTCTCCAATGCAGCATATGGCCCCAAGAAAGAAGAACAAACCATAAAAAAAAAAGCACAATGACCAAAAAGATTGCCAATATCCTATTTCAAACATCTTCGCATGTAAGCCAGTGAACAGTTACTTCAGGGACATCCAATAAATAGAAGCTAGTTAATAGAAGCTATCTCATGAAGTATAATATGATGTCGTTGTTTGTGAAGTTGCTTCCTCTACAAACCTAATGCTCCATTCCATGTGTCGATCAAAATATAAAAAGTTAAAGCATTAAAATTTCTTCATTGTAATCAAATGAAACATAAGCCAATCAAAAGAAAGCTGAGACAAGAAACCTCTGATAACGCCATCGCAAGCCACCCTATGATGCAGAATATGTCTGAGAATCCCAATGTCTACATAAAAACAAACAAAATAAACAATATTTTTTTTTGAGAAGTAACAAAATTAACAAGAATTCAGTAATTGGCACACTAATTAAATTAATTTTTTATCGTGTCTATCAATAATTAAACTCCACAAAGTAATAGGAAAACTTACACCCCTCCGGCCGAAGAGATCTGCAAGCTTCCCACTCATTACTGCACCCAGCATTGCTCCAACAGTCATTATTGAACCAAAAACTGAATACTGCAAAATGGCACCAAGAGGGAATATAAAACAAAATGGAGAAGAGTCGATATATAGCCAAAAATATCCTAGTTACGAATTTGTAACTAATTCCTAATAATAATAAGTTTTGGTTTGTATTGCATTAGCCAAACATTTGTAACAAGCCACAACTAATATTTTCTAGCCTTGGAAGTTAATTATACATCCTGATACAAGTGGAGAATCTGTGGTCCAAATTATATACAAAATGGAACATAAAATTTATACAGGAAAAAAAAATCAACAAATAGTATTGTATATCATGATTCTATGGAAACACACAAGTTATATAACCATTTACATCCAATTATAAGACTAACCTCTGCCAAAGAGAGGCCAAGGTCCTCCATGATTTCAGACTGAGTAGGTGACGAAAATCCGACCTGCATATCAGACATCAAGCATTAGTGTAGTTGGCATTTAATTAAATGATTCCGGCCTTCTTTTAGTCTAAAAAATTCAAGTTGAATAGTGAAACACTCTGGTGGTGCTAAGAAGAGAAGTTTACATGATAGTATCACCAAAAGTCATATATTGCAGTACTAAAAACTACATCATTGGATTAGAGCGAGACAACAATATCTACTGAGAGTTCGTTTGGAAAGTGGTTTTCTTAGTGGCATTTTGGCTAAAATATGAGATGAAAGTACATGAAGTGTTTGGAAATAACTTTTTATTGTTTTACAAAAAAAACATGTAAAAAGTAGAGATAATCCATTTTTTATATGACTTTTTAGCATTTTGGCTTTTTAGTTACTTTTTGGCTAAAAACTTCAACTTCCCAATAAGGCCTAATCTCATATACATGGCCAGGCTTATAAGCCCAAGTTGCTTAAATGTTATTTTGCTACTCTTGTTCTTGTTGTACCTACAAAGGTGCGTGTGTGTGTAAATTAAATGTATAAAGTAAATAAACAATAAAATAAAATAATTCAGAAAATAATTATATAAATTATTTTCCTTTATTAAATGCATATAGAAATTAATGTCGAGACTTGTGTTGGACACAATCTCCTTAAAGTAAATTTCGCCCTCGGTCCGGTGCTTTGAGTTTTACCGGCGTCTACTTCCCAGGATGCAATGACTAACACTTGATTTTACAACACTATAAAATCAAGTTTGGCGAACCAAAACTTTCCTGAAACTCTCTATTTCTTTTCCTAAATTAAATGCAGAATAAATGCAGAAAATAGGAAGACGGAAAGGGGAGAAGAGAGACGAAAATCTAGGGGAAAAAATGTATGTTCTGAATTGCTGGAAGGCTGGCTTTTTATAAGAGGAAAGATGGTTGTTCGAACAGGTGAAAAACTTGTTTAGATAGATTGAACAAGTACCAATCTGTTTGAACAGATAAACAGTTGAATTCAACAGGTGTGAACCTGTTTTTGACCCTTCTGAACCTGTTCGGGACTTGTTTGGGTGAAGAAAAAATTCTGGACCAATTTATTTTGAATTTTGAAACCAAAATTAAAAATAAAAAATAAATTACAAAAGTTTTGGCCGAAAAAGATAAGCATTGGGCCGGACTAGCCCAACTCAACCTCACACCACACACTCGTGCCCAGGCCCAGCCCAACTCGCCAGACCGACCGGATGGACGGCGGTGCGCGCGTGTGGTTTTAATTTTGGGTCCAATGGGTCTAGCCCACTTCACTCATAATCTCACTCTTCCACAAACTTGGGTACCCCTTAGGGTCCATCCCAAGTATCCCAAACTAAGGTATATAAACCCATTCAAAACCTCAAGCCTTTCCAATGTAGGACAAGCACATTTCACAAATGTGTAGGAAACCCACCAAAAACCTAGTTCCAAGAACCTGAAAATGCACGTTGAATTCTCATTCATCCGGAAATAATTTTGAGCAACCAAATACATGAATTTATTCACTATGCGGCATTAAACATGAACCCACTTAGAAACGTTAAAAATAACATTTGGGTCCCACCTTAATTAATGCTCAAATTTAGCAAAAAATAAGGTTATACAAAAGCCATTTTCCAACAATCCCCCACATGAATGGAATTCACGATAACGGACATGCAACAAGATAGGTAGCTTAAGAAGATATACCACATCGAGATAGGTAACTTTTGGTTTTGAACCTCCTCTAGCGAAAGCCTATTAGACTTACTGGCTAATCAGTGGACGCAATACCTTGAACTGTTTAGCTGTTTGTGTAAGCCAAGACAATAGACTACACATAGTGTATTCGCAGACACAGTTTGGTTCTTACGGTTATGTTCATTTTGGCCCTGAACAACGCCTAGTAATTCACGAGTGCTCTAGAGAATTTAGCCTTCTCAATTCTCACAGAACCGGCCTAGTTCATACTCATATTGGTGACTTCTTATTAAGAGTATCCTACTATACCCCACTTGGATGTCCAAACTATAAGAATCATTAAAAGCAAAGCTCATCCTACTAACGCTGTAGGTATCACACTTCTTATCATAGAAATGGGTAGGAGTAAACCTCCTCAGTGATACATGAAGTCATCCATAACTCGATTGTCCCTTTGAACCCAGATCTTAGGATCTCCAGTCAACTAGGTTGGGTTGTCATTTTGGCGACTTTTAAGTCATAGGCTTCAATCCCATTCCCCTCGATAAATGGTACACTTGCTCTCTGGCTAGCCTTTTAGTCGATGGATCCGCAATATTCTCCTTTGACTTTACATATTCTATGGAAATTATTCCATGTGAGAGCAAATGCCTAATGGAATTATGTCTTCGACGAATGTGTCGAGACTTACCGTTATACATATGATTCTATGCCCGTCCTATTGCTGCTTCACCATCACAGTGAATGCATATAGCTGGCACAGGTTTAGGCCACATTGGAATGTCTTCTAAGAAATTACGAAGCCATTCTGCTTCTTCTCCTGTTTTATTTAATGCGACAAACTCATATTCTATTGTCGACCTAGTTATGCATGTCTGCTTAGAAGATTTCTAAGTGACTGCAGCACCTCCTAGGGCAAAGACGTATCCACTAGTGGATTTTGAGTCTTTAGTATCTGATATCCAATTTGCATCGCTATACCCCTCGAGTACTGCTAGATATTTGGTATAATGTACGCCAGAATTCTGGGTATGTCTTAGATACCTAAGTACCCTAATTACTGCTTTCCAATGATCGAACCCCAGATTACTTGTGTACCTACGCAATTTGCTTACAGCATAGGCTATATCTGGCCTAGTGCAATTCATTAAGTACATCAAGCTTCCGATTATCCGAGAGTACACTAATTGTGATATGCCTGCACCTGTATTTTTTGACAAATGAAGACTAATGTCAATAGGTGTCTAAGCAGGACAGTCGTCATGCTTTCCAAATTTCTCCAGAATCTTCTCAACATAGTGAGACAGAGATAAAGCATATCCTCCAGATGTTCTAGTAATCTTTATTCCTAGAATTACATCTGCTACTCCCAAATCTTTCATGTCAAACTTTTTGTTCAATATTTTCTTTGTAGATTTAATCATGTCATTATTGCTTCCAATAATGAGCATGTCATCCACATAAAGACCAACTATGACACAGCCTTTGTCTGTGCTTGTAATATAGATGCATTTGTCACATTTGTTTATCTTAAAACCATCCGAAAGAATAGCGTGATCAAATTTTCCATGCCATTGTTTTAGAGCTTGTTTTAATCCATAAAGGGATTTGACAAGTTTACAAACTTTTTTCTCTTGGCAGGGAACTTGAAACCCATCTGATTGTTCCATACAGATTTCCTCATCTAACTCGCCATTCAAAAAAACTGTTTTAACATCTATTTGATGTATTTCTAGATTATACAAAACTGCAATCGCCAACAACATGCGAATAGATGTTATTCTTGTCAATAGTATATAGGTGTCAAAATAATCAAGGCCTTCCTTCTGCCTGTACCCCTTAACAACAAGCCTAGCCTTGTATTTATCTATTGAACCATCTGCTTTCATTTTTCTCTTGAATATCCACTTATATCCAAGAGGTTTACATCCTGGTGGAAGATCCATCAGTTCCCAAGTATGATTTTGCAGTATTGATTCAATTCACTATTCACAGCCTCTCTCCACAACGGAGCTTCAGGACTTGACATTGCTTCCTTGAAGTTTTGAGGCTCATTTTCTAACAATTATGTCAGAAAATCTGGACCAAATGATTTAAAGATTCTAGCCCTCTTGCTACGTCTAGGTTCATCGGATTCATTATCATTATGGTCTTCACTGCTACCCATAGCAGTATCAAAAGTTCTTTTATTTGAACTTTTCTCTTTAGTTTCCTTATTAGGAAAAATATGTTCAAAAAACGACGCATTTCTTGACTCAATAATAGTGTTTACATGCATATCCGAATTTTCAGATCTATGAACTAAAAATCTATATGCACTACTATTATTGGCATAACCAATGAACACACAATCAACGTTCTTTGGTCCTATCTAAACGTTTTGGGACTAGGGACTGCCACCTTAGCCAAACACCCCTACACTTTGAGGTAATTATAAGTAGGTCGTCGACCTTTCCATAACTCATAAGGTGTTTGATTGAGTTTTTTGTGGGGTACGCTGTTAAGGATAAAGTTAGTAGACAAAATTGCCCCCCCAACAAGTTCTGAGGTACCCTGAACTAATCAACATGGCATTCATCATCTCTTTAAGAGTTCAATTCTTTCTCTCATCAACTCCATTTAATTGAGGAGAATAGGGTGCAGTGGTTTGGTAAATGATACCATGTTCAGAACAAAATTCTTCAAATGGTGCATTATACTCACCACTTCTGTCACTCCTCGCTATCTTAATAGTTCTGCCAAGTGATTTTCAACCTCAAGTTTATATTGCCTAAAAGCTTCTACGGCTTCATCTTTACTTCTCAATAAGTAAACATAGCAATATTGAGTGCAATCATCAATAAAAGTAATAAAATACTTCTTCCCTCCTCTAGTTTGAACAAATTTTAAATCACAGATATCTGTGTGAATTAAACTTAGAGATTCAATACTTCTTTCAACTTTATTAAATGATACCATAGTGACTTTTGCCTCAATACAAATCTCACATTTATGATTAGAATCCAATTCTAAGTTTGGTAAACATTCTAAAGCAACAAGTCTACGCAAAGAATTAAAATTAACAATATTCTAATCTACCATGCCATAAAAAAGAAAACTCAGCAATATAAACAGAAAATGTGTTATTATTATTAAAAGCCAAATTAGGTACAACAGTTATTACATTCAGCTTAAAAAGCCCATCACTCATGTATCCTCGCCCCACATACATTCCACTCTTGAAGAATGCAACTTTATCATATTCAAAGACTAATTTAAATCCATTCTTGACTAACAATGGCCCATAAATCAAATTTTTGCGAATTTCTGGCACATGGAGTACATTGTTAAGAGTGAGTTCTTTTCCCGAGGTCATTTTTAGCATGATCTTTCCTTGTCCTTCTACGGTTGAAGTAGAAGAGTTTCCCATAAAAAGTTGTTCCCCATTTTCCACCACTTTGTAGGTTGTGAACATCTTTTTATCTGCACAGATATGGTGGGTTGCTCCAGTATCCACCCACCACTCCTTGGGATTGCCCCACCAAGTTTGCTTTAGAGACTACTGCAACAAGATTGATGTCTGCCACTCCATCGAAAAGATAAAAATCTTCGGCTAGGTTGGCTTGTGCTGGCTTTTTGGTCGAACTTCCTCCGTCTTTGCGAACGTGACAATCCTTAGCGCGATGTCCATCTTTGCCGCACACAAAACACTTCCCTTTGAACCTCTTGTTGAACCCGTTGTTGATCCTTTTGTTGATCTTACTAGTGGATCCTTGTTTGGGACCATTGCCATCATGCTTCCACTTCTTGTTGTTGAACTTTGACCCATGTTCACATTCCATAACATTTGCTTTAGCCTGCATGACATGGTTTCCTGACTTCTTGTCAAAACCACGGTTGTCTTCCTCAATTCAGAGCCGCACTATTAATTCCTCCAATTTCATCTCCTTACGCTTATGCTTTAGATAATTTTTGAATTCTTTCCAAGATGGTGACAATTTTTCAATGATTGCCGCAACCTGAAAAGATTCACTGAGAACCATCCTTTCCGCATGTATGTCATGGAGAATTAATTGGAGATCTTGAACCTGACTAATAACCATCTTGGAATCCATCAATTTAAAATCCAGAAAATGGCCGACAACAAATTTCTTTGTACCAGCGTCCTGTGTCTTATATTTATGATCTAGTGATTCCCACAGTTCTTTAACAGTGCTTTTGACACTATACACATTGTACAGTGTATTGTCCAACCCATTGAGGATATAATTCCGACACAAAAAATCACCATGTTTCCATGCATCGACTGAGGCAACCACTTGCCGGTCAGTTTCTCCCTCATTCAGTGCCAGTGCCTTTTCATGAGTGAAGCAAGTCAAATTCAATGTCGTAAGATAAAATATCATTTTTTGCTTCCATCTTTTAAAATCATCGCCATTGAATTTTTTTGGTTTCTCCCCATGATTTACCGGTACTACCGGAGTCATCACTAGCACAACAGGTATGGGGGTCGGAATAATAACAGTCTCAGTATTGTTTATTTCTGTTGTCATAATTCTGAGGAAATAAAAAAAATACCCCAATCACAAATTTATATACAAAAGAATTTACACATAAAATAAACAGAATAATTTTTTGTAACAAAATTTCAATAATAAATAGTATATTACTACTATGTTATCAAAGAAATCATTAAATAGTATATTACTACTATTTAAGAAATTAAACAGTATATTACTACTATTTAATTTTCCAAAACAAAATATTTGTCTGTCTATCGTAGAAATAAATAAATAAAAAAAAATCTACTTTAAGATTGTTGTACCCACAAAGGTGTGTGTGTGTGTGTGTAAATTAAATGTATAAAGTAAATAAATAATAAAATAAAATAATTCAAAAAATAATTATATAAATTATTTTTCGAATTAAATGCTTACAAAAATTAATGTCGAGGCTTGTGTTGGACACAATCTCTTTAAAGTAGATTTCGCCCTCGCTCCGGTGCTTCGAGTTTTACCGACGTCTACTTCCCAGGATTCAACGACTAACACTTGATTTTATAGCACTATAAAATCAAGTCTGGCGAACTAAAACTTTGCTAAAACTCTCTCTTTCTTTTCCTAAATTAAATGCAGAATAAATGCAGAAAATAGGAAAACGGAAAGGAGAGAAGAGAGATGAAAATCTAGGGGAAAAAATGTATGTTCTGAATTGCTGGAAGGCTGGCTTTTTATAGGAGGAAAGGTGGTTGTTCGAACAGGTGGAAAACTTGTTCAGACAGATTAAACAAGTACCAATTTGTTTGAACAGATAAACAGTTGAATTCAACAGGTGTGAACCTGTTTTTGACTGTTCTGAACCTGTTCGGGTGGTATGAACCTGTTAGGGACCTGTTTGGGTGAAGAAAAATTTTTTGACCAATTTATTTTCAATTTTGAAACCAAAATTAAAAATAAAAAATAAATTGCAAAACTTTTTGGCCCAAAAAGATAAATATTGGGTCGGACTAGCCCAACCCAACCTCACACCATGCAGCCGCGCCCAGCCAGCCCGACTGGATGGACAACGGCGGCGCGCGTGTGGTTTTAATTTGGGTTCAATGGGTCTAGCCCACTTCACCAATAATCTCATCCTTTCACAAATTTGGATACGCCTTGGGGCCCATCCCAAGTATCCAAAGTTAAGGTATATAAACCCATTCAAAGCCTCAAGCCTTTCCAATGTGAGACAAGCACATTTTACAAATGTGTAGGAAACCTACCAAAAAACTAGTTTCACGAACCCGAAAATACGTGTTGAATTCTCATTCATCCAGAAATAATTTTGAGCAATCAAATACATGAATTTATTCACTATGCGACATTAAACATAAACCCACTTAGAAACGTTAAAAACAACATTTGGGTCCCATCTTAATTAATGTTCAAAGTTGACAAAAATAAGATTATACAAAAGCCATTTCTAACAATTCCCACTAAAAAGCCACTCAAGTCACTTAAAAAAAAAAGGAAAATTATAATTCAGCGGTACTTCTGAAATATAATTACAGATTTATAATACACGTTTACAAACCGTAATGATTAAAGTCATAAGGTTTTCTATGAATCTGTAAATTATTTTTCAAAAGTAGCACTGATTTGTTATCTATTTGTTATTTTCCCTAAAAAAAACCATTGCATATTTGTGGGTTTATTTTAAGCTAACTAAGCACAAAAAGAGGTAGTGTCAACTTTGCACTCAACATTTGTATTGAAAACATAAATGGATATCCCTATGATTCAAAAGTGAGCCCTTTCTCTGTACAAATTTTTTTTTAAATTTTTTTGGCCAGATTAAAAATCAATATGCCTAATTGCTGAACTTTACACAAGCTTATGTATGAATTGAGTGGAATCGATCATAAATTTTGGCAGTAGGAGAAAAATGGAACTTACAGCAGAGCCAAAGACATAAGAACCACAGACGGCAACGAAAGTGCTGAATAAAAGTACAGGTGTGGCCGCAGAGGATGAAGATGATGAAGCACCATGATCTGGGTTTTCTCTGTTAAGCAGAGGAATCGATGTTTGTCCACCTACCATGCCTTCCCTCTCCATAAAAGCGTGTGTGTACATACAACAGGAGATGATGAAGATGAAGATGAAGATGAAGAATGATTTGGGTTTGACTGGTCTCAAGAGTTGTCTGTTTGAGAAATTATTATTATTATTATTATTATTATTTAAAAAATTATTTTACGGTTTGTTTGGTTTTTTTTTTTTTTTTTTTTTTTGGGGGGGGGGGGGGGGGGGGCCTAAAACAATGTGGAGAGAGTGAGTGAAGTGGAGTTTGGTTACGTGGGTGATCATCATCTATTGGATTCGTCAAAATTAAACAGTTTTAATAGTTTGAGTTGACTAACCGTGGATATATTTTTTGCAATCTATTTATGTTTGAGAAGACGGTGGAAGGAGTTTTCCGATCTAATCCGATTCACTAACATTTTTAAAAAAGTTACGTCACACTTTTATGTTTTGTGTATTAAATTTTTTTTTTTAGTAATTATATTTGTTATTTATACCATACGAATGCTGAGTCTTATTTTTATTATGAAAAATGAAAATTAAAAATTTTTGAATCCAAAATAGTACAAAATTATTAGAAAATAGTTCCAAAAAAATGCTCAAAATAGTAAAGTCCAAATGTTAAATCAATTCGCATCCACTCTTCAATCAGTTTAATTCGCATCCGCTAACTAAGTCGACAAATATAGATTGATTTTTCTAAATCTACTTACGTTTAAACAAGAGGTCACTCAACCTAATCTGATCTTTAAGCACTCATACTTCTATGTGTTGATTGGTTTACTTTTTTATTTTTATTTTTTTATAAATATACTCTTTGAGATTTGTTTAAATTATAAATTATTCCTCTAATTTTAAAAATGACATGATGTTCCTTCAAATTTCTAATCACATAATAAAATAATTTTTTTTATTAATAAATTAATTAATAATTTTTAATAATATTATAGATATATTTCAATTAACAATTCTAATAATTTTAATGTAGTATAAAAAAGAGTTAGGAGTGGGTGTTGTCACAACAGGTTGTTGGGATAGCAAAACTATGTTGTTTTGTGTGTTCGATATAAAAAAATAAAAAACTAATATGGAACCACGTGCTAGAGCCCACCTCTTTCATATTCAATCATTAGGTCTTGAACTTTCATTGTTGCACATTTGGGGAAAAACAAACAAAATAACACAGCGTTGTGAACTCTGCTTTGAGAAATATGTTGAAAATTAGCTTTTTTATTTTTTATTTAATATTTTTTGAAAGAATATGTAAAAAAATAAAAACATAATGTGATTTAAAAAAATTACTAAATTAAAAAGCCAAATGTTCTCAAAATGGGCTTAAGTTTGAGTAGTTAGGAGTGGGTGCTATCACAGTAGGTTGCTATTGTTATAACAAAATCTTGCCGTTTTGTGTGTTTGATATAAAAAAATAAAAAATAATATGAAACCACGAGCTTGAGCCCACCTCTTTCACTATTCAATCAATCATTAGGTCTTGAACTTTCATCGTTGCACATTAGGAAATAAAATAAAATAAAATAACACCGCATTGTGAACTCTATTTTGAGGAATATGTTGAAAATTAGTTTTTTAATTTTTTATTTAATATTTTTTGAAAAAATATGTAAAAAAATAAAAAAGTTGTAACAACCCTGACATGTGATTAACTATTAAACCGTGATTAAGAAGGCCTAACAAGTAATTAAGGTGAAATTCTGCATTAATTGCATGTGTTATATGTTATTTGCATTTATATTTGTTGGTCGTAGAAATATATGTTTGTGTTTTTGTTCTGTTATGCGAATTGAAGGCCTTATCGGCATCCGATCACGGAATTGACTAGGTTAATATGTAATAGGGAATTTGTAGAAATTTATGGTAGAGTTAATTAGAATTTGATTCGGAATCAAATATTTAGAATAAAATAATTAGCACTAACTACAATTAATTAGCCTAAGTCAAATTAAGCCTATATAAGGCCACTTCTAATGTATTTTACACATTTTCTTCACTCATTTGAGCTCAACATAAACGTGAAAGAGAGGGAGAGCTAGAGATTGAGACCAAAAAAAAGGAAGATTAAGGAATTAGCTTGAACTTAAGCTAGAGACTTAGAAATTTTGGAGGAACAACTTGGAATTCTGGCAAATTAGGACTTAAAGGTAAGACTTCAACCCTTTAGTTATGTGATTGAGTTGTTAAGCACATGAAATCAAGTGAAAGAGGTGAATTAACATGAGAATTGAGCTTAAAGAATGGAATTGGGAACCAATTCATGCATGCATGTGCATCTCATTGTATATTAAGCATGTTTTCTAAGAAATTCTCACATGCAAGTTCTTATCTTGGCTATGTTTTAAGAATTCAACATGTTTTTGTGCCAAACATCTCAATTGATCATGTTTTGGAAGAAAAGAATTCATGTCACTTCATGCATGCCATATATATACAATTCAAGTTTGTTTATGGATAATTCACTTGCTTTTGGGCCTTGATTTTGCAAAATGATCTTTAATTCATGATGTTTTATAAATTTACAAGTGTTTTCTCAACTTTGGGCTCAAAAAGATGTGTTTTGGAAGGTTAAAGATGAGTTTGGAACTTGGGAGTGCAATCTGAAAATTTCAGAAGTTGCACCCTCCGCTCAAGTGTAGACTCCGCCGCTCGAGCGGAGAATGAGAGCTCTCAGAAGTTTATGAAATTTGCAGACTACTCGAGCGACCAGAGTTGCGCTTGAGTAGAGACCTCAGTCTTGCGCTCAAGCAACCATCGAGTGTCTGTCAAGCGAAAAAATCAAGTAACTAGTACTTTTGCAAATTTTGCAGGCCGCTCGAGCAACCAATGTTACGCTCGAACAGACTACCTTGTTTTTGAAAATTTGACTAAGTGTTCTAAAGTGCATTTTAGCATCCTCATTACATCTTAGGCATTCCTAAGCCCTAATTAAGGCATAGTAATGAGGATAAAAATTAGAAACACACCAAGATAGAATGAAACGAGTTACATGTCTTCCGAGCGTGTGTTTCAATATGTATTTGTTATGTGTTTGCATATAGGTCATGCGCCATAAGCTATTTAGTCTGTCTGCTCTGTTGTTTGCTTTTGGAGCCAATTATGAGTAATAACTTTGTAAAGTTATGTTTACGTTTAAGTATTTTCTTATATGATATGACAAGAAATGATTTGTTTTCTAAAATGTTATGTTTTATATCAATGAATAATTGTCTATATATTGAAAAGTATTCGTGACATCCTTAGCACACGGCCCTTACCCCGGGGTATACCGTGGTTTATGAGTACAAAGCCCTTGCCCGGGGGTAACAATACTGTAGCTTAAGTATGTTATTGTTCCCGGTATCAGAGGTTCGTTTATGGAACTGATCAAGTATGACCCTTAATGCTCTGTATCTGATCTGTTAGCTCTAATGGGTGTACCATGTACGATCATCTGTAAAAATTGAATAAGTACAAGCTTCTGAACTCTGAATAAGAATATGAATCTGTTTCTAATCCGAACGCTGCTCTTCGAATTTGTTATGGAACATCATTCATTAAACCCTTTACTCTAATATTATTCACTGGGCTTTCGCTCACTATTTATATTATGTATGTAGGTGATTAGAAGCGAGACTAGTCTCAGTGATGGCTACCTGGAAGTCTATTGTCAGCCAACCTTTGCGCCTCTTGGGGAGGTTCCCGTCTGAAGAAGTCAAGTTTTTGTGGGTTATGTTAAGGATTTATTTGTTTTATTTTGTTTTTATTTATCCATACACTGAGCCAAGTCCCTTTTGATAATATCTGTATGGAGATACATGACTTATGTAATTTTGATGTCATATGTATATATTTAAGTTTTAAATATTCTATCCCTTGTACGTCAGTACAGCTCTATGGACATTGTATTTTATATATATTTGCTTCCACTAGTCCCTTACATTTTGTTATTCTGTTTAGAGGCCCTCGGTAATCTTAGGATTGCTGGCTGATTACGATGCTAAACCTATAGAGACGGGTTTGGGTCGTGACAAAGATAATGTGATTCAAAAAAATTAAAAAAATTAAAAGCCAAATGTTCTCAAAATTGGCCTAAGTTTGAGTAGTTAGGAGTACGTGTTGTCACAACAAGCTGTTGTGATAGCAAAACCCTGCCATTTTGTGTGTTTGATATAAAAATAAATAAAAAATAATATTGAACCATGTGTTTGAGTCCACCTCTTTTGATGTTCAATCATTAGGTCCTGAACTTTCATCGTTGCACATTAGGAAAAATAAATAAATAAAATAACACAGCATTGTGAACTCTGTTGAAAATTAGATTTTTAATTTTTTATTTAATATTTTTGCATTGTGAACTCTGTTTAAAATTAGATTTTTAATTTTTTATTTAATATTTTTTGAAAAAATATGTAAAAAAATAAAAAGGTAATATGATTCAAAAAAAAATTAAAAAGCCAAATGTTCTCAAAATACTCCTAACCCTTGAGTAGTTAAGAGTGAGTGCTGTCACATCAAGCTGTTGTGATAGCAAAATCCTCCCGTTTTGTGTGTTTGATATAAAAATAAATAAAAAATAATATGGAACCACATGCTTAAGCTCACCTCTTTTGTTGTTCAATCATTAGGTCCTGAACTTTCATCGTTGCACATGAGGACAAAAATAAATAAATAACACAGCATTGCGAACTTTGTTTTGAGAAATAGGTTGAAAATTAGTTTTTTAAATATTTTTTTTACTATTTTTTTAAATATGTAAAAAAAATAAAAAGGTAATGTGATTCAAAAAAATTAAAAAAAATTAAAAAGCCAAATGTTCTCAAAATGGGCCTAAGTTTGAGTAGTTGAATGAGTTGAGACCAAAAAAAAAAAAAATGAATAGAAATCACGTATATTAAAAAAATTGAATGAGTTTGATTAATTTAAAAAATAAAAAACTAAATAAATTGTTGGGTTTCTTTTTTTTTTTTTCCCTACAAGCATGACTATTTGAATATAAACATGTTATATATTTGTATGTATATATGTATGAATGTATGTATGAGAGGGGAATTTATGCCAAGTGAATAGGCCGAGCAAGTTTATGATTGGGCCATACATGTTGTAATTGGACCAAGTTGAGGCAACTTCCTACTGTAGCCCATAATCACAGGGTCCAATTTGGATGTTCTACTGCGGTTCCAACTGAGTGCCCAACTGGGCCGTGTTAGGGAAAATATATGATTCTCCACAAGTAAATCAATCAATGAGAATAAAAACTAATGCGAAAAAATTAAATCAAAAGTAACACAAGAATTTTTACGTGGTTCCCTCAATGTGAGGTACGTCCACGGAATCAAATCTGATTCCACTATCAACCAAATAAGTTTCCAAACAATTACAAACGAGACACGAATGGTCTCACAAACCACCCTTAGGTGAATTCCAAATAATCACAGATAAACAAAGAAGAAAGGCCTCACCAAATAGATGAATCAAAATCTTCAGAATCAGAGTTGTAAAAAATCCAAAATAATTATCCCAAATCAATCCGCACGCTGCCGAAATAAAGCCACAAAATTTATGTCACCAAGCTTTGAATTCACCAATTGATTAACCTAGCAAGCACATCTCAAATCTCTAGCTTTCACCCAAAACAAATAACCACCGAAACTGTTAAAGCAGCCGCTATGTGCCTTGGAAAACAAATACAATATATTTATATATATTGTTGAATTTTGAATTTTGTAATCAAACCCTAATTGTAACCAAATTGGATTGGGTTTCCACAAATTATATATAATATATAAAAATATATTATAACTAATACCAAACCAAATTAAACTCTTTTAATAAACCAATTGGGTCTCAAACTCCAATAAGGAGATATATCCAACAATTCTCCCCCTATCAACTTAGGTGGAGATATCAACCATACCCGCCAAAGTTCGACACTTTAAATGTTTGTCTCTCGACAAAGTTTTAGTCAACATATCCGAAATATTATCATCCGTGTGAACCTTTTTGAGTTGCAACAATTTCGAATCTAACACATCACGAATCCAATGGTATCTTACATCAATGTGTTTTGATCTCGAATGAAAAATAGAATTTTTACTCAAGTGAATAGCACTTTGACTATCACAATAAAGCATATATTTTTCTTGCTTCAAACCCAACTCTTGCAAAAATATCTTCAACCATAACTCTTCTTTGCAAACTTCTGTAATGGCAATAAATTCAGCTTCGGTAGTTGAGAGAGTAACACATTTTTGTAATTTAGATTGCCATGCCATAGCTCCCCCTGTAAATGCCATCAAATACCCCGAAGTAGATTTCCTAGTATCAACATCACCGGCCATATCAGAATCCGTGAACCCATCAAGCATCGGCTTACCATCTCCAAAACACAAACATACCTTCTAAGTCCCTCGAAGATACCTTAGAATCCATTTTACCGCTGCCTAATGTTCTTTACCTGGATTAGAAAGAAAATGACTCACCACGCCAACGGCGTGAGCAATATCCGGCCTTGTACAAACCATGGCGTACATCAAAGAACCAACTGCTGAAACATAAGGAACTTTCAACATCTCTTCCTTGTCTTTCTCACTTGTAGGACATTGATTCGAACTAAGCTTGAAGTGACCTGCAAGTGGACAACCAACCGGCTTTGCTTTATTCATGTTGAACTTCTCAAGAACTTTCCCAATGTAGCTTTCTTGAGACAACCAAATCAGCCCCTCTTTGCGATCACGAACAATTTTCATACCAAGTATTTGCTTTGCCGGTCCTAAATCTTTCATAGAAAAAGATTTACTCAATTCTAATTTCAACTTGTTAATCATGGTAAAATCTTGACCCACAATTAACATGTTGTAGACACCCCATTTTTGACCGACCTTAAGACTCAGACGTCACCGATTGAGCGCTTGGTGATGTTGCATAATGTGCTTGTTCAGAAGTTTCAGAGTCGCGACCGTGAGCCCCGCCTCCGGACTTCCGAACCCTCTTCTATGCCTTGCCTCGATTTGCGAACCAGACTCGGTTTTCTCTGTTTCTTTTCCTGAGGGGAGGGAGAGGTCCCGTAGACCATCTCTCAGTGGCCGTGGGCTACATTTTGTGGCTGTAGGCCATTTTGTCCATTTCGGAGCCCGGTTTCCAGTTTTTCGGGACCGTTGGCCGTGTGCCTCGGTTCGGGACCGCCTAACCATCTCCGTTTGCTCTGGTTTTTGGCATGTGTCTTATTTTCTCCCTTTTGAGGGACACTGAGGTCTGAGAGACCCACTTCGTGGTCGAACACCACTCCCGGTGCCTAACAGCCAGTTTTCGGGGCCTCGGGCTGCGCGTTTCGGCCCCTGAACCTTCATTTTGCATCGGTTTGGGCTCATTTTTGGTGGAGACCTTATTTTCACTGTTAGAAAGCTTGTAGGAGGGTGGGAGGCCAGCAATTTTGCTGAAAAGCCAACTTCTTTTTGGTCAAAAGTGGTTCAGCATGAATTCGGAAAGGAGAAAAATTTGCGCGGCTTCACCGAAACGGGCGTAAATCTTTGCACAAGAGGAATTAAGATATGAGGCCACCACCATTGGAAAGCTTACTTCCGGGGCTTCATTTTGCACTCAAGAATCTCCCAAGTCCAAGTCCGGGGGGGGAGATGTGGTTGGTTGAAGTCTGGTTGGACTGAATCTGCGCGGCTTCACGGAAAAGGGCATAACTTTTTCTACAGGAGGAATTTTAATGCAAGGTTTGCGCCATTGGAAAGCTAACTTCTGGGGCTTCATCCTAGGTGGCCGGCCGGCCACTTTCCCTAGCCGGCCGGCTAGGTCAAAGGGAAAAAGTGGCCGGCCACCCCCTAGGATGAAGCCCTAGAAGTTAGCTTTCCAATGGCGCAAACCTGGTATTAAAATTCCTCTTGTAGAAAAAGTTATGCCCTTTTCCGTGAAGCCGCGCAGATTCGGTCCAACCAGACTTCAACCAACCACATCTCCCCCCCCGGACTTGGACTTGGGAGATTCTTGAGTGTAAAATGAAACCCCGGAAGTAAGCTTTCCAATGGTGGTGGCCTCATATCTTAATTCCTCTTGTGCAAAGATTTACGCCCGTTTCGGTGAAGCCGCGCAAATTTTTCTCCTTCCCGGATTCATGCTGAACCACTTTTGACCAAAAAGAAGTTGGCTTTTCAGCAAAATTGCTGGCCTCCCACCCTCCTACAAGCTTTCTAACAGTGAAAATAAGGTCTCCACCAAAAATGAGCCCAAACTGATGCAAAATGAAGGTTCGGGGGCCGAAACGCGTAGCCCGAGGCCCCCGAACACTGGCTGTTAGGCACCGGGAGTGGTGTTCGACCACGAAGTGGGTCTTTCAGAACTCAGTGTCCCTCAAAAGGGAGAAAATAAGACACATGCCAAAAACCAGAGCAAACGGAGATGGTTAGGCGGTCCCGAACCGAGGCACATGGCCAACGGTCCCGAAAAACCGGAAAGCGGGCTCCGAAATGGACAAAATGGCCTACAGCCACAAAATGTAGCCCACGGCCACTGAGAGATGGTCTACGGGACCTCTCCCTCCCCTCAGGAAAAGAAACAGAGAAAATCGAGTCTGGTTCGCAAACCGAGACAAGGCACAAAAGAGGGTTCGGAAGTCCGGAGGCGGGGCTCACAGCCGCGACTCTGAAACTTCTGAACAAGCACATTATGCAACATCACCAAGCGCTCAATCGGTGACGTCTGAGTCTTAAGGTCGGTCAAAAATGGGGTGTCTACAGTTGCCCCTCTTTGACAGAACTCAGAAGTCATAAGTGACGGGAGTGAATGTCAAAGCCCAGAGACGACCCATTTTTGACGAGGCCGAAGACATAGACAAACGTACAAGATAAACAGAGATGTGCCCGCAGGCATGCCCGCAGGCAAGGGGGCAAAATGCAAAGCGATATGAAGGAAGATTTTGATAATTGGACTTATACGCTACGCGAAGCCGGTTTGAAAATTGGACTTACACGCTACGCGAAGCCGGTTTGAAAATTGAGGATTCATGCAATGCACTGTAATGTAATAACTGAAATGCAATGTAATAGCTAGGAAGTGAAGGTACCTCACAGGGGCAATTGGCAATGACTTACCTCATGCTGCTGGGGATCTCCCGCTTCTTCTCAGTTGAACCACAGGTACCACTTTTCTCCCTGACTATGGTTGCAGCTTTCCCTATTCTTCAACAAGGTGACAGACTAGGTTGGATCAGTATCCAGAATTGAGGTGCATACAGATGCTATCTCAATCTATGGGGCTGCCATACAGATTTCAAGCCGAGGATACACCCCTGGGTATTTAAACTAGACTTTAGTCTCGGAAATCCCGAACCTTTGTGTTCTAGGCATAAGCCATTCGAACTCTAGTTTCCACCGTCTCAGTTGGTCTCCTAAGAACTCACTGCAAACATAGGCAGGTGGCTATACCAGACCACCGGAAGTCGTTCGGGCACGACAAACACCAAAGGATTTGCACCTTTAGAGGATTTAAGGTCTCCTAGACCGGGGAGTGCACAAGACAGTGCGAAGAAATGCAAGTGCTATGCGCAGAATGGCGCGAATGATGATGCAGGATTTAAGGTCTCCTTAGACCGGAGGATTTAAGGTCTCCTGGACCAGGGAGTGCACAAGACAGTGCTAAACAGATGCACAAAATAGTGCGATGCTAAAGGTGTACAAAACAGTACGAGCAAGGTGAATGCACAAAACAGTGCGATACAGATAAGGTGCGCAAGATAGCGCGATACAATGCACTAACAAGTACAGGTGAGATGCGCAAGATAGCGCGAATGGCACAATGCACAAAATAGTGCGATACGCTAAGCAGCGCGATTGATTCGAAATGCACAAGACAGTGCGAAAAAGGTGCGCAAAATAGCGAAAATGATAAACTGCACAAAACAGTGCGATTGAGGTACGCAAAATAGCGCGAATGTAAACTGCACAAAATAGTGCGATTGAGGTGCGCAAAATAGCGCGAATGATAAACTGCACAAAACAGTGCGATTGAAGTGTGCAAAATAGCGCGAATGATAAACTGCACAAAACAGTGCGATGCGCAAAATAGCGCAAATGATAAACTGCACAAAACAGTGCGATGCGCAAAATAGCGGGAATGATAAACTGCACAAAACAGTGCGATGCGCAAAATAGCGTGAATGATAAACTGCACAAAATAGTGCGATTGAATGCATCTCCTATGCAAGTATGGGGGCATTTTCCATGCAAAAGATACAGGCATTTTCCATGCAAGTATGAAAGCACAATCTACGCAATTTTGAAAGCAAGCATATCCTATGCACGAATCATAACGACGCGCGGCACACATGCAACAATAGTGTATATGAAAGTTCACATTCTATGTAGTAGAGGAGCATCAAACATGTACTCTAGTGCCTCTGATTTACCTCTTAGAGGACTTTGCAACGCACTTAGCTCAAAAGGGCACACCCTGTTCATATTGGCGAGAGGTAACATCTGCTGCTGCTGCTTTAATGGCCATTCTGACTTGAAGCATGCTTAAATTTGGAGTAGAGGCACACTCATTCTTCAGAGCACTGACAAGGCCTGAAGAGGTACATATGGAATGCAATCTCAGAATTTTCTGAAGGTGAAACACACTCATATGCTCAAAATTTGCCCTCTTTTGCTTTTGCCTTTGCTTTGTAGTCTGGAACCTATATAGCTTCAAATAGGTCCTAGTTTTGCTGTTCTGACATGACCTGGGTTGAACCCCGCGACTTTATGAAAGAACCAATTCTGTTTTGCACAAATGTGGAGAACAACACGGCACTCGGAGCACAAAATGATTTTATTTTTGGAATTGATAAATGAGCTCTCGACCGGGTATCGAGCCTACGACTGAACACAGCAAAACGACTCAACAAGGAAATAAAAGGCACACAACCTAGACACATCGAGTAACACTCGAAACGACTCGAAACAAGAATCGAGATAAAACAAAAAAGACACGACACTCAGACGTGCACAGGGAGCCTGTTTCACCGGGTAGTGTTTCCCACCCTTTCTCATTTGTGGTTCTCACATCACTCGGCTATGAAGCTCGGTTTTTCTCACAAAACCCTTTTCTCACTTTTCTCTCACCGTACATCTCTCTTTTCTTTAATCTCTCATTTTAAATCCCTCCCCTGGGTGATTGACGGATAAACAACAAATTGTGGGCTCGTACCCCTAGCATTCTGCTAGATTCTCTTTCTTCCGATCACAGCTAGTGAATTCCTCCCACGGAAAGGTCGCGCTACAACTGGGTGTGTAGCAAATCTGCAGCTAACATCAGTTGATGATGCTTTGCTGAGGAGTTTGGACGTGATAAGATCTGTCCAGATGATGGAGTGGAATATCTTGCCCCATTCTAGTTCGTGCTTCGCACTTGGCTTGATACCTCGTTGGTTGGAGGATGTGAGAGCTTTCTGCCATTTGTTGTGCCCTTTTCTGGCGAATACGGTGCCCTTTCCGACAAGTAGAGTGCCCTTTCCGGCAAGTATTTTGATAAAGGGGAAAAGACAGAACACCTGACTCAACTGTGCCCCTAGTTCATTATTTTGACCATTTTTTGTTTTTGCTTTCTACTAAAACAGTTTGACCAAAATGAGAGTTAGATTAACATGCTTGTTCAATTTTCTGATTTAAAATCATGCAAGTTAGGCCATGAGCCCTGAAAATTTTCCTCTTTTGGGTCCAAGAAATGGTCCAGTTTTGAAAATGGAATACTTTTCGAGAAGATTAGTCAACCTCAGTAAAAATTCTCAAAAACTATTTTTGCAAATGACCACTGCTCAACGAGCACGGAACCTACTCTTGAGATGCGCAACCTCGGATCCATGGCAATGAAAAATTGCTCCTTGTCTGAAGGACACTGCATGGCAACGGAAAGTTGCCCCTTGTTTGAACGGCACCGTGGCGCATTGAATGGCGACGGGAAGTTGCCCCTTGTCTGAATGGCCCCGCAGCGCATCGAATGGCAACGAAAAGTTGCCCCTTGTTTGGATGGCACCGCAGCGCTTTGTGGGCAATCCTCAGAGCGACGAACGCAACCAGACTCTCAGATACAGAGAAGACAAAGATGACCAAAACCATCGCATGGACACAATCGAATTTGAAGTGTTTTACGGCTGGACTTCAGAATGAAGTTGCCTACGTATCCCAAAGATGGGAATCAAGCCTTACGTAGTTTGGGGTTAAGGTACACTCGGGTATTTAACCTCTCCTTTTGCACTCTAACTTTTGCCAAGGCGTCCGTTGCGGGTTTTCGACCTTGCGAGCTTTGTTCTTCTTCTTTTTTTTTTCAATTTTTGTATCTTTTCATTCTTTTTTCTCTTCTTTTTTTTTGTTCTTTTCTTTGCATCTTTCTTTTTTGTTCTCTTTTTTTTTCCTTTTGCATTTTTTTTTGCTTCTTTTTTTGTATTTTTCTCTTGCTCTAACTTTTGCCTGGGTCGCCCTTCCGGGTTTTCGGCCCAGCGAGCCTCTCAAGGGTAAAAGTGTAGCTTTGTCCATGCCAAATGGTTTTAGGATCTCGAAGCCATCTGTATCCAAGAGAGTGGCTGTTGTATCGATTTGCAGAAGGATCCATCTTCGGCTCTTCGAGTACATCGGACATTTTCGCCCCTAGTTCGAGGGGTGTTTCTGTTCTAGCTTCGCAAGCTTCTTCTGACGAGGTCTGATCTTCTTGATCTGACTTTGGTGCCTCTTGTTCGAGGGCTGTTTCAAATCTGGCCACACAGGCCTCATATCGCGGTTGACCGTTGAACACTCTGAATCCAAGGTCAAGGTTTGAAAGCAAGGGCTCAAGTCTCGAGGCTGAGAGCGATCTTAAGCTGCACAATCTCAAGAGCGACTCCACACAAGTCTTCGCAGGACCGCGCAAAACATTTTGTTTTTGAAAATTTTTAAGAAAGCGACAAATCGCTCGCGCTGAAGATAGTGTGAAACCAGTCTGGATCAAGCCAGGGTCCTTCTCAGTACTCACGTTAACAAACATGATTTCATTCATTAAGGGCTTAGCATGCATCTCTTTCTCTCAATTGATCAAAATTTTGCAAAACCCGAGGAATTCCTTCCTCTTTGTTTTCAATCACAATGTTCAAAAGGTTTTGAAAACTTAGGTCAGTGCAATGAATTCAAGGCATAGAAAAGTAGGTGAAAAGTACTGCCGTTTGATTCAAAATTTCTGGCACAATTGGCACACGACCGAGGCAAACACAAGAGTGAAAATCACTGCTGTTTCATTCAAAAAAAAACTGTTGGCACAACTGGCTCCTTGGCAGAGACAGACTCAAAACAAAACGAAAAGACAAACACAAAACAAAATGGTGATGCCCGAGGTAACACCCCCCCCGGAATCACCCGACTCCTATACAATAGGACTGACTCGATACAACAAGATAGACCCAAAACAAAAAGACTGACTCAAAACAAAAGGACTGACTCAAAACAAAACAACAAGACTGGCCCAATACACAAGTTAGAATGCAAAATTAACAGCACTTGTACATTGCTTAGAACAGTGCATGCCATCCACCACAGCTGGAGTAATCTGAGCGCCATCCGTAGGTGGTTCATCCCTCGATCACATCACATTATCCCCTACAAGTTCACTGATCAAGTGCCGATAGACTTTGCAGGACCTGGTGCGGGGATGACCCCATTGTCAAATAGATCCTGTACTTCATGGTGAAGACGGAAGCAGGCGTTGGTAGTATGGCCAGTTTGTTGATGGTACGCGCAGTACTGGGTAGTATCATGTGTAGCCGGAAGAGGGTTCGGGAGAGGCCGAGGCTCAAGGGGTTTGAGATGGCCTTGTCCAACAAGGATTTGGAGAGCTTTGGACAAAGGCATATAGAGGGCATGGAAGATCCTCCGACCTCGGGGTTGGTACTTCAAGGCTTGTGGATTTTTACTAGGCGCACCAGCAAAGGGATTGGCAGGCGCTGACTGGGTTTGCTGATCTCTTCTGAGTGGATGATTAGAGCTAGCAGGATCGTCTCTGGTATGATGACCTTTCTCCCGGCTTGCCCCTTGATTCAAACTGCCCCTAAGTTGAGTAGCGAAAATGTCGTCCACAGTTTTTGCAACAACTGCGAGCACTTGCTCTCTTGTTCAGTCCCTCGGCTTTCAAAGCCTCAACAGCCAACAGAAGATGTTCATTGGGATCCATGTCCGCCCCTATCTTGTACCTTCCACTCGCCCCCACTTTGCCAAGGGATTGGCCTTCCTCAAATGCAGCCCGTCCCAACATCGGGGAGCCTTTTGACATGAAGTTCCCGGTATGTGGTGTGGTCGATGATGGAGCCAATGTCCCGGAGGCCAGATCTGTCACGGTTTTTTGAAGATCTTTAATTATTCCCATCAACTCAGAAGTAGTGGGTTCACGGGTTTGAGATGGTTGAGGTTCAGGTGCACCCATCATGCATAAGTCTATGCTTTCTGGGATAAACACCTCAGGCTTGGGTAGATGGGCCGGGGTGATGTATATGCTGGGGTCAAAGGTGGATGGCAGTTTGTGGATGTGATTGAGGTAGGCAGGAGATGTTTGGTCATTGGGGTCTGAAGGTGGAGCTATCGTCCGGTTGTCGATGAGATTTTGGACCTCATGACGAAGGCGGTAGCAACGGTCGGTGCCATGACCGCGCTGCTGATGGTACACACAGTACTTAGCGGGGTTATGCCTGGCTGGGAGTGGGTCGGGAAGAGGTTGAGGATCGAGGGATTTGAGATGCCCTTTTTCCATCAAGGCTTTTAGTGCGCTAGTCAGGCTCATATAGAGGGGGGTGAAAGTTCTACCCTGAGCTCGGGCTAGGCCAGCTGCTTGTAGGCTTGGTTTGGCAAAAGGGTCGGCTGTGGCGACTGTATTGATTTCGGTGGGTTTGGGAATAGCGCTACTACCAGCATTGGTACTCCCTGAAATCACCTTCCTTGTCAGTTCCCTTGTCCTGGGAATGATCCCGTTATTGAACGCATTCTCGACTTGAACCCCCAGTTCATGCAAACTTTTGAAAGTGAATAGTGGAGCGACTATCAACTTTTGCAACATATCACGCTCAAGGTTTCGGACCATCATCTGCACTTGATCCCTCTCAGAAGGGCGACGATATGTCATTTGTGCTGCCTTTGCTCTCCACCTTGCAACAAATTCCACAAAAGGCTCTGTTGGGTTCTGGCGAGTTGCTTCAAGCTCTTGGATGGTCATATCAACTTGGGTATTGTAGGAATACTGATCGACAAAGGCCTCAGCCAGTTCTTCCCAGTTTTGCTTCACTGTATCCCCCAATTTGGCATACCAAGTGGCTGCTACACCCGACAGGGTTCTTCCATACAGAGAGAACTTCTGTGGCTTAGTCAGACCCATCGGCTTCAGGACATCTAAGAAAAGTCAGATATGTACCATTGGATCTCCAGACCCGTCGAAACGGTCGATATATGGCATTTTGAATATGTCTGGGAGCCGGATGGCAGCCTCGGTGCGCCCATCCTCAATGTCAGGAATGAAGTTAAGGCCCTGTGCCTTTTTGAATTGCTTCTCAAGGTTTGCAATCTTCATTGTAGTCAGATTGAACTCATCAACATGAAAGGGTTGAGTTCTCTCATTAGGCTGCACCAGGGGTCTGAGCACCTGAGCTTAAGCCAACCCTTCTCGAGGATTCAGACACTGCAAATCTTCAACTGGCGGAATTAGGTCAAAGTTCGGCTGGGGTCCCAAAGCTGGATGTGAGGCAGATGCCCCAGATGGGCGCTGCGTTTCAATACTGGTCTCAGCCTGCATGGCAGTTCCCTGATTTAGCGCTGCTATCACGGCCGCAAATTCTTCCGAACCTTGTGCCATCACGGTCTGCTGAGTCTGAACAAAGGTGATGTGACTGGCGACTGACGGATTAGATGAACAGATGAGCCCTGACCGGCTTTTCTTTACCTTGCCTCAGCGAAAGAACACTGGTTGCCCTTGAATTGAATTTCTGACCTGACAAAGTCTATCAACACGGATCCAATGTACCCGGGGGATATCGGAGCCTTCTGAAGCTATGGTTCCAAGACTACCTAGCAAAAGGGGAAAACATGCAGCATCTCAGCCTGATTTTACCTGAACAGATATGAGCCTATTTGAATGAGTGTGCTCTCTACTGAATTCTGCCCCAAATCTGAGTTTGATACCCACAGGTAAAGCTGACTCCCAAATACTGATAGTAATGCCCGCAGGCCTGATGCCCAAACTCATACACTGATACATGCATTCCTGTAGAGACGCACTCTAAAGCACATAACAGATAAGTGAGAGCCAAAACACCCCTATGTTGGGGTAGGGTTTCCCTGTCCTATTTTGTCAGGAGCTAGGGTTTCACTACGCACGCAGCGGTTTCAAACAACCTATAAACGGGTAAGCAACCTGTCCTAGTTTGGAATGGTCACTATGGATCCGAATATGCACTAGGTCGAATGGTCAAAAAGGGTGCCCCGGTAAAACCAGGGTTTGTGTTCCAATACTGGCAGAGCCCACAACCGGTCAGCCTTATGGTCATGCCTTGACAAGACAAGCCTCCGACAAACCGTTCAGGAATAGTAGATGGCAAACACGGTGTCCTAGGCGCACCAATGCAAATGCAATGCAAAGAAACACACAAGTGTAGTCAAAAACAGGTATCATGAGTTCGAGTCAAGTTCTCTAAATCCCCAGCAGAGTCGCCAGAAACTGTAACAAGCCCGCGGGGGACCTCGCTACAGCTCGGACTCGATTCGTGTCACGGTTCTTAATCTGAACCAAAGAGTCCAAATCTGGCAAATCGTTTTGAGAAAATAGATTTTTGAAAGAAGTGCCAAACATGGACTGCTTTGCCAGATACAGAGTCGCCACCTAAATATTTTGTTTTGGGAAATTTAGGAAACCCTGACTCGTTGCCTAAGGCCACGTGTCCGTCATCACCAAAGTTGCCTCGGCTCGGGAACTTGGGTACGATTGGGGAAGGTCACTTCGTGAGCACCCCCGCTCGCCCGATCAAAGATCGGCCTCTACTAACCATGATATCTATTTTTGAAAACTTTGTATGTCCTTATTCCGGTTATTAGCCTAGGTTACTATGTGATGCACACAGCATATAAGTATAGACTGGGTCGCCCGAATTGGAACAAAACATTTCATGCTTGTTTATTTGAAAGATGATTTGCTACTCGCAAGTAGGCTTAAAATGCAGATTTTGCCACCCGCAGGTGGGCTTAGAAAAGATGGTTTTGCCACTATCTAGTGGGCTTAAAACAAACAGTTGATGATTTATTCCAATCCAAGTAACCTAACCTTCACCCACAGGCATTCAGGCAGTTATATCAAATAAGCATTTAGCCTCATGGTAAGCATGCTATTTATGGCAGTTACTCACACGCATGCAAGGATGCTAAAGCATAAAACTCACTGAGTACTCCAAGCCAAAACAAAAACTCATTAGAAATCATGCATGAATCCTAAGTATACAGAAATGCCTAATGCAACACATGCAAAAATGCAACTATAGCAGGCTCGGCTATTCTAAACATGGCATATGGAATGCTACAGCTAACATGTATTCAACTTGTAATTGAAATACAAATGTAGTTAGTATGATGCGCCGAGCCCGGTGCATGCAAAACAAATGAATGATGCAAACATGCTGTCATACTATATGCTAATTGAAACATGCCCTAATCTAACCATCATAAGCGGATAAATAAAAGGGAGAAAGACGTGGGGTTGGAAGACAAACAACACACGCACGCACACTTATTACAATTATGCCCTCGCGCAGAGGGTCCGAATAAATAATACAGTCCCGAATAAAAGAATATTACAGTCCAAATAATACAGTCCAAATAATGTACAAATTCCTAATTAATTAACAAATTAACTAAGAAAACTGTAAACTGGCATGCAAGCCAGGGACTGCCTTGACTCCGCTCCGGATTGATGAATGATGCATGCCCGGGTTGCCTTTGCGCGGGAATCCATGACGATGCCCCAATTAGCCTCTGTTTACACCTTTTCTTGAAATGCGTGCCAAGCTCCAAAAGGTCGCTGATTCTTCATTTTGCTGCAACAGAGAGCAAGAAAGGGGCATGGCAATGTATTTTCACAAATGTATGCATGCCTCGATCCTCGTGCCACCAATCACGCATATCGATGCATGCTGGCCGAGGAGTCGAATTGTGCAATTCAATATAGAATGAATGCACGTATAAACACAACAAAACCTAACTCCATCATGGATGATCCGGAGTGTCGGTGACTGGGGAATTGAGACGCGTTCCGTCACTCGGAGTACGAAACGCACCTCGTTTCCCACGCCCGGGCTAACTCCTATTCCGAACGCAATGCGATATGCATGACATGCATGAATGCAACTAAGATACAGCCTAGTATGCACTATGTTGTGAAAATGAGATGCCTCGAGATGCGTGCACACGGGCATGCAAACCGAGGCAATGGCATATGCAATGCAATATGGCTAAAATGGCATATAGAATGCAACATGGACTTATACTAACATGAGAGAGCCTCAGCCACACTCACATAAGAGGCCGATGGATAAAAATGAAGCGCCTCGAAATACGTGCACACGGGCACGCAAACCGAGGCAATGGCATATGCAATGCAATGGCATGGAAAATGATATGCAAACATGCTAATGGAATTTTAGCACTGAAATGTGGGGGAAAACAGCCCCGAAATGAGGTGAAAGTACATCCGATGCATGGAATAGTCCCGAAACATGAATTTTGGCACCCGAAATGGCCTATAACTATACCGAACATGCACAATATGGACATGCAATGAATAGACAGTAGCAAGGCAGCCCCAAAATTAGCATTTTACCAGTTCAAAGCATGGCCAAACAGCAAACAGAAATAGGGCACCTGCAGCCAAAATGCCAGGCCGGCCTGCTTCTTCAGGTTGAGTACATTCCAGCTGTGCCTTGGTTTTCCCCCAAAAATATCTATATCCGGGGGACCCTTTTGGAGGGAAAAGAAGCCTCATTTCCCTCCACTTTTGCCTAGACTCTTCTCTCCCCCTCTTGCCTATATAGTTGGCCTCCCAACTCAAGAGAAAGGGTGACAAGAATTGCTTTGAAGATATAGATACATATCTCTCCATTTCCTTCAAGTTTTGGCTCAATTTCTTCATCATCATCAAGCTCTACCACCACCACTCCATTCCAGCAGCAAGGAGGGCTTCTCAGAGGCTAAAGATGCTGCAACTTGGTCCAAGAAGCAACCAAAGATTGGTCTACAAGGGTGAGTTGCCATTTCCTTCTTTTTAGCTCATTTTTTGCAACATTTCTTAGTCTCTATTTATTTTTTCTTTGAGCTCCGGCCATAACTGAAAGTGGTCATTTTTTGAGCTTATTTTCACCTTTCATTAAGGATTTTTCTCTGTTTGAGTTTTCTTTTTGGCACTTGCTTCAATACCCCTTTGTATACCATCATTCTTGCATGATATTTTTGGCCTATATGTGATCTGTTTTGGAGCATGATGTAAACTGTAAATAGGCTTATTTTGAGCCCCTATTCAACATTGAAGAAGGGCTCAACACTGTTTGGGACCTCCATGCTATACTTGCCTTTATATTCTCTTTTGGGTCCCATTTTTGCATGCCTTGGAAGCCCCTGATGTTGCTGTTTTTGGACTTTGGTCCGAACTAAAAACAGCCATATTTTGACCCCCTTGTCATGTTTCATTAAGGGTTTTTGGCTGTTTGATGAATGTTTTGTATACTTGCTTCTTTGGCCACCTTTTGGCCCATTTTCTTGCATAAGAGCTTAGCCATATCTATGTTTGTTTTTGGGGTTTTTACAGTTCTGTAAATATGTATATTTTTGGTCCCTCTTCAGTGTTATAGAAGAGTCTTTTTCTGTTTGGGCTTTGCATCTACCACTTGCTCCTTTGTCCATTTTTCGGCCCAATTCTTGCATAAGAGCTTAGCCATACCTATGTTTGTTTTTGGGGTTTTTACAGTTCTGAAAAATGTCATATTTTGGTCCCCTCTTCAACTTTGTTGAAGGGCCCTAATCTGTTTGAGGACAGCAGCTGTGAGTTGCTTCTTAATTTCACATTTAGGGCCATTTCTCGCATGCTAGTTTTGCTCTATTTCTGTTTGCTGTTTGGCCATGCTTTGAACTGGTAAAATGCTAATTTTGGGGTTGCCTTGCTACTGTCTATTCATTGCATGTCCATATTGTGCATGTTCGGTATAGTTATAGGCCATTTCGGGTGCCAAAATTCATGTTTCGGGACTATTCCATGCATCGGATGTACTTTCACCTCATTTCGGGGCTGTTTTCCCCCACATTTCAGTGCTAAAATTCCATTAGCATGTTTGCATATCATTTTCCATGCCATTGCATTGCATATGCCATTGCCTCGGTTTGCGTGCCCGTGTGCACGTATTTCGAGGCGCTTCATTTTCATCCATCGGCTTCTTATGTGAGTGTGGCTGAGGCTCTCTCATGTTAGTATAAGTCCATGTTGCATTCTATATGCCATTTTAGCCATATTGCATTGCATATGCCATTGCCTCGGTTTGTGTGCCCGTGTGCACGCATCTCGAGGCATCTCATTTTCACAACATAGTGCATACTAGGCTGTATCTTAGTTGCATTCATGCATGTCATGCATATCGCATTGCGTTCGGAATAGGAGTTAGCCCGGGCGTGGGAAACGAGGTGCGTTTCGTACTCCGAGTGACGGAACGCGTCTCAATTCCCCAGTCACCGACACTCCGGATCATCCATGATGGAGTTAGGTTTTGTTGTGTTTATACGTGCATTCATTCTATATTGAATTGCACAATTCGACTCCTCGGCCAGCATGCATCGATATGCGTGATTGGTGGCACGAGGATCGAGGCATGCATACATTTGTGAAAATACATTGCCATGCCCCTTTCTTGCTCTCTGTTGCAGCAAAATGAAGAATCAGCGACCTTTTGGAGCTTGGCACGCATTTCAAGAAAAGGTGTAAACAGAGGCTAATTGGGGCATCGTCATGGATTCCCGCGCAAAGGTAACCCGGGCATGCATCATTCATCAATCCGGAGCGGAGTCAAGGCAGTCCCTGGCTTGCATGCCAGTTTACAGTTTTCTTAGTTAATTTGTTAATTAATTAGGAATTTGTACATTATTTGGACTGTATTATTTGGACTGTAATATTCTTTTATTCGGGACTGTATTATTTATTCGGACCCTCTGCGCGAGGGCATAATTGTAATAAGTGAGCGTGCGTGTGTTGTTTGTCTTCCAACCCCACGTCTTTCTCCCTTTTATTTATCCGCTTATGATGGTTAGATTAGGGCATGTTTCAATTAGCATATAGTATGACAGCATGTTTGCATCATTCATTTGTTTTGCATGCACCGAGCTCGGCGTATCATACTAACTACATTTGTATTTCAATTACAAGTTGAATACATGTTAGCTGTAGCATTCCATATGCCATGTTTAGAATAGCCGAGCCTGCTATAGTTGCATTTTTGCATGTGTTGCATTAGGCATTTCTGTATACTTAGGATTCATGCATGATTTCTAATGAGTTTTTGTTTTGGCTTGGAGTACTCAGTGAGTTTTATGCTTTAGCATCCTTGCATGCGTGTGAGTGACTGCCATAAATAGCATGCTTACCATGAGGCTAAATGCTTATTTGATATAACTGCCTGAATGCCTGTGGGTGAAGGTTGGGTTACTTGGATTGGAATAAATCATCAACTGTTTGTTTTAAGCCCACTAGATAGTGGCAAAACCATCTTTTCTAAGCCCACCTGCGGGTGGCAAAATCTGCATTTTAAGCCTACTTGCGAGTAGCAAATCATCTTTCAAATAAACAAGCATGAAATGTTTTGTTCCAATTCAGGCGACCCAGTCTATACTTATATGCTGTGTGCATCACATAGTAACCTAGGCTAATAACCGGAATAAGGACATACAAAGTTTTCAAAAATAGATATCATGGTTAGTAGAGGCCGATCTTTGATCGGGCGAGCGGGGGTGCTCACGAAGTGACCTTCCCCAATCGTACCCAAGTTCCCGAGCCGAGGCAACTTTGGTGATGACGGACACGTGGCCTTAGGCAACGAGTTAGGGTTTCCTAAATTTCCCAAAACAAAATATTTAGGTGGCGACTCTGTATCTGGCAAAGCAGTCCATGTTTGGCACTTCTTTCAAAAATCTATTTTCTCAAAACGATTTGCCAGATTTGGACTCTTTGGTTCAGATTAAGAACCGTGACACGAATCGAGTCCGAGCTGTAGCGAGGTCCCCCGCGGGCTTGTTACACATGTCATCAACATAAAGCAAAAGAATAATAAATTTACCATCTGGAAAATTTTTCACAAACACACAATGGTCCGAAGTGGTTTTAGAAAAACCATTATTTATCATGAAAGAGTCAAATTTTTTGTACCATTGCCACGGAGTTTGCTTGAGACCATACAAACTTTTCTTCAATTTGCAAATAAATTTCTCCTTTCCTTTCTCTACAAAACCTTCCGGTTGCTCCATGTAAATTTCTTCTTCAAGGTCACCATGAAGAAATGCGGTCTTTACATCAAGTTGCTCAACTTTAAAGTTCATACTTCCAGCCATGCCAAGTACAACCCGAATAGAAGACATCTTCACAACCGGCGAGAAAATCTCATCAAAATCAATACCTTTCTTTTGCCCAAAGCCTTTCACAACAAGACGTGCTTTGTATCTTAGATTCTTTCCATCATTTTTCAATTTGAAGACCCACTTATTTTTCAAAATTTTCCTCCCCTTAGGCAACTTCACTAAATCATAGGTGTGATTTTCAAGTAAGGAATTCATCTCTTATTCCATGGCCTTTTTCCAATCACCTTTCTTTGCATGCTCAATTGCTTCTTAGTAGTTCTCGGGCTCCCCTTGATCAGATATCAATACAAATTCATTGGGAGGATACTTTTTTGAAGGTTGTTGGTCCCTTGTAGATTTTCTTAACTCAAGTTCTGGTGGCGGTTCTTGAGTTGGATGCTCTTCCTCAATTTCTGACTGAACTTCATTAGGATTAGCATCATCCTCTACATCTTCAATAGATGCTTGCATATCTCTCCCATTTTCATCATCAACTGAAGATGAAGGAGATGGATCCATGTCAATGAGATCACTAGTTTTTGGCTCCGGTTGATCACCTTTGCCAAAGTCTTCAATTGTTTAGTCTTCAAGAAATACAACATCACGGCTTCGAATGACTTTCTTGTCGACCGGATCTCACAATCTATAACCAAACTCATCACGTCCATAGCCAAGAAAAATACATTGTCTTGACTTACTATCAAGCTTGGACCTCTCATCCTTTGGAATGTGAACAAAGGCTCGACAACCAAACACTCTCAAGTCCTCATAAGATACATCTTTGCCGGTCCAAACTCTTTCTGGAACATCACCATTCAAAGGATAGGAAGGAGACAAGTTGATCACGTTAACCGCTGTCTTCATTGCCTCACCCCAAAAGGATCTTGGCAATTTAGCTTGTGAAAGCAAACACCTTGTTCTTTTCACAATGGTGCGGTTCATCCTCTCGGTAATGCCATTTTGTTGAGAAATCTTCTTAACTGTCTTTTGGTGCCGAATACCTTGGCTACGACAATACTCATCAAATTGCCCAATGTATTCACCACCATTGTCTGATCGGATGCACTTCAATTTCTGCCCTGTTTCTCTTTCAACCATGGCCTGAAAATGCTTAAATACTTCTAGAACTTGATCTTTAGTTTTTAGTAGAAAAGTCCAAACTTTCCTTGAATAATCATCAATGAAAGTAACAAAATAAAGTGCACCACTATGTGTTCTAACTTTTAAAGGACCACAAACATCCGAATGAATCAACTCCAAAACATTTTCTTTTCTAGAAGCAACATTTTTCTGAAAAGAAACTCTATGTTGTTTACCCGCCAAACAATGAACACAAGTTTTAAGATGTGTACCTTTCAAACCGGGTAGAAGCTCTTTCTTGAACAAAACTTGTAGCCCCTTTTCACTCATATGGCCAAGCCGCTTGTGCCACAATTCGGTAGAAGTATCATCTTCAAGTGCATTGACAACACTTTTACAAATTTTTCCTTGCATCGAATAAAGTGTATGAGTCTTCTTGCACTTAGCCACCACCAAAGACCCCTTTGTGAGCTTCCATATTCCATCACCAAATTTGTTGTTGAAGCCTTCATCATCTAGCTTCCCAGTAGAGATAAAATTGAGGCGAATGTCGGGAACGTACCTCACATCTTTAAGCAACAACTTGTAGCCTAAATTTGTTTCCAAGCAAACATCACCTATGCCAATAATCTTGGACAAACCTTCATTACCCATTCGAACAGAACCATAATCTCCTTTGGTGTAGGTAGTGAAGAAATCAACTTGAGAAGTCACATGAAAAGAAGCACCGGAATCAATCACCTAATTGCTCTTTTGGCCCACAAAATTGATACAATCATCTTCACAAACGACCATGAGATTATCGGTAGTAACTGCCGTTGTGTCTTCTTGCTTCTTATCCACACTTTTGTCACGCCTTTTCTCCTTGTTCTTGAGCTTTCGGCATTCTCGCTTCACGTGCCCTTTCTCATGGCAATAATAGCACTCAATGTCTTTCTTTGAAAAAGAACCATCTTTTGATTTGTCACGGCTTTGATCAAGACCATGAGGAGTCTTACTCCTCCCCCTTGTTTTGCTTCGGCCTCTCACAACGAATACTTTCGAATGAGAGGAACCCGCTGATTTTCTTCTAGTTTCTTCATTCAACAGGCTACTACTTGGCCCATTGTGACAACTCCATCGGGCGCCGAATTACTAACGGTCACAACCAAAGTCTCCCAACTTTCGGGCAAAGAACTAAGTAGCATCAAAGCCTGTAACTCATCATCAAAAATAATTTTCATAGAAGCAAGTTGGTTAACAATACTTTTTATTTCATTCAAATGTTCTGGAATGGGGCTGCCTTCTTTATATTTTAAATTAACCAACTTACGAAATAGAACGGCTTTATTTGTGGTTGATTTTATATCATAAAGACTCTCTAATTTTTTTCATAAATCATGTGCCGAAGTTTCAGTAGTAACATGATGAAATACACTGTCATTGATCCATTGACGGATAACACCAACGGCTTTTCGATTAAGCCTATTCCATTCATCATCTTTCATACCCTCGGGTTTGCCAGAATCACCCTCAATGGGTCCATATAAATCTTTACAAAATAATAGCTCCTCCATTTTAGTTTTCCAAGTTACCCAATTGCTTCCATTGAAGCTGGACATACGACTCACATTCCCCTCCATTGATTTACACAAATAAATAAACTCAAATAAATCGCAAGCTCTGATACCAGTTGTTAGGGAAAATATATGATTCCCCACAAGTAAATCAATCAATGGGAATAAAACCAATGCGAAAAAATTAAATCAAAAGCAACACAAGAATTTTTACGTGGTTCCCTCAATGTGAGGTACGTCTACGGGATCGAAATCCGATTCCACTATCAACCAAATAAGTTTCCAAACGATTACAAACGAGACACGAATGGTCTTACAAACCACCCTTAGGTGAATTCCAAATAATCACAAATAAACAAAGAAGAAAGACCTCACCAAATAGATGAATCAAAATCTTCAGAACTAGAGTTGTAGAAGATCCAAAATAATTATCCCAAATCAATCCGCACGCTGCCGAAATAAAGCCACAAAATTTATGTCATCAAGCTTTGACTTCACCAATTGATAAACCCAGAAAGCACATCTCAAATCTATAGCTTCCACCCAAAACAAATAACCACCGAAACTGTTAAAGCAGCCGCTATGTGCCTCGGAAAACAAATACAATATATTTATATATATTGTTGAATTTTGAATTTTGTAATCAAACCCTAATTGTAACCAAATTGGATTGGGTTTCCACAAATTATATATAATATATAAAAATATATTATAACTAATACTAAACCAAATTAAACTCTTTTAATAAACCAATTGGGTTTCAAACTCCAATAAGGAGATATACCCAACATGCCAAACTAGGGCCATGCCTTCAACCGAGCTCATGGATTGCATGGTATCCGTCCAGAGTAAGCTATGGTCGATCGAGCTAAAGAACGGTTGATGGGGATAAGCATGACTAAGTTGGTTGCGTCAGATTGTTCACCGAGGTCGAGCAAGGCCAGTAGGGACAAATGGATACGACTAAATTGGGTCGAAGGTAATCAGCTAGATGCCTTAGATCTTGGCCTGTCAAGGGCAATGCGGTTCCAAAGGGTGGATTGTAGCATCGTGTTGAGAGTAGCTCGGTGGGAATTGCTACGTGGCCCAATCGGAGTGTGAAGCGGATATTCTACCATCTGTACGCGTCAATATCGTTAGGCTATATTTGCCGATAATGTTTGGCAGTATTGTTGCATAAACACGTGTAAGACGAATAGAGGGTAGTACGCCCACGTGTCCATGGAAGGACGAGCAAAGTGGTGCGCGCCGAAACTATATAAATCGTGCAGCGCCTCCATGTAACAAGTCTGGAATTCTTGCTATCAGAACTACCTGTCTTTTGTCTCATTTCTCTTTCTTCTTCTCTTAATGTGCTAATTTGATCATCAAAGGGGTTTTTCGGGTGCACACCCGTCGGGTAGCTCACCGTCGTTTTGTTCTCAGGTTAAACGATGTTACTCAGAGTAACACAGAGCTTGGACCCAAGGAGTACGGAGAGTGATGAATATTTTCTCCCTTTGAGTAGTTGAATGAGTTGAGACGAGAAAAAATTGAATGGAAATCACGTCTATTAAAGAAATTAAATGAGTTTGATCAATTTAAAAAATAAAAAACTAAATAAATTGTTGAGTTTCAGTTTTTTTTTTTTAGCCTACAAACATGACTATTTGAATATAAACATTTTATATATTTGTATGTATGTATGTATAATTAATTTATATATATATATAATTACATATAACACCCGGAACAGGAGAATTTTGAGTAGGCAACGGTGTTGTAAGTGAGAATTGGTAATAGAGCAAGGTGGTAAATCATTCTAATAGAGTTCACAAGGCTGTGTTTTTTTTCTTTCTTTCTTCCTAATGTGCAACGATGAAAGTTCAGAACCTAATGATTGCACAACAAAAGAGGTAGGCTTAAGCACGTGCTTCTATATTATTTTTTTTATATTTTTTATATCAAAGACACAAAACGACAGCGTTTTTCTATCCTAGCAGTTTGTTATGACAACACCCACTCCTAACCCATAAAAGAGTAGTTATGAATTTAATTCTTTCTATTAATTCTGTTAAATAAGAAATTCTGACAATTAACTATTTGTAATTTTCATAATTATAAGAAATAATCTGTATTTTAAACAAATTCTAAAGAGTGTATTTATAATTTAATTTTTTTTTAAACTTATATTTTTTTCCTCAAAAACTTAGAATCTACTTTCCAAGTAAGGATTATATTACTTGCGTTTCGGAAAATGTTTCCCTCAAGATTGGAGTGTTATCTTTGGGGATATTAACTATAACTAGGCGTGGGGGTGTGTCCTTTAGGTGGTGACCTGGAGTAGCTAATGGGGTTGCCCATTGGACAGCTCGAACTTGTTTAGATGAGGTCTTAGCTGTGGATTGAGTGTCCTCCTCCAACTCTTGTTAGTCGACTTTCCTTTACGCTGTGTTCGGTTGGAGGATTTGAAGAGTGATTTGGAAAGGAAAAATGAAAAGTTAGGTGAAATGTGAATAAAATATATCTACATTTCACCTAGTTTCACACACATTTTCCCTTTTTCTTTCCAAATCCCTCCCCAAATCCCCCGACAAAACACATAATTAATGATATATGATTGGCGCTTTTGATAAAAATAAAATATAATAAAAAGTGGTAAGGATTATATGTATTAAAAAAATTCAGAAAAAACTTTCTTCTACGTCTGTAGATCAAACTTTAGGAGCCCTAATTTGAAGAAAATTTAGCAAGCCATAGTATATCTCTTTTTTTTTTTTTTTGGATAAGTAAGTCATATTATAACCAAAAAAGATAGATATACAATGAAGTTCAATACACATCCTTTGTAGAGAGAACAAACATAAACATAGAAATAAACTACTCCCTCAAAAGAAACAAACTAAGCCTATAGACGACAAAAACACCAAACACAACAAAGGATTCAAAATTTCCCTCTAGCACTCTTCAAGTAATGAAGTTTCGCTTTGAGTTTTCTTCTGTTATCCTCCTTTGTAGTCTCCTCATTAATGGGATCACTTGGAGATGGACCCCCTCTACTTTGTAGGCTCTTTGTTTGACACAACAACTCTTGATTTAATTCTCCATTTCCTAACTCTCCCATATCACATGATTCAAGGACATCAAAAGCATTAGATGTTGATGGGGGTGAAACACTGTGTCTCTGCCTCTTTGTTTATCACTGTCATTGAATCTTGCCCCACTATCTCTCCCTTTTTTCTTCACCACTTCCCATTTGTTTGGAACTTGTATGTTAGTCTCCTTGACTCTCCACTCTTGTTTGGAAGATGGAGGGTTCAAGGTCTTTGGCTTCTGAGGACACAAATTAGTGGTATGACCAAAAGTCTTACAACCATCACACCTTTGAGGCTTCCATGGAACCTCAACTTGAATCTCATATGGGTCACCATAACCAAGATTTATTTTGAAAGACTTAGGGATCTCTTTATTTGTTGGCACTTCAATACATATTCTCACAAACGTAAGTCTGCTTCTCTTGAACGTAGGCTCATCCAAATAAAGAGGAGTTCCCATGATGCTAGCAATGTAACACAAACCTTCTTCAGTCCAAAGCTCCAAAGGAACATTATACAACTTCACCCACAACGGCACACTCGAAAATTCACACTTTGTTAGTTTTAGTCCAGGTTGCCATTTTTTAACAACAATCAATCTAGCCCCAACGTAATAGGGGCCATCTTCCAAAATTTTGTCTATAGCCTCTTCACTTTTTACTTTAAAAATAAAAAACCCATTATCAATGGAGACAACATCCTCAAGCAAATTTCCCTAAAGTTTCTCTGCCCAAGTTTTCACATAATGGAAAGAGAATCTTTTATCAAAGAAGTATCCAACCAAGGCATTTTCCCAATGAGAAAAGCCTTTTTTTGATATCTCTATAGGGACATTGTACATGCCATCTACTAGGTTCTCAATCTTATGGGCACCTATTTTATACTTCATTTTTGACACCTTGTTAATCTCTTCTTTAAGTAAAGAGCTCCAAGCTTGTAGAGGCTTACCTAATATAGCAGTTGTATCACCATCAAGACATTCATCCTTGCCATATTGTGTGTCTTCCATATGTAGTTTAGCTAAATCTTCATTACTACAAGCTCGCACATTTTCAACACTCTTCCGTTGCTTGGTATCAATTACTTCTCTCCTTTGGTCAGCATTAGGTGAGCCAAGTTTCTTGGACATTATCATTTCATTTGCCGCCAGTGGGGAAACAATGGTCAATTTTGGCCACTGCTCAAGATCAGTTAGCACTTTAGTTGGTGTGTTGCATGCATTAGGTATTTGGTGCTGCTTTGATGATTGCTCAGTTGAGGCTTGTATTTCCACATTCATTTGCAACCGTGGTGTACCAAGATTTCCACACAAACATAGACCGACACAATCACACTCGATTGAGCTATCCTCCGATTCCACATCCCTTAATCCCCTTTTGTTTTCATTCGAGAGCCTTTGCCATGGTCCCACAAAATCTCCAGCTATGAGAGATTTGGGGGCTACTCGGATACGTGTAGACCTGCGGGAGAGTATATCAGGCATCTCATTGGTAGATATTTGAGCATCCCCCTGATTATCAAACTCCTTCAAGAAGACCTTGGTTGATTTGCACTTAGCAGATTTAAATTTTGATTTACTCTTGGCTAATTTGCTCTTAGCTAGTTTGCCCTTCTTCATTGATAGCTTGCTGCCCTCTCTGTCTCTCTCTTTGTCTCTCTTTGAAAGAGCCCCTAATCGAACAGTTGTTATTATGAATAATAAAGCCAATATTACTTGAGAGACCCGAACTAGATAAATCAAGACCTAAACAAGTAGAAGAAATTAGAAGCAACACTAAAAACGAGACTCTAAAATTAGTTCTTTATTATAATTCACCACTTTAACACACCAATGACTAAAGTACATGAATTATACATAGATTCTATCAACCATGCATCTAAATTTGTATATGAACCAAATCATTAATACACATACAATACAACCTTTCAACTATACATTCATGAATAATGTAAGCACAACTCTCACCAAATTTCAAAAGGAAAATATTTGGTAGCCCCAATTTCTGTGGCTCGAATGGTTCGAATGTGTCAAAACGACGTCGTTTTGCACCCAAAACGACGTTGTTTTGGGTGTTTCGAGCTATTCGAGCCATATTTTTTTGGACCACCTAGCATTGTTGGTTTAAAAAATCAGATGAATAAATTTTTTTTCCCCTTTCATTGAAGGACAGGTTTTCACAGAGCAGTAACATTGTTCCATTGCAACTTGGATGTCAATGGTTCGAAACATAACAATGGCGAAAGACTCGAGCATTGAGCTTTTTTTTAGTATCACTGTAGAAGATGGGTCATTGATGCTTGTATTTCTTCAAGAGATCGACCCTTGGTCTCAGGTACTAATTTTGCCACGAATAGAACAGTTGAGCCACAGATAATAGCAAATATAAAGAATATTCCTGAAATAGTGATAATCACAAATATGAGGAATATTCTTGAAATAGTGAAGGCTTAGCAATAAGATTGAATTCAAGAAAAAACCTAGAAATTATCACATGGGCATCACAAGGTGTTTCATGTTTTCTTCACCATCGTCCTTATTTTTCGGGCCATATAACATAGCCCCTATTATTGGGTAGGCACACAAGGATAATGGTGTAGAAAACACCATTGGATGGTAACACAGCCCAATGGTGTATGACCCGAAAAATAAGAATAACCGTGGAGAAAACATGAAACACCACTGGGCAGGGCACACTGTGTGATATTCCAGGAAGACAGAACAATTACTCAAACCAACCAGATACAAACAGAGGGAGAGATAGAGAGGCATCACCTGCTGAGCTCCATTCAAATAAGAAGTTAAAACAGTAGGAAACAATCCAAGAAGTGAACCAGTTGACAGAAGTCACAAGGCTTCCAGCTGAACCCCTTATGTGTATAGGAAATATCTACAGAGAACTAAATCAAATTCAATCCATATATGCAAAAAATTAACTTCATCATCTTATTCGAATCGGCTACAAACCTCATAAAAAACATGGAGTAGATACAGATAAATTATTTTGTGAGATTTGTTACCTCTGACATAAGAAGCCATGGTATGACATTCATGCCTGTCATCAAAGCTGCAGAATATATCTGGTTGAAGAATCAAACAATCAACAAATACGCAACTCATTTTGTTCTTTTAATCAAAATGTTATATTAACCACAAAACATTGTTTTCTAATCAAGCCCTTGTCATTCTAATTAAGAGTTGATTCTGAACAAAGGAAACATACGAATTTATGTGAGATGGTGGCAATGAAAATTTCTCGTCAAAGGCCTTTTCAAAATCATTTGCTCTTATGTTGTCTAACCTTTGACCCACATTAATCTCTTAACAAGTTCTTGAGACTTTTTATATGAGACCTTTTTATCTTGTTGTAATGCAGACACAAAAATCTTTTCTTCTTTTTTTGCTTTCTTTCCTTTCCAGTTTTCTTCTTGCTTTGGGCTATTCTACAAACGAGTTCGCAGTTTTGTTTGGTGAAGGCCCAACGTCAAGACTAGCAGTTGAATCTCGGAGAATGATCGCCAAGAGCCATCTGCACTAAGGTGTTACCACGTGGGGGTTGTTGAAGATAGTTAAAGATATCAGAATATATGGATTACAACGAGCGGACAAAACAGGGGTCAAAACATTTCTTAATGAAAACGGATTAATTTTTGTGCCTCAATTTTTCCATCCTTGATTTCAGTAAGCTCTTTTAACTAATTTTTATCTTGCTAAGTTTTTGTTAATCAAGCACTGTTTTAAAGCTACGTTCCCAACAATCATAGCCCAAAATTCAAATCTTTGAATTGAAAATCTTTTCTTAACATACATGTGCAGAAGAGAAGATAAAAATAATAACATCAATCAATTATATCATATTACCAATGTGCCACTTAGCACCAGTATAGCACTGAGCTCCTTTGGCTGATGAAGATCCTATTCAGGGTAAAGTAGAGTTTTAGGGCTTGAATGAGCATTCTTCAGATTGATAAAATAAGACCAAGCAGCACATGGGTTTGGATTTTAATTTTGGAGAAACCTGAAAGAGGAATGCCAAACCAACAAGTATGTTTCCCAAGCATGTTCCTGCTGCAGAAACCTGCAAACACTCACAACATGGAGTCAACAATCAATAAAACCAAAACTTTAGAACATAATTTCACAAACAGACCATCAAAAGTGGTCGTCGCCCAGATTTATCCACTAAAATTACGCTCAAAGCAGTACAGGGAATCTGCAAAAAAATAATAATAATAATCATCAGTACTTTAAAGTGCATCAAGCTAAATCCTAGATCACATTACACACGTGGGATTTAGGAACCTGAATGATTGCCATCATTGTTGTCCCAAAACTAGCTGAACAACCTATAATAAGCCATTGATCCATTATTAGTTGAATTTCTTGAACTTTAGGCTTTCAAATGATTACGTGTTTGGTGGCCTGTAACCTTTACCTACCAGCTGCTTCAAAAATTGAACTGGCATAGTACAAAATTGTATTGGTTCCTCCAAATTGTGCTAGTAACATTAGCCCAATTCCAATCTACAATAATTTTACGTGTTCATTAGAGACCAAACAAGGCATGAAAAGGCTTAATGCCCAACTTTGGATTAGTCGTTATATATGTCTTACAGTGAGTGGATGAGCATATCTTCGCTCAAACACGTTCAAAATGCTGGTTTTGGCGAGTCGTTGAAAGGTTTCCGTATAGTCCTGTAATACACAAAAAGAAAGGAAAAATGAAACTTTTCATTACTAGTTGCAATTCTTGTATCAACTATTTCATTGACATGGGAAGTTAGGGATTACTTTAATCTCAGTTACTTCTGGATAAATATCAACATTCTTTCCCCTAAGGCGGCGTATACTATCTTCTAACTCTTTTTCTCGACCAATCATTGCCTGTAGACAATTGCATTTACCAATGAGAATTCTTCTATTTCTGCATGTGTGTTTGTGTGTGTGAGTCAAACTCACCAACCATCTTGGAGATTCTGGTATGAAGAATAGGCCGCAAAATTGTACCAAACATGGAAACATTCCTGGAGACATTACAAAATCAAACCACTAAGATGGATTTAGACAATATTGAATGGTACAAAGACAACTCGAAATTACCAAATATAGCCAAGGTGCGCCAGGTCAAGATATTTCCGATGAAGAACATTAATGCTATACCACCACATACCATCAACTGTAAAACCAACAACATATAGACCCATAAACAAAGATTTGATTTTTTAATCTAAATATATTAGGCCATGTTTGTTTGGAAGGACATGACCTTAGGATTGGACTAATAATCCAACAAAATATATAATACGAATACAATATTTACCTAAGAAAATTAAGGTCCAGACTAATAGTCCATCTGAACATGGTATCTCCCATATAGGGGACTCTATTGAATTCCACGAGAGGGGTGGGATAAAAAATGAAAACTAAGAAGTTTGGATTTATTAGTTAAATTGCAAAATTTATAGTTTTTGTCAATCCTGCTTCATAGTCCTAAGCTGATCCAACATGGGTTAGGTTAGGATACATAATTCAAAGGCATTGTTAATCCTACGATCAACAGTCCTAGGCACGCTACTTCTATCTCATCTAGTCCGCCCAAACAAACATGCCCTTAGTGTTTAGTGTTTACTTGGTTAGCTGATGTAAATCCTCCCCGGATATTCTTGGGCGCGATTTCTGCGACATATACACATGACTGTTTGGAATGAAAACACAAGTCACATTATGCTTTACATGGTTATAAATCAATTATGACATGCTACGATTGTTATGCTTACCACATACATAAGGATCCCAAATCCAAATCCCATCGTCAATCTTCCAAGGTCCAGCCACCAAATATCCTTTCAAAAGTATTGAACATTTTATACAAATTGCAAATAAAGTGTAGAAACAAAAATAAAAATTCTATGGCATGATTGTGAAATTCAAATGTAGCATGAATCATTCATTTTAGCTATTCACTGGGGGTATAAATCAGTTAAATCTAGGGATACACTCAAGAGGAGAAAGAAAGGACAATTAAAAACCTCGGCAAAAAGTATTGCGAGCCACCCCACAGTAATAAATATGTCACAGAACCACATTGCCTACAATACCGAATAAACAAAAATCGAAAGAAATCAAGTAGTATTGAGATTAGAATGAAAATGTCACATTACGACTAAAGAAATCTAGACAATAAGCCAAAAACTTACACCTCTCCGGCCAATGAGATCAGTTATTTTTCCGCTAACCACTGCACCTAACATTCCTCCAATCGTCATTATTGAAGCAAAAACTGAATACTACACAATGAGAGGGAGAGAAATTGAACAAGATCGGGCAAACAGAGAAATTCATAAAACTTCATTAAGTTGTCTAAACATGACACTTTAATATATAAATCAAAAGATTTGAAGTCTGTTAAATTTGTTAAATTACACGTAGGAGTTGACCATTTTTGTTTGCAGCCGACCCAATTTGATAAGATTAAGGCTTGGTTTGGTTTATTTGAAAATTTTTGTTCATTTTTTCCCTGAAACAACAGAGTACAATGTGATTGTTGTTGTCCCATGTTTCAAGAATGTCTAATGACCCATGTTTGGGTGGTAGATTTCAACGCTTGATTGAAAAATACAAAAATCACCACAACTAGAAAATTTTTATGTGTAACATCATTGCAACAAATTAGAAAATTTATTAGTTAAACTTGGGATCTGCTGTTTAAATGAGAATGCTTGAGACATTCAGTTAAAGTCTATTTTACAAACCTGACCACCCCAAGGACTCTTTTGCAATGTTCTTCACTACCTTTTCAAGCAATCAAAACTAAAGTATGTTTCCAGAAAGGACACAAATTCATAGATAAAATATTGTAATGCCTTAAGGTTATATGGTATTCAAGAGCAAAATGTTCATTATTTTTAGGATAAATTATACTTTGCACTCTAATACTTTACATCAAAATCTACTTTGGACCATCATTTTTCAATTGTAACAATTAATCCCGCAATTTTGGTCAAGTTGCAATGTGGCCTGTCCGTTAGTTTGGTGTTAAGTTGCCTAAGGGAAATTGTTATGTGTCGCATGAGCTATTTTTAAGGATATTTTTTCATTTTCTTATTCTCTCTATTTTCCATTGTATATATTTTTTCTACTATATTTTATGATTCCAACAAATAAGGGGTGGTCGGTGGTAGTGTGAGTTAGAAATACAATAGAGAGAATACTATAAAAAAAAAAGGGAATAAGTAGAAAATAAAAGAAAATTACACTGTTGCCCTAAAAAATGTCTCATGTGAGGGTCACACGATAAATTTCATTAGGCAATTTAACGGAAGGGTTATATTGTAACTTGATCAAAGCTACACGGAGTTGACTGTTATAATTAAAAAAATGTGAGACTAAAGTGAAATTCAATGTAAAGTGCATAATTGCATAGTATAATTTGCTCGTATTTTTATTTGATGTAAAGTACAAAGGTGAAAAGTACTACTAACCTCTATAGTAGACAGACCGAGATCTTCCATAATTCCAGACTCAGCTGGAGATGAATATCCGCACTTCAAAGCAATCATAAACCACCAATTACATTTTTACCCCTCATATATATGTATATACAGGAATGGATCCCCTTCTAAGGGAAATTTAGCCAAAACCCCTCAATTGGAGCCTTGTTTAGTGAAAATGATAGCCCAATTTATTTTATTTTATAAACCCCTAAGGAGGAGGAGAAGCATAATTGAGTAAGAACAAAGTAAAATATCATTTTTTTTCTTGGACAATATTGCCAGAGTAATAAGTTACTGTAAATTAGAGTAACATGTTACTGTTTATATCAATTTCGACGGTAATATTTTTTTTTTTTTGTTGAAGAATTTCATAATCAATATGAATCTTATTTGATAGATGAGAATTCTAAAAATACTAATTTTATTAAAAATCGATATTTAGATGAAAAGTTATATCATGTTAAGGTTTAATATTTTGATAATAGTAATATGTGTTAAACTTTTTAAGGAAAATTTTTTGTGCTTATCCTTAATGCATTAAAGTATTATTATTAAAGGGTTTTTTTACCAAATCCCCCTAATTTAAAGGAGTGAGAACATACACATAACCAAAAAATTTGAAAAGAAAATATAGCTTACAGCACCAATTTTACCCGCACAAGAAATAGAAAATAACAACAAAATAAATATAAATAATTGGGTATTCACATTAAGTTGCAAATACATGTTTTCTTATATTAATGGCATCATCTACGTGTAGTGGTTATGTTATTACTCCATACATAGTTTAATTGAAAATTTTAAGTTTATATAGGTTTTTTTTTTTTTTTTTTTTTTTTTTTTTCATGCTAGGTGTTAATAAATTAGTAGAACTAGATTAAAACGGGCAAATACAACTTCATTGAATTAAACTTGAGACCTCCCCTCATATGAGTACCTTTACGTACCGTCATGGTCACTTGTGCTACAGTCCGGGACGAGCTTATACAGTTTAGAGATAATTAATAACTAATAAAGTTTATTACACTTAGCACTTATGTACATTTAGGTCATGTTTGTTTGGGCGGACTGGATTAACATTTCCATGACTAATAGTCTTAGGATTACGAATCCGTTGGATTATGTATCCTATCTTAACTAATAGTCAAGTTTAAAATAATTAGTCCGTACTTCAATTGTTTAACCAAATATCGGATTAATAATTTTATTAGACTATTAGTCCAATCCCAAGCTCATGTCAACCCAAACAAACATGTCTAATTGGGTGGATTAGAGTATGAGATTGGAATTATTAATCTGTGGGCCCAATTATCTTATGTTTGTTTTAACACTTTGGTTTAGGATTATTAATCTAATGGATAATTAATCCAACAAATTTGTAGGATTATTAGTAATGGAGTAAGGGTGAGATTATTAATCCAATGAATATTAATCCAATTGGATAATGAATATCACACTAATTTAATAGGATTATTAATACTTTACTATTAATCTTATGAATCAAACATGACGTATTGTAATATTATTTTCGTCCCTTTATTTTTAATTGTAACAATCAACCTTACATTATAAGTCAAGTTGCAAAGTGATCATTTCATTAATCTATCGTTACCAAGGTTGACAAAACTTATCATGTGAGCTTAATGTGACATTTTTTTTTTTCCGTTTCATTAGCGCCCTACACTATCATTAGAATCTCAATTTAGTCATTGCACTTTTCTAAAATCTTATTTTAATCTCTTCACTTTACATTACAATTTGAAAAAAGTGAAATTAGGAATGAAAATGTAGGAATGCTGAGTGCTAAAGTGGCAATTTTTGAAATCATAGGGTAGCAATCAGCTCTATTTGTTAGGGTGGGTGCGGGTTGGTTGTCGCCACGAAACCTCTAATCCGTCATCCGTCTGTCAGATTGCCGGATTAGAGAAAATCAATCTGTATCCGTCTGTCAATCCGGCGGATGTGGAATGAATGGATTAGCGGATTGGCGGATGGATACGAATCGGTTTGGCGATTTAAAATTTTATAGATTTTCAACATAATTCAACTTATGTACTTCCTAAAAAAAAAAAAAAAAAATATCACAGTCAATGACTTTAAAAATATTACAATCATTGCACGCTTCATCCAAAGAAAGAAAGTTTGGAAGCTTAGAATATTACAATCACTGCGTACCTCATCTACATATTACAATCACAGTACGCTTCATTCACAAAAAGTATTACAATATGTGGCTCTTAAAATATAAAAATAATTCAAACCACTAAAACCATGAATAAAGCAGTAATAGATATTGTATGTCTCTATATTGTTACATCTATATTTGTTTTTGAAAACAAAAATTAATCAGCATATATCATCTTTTCTATTTATTATTTTTAAAGTTAGATTTAAAAACAAAAAAATATAGATAAATAATACATTTATTTTTTTCAATTCAAAAAATATATTCAAGTTGAAAACTCTTTTTCAACAGAATATATTTAACAGAATATTTAAACTCTTTTTCAATTGAAAGCACAAACAGTATATCTAAACAAATTGAAAACACAAAATCTTATAAATTACTAGGGGTACTCGCGATTTGACGGTTCGGTTGCAACCAAATGAACCTCAAATCCGACATCCGTCCAAAACTAGGCGGATTAGAAAAAATCAATCGGCAACTGTCTGCTCATCATTACGCATCCGTCCAAAATGCGGCAAATCGGTTCGGTTCGGTCAATTTGGACGGGTCGGTATATCCGTTGCTCACCCCTACTATTTGTCATCTACAATGATGGAACTAAGAGAAAACTATGGGCTTGTGAAGGATACTAACGGCCATTCAATTTTAAAATATACATATATATATATATATCTCATTCTTATCGGATCTTACATTCTCTATTTTACACCAAAAGAAGTTTATTAATCCAATTTAAAATTACTTCAATGGTATTTTTTTTTTTTTATATATATATATATATATATTACATACTATATTGTATACAAGAAGCGTGCACGCACGCCGTGTGTAATATATTGTTATTCAAATTTGAAAGTAAAAACGTGCAAATTTGATTTTCAAAATTTGAAACTGCTATGGCAGTTGAAAAATGCTTGGGAGCACTAATTAGTGCTCCCACTAATTAGGTGGCAGTGGGTCCCGCCATTAATGATGTGATGTTTTGGTCTTGGAGTTGTATTTTTTATTTTTATTTTTTATTTTTTTAATGCATTAGTGCTATTAGTGGTGATGTTTTTAGTGGGATGAATCATTGTTGTATGGCAGTTAACTGCCGTGAAGAACGTGTGTAGGTGTAAGAATTTTTTTTTTTACTTATTTATTATTCAATTTACACGTGGTAAAAGTTTCGAGAGATAAAATTTAAGCCTGACTTAATATAATAATATAGATAGTATTAGTATAGATATGTAGGCTAGAGTATGGTGAAAGAAAAATGCTTGGGAGCACTAAAAGGATCACTAGAGGGAACACTAATGATGTGGCAGTGGGTCCCACTCATTTTCTATGCCTTGTTTTTATTTTTTTATTATTTATTTTGCCATTCCCAATATATTAGTGCTATTAGTGATACATTTTTTAGTGGTCTAAATCATTATTGTATGGTGAAAATTGTTATGCAAAATTTGATCTGTAATGAAATGCTGATGCCGTCCGCATCCTAGTGTGTATATATATAGATACAGATTTGTGCAGTACTTACAGCTGAACCAAAAGAAAAAGAACCACTGACGGATACAAATGTTCCAAGGAGGAGCACCGCCGTGGTGGTAGTGGAGGAGGAGGAAGGACCACTCGGAATGGGAGTGTCGCCGACATTAATGTCAGGCATTTCTTCAACCAGTAGAGACCTCGTTGTTGTTCCTTCTAATTCCATGCTTAATTTCTTCCTCAATGAATGGACAACAAAACCCAAAGGTCATGTTTGTTTGGGTGGACATGAGTTTGGGATTGGAATAATAGTCCAATAAAATTATTAATCTGATATTTGGTTAAACAATTGAAGTATGGACTAATTATTTTAAACTTGACTATTAGTTGAGATAGGATACATAATCCAACGGATTCGTAGTCCTAGGACTATCAGTCATGAGAATGCTAATCCAGTCCGTCCAAACAAACATGGTGAAAAAGTGAAAGCAAAAGATATGAGAAAAGACTGATTGGAGAGAAACAGAGAGAGTCGGTATTTATCATTGGAGTTGAGGGACGTCTTTCTTTGTTTTTTTAAAGGACAAAGTACATTTGATTATTTTTTATTTTGGTAGTAGATAGGGAAACAAAAGCTGAAAGCACATTCTACCTAATCATTTTTTTTATTTAAATTATTTCTATCTTATAAATTATATTAATAAAAAACTAAATAAAATAGTATTAAAAGAAAAAAAGATAAATTATAAATACAATCTTTGAGATTTAATTAAAATATAAATAGTTTTTTGTAGTTTTAGAAATTACATTCTATCCTCTGAGACTTATAATTTCATAACAAATCGTTTCTTTTATTAATAAATTATCAAATTAATTAACAGTTTTTAATGATGTTAGAAATATATTTTAATTAATTATTTAAATAACTTTATTATTATATAGGAGAGCAATTATGAATTTTTTTTTTAAACTAAATCTCTTAAATAAAAAAATTCTGATAAAAAAATATTTATAATTTTTTAAATCACAAAAGTAATCTGTATTTTAAATAAATTTAAGAGTGTATTTATAATTTAGTTAAGAAAAAACTAAGTGGCTTCAGTTATGCAATGATTTTCTTCCCAATCTTAAAATAAAAAATAAAAACTGTCGGTCTTGTGACTCCAAGATTTGGCTGAGAGTTTGAAAACAATAACATCAATTTCATGGGGCAAACGAGTTCGACATGTTTGTCCAAAAATGTAGTAGCAACAAACCAATTTTTGAAATAAAAAAGGGATTTAGAGTAGGGGTGGGTATGGTTTGGATTGGGATAAAATTAAAATTAATCTGGTATTTATGATTCTTAAAAATTAGAAACAATCTAATTTATTTAAATCGCAAAATCAATCCGAATCAATTCATTTAAACACGGATTTGATTGGTTTAGAATTCACATAATTAAATAACAAAAAAAATATAAACATTTTAATTTCATAAACACATAAATAGCATCATATTAGTTTTATAATAATAACATGTCTTTTCATAATAGCGACATACTGTTATAAAATTTAAACAACTATAAAGAAATTGGTTCCATCATAAGTATTTAGACTATTATAAATTAAAATTAAAAACCAATAAGCAAAAATAATAAAAGAAGATACTATGCAGGTTTAGGTTTAAGTTTAGATTTTATATGGAATAAGAGAAAATACTATACGAGAGGATGTATAATATAAATATATACTGTTTGTATACGGTTCGAATTGGTTCCAATTCGGAACCGATCCGTAAATTACAAATTTTTAATTTTTTAATTTGGAACTGAATCATGGATTTAAAAAGCCAATCCAAACCTATTGAATTGAACTAAACTGGATCAAATTATGAATTTCACGAATTCCTTACACAGTTTTAAATTAGAGGCTAAAATAGCTTCAAATAAAAATAAAAATAAAAAATAAAATAAAAAAACATATATAAACTCATATGCAACATGTCACCCGCCGCCTGGGGGGGGTTGAAATTTTTTTAAAACCACACCAATCATTTGATTATCAGGGTAATTTTGACATTTTATTTCTCATATTATTTCAAACACATTTTTTTAATACATTCAAACAAAAAATTTAATCCATCTTTTGAAATATAAAAATTAAAATTATCTATTAAAATAGTCAAATAGCCAAAAAAATCTAAAAAGTAATCACTTTCATTTGGGAAATGGATTACTTTTTTTTTTGGTTATTTTAACCTAAGACTAAAAACTTTCTTTGGGTTGAATTTTTTTGATTTTTTTAACTTTTGTGAGAGAAAAAATAAAATAATTATAATTTAGATGCAACATTTTATCTTATTAATTTTTTAATTTATTTTGTTTTTTTATAATTATTTTAGTCAAAAAACCTCCAAACTCAACGTGCCAAAGTATTTATTTTAGCGTTGATTACTCTTTTTAACTTTGGTAATTTGACTTAAGTTTGGTCATTTTATTCAAGTTGTAAATTAAAATTAATAATTTTAAAATACTTGTCAATCTCTTAAAGAATACAGGTAAAAAAGACTAAAACATTTAGACAAATGACCAAATTTAAAAATTATATTTAATTTATTTTTAATCTTGTAATTAGACAAAAGCTAATAAAAAAAATATTATATTCAACTCACATGTCAATTTTTGACATTTTCACTAATGCTAGATAGACAGAACAGTAAATAACTTATAGAATTTATTTTATCAAACCGAATGAAAAAAAATAAAAGACTAAGTCGAGTGTGTGACATTCTGTCCTTAAGACAGATTCACCCCGCTGCAGTGCTTATGGTTGAGTGGCGTCTATCTCTCAGGATACAATGATCTTCACAAATTTGTAGTAGCACTTCAAACAAATTTGTCTGACGAACTAGAACCTTGTGTTCTAAACTCTCTGAATATTTCTCTAAATAACTAATATGAAGAATAATGTAAACAAATAAAATCTGGACAGCAAGAACAATATTACTCTAACTGATTTTCGGATGTCAAGACTGCTGGAACAGATCTGAATATATAGACCCGAACATGTGCTTAATTTGAAATGAACAGATGTGGTTTTCAAAAGAACAAGTGCAACAGATAACTGCCCAGCAGTTTCTATCTGTTGGTAACTGGTGGACAAATTCAAATATGTCTGGCAGTTTTATAACTGAATCTGTCTGGGGTTCAAACAGTTTTGGACTATTTAATTTGTTTGGATTTTGGACTGGAAATGGACAAAAAATAAATTCAATTTTTGGCACAAAATTTGAATTTTATTTCATTAAAAATTTTGTCAAAAAAAGTAATATAAGAACCGACCCGACCCACACCCGTGCACAGCACGGCTTAGCTGCGGCGGCGCTCGCATGTGTGGTGGTTTGGGTTAAGGTTCACTTTGTCCATAACTCCTCTCTTCTACAAACTTGGGATGCCCCTTGGGGCCCAACTCAAGTGTTGTAGTCTAGAGCTTATATACACAAAAAAGCTCTCTTAAAGTTTCAATGTGGGACAACCCATTAAAAGGAAACTCATATTTAAATCTTTAAATGTCCATTCTACGAACCCGAAAACGACGTCAACTTCCCATTCACTCATAAATGGTTTTGACAAACCATCTTCACCGTGTAACTTACCACGCGGTAAGGAACACGTCACCTCTTCGGACCCACCCAAAAAACGTTTGGGGCCTACTCCATTTTGGGCTCAAAGATGGCCCAAAATAAGCCTATATAAAGCCATTTTTCCAACACAAACACTAGCAACTTAAATCTATAATCTAATAACTACACCAAACAGATTAACAGTTTCTGATTAAAGTCATAATCTATAATCTGTTTTAATAGTTACACCAAACGGGGCCTAAAAACCATGCTCCAAACTACAAATTTTGAGTTGTTTTTTTTGACCACTCAACTTAACTCGGGGTGATTATTCAGTATCCTCGGAGTATGAACACGTAGTACTCAATAAGGTTTTGATTGGTAGAGAGGGGTAAGACCCATGATTTATGTTGGGATGGGAAAACAACATAGGACTAAGTAATTGGTGATTAACTTAGAGTATGACCACGTAGTGTTTCAGGATCATTAAATAATTTCCCCTTAACTCTTATCTGTACCATTTGAAACTCTGACCCTAGCTACTTGCTCCAGCTCTGGCAACCCCTCAGCTCCATCCCTACCCTCCTTATCCTCCTTTCCTTTACCCCCCTGTTCGCTCCGTCTCCTCCTCTCATTCTTCTTTCCCTTCCCTACATGTAAACTCTCTCCATCTCATATTATTTCTCTCTCTCTCTCTCTCTGTACAAAGGGTTGAAAGGGGAATGAGAGGGGCTATGGGGGCTTTCAATGAGGATGAAGGGATGGAGAGGAGTGAATTGTAGGATAAATAATCCCGTCTTATCCACGTCTAGTTTGTAATAGATATAAAATTATATAATCTCAATTATATATTTGTTTTATATTATTTGTTGTAAGATTACAAATATTGTTAATTTTATTGGATAGAAAATTCAGCAAAATTTAATATGGATAACAAAAATTGTAACCACATACTTTACATGTATTAATAATCATATTCCTATAATAGAATATGTCCAACCAAACAGCTCTACTAATAAATATTGTAAAATCATATCCATCTACATAATTTTTGTGGTTGATTCTTTGTTTGATTTTTGTGTTCTTGACATTATTGTTTGCTTTAAAGTGTTGTACAAATTAAATGAGTAGTGCATTGGGAGGATTTTTTTTAATAAATATAAGGGCTCTCTATCTCACTGAATTGACTAATCTGAAAACTAATCCCACTATTCACTAATAAGTCTATGGAATCGATTAATCTGAAAATCTATCCCTCTGTTCACTAACGAAACCCACTGAACCGACTTATTCTCCAAATTTAAATTGGTTTATAAAGTCACATTTCAAAGCACAAGTTTAAATTGAAATTTTGTTTTGAAATGGTGTTTTTAAAATACAATTTTGTATCGTAACTGAAAGTCAACTTTTATATTGAACCAACCAACCTGACACTCAAACCCACATCTACCTGCAACGAAAATGGGTCAATTTGTTTCATTTGTTTTAATAAAAAATATATTTTCTATAATAATATTTTTCATAAAAAATAATTTTATATGTTTGATTGTGTTCTTAAAAGTAACGTAAGTATGATGGTATTTTAAGACTTTAAATGTAAATTAATAAAATTCTTTTTTTTTGCTTATAAAAATATCTTAAATATTTTTTATTTTTTAAAAGTAATTTTCCATCCAAATATAACTATTTTTTTATTAATCATGAAGAATATTTTCTGTCAATTTTATTTTTAATATACCAATAGTAAAAAAAATATATGAAAATTATTTTCTATCCAAACAAAAACCAATATAGCATACCTTTCAAGTTTTTGTACTTGACAACGCTTTAATTTGTTGCCCATCTGCTGAAAAAGGATAATACTTAGTAGCTTGAAAATAATTGGCTCGAATTGGTTCAAAACCCAAAATGATGTCATTTTAGGTTTCCTTTTTTTTTTTCTTCTTACTTTTGAATACAAACAAAGAGAAGAGAAGTGACGAGAAAGAAGAGAAGAGAAGAGAGAAGAGAAAAGAAGAGGACAAGAGAAGAAGGAGAAAAGATGGAGAGAAGGAGAAGGAAGATAAGAAGATGGTGATGGAGGAAGCCGGTGGGTATCGCCGATCATCACTTTCAGACTCTGTTTTTTTTTTTTTTTTTTTCTAGTGGATCTAGATCTGAAAATGAAGGAAAATAAATAAATAAATTTGTTGGCTGATGATGATGTGTTGATGATATTGATGAAGATGTTGTTGATGATGATGATGTGTTGATGAAGATGTTGTTGATTTTTTTTTTTTTTTTTCTTAGTGGATCTGGATCTGAAGATGAAGGGAAAAAAAAATAAAAAAAATGTTAACTATTGATGATGTGTTGATGATGATGAAGATGTTGTTGATGATGATGATGTGTTGATGAATGTGTTCATCAGTTGCTCCCTCTTCTCTTTTCTTCTTCTTCTTCAAAAAAAAAAAAAGGAGAAAGAAAGAAGAAATTTTTTTTTTCTTTTCAAAACCACGTCATTTTGGATTCGGGCTAGTTTCAAACTCGGAAATTTCGAGCTACATGGCGGAACCAGCTAAAAAAAAGGAAGAAAATAAAAGAAACAACGAAAGTAAGGTGTGAAAAAGGAAAGAAAATAATGATTGAGGCCTCGTTTGGGAACAAGTTAATTTAGTAACTTTTTAGTTATTTGGCTAAAATATGAGTTAAAAAAATTAATATGTTTGTGATGATTTTTTAACTTTTTACGAAAAAATGTATAAAAAATAAAGAGAAAAAAGAATTTTTAAATTTTTAGTATAAATTATTAATTTTTTAACTAATTTTATAATTTTTTAATTTTTTAACTAAAAAATTCGGCTGCCAAACGAAGCCTGATACAAGTCAAATTGTTGACTCACGCGTGAATTTGAATGGCAGACAGAAAAGAAAAGAAACAACGAAAGAAAAAGGAAAGAATAATGATTGACAAAAATCAAATTGTTGACTCACATGTGAATTTGAATAGCACACCAGACTACCCATCCACTGCAATATGTTGGGAAAATATTAAACATAATGAATTATTTATTTATTTATATTGACAATGATATTTTTATTATTATGAACTATAATAATTTTTTTTTTAATTTCTTATAAACAGATATAAATTAAACGCATAATTCTATACAAAGTTTTTTTTATATATATATATATATAAATTTTATTTATATAGTGTTACTTCATGATTTTTTTTTTCCTTTTTAATGCCTCCTAACTAATGTTGGAAAATAGTATTTGAGTGTGTCAATTTCTGACCACACTGTCAAATTAGTACTTAGCTGGAGAGCACCGGCAGAATAAATTAAGCCCGAACGACCTACAACTGAAAGAAGAGATTCCGGCAGTGGTTCGTCCACCCGGGGGTACTCCGACGATTTAGTCAGTTATCTCTTAAAAATATCAAAAGTGCTTAACTCATTATGCAGAATATAAATTACGTACCTTAAACCCATGGGGTACCTCTCTTTTATAGCCAATTCAATCATAGTCCCAATAGAAGCCCAGCTCTAGTGGACTTAGGATTACTGCTATTCTTGGACTCCCAGTAGGATTGGGATAAACTCTCTAAGAGTTTTATCTTTATCCAAACTGAAGCCTTCTCGTACTTTACGACTCTTGTCCCTTATCCGCTTATCCCGAACTCCGATATCTTCGTAGAAAACCTCGGCCTATCCGAGATCACCTCGGTGTCATGACCAGGACACGTGGCACTCCGGCTGACACTTTGGCGTCACTTTGGCCACGTGTTGGCACTCAGAAAATATGTCCCCACAACTGCCCATAGGTTCTATTATCTCAGCATCCTGAGGTGATGGTACCTATATCATTCCTTCCATTAACACGTCGGCTAATCTCGCTTTATCATTTATTGCCGAAGTCATAACTTTATCGTTTTAATACGATCAAGACCTACAGTCTGTTTTCATCAATGTTTTGGAACCAACAACCAAGTTCGTTTAAGCCGAGATCGTCCCCTTAGCCGAGGTTTTTGCTTCATTATATTGAGAACTCCAATAGTTTTAACACGCGTATTAGCTGTCACGCATTGTAATTCAACCGTTTTTGCTACGCGTCCCTCCCCCACTGGACCGTATTCGATACGCGCCATTAAGTCGCCTTGCGCCTGCGTGCGCCGTCTGACAAACACATTATTTGAGGCACATCAATTGCGTTTTTCCGCCTCTTCGTGTTTTGACAAAACTTCTTCTCTCTCTCATCGTCTTCTCACCCCTTCATTATCACTTTTGCGAAAAAATCCTCTCTCTCTCTCTCTTACTTTCTCAAATCCGCTATTGTCTCAAGCTCGCAAGCTCTGTGATCGCTTCCAGTCTTCCCCTCCGGCGAGGTTTTCACTGCTCTGTCGTTTTGTTGTTGTCGTCTGACTTCGGCGAACTCAACGCCGGCTTCATTTTTTTCCGATGAGTTACTTATTCCTTCTTTATCAGTCTTTGTTTTTCTTCAAAAAGCTTTACTTTATTATTCGTTGCCATTGCTGTTTTGCTCAAGTTCTTGATCTATGAATCACGTATCTGAGCACGTTCATTTTACGATTTTGCTTTCGCCCAATTCGTGTCTTGAATACGCACACGCTGCTCACAAATTTGTTCACTTTTGCCACTGTTCTTGGCCTCGCACCCTTGTGCACACTTTGTCACAGTGTTCTTGATAGTTCATCATTGTTCTTGATTCTGAATCACATTCCTGTTTCTATTTGCCGTGTTTTTTTTCCAGATTCTTGACTTCAATCTTCTTTTGCCTAGACTTAGGTTTGGGATTTGCTTATAGAACTTTACGAACCTTAGGAAGAACTAACACAAATTCCCTTTAGATCCATACAAACTCTTACCATAGTACAATTTTAGGTTTTAGTCGAGGTCCCTCAAACTCTTTTTGTAACAACCCTCATACTGTTTACCGATTAATGACTGATTGATTACGGATAACCATTGATTACCCTTAAACTGAATTGATTATGACTGATAATTGGACTGATTAAAGTACTGAACTAACTGACTGGAATTAATTGACTAAGTCTATCTGTTTAATTGTGCATCTATCTGTTTGATTGATTATTTGATCTGTTCGTGTGTTACGTTTAAACTGCTAATTGAAGGCCTTGTCGGCGGCCGAACCGGGAATTGATTGATGTTTTAGGATCCTCATAATTAATGTGATTTTATGGTATAATTATCTGAAAACTGTTAGGTATGATTAAATTAGATTAAGTATTGATCAATTACGTAGTTTGATTTATTTACCGTTTTGCCACCCTTAGTGGCCCACTCAATATAACATGTGAGCCTTGTATACACTTGAAACAAACATTTCCTCAGCCCTTTCTTGAGCCTTGCCGACCTAGAGAGTAGAGAGGGAGAGAAATTGGTTTTTCACCTTGAATTGCTCGGAAACTTGAAGAATTGCTTGGTAATTGAAGTGTAGATTGCTAAATTGGACCTCTAGACTTGCATTCAAGGAACCTAGGTAAGGATTTCATCTTCTCATTCTTGTGTTTGAACTAATTCTTGCATGGTCCATGTTAAATTGTAGAGCTAAGTCATGTTTTAGTTCTCACATGGTGAATTGAAGCTCATTTCATGCATGCATGTTTGAATTAATGAGTTTTGAGTTGAATTCATGGTAAAATGGTGCATGCATGTTCATAATTTTGTAATGGTCCATGTTTTCAACTTGTTTTTGGATTAATTAGCTCCTTAGAGCATAAAATTGGAACTTCCAAATGATTTGAATTCATGCATGTTTGCGTGTTCATATTGTTCATGAAATTAGTTTGAAATTGAGTTTGAATTAAGCACCCTTGGGCCTTGATTTCTCAAAATTGAGCTTTGAACTATGATACTCTATGTGTTTATAAATGTTTTCCAGAAAATGGGCCCAAGAGGATTGGTTTTGATGCATTTGAATGTGAGTTGGAGCTTGGAGGTGCAATCTGGAATTCCCAGATTCTGCACTTCCGCTCGAGCGGGGGGAAGTGCCGCTCGAGCGTGGAATTCGAGCATCCAGTATCTCTGCACTGTTTTACAGTCCGCTCGAGCGGAGGATTGGGCGCTCGAGCGGAGTCATGTCTCAAGCTCGAGCGGGCGTCGAGCGGAGATTTCACCCATCCAGTACTTTTACAGTACGCTTGAGCGGGAAAGTTGACGCTCGAGCGTGTACCTTTGTTGCATGACCGCTCGAGCGGGTAAACCTGCGCTCGAATGGGACTCTGTTTTTCTGAAAATACTTTTAAATGTACATCTTTGCATCCTCATCCCATTCTAGGCATTCTTAGGCCTAGTTTAAGGCATCTTGTTGAGGATAGATGTAGAACACACCGAGGCATTAGGGGTTAAATTATGTTATCTCCCAACTGTGTAGCTTAGTGTGTGTTCAATCTGTTAACTGCGTAGGGTTGGCGACTGGGGAGACGCGTTCTAGCATACTGTAGCCCAAACTCTGTGAGTAACAACTGTGTAACGATATGTTCAAAATGATTATCTTCTGAACAATTGAACTGTACTGCTTTCTGAACTGTTACTGTTAATTGAATGTATGTATGTCCTCTATTCTGAACTGTATTGTGGCATCCTTAGCAACTACTGTTACTGACTGTTACTGTTACAGAGATTTCTGTCGGTTCCCTCGTGGAACCACTACTTTTTACTGATTGATGGCCATCATTACTGTTCGGTCTTTAAGACCTACTGTTTACTGTTATGCTAATGGATGTACCACATATGATTGAATAACTGTTCTGACTGAAAGACTGAAGTATTGTTTAATGAACTGATTTCATTACTGTAAGGACATTTCATTCTTAACCTCCTTACACATTATGTTAGTCACTGGGCTTTAGCTCACTATTTATATATATATGTAGGTGCTCAGCCACCAGATCGGAGCTAGGAGCGCGGGTTAGATTCCAGTTTTGTCAAGCCAGCCTTTGTGCCTCACTGTGAGGTTTCGAGTTGCCATGCTATGGCTTTGAGGTGTCTTGTTTTTCCCCCGTCTGTCTCCGTACTGTTTGGTTTACTGTATAGACTGTTAGCTACTAACTGTACTGTTATCAAGGGATTTGGTCCCTGTACTGTGCGACTGTAAATTTTGTATAGACTGTACTGTTTGTATATGTAAATGCATGAAAAATCTTCTTGGCATACAGACTGTCACAGCTCAATGGACATTATTTATTTACTGTTTTGGCTTCCGCCAGGCCCTGTACTCTGTTTTACTATACTACTATTCTGCAGGCCTTCGGTAATCTCGGATTACTGGCCGGTTACGGTGCTAAACCCATAGGGCCGGGTTTGGGTCATGACACTTTCAAAACATTTCTTTTTGAAATCCAACACCTTTAATCAAGCCGACGTCATGGGTATGTGGAAGCATAAGGTAGACACCCTGACCAAGTTGGAATATTTCAGGCAGGAGTTTTCCATTCCTGTCGACGTTCATCTAAGGTTGGCAGGAGAGGATGACTCTATTATGCCCATGGATCACTCCATGCCCTTCCCTAGGCTCCCCCTCGACATCCTCTTCCAAGAAATCCTTCATTACTATAAGTTGAACCCAATGCAGCTCGCCATCAACTCTTATCGAGTTATCAACGGTATAATAGCCTTAGGCAAAAAAAAAGTGCTAGGGTAACTTTAGCCGACATCCAATACTACTACTACACCATGTGTGGCCTCAAGTTAGAGAAAGGCTACATTTACTACCTTAAACCGAGGTCTACAGAATACAAAATTATTGCCGACCTCCCAGACTCCAACAAGGGAGCTGGGGACGATTACTTCATTGTCTCGGGAAACTAGGAGTTCGCTCCAGACAAGGACCTTCACCTCTACCCTCTTAGCCGAACAGTTTTCGTAGAGGGTAATGGTAAGAGCCCAGTGTTAATACTTGTCTTCAAAGTCTTCAATACTTTGTTCTTTATACATTCTAACGTTTGTTTTCCTTGCAGCTCTTCCTCAACTGGCAAAGGATTTCCACAAGTTTTTTTTCCCGAGCAAAGGCTTAAAAAAGCTGTTAGACCTGTCAGTTCACAAGCGGAGGGCCCCCCTCTTGCTCAACTTCAGCCCAACTTATAAGTCGGTTCTTCCCGACGTTCCAAAGAAGAAGAAGAAGAGTCAGTCTCCTCCGTCCGCCACTACTTCTCCTACAACTTCATCATCTCGGCCAGATCAGGGGTCAACCTCTGATCCAGAAGAGTAGCCGTCTACCTCGGCTCCACAACTGATCCCACCATCTCAACGCCGTCGATGACGCCAAACTGTTTTCGCTGTTGAGATGGGCCGCAAGAAAGTAGTCGTTGAAGATCTCTTGGCTGAGATCCCATCCACCGTCGACGCCCAACCAGCGCAGTCTCAGCCTCCACCAAAGTCAAAGCCAAAAAGATTGAAGAAGGCTCAACCAAAGGCAACGATGACTCAGATTGATACTGAGGACACCTTGCCAATTTCAAAATTGGCTGAGAGTGAAAAGACACCTTCTGCCGCCGAGAAAAGGCCCACTGAGGTCGAACCATCCCAATCTACTGGGTCGAAGAGGCCGAGGCCCGAGTAGGCCACAACCTCGGGGCCAATGAAACCAGATGCCCCCTGGGCCCTCCAGATTACCATCGAGGACAAGCTGGTTAGAGCTGATGACAGTGCGACTGACCTTGAAGTCGGCGTCGCCCTCTCAACGGCTTTGCTCCTTCCAAACGATCTCAACCGAAACGCCGAGATGGGTGAGTACGAAAACTTCGCTCTGATGCTCCAGCATTCTGTTCAAGTAAGTCTTGCACACTTGGTAGTTTTCTTTCTCTATTCTTTCATCCTCAGAGAGTTTTACTAACTTTTGTGCTGTTCATTTTCTTTCAGGCAATCTAGCATGCCCACTCATTCTCTATGCAAGCTTTTGAAATAAGGAAGGAATTGGCCGACAAGATTAGGGAGGTCTCTGGTTTGCAAAAAACCATCAAAAAGACTGAGGCCAAGATGAAAACTTTATCCGACCAGGCCGTGACGGCCATTAAAGCCAAAGACGAGGCCGAGGAAAAAGCTGACGCTGCCGAGGCTATTGCCAAAGTCCTCATGGCTGAAAAGAAAGAGGTCGAGACAAAGATGGTCGAGGCCCAAAAGGAACTTCAAGATGCCTTGGCCACAAAAGCTGTTGAGATCAAGGCCGCAGATGAAAAGGCATACAATGAGGGGGTGGCCGATGTCACGGCGGACTATAAAAAGTAAGTGAAACAGGCATGCAATAAGGGTTTCACCCTTGGTTAGATGGCTGCCCTAAAAAAACTTGATGCCCCCAAGGACTCCCCCTTCAAGAATACCGACGTCCTCCGCCTTCCATTCCCCCCTACTCCAAGCCAATCTGAAGACGATTCTGAGTCTGAGGATGAAGCTTTGGTGAGGAAGAAGAAGGATGCTGAGACTGTTGGGGCCAAGTCCATTACTCTGAATGAGCAAGTCTTAGACTTGACTCAGGATGAGGAGGGTGAGGAGGTCTCCAAAGACGCTACTCTTGAGAAGACAACATCGGACGTGCCCATTGCCGACAAGAGCATCGACCAGACTCTGAAAGAGATCGATGCCGAGCTCGCTGCTGAGAAGGATGCTGAGAATAATTCTCAAATGTCTTCGGAGCCCCATCCTATTGCTGATGCCCAATAGTCTTGGTTTTTTGCTTTGTACTTAGTACTTTGTCTTACTTTTTGAATCAATGTAAGCTTGGATCTGGCCGAAGTGCCACTTTTGTAATTTCTAAACAACTACTCTTTTAGTAGGCCGAAGTGCCCTCTTCTTTTTGAACTGATTTTTCTGAATGCAAATACAATTTCCTTTGTATGACTCTTGTACGATTTTGTACTTAGAATAATTTTGCATGCTTTCAAGCATACACCTTATTTGTGCAATTTCCTCGGGGTGATATACCTCGGTTATACAAACCAATGGTTTACCTCGGTAGTACACAAGTACTTCTTTTAATACAACCTTGGTCTTAACTTGTAAATTTTTTAAAAAAATTTCAACAAGTGTTTAGATCAATTTTCTTTTAGTCACAACCTCGGTTTAATTTCAACTTGTAACTTCAACCTTAGTTTAACTTCAACTTGTAAACTCAAGTTTCAACAAGTGCTAAACATGACCTCGGTTTTAACTTCAACTTGTAAACTTAAATTTCAACAAGTGTTAAACATGACCTCAGTTTAACTGCAACTTGTAAATTTAAAATTTTAACAAGCGTTAAACATAACCTCGGTTTAACTTCAACTTGTAAACTTAAGTTTCAACAAGCGTTAAACATGACGTCAGTTTAACTTCAACTTGTAAACTTAAAATTTCAACAAGCGTTAAACGTAACCTCGGTTTAACTTCAACTTGTAAACTTAAGTTTCAACAAGCGTTAAACATAACCTCGGTTTAAGTTTACAAGTGTTAAACATGACATCGGTTTAACTTCAACTTGTAAACTTAAAATTTCAATAAGCGTTAAACATATTTTAGTTTGTAAATTCTACCTTTCCAGGAACCATTTCCCAATTCTCTTCCCCCTAATATGAACTTAAGTTCCACTTGGGTTCTCATTATGCATGTATTCCAGAGACATCGTCAAGTATCTTATCAGTCACAAGTGTAAAAAAACCGAGCTAAAACTTTATTATTACTTCGGCTAATAACAAAGAACAAGAAAATCTAATAATAAAAAAATTTCAGATTGCAAGTATTCCAGGGTCTTGGTAGCTCTTTGCCTTCGCAACCCTCAAGTCGATATGCTCTATTGCCCAAGACTGAGATGATTCTATAGGGTCCTTCCCAATTTGGGCCAAGCTTGCCTTCTCTGGGATCCTTCTTGTTGCCGACGACCTTTCTCAAGATGAGGTCACCAACTTGGAACTCTCGTGGGTTCACCTTTTTGTTATAAGCTCTAGCAAGCTGCTGCTGGTATGTCCCCAGTTGAATTGTTGCTTTCTCCCTTCTCTCTTCTAGAAGATCCAGATCTTGGGTTAAAAATACATCATTAGTTCCATTCTCCACTGCCTAGGTTTTGATCCTTGGGATGCCGACCTCCAGCGGAATGATTGCTTCTGTGCCATAAGCCATGGCAAACGGGGATTCCCCTGTTGATCTTCTCGGCGTAGTCCAATATGCCCAGAGTATACTAGGCAATTCATCTACCCACTGTCCTTTTGCTGCTTGCAGTCTCTTTTTTATCCCATCCAAGATAACTTTGTTGGACGCTTTTGCTTATCCATTGTTTTGAGGAAAACTTGGGGTCGAAAAGTAATTCTTGATTTTGAACTTTGCACAAAAGCTTTTGATTAGCTTACTGTCAAATTGTGTTCTATTGTCTACAACTATTGCTCTTAGAATCTCAACCCTAGTAATGATGTTCTTCCAAATGAAGTTCTTCACATCAATGTCTCAAATTTTGGCAAGGGGTTCAGCTTCTACTCACTCGGTGAAATAATCTGTTGCCACTAGTAAGCACTTCTTTTGTCCAGTTACTTGAGGTAGTTTTCCGACAAGATCCATGCCCTATTGGGCAAATGGCCAAGGACTGGATACTGGGTTTAAGTCGACTGCTGGTTGATGTATCAAAGGTGCAAACCTTTGGCACTTCTCACACTTCTTCACATAAGTTTCAGCATCTTTCTACATATAGGGCCACCAGTACCCCTGAGTAATGACCCTGTGGGCAAGTGACCTGCCCCCAGAGTGGCTTCTACATATTCCTTTATGTATCTCATACATAAAATCTTCAACCTGTGCAGGATGCATACACCTCAGAAGGGGTCTAGTAAATGATCTTCTGTAGAGGTGTCCTTCTGGGGTCAAACTGAATCTTGCCGCCTTCAGTCTGATCTTGTGTGCTCTTTTTCGGTCATCAGGCAGCTTCTCGTCTTTAAAGAATGCTATTATTGCATCTATCCAACTTGGTCCCATCTCCACACACATTGCTTCACGCTCTGTGTTCAGTGGTTCTATGCTTGGACCGGGCAAGTAGTCAACCATTATCGTCCTTGCCTTTCCAGGTTGTATTGTACTGACCAGGTTGGCCAGGGTATCAGCGTGACTATTATCATCTCGGCTAACCTGCTATAGTTGGCAATTCTGAAACAAGGCCACCAATCTGCCGACCTCCTTTACATAGGCCGACATCCTATCGTCTCGGGCTGCGAACTCCCTGTTGTCTGGTTGACTATAAATTGAGAGTCACAGAAGACTATCACCTCATTTGCTTCTACTGCTATTGCCAGTTTCAATCCTGCAATTAGTGCTTCATACTCTACTTTATTGTTTGAGGCCTTGAACCCCAAACGAATGGATTGTTCTAGTATCTGTCCATCTGGAGATACCAGTGCTACTCCTGCCCCCGCTCCTTGTCAGTTTGAACTCTCATCTACAAACAATCGAAAGGAGTCGTCGATGTAAATGCTGCAGGGCCTGAGTTTTTCTTCCTTCCTTTGTTCCGTTGCCCTCGGCTAGGCTACTCTTTGTTCGCTTGGACATCGTTCACCTTGTCTCAACGGAGCCCGATGTATGATGGCTCCTGGTGTGAACTCGACCACGAAGTCGGCCAAAACTTGGCCTTTGATTGCTGTTTTGGGTCTATATTCCAGGTCATACTGGCCCAAGGCCACTGCCCATCTGGCTATTCTGCCTGTCAGATCTCCCTGCTGAAACAGGGACTTCAAAGGATATTCAGTTAGCACCACAATTTTGTGGGCTTGAAAGTAATGGTTCAGCTTCTTTGAAGCCATTACTAAAGCCAGTGTTAACTTCTCCAAGGGTAAATACTTGGTTTCTGCATCAGCCAAGGTTTTGCTTACGTAGTAAACAGCCCTTTGTTCCCCCTTTTTCTTTTCGAATTACCACTGCACTTACAGCATGTTCCGAAATTGTTAAGTACAAGAATAGCTCCTCTCCAGGTTCTAGATTTGAGAGAACTGGAGCCGTGGTCAAATACTTCTTCAAGTCGGCCAAGGCGACTTCGCACTCTTCTGTTTATAAGAAGTCTGTGGCCTTCTTCACTAAGCTGAAGAAGGGTTTGCATTTGTCAGAACTTCTGCTTATGAACTTATTCAGAGCTGCAGCCCTTCCAGTCAACACCTGTACTTGCTTCGCCGATGTTGGGCTTTTCAGTTCTAGAATGGCCTTGATCTGATTTGGGCTGGCCTCAATGCCCCTTCTGGTCACCAAGTATCCCAAGAACTTACCAGATCCAACTCCAAATGCATACTTCGATGCATTGAGTCGGAGCCGATATGGTTTTAGGATATCAAAGACTGCCCTTAAGTCTTCCAGATGGTCCTTAGGTTCCCTGGTCTTCACGACCATGTCATCAATGTATACCTCCACTGTTCGGCCAATTAGGTGTCTGCACATCTTGGTTATCAATCTCTAGTAAGTTGCTCCTGCATTTTTTAACCCCAAAGGCATCACTCTGTAGCAATACAACCCTTTTAGGGCGATAAACACAATCTTCTCCTCATTTGGAGGGTGCATGGCTATTTGATGGTACCCCTTGTAGGCATCTAGGAAGCTCATCATTCCATGCCCTGAAGTGGCATCCACCAATTGGTCAATCTTGGGTAATGGGAAACTGTCTTTGGGACAAGCCTTGTTTAGGTTGGTAAAGTCCACGCAGACCCTCCATTTACCATTCTTTTTTTTCATCACCACGGTATTTGATAGCCATGTCGGGTAATTTACCTCTTGAATGGCTTTGGCTTCCAAAAGTCTGTCTACTTTCTCTTCCACTGCCTCAACATGTATCAACGTCGGTCTTCTTGCTCGTTGGATTACAGGTTTGGCCGACCTGTCTACGTTTAGTTTATGGCAAGTGACCTCAGGGTCAATGCCAGACATCTCGCAAGGCGTCTAGGCAAATACCTCAATGTTTGCTTTCAAGAAGGCCTCCAGTTCTTTTTCCTCTTCTTCGGCTAAGCCCGAGCCGAGAAGGAAGAAGCATTCCTCATCCCTTTGCTGAACAAGGATTTTCTTCAGGGCTTCTTCACTCTTCTCGATTGGCTCTTTGCCAACGTCATCTAGGACTTCCACGTCCTCGTCTTCGATCTCTACTGTCTCTGGTCCTCGTATACTGCAAGTGGATTTCATTGTTGCCATGGAGCAGTTCTTTGCTTGCAGCTGATCCCCTCTGACCTCCTTTATTCCATGCTCTGTTGAGAACCGCAATAGCTGATGCAACGTTGAGGGAACAGCCCCCATTACATTCAGCCATGGCCTTCCCAAGATAGCATTGTAAGGGAAGGTGTGTCGATTATGGTGAATTCTATTTTTATCTTTTTGGTGCTAGCCTGCACCTCCAAGCTTGCTGCTCCTAGTGGCCACGTCGACGTTCCATTGAACCCGACCATTGGGCTGTTGGACTGCTCCATATCGTCTGGGTGAAGGCCAAGCTTCTTGTAACACTTGACATACATGATGTCGCAAGAGCTGCCTTGGTCAATTAGGATGCGCTTCACTTGGCACTCCCCAACCTAGAGGGATACTACCAAGGCATCGTTATGTGGATGCTACACCATCTCAAGGTCGGCTTCAGTAAAGGACACTACTGGTCCCTAGCACCCCTTGGCTCGAGGTTTTTTCTTCCGGACCTAGCACACATACTGCCAGTGCTTTACCTTCTGGATCTCCCCCCGTATTTCATTTTTGTTGACCTTCGAGTGAATTACATTAATTACTTGAGGTTCGCCTGCTTACGGTTGCTGTGTTGGAGGAGGTGGAGCTGCTGGTGCCTGAGGCAATCTTGCCTGCTCTTCCCTTGTCCTGGCTTTATCTACAAGGTCCCTTAAATGGTCTTGCCTTACCAGGTCTCCCAGGTGTGCTTTCAGGGCTTTGCAATCCCGAGTCAGATGCCCATCTTCATTGTGGTAAGCTCAATGCTTACCAAGGCTTCTTCCCATTAACTCTCCTGGTACCCTTGCTGGTGCTCTGAAATAGGGCTGGGTTCGGATTTTCTCCAAGACTTTGTAAATCAGAATTCGGAATACAGTTGTGACTGCCTAAGTAGCCCTTAATCCGATTTCTGGTTTATTGTAGCCACCATCCCCTCGACCTCGCTTCGGCGAGCCGTTTTTCTTCTCTGGTTTCGGTGCCTTTGTTCCAGGCGTATCCTCCTCGGCCCTAGCGTACTTCTCTATTCTGGTCATTAATTCCTCCATACTTTTTGGCAGTGTTTTTGCCAATGATTTTCGGAGCAGACAATTATCTTTTAGGCCGTTCTTAAATGATACGACCGCCACCTCTTGGTTGCATTTTGGTATCCGGTTGAATACCTTATAGTACCTTTTGGCATAAGCTCTCAGGCTTTCGTCCTCGCCAATTTTCAAAGCCATCAGGGCATCCACTCTTAATGGTTGTAGTTTGTTCGTCACGAACCTGGCCACAAACATATCGGCCAGGCCTTCCCAAGTTTTTACAGTTCCTTTCGGCAACTTGTGAAACCAGTCTAATGCAATTTCTCCAAAGGATGAGCGCAACACCTTGCAAAGTAACGGCTCGTTCCCGATGTATAACGCCATTGAGTTTAGGTACAAATCGACGTGAAAGTTGGGGTCCGACTTCCCGTCGTAGATCTGGAATCTCGGCATGCTAAACCTCTTCGGGACTTCGAATTTGTCAAATTCTACCGAGAATGGCGTTCTCGGCTTGACCGGGGAGGTTACCTCGGCATCTTGTTGCCTCTTCTATAGGTAATCCCTTAGGTCCTCCTTTGTCCGACCAGGAGCTTGGCTATCTCCTGACTTCAGCCTTTTAGGTGCACTACTCTCAGTTTCATTGCGAGCCTTCTTCGACCTTTCTCCATTAGTTGCGTCGAAGCACAACTCCTGCCTTTGAACATGCCGATGTTCTTTGGGGTCTGTTTCCTTGGTGCCACGTGTCCTTCGAGATTCTTCCCTTCTTGACTCTCCTTGCCCGACCTCCCTTGAAGGTCGGTGAGAGTGTTTTTTGCTCCTGGTGTGCTGGGGGACTGTAGGAACTGTTTTTTTACCTATCTTGTCGGGCATCTTTCGTGGCCGCTAAAATCAGTTTATCTTGTAACGGGAACAGTGGCTGTATGATGCTGTTTTGCATCATGAAATTGACGACCGTTTGCAGGTCCGCCAATTTGTTCGCCATTCCCTTTACCTCATCGTCCCTCTGTAGGCATTTATCCTTCTATACCTGAAGGTCGCCCTCGTTGTAATACCCGCTTTGGTCCGTTTTCTTTGATACGTCGCCTTCCTGGCCGACGCCCTTTACTTCGTGATTCTGATCACGAGTCTCTTCGTTGCAGTTGTCTTCTTCGACCTTAAGGTTAACAGGTTTCTCACTCCCAGTAGGGGTGTCGTCCCCAACCTTCTCTTTCTGTCCGTCGTTGACCATCTATTCTCCTTTCTTTCCTACAAACGGCGCCAAATTGTGTGTGTCAATTTCCGACCACACTGCCAAATTAGTACTTAGTTGGAGAGCATCGGTAGAATAGATTAAGTTCGAACGACCTGCAACAGAAAGAAGAGATTCCGGCGGTGGTTCGTCCACCTGGGGGTCCTCCGACGATCTAGTCAGTTATCTCTCAAAAATAGCAAAAGTGCTTAACTCATTATTCAGAATATAAATTGTATACCTTAGACCCATGAGGGTGCCTCTTTTTTATAGCCAATACAATCCTAGTCCCAATAGAAGCCTAGCTCTAGTGGACTTAGGATTACTGCTATTCTTGGACTCCCAGTAGGATTGGGATAAACTCTCTAATAGTCTTATCTTTATCCAAACTGAAGTCTTCTCCCACTTTAGGACTCTTGTCCCTTATCCGCTTATCCCGGACTCCAATATCTTCAGAGATAACCTCAGCCTATCCGAGATCACCTCGGCGTCATGACCAGGACACGTGGCACCCCGGCTGACACTTGGGCGTCACATTGGCTACGTGTTGGCACTCAGAAAATATGTCCCCACAACTGCCCCTAGGCTCTATTACCTCAACATCCTGAGGTGATGGTACCTATATCATTCCTTCCATTAACACGTCAGCTAATCTCGCTTCATCATTCATTGCCGAAGTCATAACTTTATCATTCATTGCCGAAGTCATAACTTTATCATTCATTGCCGAAGTCATAACTTTATCATTCATTGCCGAAGTCATAACTTTATCATTTTAATACGATCAAGACCTACAATCTGTTTTAATCAATGTTCTGGAACCAATAACCAAGTTCATTTAAGCCGAGATCGTCCCTTTAGCCGAGGTTTCTACTTCATTATATTGAGAACTCCAATAGTTTTAACACGCGTATTAGCTATCACGCATTGCAATTCAACCATTTTTGCTTCGCGTCCCTCCCCCACTGGACCGTATTCGATACGCGCCATTAAGTCGCCTTGAGCCTACGTGCGCCGTCTGACAAACACATTATTTAAGGCATATCAATTGCGTTTTGCCGCCTCTTCGTGTTATTGACAAAACTTCTTCTCTCTCTCCTCGTCTTCTCATCCCTTCATCATCACTTTTGCGAAAAAATCCTCTCTCTCTTTTACTTTCTCAAATCTGCCATTGTCTCAAGCTTGCAAGCTCTATGATCGCTTCCAGTCTTCCCCTCTGTCGAGGTTTTCACCGCTCTGTCGTTTTGTTGTTGTCGTCTGACTTCGGCGAACTCAACGCTGGCTTCATTTTTCTTCGGTGAGTTACTTGTTCCTCCTTTATCAGTCTGTGTTTTTCTTCAAAAAGCTTTACTTTATTATTCATTGCTATTGTTGTTTTGCTCAAGTTCTTGATCTATGAATCACGTATCTGAGCACGTTCATTTTACGATTTTGCTTTTGCCCAATTCGTGTCTTGAATACACATACACTGCTCACAAATTTGTTCACTTTTGCCACTGTTCTTGGCCTCGCACCCTTGTGCACACTTTGTCACAGTGTTCTTGATAGTTCATCACTATTCTTGATTCTGAATCACATTCCTGTTTCTATTTGTCGTGTTTTTTTTTTCCAGATTCTTACCTTCAATCTTCTCTTGCCTAGACTTAGATTTAGGATTTGCTTATAGAACTTTACGAACCTTAGGAAGAACTAACACAAATTCCCCTTAGATCCATACAAACTCTTACCGTAGTACAATTTTAGGTTTTAGCCGAGGTCCCTCAAACCCTTTCAAAACATTTCCTTTTGAAATCCAACACCTTTAATCAAGCCGACGTCATGGGTATGTGGAAGCATGGGGTAGACACCCCGACCAAGTTGGAATATTTCAGGCAGGATTTTTCCATTCCTGCCGACGTTCATCTAAGGTTGGCAGGAAAGGATGGCTCTATTATGCCCACGGATCACTCCATGCCCTTCCTTGTTGTAATTTTCATAGAGTGCGGACTTAGGCTCCCACTCGACATCCTCTTCCGAGAAATCTTTCATTATTATAAGTTGAACCCAATGCAGCTCGCCATCAACTCTTACCGAGTTATCAACTGTATAATAGCCTTAGCCAAACAAGAGAGTGCTAGGGTAATTTTAAATGAACTCACCAACCACCTTGGAGCCTTCGGAATAAAGAATAGACCGACAAACTGAATTAAGCATGGAATAATTCCTGAAATGATATCAATTAGAAGCAATTCTACTGAACAACCTTCCAATAAATGAAAACAGTAAGCAAAACAAAGTTACCAATTGCAGCCAAGATGCGCCAAGAGATGATGGTTCCAATGAGATACATTATTGATACACCACAACAATCCAGGAACTATAGAATTAGAAAGATATATGTGTGCGTGGCATGGATATAGACTAAGCTCCAAATTTATAAGAGTTATGAATTACCTGATGGGCAGTTGTGAATGTTCCTCGAATATCCCTTGGGGTTAATTTTGCTATATATATTGGTACCTGTTTAAAATTGGGAATACAAATACCTTAAGGTCATGTTTGTTTTGTTTGATTGGATTACATGGGACTGTTAGTTATGGGACTAATAGTTATTTATCAACAAAAAAAAAGTTCATAGTTTTGTGATTATCAATCCCTTAGGATTATATATATCATATCCAAGCCATTAGACATGACATGGCCTACATAGTGTAATAACAATGGTTTGAGGGTATTTTGGTCTTTTAACCCCTTAATCAGTATCTCCCTTAATCCCACCATTTTGTGTATATACAGTCTGAGGGGCTGTTATTGAGATACATAATTCAATCCCATGGCCTAATCACTCCAAACAAACATAGCCTAAATGTTTAAAAGTAGTCAAATATGAAATTCAAATCTTGGAGCATTTACCACATATGAAAGAAGCCCAATTCCATATCCCAGAGAAAGTCTTCCAAGGTCATGGCACCAAGAACGCTGTGACAATCATTGAACAATTAATAGTGTACAATCTAAAAAATATAAATGCACAACTACCTAGATGTGTACATATGTGTGATCATTTAACCTAAAAAAGATACAACAAAAGCAACTCAGAAAAAGCATTTTCTCCAATGCAGCATATGGCCCCAAGAAAGAAAAACCAAACCATAAAAAAAAAGCTCACTGACCAAAAAGATTGCCAATATCCTATTTCAAACATCCTCGCATGTAAGCTAGTGAACAGTTACTTCAGGGACATCCAATAAATAGAAGCTAGTTAATAGAAGCTATCTCATGAAGTATAATATGATGTCGTTGTTTGTGGAGTTGCTTCCTCTACAAACCTAATGCTCCATTCCATGTGTCGACCAAAATATAAAAAGTTAAAGCATTAAAATTTCTTCATTGTAATCAGATGAAACACAAGCCAATCAAAAGAAAGCTAAGACAAGAAACCTCTGATAATGCTATCGCAAGCTACCCTATGATGCAGAATATGTCTAAGAATCCCAATGTCTACATAAAAACAAACAAAATTAACAATAATTTTTTTTGAGAAGTAACAAAATTAACAATAATTTCGTAATTGGCACACTAATTAAATTAATTTTTTATCGTGTCTATCAATAATTAAACTCCACAGAGTAATAGGAAAACTTACACCCCTCCGGCTGAAGAGATCTGCAAGCTTCCCACTCATTACTACACCCAGCATTGCTCCAATAGTCATTATTGAACCAAAAACTGAATGCTGCAAAATGGCACCAAGAGGGAATATAAAACAAAAAGGAGAAGAAAGAAAGTTAAGTCACATAGTGAGATGAAAAAGGAGAACTAGCCAGAAAAATTCTAGTTACAAATTCTACTTCACTCGATATATAGCAAAAGGCCCAGTCGATATATAGCCAAAAAAATCCTAGTTACGAATTTGTAACTAATTCCTAATAATAATAAGTTTTGGTTTGTATTGCATTAGCCAAACATTTGTAACAAGCCACAACTAATATTTTCTAGCCTTGGAAGTTAATTATACATCCTGATACAAGTGGAGAATCTATGGTCCAAATTATATACAAAATGGAACATAAAATTTATACAGGAAAAAAAAATCAACAAATAGTATTGTATATCATGATTCTATGGAAACACACAAGTTATATAACCATTTACATCCAATTATAAGACTAACCTCTGCCAAAGAGAGGCCAAGGTCCTCCATGATTTCAGACTGAGTAGGTGATGAAAATCCGACCTGCATATCAAACATCAAGCATTAGTGTAGTTGGCATTTAATTAAATGATTCTGGCCTTTTTTTAGTCTAAAAAATTCAAGTTGAATAGTGAAACACTCTGGTGGTGCTAAGAAGAGAAGCTTACATGATAGTATCACCAAAAGTCAAATATTGCAGTGCTAAAAACTACATCATTGGATTAGAGCGAGACAACAATATCTACTGAGGGTTCGTTTGGAAAGTGGTTTTTTTAGTGGCATTTTGGCTAAAATATGAGATGAAAGTACATGAAGTGTTTGGAAATAACTTTTTATTGTTTTACAAAAAAAACATGTAAAAAGTAGAGATAATCCATTTTTTATATGACTTTTTAGCATTTTGGCTTTTTAGTTACTTTTTGGCTAAAAACTTCAACTTCCCAATAAGGCTTAATCTCATATATATGGCTAGGCTTATAAACCCAAGTTGTTTAAATGTTATTTTGCTACTCTTGTTCCTGTTGTACCCACAAATGTGTGTGTGTAAATTAAATGTATAAAGTAAATAAACAATAAAATAAAATAATTCAAAAAATAATTATATAAATTATTTTCCAAATTCAATGCTTACAGAAATTAATGTCAAGACTTGTGTTGGACACAAGCTCCTTAAAGTAGATTTTGCCCTCGCTCCGGTGCTTCGAGTTTTACCGGCGTCTACTTCCCAGGATGCAACGACTAACACTTAATTTTATAGTACTATAAAATCAAGTCTGGCGAACCAAAACTTTGCTGAAACTCTCTCTTTCTTTTTCTAAATTAAATGCAGAAAATAGGAAGACGGAAAGGGGAGAAGAGAGACGAAAATCTAGGGGAAAAAATGTATGTTCTGAATTGTTGGAAGGCTGACTTTTTATAGGAGGAAAGGTGGCTGTTCGAACAGGTGAAAAACTTGTTCAGACAGATTGAAGAGGTACCAATCTGTTTGAATAGATAAACAATTGAATTGAACAGGTGTGAGCCTGTTTTTGATCCTTCTGAACCTGTTCGGGACCTGTTTGGGTGAAGAAAAATTCTGGACCAATTTATTTTGAATTTGAAACCAAAATTAAAAATAAAAAATAAATTAAAATTTTTTTTTGCCCAAAAAGATAAGTATTGGGCCAGACTAGTCCAACCCAACCTCACACCACACACCTGTGCCCAAGCCTAGCCCAGCCTGTCCGCCTGACCGACTTGATGGACGGCAGCGGCGGCGCGCGCGTATGGTTTTAGTTTTGGGTCCAATGGGTATAACCCACTTCACTCATAATCTCACCATTCCACAAACTTGGGTACCCCTTGGGGTCCATCCCAAGTATCTCAAGTTAAGGTATATAAACCCATTCAAAACCTTAAGCCTTTCCAATGTGGAACAAGCACATTTCACAAATGTGTAGGAAACCCACCAAAAAACTAGTTCCAAGAACACGAAAATGCGCGTTGAATTCTCATTCATCCAGAAATGATTTTGAGCAACCAAATACATGAATTTATTCACTATGCGGCATTAAACATGAACCCACTTAGAAACGTTAAAAATAACGTTTGGGTCCCACCTTAATTAATGCTCAAATTTATCAAAAAATAAGGTTATAAAAAGCCATTTTCCAACAATCCCTCACATGAATGGAATTCACGATAACGGACATGTAACAAGATGCAAACAAAGAAAGAGTACATTAAGAAGATAAACCATATCAAGATAGGTAGCTTTTGGCTTTGAACCTCCTCTAGCGAAAGCCTATTGGACTTACTGGCTAATCAGTGGACGCGATGCCTTAAACTGTTCAGCTGTTTGTGTAAACCAAGATAATAGACTACACATAGTGTATTCGCAGACACAGTTTGGTTCTTACGGTTGTGTTCATTTTGGCCCTGAACAATGCCTGGTAATTCATGAGTGCCCTAGAGAATTTAGCCTTCTCAATTCTCATAGAACCGGCGCAGTTCACACTCATATAGGTGACTTATTATTAAGAGTATCTTGCTATATCCCACTTGGATGTCCAAGCTATAAGAATCATTAAAAGCAAAGCTTATCCTACTAACGCTGCAGGTATCACACTTCTTATCATAGAAATGGGTAGGAGTAAACCTCCTTAGTGATACATGAAGTCATCCATAATTCGGTTGTTCCTTTGAACCCAGATCTTAGGATCTCCAGCCAACTAGTTTGGGTTACCATTATGGCGACTTTTAAGTCATAGGCTTTAATCTCATTTCCCTCGATAAATGGTACACTTGCTCTATGGCTAGCCCTTTAGTCAATAGATCCACAATATTCTCCTTTGACTTTACATATTCTATGGAAATTACTCCATGTGAGAGCAAATGCCTAACGGTATTATGTCTTCGACAAATGTTTGAGACTTACTGTTATACATATGATTCTGTGTCCGTCCTATTGCTGCTTCACTATCACAGTGAATGCATATAGCTGGCACAGGTTTAGGCCACATTGGAATGTCTTCTAAGAAATTATGAAGCCATTCTACTTCTTCTCCTGTTTTATCTAATGCGATAAACTCAGATTCCATTGTCGACCTAGTTATGCATGTCTGCTTGGAAGATTTCCAAATGACTGCAGCACCTCCCAGGGTAAAGACGTATCCACTAGTGGATTTTGAGTCTTTAGTATCTGATAACCAATTTGCATCGCTGTACCCCTCGAGTACTGCTGGATATTTAGTATAATGTAAGCCATAATTCTGGGTATGTCTTAGATACCTAAGTACCCTAATTACTGATTTCCAATGATCGGGCCCTGGATTACTTATATACCCACTCAATTTGCTTACAGCATCAGTTATATCTGGCCTAGTGCAATTCATTAAGTACATCAAACTTCCGATTATCCGAGAGTACACTAATTGTGATATGCTTGCTCCTGTATTTTTTGACAAATGAAGACTAACGTCAACAGGTGTTTTAGTAGGACGATCGTCATGCTTTCTAAATTTCTCCAGAATCTTCTCAACATAGTGAGACTGAGATAAAACATATTGTAGACACCCCATTTTTGACCGACCTTAAGACTCAGACGTCACCAGTTGAGCGCTCGGTGATATTGCATATTGTGCTCATTCAGAAGTTTCAGAGTCTCGGCTGCGAGCCTTGCCTCCGGACTTCCGGGCTCTTTTGTGTCTTGCCTCGGTTTGCGAACCAGGCTCCCTTTTCTATGTTTTCTCTTCCCGAAGATAGTAAGAGGTCTCGTAGATCATCTCTCAGTGGCCGTAGGCTACGTTTCATGGTCGTAGGCCATTTTGCTCGTTTGGAGTCCGGTTTCCGATTTTTCGGAGCCGTTGGCCGTGTGCCTCGGTTCGGGACCGCTTAACCACCTCCGTTTGCTCCGTTTTTTGGCATGCATCTTATCTACTCCCTTTTGAGGGACACTGCGGTCCGAAAAACCAACTTCGTGGTCGAACACCACTTCCGGTGCCTAACAGTCAGTTTTCGGGGCCTCGGGCTGTGCGTTTCGGCCACCGAACCTCTATTTTGAATCGGTTTGAGTTCATTTTTGGCAGGGACCTCTGTTTCATTGTTAGGAAGGTTGTAGAAGGGTGGGAGGCCAGTAATTTTTCTGACAACCAGTTTTATTCCTCCATCGCCCTCCGTCGCCTTTTGTTTCACACTTGAAAGCCAATGTTGACCACCCTAAGGCCACTTTTTCTTGCCCCAAACCACATATTTGTGTTGTACACACCTGGGAGGCCACCAATATCATATGGCCGGCCGGTAATTGTGTGTGACCCTTTTGAACCCCTCATAAAAGTGGGCTTTTCTCTCTCCTGGTTTACTTTCTCCAGTTTTTGACCATATGGTTGTGTTGTGCACACATGAGAGGCCACCAATCTGGGGTGGCCGGCCACTAATACTGCTTGAACCTTTTGACCCTTGGTCGGCCGGCCATGGGGAGGGCCGGCCGGCCACCTGCAACTTAAATACCAAGCCGGCCTTGCTCCCCTCCTCTGGTACGTTACAAATCTGTATTTTGTTTCCCCCCATATTGTGTATCCGGGGGGCTGCACTTTTGGGGGGAAATTTGAAATCCATTCCCCCCCTTTTTTTCCCCCTCTTTTGCCTATATATCTAGGCCCTCCATCTCCCTTTTGGAGGGTTAGAAATTTTGGTTTGGAGCTCCTACATTGTATCTCTCTCTCTCTACACTCCAACCCTCAAAACCTCCCAAACCCTACACCATTTCTACACCACCACCTAGCACCACACCACCACCATCCATTCCAGCCACTTGGAGCTATTTTCCAGAGCTAAGGAGCCACCAAACTTGGTCCAAGAGTTGTCAAAGATTTGGTCTTCAAGGGTAAGTCTTCTCCTCCCTCTTTCTTGCCTTATTTTGCTCAATATATTAGCCATACTTGCTTGCATATTTGGGCTCCGACCCTAACTTAAAATAGCATTATTTTGAGGTCTTTTTCATGTTTGTTTTAGGGTCTTTCCATGTTTAAGGTCTCTAGCTACCACTTGCTTCTTTACCTTTCTTGTATGCCTCTTTCTTGCATAGTATTTTAGGCCTATTTGTAAACTGTTTTGAGTTTGGTTATGAACTGAAAAGTGGCTTATTTTGGGCCCTTCTTCAACATTGTTGAAGGGATCTTCACTGTTTGAGGCTTGTTTTTGTCACTTGCCTCTTTATCCCTCATTTGGCCTTATTTTTGCATGTTTTGTTAGCCTCTTGTGCTTATATTTTTGGGCTCTAGTCCGAACTGTAAATAGCCTTATTTTGACCCCCTCATCATGTTTTATCAAGGGACCTTTGCTGTTTGAAGCTCCCTTTTTTCTCTTTGTGTTTAAACCTCTTTTAGGCCTTATTTTGCATAGTATTCTAAGCTTGCATGTGCACTGTTTTGGGTTTGGTCACTAACTGTAAAACACCATTTTTTGGGCCCCTATTCAACTTTGTTGAAGGGCCCTCCTCTGTTTGAGGCCAGCAACCATCACTTGCTTCTTTCTCTCCCTTTTGGCCCATTTCTTGCACAATATTTTAGGCTTGTTTGTGTTTAGATCTGTGGCTTGTTGTAAACTGTAAAGTGCCACATTTCGAGCCCCTCTTAAACTTTGTTGAAGGGCTCTTGGCCATTTAGGGCCAGAAGCTGCTACTTGCTTCATTACCTCTCTTACGGGGCCATTTTTGCATGCTAGCTTAGTCCTATTTGTGTCCATTGTTTGGCCTTGCTTAAAACTGTAAATATGTTGGTTTTGGGACTATCTTGATTCTTTCTTCGCACTTCATGTTCAAATAATGCATGCTTTGCATAGCCATAGGTCATTCCGTGTACCTAATTTCATGTTTCGGGTCTCATTCCATGTATCGGGTGCCATGTTTCCATGTTCTGGGGCTACTTTGCATCATATTTTGCTACTGAAATTTGCATGCTAGTATGCCATATTCCATGTTAGAGTGGCATTTGGTGCCCTAGGGTCAATCCTCGGTTCGCGTGCACATGGGCACGCATTTCGAGTTGTCTCATTTTCATCTAATGGCTACCGATGTGAGTGTGGCTGAGGTCCATTCATGTTGGTGTAAGTCCATTATGCATTGTGTATGCCATTTCATTTCATAGCATTGTGTATGCTAGGTTGTATGTTAGCGCATTGTGTATGCCATGTTACCTCGTACATCGTGTATGCCATTTCATAGCATTGTGCATGCTAGGTTGTATATTAGTTGCATTCATGCATGTTATGCATATTGCATTGTGCTTGGGATAGGAGTTAGCCCGAGCACGGGAAACGAGGGGCGTTTCATACTTCGAGTGACGGAATGTGTCTCAATTCCCAGTCACCGACACTCCGGATTGTCCATGATGGAGTTTAGGTCTTGTTGTGTTTATATGTGCATTCATTTCATATTGAGTCGTGCAATTCGACTCCTCGGCCATCATGCATCGAGATGCGTGATTGGTGGCACGAGGATCGAGGACTACACTCCCTGAGGAATAGTCATGCATACATATGTGAAAATACTTTGTCATGCCCCTTTCTTGCTCTTTGTTACAACAAATCAAGAGTCAGCAGCTTTCCGGAGCTTGGCATGCATCCCAAGAACAATTGCAAACAGAGGCTAATTGGGGCATCGGAATGGATTTCCGCGCAAGGCAACCCGAACATGCATCATTCATCATCCGGATCAGAGTTGAGGCAGTCCCTAGCTTGCATGCCAATTTATTGCTTTCCTATTTAAATTTGTTAATTAATTAGGGTTTTGTATATATTTGGACTGTAATTATTCATTTGGGACTGTATATTATTTATTCGAACCCTCTGCGCGAGGGCAATGTTGTAATAAGTGTGCGTGTGTGTGATGTATGTCTTCTAACCCCACGTCTTTCTCCCTTTTATTTACTCGCTTATGATGGTTAGATTAGGGCATGTTTCAATTAGCATACAGTATGATAGCATGTTTGCATTCATTAATCTGTTGAACATGCACCGGGCTCGGCGCATCATACTAACTGCATTGTATTTTCAATTCCAAGTTGAATACATGTTAGCTGTAGCATTTCATATGCCATGTTTAGAATAGCCGAGCCTGCTATAGTTGCATTTTTGCATGTGTTGTATTAGGCATTTCTGTATAATTAGGATCATGCATGGATTTCTAATTAGCTTCTGTTTTGGCTTGGAGTACTCGGTAAGTTTTATGCTTTAGCATCCTTGCATGCGTGTGAGTGACTGCCATGATAGCATGCTTACCATGAGGCTAATTGCTTATGTGATATAACTGTCTGAATGCCTGTGGGTGAAGGTTGGGTTATTTGGATTGGAACAATTCATTCACTGTGTGTTTTAAGCCTACTAGATAGTGGCAAAATCATGTTTTCTAAGCCCACCTGAGGGTGGCAAATCCACGTCTTAGCCTACTTGCGAGTAGCACCATCAAACCATTTTCAAACAAACAAACATGAAATGTTTTGTTCCAATTCAGGCGATCCAGTCTATACTTGTATGCTGTGCGCATCACATAGTAAATCTAGGCTAATAACCGGAATAAGAACGCATAATGTTTTCAAAAATAGATATCATGGTTAGTAGAGGCCGATCTTTGATAGGGCGAGCGGGGGTGCTCACGAAGTGACCTTTCCTAATCGTACCCAAGTTCCCGAACCGAGGTAACTTTGGTGATGACGGACACGTGGCCTTAGGCAAACGAGTCAGGGTTTCCTAAATTTCCCCAAAATAAAATATTTAGGTGGCGACTCTGTATCTGGCAAAGCAGTCCATGTTTGGCACTTCTTTCAAAATCTGTTTTCTCAAAACGATTTGCCGGATTTGGACTCTTTGGTTCAGATTTAGAACCGCGACAAATTGCGAGTCCGAACTGTAGTGAGCCCAATATCGAACGGAACAGGGGACTCGTTCCTCCCGGGGCGTTCGGGGACGTCTACAGTTTCTGGCAACTCTGCTGGGGATGTTTGGAGAACTTGACTCGAACTCATGATATCTTGTTTTGATTACACTTATGTGTTTCTTTGCATTGCATTTGCATTGGTGCGCCTAGGACATCGTGTTTGCCATCTGCTATTCCTGAACAGTTTGCCGGAGGCTTGTCTTGTCAAGGCATGACCATAAGGCTGACCGGTTGTGGGCTCTGCCAGTATGGGAACACAAACCCCGGTTTTACCGGGGCACCCTTTTGACCATTCGACCTAGTGCATATTCGGAATCCGTAGTGACCATTCCAAGCTAGGACAGGTTGCTTACCCGATCATAGGTTGTTTGAAACCGCTGCGTGCGTAGTAAAACCCTAGCTCCTGACAAAATAGGACAGGGAAACCCTACCCCAACATAGGGGTGTTTTGGCTCTCGCTTGTTTGCTATGTGCTTTTAGAGTGCGTCTCTATAGGAATGCATGTATCAGTCTACAAGTTTGGGCATCAGGCCTGCGGGCACCAGTTCAGTACTTTGGGATTCAGTTCACCTAAGGGTATCAGATTTGAGGCAGAATTTTGGGGGGCAGAATTCAGTAGAGGGCACAGTCATCCTACTATGCTCGTATCTGTTTTGGTGAAGTTAGGCTGAGATGCTGCATGTTTTCTCTTTTGCTAGGTAGTCTGGGAACCATAGCTTCAGAAGGCTCCGATATCCCCCGAGGTTCATCGAACTTGTGCTGATAGACTTTGTCAGGTCAGAGATTCAGTTCAAGGGCAATCAGTGTTCCTTTGCCAGAGACAGGGTAAAAGGGCCAGTCAGGTACAAATCACCAGTTCAGCAGTTACCAAATCAGTGGCCCTTATCCACCCCACCAGTGAACAGTCAGGCTGAGGTCTCAGTTTCTACTACAGGGATAGATACCAGTCAGTTAGATGGATCAGCAGAACACATCAGGGATGGAGGCAATGATGCGCCAGATGCAAGAAAGTATGAAACTCATGCAGCAAGATGCTGTCCGCCAAGCTGAATTCGCCAAACAGCAGGCTGCGATCATGGCCCAATAGGCAGAGCTAATCACCAGATTGCAACAGCAAAACGGAGCATCTGCTTCGCATCAAGCTCCCCCCCACCAGTAGATCCAATACCCGGGGAGACGCCAAATGTCCAAGAAGGTACGGACATTCCGACAGGGCCGGCTCCGCCCCCAATCTTACCCCAGCTGTCTAAAGCACCAATCAACCCATCGGACTCTCCCTTTGAGTTAGAGGTAGACCATACAGCGTTGAAGTTGAGCAAGCTTGAAAAGTTGTTCAAGAAATCCCAAGGGGTAAAGTCCATCCCAGACATTGAGGACGGGTACACCGACGCAGCTGTGACACTGCCGGGCAGGTTCAAGATGCCTCACATCGACCGTTTTGACGGGTCAGGAGATCCCATGGTCCACCTGAGTTTGTTTTCAGATGTTCTGCCCCCGATGGGCTTGACAAGATTACAGAAGCTTTCCCTTTTTGGCAGGACCCTGTCGGGTATTGCGGCCATCTGGTACGCCAAATTGGAGGATTCAGTGAAACGAAGCTGGGAGGAGATGGCCGAGGCCTTCGTCGCACAATATTCATACAATACCCAAATCGAGATTACGACCCGTGATCTTGAGACAACGAGACAGGAGCCTAAGGAAAGCTTCTCAGAATTCGTGGCCCGCTGGAGGGCCAAAGCCTTAATGATGACCATTAGGCCAACAGATAAGGATCAAATACAGATGGTTGTGCGCAACCTCCAACCCAAACTAATGCAGAAAATGATCGTGCTCCCCTTCCCTACCTTTTCAGATTTGCATGAGATGGGAGTACAGATCGAGGATGCTATGAAGCAGGCCCTCATTGACCAGGAGAAGGAGCAGCCCAGGAGGGCGTTTACCCGCAGTTCGAATGCGACCACCAGTGGTGATGCAGCTGCAAGATCTTCTGAAGTGGGCATGGTCACCACCACCACATCAAAAAAAGCTACCCCAATCACCGGTGCGTCCGGAAGTAGCTCACAGACGGCCAAATATCCACCCCGAGTCAAGAGGGTTTTCACCCCACTTTATATGCCTTTGTCAAAGGCTCTAGAGGCCTTAATCCGGAAAGGACATCTGAAACCATTGGAACAACGGCCTTTACCTGATCCTCTCCCTCCAAAGCATGACCATACTAGGTACTGTGCGTACCATCAACAAACCGGTCATGACACTGGCAGTTGCTTTCGTCTTCGCCACGATGTACAAGATCTGTTTGATAACAAGGTCATCGCCGCACCAGCTCAACAAAGTCTATCGGCACTTGATTAGTGAACTTGTGGGGGATAGTGTGATGTGATCAAGGGATGAAACACCTGCGGGCGGCACTCAGTTTACTCCAGATGTGGCGTGTGGCACGCACTGTTTTGAGCATTTGTGAATACTAGTTTTTGTAGCTTCTGACTTGGGTGTTGAGTGAGTTCTGTGGTTTTGTTTTGAGTTTGTCCCTTTGTTTTGAGTTGGTCTTTTTGATTAAGGGTCTGTCTTGTTGTATCGAGTCAGTCCTGTTGTACAGGAGTCGGGTGATTCCGGGGGGTGTTACCTCGGGCGTCACCATTTTGTTTTGTGTTTATCTTTTCGTTTTGTTTTGAGTCTCTTTCTGCCAGGGAACCAGTTGTGCCGACAGATTTTGAATGAAACAGCAGTGATTTTTACGCTCACGTATTTGCTTCTACCTTGTGCCGGTTATGCCAGAAGTTCTGAATGAGATGACAGTATTTGACTAAGAACTTTGCCTTTTCTGTGCTTTGAAGTCGTTGTAATAACCTGAGTTTTTCAAAACTTTTTGAACGTTGCGATGAAAACAAAGAGGGAGGAATTCCTCGGGATTTGCAAAACTTTGATCAAACTGAGAGAAAGAGAGGCGTGCTAAGCCCTTAATGAATGAAATCATGTTTGTTAATGTGAGTACTGAGAAGGATCCTGGCTTGATCCAGATTGGTCCCACACCGTCTTCAACGCGAGCGATTAGTCGCTTTCTTAAAAGATTTCAAAAAAATGTTTTACGCGGTCCTACGAAGACCTGTGTGGAATCACTCTTGAGATTGTGCAGCTTAGGATCACTCTCAGCCTCGAGACTCGACTCCTCATTTTCAAACCTTGGACTAGAACTCAGAAAGTTCAAAGGTCAACTACAATATAAGGCCTGTGTGGCCGGATCCAGAGCAGCCCGTGAATTAGCGGCAACAAAGTCAGATCAAGAAGCTTGCGAAGCTAGATCAGGAGCACCCTTCGAACTTGGGGCAAGAATTTTGAATGTGCTCGAAGAGTCCAAGATGAAGATCGGCAAGAAGGCCAAATCCCAGAAGGGAAGAAATAAGAAGGTGTCGCTGAAGGACAACTGAGTCCCGATCCACAACACTAGGGGCAAATTCAGCCCTCACATTGGATGGACTCCTACATCATCAGCAAACCGCAGCCAGTCTCTTGGATTCAGACAGATTCGAGATCTCAGAACCATTTGACATGGACCAAGCTACACTTTTACCCTTGAGAGGCTCGCTGGGCCGAAAACCCGGAAGGGCAACCCAGGCAAAAGTTAGAGCAAGAAAAAGAACAAAAAAAACAAAAAAAAAAAGAAAAATGCAAAGAATGAAAAAAAAGAAAAAGAAGAAAAATGAAGAAAATGAAAGAAGAAAAAGAAGCAAAACAAAAAAAAATGAAAAGAAATGAAAAGAAAAACAAAGCTTGCAAGGTTGAAAACCCGGAAGGACGGCCTTGGCAAAAGTTAGAGCGCAAAAGGAGAGGTTAATACCCGAGTGTACCTTAACCCCCGAACTACGTGAGGCTTGATTCCCATCTTTGGGATACGTAGGCAACTTCATTCTGAAGTCCAGCCGTAAAACACTTCAAATTCGATTGTGTCCATGCGATGGTTTTGGTCATCTTTGTTTTCTCTATATCTGAGAGTCTGGTTGTGTTCGTCGCTCTGAGGACTGACTACAATGCGCTGCGGTGCTATCCAAACAAGGGGCAACTTTCAGTTGCCATTCAAAACGCCGCAGTGTCATTTCAAACAAGGGGCAACTTTCCGTTGCCATGCAGTGTTCTTCAGACAAGGGGCCATTTTCCATTGCTATGGGTCCGAGGTTGTGCATCTCAAGAGTAGGTTCCGTGCTCGTTGAGCAGTGGTCGTTTGCAAAAATAGTTTTTGAGAATTTTTACTGAGGTTGACTAATCTTCTCGAAAAGTACTCCATTTTTCAAAACTGGACCATTTCTTGGACCCAAAAAAGGAAAACTCTCAGTGCTCATAGCCTAACTTGCATGATTTTAAATCAGAAAATCGAACAAGCACGTTAATCTAACTCTCTTGTTAGTCAAAACTGTTTTAGTAGAAACCAAAAAACAAAAAATGGTCAAAATGATGAACTAGGGGCATAGTTGAGTCAGGTGTTCTGTCTTTTCCCCTTTGTCAAAAATACTTGCCAAAAAGGGCACTCTACTTGTCGAAAAGGGCACCGTATTCACCCAAAAAGGGCACAACAAAGGGCAGAAAGCTCTCACATCCTCCAAGCAACGAGGTATCAAGCAAAGTGCGAAGCACGAACTAGAATGGGGCAAGATATTCCACTCCATCATCTGGACAAATCTTATTACGTCCAAACTCCCTAGCAAAGCATCATCAACTGATGTTAGCTACAGATTTGCTACACACCCAGTTGTAGCGCAACCTTTCCGTGGGAGGAATTCACTAGCTGTGAGCGGAAGAAAGAGAATCTAGCAGAATGCTAGGGGCACGAGCCCACAATTTGCTGTTTATTCATCAACCACCCAGGGGAGGGATAAAAAATGAGAGATTGAAGAATAGAGAGATGTGCGATGAGAGGAAAAGTGAGAAGAGAGCTTTTTCAAAAAAACAGAGCTTGAGGGCTGAGTGATGTGAGAACCACAAATGAGAAAGGGTGGGAAACACTACCCAGTGAAACAGGCTCCCTGTGCACATCTGAGTGTCGTGTCTTTTTGTTTTATCTCGATTCTTGTTTTGAGTCGTTTCGAGTGTTACTCGATGTGTCTAGGTTGTGTGCCTTTTATTTCCTTGTTGAGTCGTTTTGCTGTGTTCAGTCGTAGGCTCAATACTTGGTCGAAAACTCATCTCTCAATTTCAAAAATAAAATCATTTTGTGCTCCGAGTGCCGTGCCGTTCTCCACATTTATACAAAACAGAATTTGTTCTTTCATAAAATCGCAGGATTCAACCCAGGTCATGTGAGAACAGTAGAACCAGGACCTATCTGAAGCTATATATGGTTCCGGACTGCAAAGCAAAAGCAAAAGAGGAAAATGTCGGGTATCTGAGTTTGTTTCAACTTCAGTAAGTTCCAGGACTACATTCCGTGTGTACCTCTTCAGGTCTTGCTAATGCTCCGAAGTATGAATGTACCTTTACCTCAAGCTCAAGATCAAGTCTGCTTCAAGCCAGAATAGGCAATCAGAAGTGCTCTCCTTGAGGACCGTTTCGTGCCAGGGACATCTTGGCTGTGTTTGCAATGAGTTCCTAAGAGACCAGCTACGACGGTGGAAACTAGAGTTCGAATGGCTGATGCCTAGAACATAAAGGTTCGGGATTTCCGGGACTAAAGTCTGGTTTAAATACCCAGGGGTGTATCCCCGACTTGAAATCTTTATGGAAGCCCCATAGGTTGAGATAGCGTGTATGCACCTCAATTCTGGATACTGAACCAACCTAGTCTGTCACCCCGTTGGAGAATAGGGAAAGTTGTGCATGTGGTCAGGAAGAAAAGTGGCATCCCAAGTGTTCCACGTGAAGGACCCTTGTTAGCATTTCAGAGCCTTTGTACTGTAAGTTGAAGGTAAGTGTTCGAAGAGCATGAGGGGAGATCCCCATCAGAGTAGAGCGGTTCATCTCCACTCACCTCATGAGGTGCTTTCTAAAGCGCCGCTTTGTCCATTTATTGCTTTCCTTAAGCATCATGCATTGTACCTATCAAGTTTCTTCCTCAATCACGCACGATATTGTATGTACGGTTCATTCAAAGAAGTTCCATTTTAAGATCATTTATTTAGTGTATCAATCACACTTCATTTATTTAGTGTATCAATCACACTTCATTCATCTAGTGTATCAATCACACTCTGTTCACATAGTGCATCTATCACACTTTGTGTTCACTTTTAGTGTATCAATCACACTCTGTTCACATAGTGCATCTATCACATTTGTGTTCGCTTTTAGTATATCCATCATACTTGTTCACTAAGTGCATCTATCACACTTTGTGTTCACTTTTAGTGTATCAATCACACTCTGTTCACATAGTGCATCTATCACACTTTGTGTTCATTTTTAGTGTATCAATCACACTCTGTTCACATAGTGCATCTATCACACTTTGTGTTCATTTTTAGTGTATCAATCACACTCTGTTCACATAGTGCATCTATCACACTTTGGGTTCACTTTTAGTATATCCATCATACTTGTTCACTAAGTGCATCTATCACACTTTGTATTCACTTTTAGTGTATCAATCACACTCTGTTCACATAGTGCATCTATCACACTTCGCGTTCACATTTAGTGTATCAATCACACTCTGCATCTATCACACTTTGTGTTCACTTTTAGTGTATCAATCACACTCTGTTCACATAGTGCATCTATCACACTTTGTGTTCACATTTAGTGTATCAATCACACTCTGCATCTATCACACTTTGTGTTCACTTTTAGTGTATCAATCACACTTTGTTCACTAAGTGCATCTATCACACTTTGGGTTCGCTTTTAGTATATCCATCATACTTGTTTACTAAGTGCATCTATCACACTTTGTGTTCACTTTTAGTGTATCAATCACACTCTGTTCACATAGTGCATCTATCACACTTCGTGTTCACATTTAGTGTATCAATCACACTCTATTCACATAGTGCATCTATCACACTTTGTGTTCGCTTTTAGTGTATCAATCACACTCTGTTCACATAGTGCATCTATCACACTTTGTGTTCGCTTTTAGTGTATCAATCACACTCTGTTCACATAGTGCATCTATCACACTTTGTGTTCGCTTTTAGTATATCCATCATACTTGTTCACTAAGTGCATTTATCACACTTTGTGTTCCCTTTTAGTATATCCATCATACTTGTTCACTAAGTGCATCTATCACACTTCGTGTTCATATTTAGTATATCAATCATACTTTCATTACTAAGTGCATCTGTCACACTTTGTGTTCACCTTTAGTGTATCCATCACACTTTGCTCACTTCACCCTTTGTATATCAATTACACTTTGCTCAAATAGTGTATTTATCACACACTCGCTTTGCCCACTTCGTGTATCAATCACACGCTCACACTATGCCTACTTTGTGTATCAATCACACGCGTTCGCTCTGTGTATCAATCACACACTCCCGTTTTGTGTATCTATCATACTTGTTCACTTAGTGCATCTATCACACTTTGTGCTCACCTTTTTGTGTATCAATCACACGCGTTCGCACTGTGTATCAATCACACACTCCCGCTTTGTGTATCTATCATACTTGTTCACTTAGTGCATCGATCACACTTTGTGCTCACCTTTTTGTATCAATCACACGCGTTCGCACTGTGTATCAATCACACACTCTCGCTTTGTGTATCTATCATACTTGTTCACTTAGTGCATCTATCACACTTTGTGCTCACCTTTTTGTGTATCAATCACATGTTCGCTCTGTGTATCTATCACACATGCACACTGTATTCGCAGTGAGAATTCCATAATTTTCTTACATCCTTTCTGCATGAGGTGTAGTTTGGCTCGAGTTTACTTGCTTACCTAGCATTCGCTTAAAATGTTGCATTTATTTCGCATAATTGCTTCATTACAGCTCTCTTTGCATGATCATGAGCTACATTTGGCTTTGTGCATATCATTTTGCATTCTGTCCATGCCTGCGGGCACATCTCTGTTTATCTTGCCTGTTTGTCTAAGTCTTCGGCCATGTCAAAAATGGGTCGTCTCTGGGCTTTGACATTCACTCCCGTCACTTATGACTTCCGAGTTCTGTCAAAGAGGGGCAACTGTAGACACCCCATTTTTGACCGACCTTAAGACTCAGACGTCACCAGTTGAGCGCTTGGTGATATTGCATATTGTGCTCGTTCAGAAGTTTCAGAGTCTCGGCTGCGAGCCTTGCCTCCAGACTTCTGGGCTCTTTCGTGTCTTGTCTCGATTTGTGAACCAGGCTCCCTTTTCTCTATTTTCTCTTCCCGAAGGGAGGGAGAGGTCTCGTAGATCATCTCTCAGTGGCCGTAGGCTACGTTTCGTGGTCGTAGGCCATTTTGCCCGTTTGGAGTCCGGTTTCCGATTTTTCGGAGCCGTTAGCCGTGTGCCTCGGTTCGGGACCGCTTAACCACCTCCGTTTGCTCCGTTTTTTGGCATGCATCTTATATACTCCCTTTTGAGGGACATTACGGTCCGAAAAACCAACTTCGTGGTCGAACACCACTTCCGGTGCCTAACAGTCAGTTTTCGAGGCCTCGGGCTGCGTGTTTCGGCCCTCGAACCTCCATTTTGCATCGGTTTGGGTTCATTTTTGGCAGGGACCTCTGTTTTATTGTTAGGAAGGTCGTAGAAAGGTGGGAGGCCAGTAATTGTTCTGACAACCAGTTTTATTCCTCCATCGCCCTCCGTCGCCTTTTTTTTCTCACTTGAAAGCCAATGTTGACCACCCTAAGGCCACTTTTTCTTGCCCCAAACCACATATTTGTGTTGTACACACCTGGGAGGCCACCAATATCATATGGCCGGCCGGTAATTGTGTGTGACCCTTTTGAACCCCTCATAAAAGCGAGCTTTTCTCTCTCCTGGTTTACTTTCTCTAAATTTTGACCACATGGTTGTGTTGTGCACACATGGGAGGCCACCAATCTGGGGTGGCCGGCCACTAATATTGCTTGAACCTTTTGACCCTTGGCCGGCCGACCATGGGGAGGGCCAGCCGGCCACCTGCAACTTAAATACTAGGCCGGCCTTGCTCCCCTCCTCTGGTACATTACAAATCTGTATTTTGTTTCCTCCCAAATTGTGTATCCGGGGGACTGCACTTTTGGGGGGAAATTTGAAATCCATTCCCCCCCTTTTTTCCCCCCTCTTTTGCCTATATATCCAGGCCCTCCAGCTCCCTTTTGGAGGGTTAGAAATTTTGGTTTGGAGCTCCTACATTGTATCTCTCTCTCTCTACACTCCAACCCTCAAAACCTCCCAAACCCTACACCATTTCTACACCACCACCTAGCACCACACCACCACCATCCATTCCAGCCACTTGGAGCTATTTTCTAGACCTAAGGAGCCACCAAACTTGGTCCAAGAGTTGTCAAAGATTTGGTCTTCAAGGGTAAGTCTTCTCCTTCCTCTTTCTTGCCTTATTTTGCTCAATATATTAGCCATACTTGCTTGCATATTTGGGCTCTGACCCTAACTTAAAATAGTATTATTTTGAGGTCTTTTTCATATTTGTTTTAGGGTCCTTCCATGTTTAAGGTCTCTAGCTACCACTTGCTTCTTTACCTCTCTTGTATGCCTCTTTCTTGCATAGTATTTTAGGCCTATTTGTAAACTGTTTTGAGTTTGGTTATGAACTGAAAAGTGACTTATTTTGAGCCCTTATTCAACATTGTTGAAGGGATCTTCACTGTTTGAGGCTTGTTTTTGTCACTTGCCTCTTTATCCCTCATTTGGCCTTATTTTTGCATGTTTTGTTAGCCCCTTGTGCTTGTATTTTTGGGCTCTGGTCCGAACTGTAAATAGCCTTATTTTGACCCCCTCTTCATGTTTGATCAAGGGACCTTTGCTGTTTGAAGCTCCCTTTTTTCTCTTTGTGTCTAAACCTCTTTTTAGGCCTTATTTTGCATAGTATTCTAAGCTTGCATGTGCACTGTTTTGGGTTTGGTCACTAACTGTAAAACACCATTTTTTGGGCCCCTATTCAACTTTGTTGAAGGGCCCTCCTCTGTTTGAGGCCAGCAACCATCACTTGCTTCTTTCTCTCCCTTTTGGCCCATTTCTTGCACAATGTTTTAGGCATGTTTGTGTTTAGATCTGTGGCTTGTTGTAAACTGTAAAGTGCCTCATTTCGAGCCCCTCTTAAACTTTGTTGAAGGGCTCTTGGCCATTTAGGGCCAGAAGCTGCTACTTGCTTCATTACCTCTCTTACGGGGCCATTTTTGCATGCTAGCTTAGTCCTATTTGTGTCCATTGTTTGACCTGGCTTAAAACTGTAAATATGCTGTTTTTGGGACTGTCTTGATTCTTTCTTCACACTTCATGTTCAAATAATGCATGCTTTGCATAGCCATAGGTCATTCTATGTACCTAATTTCATGTTTCGGGTCTCATTCCATGTATCGGGTGCCATGTTTCCATGTTCTGGGGCTGTTTTGCATCACATTTTCCTACTGAAATTTGCATGCTAGTATGCCATATTCCATGCCTTGCCATGTCTTGTTAGAGTGGCATTTTGTGCCCTAGGGTCGATCCTCGGTTCGCGTGCACGTGGGCACGCATTTCGAGTTATCTCATTTTCATCTAATGGCTACCGATGTGAGTGTGGCTGAGGTCCATTCATGTTGGTGTAAGTCCATTATGCATTGTGTATGCCATTTCATTTCATAGCATTGTGTATGTTAGGTTGTATGTTAGCGCATTGTGTATGCCATGTTACCTCGTGCATCGTGTATGCCATTTCATAGCATTGTGCATGCTAGGTTGTATATTAGTTGCATTCATGCATGTTATGCATATTGCATTGTGCTTGGGATAGGAGTTAGCCCGAGCACGAGAAACGAGGGACGTTTCGTACTTTGAGTGACGGAACGTATCTCAATTCCCAGTCACCGACACTCCGGATTGTCCATGATGGAGTTTAGGTCTTGTTGTGTTTATATGTGCATTCATTTCATATTGAGTCATGCAATTCGACTCCTCGGCTATCATGCATCGAGATGCGTGATTGGTGGCACGAGGATCGAGGACTACACTCCCTGAGGAGTAGTCATACATACATATGTGAAAATACTTTGTCATGCCCCTTTCTTGCTCTCTGTTACAGCAAATCAAGAGTCAGCAGCTTTCCGGAGCTTGGCACGCATCCCAAGAACAATTACAAATAGAGGCTAATTGGGGCATCACAATGGATTTCCGCGCAAGGCAACCCGAACATGCATCATTCATCATCCGGATCAGAGTTGAGGCAGTCCCTGGCTTGCATGCCAATTTATTACTTTCCTAGTTAAATTTGTTAATTAATTAGGGTTTTTGTATATATTTGGACTGTAATTATTCATTTGGGACTGTATATTATTTATTCGGACCCTCTGCGCGAGGGCAATGTTGTAATAAGTGTGCGTGTGTGTGATGTATGCCTTTTAACCCCACGTCTTTCTCCCTTTTATTTACCCGCTTATGATGGTTAGATTAGGGCATGTTTCAATTAGCATACAGTATGATAGCATGTTTGCATTCATTCATCTGTTTTGCATGCACCGGGCTCAGCGCACTATACTAACTGCATTGTATTTTCAATTCCAAGTTGAATACATGTTAGCTGTAGCATTTCATATGCCATGTTTAGAATAGCCGAGCCTGCTATAGTTGCATTTTTGCATGTGTTGCATTAGGCATTTCTGTATAATTAGGATCATGCATGGATTTCTAATTAGCTTCTGTTTTGGCTTGGAGTACTCGGTAAGTTTTATGCTTTAGCATCCTTGCATGCGTGTGAGTGACTGCCATGATAGCATGCTTACTATGAGGCTAATTGCTTATGTGATATAACTGTCTGAATGCCTGTGGGTGAAAGTTGGGTTATTTGGATTGGAACAATTCATTTACTGTGTGTTTTAAGCCCACTAGATAGTGGCAAAATCATGTTTTCTATACCCACCTGAGGGTGGCAAATCCACGTCTTAGCCTACTTGCGAGTAGCACCATCAAACCATTTTCAAACAAACAAACATGAAATATTTTGTTCCAATTCAGGCGATCCAGTCTATACTTGTATGCTGTGCGCATCACATAGTAAATCTAGGCTAATAACTGGAATAAGAACGCATAATGTTTTCAAAAATAGATATCATGGTTAGTAGAGTCCGATCTTTGATCGGGTGAGCGGGGGTGCTCACGAAGTGACCTTCCCTAATCGTATCCAAGTTCCCGAGCCGAGGCAACTTTGGTGATGACGGACACGTGGCCTTAGGCAAACGAGTCAGGGTTTCCTAAATTTTTCCAAAAAAAAATATTTAGGTGGCGACTCTGTATCTAGCAAAGCAGTCCATGTTTGGCACTTCTTTCAAAATCTGTTTTCTCAAAACGATTTGCCGGATTTGGACTCTTTGGTTCAGATTTAGAACCGTGACAAATTGAGAGTCCGAACTGTAGTGAGCCCAATATCGAACGGAACGGGAGACTCGTTCCTCCCGGGGCGTTCGGGGACGTCTACACATATCCTTCAGATGTTCTAGTAATCTTTATTCCTAGAATTACATCTACTACTCCCAAATCTTTCATGTCAAACTTTTTGTTCAATATTTTCTTTGTAGATTTAATCATGTCATTATTGCTTCCAATAATGAGCATGTCATCTATATAAAGACAAACTATGACATAGCCTTTGTCTGTAATTTTAACATAGACGCATTTGTCACATTCATTTATCTTAAAACCATCCGAAAGCATAGCGTGATCAAATTTTTCATGCCATTGTTTTAGAGCTTGTTTTAATCCATAAAGGGATTTGACAAGTTTATAAACCTTTTTCTCTTGGCAGGGAACTTGAAACCCATCTGATTATTCCATATAGATTTCCTCATCTAACTTGCCATTCAAAAAAGTTGTTTTAACATCCATTTGATGTATTTCCAGATTATACAAAACTGCAATCGCCAACAACATGCAAATAGATGTTATTCTTGTCACTAGTGTATAGGTGTCAAAATAATCAAGGCCTGCATTCTGCCTGTATCCCTTAACAATAAGCCTAGCCTTGTATTTATCTATTGAACCATCTGCTTTCATTTTTCTCTTGAATATCCACTTTTATCCAAGAGGTTTACATCCTGGTGGAAGATCCACCAGTTCCCAAGTATGATTTTGTAGTATTGATTCAATTTCACTATTCACAGCCTCTCTCCACAACGGAGCTTCAGAACTTGACATTGCTTCCTTGAAGTTTTGAGGCTCATTTTCTAACAGGTATGTCAAAAAATATGGACCAAATGATTTAAAGATCCTAGCCCTCTTGCTACGTCTAGGTTTATCGGATTCATTATCATTGTGGTCTTCACTGCTACCCATAGCAGTATTAAAAGTTCTTTTATTTGAACTTTTCTCTTCAATTTCCTTACTAGGAAAAATATGTTCAAAAAACGACGCATTTCTTAACTCAATAATAGTGTTTACAAGCATATCCGGATTTTCATATCTATGAACTAAAAATCTATATGCACTACTATTATTGGCATAACCAATGAACACACAATCAATGGTCTTGGGTTCTATCTTAAATGTTTTGGGACTAGGGACTACCACCTTGGCCAAACACCCCCACACTTTGAGATAATTATAAGTAGGTCGTCGACATTTCCATAATTCATAAGGTGTTTGATTAAGTTTCTTGTGGGGTACCTTGTTAAGGATAAAGTTAGTAAACAAAATTGCCTCCCCCCACAAGTTCTGAGGTAATCCTGAACTAATCAACATGACATTCATCATCTCTTTAAGAGTTCGATTCTTTCTCTCAGCAACTCCATTTGACTAAGGAGAATAGGGTGCAGTGAATGATACCATGTTCAGAACAAAATTCTTCAAATGGTGCATCATACTCACCACAACTATCACTCCTCACTATCTTAATAGTTCTGCCAAGTTGATTTTCAACCTCAAGTTTATATTTCCTAAAAGCTTCTACGACTTCATCTTTACTTCTCAATAAGTAAACATAACAATATCGAGTGCAATCATCAATAAAAGTAATAAAATACTTCTTACCTCCTCTAGTTTGAACAAATTTTAAATCACAGATATCTGTGTGAATTAACTTAGAGGTTCAATACTTCTTTCAACTTTATTAAATGATACCTTAGTGAGTTTTGCCTCAACACAAATCTCACATTTATGATTAGAATCAAATTCTAAGTTTGGTAAACATTCTAAAGCAACAAGTCTACACAAAGAATTAAAATTAACATGTCCTAATCTACCATGCCATAAAAAAGAAAACTCAGCAATATAAACAGAAGATGTGTTCTTATTATTAAAAGCCAAATTAGGTACAACAGTTATTACATTGAGCTTAAAAAGCCCATCACTCATGTATCGTCGCCCCACATACATTCCACTCTTGAAGAGTACAATTTTATCAGATTCAAAGACTAATTTAAACCCATTCTTGATTAACAATGACCTAGAAATCAAATTCTTGCGAACTTCTGGCACATGGAGTACATTGTTAAGAGTGAGTTCTTTCCCCAAGGTCATTTTCAGCATGATCTTTCCTTGTCCTTCTCTGGTTGAAGTAGAGGAGTTTCCCATAAAAAGTTGTTCCTCATTTTTCACCACTTTGTAGGTTATGAACATCTTCTTATCTGCACAGATATGGCAGGCTGCTCTAGTATCCACCCACCACTCTTTGGGATTGCCCACAAAGTTTGTTTCAGAGACTACTGCAACAAGATTGATTTCTGCCACTCCATCGGAAAGGTAAAAATCCTCGGTTATGTTGGCTTGTGCTGGCTTTTTGCTCGAACTTCCTCCGTCTTTGCGAACATGACAATCCTTAGCGTGATGTCCATCTTTGCCGCACATAAAACACTTGCCTTTGAACCTCTTGTTGAACCCATTGTTGATCACTTTGTTGATCTTACTAGTGGATCCTTGTTTGGGATCATTGCAATCATGCTTCCGCTTCTTGTTGTTGAACTTTGACCTATGTTCATGTTCCACAACATTTACTTTAGCCTGCATGACATGGTTTCCTGACTTCTTGTCAGAACCACGGTTGTCTTCCTCAATTCAGAGCCGCACTATTAGTTTCTTCAATTTCATCTCCTTACGCTTATGCTTTAGATAATTCTTGAATTCTTTCCAGGATAGTGGCAATTTTTCAATGATTGCCGCAACCTGAAAAGATTCACTAAGAACCATCCCTTCCGCATGTATGTCATGGAGAATTAATTGGAGATCTTGAACCTGGCTAATACCCGTCTTGGAATCCATCAATTTAAAATCCAGAAAATGACCGACAACAAATTTCTTTGTACTAGCATCTTCTGTCTTATATTTATGACCTAGTGATTCCTACAGTTCTTTAGCAGTGCTTTTGACACTATACACATTGTACTGTGTATTGTCCAACCCATTGAGGATATAATTCCGACACAAAAAATCACCATGTTTCCATGCCTCAACTGCGACAACCACTTGCCAGTCAGTTTCTCCTTCATTCAGTGCCGGTGCCTTTTCATGAGTGAAACAAGCCAAATTCAATGTTATAAGATAAAACATCATTTTTTGTTGCCATCTTTTAAAATCATTGCCATTGAATTTTTCTGGCTTCTCCCCATGATTTACCGGTACTGCCGAAGTCATCACTGGCACAACAGGTGTGGAGGTCGGAGTAATAACAGTCTCAGTATTGTTTATTTCTGTTGCCATAATTCTGAGGAAATAAAAAAATACCTCAATCACAAATTTATATACAAAAAAATTTACACACAAAATAAACAGAATAATTTTTTGTAACAAAATTCCAATGATAAATAGTATATTACTACTACGTTATCAAAGAAATCATTAAATAGTATATTACTACTATTTAAGAAATTAAACAGTATATTACTACTATTTAATTTCGCGAAACAAAATATTTGTCTGTCTATCGCAGAAATAAAAAAAAAAATATATACTTTAAGATTGTTGTATCCACAAAGATGTGTGTGTGTGTAAATTAAATGTATAAAGTCAATAAATAATAAAATAAAATAATTCAAAAAATAATTATATAAATTATTTTCCGAATTAAATGCTTACAGAAATTAATGTCGAGGTTTGTGTTGGACACAATCTCTTTAAAATAGATTTCGCCCTCGCTCCGGTGCTTCGAGTTTTACCGATGTCTACTTCCCAGGATGCAATGACTAACACTTGATTTTACAGCACTATAAAATCAAGTCTGGCGAACCAAAATTTTGCTGGAACTCTCTCTTTCTTTTTCTAAATTAAATGCAGAATAAATGCAGAAAATAGGAAGACGGAAAGGGGAGAAGAGAGATGAAAATCTAAGGGAAAAAATGTATTTTCTGAATTGCTGGAAGGCTAGCTTTTTATAGGAGGAAAGGTGGCTGTTCGAACAGGTGGAAAACCTGTTCAGACAGATTGAACATGTACCAATTTGTTTGAACAGATAAACAGTTGAATTCAACAGGTGTGAACCTATTTTTGACCGTTCTGAACCTGTTCAGGTGGTATGAACCTGTTAGGGACTTGTTTGGGTGAAGAAAAAATTTTGAACCGATTTATTTTGAATTTTGAAACCGAAATAAAAAATAAATTACAAAAGTTTTTGGCCCAAAAAGATAAGTATTGGGTCGGATTAGCCCAACCCAACCTCACACCACGCACCCGCGCCCAAGTCCAGCCCACTCGACTGGATGAACGGCAGCATGCGTGTGGTTTTCATTTTGGGTCCAATGGGTCTAGCCCACTTCACCCATAATCTCATCATTCCACAAACTTGGGTACCCCTAAGGGCCCATCCCAAGTATCTCAAGCGTCCCAAGCTAAGCTATATAAACCTATTCAAAACCTTAAGCCTTTCCAATGTGGGACAAACACATTTCACAAATGTGTAGGAAACCCACCAAAAAACTAGTTCCATGAACCCAAAAATACGCATTGAATTCTCATTCATCCAGAAATGATTTTGAGCAATCAAATACATGAATTTATTCACTATGCGACATTAAACATGAATCCACTTAGAAACGTTAAAAATAACGTTTGGGTCCCACCTTAATTAATATTCAAAATTAACAAAAAATAAAATTATACAAAAACCATTTTCTAGCAGTTCCCACTAAAAAGCCACTCAAGTCACTTAAAAAAAAATGAAAAATTATAATTCAGCAGTACTCCTGAAAAATAATTACAGATTTATAATACACGTTTACAAATCGTAATGATTAAAGTCATAAGCTTTTCTATAAATCTATAATTATTTTTCAAAAGTAGCGCTGATTTGTCATTTTTCCTAAAAAAACCATTGCATATTTGTGGGTTTATTTTAAGCTTACTGAGCACAAAAAGAGGTAGTGTCAACATTGCACTCAACATTTGTATTGAAAACATAAATGCATATCCCTATGATTCAAAAGTGAGCCCATTCTCTGTACAAATTTTTTTTTAAAACTTTTTTTTGGCCAGATTAAAAATCAATATGCCTAATTGCTGAACTTTACACAAGCTTATGTATGAATTGAGTGGAATCGATCAAAAATTTTGGCAGTAGGAGAAAAATAGAACTTATAGCAGAGCCAAAGACATAAGAACCACAGACGGCAACGAAAGTGCTGAGTAAAAGTACAGGTGTGGCCGAAGAGGATGAAGATGATAAAGCACCATGATCTGGGTTTTCTCTGTTAAGTAGAGAAATCGATGTTTGTCCATCTACCATGCCTTCCCTCTCCATAAAAGTGTGTATGTACATGCAACAGTAAATGATGAAGATCAAGATGAAGATTTAAAGAAATTATATTATTATTGTACGGGGAGCAAATATTCAGGCAAGCCCGTACTCCCTTCTTCCAAGCTCCGCTTCTATCCGATAACCTGCGTACACAAAGGCGGTGAGCTACTCGGCGGTGTGTAGCCAGAAAACCCCTCCGACGGTCAAGTTAGAACACACACCAGGGGATAGATAGAGAGAAGGGAGAGAATTGCGTTTAGTGTTTATCTCACCAAAAATTGTCCTGTGTCCAGCATGGAGGCGCAGACTTGCTTATATACCTTCTACGCCCCAAATCTACTCCCAGTGATCTTTCGACACATGGTTTTGCTATCCCATTTGTCAGCACAAATCTTGCTGAGCATCACCTAACCCAATTGCCAGCCCACTCTACTGGGAGCTCGGCAGCCGGGCAACATTATCTCGGTTACCAATGGCCATACTCCACTTCAAGCCCAAGCGTACTTGACGGCGTAATGCTCCTCCAACCGGGCTCATTTTTAGCCGTGCTCGACTGCATTCCAACGAAGCCGAGATGGAGGTTGATCAACTTTGTCGTGCCGGGCTGAGGGCGCGTGTATTACAACCGAGCAACGCGCGAGCTGTGGAACCCTTACCTGACTGAACCTTAACCTGCCCGGTCTCCGTGCCAACAAAATCAGGTAGCTCGGTTCCACAAGGCCTTTGCCATTACCGAGCAAGATCACGACCCAATCTCGGAGCCAAATACCTCGGCCCAACTTCGTTCGGCCCAATCTGTCCGGCTAATTCCACCTTTCCAAATTCAGATCATTAATCTCCCTCTCAATTGCCCCCTTAATTCCGTCCGCTGAAGCGTGACTGGGATTACCTATTCCGACCGGGGTATCACCTCCTCGGTCCTCAATTTACTAGTCGGCAACCGGGCTAGTCGACATGCATGAATTCAAACTTGCCTGGTCTGACCTTCCTGGCTCTTCGGCTTGCTCGGTCGATGCCTCACCTGACCTTCCTGTCTCTTTGGCTTGCTCGGTCGACGCCTCACCTGACCTTCTTGTCTTTTCAATTCTGAAGCTGCCATCAATGGGACACGTGGCGTTCTCCCGTTGGTTCTCGAGCAGCTAACCAGCCGTCGCATGAAATTCGAATTTGGGCGGCAATTGGGGCTATATATGTGCCCCGTCTCTCTCTGTTTCATTCTCACTGACCATCTTCCATCTCAAGCGTCCCAGAGCTGCTGCCCTTCTTCTCTCGCCATTCTTGAGCTCATGCTCGAAGGAAAAGTCACGGCCCTTCACTGGTAAGTCCTTCAACTCCTCTTTTGTTGCTATCTTCTTTAATATTTCACACATTAGGGCACTAGAACATAGTTTCTAGGGCATTAGTCTTAAGAACCATCCCAAACCTCCCACTGTGAATGGTGTTCTTCATTTTTCCTGAAGAACACTGAAAATCTGGGGCGGACCGGGCTCCAAGTCTCTATTTGATCCAAAAGGCCAATCTGACCGAGCAAATAACCTGTTTGTCCCAACCTTAATGGAAACCGGGGTAGGCAAAGGGTTTGGTCGATCGACCGGGCTAATATCTGGTCCGCTTGAACGACCGAGCTCCTTGGCTAACCTTCACAACCGAGGAGGTTTGGCACAATCAATGACCGAGCTAAAGTCAAGCTCGTTTCGCACGACCGCCCTTCCTCTTACACTTAACATCCTTTTCCTGCAGAGTCCAAGGGGACCCCTAACCATTTCTGAGGCTCTCAAAAATCGAGCAGCCAACAATCACCAGTCAGTGCCGAACCTCCTCAGCCGAGCTAATTTAGCCCATCGTTCATGGGGAAATTTCAATTTCTCGTAGATACTCCGGCTGCCCTAGCTGCGTTCAGGGAGGAGTACGGCATCCCGGCCGATGTCCACCTTGAGCTTGCAGAAATTGAGACAACGCCGTGGGGCAGAGAGGAGTGTCCCTTCACCGTGCTATCAATTGTCGAAGGAGACCTTCGTTTCCCACTCAACCCATTGATCACCGAGTTCCTGCGCCGCACCGGGCTTGCACCCACTCAAGTGTCCACCAACACCTACCGAATAATAAACGGTGTGCACGAACTTAACAACCGGCTAGGCACAAACTTAGGCTTAGCCGAGATATTGCGGCAGTACACTCTTGGACACACCGGTGATGGTCTCGCCTATTACCTTAAGATTAGGCCGAGCAAAGAGAAAATAGTGACCGGTACACCGAACAAGGACCTGCACGATGACGATTTCTTCTAGGTGACTAGTAACTATGAAACAGCCGAGGTACCGGGCTGGTTCATAAGCAAGAACTTCGGTTCTACATGTAAGCCGGTCTGCTTCTGCTCGGTCAATTGTTCCTCTACATTATTCTGTACTTAACCATTTTTCTTGTTTCTCCTGCAGCTATTCAAGCCTTGCAAGCCAACTACCAATACCCCAACGTTGAAGCCATCCGCACCGTGCTCCGTTATAACCACCGGGATTGCAACGAGTTGCTCGGCTACACGCCAACCTACAGATACTCGGCACCACGCCGGAGTAAAGTAACAGACTTTCTCCGCGCTCCATCACCTCCTCCAGACCCAACTTTGCCTGACGTCCTGCTAATTCGGTTGACAAAAGCCGATGAGATGGCAAAAAGAAGTCGCATCAAAAATTTGCTCACAGCCACCTTAGCCGAGATACCGAGCATCGCCACACGTTCCCCAGCTGCCGGCCAATCAAGTGGCCCCGTGGTCGCCCTGGCATCTCCAGCCAGTGGGCAAACCAGACAGGAAACCCGCCGGGCTGGCAAAAGGCCTCGCGCAGACCCATCTGCCGAGCTGGTTGCCGAGCTGACAACCGAGCAACCTGCTGACACGGTTGACCCTGTTCCAGCGTGGCGACCACAACTGAAACACCAGGGCAAAGAGATCCCGGCAAATGCTTCGGTCAAAGGCGACAGTGAGCACTTGCTTGCCTTCGACCTCTCAAAGGCGCAGCTGCTGCCGAGCGATGTGGTTGGCAGCGGCCACGTTCCTGACACCTGACTGGTGAAATCAGCCGTGAAGTCTATGACCAGGGTAAGAATCTCAATCTTCTGCTCCAATTTTCATAAGTGTTTGCACGGTTTCTTCTCTGATCAAATTCTATTTTTACAGGCCATCCAGAAGCAACACTTGGTCATGGAACGCATCCACCGACTTCGGCAGAAGGCCAGTGATACCGCCAGCCAAGTCCAGAGCCTCCAGACCGAGCTAGGCCGAGCAAAATCGTCACTCCAAGTCGCCAGTGCTGACAACAACAAGTTGCTCGGCCAGCTTAGCGAAGCCGAGCAAAAGAGAGACGGGCTCCAGACCGAGCTGGACGAGCTCAAAAAGTCCAGGGAGAAAGAATGTGAAGACTCCAATAACGCCGGTTTCAAAGAGGCAGAAGACAGCTATAAAAAACAAGTTTTTGCCACCCAGGACATCTATTTCAAAGCTGGATCGAAGGCTGCCTGTCAACAGCTCGGTCAAGGTCCTGACACCGACGTGTTTGCCTCTCCACCGGCTGTCTTCTTACCGACCTACCTCATACCATATGCCAGCGACGTCTTCAGCGTGTTGCAGGTTGAGGCCGAGGAAGGACTTGAGGGAGAAATCGAGACAGATGCTGAGGGAGAGGACCAAACCGAGCAGGAGCAGACCGGCCAGACTATGACCGGTGTCCAGGACCAGACAGCACCGGCAACTTGGAAGCTGATGAGGAATTCCCAGACCTTTCCCTCTTAGACTAGTTTTGCGTTTTCTCTCTTTTTTGTCTGTAAATGTAACCAGGCTAAGTTCCCCATCTCTTGTATTTACTTTTTATCAATGAAAAGCTCCGATTTCATCAACTGTCTGCACGGTGTTTTTTTTTTTTTTTTTTCAACTCTACCTTCAACAAAACATCTCGGTTTAAATTACAAAGTTGAATAAATCACCAACTTCATCAACCGGAATAACTATCGCGGTTGGAAATCCCAAGCTGAACAAGTCATCAACTCTTCCAATCGGAATAAGTCATCTCGGCTGGGATCTTCAAAGTTGCACAAGTCTTCAACTCTTCCAACCGGAGTAAATCATCTCGGTTGGGAATCCTAAGTTGAACAAGTCATCAACTCTTCCAACAGGAATAAATCATCTCGGTTGGGAATCCTAAGTTGAACATGTCATCAACCCTAAGTTGAACAAGTCATCAACTCTTCCAACCAGAGTAAATCATCTCGGTTGGGAATCCTAAGTTGAACAAGTCATCAACTCTTCCAACCGGAGTAAATCATCTCTGTCATCCACTCTTCCAACCGGAATAAATCATCTCGGTTGGGTATTTAAAAAGCAAAGAACAAAATACTAAAGGCAAAGAAGACACTTCTATATATTGACAAAAAGAATTGCATTCTGAAGTGTAAGCCAAAAAATTCCTTTGCACAAAAAGAAGGCTAAAGCTAAAAATAATACAGTTTGAGGTTGGCTGCATTCCACGACCAGGGTATTGTTCTACCATCCAGATCCTCCAAGTGGTATGCCCCCTTGCCCGCCAGACCAGTTATCTTGTAGGGTCCTTCCCAATTTGCCCCTAGCTTGCCTTCTCCTGGCACCAGGGTATTGCCCATGACCTTCCTCAAGACCCAATCACCAACTTTGAACGGTCTGGGGTGCACCGTTTTGTTGTATTTCCTTGAAAGTTCTTGTTGATAGGCCGCCACGTGGATGAGAGCCTTTTCCCATCGCTCTTCTACTAGATCCAGTTCCAGGGCGATAACCTCGGCGTTCAGCTCGGGCACAAAACTTTCGCTTCTAAGTGTGGGCATGCCAACTTCCAAAGGTATGACTGCCTCCATGCCATAAGCCAAAGAAAATGAAGTTTCCCCAGTAGACCGCCGAGGGGTTGTTCGGTATGCCCAAAGGACGGTGGGAAGTTCCTCAGCCCACTTACCATTTGCTTTCTCTAGCCGCTTCTTCAAACCATCAAGTATGGTCTTGTTTGATGCCTCGGCTTGACCATGGGACTGCGGGTAAGCCGGAGTAGAGTTGTAGAATTCAATCTTTAAATCCTCACAAAATCCTCTGAAGAGGCGACCGTCAAACTGGGTGCCGTTATCAGAGATCAGAATTTTGGGGACGCCAAACCGCGTAACCAAATTCTGCCAGACAAAGCGCTTCACGTCTTTCTCCTTGATCGTTACCAAAGGCTCCGCTTCAACCCATTTAGTGAAGTAGTCTGTGGCGGTGATGAAGAACTTCCGGTTGCCTGGTGCGGTGGGGAGCGGCCCCACTATATCTAACCCCTACATCGCAAAGGGCTAAGGGCTGGTGAGGGGAAGAAGCTCGCTGGCCGGCTGGTGGATCTGGTGGGCAAACTTCTGGCACTTTTCACACTTGCGAACATATTTCTGTGCGTCGGCTTGCATGCATGGCCACCAGTAGCCTTGTGAAATAGCTCGGTAGGCCAAGGACCTGCCCCTTATGTGACTGCCACAGATGCCTTCGTGAATTTCGTACAAGAAAGTCTCCACACTGCTTGGGTGCACACATTTTAGGTAGGGACCGATGAAAGACTTTTTGTATAAAGCGCCGGATGGAGAGAGCCAAAACCACTTTGACTTCACCCGCACTTTATGTGCTTTTTTATGTGCTTCCTTTTTGTCGGTTGGAAGAGTCCGTTCTCTAAGAAACAGGATGATAGGGTCCATCCAACAGGGACCTAGCTCGGCGCATAGTACTTCTGTCTGCCCGGCTTCCTCAATGCTGGGTCTCGGAAGGAATTCAATCAAAAGAGGGTTGGGAGATGCGCTATCGACCATGGAAGCAAGGCCTGCCAACTCATCTGCTCAGCCATTTTCTTCTCGGCCAATCTGTTGGACCCTAATCACTTAAAATCGCCTGATTTGGTCCCTAACCAGGGCTTGGTACTTCGCCATTCTGTCATCCTTCGCTTCGTAAACCCCAGAGACTTGGTTAACCACAAGTTGGGAATCGCTGTATACAATTAGCTCGGATGCTTGCATCTGAATCGCACTCTTGAACCCGGCCAAAAGCGCCTCATACTCGGCCTCATTGTTGGATGCTGGGAAGCCAAGGGTAATAGAGTGTTCAATAGTTAGGCCATCCGACGAGATAAGAACAATACCTAGCCAGGCACCGTGACGGTTCGATGCTCCATCAATGAAAAGTTTCCACATCTCCCCGACAAAGAGCTTCCAACATTCTGAAGGGTCGTGAGAGTTTCGAAGGTCGATGAGATCACGGTTGTTCGGCTGTTCAGCTGCACGTTCTGTGCAGACTGGTTCCACTTCAGCCCCCCTCGGTGATTCGGCACCGGACTCAGCAAGTTGATCTTCAATGCCCAAGTCCGTAGGCGAATCTCCAGGTTGCGGTATTATGTCGGCCGCAGGCTCTGTGCTGAATGCTTCCATTTCTTCCCCCCTTTGTGATGCGGTACCGGACAGAGCAGGTTGGTCGGTGATACCCAATTCCGTCATCACATCACCAGGCGGTGGATTTGTACAGACTGAGGGTGTTCCGGAGGGCCGTGCAAATTCCGCATCGCCGACTCCACCAAGTTGTTGTGTCTCGGTTGTGCTTGGGTTCGCCTCATCATTTGCTGCGGCAATGTCGACTGGGCACACCGGATGAGTTCCAGGTGAGAATTTCGCAACGAAATCGGCCAAGGTTTGGGATTTTATAGCAGTGCGCGGCTGGAACTTAACATCAAATTGACCCAATTCGACCGCCCACTTGAGAATTCAGCCAGAGAAGTCTGCCCGTTCAAACAAGGCCTTAAAGGGAAACTCCGTTAGTACGATGATGGTATGGGCGTGGAAATAGTGCGCCAACTTCCTTGAAGCTATCATCAATGCCAACGCAAGCTTTTCCAATGGCAAGTATCTCGACTCTACCAGCAGCAAGGTTTTACTGACGTAGAAGATTGGGACGTGCTTAATTCCTTCAGCTCGGACTAGCACCGCACTGACTGCATGTTGTGAGACGGCAAGGTAAAGATAGAGTTCCTCGCCTGGCTTCGGTGTAACCAATATTGGCGGAGAAGACAGATATTCCTTGAGCTCGGCCAAAGCCCGGTCACACTCTTCATCCTACGAGAACTTTGATTTCAATGCCTGAAAGAAAGGGCGGCAGCGATCTGATGACCAGCTTATAAATTGATTAAGCGCGGCGGCCATTCTGGCCAGATGCTGCACGTCCTTAGCCGAGCTGGGCTATTTCAACTCCTGCACGGCTTTGATTTGAGAGGGGTCTGCTTCTATGCCTCGGTTCGTGACTAGGAATCCCAAAAATTTTCCGGACCCTACACCAAAGGCGCACTTAGACGCATTCAAGCGTAGCTTGTGCTTTTTGAGAATGGCGAACATCTCGGCCAAGTCAGACAAGTGGTCTGCTTGATGCCGGCTTTTAACCACCATATCATCAATGTAAGCCTCTATTGTCTGGCCAAGCAACGGAGCAAACATCTTAGTCACCATCATTTGAAAGGTTGCCCCGACGTTCTTCAAACCAAAAGGCATAACTTGGTAGCAGAAGAGTCCCCTTGGAGTCGTGAAGGAGGTGATCTCTCGGTTGGGCTCATGCATGGCAATCTGATGGTAGCCGCGATAGGCATCAAAGAAGCTGAGCCTATTATGTCCAGCCGTCAAGTCCACGAGCTGGTCAATGCGGGGCAAAGGGAAGCTATCTTTTGGACAAGCTCGGTTGACTGTCTTGTAATCGACACAAACTCGCCACTTCCCATTCTTCTTGGGCACCACTGCGGTGTTGAAAATCCATCGAGGGTAGTGCATTTCCTGAATTGCTCGTGCCTTGAGCAAGTTTTTCACTTCCTCCGCAACTACCTCAGCGTGATGCAGCGCTGACCTCCTTGTTCGCTGAATGATCGGCTTTGCTCCGGGGAAGACATTGAGGTGATGACAGATAAAAATTGGATCAAGACCGGGCATGTCGTAAGGCGACCATGCGAAGACCTCGATGTTGGCCATCAAAAACTCCACCATTTCAGTCCTTTCTCGGGTAGTAAGGCTGGAGCTGAGCAGGAAGAACTTGTCTGGCTGCTCTGTATCAATTTGCACTTCCACTAATTCCTCAACGGCTTTGTCCTCTGCCCTGGTGCCCATATCCTCAAGAACTCCCTGGTCTCCCGGTCCTTCTATCATTTGAACAAAGCCTTTGGCAGCCCGGCTCCCGTTGACCACCACGAAGCACTGCTTTGACATGACTTGATCTCCCCAAATTTCTTCGATTGCCCCCACAGCCGAGGGGAATCTCATTACCTGATGGTAGGTCGACGCCACGGCTTGCATCGCGTGAAGCCATCTCCTTCCAAGGATCGGGTTATAAGTGGATGGTACTTGCAGCACCTAAAACTCCACTTGCTTGACTACGGATCCTGCTTTGACCGGCAGGATAATCTTTCCCAAAGGCCACTCCGGTTGTGAGTTGAAACCGACCAGGGGCGAAGTTGTCGGAGCCAAGTCTGTATCACCGAGCTTGAGCTGCTTGAATGCATCGTAGTACATGATCTCGACCGAGCTTCCCTGATCGATCAAGATCCGTTTGACATCAAACTCCTTGACGCGGAGCGTCACTACTAAGGCGTCGTTGTACGGTGTCTGAATGCGCTCTAGATCCCTCGAGGAGAAATTGAACACATCTCTTTCTTCGGTCTTCCCCCTCTTGATTGCAGGCTGAACCGACAAGACTTCCCTCATGTGTTCTGCCTTCTTTATCATACCTCAGAGCTCGCATACCCGCGCCGGTTCCATTATGCCGTGAATGACATTAACAACTCCTTGTGGGGGTGCATCACGGTCATCCAGTCCCCGCGGATCAACCGGAGCTTGATTCGCCTTAACACCTCCATCGATGTAAAGGTCTAGGTGTCCGGCTGCGACTAACTCTTCCAAGTGTTGCCTCAAAGGCAAATAATCCTTTGTCCGGTGGCCGCACTCCCGGTGAAACGTGCAGCGGTACCGCGGATTGAAGCCCTTCTGACCGTCGCCCAACTTAGCAGGAAATCGGACGTACTCCTCATCACGGATTTCACTAAGTATGCAATAGATCGGAATTTTGAAGACCGTGGTAATGCCCGTCTTGGCCTTCAATCTTCTGTTTGCGTCGGCCACATCATCTCGGGGGTAGTCATCCCGGTCATTCCGACGTCCCCTACCCCGATTTTTGCGATTTGAGCCACGGTCCGATTCCTCAGCGCGGTCACTTGATCGACTGGACTCTTATCCAACTGCGTGCACTTTGCCAGTTGACCTTTTGTCTTTTGCCACCGGAGTCACCTTCGCGGTAGATGTTGACGCATCATCCTCTACTCGGATGAGCTCATTGATGCGCTGCATTAGCTGGCCCATGGACGTCGGCTGGTGCATGGTAAGTGAGTCCCGCAGTTTATGTCCGATCGGGAGGCCCCGCTTGTACTGAGTGATTGCAAGGTTGACCGGGCAATCCAAGATCTCGTTGAAAGTCTCCCAATATCTGGAGTTGTATGCCTTCAATGTATCGCTCGGCTCCATCTTGACACTCAGCAGGTGATCAACTTCTTTAGGTGTTTTAGTGTTGGTTTTGAAGTGCGTCACAAAGGCTTCGGCCAACTGATGCCACCTCTCAATACTCCCCTCCGGCAGCCGCTCGAACCATTTCAAACCCAGCTCGCCCAAACTTGACGGAAAGATGAGGCACATAAGAGCATCATTCCGCCTATGTCCGGCCATGACCTGTCGGAAGTGGCTTACATGCATGTAAGGATCGGTCTTTCCGTCGTAAAGCGTGAACTTTGGCTAGTGAAAGCCTGCCGGAAGCGGTGTTGTTTTTATTTCCAGGGAGAAAGGGGTGGCGCTCAACCTTGCCAAGTCGGAATCCACAAGGAGTGGCGTCGCTAGGCGAGGTGGAGGCATTCCAACCTCCTCACTGGCGTGAACCCCGTAGGATAACCACTGGAAAGCCGGTATCCTCTGTGCCTCCCGCCGGCGAGCCCGTTCCTCCAAGACTGCCTGCAAATCTTCTGATCGAGCGGAATAGGTGTACCTCGACGTCGTCGCCGGACGTGAGGGCTGGTAAGTGCTATCTTGCGCGTTGGACTTCTCTGCGCGCACATCGGAATCACCAACCTTGTAACTTCTGGTAATAGAGATGGACAGTGTGTGCCGCTGACTTTGACTACTTGAACGGCGGGGTTGGGTGCGCTCACTGTGGTCTCCCACTCCAGTTACACCCTTCCCTTTGACATGTCGCTTCAGCTCCTCCATCTCCGCCGCCATTCGCCGGATGACGGCGTCCTGGTCCTTCAGCTTATTTTCCAGACGTCTGGCGTGTGAGTCTCTCCTCCGCCGGTGACCGTCTGGACTCCGCGAATGACCATGACTTCTTCCGCGCTTATCTCGCGCGTCTCCCAACTGTCCTCCTGGGAATGTCTCCAAGTCCCTCATCGGAGTAATGGTGGGGTGTCCCTCTCTTCGTCTACCTGACTCCGGGGTGGATCCATCGATGGCGGACAGCGGAATCTCTTCGTTGTTCACCATAGAAAGCGATCGGATGAGCTTGGAAGACAAGGTTTTATCTGCAAAGATTCCCACAGACGGCGCCAATTGTACGGAGAGCAAATATTCAGGCAAGCCCGTACTCCCTTCTTCCAAGCTCCGCTTCTTCCAAGCTCCGCTTCTATCCGATCACCTGCGTACACAAAGGCGGTGAGCTACCCGGCGGTGTGTGGCCGGAAAACCCCTTCGACGGTCAAGTTAGGACACACACCAGGGGATAGATAGAGAGAAGGGAGAGAATTGTGTTTAGTATTTATCTCACCAAAAAAATGTCCTGTGTCCAGCATGGGGGCACAGACTTGCTTATATACCTTCTGCGCCCCATATCTACTCCCAGTGATCTCTCGACACATGGTTCTGCTATCCCATCTGTTAGCACAAATCTTGCTGAGCATCACCTAACCCAATTGCCAGCCCACTCTACTGGGAGCTCGGCAGCCGGGCAACATTATCTTGGCTACCAATGGCCATACTCCACTTCAAGCCCAAGCGCACTTGACGGCGTAATGCTCCTCCAACTGGGCTCATTTCTAGCCGTGCTCGACTACATTCCAACGAAGCTGAGATGGAGGTTGATCAACTTTGTCGTGCCAGGCTGAGGGCGCGTGTATTACAACCGAGCAACGCGTGAGCTGTGGAACCCTTACCTGACTGAACCTTAACCTGCCCGGTCTCCGTGCCAACGAAATCAGGTAGCTCGGTTCCACAAGGCCTTTGCCATTACCGAGCAAGATCACGGCCCAATCTCGGAGCCAAATACCTCGGCACAACTTCGTTCGGCCCAATCTGTCCGGCTAATTCCACCTTCCCAAATTCAGATTATTAATCTCCCTCTCAATTATTATTATTCCCTCTCCATGATTTGGGTTTGACTAGTCTCAAGAGTTGTCTCGTTGAGAGTATGGGGTCACTGCTGTGGCTGTAGTGCCTCCACATGAAGTATATTACGATCTTATTTTTATAATTAAAATCGTTTATTTTGTAAGATTTGTTAAGAATTTTATATTTATCAAAAGTTATATTAACCAGATATCAATAAATATATGATCGATAACTAAAAAAATAAATAATAAGTTTTTCTTTTGAAAAATAACAGAAACAATATGCAATTCGATTATTTAATTATTGATATCCGATTAATATGATTTTTGATAGACATAAAATACTCAATAAATCTTACAAAATAATTATTTGAATTATAAAAATAAGATCATAACACACTACAAATGAATGCACCACAATTATTACTGTGTTTTTAATACAATAGTGACCCATTTCCGTATGGGATTGAGAAATTATTGTTATTATTATTTAAAACATATTCCATGGTTTGTTTGTTTGTTTGTTTGTTTTTTTTTTTTGGGTCTTTTTGCGCTTAAACAGTGTGGAGTGAGTTCATCATCTAATGGATTCGTCAAAATTAAATAGTTTGAATTAATCTGTCATAAAATAAACAATTTTAATAGTTTGAGTTGAATAAACGTGGATATATTTTTTTCAATCTATTTATGTTTGAAAGATGGTGGATGGAGTTATCCGATATAATCAGATTCGCTAACATTTTTAAAAAAGCTATGTTACACTTTTATGTTTTGTGTACTATATTTTTTTTAGTAATTATATTTATTATTTATATAATACAAAATTTGAGCCTTATTTTTATTATGAAAAATGAAAAATAAAAAATTTTGAGCCCAAAATAGTAAAGTCCAAATGTTAAACCAATTCGCATCTACTCTTGACCCCGCTTAATTTGCATCTGTTAACTAAGTCGAAAGATGCAGATTGATTTTTTTCAATTTACTTAAGTTCAAACAAGAGGTCACTCAACCTAATCCGATCCGTAAGCACTCAAACTTCAATGTGTTGATTGGTTTACTTTTTTATTGTTATTTCGTTATAAATACATCTCTTGAGATTTGTTTAAATTATAAATCATTCCTGTAATTTTAAAAATTACAGCATGTTCCTTCAAATTTCTAATCACATAATAAAATAAATTTTTTAATTAATAAATTATTAAATTAATTAATAATTTGTAATGATATTATAAATATATTTCAATTAACAATTCTAATAATTTTAATGTTGGATAAGAGAGGGGTTAGGAGTGGTTGCTATTACAACAAGTTGATGTGATAGCAAAAGCCTACCGTTTTGTGTGTTTGATATAAAAAAATAAAAAATAATATGGAACCACGTGCTTGAGCCCACCTCTTTTACTGTTCAATCATTAGGTCCTGAACTTTCATCGTTGCACATTAGGGGGAAAAAAAAAACAAAATAACAAAACATTGTGAACTCTATTTTGAGAAATAGGTTGAAAATTAGTTTTTTTATTTTTATTTAATATTTTTTGAAAAAATATGTAAAAAAATAAAAACGTAATGTGATTAAAGAAATTAGAAAATTAAAAAGCCAAATGTTCTCAAAATAGGCCTAAGTTTAAGTAGTTAGGAGTGGGTGCTGTCATAGCAAGCTGCTGTAATAGCAAAATCTTGTCGTTTTGTGTGTTTGATATAAAAAAAAAAATAAAAAATAATATGGAACCACATGCTTAAGCCCACCTTCTTTGATGTTCAATCATTAGGTCCTGAACTTTCATCGTTGCACATTAGGGGAAAAAATAATAAAATAACACAACATTGTGAACTCTATTTTGAGAAATAGGTTGAAAATTAGTTTTTTAATTTTTTTATTTAATATTTTTTGAAAAAATATGTAAAAAAATAAAATGGTTGTAATAACCCCAACCTGTGATTAACTATTAAACCATGATTAAGAAGGCCTAACAAGTAATTAAGGTGAAATTCTGCATTAATTGCATGTGTTATATGCTATTTATATTTATATCTGTTGGTCGTAGAAATATCTGTTTGTGTTTCTGTTCCATTATGCAAATTGAAGACCTTATCGGCATCCGATCACGGAATTGACTAGGTTAATATGTAATAGGGAATTTTTAAAAATTTATGGTAGAGTTAATTAGAATTTGATTCAGAATCAAATATTTAGAATAAAATAATTAGCACTAACTACAATTAATTAGCCTGAGTTAAAAGGCCACTTCTAACGTATTTTACACATTTTATTCACTCATTTGAGCTCAACATAAACGTGAGAGAGAGGGAGAGCTAGAGATTGAGAAAAAAAAAGAGGAAGATTAAGGAATTAGCTTGAACTTAAGCTAGAGACTTGAAATTTTGGAGAAACAACTTGGAATTCTTGCAAATTAAGACTTAAAGGTAAGACTTCAACCTTTTAGTTATGTAATTGAGTTGTTAAGTACATGAAATCAAGTGAAAGAGGTGAATTAACATGGGAATTGAGCTTAAAGAATGGAATTGGAAACCAATCCATGCATGCATGTGCATCTCATTGTATATTGAGTATGTTTTCTAAGAAATTCTTACATGCAAGTTCTTATCTTGGCTATGTTTTAAGAATTCAACATATTTTTGTACCAAACATCTCAATTGATCATGTTTTGGGAGAAAATAATTCATATCATTTCATGCATGTCATATATATATATATATATACAATTCAAGTTTGTTTATGGATAATTCACTTACTTTTGAGCCTTGATTTTGCGAAATGATCTTTAATTCATGATGTTTTATAAGTTTATGAGTGTTTTCTCAACTTTGGGCTCAAAAGGATGTGTTTTGGGACGTTAAAGATAAGTTTCGAACTTGGGAGTGCAATTTGGAAATTCCAAATTTGCACCATCTGCTCGAGAGGTGGAGTCTGCGCTCGAGCGAAGAATGAGAGCTCCCAAAAGTTTATGAATTTTGCAAACTGCTTGAGCGATCAGAGTTGCGCTCGAGCGAAGACCTCAGTCTTGCGCTCAAGTGACCATCAGCGTCCGTAGAGCAGAAAAATTAAGCAACCAGTACTTTTGTAGACTTTGCAGGCCGTTTAAGCGACCAATGTTGCGCTTGAATGAACTGCCTTATTTTTGAAAATTTGACTAAGTGTTCTACAGTGCATTTTAGTATCCTCATAGTATCCTAGGCATTCCTAAGCCCTAATTAAGACATAGTAATGAAGATAAAGATTAGAAATACACCAAGATAGAATGAAACGAGTTACGTGCCTTTCGAGCGTGTGTTTTAGTATGTATCTGTTATGTGTTTGCATATAGGTCACACGCCGTAAGCTATCTGGTTTGTCTGCTCTGTTGTCTGCTTTTAGAGCCAACTGTAAGTAATAACTTTGTAAAGTTATGTTTACGTTTAAGTATTTTCCTATATGATATGACAAGAAATGATTTGTTTTCTGAAATGTTATGTTCTGTATCAATGAATGATTGTCTATATATTGAAAAGTATTTGTGGCATCCTTAGCACATGGCCCTTGCCCAAGAGTAACAATACACTCGTCTATGAGCACAAAGCCCTTGTCTCGGGAGTAATAATACCGTGCTCTCATGGCCCTTGCCCAGGGATAACAATACCGTGGCATAAGTATGTTATTTGTTCCCGGTACCGGAGGTTCCTTTATAGAACTGGTCAAGTATGACCTTAATGCTCTGTATCTGATCTGTTAGCTCTAATGGATGTACCACGTATGATTATCTGTAAAAATTAAATAAGTACATGCTTTTGAACTCTGAATAAGAATATGAATCTATTTCTAATCCGAACTCTGCTCTCCGAATCTGTTATGGAACATCATTCATTAAACCATTTACTCGGATATTATTCACTAAGTTTTCACTCACTATTTATATTATGTGTGTAGGTCATTAGGAGCATGACCAGGCTCAGTGATGGCTGGCTGGAAGTCTGTTGTCAGCCAACCTTTGCACCTCTCGAGAAAGTTCCCGTCTGAAGAAGTCAAGTGTTTGTGGGTCATGTTAAGGATTTATTCTTTTTGTTTTGTTTTTGTTTACCCATACACTGGGCTAAGTCCCTTTTGATAATATATGTATGGTGATGCATAACTTATGTAATTTTGATGTCATATGTATATATTTAAGTTTTAAATATTTTATCCCTTGTACGTCAGCACAGCTCTATGGGCATTGTATTTTATATATATTTGCTTCTGTTAGCCCCTTATATTTTGTTATTCTATTCAGAGGCTTTCGGTAATCCAAGAATTGCTAGCCAGTTACGACGCTAAACCTATAGGGGCGGGTTTGGGTTGTGACAAAGGTAATGTGATTCAAAAAAATTAAAAAGCCAAATGTTCTCAAAATGGGCCTAAGTTTGAGTAGTTAGGGGTGGGTGTTGTCACATCAAGTTGCTATGATAGCAAAACCTTGCCATTTTGTGTGTTTGATATAAAAAAAAATAAAAAATAATACGAATCCACGTGCTTGAGCCCACCTCTTTTGTTGGTCAATCATTAGGCCCTGAACTTTCATTGTTGCACATTAGGAAAAATAAATAAATAAAATAACACAGCATTGTAAACTTTGTTTAAAATTAGATTTTTTATTTTTTATTTAATATTTTTTGAAAAAATATGTAAAAAAATAAAAAGGTAATATGATTCAAAAAAAATTAAAAATTAAAAAAATTAAAAAGCCAAATGTTCTCAAAATACTCCTAACCCTGGAGTAGTTAGGAGTGGATGTTGTCACAGCAGGTTGCTGTGATAGCGAAACCCTACCGTTTTGTGTGTTTGATATAAAAATAAATAAAAAATAATATAGAATCACATGCTTGAACCCACCTCTTTGTTGTTGAATCATTAGGTCTTAACTTTCATCGTTGCACATTAGGAAAAAAATAAATGAATAACATAGTGTTGTGAACTCTGTTTTGAGAAATAGGTTGAAAATTAGTTTTTTAATTTTTTATTTAATATTTTTTGAAAAAATATGTAAAAAAATAAAAAGGTAATGTGATTCAAAAAAATTAAAAAAATTAAAAAGCTAAATGTTCTCAAAATGGGCCTAAGTTTGAGTAGTTGAATGAGTTGAGACAAAAAAAAAAAAAATGAATAGAAATCACATCTATTAAAAAAATTGAATGAGTTTGATTAATTTAAAAAATAAAAAACTAAATAAATTGTTGGGTTTCCTTTTTTTTTTTTTTTTGCCTAAAACATGACTATTTGAATATAAACATGTTATATATTTGTATGTATGTATGTATAAGAGGGAAATTTACGCCAAGTCAATGGGCCGAGCAAGTTTATAATTGGGCCATGCATGTTGTAATTGGACCGAGCTAAGGCTATTTCTTACTGCGGTCCAGAATCACAAGGCCCAATTTGGATGTTCTAATACGGTTCCAACTGAGTACCCAACTGGGCCAAACTAGGGTCATGCCTTCAACCGAGCTTATAGATTGGATGGTATCCGTCTAGAGTAAGCCATGGTCAATCGAGCCAAAGAACGATTGATGGGGATAAGCGTGACCGAGTTGGTTGCGCCATATTGTTCGCCAAGGTCGAGCAAGGCCAACAGGGACAAATGGATACAGCTAAATTAGGTCAAAGGTAATCGACTAGATGCCTCAGATCTTGGTCAATCAAGGGCAATGCGGTTCTAACGGGTGGATTGTAGCACTGTTGGCTACATATTTTGTATAAGCCAATTACAGTTCGACATGTGGCAGGATAAGGGCAATACGGGAAGATAATTCAAATCTTCAATCATAATCACACATGTGGCAGTTAGTATTGGTTTCTGTAGATCTGCATAAGCACTAGATCAGCAAAGAGATGCAAAATGATGTAGCTTTAACGGTTATTCATATTTAAATTCAAAATCAGGAGGGAAGCCTAATTGCAGATATGGCATAGTGGAGCTAACTATAAGGCAGCATGATCAGCGACCATGGAGGGATGGTTTGACGGTTAGAAATGCGATTCGACGGTTGTCATTAAGAAGTATAAATAGCAGAGAAGGCCCCAGAAAGGGCCCCCAGACTCAGATCCAAAAAACCAGTTTTATCTACTTTATTTTTCCTTCTAGTTTTACATTTCTTGTTCTTTACATTTTTGTACTTCAAATTCCTGCACTGCATTTCATTCATATGAGTAGTTTTCAAGTAGCTTGTTGCTGTAAACCTCTACGAGGCTGATTTGGATCTTTGTAAGTCTTTTATTTTACTTAATGAAATGCTACAATTGTTCTTCATTTAATCATTGTTTGCTTAATTCTCCTAAACAAAGCCACCAGTAAAAGTCCTCTTCATTGAGACTGAAAGAACTAAAACACAATCGACTGATAATTGGTTGACAATTAATATTCTGTAAGGACTGATTGATCCTTGCTAGCACGCTCACAATTACAAAAATAACCTTCAAAAGCCAAAAAGCCAACATATATTGTTGGCACGCCCAGTAGGACTAATTGAAATGGCTAGACGTAGGAGACAAGGAGAAAATGAACGCTTGGAAGAAGGCGTGGAAGGAGAGGTAGAAATACCTAATCCAAAGGATAATGTGATAACACATCCTGTGGAAGTACCTATTTTTTCAAAACCTATGGTCGAACAGACCAACACTTCGGAACAAGTATCGCATGTTCAAAATATTGGACGAGGCCAAGGAATTGGACCATCTACTGTTCCATCTACTCAGCCAACGAATCCATGGAGTGGCCTAGTCGATGCCATGGGACAACAGTTAATAAACACAATGGAAAGGTGGGCAATATCCTTTTTGGATCGAATGAATACTCATCAACCAACTAACGCAAGGCATATAGAAGAAAATTCAAATGTTCCTCAGCAAAGATTGGCTAGAAATAAACAGCCTATGCAGAGTAATGCACATACTAATGGTCAAACTAGTAACCAAAACCATGAAAGACCATCACCTCAGTCTTGGTATGAGCCTCTTTCGAGGCTTGTGGCAAATCAAAATGCCTCCTTACTTAACAGTGAAGCCATGCAAATTGGTGGATCTGGCCCAACACAAGAAAATGGCATAAAGATGTTTCCAAATCCCATGTTCGAAGCCATACTTGGCACGAGGGGGTTCACTAATCCTTTGTTCGAATTTGTACCCGGGGGGTTGGAAGGGTTCCCTAGAACTGGAAGAGACACAACACCTATTCCAGCACCTTTCACGGGATAGGCTCAAAGGAATCACCTATACCCTCAACAGCAGCCAGCACCGCAGGGACAACCAGTCCCAAACATACCACCCTATGGATCAAGAGGACCCCAGGCACAAGGTTGTCCACCAAATCTTGTGTTTGTTTCTCCAGTAGTTGTGCAACAGGCACAAAATATGGTCCCTATGGACCAAATTGCTGATGTTGTTAGAGATATGTGTGGACCAATGGCTCGGGGGATTCAAATTCCTGTGTACAGGAAACCGTACCCAGAATGGGTAGATAGGATACATGAATACCCAAGAGGCTTCAGGATACCTGACTTCGCCCTTTTTTATGGGAATGGAAACCAGTCAACGGTTGAGCATATTGCTAGGTTCGCTGCTCAGTGTGGTGAATTTACCAATAATGACTACATGAAGTTGAGATTGTTCCTAAATTCTCTAACTAGGGTAGCCTTTGTATGGTATATTAACCTTGCACCTGGCTCTATCCAAGCTTGACAACAAATGGAGGAGGCATTTCATGCCCAATTCTTTCAAACAGAACCAGAAGTTTCTATGGAAGACTTGGCAAGATTGAGTCAAAGGCCTGATGAAAAGGCTAATCAGTTTATTGCCAAATTCAAAAGAGCACGAAACAAATGTAGGATCATCTTACAAGAACCTAAATTTGTGAGGTTGGCTTAAAATGGTCTAGAGTTTAGGCTTCGAAAGAAGTTTGACTCAACTGAGTTTAGAGACTTAGTGGAACTAACCTATAAGGTGTCTAGGTATGAAGCATTACTAGAGGAAGAGCAAGATTGAAGTAATGCATCATACAAGACGTATAATAGAGATCCTAATTATGAAATTGATATGGCAGAGATTGTGGGAAAAGAACTTGTGATCTATGAGGCATTAATTCATAAAGACACAATAATAGACCAGTAGTTTAAAAAGAAAGACCTTCATAGGAAATACTCTTTCGATTTAACAAAGGCAGATGACATTTTTTATCATTTGCTTGTGGCAAACTTTTTGAAGTTACTAAAAGGAGTCAAAATTCCATCTCCAGAGGAACTTAAAGGAAAAGTGTATTGTAAATGGCATAATTCTTGGTCTCACTCAACTACAACTGCATTGTTTTTCGAGAAAAGATCCAAAAGCAAATTCGAAAAGGAAGTTTAAAATTCCCAGCGAAAGCAGAAAAGGCCATGGGGATTGACACTAATCCATTCCTAGAAATTGGAGAAGTGGCAGCCAATGTTATTGTGCCAGACTTCCAGAACTTGTCCTTAAAAGAATTAGAAGAGGTCAATGTGCAAATGCATGTTGCCAGCCAAACTACTATCAAAACAGATGCTAGAAGTTTACCAGCTGTTGGGCAAGGCTTTGCAGGTCAGAAGGAAGACTCTGATGAAGAGGCACTGGATGATGATTCTTTAGAGGCGGTTGTCATGTAAAGAATGTGTCCCAGGTGTAGGTTAAGCTACAAGTGGTTGAAAGGGCTTCCGATTGATGGGAATCAATATTACAAGGATGTGCAGAGGCGTCCTAAACCAACCAGTGCCTATAATAAGAGGCCATATCCAACTGGTACTAGGCAGCAGCCATTCATGACTGAGCCAGCAGCCAGCTGCCACCAGAATGCACTCCAAGGGAAACAGACCTCTACATGAATTCAGACCACCCAACTATTACAGAATGGAGGGCAATCATCCTGAGAGGAGACTTGAAGTGGGCTCAAGTCATGGGATCAAAGCCAGAGGTTGGCCCCCTAAACCAGCCTCACACAAAAAGGAAATTGGCCACCTTCATGGGAGGCCTGAATTAAACCCAAAATAAGGGGTTAAAGCCAAGCAATGGTCTTCGCAGCTAGCTTCAAAATTGGCTTCGAAGGAAGAAAGAGGTAATTTGACAACTTGGTCAGTAGGTTCATGGGTACCTGGAGTTCCAGATTGGTTTGTCATGCAGAACAAACCTAGGAAAATACCTACCCAAAGAAATATTGTCGGAGATCAGGGCAGGATGGTTAAACCCCCTTTGGTAGCTCCAAATAATTGGGTGTTACTAAAGCATCCAAAAACAAAAGAACCAAATATGGTCCCAGTGATCTCTAGATCCCAAAGGAGGACGATCCAACGAAGGTACACTCAGTACCAGAAGGATCAGAAAGAAAGTGGAGAAAACTCTTCATTGGTCCAGCCAAAGGTCCAAGTAGAGGGAGAAAAAAGTTTAAAGTTAGATCTTAATCCAAAATCAACTCTTCAAGACAAGAGGAGTTGCGGCAGAGAGCAATTGACCAAAGTTCATTTCGAACTGAATGCCAAAGAGAGATCCAGTTTGGCAGGACTGGAAAAGGCTTTGATGGAAAGTGATAGTAAGACTGAGGAAGAAGTTGTCTTAGGCCAAAGGAAGGAGATGGTTGAGGAAAAAATGTTTGAAGCCTTCATGGCTGAACAAACACTTTTGGTTGAGAAACCAGCAGAAACAGACCATTCGAAGGAAGTTACGAGTACTAAGTGCCAGAATGCAGCATGAAATATGCTTTTGAAATAATTGAACAAGTTGGCTAGGAAGAGAAACAGGTACAGCCAGTCATCCAATTTGGCTCGTTTCCTCCAGTATCAGTGAATATGGTACATATACTACCACAAGAATTCCAAGCTGAAGATGAGAATCAAGAAGGTCAAGAAATTGACCCAATTCCAGTTTCCAGTGAAGACTCACAAGTGAGTATGGTGTAAGATGAAGCTAAAGTGGCCATACCAATGGAAATTGGAGATGAGAGTGAGGAAGAGGTGAGTATTAACCTCTCATACCCTTTTGAGTATCCCACGACATCCATGACACAGCATGTCAAACCCTTGTATATCAAGGCCTTCTTCGATGGAATACAGATGAACCGAGTATTGGTGGATAATAGGGCAGCAATAAACCTGTTTCTGAAATCTTCTTTGAAGAAACTAGGAAAGAGGAACCCTAGACTAATCCCAACCAGTACAACCATTGTTGGTTTCGCTGGAGACAAACAGATGGCTTAAGGCATTTTGTCTATCAAACTGAGTGTGGGCAGGGACTGTATGACTGCCTTCTTCGTTTTCGAAAGCAATGCCAAATACAATGCTCTACTTGGTAGGGATTGGATTCACACCAACAAGTGTGTGCATTCCTCTCTACATCAGAAAATAATGATGGCCTTGGGCAGTGGAGAGAGAGAGGAGATCAATGCAGATCCTCAACCCTTTATAGCTTGTGCAGATTTTGCAGAGGCCAAATTGTATACTGAAGGAATGGCACCACTTAGTGTACTAAGGAAACCTGATGGATTAGCCGAAGTGACGGCTGATGAGTAATTAGCACACCTGAAGCACTTAGTCCAAGAAAGTGCTGATAAGGAGTTTGTCGCCAAAGATGACAATGATGCCTGATTGTAGGCAAAAAGATGGAACCCAAGAGGCCAGATCTTTGGCTTTAATTAAATTCTCAGTATTGGATATAAAATCAATAGTCTAGAAGATGCAACAGCAAGAGGAAGAAGCCATGGCAATTGGCTGTAAGCAGGAGCAGCAACAGGCCAGGGTTTTAGCTTTGGGAAAGTACTGTGCATTGGACATTGAAACAAAAGTCCAAGAGATACAAGAAGAAGAAGCCTTGTGGGAAAACTTTGTCTAAAAGGAGGAGGACAAATCAAAGAAGCTGGGAGCAGGACAGAGCAAGGAGATTGCTTCGAAGATAAAAGAAATAAAAAAAGAAGCATCAGTGAGTCATCAGATGCAAGACCCTTTGGAAGAAGTGAACTTAGGGAAAGGTTTTATACAGCAGCCTACCTATATAAGTGCTTGGTTGAATGCTCTCGACAGGGACCAGTTGTTGGTGGTCTTGAAGAGATATAAAGATTGTTTTGCATGGTCTTATAATGAACTACCAAGATTGGATAGGTCTTTAGTAGAACATAAGCTAGCTATGAGGCCTAATTTCAAGCCATACAAGCAAAAACCAAGGAGAATAAGCCCTGAGGTGATTCAGAAGGTTAAGGAGGAAATTCCTAGACTCCTCAAGGCAGGCTTTATTAGGACAGCCAGGTATGTTGAATGGCTATCCAATATTGTGCCTGTAGTTAAGAAGAATGGTAAAATGAGGATATGCATCGATTTCAGAAACCTAAATTTAGCAACCCCAAAAGATGATTATCCTATGCCCATAGTAGATTTGTTGGTAGACAGTTCAGCAGGGTATCAAATTTTATCAATGATGGATGGGCACTCTGATTATAACCAAATCTGCATTGCAGAGGAGGATATCCACAAGACAGCATTCAGATGTCTTGGGAATATTGGCACCTTCGAATGGGTTAAAATGCCATTTGGCCTGAAGAATACTGGGGCTACATATCAAAGAGCTATGAACACTATCTTTCATGATCTCATTGGAGGATATTTAGAGTGTTTTATTGATGACATTGTAGTGAAATCCCAATCCATGGAGGAACATTTGTTTCACTTAGAAGCAACTTTTGAAAGAATGCGAAAGTTTAAGTTGAAACTCAATCCTCTCAAGTGTGCTTTTGGCGTATCAGCTGGAAACTTCTTGGGCTATGTAGTACACAAGAAGGGAATACAAATTGATCAAAACAAAGCCAAAGCTATCATCGAAGCCAGACCTCCATCAAGTAAGAAAGAAGTACAAAAATTCCTTGGGCATGTTAATTTTCTTCGAAGATTTATTTCTAATACTGCAGGGAAAACTAAAGTATTTTCTTCCTTATTAAGGTTAAAGCATGAAAAGGAATTTGTGTGGACAGCAGAGCATCAAACTGCTTTCGAAAGAATCAAAGCCTACTTGGCCAACCCTCTAGTGCTGATGCCACCAAAGGGTGATAAGCCCTTGAAGTTATACATAGCTGCAGTAGAAGATTTGTTGGAAGTTTTCTGAGCCCAAGACAATGAAGAAGGCAAGGAGCAAGCTGTTTATTACCTTAGTAGGTTTCTAAATTCTTGTGAATGTAAATATTCAACTGTAGAAAAACTGTGCCTTGTATTGTATTTTGCTGCAATGAAATTAAGATACTATCTTTTGCCTACAACTGTCTTGGTAATTACAACCACAGATTTGATTAAATATGTGTTTTCTAGATGCATATTGAGGGGAAGAATTGGCAAATGGATACTAGCTTTATCAGAATTTCATTTAGAATATGTCCCCCAAAAGGCAGTAGAAGGACAAATTTTAGCTAATTTTTTGGTAGACCATCCATGTCAAATAGAAAGCCAAGAGATAATGGAACTTGGTATGGTTAGTGTTGAACCATGGCAAATGTGGTTCGATGGATCAAAAGCCAATGATCTAACTGGAATTGGTGTAGTAATTAAGTCACCACAAGGGGTAAAAACCACACATGGTTTCAGAGTGGATGAAATTACTTGTTCCAATAGTCAAGCTGAATATGAAGCCTTAATAATGGGACTGGAAATACTTATTGGATTACAAGCTCATGCAATTGACCTATTTGAAGATTCTCAATTGGTAGTTAACCAGGTGAAAGGGATTTTCAAATGTCAAAGCGTAAGCATGTTTCCATGCTATGTTGTTGCATTACATCTGCTTTCCCAATTTCAGATAGCAAATGTAACTTATGTCCCAAGATTCTTGAATAATAAAGCTAATGATGTGGCTCAGAAAGCCTCAAATTTCAAGAGAAAGGATAATACTCAAAGGGACATATGCCAAACAACATATCAGAAAGTAATACCATCCTTAAATAAAAGGAATGTGGTCCTGGAAGTCAATCATGATGACTTACAAGAATAAGATTGGAGGCATCCAATAATCCAGTATCTAGCTGGTTCATCTTCGAAAGCCAGCAGAAAAATCAAATTGCAATCTATGCAATACATAATATATGGCAATGCTTTCTACAAAAGGGGAGTAGATGTGTTATTGTTGGGATGTTTAGGTCCAAAGGAAGCATTGACAACTATGGTTGAGGTTCATGAAGGCATCTGTGGTGCTCATCAGCCTGGTGTGAAGATGAGATAGCTGCTTCGAAGACATTCATACTATTAGCTAACCATCCTTAAAGACTACATAGAATATACTAGAGGTTACCAGGTGTGCCAAAAGCATGGCACAATAAGGCATGTGCCCATAACTGATCTACATGCAGTTGTGAAGCCTTGGTCATTTAGAGGATGGGCCATGGATATGATAGAAAAAATACACCCACCCTCTTCAAAGCATCCTTGTTTCATCTTAGTGGCCATAGACTATTTCACTAAGTGGGTTAAAGCTAAGCCATATAAGGCTGTAGACCAGATCGAAGTTATTGGATTCATTAAAGATCTGATCCACAGATTTGGCATCCCACAGACTATAACTTTTGATAATGAGACTGTATTTGATGGAAAAATGGTAAAGCCTTTTATGGCAGAGTTTGGAATTAGCCTTGTTAATTCTACCCCCTATTATGCCCAAGCCAATGGTCAAGCTGAATCATCCAATAAGTCTTTAAAGAAAGGAATACAGAAAGTTGTGGAAAACAATCCCAGGGATTGGCATAACTTGCTGTTGGATGTATTGTGGGCTTATAGGACTTCTCTAAGATCAAGTACAGGAATCACTCCTTATGCCTTAGTAGATGGGCATATTGCAGTGCTACTTGTGGAAATTAATGTTAAGTCCTTGAGGGTGAGATGCCAGGATCAGTTAGATCTTGAGCAATACCATTAGAGTATGTGCTTAGAATTAAAAAGTATAGATAAAGCTAGAATTCTGGCATTAAATAGCATTGTTTTCCAAAAGAAGAAAGCAGCCAAAAACTATAATAAAAAAGTCAAGCACGTTAGCTTTGATGAAGGTGATTTGGTATAGAAGACAATACTCCCAATAGAGATTAAAAGTCATAAATTTGGCAAATGGTCACCTAACTAGGAAGGACCATATCAAGTTAATAGAGTCTTGCCTTTGGGAGCATATCATTTGAAAATTTTGAATGGATATGTACATCCCAAAAAGATTAATAGCAGACATTTGAAGCCTTATTATCCAACCGTGTGGAAACACAAGAAATAAAATAAGTGCTAAATGAAAAGAACATGAGAACACTCAAATGATAAACAAGAACTTTATTTCATAAAGAGTTGAGTACATGTAGCCATAGATTGGCCCAAAAGTCAGTACAGTGTTTCAGTTGTTCTTTTACAATAGATGCTCTATTCTTGAGAGATGGGAACAACTAAATGGCCGTGGTCATCTCCTGCTTTCAATCAGCCATCTCTTGATTAGTAATTTGCAGCTTGGTGGCAGTTCGATTTAAAGCTTGGTTGACTACTGATAACTCTTCCTCAAGTTGAGCCTTCTTTTCCAACAGTCGAGCTTGAAATTGGGAGACAGAGGAATGTTACTCTTTCAATTCTGACACTTCAACATGTATTTTGGAAACAAAACTCTGATCTCTCAACAATTTTTTCTCTGCAGCCTTGGCAGCATGACAGATGTTGATGTAAAAATCGATGGTGGCTACTGCCTGAGATAAATGACTTGAAACAGTCATGCCGGATTGCTCAACAATCTTGCAGCACTGGAGGAAGCCATTTTTTATTATAGGCCTTTGTAAGGCTTCGAAAGGAATCCTCGAAAAGAATGTCAGCAGCTCTAGGCAGCTGTCCAAGTCTATTGAAGGCAAGGAAGTCTTACCACTGGAGGAAGAGCTCTCAAAAATTTCTAATAAAAAATCAGCTAGAATTAATGGCTTAGTCTCACTGCTAGCTGTTGGAGAGGTGGAAGGTATGTCAAAGAGACTAGCTAGCCTAGCTTCGAAGATATCCATCTCATCCATTGACATGAAAGGTGCAGAAATAGCTCTGGTAGAAGGAAGAAATGACTGCATAAGAATAGGAGAAGATGGTGGAGTATCCTTAGCATTTTCTATGGTTTTGGCCACTAGTAAATCGAGAGAAGAGAGACTGGAGCTAGACAGAGATAATGAGCAAGGAATTGGAGAGCTACCAGTGTCTTCTCTATGGAAATCAGCTATCATTGGAGATAATGTATTAGCTGGAATTTTCTCAGGAGGAGAAGAGGTAGCAAGGCTTAAAGGGAGAGTAAATTGAGTGGAATTGAAAGATAAATGAGGGAAGTATGGAGTTAAGCCAAAAAAAAGAGATGTCAGAATACTTGGCTTCAAGAGGGGTATGGAAAATATGGGACCAATAGGTGGAAGTATTTCTCGAATTGGCTGTACAATTTGAAGTCTTTCAACGTCAAGTGAGATTGAAGGGGCCCTTGTTGAAGAAGGCAGATTAGTTGTTGCTACAAAAGAAGAAATACAAAACAATGTCAAGCCTTAGCATTGAGAATTTGAGAAAAATGAATAGAAGTACGAAGGAACTTATTGGTTTCAGAAGTAGTGACTATGATTGGAGAGCTGCGAAGAGTATAGTGTCCAGCAGCTTATTGTTTTCTTGCAACTTCTTTTGGAGTACATCAGCGGCGGCAGCTTCATCCCTGAGCATTTGTTGTTGTTTCCTCTTCTCAACTCTTTGAAATACAATAAGCTCTTTGGAATGCTCTGCTGCCACTGCTTTAGCAGATGCTTCGTGAATAGGATCTCCAGTGAAATCAGACAGAAAGACAGTCATTTTCTTCCTTTTCTTCAAGGGTGTCTCTTGCTCTTTTTCTATCTCTTCTTGTTTTGCTTCCGTTTCTCTTATACGAACCTTAGGTATTTCTTCTTCAAGGTCGAATAAGAGCCTTCTCTTCTTCTTTTGTTGCTATTTCCTTTTCAGAAGATTTAAAACTTGAACCTTTTGGGAAGAATCTCCTTGAGATGCACCCACACCACTTACACCAAAGGAAGAGTTATAAGTAAGCAGAAGAGTATCATTAAAGGAGGAGAAAAGAAAGAAACAGGAATGCATACCTTTCTTCGAGGCAGCTCGGGTAACTCTAGGAGGAGTTGAGGCAACAGGAATAGGCTCTATGGTGACAGGTGCAAGAACTGTAGTAGCAGGAGCAGTAGGAGAAGTAACAACTCCAGCCCCTTTCGATTTGGCTTGAGGTACGTCCAGTACCATTAATAGATCTTGGGGAGGAATGGCCAAGTGTACCTCCATATTGGCCATCCACCAGTTTTGGCACCTTTTCAATATTACTTTGAGGAATGAAAGGGAAGTACTCAAACTCAATAAAGTCCTAGATGAATTTAGAAGTTGCTTCTTCTAATCTAGATCTTCGAACCTTCAAGTCCCTACTGGTAAGGCTTAAATTGGTCTGGCTGTAGAGAAGTATTGGGACCCCTTGTGAGAAGCCAAATTGCCTAGCAAATTGGGCAGGACAATAAGGCTCAGCAATGCATTTGTAAGCTCTGGGGTTCATAATCCCAATGAATAACTTTCTAGGGATCAGAATAGAGGCCCATATGTTCTTGTGTTGGGGTGAAGAGCAAAACTTATCACTTAGAAAGGTCCTCAACCAGGATGGGCCAATGTTGGTAGGTTCGAAGGGACAAAAGCTGTGGGAAGAAAGGGAAGTTGGGAGTTGGTGGAAGAAAGAAAAGTAAAAAGCGAAGGTAGAAGGATAGAGTGAAACATTGGCTAACCTCATGCCATGAGTAGTAGGGTTTGGCTCCAAAAACTTTAGGCATTTAGATTGTAGCTCAGTAAAATATGCAAAAAGCCAAAGCTGAAGTATCCAAAATGGACCTCCTAGATTGGCATCCAAGGGTTTCTCACAAAAAGGGAGAACAAGCTCTATATACGTGACCTAGAACATATGGAGCTAAGGCCACCTTTCTTTGTAAGACAAGGGCTTTGGCAAGAGGGTGAATTCAGGCATGATCCTTTGAGAAGAGGTGCAGAAAAGGAACTTGCAAAGCCAATATAATATAAAAGAAAAGAATTCCCTATTAGTCATAGGGCCCTCTTTTTTATTCTCAACCTTGACAAAGTCACTATAGGATGAGTTAAGAGAGGGGAGGGAAAAAGGGGTTTTGAGGTCAGGATAATGTGGACCAATGGGGGTTCCAGTAGGGGACAATCCTAATAGATGGAAGATATCAAGAACAGTAGGGGCCATCACCCCACATCTGAATTGAAAGAAATTAAAAACAGAATTCCAAAAGCAAAGGGCAACAAGTATTAAGAAAGGGTCCTCCGAAATGGTGAACCTGGATAATTGGAGGGCGTTGAAAAGGCAGAGCTCTTGAAGATACAAAGTCCTATCAGGGACAACCCGATCTTCTAGCTTCCCCAGTCAAGACCACCTTCGTAAAGGAGACAATGGTCTTCTAGACGTAGATATAGAGCTGGAAGCTCAGTAGGAATCTCCCTGAAGATGGTCCCAAGCACATACTCTTGCTGCTCATGACGACAAGGAATGAAGATGCGTCCGTCAATGGCGCTTTTCTCACCAGCCTTGTACTTCTCACACTTTGTGTCAATAATCCTTTTCAAGGTCATAGACGGACTCGCACGCTCCACGACTTGTATTTTCAAAGAAGAAGAAGCCATTGGTAGAGAGTTTTCTCAGAAGACGAAGTCGGGAAAGAGAGTAGAGAAAAAAGGAAGGTCAGTAGAGATGAAGGGTTTATATGATAGGCAAATAGGTGAATTCAAAGCACAAAATAAAAGGGTTTTAAAACTTTTGTGTCTGAAAAATACACCCAGTCGTGTTGCACGGACGGAATTCACAGTAGAGATGAAAGGTTTATATGATTGGAAAATAGGTGAATTCAAAGCACGAAATAAAAGGGTTTTAAAACTTTTGTGTCTGAAAAATACACCCAGTCATGTTGCACGGACGGAATTCACAAAGAAGTACTAAAGTTATGGATGCAAAAAGTTTCTTTCTATATTGATAATTATGGAGGGAAACACATCTTAAATACTGATGTCAGTTTCGAAATAAAATATTTGGCTTCGAAGCCAAATTTTGGCGCCAAAATGCAATGACAAACGACTTCGAAAGTAGGAAGCCGACTTCGAAGCACATTCCACGCCTCACGGTGAAAGAGTGCTTAGGTATTTGTTTACTTCAAAAGGATTAAGGACATGTCTGTAGGTTTCTAAATGAGAGTAAAGTCCTTTGAAGCAAAACTTGAAATACCTTTCGGTTAGAAATTGCTTATTCTAAGTTGTAAAACCGGTAGTTGGTTTGATATGATACAGAAGGAATCATTAGTGCAGTCCTTAGAAAAAGTTTCCATATTTTGAAAAATGTGGGCTGTTTGTTTGAAACAAAATTAGTTGATTCGAAATTACTTGATTGTATTAACCATATGTTGGGGAGCTGGGTATGATCAAATCAAGTTTCGAAGGGCAAAATTGTTGAATTTGAAGCTTCAATTTTGAAAAGAAATCGGCAAAAGTTGTCAATTATACTCCATAAGTTGGAAAAGTTCAGATTGGGTTTTCAGTAGTTCATTAGGTATGATCGAATCGAGATTCGAATAGTGAAATTGTTGAATTAGAAGCCTTAAGTTTGTTTGTGTTTGACAAATGGGATAAAATCAGACCATGCCAAATAAAGAAAAGACATCTTAGCTTTGTTAAGATAGAAGTAATTACATCAGAAACCTTCTTTGGTTATATATTCAAGTTCATAAAAATAAGGAATAGAATAAATGACAAGGTCATGGAACTTGTTCTAACTATGGTCAATAAACTTCTGTTCCTTCTTTATTCTGTCTTCAATCTTCTCCAAGCTAGGCTGTTGAAGTTGATATGCTCTTGATAAAAAAGTTTTTCGGCCCTTATTTCAAACTCTGTTTCTTTCAAACTTTGTTCCATCTCATCCATGTCCAAGTCATCCCAGTATATAGAGTCTTTATTCTTGAAATCATTATATTCATCGATGAGGTTCTCTGCTTCATACCGGGTATGAACTCGACGGGCTGAGATTTGATCCAAAGATCAAGTGGTGACCGCAGAAATGTGATGCCAATGAAGAAGCAATGGGAGTTGGTCGAAGAACATCTGGAGCTCTGCTTAGGCGATAGGATTGAGGACATGACCCCGGGTCATAACATCACAAGCCCATCGAAAGTTCTTGAGAGAAACATCGTCCTCGAGAACATTAAAGGGCAAGTGAGAAAAGGCTGCAGGCAAAAGTTGGGCTTACTGTCGCTGATGTTTAGTAAGGGGAGATGGAGGATGATAAGTGAGGAGAAACTGGTCCTCAAAGAGGGTAAGTCTCAGTTCCTCCATCCAATGAGGGTTTTGCAAAAGAGGGGGTGCAGGAGCTTCCATCTCGAAAGAAGGAGAAAATTGGGAATTGTTAACGATATCAAACCAGTCAGAAGAACAAAGTTTTGCCTCTTGGGCTAAGAATGACTGGCTGTACCCTTGAGCCTCTTCTGGACGATGAGTGGCTTGTACTATCTTTGTAGGCATGGAAAACGTATACCATGCTACGAGTAAGTTATCTTCCAAACGGCGTTGACGGTCGATGGGTATGTATGGGTAAACCACCGAACTTCGAGCAAATGGAGGAAAAGTTAGAGGATCGATGAATTCGACAAAATGATGATTGATTCGCTCTCTTAACTTGGACTCCTCAGGTTCTGGCCAGCTTCTCCAACCAGAAGCCCTAGAAGAGGAAAAAACTGCAACCTCATCCCACATAGAAGATTTTGGACCAGAGAAAGGGCTTTCAATGTCCATGTTTGCAAAATTTTGGGTTAAAGAATTGTGGAAAATAGGTTCATAATCCAAATGTTGATAGTTTGCAAAAGCCTTCATGACTTAAATATAGGAAAGTGGGTAAAGGTGGCTAATCAATGCATGAAGGTTTTTTCGAGGATGAACAACATCATCAAATAACTCTTCGTATGCTTCATCAATGTAAGAAAAGATTGGTTTGGCCATAGAAGATGTATCAGTCTTTTCGAATACTGAGATAGTGGGAATGTTCAAGAGTTAGAAGAGAATTTAATGCAAATGATGAATAACGGTTGCATTTCTGGAAAAATGCAAAGCCCATGCACGTTTTAAGACGTGGATAAAATACCTTGATCCACTAATATCACCAAGTATTAGGTATATTGGTACGGGGGGTAATGTTGGCTAAATATTTTGTATAAGCCAATTACAGTTCGACACGTGACAGGATAAGGGCAATACAGGAAGACAATTCAAATATTTAATCATAATCACACACGTGGCAGTTAGTATTGGTTTTTGTAGATCTGCATAAGCACTGGATCAGTAAAGAGATGCAAAATGACGTGGCTTCAACGGTTACTCATATTTAAATTCAAAATCGGGAGGGAAGCCTAACTGTAGATATAGCAAAGTGGAGCTAACTATAAGGCAGCATGATCAACGACCATAGAGAGATGGTTCGACGGTTAGAAATGCGGTTCGACAGTTGTCATTAAGAAGTATAAATAGTAGAGAAGGCCCCAGAAAGGGCCCCCAAACTCAGATCCAAAAAACCAGTTTTATCTACTTTATTTTTCCTTCCAGTTTTACATTTCTTGTTCTTTACATTTCTGTACTTCAAATTCCTACACCGCATTTCGTTCATAGAAGTAGTTTTCAAGTAACTTATTGCTGTAAACCTCTACGAGGCTGATTTGGATCTTTGTAAGTCTTTTATTTTACTTAATGAAATGCTACAATTGTTCTTCATTTAATCATTGTTTGCTTAATTTTCCTAAACAAAGCCACCAGTAAAAGTCTTCTTCATTGAGGCTGAAAGAACTAAAACACAATCGTCTAATAATTGGTTGGTAATTAATATTCTGTAAGGACTGATTGATCCTTACTAGCATGCTCACAATTACAAAAATAACTTTCGAAAGCCAAAAAGCCAACAAGCACCGTGTTGAGAGTAGCTCGGTGGGAATTGCTACGTGGCCCAATCGGAGTGTGAAGCGGATATTCTACCATCCATAAGCGTCAATACCGTGAGGCTATTTTGCTGATGATGTTTGGTAGTATTGTCGCATAAACACGTGTCAGACAAAAAGAGAGTAGTATGTCCACATGTCCATGGAAGGACGAGCAAAGTGGTGCGTGCAAAAATTATATAAACTGTGCAGTGCCTCTATGTAACAGGTCTGAAATTCTTGCTATCAGAGCTACCTACCTTTTGTCTCCTTTCTCTCTTCCTTCTCCTCTTAATGTGCTAATTTGATTGTCGAAGGGGTTTTTCGGATGCACACCTACCGAGTAGCTCACCGTCGTTTTGTTCTCAGGTTGAACGATGTTACTCAGAACAACGCAAAGCTTGGACCCAAGGAGTACAGAGAGCGACAAATATTTCCTCCCTGTACACGTGGACGTACATGACTAAGTTTGAGTAGTTGAATGAGTTGAGACAGGAAAAAATTGAATGGAAATCACGTCTATTAAAGCAATTGAATGAGTCTGATTAATTTAAAAAATAAAAAACTAAATAAATTGTTGGGTTTCCGCTTTCTTTTCTTTTTTCTTTTTTTTGCCTATAAACATGTTATATATTTGTATGTATATATGTAAGTATGTATGTATGTATAATTAATATATATATATATAATAACATACAACACCCGGAACAAGAGAATTTTGAGTAGGCGATGGTGTTGTAAGTGAGAATTGGTAATAGAGCAAGGTGGTAAATCATTCCAACAAAGTTCACAACGCTGTGTTTTTTTTTTGTTCTTCCTAATGTGCAACGATGAAAGTTCAGAACCTAATAATTGAACAGCAAAAGAGGTAGGCTCAAGCACGTGGTTCCATATTATTTTTTATATTTTTTATATCAAACACACAAAACAACAGCACCCATTCCTAACCTATAAGAGAGCAGTTATGAATTTAATTTTTTCTATTAATTCTGTTAAATAAGAAATTCTGACAATTAGATATTTGTAATTTTTATAATTATAAGAAATAATTTGTATTTTAAACAAATTCTAAAGAGTGTATTTATAATTTATTTATTTTTTTTTACTTATATTTTTTTCTCAAAAACTTAGAATCTACTTTCCAAGTAAGGATTATATTACTTGCGTTTCGGAAAATGTTTCCCTCAAGATTGTAGTGTTATCTTTGAGGATATTAAGGCTATAACTAGGCGTGGGGGTGTGTCCTTTAGGTGGTGACCTAGAGTAGCTAATGGGGTTGCCCATTGGATAGCTCAAACTTGTTTAGATGAGGTTTTTGCTGTGGGTTGAGTGTCCTCCAACTCTTGTTAGTCGACTTTCCTTTAATGATATATGATTGGTGCTTTTGATAAAAATAAAATATAATAAAAAAAAGGTAAGGATTATATATATTAAAAAATTCAGAAAAGCTTTCTTCTACGTCTGTAGATCAAACTTTAGGAGCCCTAATTTGAAGAAAATTTAGCAAGCCAAAGTATATCTCTCTTTGAAAAGAGCCCCCAATTGAACAGTTATTATGAATAATAAAGCCAACATTACTTGAGAGACCTGAACGAGATAAATCAAGACCTAAACAAGAAGAAGAAATTAGAAGCAACACTAAAAACGAGACTCTAAAAGTAGTTATTTATTATAATTCACCACTCTAAAACACCAATGACCAAAGTACATGAATTATACATAGATTCTATCAACCAAGCATCTAAATTTGTACATGAAGCAAATCATTGATACACATACAATACAACCTTTCAACTATACATTCATAAATAAAGTAAGCACAACTCTCACCAAATTTTAAAAATAGGATGAATAATTTTTTTTCCCCTTTCATTGAAGGACAGGTTTTCACAGAGCAGTAACATTGTTCCATGGTGACTTGGATGTCAATGGTTTTTCGAAACATGACAATGGTGAAAGACTCGAGCATTGAGGTGACCCTTTTTTAGTATCACTGTAGAAGATGGGTCATCGATGCTTGTATTTTTTCAAGAGATCGACCCTTGGTCTCAGGTATTAATTTTGCCACGAATAGAACAGTTGAGCCACAGATAATCGCAAATATAAAGAATATCCCTGAAATAGTGATAATCACAAATATAAGGAATATTCTTGAAATAGTGAAGGCTTAGCAATAAGATTGAATTCAAGAAAAAACCTAGAAATTATCACATGGGCATCACAAGGTGTTTCATGTTTTCTCCACCATCATCCTTATTTTTCGAGCCATATAACATAGCCCTTATTATTGGGCGGGGACACAAGGATAATGGTGTAGAAAACACCATTGGATGGTAACACAGCCCAATGGTGTATGACCCGAAAAATAAGAATAACGGTGGAGAAAACATGAAACACCACTGGGCGAGACACACTGCGTGATATTCCAGGAAGACAGAACAATTACTCAAACCAACCAGATATGAACAGAGGGAGAGATAGAGAGGCATCACCTGCTGAGCTCCATTCAAATAAGAAGTTAAAACAATAGGACACAATCCAAGAAGTGAACCAGTTGACAGAAGTCACAAGGCTTCCAGCTGAACCCCTTATGTGTATAGGAAATATCTACAGATAGAACCAAATCAAATTCAATCCATATATGCAAAAAATTAACTTCATCATCTTGTTCAAATCGGCTACAAACCTCATAAAAACATGGAGTAGATACAGAAATTATTTTGTGAGATTTGTTACCTCTGACATAAGAAGCCATGGTATGCCATTCATGCCTGTTATCAAAGCAGCAGAATATACCTGGTTGAAGAATCAAACAATCAACAAATACACAACTCATTTTGTTCTTTTAATCAAAATGTTATATTAACCAAAAAACATATTTTTCTAATCAAGGCCTTGTCATTCTAATTAAGATTTGATTCTGAGCAAAGGAAACATATGCATTTATGTGAGATAGGGACAATGGAAATTTCTCGTCAAAGGCCTTTTCAAAATCACTTGCTCTTATGTTGTCTAACCTTTGACCCACATTAATCTCTTAATAAGTTCTTGAGACTTTTTATATGAGACCTTTTTATCTTGTTGTAATGCATACACAAAAATCTTTTCTTCCGTTTTTGCTTTCTTTCCTCTCCAGTTTTCTTCTTGCTTTGGGCTATTCTACAAATAAGTTCGCAGTCTTAATTGGTGAAGGCCCAACAGCAAGAGCCATCTGCACTAAGGTGTTACCAAGTGGGGGTTGTTGAAGATAGTTAAAGATATCAGAATATACGAATTACAACGAGAAGACAAAACAGGGGTCAAAACATTTCTTAATGACAATGGATTAATTTTTGTGCCTCAATTTTTCCGTCCTCCCTGATTTCAGTAATTTTTGTGCACCAGTATAGCACTGAGCTCCTTTGGCTGATGAAGATCCTATTCAGGGTAAAGTAGAGTTTTAGGGCTTGAATGAGCGAGCATTCTTCAGATTAATAAAATAAGACCAAGAAGCACATGGGTTTGGATTTTAATTTGGAGAAACCTGAAAGACGAATGCCAAACCAGCAAGTATGTTTCCCAAGCATGTTCCTGCTGCAGAAACCTGCAAACACTCATAACATGGAGTCAATAATCGGTAAAACCAAAAATTTAGAACATAATTTCACAAACAGACCATCAAAAGTGGTCATTGCCCAGATTTATCCATTAAAATTACGCTCAAAGCAGCACAGGGAATCTGTAAAAAAATAATAATAATAATCGTCATTACTTTTAAGTGCATCAAGCAAAATCCTATATCACATTACACGTGGGATTTAGGAACCTGAATGATTGCCATCATTGTTGTCCCAAAACTAGCTAAACAACCTACAATAAGCCATTGATCAATTATTAGTTGAATTCCTTGAACTTCAGGCTTTCAAATGATTACGTGTTCGGTGGCCTGTAACCTTCACCTACCAGCTGCTTCAAAAATTGAACTGGCATAATACAAAATTGCATTGGTTCCTCCAAATTGTGCTAGTAACATCAGCCCAATTCCAATCTACAATAATTTTACATGTTCATTAGAGACCAAACAAGGCACGAAAAGGCGTAATGCCCAACTTTGGATTAGTCCTTATATATGTTTTACAATGAGTGGATGAGCATATCTTCGCTCAAACACGTTCAAAATGCTGGTTTTGGAGAGTCGTTGAAAGGTTTCTGTATAGTCCTGTAATACACAAAAAGAAAGGAAAAATGAAACTTTTCATTACTAGTTGCAATTCTTGTATCAACTATTTCATTGACATGGGAAGTTAGGGATTACTCTAATCTCAGTTACTTCTGGATAAATATCAACTTTCTTTCCCCTAAGGCGGCGTATACTATCTTCTAACTCTTTTTCTCGACCAATCATTGCCTATAGACAATTGTATTTACCAATGAGAATTCTTCAATTTGTGCGTGTGTTTGTGTATGTGAGTCAAACTCACCAACCATCTTGGAAACTCTGGTATGAAGAATAGGCCGCAAAATTGTACCAAACATGGAAACATTCCTGGAGACATTACGAAATCAAACCACTAAGATGGATTTAGACTATATTGAATGGTACAAAGACAACTCGAAATTACCAAATATAGCCAAGGTGCACCAGGTCGAGATATTTCCAATGAAGAACATTAATGATATACCACCACATACCATCAACTGTAAAACCAACAGCATATAGACCCATAAACGAAGATTTGATTTTTCAATCTAAATATATTAGGCCATGTTTGTTTGGGAGGACATGGCCTTGGGGCTAATAATCCAACAAAATACATAATGCGAATACAATATTTAGCTAAGAAAATTAAGGTCTAGACTAATAGTCCATCTGGACATGGTATCCCCCATATGGGGGACTCTATTGAATCCCAAGAGAGGGGTGGATAAAAAATGAGGACTAAGAAGAAGTTTGGATTAATTAGTTAAATTGCAAAATATAGCTTTTGTCAATCCCTCTTCGTAGTCCTAAACTGATCCAACATGGGTTAGGCCAGGATACATAATTCAAAGGCATTGTTAATCCTACGATCAATAGTTCTAGGCACACTACTCCCATCTCATCCAGTCTGCCCAAACAAACATGCTCTTAGTGTTTGGTGTTTACTTGGTTAGCTGATGTAAATCCTCCTCAGATATTCTTGGGCATGATTTCTGCGACATATACACATGATTGTTTGGAATGAAAACACAAGTCACATCATGCTTTACATGGTTAACAAATCAATTATGACATGGTACGATTGTTATGCTTACCACATACGTAAGGATCCCAAATCCAAATCCCATTGTCAATCTTCCAAGGTCCAGCCACCAAATATCCTTTCAAAAGTATTGATCATTTTATACAAATTGCAAACAAAGTGTTGTAGAAACAAAAATAAAAATTCTATGGCATGATTGTGAAATTCAAATGTAGCATGAATCATTCATTTTAGCTATTCACTGGGGGTATAAATCAGTTAAATTTTGGGATACACTCAAGAGGAGAAAGAAAGGAGAATTAAAAACCTTGGCGAAAAGTATTGCGAGCCACCCCACAGTAATAAATATGTCACAGAACCACATTGCCTACAATATCGAATAAACAAAATTAAAAGAAATCAAGTAGTATTGAGATTAGAATGAAAATGTCACATTAGGCTAAAGAAATCTGGACGATAAGCCAAAAACTTACACCTCTCCGGCCAATGAGATCAACTATTTTTCCACTAACCACTGCACCTAACATTCCTCCAATCGTCATTATTGAAGCAAAAACTGAATACTACACAATGAGAGGGAGAGAAATTGAACACGATCGGGCAAACAGAGAAATTCATAAAACTTCATTATGTTGTTTGAACATGACACTTGAATCATAAGATTTGAAGTCGGTTAAATTACACATAGAAGTTGAACATTTTTGTTCATTCTTCCCCTGAAACAATAGAGTACAATGTGATTGTTGTTGTCCCATGTTTCAAGAATGTCTAATGACCTATGTTTGGGTGGTTGATTTCAACACTTGATTGAAAAATACAAAAAAACACCACAACTAGAAAATTTGTGTGTGTAACATCATTGCAACAAATTAGAAAATTTATTAGTTAAACTTAAGCTTGACCACCCCAAGGACTCTTTTGCAATGTTCTTCACTACCTTTTCAAGCAATCAAAACTAAAGTATGTTTCCAGAAAGGACATAAATTCAGAGATAAAATATTGTAATGCCTTAAGGTTATATGGTATTCAAGAGTAAGATGTTCAGTATTTTTAGGATAAATTACACTTTGCACTCTAATACTTTACATCAAAATCTACTTTGGACCATCATTTTTCAATTGTAACAGTTAATCCCTTGCAATTTTGGTCAAGTTACAATGTGGCCAGTCTGTTAGTTTGGTGATAAGTTGCCCAATGGAAATTGTTATGTGTCGCATGAGCTATTTTTTAGGATTTTTTTTTTTCCATTTTCTTATTCTCTCTATTTTCCATTGTATATATATATATATTTTTTCTATTTTATTTGATGATTCCAACAAATAAGGGGTTGTTTGTGATAACCCTCACTACTGTTTACTGATAACACCACTGATTAGTGCTAATCTATGATTAAGCATGTTGATTGACTGATTGACTGAAATTCTAAACTGATTAATTGAGTGTGTTAGTTTGAATGCAATTCTATCTGTTGACTGTTAAATGATCTATTCATGTTTTATGTTTTAAACTGCAAAATTGAAGGACTTATCGGCGGCCGAATCAGAAATTGATTAGTGTTTTGTGCTAATTAGAATTTATGCGATTTTATGATAAATTTAATTGAAATGTGATTTGGTATGACTAAATTAGGTTAATTAATGATCAATTACATAAGTTGGCTTTATTTACCAGAATGCCATATAGTGGGCCACTTTTATTAACATCTTGAGGCTCAATTCATACACTTAGACATACCATTTCATCATCTCCTCCATTTCCTAAGACTCATAACTGACTAGAGAGAGAGAGAGGGACAAAACTTGAGTTCATCATTTTTGCTTGGAAATTTAGAGGAATTGAAGTGTAGATTGCACAATTGAGCTTCCCTTCTTGAATTCAAGACCTAAGGTAGGACATTTACCTTCTTGTTTGTGCATTTAAGTACTATCTTGCATGGTTCATGGAGATTTGAAGTTCAAATCCAAGATTTAATTTTGAAGAGTTGGATAGTGAGCTAATTCATGCATGCATGTGCACATTAAGGAGTTTAGGGTTGTTTTCTTGGAAACTATTGCATGCATGTCCATATTATTGTTATGATCCATGAATTCACCATGTGTTTGAGAGAATTGGCTCTTTGGAGCATGTATTAGAAGCTTTGAGTTCATTAGAACACTTGCAAGTCATATGTCTTGAGGTTTTCCTTGAAATTGTGTTTGATTAAACTATCTTTGGGCTTTGATTTTGCAAATTGATCTTCAAAACATGTTATACTATGAGTTTACAAGAGTTTTCCAAAAAATTAGCCCAAAAGGATCGGATTTGATGCATTTAAAGTTGGTTTTGAGCTTGAGGTTCAAATCTGGAAATTCTAGAATTTGGACTCACGCTCGAGCGTACGCACTGAGTTCATGAAGTCCACTCGAGCGGGGAAAGTAACGCTCAAGCGTGAAATGCGCGTATCCAGTACTTTTCATCAGTTTACAGTCCGCTCGAGCAAGGGAATTCACGCTCGAGCGAGGACTTGTGTCTCGCGCTCGAGCGGCTATCAAGCGTCCATCGAGCGTGAATTCCGTGCATCCAGTACTTTTTCTGTAGCTTACAGTCCGCTCGAGCGGAGACCTTTATCTGCATGTCCGCTCGAGCGTAGAAAGCCACGCTCGAGCGAGACCCCTGTTTTTTGAAAATTCTAAAAAGTGTTTAAAGTGCATCTTTGCATCCTCATTCTATCCTAGGGATTCCTAGGGCATGTTTAAGACATCTTAATGAGGAAATTGATGTGGAACCACACCGAGTCAAGATAGGGACTAAGTTATTGTTTTCCAAGCGTACAACTTAGTGTGTGTTCATCCTGTAACTGTGTAGGGTTGGCATCCGAGGACGCTCACTAGCCTATCTGTAGCCCAGAACTCTGTGAGTAACAATGTTGTAAAGATATGTTCAATCATGAATATTTTATGAATGATCAACTGTATTGCTTTCTGAAATGATACTTCTTACTGAATGAATGTTGTCCTATTTGCGAACTGTATTCGTGGCATCCTTAGCAATTACTGTTACTGTTACTGTACTGTTATTGTTACTGTTACAGAGATCTCTGTCGGTTCCCATGTTAGAACCACTACTGTTTACTGATATGATGGCCATCAACTGACTATTCGGTCTGATAAGACCTACTGTACTGTCTGTTATTAGATGTACCACATATGACTGTTATGGTTTATAAATGACTATTATGGCATGAAATATGAGCCACAAACTGAATGACTGATATACTGTTATAACTAACGGTTTTTAAATACTGAAAGGACATTCATTCTTAACCTCTTTACGCATATGTTATTCACTGGGCTTTAACTCACTGCTCATATATACATGTAGGTGTTCAGGCACCGGACCGTTGCTAAGAGCGTCAGGCTAAGCTCTCGTTTTGTCAAGCCAACCTTTGTGCCTCACTTCGAGGTTCCAGATCTGTTCAAGCTAAGGCTGCTTTTGGGGTGTTTAGTCTCAACCATCTGTCTCTGTTTTGTACCGACTGTTTAAGACTTATACAGTACTGAATGCTCCCGTATATGATGTAAATATGTTTCAGTTATGAATGTGAATATGATATGAAAAGTCTTTTTGCATACAGACTGTCACAGCTCATTGGACATCTTTTAATTACTGTTTTAGCTTCCGCCAGCCCCTATACTCTGTATTACTGTTATTACTGTTAAGCAGGCCTTTGGTAATCACGGATTACTGGCCAGTTACAGTGCTAAACCCATAGGGGCGGGTTTGGGTCGTAACATTGTTGGTGGTAGTGTGAGTTAGAAAATACAATAGAGAGAAAATAGGGAATAAAGTAGAAAATAAAAGAAAATTATACTTTTGCCCTAAAAAATGTCTCATGTGAGGGTCCCATGATAAATCTCATTAGGCAATTTAACAGAAGGGCTATATTGTAACTTGATCAAAGCTGCAAGGGATTGACTGTTATAATTGAAAAATGTGGGACTAAAGTGAAATTTAATGTAAAGTGCATGATTGCATAGTATAATTTGCTCTTATTTTTATTCGATGTAAAGTACAAAGGTGAAAAGTATTACTAACCTCTGTAGTAAACAGGCCGAGACCTTCCATAATTCCAAACTCAGCTGGAGATGAATATCCGCACTTCAAAGCAATCATAAAACACCAATTACATTTTTACCCCTCGTATACATGTATACACAAGAATGGATCCCCTTCTAAGAAAAATTTAGTCAAAACCCCTCCATCACACCCTTATTTGGTGAAAAGGGTAGTCCAATTTATTTTGCTTTATAAATCTCTTAAGGAGGAGGCACATAATTGAGTAAGGATAAAGTAAAATATAAATTTTTTTTCTTGAAAAATATTGCTAGAGTAACATATTACTGTGGACCAGAGTAACATGTTACTGTTTACATCAATTTCGACGGTAATATTTTTTTAAAAAAAAGAACTTCATAGTCAACATAGATTTTATTTGATAGATCTTGATAAGAGGATTCTAAAAATACTAATTGTATTAAAAACCAACATCTAGATCAAAATTTATATTATTTTAAAATTAAACATTTTGATAATAGTGGTATGTATTAGATTTTTCAAAAAAAAAAATTTTGTACTTATCCGTACTGCATTAAAGTTTTATTATAAGAGGTTTTTGACCAAATCCCCCTAATTTAAAGGAGTGAGAACATACACGATAACAAAAAAATTGAAAAGAAAATATTGCTTACAACACCAATTTTACCAGCACAAGAAATAGAAAATAACAACAAAATAAATATAAATAATTGCGTATTTACGTTGAGTTGCAAATACATGTTTTCTTATATTAATGGCATCATCTACATGTAGTGGTTATGTTATTACTCCATACATAGTTTAATTGAATAATTTAAGTTTATATAGTTTTTTTTTTTTTTTTTTGCTAGGATGTTAATAAATTAGTAGAACTAGATTAAAATGGGCAATTACAACTTCATTGAATTAAACTTGAGACCTCCCCTCATATGAGTACCTTTAAGTACCCTCATGATCACTTGTGCTACAATCCGGGACGAGTCTATATAGTTTAGAGATAATTAATAACTAATTGAGTTTATTACACTTAGTAGCTCTGTGCTTTCATTGTAATCTCATTTTTGTCCCTTCATTTTTAATTGTAACAATCAATCCTACACTATAAGTCAAGTTACAAAGTGATCATTTCATTAATCTACTGTTACTAAGGGTTGACAAAACTTATCATGTGAACTTAACATGATATTTTTTTTTCCCGTTTCATTAGCGCCCTACACTATCCTTAGAGTGCCGTTTTGGTTTCCCTATCCTTGCTAACAAGCTTCTCAAATGCTTCCGGGCCATGTTCTTCTATGTACTTCTCAGCAGCAGTTAGAATGTCATCTGGCTTACTGAAGATGTCCTTCTTCCTTGGGACATACTAGACGTTAACAGTCTGCTGTGGGTTAAGAAAGAAAGGCCTCAAATAATGCTCATAAACATATGCAGCACCACTGATACTCTTTATGATGGTGGATATTTCAATGCCATTACAACACAGCACCTTGAAATTTATTTTATTTTATTTTCTTATCTCTCTTTCTGACCATTACAACACAGCACCAGCACACTTGTTCCCACCTTTCATCATGGTCTCCACTTTCTTTTTCTTTTTTTTATATTTATTTTAATCCATCTTTTTTGAAAACAAAACCAATATCACTTTTTTTTTAATTCCTTAATTTATTTTAATAACATGAGTGGCCTCTCTTTTCCACCATCTCCCTCTTTTTCTACACAATATTTTTGTACCACCGCCCACTCCATGATTTCCATATTAATATTATTATTATTATTATTATTATTATTATTATTATTATTATTATTATTTTCACAAAAAAAAAAAAAAAAAAAAAAAAAAAATTCATTCCAGTTGATTTTTCTGCCTTACCACACCTACCATTCGAGTTTGCCAAACACACTTATTTTATTCATGTCAGGATCAACCCCGATCATAATTTTACACGAGAAAAAAAAAAAAAAAAAAAAAAAAAAAAAAAAAAAACCACCATAACACACCCAACACCCACAGTGGGATTTTTCTTCTCTACTCTGCTGCAGATCTCTTCTTCTTTCCTCCGTCCTGGGCGGCCCTTGACGGTGCTGCCTCCGTGTTTCCTACGCCGCCGAGCACGTTCACTCCTCCATACTCCTCCACTGCAGCATACGGCGGACCTCCAAATCGGAACATCACAGTGGCCTTCCGCTTCAGCTCCTTATTTTCTGCTTTCAGCACACTTATCTCTGCTCGCGCATCCTTATACATGCGTTGGAGCAGAGCCAGCTGGGAATTTAAATGCTGCAACTCATTTGTCCTACTCTGCAGCCGGTTCGACAAATTTGTGACCGCCGTCATGGTTTCCACGCATGACTTCAGAGTATACTGATTAGCCTCAATATCAGTTTGCACCGCCATTTTTTGCTCCACCGACCGCATCGGAAAGTTCAATGGAGCAAAACCAGAGGTGTTTGGTTGAGGTTCACTAGCCACCGCACCAGTTATTTCTCTTGTGGGCTCGTTCAGTTCTGGAAAGAGCGTGAGCAGGTTCTGGGTAACTGGACGGGAAGAAGAGGCCATGTTTTTGGGTTGCTAAGTGTTTCAGCGAAATAGCAATTTCAGACTGGTAATGTTCGGAAGGGTTGGTGACAGAATGGCAACAAAGTGTTCCACAGTTTCTCTCTCCGCAGAGGCAGAGTTTTTTCAGCGAAGGGTTGGTTTCAGAGGTTTCAGAATGGTATGCCTCAGCCTCAGCCTTCGTCTTGGTTAAATAGCCGAGGCAGCCACGCGTATCGCGTGCCTCTTGCCGCCCGACAAACTGGCACGCCTTTTCATGGCACATCTTTTGACAAAGTGGACACGCCTTTTGATGGCACGCCTTTTGATGGCACGCCTTTTGATGAATTGGGCACGCCTTTTGATGGCACGCCTTTTGACAAAATTGGGCACACCTTTTGAGGGTGCAACTTTTTAAGAGTCCGACAAGACTCTGTAAACTGTCCCGACATTGATTCCGGTTAGTTTTTACAAGTGTCCGACAAGACTCTGTAAACTGTCCCGACATTGATTCCGGTTAGCTCCTTTATGGGTCCGACAAGACTCTGTAAACTGTCCCGACATTGATTCCGGTTAGTTTCTACAAGGGTCCAGCAAGACTCCGTAAACTGTCACAACATTGTCTTCTACAACGGTCCGACATGACCCCATAAACTGTCTTCTACATCGGTCTGACACCACCATACAGTGTCCTCTACAACGTTATGACACCCCATACAGTGTCTTCACCAACGGTCTGACACGACCATACAGTGTCTCCTATCCTTTTTTATTTTTATGTATTTTCTTGTTTTGTTACTCTCTCCAAACTCAAGTTGGTTAGTTTCTCTCCTCCTTGAGTTTGCGGGGGGCTGTTAGAATTTCCCATCTTTACCTTCACCTACTCCACTACACACTCCACTTCACCTACCTCTACTCCACTACACACTCCACTTCACCTAACCCACTATCACCTCCACTACACCTACTACCACATTACCTTCACCTACTCCACTACACACTCCACTTCACCTACCTCTACTCCACTACACACTCCACTTCACCTAACCCACTATCACCTCCACTACACCTACTACCACATTTTCTTCTATATATAGATTGTATAGGAATTGTAATTAATGCATCTTGTAATCTATCAATCAAGACATCAATCAATAATACATAAATTCTTACACATGAAGACATTGCACATAAATAAAGGGCAAAATGTCCATTCAAAAAAGAATCAACTATTTCAAATTGGGCATCAACCCCTCATTGGTGATTCTATTTCCACACACTACTTTTTCTCAGTGCACACCAATTTTTTCCTATCTGATATCAACTATAACAACCATGGGGTTTCGATCAATAATTGGTATCTGAACCATTGGTTTTGTTTGGTAATTAATATCCAAATGAAAAAACTAGTGTGCACTGAGAAAAAGTGGTGTGGAAATAGAGCTCCCCACCCCTCATTTACTTTGAAGAGAGTGGATAGACTGTTTTGCCTCTTGATTTCAGCCCAATTTCTAGAGGGCATTATCAATTGAACTAAATTGTCATAATGTGAAAAATTCAAGAGTAAAATTGACGCAATTAAAACTACGATGAGTAAACTACAAGGCCTATTGATGTAATTTGCCTAAGTTTCCGCATATGACTTACAATGAGTGGATGAGCATATCTTCGTTCAAACAAAGTCAAAATGTTGGCTTTGGAGAGTTGTTGAAAGGTTTTTGTATATTCCTGTGATGTATGTAAAAACTCTTCATTATTAGTTGCAATGCCTATATATTCAATATTTCATTGACATTGGAAGTCAGAGATTACTCTGATCTCAGTTACTTCTGCATAAATATCAACATTCTTTCCCCTGAGACGATGTATAGTATCTTCTAACTCACTTTCTCGACCAATTTTCGCCTGTAAACAATTGCATATACCAATGAGAATTCTTACCAATTCTCTCTCTCTCTCTCTCTCTCTCTCTCTCTCTCTCTCTGCCTGTGTGATTATGTCTGTGTGTGCATAATATCTCAAGTGCACCAAGAATAATCTGCCTCCGTTTGTTTTAGTAGAACACATTTATTGAGGGAAAACATTTTCTACAAAAAATATTTTCTAGTAAACGTTTCCTATGATTGGTTGTGACCTTGAAACCAATATGTTGGTGGTTGTATTAGTGGTGGTGGTGGTGGTAGTGGTGATGGTGAGGTGCTGGGGGATGGTAGTGGTGGTAGTTGGGGAGGAGAGGATGGTGGTGGTGATGGTGGTAAGAAACATTTTGTGAGATACGAGTAATGCTATATGTAATGTCGTTTCATACCCCACTTGTGTCTAAAGGTAAAATGTGACTATATGTAGCATTTTCTGAAATATAACTATTTAAAAAAAATAGAAAGGAAGTTAAATCAAACTCACCAACCATCTTGGAGACTCCGGTATGAAAAATAAGCCTAAAAATTGTACCAAACACGGCATCATTCCTGTAGACATAACAAAATTCAAATCACTAAGATTGACCTGCTTTCAAACAGTATTGAACGATACAAAGACAACACAAAGTTACCAAAAATAGCCAAGGTGCGCCAGGTAAAGATATTTCCAACAAAGAACATGAATGCCAAACCACCACATACCATGATCTGCAGAATCAGCAACATATATATAAACCTATAAATGAAGGTTGATTATTGAATCCAAAACCAAATCTATTTGGGCCCATTTGGTAATATTTTGATTTTTCATTTTCTGTTTTTGTTTTCAAACAGTCTAAAAACAATATATGAAACCATGTTTGATTAACCATTTTTGTTGTGAAAATGTGGAAACAGTTTTCAAAAATTTGAAATTTTGACAAGGAAAGTCGCATTCACTTGTTTTGTAAACTAGCTTCCCTTTCTTTCCTTTTTTTTTTTTTTTTGAAAAGCGACAAAGAATATTATTAAGCATAAGCAAGAAAAGGGAAAGAGGGCAAGGAGTCCTTAAATAATGAAAAGTGCCAAAACAAAAATAGAAAATAAACAAGAAAACCAAACACTAAGAATGGCAAGCAGCAGCTCAATCCATAGAAATCAAGAAAAATGGAACTTCTTTAAAAGGTCCCAAAGTGAAGCCAAATATCCCGCCTTGTCCCATAATGATTTAGCATCTGACTCCTTTCCATCAAAGATCCTTGTATTTCTCTCCAACCATATAGACCAAAAGATAGCAACAACAATAGAGGACCACAAAGATTTGGCTCTCTTATTGCCTGCAAACCCTTCAAACCTAAGAAGAAGCATGTGTGTGCATTCCTTCGGAGCAACCCACTGATCATCACATAGATTGAACCGAACAATGGAGAAATAAATGATCCGTCGATTCCAAACTCCTCTTGCATATCATGCACCATTGAGAACAAACACAATGATTAGGCCTTGTCCTTCGATCATTGGTCATGACACTTCCTTGAGCTAAGGACTACATAAAAAACTTCACTTTATGAGGAACAACTGCTTTCTAGATTTTCTTGTGAAGGGGAAACAACTGAGCAGAAGGTTTATCAAACAAAGATTTACATGAGAAAGCCCCTGAAGGAATGATACTCCAAACCCTTGTATTGCTAGATAAAGATAAAGAAATCCCATCAATCAATGACAACAAGGATGCCAACTCAAGAGATCTCTATCGCTTAAATTCCTGAGAAAATTGAAATTCCAATAGACTCCCTAGCTTCCCTCTCCCTCTTCCCCTCCTTTCAATTCCCTCCACTCCCCCTTGACAATAGCAACGAAGACAACGATGGCATCGCCAGCCACTGGAAAACCACCCTCTCACACAACCCTTACCCCAAGTCCCCACCCCCACCTACAACTCTCTCACCTGATACCAACCACCACTACTCCAACCCCCTATCACCTTCACTCCCCAAGAATTGCAACCTTTTCCTCCTCAACCCCAAGACTTGAAAATGCCTCTCACTCAACCCCTACAACATGTAGCCTGGGTTTTAAATACCAACCGATATGTATTGGGATTTTAGACTTCCGATACTAATATATCAGCCAGTATTGTCCAACATCGGCCGGTATTGGCCAATATTGGCCTATTTATGACCATATCACCGGCATTGATACGTACACTGATACTATTATTTAAAACCGCTCCCACTCCATCATTCCCAATAAACTATATCCCCCTCTTCCTTACCCGCGGAACTACAACCCCCATACCTCATCCTGACCTCAATGAAAATACCCTTTTACAACTCACTACCTCAATTGTTTATTGTATCAATTTTAAAACATCTCATTTTATTTATTTATTTATTTGAAAACATTGCGTACCAAACATAATTTTTGTGTATCATTTTTTAGGGAAAAATACAAAAACATGTTTACTGTACAGAAAACATAAAATTGATAGCATTACCAAACGCAACCTCTAGTGTTTTGCTTACCGAGCCAGCTGCTGCAAATCCTCCCCGAATATTCTTAGGTGTGATTTCTGCGATATACACGTGTGCCTTGTAGATAAAAATGCAAGCTACATTATTCTTTACTAGAGTTATTATCAGTAAATCAAATATGACATGCAATGGTCGTATGCTTACCGCATATGGAAGAATCCCATATCCAAATCCCATTGACAATCTTCCAAGGTCGAGCGACCAAGCACCCTTTCAACAACCATTAAACATTTGATATATATGAGTCAACCAAATTGCAAACAGAAAGTAGAAACAAAAGTTTTAAAAAAAAAAAATGCTTTGACTTGATTTGGATTATGAAATTCAAGTAATTTACAATGAACATCAAATATATACAGTACACTAGTCACTTTCTAGAGAAACTTCAGCAAGAATAAATTCAATTGCATGAACTCTCAATGTCCTGTTTCAATGATATTTAAATTTACTCAAGGTCAATATCATGCCACACCGCATACGTGCAACATAGGGGAAAAAAAGGGTTCAACTAGATGTCATTCGTTTTCAAAGAAATATTAATGCTCCTTTTGATTTGTAAAAGGATGTCTGAAAAAGGATCTACAATTGCAACATAAATCAATTAAATTTTGGGATACGCTCAGGAGGAGAAAGGAAGGATAGTAAAAAACCTCGGCCAACAGTATTGCAAGCCACCCCACAGTGATAAATATGTCACTGAACCATATTGCCTGCATTGCCAAATCAACACAAATTGAGAATAATCAAAGAGAGAGTATTAAGATTAAAATGAAAATGTCACATTAGGCATAAAGATATCTAGAGGACAAGCAAAAACCTTACACCTCTCCGGCCAGTCAGATCTGTTAATTTGCCACTTACGATTGCGCCTAACATTCCTCCAATCGTCATCACTGAAGCAAAAACTGAATACTGCACAATGATGACGAGAGAAATTGAAGGCAACATAGAAATGCAGAGCACTTCACCCTGCTGTCTGAACATGGCTCAAGCCATGAATAACAAATTCAGAGTGGAAAAGTTTTTTGAGGCTAGACCATCATGAGAGAACTATTTGGACTGGCATAATTAATTTGATTTGATTTAGTCAAGGATAGCCAAACATTTTTTTATTTTCTTTTCAAAAGAAAACATATCCCAAACATCTTCAGGCTTGTTTTGTTGAAACTCTGGACAAATAAAAATAAAAGTAAAAGGGCTTTGTTGAAGAAGTGTGGAATTGCTAGTGCTAGTGCTAGTGCTAGTGCTTCTTGGTCTCTAATGCTTCATTGTATTTTTCAACACCATAAAATATAAAGGCAATAAATAAAGTAGAACTGTAAAGAACATTAAAATATTGACATTTTACTCAAAAAGAAAATGAAGAAAAAAGAAAAACAAATTATTGACCAAAGGTTAGTTCAAGAAAGAAAAAATATAGAATACTGAGGTTAAAAGCACAGATATATGGGATTTGTATGATTTAGCACTGTCGTATCATTTAACATGGAGGTGGGATGAATTTCAAAATACTTGGCATAAGTTTATCTGTTTTGTGAATTTATGCTTTATTGGTTGTCAAACCTGATTTCATGAATACACGTAATTTGGTCTTATACTCCGCAAAAATTCACCAAATTTTCCCAAAACATCATGCTGAAAGTATAAAGTAACAAAAATGTTTTACAATGTTCTTTCACTCTTGCCTTTCAAAACATCAAAACTAAAGCTTTTCCTTCACAAAGGACGTGAATTCATTGATTAAAAGTTGTAATTCCTTAGCAAATGTAAAACTACTTACACCCGCAATTTTCACACCAAAGTAACACTCCAAATCAATGTTTTGTGTTTGTTTGGTAAAATGGGAGAAGTACTACTACTAACCTCCACAGTAGAGAGGCCAAGATCTTCCATAATTCCAGACTCGGCAGGAGATGAATATCCGCTCTACAAAGCAATCATAAAGTACCAATTAAATGAGCTTACATATGGCCAGTGCTCAACTCTACTCCACAAATTAGATAATTGATTTAATTTATTAGATGGTCCATAATATAATCAAATTATCTTAATAAATTTGTATCCCTCAGAGACTGGAGAATACTTGACATGTGATGAGTAGGCTTACTATGACCAAACTTGGACCAAGTGGAAAAACTTGTTTATCTAACTTCTAACTAGGTAGATCATGTATGGCGGAAGGACTGTATGGTTGAAGGACAACAAATGCTCATTATTTATTCATGGATAAATTATATTGACACCCCCTAAGGTTTGTCTTAATACATTAGTTCCCCGTGGTTTTTGGTAATTGCATCCCCCTCCCTCAAGGCGCGCCAAGTAAAGATATTTCCAACAAAGAACAGGAATGCTAAACCAACACATACCAAGATCTGCAAAATCAGCAACATATATATATATATATATATATATTATTTGAGTATTATAATATTCTCAAATAATTTATTCATTCAAGTAAAGATTAATTTTAATTTTAAGTGTAAAAAATGACAAATTGTTTGAATTGTTTATTATTCTCAAATGATTTTTTGATCATTCATTCCCTATCAACTAATTTTAATTTAATGCGAGGCGATTAAATTTTTTTACTTCTATATTTATTTTTTAATTTTTTTAATCATGTAATAGATATTCACATGCATTTTTTAAATATGCATCGACTAGAAGTTTAGGTTCCATTTGTTTTGATATAAAATGTTTTTCTAAAAAATATTTTATTTATTTTCCATTGTTTGGTTGAACCAAAACTCAAGTAAAATATTTTTTAAAGAAAATATTTTTGCATCATGTTTTCAAAAATGACTTACCTTTAAATTTTTCATAAGTCAATTTTTAGAAAATTGACTCTCGCTCACTACCTTTTTAACACATTTAACATTTTCAAATAAATATCGTTACTCATCAAAAAGTAATAAATGACACTTTAATGAATCAAAATTTCTCTGTTAGGCAATAAAATATTTTTATTTCAAGTACCAACCAAACATTAAAAAACAAAAACAAAAATATTTTTTCTGTGTAAAATCAATTTAAAATAAAATTGTCTTTTTGTGTAAAATTTTTTATGTCAAAACCAACGGAGCCTTAATGACTCAAAAATAAAAATAAAAATTTTAGAATAATATATGATTGAGAAAATATAAAATAATAACTTTTTTACATATAAATAAATAAGTAATGCAAATTGCTAGGGAAAAAAAAATTAATCCATTTTGAACTTTACAAAAAAAAATCCAAATAATAAATGCATTACTTTTTTTTTTTTTTTAGAGGGTAGAGGGAAGGCCCCCCTACAGAATAGGAACATCATTCAACAAAATATGCACCAAATTGGCAGGGACCTCAGCAAGCCACACCCGCTTGTCTGGAGCTTCCTTTGCCATTTGGGCCAAGTGATGAGCCATAAGGTTGCCATTTCGCCTCACATGCGAGACACGAAAATGTAAGAATTGCTTGGTACAGGAAATTGCACATTGTAAAAAATGACCAAAAGAAGCACATAGATTGCTCTCGTCTCGGATAGCCTTCACCACAGTCAGAGAATCACCTTCCAAATGAATGTTGGTTAGCCCCAATTCTGTTGCAAACTCCAGCGCCTTGAAAAATAAGTCTTATATTAAATTATTGGACAAATTACACTTAACGGTTCCTATAGTTTGGGCCTTGTATCATTTTAGTCCCTGACTTTTTAATTGTGATATATTTGACCCTAAATTTTGAATCTTGTTCCAAATAAGGACGATTGAAGATATTATTGCTCAATTTCAAAGGCAAATTCGTCAATTTGATAAAATATAAAATAATTTGACAAAAATAAATGTCAAAAAAATATTTTTAAATTTTTAACAATTATTTCTACCCACTAAAGATAAAATTATGTAAAATTGATAATTCTTTTAGACATTTATTTATTTTACCAAATTAATTTTTATTATGTGTTTGGATGATAATTATGTAATGGGTGATTGTTTTTATTTTCATTAAATTAGTTTATATTTTTCAAAAGTTAAGTATGGCGACAACTTTGATATTATTATTAAATCAATCCATTAAATCAAAAAAATTCAAAACTAAAAACATTTCATATATTAAATATATCGATTACACATTAAAAGCCTAACAACCACCAATTACATGATCATCATCCAAACACATAATAAAAATTAATTTGGTAAAAAAAAATGTCTAAAAGATTTATCAATTTTAAATAATTTTATCTTTGGTGAGTAGAAATAATTTTAAAATATTTTTTTGACATTTATTTTTGTCAAATTAGTTAATATTTTATCAAACTGACGACTTTGCCCTTGAAATTGAGCAGTGAAATCTTCAATTGCCCTTATTTAGAACAAGATTCAAAATTCAAGGTCAAATATGTCATAATTGAAAAGTTAAAGACCAAAGTGACACAAGTCTCAAACTATGGAAACTGTTAGTAAATTATTAGGATGTTATCTAATATTAATTTTAGAGAGATTGCATATTTTTAAGTATTTTATCAATGCAATTAAGTTTTTTTCTATTAAATTATTTAATAATGTCCCAACAATTTAAAAATTTTATCAAATAATGTTAATATATATATATAGCTTTTTGATAATATATATGCCAAATTTCAAAGGAGACAACGAAATTTCTTATTTGAATAGATAAGATAACTAATGAGCAATTTCATCATTTTGACATTATAACCTAAGACATCAACGTGAAATAAACAAATTCTATTAAATAGCCTAACAAAAAAAAAATTATTAAATAGCCTAACAAAGAGTAACAATGGAGGAAATTTTGATAAAAATCTTAGAAGTAAAGAATGTTAGTGCAATTATTAAAATTACAAAGACGTCCTTATAATTGTAAAAAATCTCAAGAAAGTAAATATAATTTACCCAACATATAATAATAAAAAAAATAATGATTTTTGATAGGATAATTTGTAAACAAATTAGGCCGAGCTAGGAAGAGTCTTCTTTGGGAGTTGAGCCGCATAATGGGCCGAGATAAGGGCTGGTGTAGCTCGGTCTTAGGCCAAGAAAACATCTTTGATTTCTGTTGTGGGCCGAACTAAAGGCCGGAGTGTGGACGTCGAGTAGCTCGGTCCCTTTTTATCTAAGTACCAAACTGGGCGAAGGCGTTGACCGAGCTACCTAATACTAGGCCCAAGGACTGGACGAGGTATTTGGTAAGATGGAGAGCCGAGCTAGGTGTAGCTCGGTTAATGCTTCTATTCCATTACTTAGTTGAGCACAGAGCCGAAGTAACTTGGTTGACAGCAATGTCAGCCGAGGTAAAGATGTCAGCCGAGGTAAAGGGGTCATCCGAGGTAAATGGGGTGGCCATCTCACTTGGCTTGCAATGATAGGGGTGTTCTGAGGGTAAACATTATCCTTGGACATAAGACTCCTAGTAGGACTCTGCTAAGGAGAGTTAGAGTCCTACTAGGATTGTGCAATCCATCTCACTTGGTTGGTAATGAGTAAGAGTGTGACTCCTAGGAGGACTCTGCTAAGGAGAGTAAAGTCCTACTAGGATTGTGCAAACCATCTCACTTGGTTGGTAGTGAGTAGGGTGTGTGATTCCTAAAAGGACTCTTATAAGGAGAGTTGGAAATCCTACTCGGATTGTGCCAAGTAAAGTCTATAAAAGCTCATAACCAAACCTATGTACAGGTATCCCAATTCTTACTCTAAAATACACAGAGCTTATTGTCTATTGTCTAGTTGCTGACTTAGGCATCGAAGAAATTTCCGGCACACACCCGCCGGTTAGCTCATGTTTGTGTTTTCAGGTGGCAAAGCAACATTGTTTGAAGGAGTGCAAACTTGATCAACAGGATCATACGAAAGAATTATTTTGTACCCGTACAATTGGCACCGTCTGTGGGAAAACACAAAGAACAAAACTTTTTGATCGAGTTTTCCTCTTTAGATGAAATCAATGGCGCACATCGAAGACTTACCACATTCTGCTATTGATGGGCAGACCCCGGGAGGGAGCGCAAGGCGCGAAGGCTTGCCTTATGTACCACCCATGACGGAATTAGATCCCCAGCGACGAAATCCACAAAGTGAGGCGCGAGAAAGACGGGGCTCAAGTCTACACCGCTCTCAAAGCCCTGATAGACAGAGGTGGAGGATGGATCCTCAGGTTTTGGAAGATTGTGTAAGGGATCAAGACGAAGTAATAAGAAGAATGGCGCCTGACATGGAGACTATGAAGCGCCAGAGAAAGAGCAAGAGGGCAGCAGAAGAAGAGGTGGGCAAGAGCAGGGCACACCTTCGCCACTCAGAAGATTGTGACAGACAAGTCACACCATCACAAGCTGAAAGAAGAAGCCTCAGGTCAGGCGATACACAATCGAGGACTACCAAGACACACTTCTCCAGGCCTGAGAGAATGAGGACTGAAAGGGCTCGAAGGAGAGAAGATACTCAGGCTCGCGACCCCCGCAGAGTCTCCACACTACAATGATTGGCTCCTAGAACACATGGGAGTGTCGAGGTTGGAATTCCAGAGCCACGCCTTGCCTATGAACCAACAGACAAAGCGTTAGCAAAGTTGCAGAGCTCACCGTTCATGCCGACAATAGAGAACGCACCATTACCCTCAAGCTTCCACCAACCCAAATTCACTACTTATGAGGGGAAGTCGGACCCCTACATACACTTGAGCCACTTTTACCAGGTTATGCCCGTGTATCGACGAAACGAGGCTTTAATGTGTATCTTGTTTCCTTCCAGCCTTGGTGACCTGGGTTTAACGTGGTTTGAAAGGTTGCCAAAAGGTAGCATAGCTTCGTGGACGCAACTAGCGGAGGTATTTGTGACCAGATTCAGAACGAACACCAAGACACTAGTGGAGATTGACCAGCTTCTCTCCATAGACATGGGCGAGAAAGAAACATTGAGGTCTTACAATAACTGGTATTGGGAGACTTTTAATCAGATTGGAGACTGCCCTACAAACCTAACTATCGCACAGTACAAACGAGGTTTGCCGGTTGGCAATAAGTTGAGGGATTCAATGACAATGACGCGGCCGCTTACTATGGAGGCAATGATGGAGAGAGTGCACTAACACATCAGGGTAGAGGAAGATGGGGCACGCACCAAGGTAGAGTCCAGCGCAATAGGGATACCAAACAAAAAACTTTTTGGCCAGAGTTAACACGGTTGACAAGTAGGATTGATCGCACAAAAGTCTTTGCCCGACTAGGGGGCAAATGGGAAGCTTGGCAGGATTGGCCAACTCTTTCTAACAAGTCTTTGCCCGACTGGGCGGTAATCAAGAAGCTTGGCAGGATTGGCCAGCATTTAGCTCTTCTTCAGCCGAGATAAGGATCCGTGCTGAAGAAAGTTAGCATGAATAACCAACATTTAGCTCTCCTAAGCCGAGATAAGGATCTAGGCTGTAGGAAGTTGGCCGGAATAACCAACACTTCGCTCTAGGTTGGCAGGAATAACCAACGTTGAACTCTCTTCAGCCAAGATCAGGATCTAGGCTGAAGAAGTTTGACAGGAATAACCAAACACTTGGCTCTAGGTTGGCCGGAATAACCAACACGGAGCTCTCTTCAGCCGAGATCAGGATCTAGGCTGATGAGGTTGGCTGGAAAAACCAACACTTTTTTGCACCCTTTAGCCGAGATCAGGATCTAGGCTAAAGGCGGTTGGCAGGTTTGACCAACAAAAACTTTTTTGCACCCTTTAGCCTAGATCCTGATCTAGGCTAAAGGTGGTTGGCAGGTTTGACCAACACATTTTTTCTTCAACTGAGATAAGGATCACGGCTCAAGAAGGTTGGCAGGTTTGACCACCAAAGTTTTTTGGATTCTTCAACCGAGATGCGTACCTCGGCCAAAGCAAGCTGGCAGGTTTGACCGACATATTTTTGAATGTTTGGACCGAGATGGTTATCTCGGCCAAAGAAGGTTGGCAGAGTTAGTGTAAACCAAGTTAAGTCTGCTCGGCGAGACACATAAAGAAAGACTCGACATACGATTGCGAACTCAAAGGACTTAAATGTTGAAGGCAAAAAGGCGGGGCTATTCAAATTTTTTGGAAGTACATGATGGTTGTAACAAAAGAACGAGGATAATGAGGGCACGCCATGTATCCTGGGAATGACGCCATACTAGATTAGTGGAAAGACATGTTGAGCTACAGACAAGACTTATTGGGCCCGAACGAGCTATGAAACCGAACAATTTTTTAACTCGGCAGAATGGGGCGTTCTTAGCTCGACTGGAGGAAAAATAACCTCAATCATGCTACGCAGATAGAATTAAGGGGCAATTGAGAGGGTAATTTGTAAACAAATTGGGCCGAGCTAGGAAGAGTCTTCTTTGGGAGTTGGGCCGCATAATGGGCCGAGATAAGGGCTGGTGTAGCTCGTTCTTAAGCCAAGAAGACATCTTTGATTTCTGTTGTGGGCCGAACTAAAAGGCCGGAGTATGGACGTCGAGTAGCTCGGTCCCTTTTTATTTGAGTACCAAACTGGGCAAAGGCATTGACCGAGCTACCTAATACTTGGCCTAAGGGTTGGCCGAGGTATTTGGTGAGATGGAGAGCCGAGCTAGGTGTAGCTCGGTTGATGCTTCTATTCCATTACTTAGTTGAGCACAGAGCCGAAATAACTTGGTTGACTGCAATGTCAACCGAGGTAAAGGGGTTAGCTAAGGTAAAGGTGTCAACCGAGGTAAATGGGGTGGCCATCTCACTTGGCTTGCAGTGATAAGGGTGTTCTAAGGGTAAACGTTATCCTTGGACATAAGACTCCTAGTAAGACTCTACTAAGGAGAGTTAGAATCCTACTGGGATTGTGCAAATCATCTCACTTGGTTGGTAGTGAGTAGGAGTGTGACTCCTAGGAAGACTCTGCTAAGGAGAGTAAAGTCCTACTAGGATTGTGCAAACCATCTCACTTGGTTGGTAGTGAGTAAGGTGTGTGATTCCTAGAAGGACTCTTATAAGGAGAGTTGGAAATCCTACTAAGATTGTGCCAAGTAAAGTCTATAAAAGCTCATGACCAGACCTATGTACAGGTATCCTAATTCTTACTCTAGAATACACAGAGCTTATTGTCTATTGTCTAATTGCTGACTTAGGCATCGAGGGGTTTCCGGCACACACCCGCCGGTTAGCTCATGTTTGTGTTTTTAGGTGGCAAAGTAACATTATTTGGAGGAGTGCAAACTTGATCAACAGGATCATATGAGAAGAATTATTTCGTGCTCGTACAATTTCTTCTTCCTTTTTTTATTATAATTCTCCTCATTTTTCTTTTGTTTTCTAAATGTCATAGAAAATGGACTATAAATAAAAGAAAAGATAAAGAAGATATAACATAAGATTTAAGAGCATTATTCCCTACACTTGGTAATTTGACAACAACTCACATTTTGTTTTAAGTATTAAAAAAAAAAACAAAAAAAAAAGGTAATCAGCTAGTTTGGTTTAAGTTTTTTTAAAAAAAAAAATTTAAAATTTTAACTTTTCTATTTTCAATGAATTTTTTTAATTTTTTAAGTAATTTTTTTATTTTTTTAGATACACCTAACATAAATATATTCAAAAATTAAAATATTTGCAAAAAAAAATCTTTAAAAAATTCCCTAAATATCAAAAATATAAAAAAAATTACGAAAATTCAGTATATTTTTTATATTTTTGTATATTTATTAATTTTTTCACAAATTTACTATTTAAATACATCTAAATAAAATGCATCTAAAAAAGTAAAAAAAATTACTTAAAATTTTAAAAATATTTACTAAAAATAAAAAAACAAAAAATAAAAACTCAATTTTCAGAAAACTGAATTCAGATAACTAAACCAAACACACTAAATATTTTTTTTTTAAAACTTTTTAGGTTATCTAATCTATAATCTATAAATATTTTTTTTTCTAAAAAAATCAAGCTTTTTGGGATTTTTTTCTAATTTTTTTATTATTTATAATTGTTTTATTCTATGTTTCAGATTAATCTAGTTTAGCGGAATTTAAAGGAAAAAAATTATTAAAATAAAATTAAAAAAACAAATGTGAAATCCAACTGATATACTTACAGCACAACCATAAGCAAATAAACCACAGATGGCAACAAAGGTTCCAAAGAGGAGCACCGCCGTGGTGGAGGAAGAAGAACCGCCAGCATCGCCGCCGTCATTAATGTCAGCCATTTCTTCAGCAAGAAGAAGAGACCTTGTTGTTGCTACTTCTTCTTCCATGCTTTCTCTCTCTCTCTCTGTCTTTCTCTTTGCTATACTTCACAAGTATGGAAAAAGAGGATCTAATGAGAGAGAGGGAGTCTTTCTCTTTACTATACTTCTCAAGTATGGAAAAAGAGGATCTAATGAGAGAGAGAGAGAGAGAGGAGCAGTGATCATACACAAATAATTGGGATTTCCAAACTTTCATGACTTCAGAACTAATAGTAAACTTTTTGGTTTTAATTTTTTTGAATTAAATTTTTTTTAAAATTATTTTTATTTTTTGTGTTTTTTTATTTTTAGTAAATATTTTTAAAATTTTAAATAATTTTTTTTTATTTTTTAAATACATGTATTTAAAAAATAAAATATTTTTAAAAATCAATAAATATATATGAATATGAAAAATATATTGAACTCTTGTATTTTTTTATATTTTTGATATTTAGGCCTGGTTTTGGATGCTCTAAATAAGTGTACTTTTTAACTTTTTATGAAATATGAGTTGGGTTTGGATTGGGTTTGAAGTGATTTTTTTAACTTTTTATGAAATATGAGTTGGGTTTGGATTGGGTTTGAAGTGATGTGGTAGAGAAGTAATGTGACTTAAATGAGATGATGTGACTTAAATAGGATAGTGACTTTTTGACTTTTTTTTAGTGAATTTTTAATATTTTTTTTATAAATATTATACTTTTTAAGTATATTTATGTTAGGCATATCTAAAAATTTTAAAAATTACTTAGAATATTAAAAAATATAAAAAATAAAAAAATTTAATTTTTTGAAAAGTGAATTCTAAAAATCTAAACCAAACAAGTTGAATATGATTATTGTATCATGAATTGTTATTCTCAAGTGGGAAAGTATATTCTTACAACAAATTTTTATAGAATTTGTCACTGAAAATGATGTTGTAGCACCGTTTATGTAATTGATAATTAATTTTTATTTTGAAATGTCAAGTCATTCTGTATATTTTTTTCTCTATATATATATATATTTGTTTGTATAATATTACTCTGTTAAAGTTTATTTTGGAGTGTTTTGAGAAGTTGGTAAAAAATTAATTTTTTATCTTTTTTCGCTTATTTTGTCTTTTTGTAGATAATTATGTGAGAAATGATATAATCCAAAATACATAAAAAGCTGAAAGCTAGCTTTTTACCAGCTTCCCAAACGACTTTGAAAGTGAAGTGTATAAATTTAAAATTTGGGATTGAGATACTCTTTATTACATGATTGTAACAAAAGATTTTCATTGCATCATATAAGGGTTGTGAAATAACTATGAAAACTAATCATTATTTTAGATTTAGTAAAAATCATTACAAATCATTAAATAATAGAGTTCGTTTGATTTAATTTTAGAATCATGATTTGAATGTATTGTTATGTTTTGAGTTTTGAGTTTTTAAATCATGATTTGAAAGAAAAAAAAATTTGTTTGGTTATAAATTTTGAAGATAGTCTTAGTAGGATTTGTAATTTTTTTTATTTATTGATTGATATATATAATGTGAGAGAAGAGAGAAGAGAAAGAAAAAGTGATTGATTGATTGAATAATAATAATTATATATATATATATATAAATAAAGACAAGAGAGAAGTTTTGAAAGTATTTTGAATTGTATTTTAAAAATATATTTGGTTAACATGCTTCATCTAAATCATAATTTTAAAAAAAAGTTGAGTTTTAAAAAGTAAATCAAATGCTACCAGAGTGTTCTTTTGAAAATTGATTTTTTTAATAAATTTTTAATTTTTAACTTTTTTTTATGTAAAAAATAATAATTTGAAACTGACTTTATTTTAATTATATGAAAAATCTTGATTGGTAGATATGTATAGAAAATAATATGATAGGGATATTTTAAAAATTGTAAATCGTGATAGGAATGTTTTAATATGAAATGGCGTAAGCACAAAAGTAGTTGGTACAGACAAAAGTGGTTCTCAACAATTGCAGATGATGGTTGGAGCTGGTTGGGCAAGTCGTGGTGGTGGTGGTTGGAGGCTATTATTAGTGGTGGAAGGTTGTCATAGTAGCCAAAAGTGATTGACAGTCGTGATCGTTGAAAATAATAGTTAAAAGTAATTATTGATGATCATATCGTTGAAAATAATAGTTAAAAGTAATTATTGATGATCATAGATGGTGGCTAGCTATTGAAAGTAGTGGTCAATGATAATTTTAGACCGGGGTTGATAATCGAAGGAGGCCACCATATATAAGAGTGGCTGATGGTAGTAATGAGCAATAGGTGGTGATCGGAAGGTATTATAAAAAATTAAAATTTTAGAGATTAAAATTTAAAGATAAAATTATTTTTTAAGGACTAAATATTTTTATTGCGAAAAATGTTGTCATTATATCTTTAGTGATAAAAATTAGATATTTTTTAGATCAATTTTTTTATCTCAAAAAATAAATTATTTTGAAACTAAATTATTTTGTCCTTACAAGTTTATTTTTTAGTGACATTTTTACAATTTTGTTGTTAAAAGTCTTGTTTTTGACTTTTCGAGACAATCTTTTAGCGATTATTCTCACAACGATAGAAATTGATTCCTAAATGTTTTTCCCAATAAATTTTTCACTTTTAGAAATCAAAATATCTAGTCTCTAAAATTTTTATATGTTGTCGTGATGGGTGGAACAAAGGAAAAATATTTTTTATTATTTGTTTCTTTTTTAAATAATTAAAACTGTTTTTTTTTATGATTACAAATATATATATATATATATATATTATAAACTACTTATAAATTTTTGAAAATGAAAATAATTATCAAACAAAATTTTTATTTACAATTTTTAAAATTTTATAAATATAAATAAAATATTATAAAACAAACATTATCAAATAAATTCAAAATATATACGAAGAGATAATTTTTTTTCTTTGATATTTAAAAAAAATAATAGTAGACATTATAAAAAAAATATCATGAAAAGTTTTCATAAAGAATCTTTATTCTTGGATTAATTTGTAATATTTTATTGTATACTATACAATCACCCTTAAATTAATTTTATAAAAAAAAAATTATAATATTTGATTCATAATACGTAATATTATTCATTTAAAAATGAGTTCCTCTCACAAGTTTTATAAAATCTTATTCATTTATATCTTCTTTTTTTTTTATTTATAGATACATCGGAATTACTCATTCATATCTTTTGTCTTTCTTTCTAAGCATGGCCTCTTTTGGAAAGAACATAAAAAGTCAAAAATTAACTTTTAATTTATTTTAAATCACATTATCTTCTCTATTTTTTTAAACATTTTTTTTTAAAATTAAAAAATCAACTTTTAACTAACTTTCCAAAGCAAATTATTAAGATCTCGTTTGACAACTCAATGTTTTAATCTAAAAAATAAAAAGTCACGAAAAGAATTAAAAAGTTAATAATTTATACCAAAAAATCAAAAAAAAAAAATTCTCTCTATTTTTTGTCCATCTTTACATAAAAATTAAAAAATCATTCTACATATACTAATTTTTTAATTTATATTTTAACTAAAAAATTAAAAAAAAATTATTAAAATAATATATTTCCAAACGAGGCTTAAAAGAGATAAAAGTGGGAAATTGATGAAATGGATACGTAGATATTGGACATTCAAATTGTGCAAATCTATAGTGAAGATTTTGAATTCCAGATTCATCTTCTCTACAATAATAATATAAAATAAGAAACCCGATTTGAGTGATATATCAAATCATACTATGCCTCCGTTTGGGAAGTGGGTTGGCTTTTTAGCTTTTTGGCTTTTTTGACTATTTTAACCTGGGCTAAAAAGCTTGGTTTGGGAAGGGCTTTTTGGCTTTTTGGCTTTTTTTTGTGAGAGAATAGTGTAATGATTATGGGTTGGATGTGATGTTTTGTTTGTTGTGGCTAAAATAGCCTGTTTTGTCTTTTGTGGCTATTTTAGCCCCAACTCACTTGCCAAACACCACCTATATATGTATTGGAAGAGTCGTTCTCAAAAAAAAATATGTATATGTATTAAACAGTAACATTTTTGTTCCTGTACATATTTGTCCTTTATTTTAGTTTCATTTGACATTGATTTTTTAGATTAAATTAGTCATAAAAAATATATAGTAAATTAAAAAATTAATAAGATAAATTATTATATTTAAATTATAATTTTTTTTTCTTACAAAAATTAAAAAAACCAACTTACATGAATTTTTTAATCAAAATTGAAATAACTAAGGGTCCGTTTGAGAAGAGTTATTTCAGGCTTTTTTGACTATTTTAGTCACAAAAGACAAAATAGGTTATTTTAGCAACAAAAAACAAAACATCACATCCAATCCATAATCATTACACTCTTCTCTAAAAAAAAAAAAAATCAAAAAAGTCAAAAAGTCAAAAATTCTTCCCAAACCAAGTTCTTTAATTCAGACTAAAATAGTTTAAAAAACTAAAAAACTAAAAAGTTAACCCACTTTTCAACGAAAGCTAAAAAATAAAAAAAAATAACTAAAAACCAACCGGAGATTTGTCTTTGGACCTCATTTAAGTGCCCTTTTGGAAAAAAAAAAAAAAAGCAAAAAGCTGCGTTTTGCAGCATTTAAAAACGCCACTAGCAACATATAAAAAAGCAAGTTGGTTTAGGAAGTGACAAAAACGCAGGTGGTAAAATTGAGTCCAGATCCCCTCCTTGAGCCCCTCCTTAATTACCTCCTTGCAGGGGCTTTCGGGTCTACTTTGAGGCCCAGTTTTGATAATCCGAACCGTTCATATTTTTAGATTTATTCAGTATATTATACCTGTAAAAAATCAAGTTGATCGGATATCAGAAAGTATGCGTTCAGAAAATTGGGACTACAAACTATTTTTTAATAAACAATTTTCCGAACACATACTTTATGATATTCGATCAATTTGATTTTTTACAGGTATGATATACTGAATAAATCTAAAAATATTAACGGTTCGGATTATCAAAACTGAGCCTCAAAGTGGACCCGAAAGCCCCTGCAAGGAGGGAATTAAGGAGGGGACTCAAGGGGAAGATCCCAATTCGGTAAAATTAGGTAATTGTCCATTATGAAATTACATAATTGTTCAAACAATTACTTGGGTCAAGTAGTAAATTTCATAAGTTTGGTGAGATATTTTAGTCATTTTTATATGATGTGACACTATAAATAAATATTATATAAAAAGTAAAAAAAATTACTTTTTATTAATTTTTCAAATCACTTTTTGAAAAAATCAAAAAAATTATAAAAAATTAAAAACTAACATTTTATTATCTTTTCAAAACATCCTGGTGAATTTCGCTTTCTGGTGGTGACAACCACGTGGGGCTGCCTCCCTTTGCTGTCACTTGTCTTCTGCTGGACAGAGAGACCACTCACTTCATTTCTTTCATTTAACGATGTAGGCCTCTTTTGCCAAACAAGTTTAAAATAATTTTTCTATTTTTTATTTTTTTTTAAATTAAATTATTTCTTTATTTATTTATACTTTCTTTTTAAAAAAAATTTAAAAATTAATTTGAACTTACTTCTCAAAAAAATTCGTAATTGTATGAATCATTCATTAATTCTTTTTTTTTTTGTCACATGAAAACAAAAGATTTTTTTTTAATGTTTTTTTGCTAAAATGTTTAAATAGGTTAAAGCAAAACATGTTACAAAGACATATAAGTCAGATTTCCTTTTTCTTCCTTTATATGATAAGAAATGATTGATATTATAAATATTTTATAACTAACTAATTTATTTCTTATCAAATTTTATCATTTTTGGTGAAAAATAAAATTAAGAGAATTTTATTTCTAATCATTTTTCACAATTTTTCACTTATCCATCTATCTATCTTCTATATCTTATATCCATCTATCTATCTTCTATACTATTATAAAATGAATACTTTTTACTGGTATCATAGAGCATCTCCAATGGTGAATTATTTTTTTCATCAAATTTGATTAAAAAAAAAGGCTTTTTCTTCAATTTGATACTAGCATATCACCCGTGCTATACACGTATTGTGTTTATAATTATCTAAATTTTTTTTTTAAAAGGCTTTTTCTTCAATTGTGATTTTTAAATATATTTTTTTTAAATGTCTTCTTTTTTTTTTCCTTTTTTATATTATATTAAAGTTTAATATTTTGATAATAATCATATGTGTTGGACTTTTCAAGAAATTAAATGTCTTTTTTTTTGTTATATTATATTAAAGTTTAATATTTTGATAATAATTATGTGTGTTGGACTTTTCAATAAATTTTTTTTATATTTGTTCTTAATGCATTAAAGTGTTATTATGAGGGATAATAATCATATGTGGTGGAACTTTTCAAGGAATTCATATGTGATTGATTTCAAAGAATTTTTTTTTATACTTGTTCTTAATGCATTAAAATGTTATTATGATGGTAGGACTTGGGAGTTGGGAGAAGTTAATAAATGCTAAATTTTATTTTTTTTAAAATCAAAAAATCAGGAAATTTAGATTGGGAGATTGGAGTTTCCACAAGTCTTGAGGTTAAAAACTCCATTTTGCTTAATATATAGTATAGATGAGTTGCTCCAACGGTGAATACTGTTGCTTGCATCAAATGCCTGGGGACGTCCAGTGCGATGACTAGCCGAACAACTGATCGGTCAACCGATTACGCCACAGATTTTCTTTTTCTTTTTCCTCCATTTCTGTTTCAATTTTGTTTCCCTTCATTTCTGTTTAATCAACACACCTCACCACTAATCATTCAATTGTTCAAGCTCAACCTTCGATTGCTTAATCTTGAGCCCCATAGACCTCTGTATTGCACCCTTTTCCTTCTCAGGCAACTTTGCTAGCAACCCCTCATCGAAATACACAGTTTCTTTGGAATCCAAGGTCGTCAGTATCTCCTCCCTTGCCTTTGCGAACTCAAGGTTGATCTCGTCGACCACTTTGCTCGTATCAACACAGTATTGCCTCGTAATCTGGAAAATCCTCAACTTGGGTTGCAGAGTTTGAGCTTGTTGGGCGAAGAAAATGATGGATTTTCATGGGATTTTGAGACGAAGATAAAGAAATACAGTGTTCTTTGATGGATACTCTTCAATCACACACATACACACATAGAGAAAGAAAGGTGCTTGATGATGGAGGTTATTGAAGAATGTCAAAATCAAAGCATCAGTGAGAGGTGGTCGACGGGTTGACTTATCAATGTAAATTTTCACAAATTTTTGCTTTAAAGCTGTCATCCAGGGGGACATCCGGCCGGACATTCATCCAACTCAACGGCTATGCACAGTAAATTGCTGAAAGGGGCTGGCCATCCTCAGTTCGGTGATGTTTTTTCAATTTGATATTGCTTTAGTGCAACCGTTGGAGCACAAAAAATACTCATTTTTCATCAAATTTGAATTTGATGATGGATTTGGTGAGTAGTTGGAGATGGTCTTAATGAATACTTTTTAGTGGTATCTTGAAGCCTTCTCTCTCTTTATGCTGTCAGCTAAAAAAAAATGGATAGTTTAGAAGAATGGGACTCAAACCTATACACCTTTGGTGGTGTATTGAAGCCTAGATAGATGAGAGGAGTGAAATTTTGAGCCTTAGATGTAGGAGTGGTCATTCATCGGGCTGGGTTGGCACTACCTAATAAGAAATTTTGTATCTATTCAAGCTTACCTGACCTAAACATCAGGCCTATGTAATTAACCCAAGCCTAACCCTAAATAAATTATAATTTCCAAGCCTGTCTATTGGGCCATATACATGAGTTATAAAAAAATTAATAAAAAAATTAAACATCGTAGTAACTATTATTTTTTCATAAATAGACAAAGACCTATAAGGCAACTAACCGTTAAAGATTTAATACCATACTAATTAAAATGTTACAAAGTTTTTTAAACTAAACAAACCTTTAGCTTCATAAGTTCAAAATTTTTTAAATCAAACTGTTAGTAGTACATCAAATTAAAAAAAATAATTCATAGTTTAATTTCAAATTTCTTCAAACATTTTTTCATGAATGTTTTCAACAAAACAACTGTCTCTTGAACATCTTACAAATTACATGGACAACAATAAAAGAGTATATATATTTTCAATATATTATATAAATTAATTAATTAATTAATTAATTAAATTAAATATGTAGCAAGTCGGGTCAAACCTATCTAGGCCAAAAATATAATTCTCAAACCCAACCCATTAATCTATTGGACTACAAATATCAACTCAATCCAATCTTATGGGCTAAAATAATATTTCCAAACCTTAAAAAAATAAGGTTGGACTAGGCTGGGCTAGCGGGCCGATGTCCACCCCTACTTAAACCTTAGACATTAGACATTCTCTTACTACTTAAACTAGCGGTAACCCGTGCGATGCACGGAAAAATAAACTATATACATTTTGTGTGATATATAAATTATTCTAATCTTGAATTATATTTTAATAGCAGCAAGCCATGATGTTAGGCCATCTTGATTGATGTTAACAATAATTAATCTACAAAATTTCACAATAAAAATTTGATATACATAAAAAAATTGTTAATTATAAAGATTGTTAGGATAATAGTATCACAATCACTTGCTAACATAAATAATTTGTATCAAACTATAGTGTCATGCAAAAAAAAAACAAAAACAAAAACAAAAACAAAAACAAAAACAAAGCATTAAAAGAAATAAATTGTATAAGTTATCATAAAATTACTTATTTTAAATCAATGATTTATATTATTATTGTGGGACCAAATTATGAATAAATCTCAACTTTTAATTATAATTTGTAAGTAATCATTCTCCATAACTTGAATAATACTTGCATAGTTTCTACAACATTTTAAAAAAAAATCAAGATAAGAATTTCGTAAGATTATAAAAATTATATAAGAAAATAGTTTAATCCATTTTATTTATAAAAAAAAAATGATGACAAATTATTTGAATTGTATTTGAAGAAATATAACAAATGATAACTTTAATCATTATATACCCAAAAAAAAATTATATAGGTTACTCAACAACAAAATGGTTGAATATAACTAAAGTGATAGACATTGAATTAAATCATATGGGCTCTAAATTGATAATATAATCTAATAAATCAAGTAATAATAAAAGAGAGATATCAACAAATATGTAGTATTTCTCTACCATCTTTGTATTATATTCATTAATTTCATATATCATATGAAAGTTTTACTTGTCTCAATCTTTCAATAAAATAAGCACCAAGAAAACAAATTTGATAAGAAATTAGTTCTAAACTTTATTATTAAAAAAATAGAAATTTCAAAGAGAAAATTTAGAGATGGGATTGAAAAAATACTATAACAAATGACAATCTTATAAAAAAAATAAAAAGAAAGAAAAAGAAAAAACACATAGCAATGATCTAATGTAAACTATTTTTAAAAATTCAAAAGAAAGAATATCAAATTATTACCTTGGATAAATATAGTGACGGAAAATAATTTTGTGAGATTTTTGTATTGCCTTCTCTCATACAGCTTTCATTATTTAATTATTAATACTCTTCTTATTCATAGCCAACCATTCTTTTTTTATATATATCTTTATCACTTGGTAGATAATAACAAATAATAAAAATTATGAGGAGTAAGTTAAGAGGAGAAAAGAAGTTATAGATAAGAGTATTTCACAAGATAAAAAATTCAAAATAAAAAAAGATAATATGTGATAAAAGGAGAAAAAAAATATAAGTAAACCAAAATAAAGATTTAGATAGATATGTTTTTGATAGATATGGATTAACAAATCATATATTTATCTAAATTTTATTATTTTAATTTTTTTTTTTGTAAATCAATTAGTTAATCTTTATCTTTATCTGTAGACCATGGAATTAATTTTTATAAATTATTTATCAATTCTTATATGTTTATTTATCTATAAGTCATGAAATTATTATTTTTCAAATAATTTTTAAAACTTTTATCTTTATCTAAATGTCATGAAATAAATTTCCATAAATTATTTATGATTTTTTTATATGTTTATTTATAATGAAATTAATTAAAGTACAAAATGAAGGGCAAAAAAATGAGTAATTTTTTTTAAATCAATTTTTTAACCTTTATTTTTATCAATAGGCCATGAAATTAATTTTTATAAATTATTTATCAATTTTTATATGCTTATTTATGAGAAGAAATTTTAAATTATCTATAAGTTATGAAATTAAGTATTTAATTTTTATCTTTATCTGTACACCATGAAATTAATTTTCATAAATTATTTATCAGTTTTTATATGTTTATCTATATGGAGGAATTTTGAAATTCAAATCTTTATCCATAAGCCATGAAATTAATTTTCATTTTAATTAATCAAACAAATAGAAAATGGAGGAAAATAGAAAACACGAAAGACAATCAAAAAGGGTTGCCACGTAGGAAAGAGATAATTTTAAAATTATGAGAACTTAGGAATGAATATTTACAATTTTTTGACAAAACCACTACATTTGATTATATATATAATATAGATAGATAGATAGGTAGATGACACATAATATATAATAAATATTTTATTTTATTTTTACTTATTTAAATTGCACACCTATCGCATGTGTCACCAGCTATAAATCAAATATGTAAAAAGAGTTTTTCTTTCCATCATTTCTTATTATTTTTTCACCCAGTCACACCACCAAACGGAGTGTAAATTATTTTTGTCAAAAGATATATGAAGTAATAATCATGAAAGAAAAATGTTACCGTTATTCATGCATTTATTAATAATTTTATTAACACATTCATAAGTTAATGTGGGTCTCATATTAAGGTCTCGTTTGGGAATAAATTATTTTAATAACTTCTAATTTTTTTATAAAAAAATAATATAATAATTTATAATAAAAAAATTTAATTTTTTAATTAAAATAAGGGCAAATTACATATACACCCCTCGAGATTTGGTAAAATTACAGATACCCCCTTGAGGTTTCGGAAATTACATCCCGCCCCCTGAGGTTTGTATTTTCATAACAATTTACCCCCTGAGGTTTATATTTCATAACAAATTACCCCCTAATTTCTTATGTAAATATAGCATTCAGGGGGGAATTCGTAATTTCTCAAACCTCAGGGGGTATTTGTAATTTAACCAAACCTCGAGGGGTGTATATGTAATTTGCCCTTAAAATAATTACTCCCCAAATAAGTCATAAGTGATGAATGAACTTATCAAAATGAGTGTCTTTAGTAAATGTGTTAACAACCGAGCATCGTTATCATGAAATGGATACGTTTATGATGATGTACGTTTGAACGGCATGTTGGTTGGTTCAAATACAAAAGTTGATGGGTCCCACCCTATTTCCTCGTGTGCCAAAAAATATATATATATACTCCCTCCGTCCCAAAATAATGGTCCCTTTTGGGGAATCCAACTTTTTTTGGTAGTACAATTATTACATTTGAAAAAAGTTGATTTTCCAAAATTACCCTTTTGATAGTACATTTTTTGAGAATATCAATGTCATAATTGTACTTTTTATATTGTTTATTAATTTAAAAGAAGGGCAAAATAGAAATTTACATTATTTTTGTACTTGTTTTTGAAGAGGGACTAATATTTTGGGACAATGAAAAATGGAATAAGGGACTAATATTTTGGGACAGAGGGAGTATATATAAACGTTAATGGACAATTTGAAAACATGTTAAAAAAGTCACTTTTTGGTTTTTTAATTTTTTACACAAAAAATCACAAAAAAATTACTAAAAAATTAATTTTTTTAATCAAAAAAGCTACCAAAAAATTAAAAAATCAATTTTTTATCAGCTTTTTAAAACATCACGATGTATTTAAGACTCCCAGTTTTTGGTTCACACTCTCATCATGCTTGATTTTGAATTTTCAAATCAAATTTTTAAATTTTTTATTTTTCATATTTTGTCACTTTCAATATTTTTTTAAAAAAAATCATGTTTTGATCGACATTTTTTAATTTTTTTGAAGACATCTAAAAATAAGTAAAATATTTTATAAAGTATTTAAAAATAAAAATAAAAAACAAAAATAAACTGATGAATATTAAATAAAAATAAGCAAATGCTAACAAGTGTATTTTGAAAATTAAAAACAAAAATCTCTCAAATCAATTAAAAGTGATAAACTGGTGAAAATTAATGACTTGTGTTTTCTCCCTAGAAATTCAATACACAACCTCACCCTTTAAATTCATAACAAATTATTGTAAAAGCATAACAAATTATTGTTTCTTAATACGTTTTAAAATAAGAGAGTAGTTGAAATGGACAGAGATTACATAATGAGATTTTTCTGCAAAATAAAAATTTCAAAAGGAAATTTTAGATGGGGAAAAATCAAAAACTTGGTTAAAATAATAGGTAAAAATATTATTTTCATAACCAGAGACAATTGACTCAACAATTCTCTTATTTGATGAAAATACAACTCCATTGTAAAGGATTTCTGGACTATATTGTGATCTTGAATACCAAACTATTATCATAAAAAATCATCGAAAGGTCATTGCAAAACATGGGTCATCGATGCTTGGATTTCTTCTAGAGATCGACCCTTCGTCTCAGGTACTAACTTTGCCACGAATAGAACAAGTAAGCCATAGATAGTCGCAAATATGAAAAATATACCTGAAGTAGTGAACGCCTAATTAGCTATTAAAGATTCAAGTCAAGAAACCACGCACAAACACACAAAAGAGAGAGGCATGTCACCTGTTGAGCTCCATTCAAATAAGAAGTTAAAACTGTAGGTAAGAATCCAAGAGCCGAACCAATTCGCAAAAGTCACAAGGCTTCCAGCTGAGCCCCTTACATTTATCGGAAATATCTGAGATAAGAGCCAAATCATTCAATCTATGCTAAAAAATTTCTACTTATGTTAGAAATCTAGATTTGAGTGGGTCAAAATGAGTTATGCAATTAAACAACATAAACCCGCTCATTTAATAAACGGGTTTTAGCAAGTTGGGTTGAATTAGGCACGGATTGGACAAATCAATCTTACCAACACATTTTACTTTGTGAACTGGTGGAGGTGAGGTGGTGGTGGTGGTGGTGGTGGTGGTTGTGGGGTTGGTGTGGTGGTGGTGGTGGAGGAGGTGGATTTGGTGGTGGCGGTGGTGGTGCGGCTTGGGGTGGGATGGTGGAGCGGCAGTGGTGGGTTCCTTGCTTTGTTGCTTATTTTTCATCCAAACTCAATGGATACCCAAGTCAACCTATTTAAACCTAATTGTAAATGGGTACGCAAGATGCAATCCATTTATGGATTTGAACGACTTTATGGGTTGCAAGCAGGTGAAATTGAGCGGGTTCACAGTTTAGGGTTGAGTTTTCCACTTCTAGAAGTTGGCTACAATTCTCATAAAATAATGGAGAAGATTCAAATAAAAAAATTTGCATAGTTTAGTTACCTCTGCCATTAGAACCCATGGTGTACCATTCACGCCAAGTGAATAAGAGACAGAATATACCTGACCATAGAATCAAATAATCAACAAATATAGAACCCTTTTTTTTCCTTCAAAATATTATGTTAAACACAATATAATATAATATATATATATATATATATATGAAGACCTTGGCCATTCTAATTAATATTTTGATTTTGTTCAATTTAAACAAAAGAATTTATGTGAATTGCTATCCTAGTGACAATCGCCAACGGTCTTCAGGGCAGTAGCACACAGCCACGAATGAACAGACATCATTTCATAACATTGTTAGTTTTCTGTTTTCTATTTACAAAAAAAATAAGAAAAAAGTTTTTTGGCAAGTCGATGGAGCACGTCAAAGGTCGGCCAGTCAGTGGCCGGAGCTAGTGGGGGAGGGAGAATAGAGTGAAAATTAGTTTCGAAATCAAATGAAAACACCTTTTTTTGTTTACAAAAAATTTTGACCACTTTGGAATCAATTCCACTTTTATGAAAATGAACACAACATACCAAACAAGCTTTCGTTTTCAGTTTCTAAAAAAAATTGAAAACAAAAACAGAAAATGGAAAACAGAAGCATCAGACAAGTTAATTACATCACATTACCAGAATGCCACTTAGCACAAGTGCAGCACTGAGCTCCATTGAGTGATGAAGATCCTATTCATGAAAAGTAGTATTTCAAGAATTCGATGGTAATTTTTAAAATGAATGGAATAATATGAATCACATGGGTTGAGAATTTATTTTTCAGGAAACCTTCAAGAGGAATGCCAAGCCAACAAGAATGTTTCCCAAGCATGTTCCTGCTGCACAAACCTGCAAACACTCACAATATAGGATCATCAATCCATAAAACCAAAAGTCAATGCTCTGTTTTCTTTGGCAGAAAACGTTTTTGAAAAACATTTTTTTCTTTTTTTGGCACTAAGTATGACAGAAAACCAACTCATTTGGACAGAAAATGTCTCCTACTTTGAAAGGTGGAGAACATTTTAGAAAATATTTCCCGACTAATGTCTTACCAATGCCACCACCACACTATCGCCACCATCACACCAACACCACCACTAGTACATTAGTTTCAAGGTCGCAATTAAACATAAAAATCTACAAAAATATTTTTAAAAAAAACATTTTCTACCAAAACAAACAAAAGTGTTATAATAAAATTTCCCAGACTGACCATCAAAAGTGGACGTCTCCCAGATTTATCCATCAAGAATACACAGAGAGTAGTAAAGGGAATCTGCAAAAAACATACTCGTCATTACTTAAAAGTGCATTGAATGAAATCCTATATCACAAATAAGTCTGTAAATACAAAAACTGGACACAAAATGCATAGGAAAGAATTAAGATTTTTTAAAAGTGGTCCCACTAATAAACTCTGTAAAATCTTATTCATTCATATGTATCTCCAATTCTATAATAGGTTTCTTAGTTTGTATCAAAACTGCACACATAGGATTTGAGAACCTGAATGATTGCCATTGCTGTCGTCCCAACACTAGCTGAACAACCTGTAATGAGCAATTACAATAATTCATTAACTTCCTCGAACTCTAGATTTCCAAACAATTACACTACCAAGGAACATTAACCTTTACCTACCAGCTGCTTCAAAAATTGTACTGGCATAATGTAAAATAAATTGATGTATTATTATTGATTGATTTGTTGCTATATTTACAATTCCTATATATAGAAGAAAATGTGGTAGTAGGTGTAGGTGGTAGGTGGAGTGAAGTGGAGGTGGTAGGTGGAGTGGGTGGTAGTGGAGGTGGTAGGTGGAGTGGATGGTATGTTTACATTTTACAATTTACATTTTACATTAACAGCCCCCCTCAAACTCAAGGAGGATAGGTACTAGCCAACTTGAGTTTGGAGAGAGTAACAAAACAGAAAAATAAGCTGACAATTAAAAATGGGATAGGAGACACTGTATGGTCGTGTCAGACCGTTGTAGAAGACACGGTATGGTCGTGTCGGACCGTTGTAGCAGACAGTTTACGGGGTCATGTCGGACCGTTGTAGCAGACACTGTGTGGTCGTGTCAGACCGATGTAGAAGACAGTTTATGGGGTCATGTCGGACCGATGTAGAAGACAGTTTATGGGGTCATGTCGGACCGTTGTAGCAGACAGTTTACGGGGTCATGTCGGACCGTTGTAGCAGACACTGTGTGGTCGTGTCAGACCGTTGTAGAAGACAGTTTATGGGGTCATGTCGGACCGTTGTAGCAGGACAGTTTACGGGGTCATGTCGGACCGTTGTAGAAGACAGTTTACGGGGTCATGTCGGACCGGTGTAGCAGAGGTTGTGGTGATGCACAGTGCGCTATGAGCGACTTATACATGGTACTATGTATAACCCCCCCTCAAACTCAAATAGGTGTGAAGATAAAAACCTATTTGAGGTTGAAAAGGGAGTGATAAAGCTGACCGGTGTAGAAGACACTGTATGAGTGTGTATATAGGCTGCCCAAAAGATATACATGGATGTAGATATCGAGCCCTCAAAAGTCGCGTCCTCAAAAGGTGTGCCCAATCTTTCAAAAGGCGTGCCATCAAAAGGCGTGCCCAATCCATAAAAAGGTGTGCCGGACATGATGGCGAGGCACGTGAGCGCCTTGGCTTGCGCGCCCGTTTTGTCATCTGGCGTCAAGTGGCGCGCGATGCGCGTGTCTGCCTTGGCTATATAACCAAGACGAAGGCAGAGGCTGAGGCAGAGACTGAGACAAAAAAAACTGAGAGAAACATCTGAAAAACTCTTCGTGTTCTGAGAGATTCGTGTTCTGAGAGAGAAACTCTGTAATATTCTGTAACACTCTGTTGCCCAGAAAATGGCCTCTTCGTCCCGCCCTCTGCTTACTCTCTTTCCCGACCTCAACGAGTCCACAAGAGAGATAACTGGTGTGGTGTCCCGTGAACCTCAACCAAACACCACTGGGTTTGCTCCGTTGAACTTTCCGATGCAGTCGGTGGAGCAAAAAATGGCAGTGCAAACGGATGTGGAGGCTAATCAGTATACTTTGAAGTCATGTGTGGAGAGCATGACGGCGGTCACAAACTTGTCGCACCGGCTGCAGAGTAGAACAAATGAGATGCAGCAGTTAAACGCTCAACTGGCTCTGCTCCAGCGCATGTATAAGGATGCGCGAGCAGAGATAAGTGTGCTAAAGGCGGAAAACAAGGAGCTGAAACGGAAGGCCACCGTGATGTTCCGATTTGGAGGTCCACCATATGCTGTAGTGGAGGAGCAGGGAGGAGGCAACGTGCTTGGTGGTCTAGGAAACACGGAGGCAACACCGTCAAGGGCCGTCCAAGACGGAGGCAAGAAGAAGAGACCGGCTGCAGAATAGAGAAGGGAAAATCCCACTGTGGATGAGGTTGTTGTGTGTGGGTTGTTTTTTTTTTTTTTTTTTTTTGGTGTAAAATGGTGATCGGGGTGAGCCCCGACATGAATAAAATGAGTTTGGTGTGCAGTTCGTCTTCTGCGTTTGTTTGTTTTTTTTTTGTTTTTTTTTTTTTTGAAAAAATGGAGAGTGTTTGGTTTGGAAGGGTAATCAAAATGTATTTGTGGGTGTGTTGATTATGAAAAACTAATGTGCTGGTGCTGTGTTGTAAAGTTCAAAAAGAGAGATAAGAAAAGAAAAACAAAAAAAAAATGCGGTGGGTATGTGGGTAGTGGGAAACATGGGTGTGAAAGGGGCTCACCAACTAAGTGTTTAATAATAAAAGAAAAAGAAGCACCACACCACTACATCCCAATTAAGCAACTAGAGAGAGAGAGAGAGAAAGATAACCCGTGTATGTGTGTATGCATGTATCTGGGTGTGTGTTGGGTCTCTCTTCCCCCTTTCTCTCACCTTTCTCTCCCTAAGCCGAGAGAGAGAGATAGATGGGTTTGCATGTGTGGTGTCTCTATGTGTGTGTGCTGCCGTGTGTAGTGAGAGGGAAGAGATCAGTGCATGAGTGTATGTATTTTGCTTCAAAGAAATGCTCTCCCCCTCCCACCCGAGAGAGAGCCTAGGTTGTTGTGGCTGTGTTGTTGCCAACTAGAGAGAGAGTCAGTCCGTTGGTCATGAGATGGGTTCGGTGTGTGCCGTGTGTGTGTGTCTCCTCGAGCTGCTGCTGTGTCTCTCTTTCTGCGTAGAGAGAGAGATGCATGCCGAGAGGAAGAAGAGGTGCCGAGAGGGACTTTGAAGGAAGGACGAGGTAGATCCCGTGCTTGTGATCGACGGGGAAGGGTTTGGATCGGATGGCGGAGGCGAAGATATTCAGTCCCTTCGGATGGAAGCTGAGTCGGCTGGGGAAGAAGCTGCATCTACTTTGGAGCAGCTCCACAAGGCTTCGGTGGTGTTCATCGCCATGAGAGAGAGAAGAGACCCTCCTCCCGCAAAGTAATGGTGTGTGTTGGTAGCAGCGGCACGGTGCTTCTGCGGAGGAGGAGCACGACTTGCTGATTGAGGAGCCAGATGAGGTTGATGATTAAACTGATGAGGGTGTTTTACGGTGGCAGATGTGGGGCTTCTGCGGCTGCTGAGTGAAGGTAGGTGTAGAGGTCCGGCGGGCGGCCAAGGCGAGACTGCCGCCCGCCGGTGAAGCAGAATGACTAGATTGTTAACCTTGCTCTGATACCACTCAGCAACCCATATACAAAATCCCGTTGGCCCCTCCAAATTGTTGCAATAACATTAACCCAACACCAATCTAAAGCAATTTTACATGTTCATTGCACATCAGAAAAGGCTTGGAAAGGTAGCATAATGTTGAACTTCAGGTTAGTTTCTAGGGTAAATTATGTATGTGGTCCCAGTAATTTGTTTCTCATGTTTATTTGGTCCGTGTAGCTCCAATTGTGTCAATTTTGTCTTTTAAACTTTTATATAGTGTCAATTAGACCATTTAGACCAATTGATAACATTCATGAGGACATTGGACAGAAATGAAAGGAAAAGTAGTTCATCCAAACGGGAATTGAACATCAACCCCTCATGGGTGATTTTATTTCCACAGACCACTTTTTCTCAACGGACACCACTGTTCTTTTGTTTCTTTTTTTTTTCGATCAGATATCAACTATCGAACCAAAGTCATAGTTGAACCATGGGATTTCGTTTGGTAACTATATCCAAACCTTTGGTTTTTGTTCGGCAGTTAATATTTGAATAGAAAAATTGATGTGCATTGAGAAAAAGTGATGTGTGGATATAGAGCTCCCCACTCTTCATTCACTTTGAGGAGAGTGAATAGACTATTGGCCATTGATTTCAATCCAATTTATTAAGAAGCATAATCAATTGGACTAAACTATCACAATCTGAAAATTTCCAGGGTAAAATTCATGCAATAAGAACTACGACAACCAAACTAACACAAGATGTAAAACTATAGGGACTACAAGTGTAATTTGCCCTAGTTTCTATATATGCCTTACAATAAGTGGATGAGCATATCTCCGCTCGAACAAGGTCAAAATGTTGGCTGTGGAGAGTTGTTGAAAGGTTTTTGTATATTCCTGTGAAACAAGTAAAAGCTCTTCATTATTAGTTGCAATATATCCAATATTTCATTAACATTGGAAGTAGGACATTACTTTGATCATAGCTACTTCTGCATAAATGTCAACATTCTTTCCTCTGAGACGACGTATAGTGTCTTCTAACTCCTTTTCTCGACCAATTTTTGTAACGCCCTCAAAATAACAACATTAAACCCATCAATAAAGACATGCATTTATATGTAAAAGTTCCACATTCTTCCATTTAACAGAGTTTCATTACAAAAGTATTACATGTTAACGACAAAAGCAAATGCCCTAAAAGCTTACAGCTTTCCAAGTTAACACTTGGTTACAACAAAAGAATACTAACTCGTTTACACATTAAGCCCTTGGCTTGAATTTACATGTAATACATCAAAAATAAGACAACAAAAGTGTGTCCGCCTCTAGCCTCCCAAGCTACGTCCTTGGAGGTGGCATGCTACCTGTACCTGAAAATGATATTCCCATATAGGGTGAGCCACAGCCCAGTAGAAATACACTAAACCAAATATGAACAATGACTAAAAGATTAGCAGTTGATAGATGGTCAACAGTGATACTTTCTCTTATCACACCTTACAGTTTCATTTACAATTCATTTTCCAGTTCCTTTCAATTCTCATTTTTATAACCATGGCTCAGAACCTGGCCAACAACTCATATGAGACAGTAACTCATATCAAACACTTCCCATTTCACATTAGATAAGCATACTAGTTATATCACACAACAACAGATAAGCATACAAGCTATATCATCACTTCCACAGATATGCATATGAGCACTATCACACTTCCAATGACAAGCATATGAGCTCTGTCAATACATCACTAGATAAGCATATGAGTTCTATCTATGGAGTCCATCCCCTATCTCCTCCCAACACATCCGGTTTAGAGGTCCATCCCCTATCTTCCCCTAAACCGTGGAGTACATCCCCTATCTCCTCCAACACAACACAATGCATATAAACAACAATTATACACATCATCACACAATACATAAATTTAATGTATTCTTTCAATCGTCAATCTCAATGACACATTCCAGTGATTAGTTCCAGTTTGCCTAATCATCATGCATTGGCTACAACAATCACGACTATCCTCTACCGATAGCCCAAAGCAGTTATTTCTATACAGAAAATAAATGCAACAAATGGATATAAAATCAACATTTCAATTCGGTGAGTGATAAATAATTCAACTACACCCTTTTTCCCCATACATTTCCAATCTCAACAATTCCATTTCATTTCCTCATTTCTCACAATTAATTATCCCAATTAATCAAACAATGTAATTAGGTCACTTTCCATGATTAACATTTCAACCCTTAGGTCCCATTTTCATCAATGATTCAACATTAATTTCCATCTCTCTATGCCAAACATACATCTAGGTTTATTATAAATAAAACCCCAACTTTTGTAAAAATAACACAAAAGCCCCAAACTCTTACAAAATTACCAAACCAACCCCAACATCTCAAAATACTAAAATTTAAGGACAAAATCCATAGAGACGAGTAGGATATCCCTACCTCAAAGTTTGAGCTCCAAAGGAGATGAAGACCAAAATCAAAATGCTCCAAAGACCAAGATTCTCGGATGAAAATGACGCCCTCGACGATCAACACGACTTTTACAAAGGCCGAAGGTGAGGAACTCACCCTAGCTAGATCAAAATCTAGAGAGAAGGCAAGATTTTAGAGAGAGGAGCTCTCAAAATGGCTTTTAGAAAAAGTAGGAGAGAGAAAGAAAAGCAAAAAGTGATTTGAAATCACCCAGCGGATAACTCATATACGCATGACCCGCTCGAGCGTAGAACACGACGCTCGAGCGCCAAGAACAAAAATCTGGACACGCTCAAGCGCAATAAGGCCCGCTCGAGCGCCAAGACACAAGAATAAAGCACTCTCGCTCGAGCGCGAAAACCAGTCCGCTCGAGCGTGGATTTCCCCCTCCCAGAACTTATACTCTGGAAGTACTACCCGCTCGAGCGGCCACCGACCCGCTCGAGCGCCACCGCTCGAGCGTAAACAAACCCGCTCGAGCACAAAAATCACATCTGCAGAAGTTTTGCAGAGACATGAAATACTGGAAGTGTGTAATCCCCGCTCGAGCGCAATAATACCCGCTCGAGCGGACAGGCCAAAATCTGGACAACTAGTTTTGGTTTCTAAACTCAACCAACCTATAACAGACCTGCCCAACACATCCCACAACTCAAATACAAAGTAAGAAATGATGCAAACAAGATAATGATCAACTACCAACATCCACGGGCACATGCCCGGATCACTGCACAACAGGAGTAAACCCGGGATCGCTATAATTTTTGCCCGTAGACAATTGCATATACCAATGAGAATTCTTAGATCTCTCTCTCTCTCTCTCTCTCTCTCTCTCTCTCTCTCTCTCCCCCCCCCTATATGCATAGGTGTGTGTGCACAATAACTCAAGTGAACTGCCTCTGTTTTGGTTAAAAACATTTTCTATAAAAAAAAATGTTTTCCTGTGATTGGTTGTGACCTTGAAACTAATGTGCTAGTGGTGTTGGTGGTGGTTGGGAGGATAAGGGAAGGGTGGTGTGGTGGAAAGAAAAACTGTGGGAAGATGACCTAAAATATAAGAGTAATAATATATGTAATCTCATTTCTTTACCACATTTTCTCACTCTAGACACAAAGCAATGGGAATCGCATAAATAAATGCACATGGGCTCCGGTTGCAATAAGAAATATGTAGCATTTTCCTAGTATAACTATCTATAAAAAATAAAAAATAAAAGAAAAGAAAAGGAAGTTAAATCAAACTCACCAACCATCTTGGAGACTCTGGTATGAAGAATAGGCCTAAGAATTGTACCAAACATGGAATCATTCCTGCAGATGTAACAAAATATAAATCACTAAGATTGAACTGCTTTCAAACGGAATTGAACAGTACAAAAGCACACAAAGTTACCAAAAATAGCCAAGGTGCGCCAGGTAAAGATATTTCCAATGAAGAACATGAATGATATACCGCCACATATCATCATCTGTAGAATCAACAACATATATATAGACCTAAAAATGTTTTGGCCCATTTGGTAACATTTTTGTTTTTGTTTTCAAATATTCTAGGAACAAGAAACGAAAACATGTTTAATAAACAGTTTTTGTTGCAAAAAAAGTGAGACCAGCTACCAAAATTTTGAAATTTTGACAACAAAGAAAGTTGTGTTAACTTGTTTTATACACTAGCTTCCCTCTCCATCTTTCCCTCATCCTACCTCAACTGTTTGGTGTATCAATAATTTAAACATTTGACTTTTTTCTTCTATTGTTTTCTTCCCCTCAAAGCATTGTGATCCAAACATTTTTTTTTGGGGGGAAAAAACAAAAACATGTATACATAAAACTGAAAACTAACAAAATTACCAACCAGAACAATTAACCATTTGGTAATGTTCACAGTTAATTGCTTTTTGTTTACAGAATGCATTAAAAAGGATTATGTTTGATTTAGGTAAAAACAAAAACAAAAAACATGTTTGGTGCACACATTATTTTGAAAATAAATGAGGGGGTGGTCAGAGGTGGTGGCCAAAAGGGGTTGTTGACAGACCGAGATGGTTTCCAGTGGGAGGTGGTTGCCCGCCGCAGGAAGTGAAGGCTTGAAGGGGTCACAGATGACAGTGGCCGGAGGAAGTCATCAATGATGGTGGCTGGATATGACGACCGGAGGTGGTGATGAGCACTGGGTGGTGACCGAAGGGAGTAGGAGAAGCAAGGAGTGAATATTTGATTTCTAAACCGAGTGTAACCAATTACAATTTTTTAAAACAAAAATAAACAACAAACAAGTTTTTGTTTATAGTTTTCACAACTTTTATAAACATAAACAAAAAAAACTGCAAACATAAATGTTACCAAACAGGTTAGTATTTTTGTTAACCGAGTTAGCTGCCATAAATCCCCCCCAACTATTCTTGAGAGTAATTTCTGCAATATACACAACTGCCTGTTTGGAAATGCAAGTCGCATCATGCTTTACATGGGTTATTCTCTGTAAATCAAATATGACAATAGTCACCATGCTTACCGCATATTGAAGAATCCCCAATCCAAATCCCATTGATAATCTTCCAAGGTCGAGTGACCAAGCACCCTTGCAAAAACCATCAAACATTTAATATATATATACTAGTAGCGGTTGCACATGTTGCGCGCGTGCAATTTATATCTAAATTTTTGGTGGTTTGCTGAATGAGATAAGGGTTGGTTTTGAAAACTGATTTGCAATTATTTACTGGATGTGAGATGTTGATTCATTCAATTAGCAATTTTATGGTTCATTTTTGGAAATCAAAATTGTGTTACAAAACTTCAAAAAGTCTTTATGAGTTGTGTGTGGTTTTCTATATACAAGAAGGCTATGCGCACACACGAGACGGTTGTAACCGTCATCCGGGAAAATAAAACTAAATGTAGATGGAAGCGAAAAATATGATATATACATATATATAGATCAACCTAATTGCAAATAAAAAGCAGAAATGAAAGCAAAAATGATTTGACTTGATTTGGGTTGTGAAATTCGCTTAATTTATTTCATACAATGTTTTGACCCAGTAAGGAACATCCAATATATATAGTATCAGACAAGAATAAAATCAATTACATTGTAATGAACCCCAATGTCCCACTTCAATGATCTTCAAATTTTAGCAAGGTCAATATCAGGTCTCTATGTATGTGCAACAAATTATAAGTTAATTAAATTTAAAAAAAAAAAAAAAATCAATTGCACTCCATTTGTTTTGGTGAAAAACTTTTGGAAAATGCTAGGAACCCCAAATATTTTATCAACATTTTTACCAAATGTCTTGCATAGGTATTACTCAAAACATTTTTCACATTTTCTAACATTTGGTAATGACCAAAAATGATAGTCAACGGAAAACATTTTTCATTGACTACAGAAAACAAGCTTTTTCCTAATTAAACTCTTACCAATGGCACCACACACCACCACCACCATTATCACAACTTCTAGTATATTAATTTTAAGGTCTCAACCGAATATTGAAAAATGTTTCATGAAAAATAACAAAATAAATTTTATTAATAAGGAGAAAAGCAATAACAAAGGGAGGACAAGATGTACTCAAACAAAGATTCATTCCTTTTTGTTCAAAGAAATATTAATGGTCCTTTTGATGTGTAAGAGGATGTCTGAAAATGGGATGTACATTTGCAGCATTAAATAGTTAAATTTTGGGATAAAGATAGTGAAAAAACCTCGGCCAATAGTATTGCAAACCACCCCACAGTGACATACCACATTGCCTGCATTACCAAATCAACACGAATTGAGAAAAATCAAAGAGATATGATTGAGATTAAAATGAAAATGTCAAACTAGACCTAAAGATATCCAAAGAGAGATATGATTGAGATTAAGCAAAAAAACTTACACCTCTCCGGCCAATGAGATCTGCTATTTTGCCACTTACAATTGCTCCTAACATTCCTCCAACTGTCATTATTGAAGCAAAAACCGAATACTGCACAATGATAAGGAGATAAATTGAACAAGATCGGGCCAACATAGAAATGAAAAGCACTTCACACTCTGTTGTAGGGGCGCAATACACTTCGGCCCGGTTGGGTTTGAGAAAAAATTTAACAGAACTCTTCAGTCTTGTTGGTTGAGGAGCCAGAACCGACCACATGCTACGGTTGAATTGTATCAATTTTTGGTTTAGTGTAAATGGGGGATTCACAAGAAGCTTTAAGGAGCATGCCACATTGGTCATTTATCTTCTAATAATAATTCTAAAAAAAAAAAAAAAACCACAATTAGAAAAAAAGAAAAAGAAAAGTACTTTCACATAATATTTCGATTGATATAAATGTAAAAAAATTTTGAATCAAAACAAACTATACCTTAGGTAGGTTCAATTCCACCCGTTTTTCTTAATGACAAATTCATAGAGTGACAAAGGTTTTTGAGGCTGAATTTTCAACAGTATACACTATAAAGACCAAGTGTTCTATCTATTCTAGTATTCTACAATTTAAAAAAATATAGTATAAAGAATATAAAAATATTGGCATTTAACCGAAAGAAAATGAGGAACATAAATAAAAATTATAGACCAAGGGTTGGTTCAAGAAAGGAAAAATATAGAATAAAGAGCTTAAAAAACATGTATATACTTGATTTGTATGATTTAACACTATAGTATTCATTTAAGGTGGAGGTGGGATGAATTTCACGATACTTGGTATAAGTTTATCTGTTTTGTGGATTTACACTATATTTGTTGGGGTAAATTACACTTTGCCCTTCCACCAAAAAAAACAAAATTACACTTTGCCTCCAAAACTTGGGGCAAAATTGCAAATTTCCCAAACAACAGGGGCCAAACTGTAATTTCACAAACTATAGGGGCCAAAATGAAAATGTTTAGAAATTTAGGGACCCTATTGTAATTTCTGAAAACCTTAGGGACCAAATTGAAATTTTCCAAACTGTCAGGGGCCAGTATGAAATTTTAGAAAAATTCTGGGCCATTCCGTAATTTCCAAAATTCGTCAGACAATATTCCGTTACTACCAAGAATATTCCATCCTCGCGTCATCCACTGGTCATGCTGACGTCATCACTGCATCAGCCTCCATTTTTTTTTTTTGGTTTAAAAAAATAAACCGGAATCCCTTTGCCTTCCCAAGGGGCTCGAACACCAGACCAAGCCGTTGCTCCATTCACCTTTTCCACTACGCTACAGGAACCCCTGTGTGAAGTGGTTCCAACATATTATATTTGAACACTGTGGCTTTGGTGAACAGTGTCTGAGGGTGGTCCTCACTCACCATTTTTAGAGGGCGCGCAAGATCGGGTCCGGTGTTCTCTGGGACTTTGCTTTACATTTTTGGACTCCTCTCGTCGAGACCTTACTCCTTGTATGATCAAAACCTGATTTTGAGCAACTTGATTTCTGAACAGTTTCGAACAACACACTGTTTTTATTCCAAAAAGGTTTTAATATCACTTGTTGGGAATCCGAATTCCCGCCCAAGACCTTATAGAAATTATACCAAGCAGAAAAACACACCCACACTCAAGAGACACTATATTTAACGTGGTTCGGCCGCAATGCCTACGTCCACGGGAGAGTAGTCGGTTATCACTATAATAATGGAGAGATTACAGAAAGATTACAATAGAGGAGGAGCTCACACTCTACTCACTCACCCACTCACCTGTCTCCCTCGCTCACACCGAGAGAGACAGTCTCTCCGCCTCACATCCCTCACTCACTCTTGTTTGCTCTCTCTTACATTTCCCTTTGCTCTCTCTTCCTCTATTTATACACTGAGAATGGTGTAGAGCAGGCTGGCCTTGCACATGGCTAGTTGTTTTGCTGCATTGGCTTCACATGGAACACGTGGAGAATAGATCACCCTCACATGGAGTGATAGATATCCAACAATTAGCACTCATCAACAATATATATATACTAGTTCATGCCCGTGCTTGAAGGCACGGTGTAAATAATGTTGGTATCACATACTTTACAAAAATTAATTAAAATAAATCAATTCAAAATAGTTACAATTTCACTACTACAGAAATCAATTGTAATAAATTAATTCAAAATGACAACAATTCCATTGCAATATAAAACTTTACAAATCGAAATAGCAAATTACAGTTTTGGCAAACTTCATAATTAAAGTTTAAATAGCAAATTTATAATATAAAAATGTTGTGTACAACATAAACAAAGATATTTACGCCAAAATAACACATGTATAGTGAATTAAAATGAGGCAACCTTCAATGAAAGAATATGTCTAAATTAGTATTATAACTGAGTGAACATTTTGGTACAAAAGAGTAACTATCCTAGCTTTGAAAAAATAAAAAATAAAAAATAAAAAAGAAGAAAAATTAATCATCCAATTTAGAATGAAAGAGCCAACCATCAACACGCATAGAAAAATAACACAATCCCAACATTTGTAAGGTGAATTAGTCACGTGTAACAAAAATTCACTTTAAAAAATCAATTAAAAGAAATCATAACAGGAACAATCATATCAAAATACCTTTGAAAAACAAATAAACCAATAACTATGAATTAACAGGAATTAAACATATGATCAACCACCTTTCAATTTAGTTCCCAAGTCTCTTGATTAGGGTATATCATAACTTGTGAGTTCACCTGTTGTTATTTAATGAATATGAATTGCTAAGTATAACTCTTCTTTCTTTTCCTTTTCCAATTGAACATGAAGAATTTAACAATTTGGATAATACATGAAAACAAATGAAAATAAATAATTACATTTAATTTGGAATCCCATTACAGGTAGGCTCATGACAAAAATCTTTGCCCAATTAGTTATTATACAACAATTTACTCAAAATTCTCACTATCACTGTTTTTCTTCAATATACTCGTCACACCAAAAGAATGCGTAATGAAAAACCCAATAAAAAAATTTAAATACAAAGATGTTATCTTCTGTATTATCATGGACGATTGCCACTTTTATACACCTGAAATTTGAAGGAAAAAACAAATTTAAAAGTCAAAGTCAAAATATATCACTCTAATTGAGTCCCAAGGATTCACAAAAAAAAAACAATTTATGTTAATGATGAGAAAAGATCGAACAATTTATGTGTAATAAAGTTTTATATTTAGGTAGTGCCTAATGAAACAATTAAAAGGCTTTTTTAAATTCAACAGTTAGAAGGCTTAACCATACAGTGAAAATTACCACCACCTCAATAAGATAAAAAACTGGAATGATTGAAGAGATCGTACTTAAGTGCTCAAAGTTGTGATCTAAAACATTCCCTAAAAAAACTTGAATGTGGTTTTTTATTTTTTATTTTTTTTAATTTTATAAACTTGGAGTGTCATAGGCACATGTGGTTCTTTTACGATGAAATGTTGTTCTTTTACAATGAAATCATGAAACTATCATATTTATACCCAAAAGACAATATAAGTTGATTTTCCTATTGCCTAACGCTATCAATTTAACTGAATTGAATCAATCTGACAAAGACATGAGTTGTTACACATTGGTCTCCTATGCATTTTGTTAGTTTCTTTAGACCAAGAATCCAACTATCTAATTCAAGCAATTAATCAAAACCACACACAAAATAATATAAAATTCTAAACCTGCCAATATCAATAATATAAAATTTAAGCTAAAGATGCACTGTTTTATATCAATATCAATAACATGCCAATCAATAATACCAAGAACAAAAAGAGATTAGATTTCACAATAAACACAGTTAAATCATTACACTATGAAAAAAATAGAATTTGAAAGTAGACTAACAAATAGAAGAATTCTCTGTTAAACCAACTAATAATGATGAAATTATAAACAACCAATTAGAGGATTCTATGTAAATAAGAAGACTTTTGTTAATGAGATTAATCAAAGATTGAAACACCACAGACTTGTAGTGAAGAAATAATTCATTTAACAGTGCTATAAGTAGATTGGGTTTAAATAACAATGGGCTGTACAATGACTATTTGATTACTTAATTGTGCCATAAGTTAAGTACAATAGGCTATTTCTTGCTCACTATAATTTTAATTTTTAACAGTCAAATAAAAACATAAGATCACAGAACATTACTTTTCATGTTAAAAAAGGAAACCCAATTCATACATTTATCAAAATCACCCAAATCATTTATCAAAACAGTAATCAGGTGACTTCAATCTCATTTATGCTTTATTTGGTTCACTGGAATGAGATGAGATGAAATGAAATGGTTATTCCTTACACTTCAAGCTGATAAGTTAGTTTGGTCTACCACAAAATCAGGTGACTTTCCAAGATTGCCACTATAGAATAAATATATTATACATATGTGTATATGTACATAACCTGATTAGAATAATAAATATTGTAAATTTAAGTAATAATAAAAAAGTCCCATCAAGAATAAAAACAGAGCTTCCTTGGCCAGGGAAAAAAAATAAAAAACATGAAAGAGAATGTGCTCATACTTCACCATTCAAAAATCCATGCATAGCACAATCCTAGTGAAACATAACATGTCAGGGAAAGATAACTTGTTTATGGGTAAATGTTAGCACCAATTTACATAACATGTTTGTGGGTAAATGTCATAACACAATCCTAATGCATAATTAACATCAATTCAAAAATCATAAGGAAAGAGAATGTTAGCACCAATTCAAAAATCTATGCATAACACTTGTTTGTGGGTAAATTTTAGCAACAATTTACAAAATTCATCCATGTCATAATGGGTATAATTAACCACTAATTAGGGAAAGATCCATGTAAGAATGATATTGATAGTCAAATTAAACAAAACAGTATAGCAATTTATGTGTGTTACAGAGATAATAAACATGAAAACAATATTTCTAATTAGCCCCCAATACTGACACATCAATGCTAATTGCAGGTATTTCTACAGAGGCCTATTAAATGCTCAGATATGGAAAAATCTGAGCATTTAAAATCTTTAGGTTCTTTTTCTTAAGGCCCAAGACACTAAATACTGGCCAGGGAAAAAGAATAAAAGACATGAAAGAGAATGTGCTCAGACTTCACCATTCAACAATCCACAAATGGTGATCTAATAAAAAACGTGATCTAATCAAAAACCCATAAATGAAACCAGATCAATAGTAGAAAATGCTAGAAAAGTTATGATGAAATTCAATCAATGGTGGCAAGTACTCCAAAACCAAATTTCAGTCATCACCACAACATCTCACACCTTCAATTCAACTTAAAAAAATAACAATTTTTTATTTTGAATTCCACACAAACTGAATCCAAAACCAAACCACTATAAAAATTAAAAATTAAAAAGGAAATTGAGATATAGTTGAGAGAGAGAGGAAGTGAATCAACAACTATTAACAACTCTATTGAAACTCTATTCAAAATCACTTAATAACAAAGGTTACATGCAAAAACAAAATTAAATGTCCCAAATGAACAATACTCAACAAAACAGCCCTATCCACAAAAAATTTTAGTTCAAACTTCCCAATTTCATTTGATTATTCAAGTAAAAATGATAAAATTTACAATGAAATCATGAAACTGTCCTATTTATACCCAAAAGACAATATATATTCATTTTACTATTACCCAATACTATTAATTTAACTGAATTGAATCAATCTAACAAAGATATGAGCTATTGCACTTTGTTTTCCTATGCATTTTGTTAGTTTCTTTAGACCAAGAATCAAACCATCTAATTCAAGCAATCAATCAAAACCACATACATATGCAGATGCTAAACTAATAATATAAAATTTAAGTTAAAGATGCACTGTTTTATGTCAATATCAATAACCTACCAATCAATAATACCAAGAATAAATAGAGATTAGATTCCACAATGAACATAGTTAAAATAGAATTTGCAAATCAAATTGAAAGCAGGCTAACAAATAGAAGGCTTCTCTGTTAAACCAACTAATAATGATGAAATTCTAAACAACCAATTAGAGGATTCTATGTAAATAAGAAGACTTTTGTTAATGAGATTAATCAAAAATTAAACTAGATGATGTTACAAATCCAAATAATTAAGTTATGAAATTCAAAACCAATTAACTGGAAAAAAAATTTCAAATATTAATCATTAATACAACTTCTATAAGTCAATAAAAACTTGAAATTAAGTCATGAATTTGAATTTGAATAAAAACTTGAAATTAATCATTAATCATGAATTTGAAATCTTAGTAAATAAAAACTCAAACTCAACTTCTATAAGTATAAAACAAATGAATTTACCTTTTATATCTATAACTCATACCTCAACTTGAAATTGTTTCCATTGGTAAAGTTTCGAATTCTATGGAAATTGAATACATTTGTACTAATTAAGAAAAGCAAAATTGTATTTAGATATAACTGAGATAGGTGGTGGGAGTGAGTGGGAATCATTCCATTATGAATCTTCAACCTAAAACAAAATCCAAACACACATGGGCTGAACTGGAAGTGTATGATGAGATTACAAATGTACATTAAATATTGGGGGGGGGGGAAATAAAGGTGAGAAAAGTTCAAATGAAAACCTCTTTGTACAATAATGCAATAACAACATACTAAAAACCCCCAAAATCCAGTACTAATATACCAATAAAAGCACGAAACAACAACCCATTTACATGAAAAATATATCTAAAAATCTAAGTTTGGGTGCTCACAACGAAAAAGTTATTGAACCCATTGATCTTGAGAGAGAGAGAGAGAGAGAGAATCACCGCAAATCAACTATGTAGAGCATGTGTTGGTCTTCAAAATCAAAGAATCATGGAAGTAAACAATTATTGAAATCAACTTCCAAACTGCCCATAATAGCTATAATGGCTCATAACTCTATATAAGCAAAGGAAATCAGACCAAAGCCAATGGATTTTAAGTGAAAACAAAGCAATACCACAACAAATTATAAAACAGAAACCCCAATGAATTTTAATTGCCTTGAAAAATTAGACTTTCACTTGGGTTTAAAGTTCTATGTATGGTGGCGAGGATCATCACTTATATTTGAACAAACTTGCATGTGCTCAAATCATTAGAATGTTATTATTACCTTTACTTTGCAGAACAGAGCACCCAACAAACCCAACAAACCCATAATTTATTTGTTTAAGGTTTCAATCTCGTTCTTTGAATATATATATATATATTTTAATGCATTCTCTTGGCTAAAAATTGATTTATCATGTATTGATTTCTTATTTATTAGGGGAAATTAATAATGTGCACTCTTAAATGGATGCACATCATATTAATAAAGTTTTTTTATTTGTCAAAAAAAAAAAAGAAAAAAAGAAAAGGATGCACATTATAAGATAGTTATGAATTTTTATGATGAAGATTGCCAATGTTTGTGGTGTGTGTTAAAGTCAATTTGTGTGTGTGTAAATTCCATTGAAACATTTTATCAAACACTTAATAAGCAAGGAAGATAGAATGGTTATCGAACATTTTAGTAACAACCAAACGATAGTAATGGCACAACAAACATTCAATAGAGTAAATCAATACAATAGTCCCACAAATTCCTACTAAATCAAAGTAAATGGGTTTCGTGGAACCCAACCAACTCTTCATATATGTGTGTATATATACATAGATAATATATATGTGAGAGGGACATTTATGAGTCGGAAGTGGGCCGAGATAAAAGCCATGCAAGTTGAAGGACCAAGGGCGTGTTGGGCCGAGATAGCTTAGGATTTGCCCGGAGTTGGGGTTGCTCAACCCGTGGCCAAACTACTTGCACCGGTGGTGACCGTGCAGCTTGAGTTGCTTGGCCAGAAGGCATACACCTTTGGCTCGGCAGGGAAGCTCGTGCCTGAAGCTCGGCAGGAAAGCCTTTGGTTGATCGGCGTGACCTTTCTACAGCTCGACTTCGCCGGAATGCAGTTGAGCACGATAGAGATGGAGCTCGGCTATTGCTACACTTGGGCATGAAGTGCAGCCTGGATGTCGGCGGCCGTGATGTTGTACCTCGGTTGCCGAGCTCCCAGCAGAGTGGGCTGACAGTTGGGTTAGGTGATGTACAGCAAGATTTGTGCTGACGGATGGGATAGTAGTACCACGTGTCGAGAGAGCACTGAGGGTAGATTTGGGGCGCAGAAGGTATATAAGCATGTCTGCGTCCCCCATGCTTGGGGCAGAAAAACATTTGGTGAGACAAACACTCAACACTCTTCTCTTTCTCCCTCTCTATCCTTGTGTATGTGTCTAACTTGATCGTCGGAGGGGTTTTCCGGCCACACACTGCCGGGTAGCTCACCGCCGTTATGTTTGCAGGTCGATCGGACTGGTAGAAGCTTGGAAGAAAGGAGTGCGGGCTTGCCTGAATATTTACTCCCCGTACAATTGGCGCCGTCTGTGGGAAACTTTGCAGACAAAACCTTGTCTTCCAGGCTCGTCTGATTACCATCCATGGCGAACAACGAAGAGATTCCGCTGTCCGCCGTCGACGGAGTTACCCCGGAGTCGGGTAGATGGAGAGAAGGACATCCCACCATCATTCCTCCGATGGCAGACCTGGAGACTTCTCTAGGAGGACACTCAAGAGACATGCGGGATAAGCGCGGAAGAAGTTATGGTCATTTACGTAGTCCAGACGGTCATCGGCGGCGGAGAGAATTACATGCCAAACGTCTGGAGCACAAGCCAAGGGACTAGGACGCCGTCATCCGGCGAATGGCGGTGGAGATGGAGAAGCTGAAGCGGCATGTCAAAGGGAAGGGTGTAGCTGGAGGGGGACCACAGTGAGCGCATCCAACCCCGCCGTTCAGGAAGTCAGAGTCAGCGGCACACTCCTTCCATTTCTATCACCAGAAGTTACAAGGTTGCAGATCCCGATGTGCATGTAGAGAAATCCAGCGCGCAAGATAGCACTTACCAGCCCTCACGTCCGGTGACGACGTCGAGGTGCTCCTATTCCGCTCGTTTAGAGGATTTGCGGGCAGTTTTAAAGGAACGGGCTCGCCGGCGGGAGGCTCAAAGGGTGCCGGCGTTCCAGCGGCTATCTTATGGGATTCATGCCAGCTCGGAGGTCAGAATGCCTCCACCCTGCCCAGCCGCGCCTCTCCTTGTAGACACAAACTTGGCGAGGCTGAATGCCACCCTATTCTCTGTGGATATAGAGACCGCACCGCTTCCGGCGGGCTTCCACCAGCCAAAGTTCATGCTCTATGACGGACAAACCGACCCGTATATGCATGTAAGTCATTTCCGACAGGTCATGGTCGGACATAGGCGAAATGATGCTCTTATGTGCTTAATCTTCCCGTCGAGTTTGGGCGAGCTGGGTTTGAAATGGTTCGAGAGGTTGCCGGAGGGGAGCATTGAAAGGTGGCAGCAGTTGGCCGAAACCTTTGTGACGTACTTCAAAACCAATACCAAAACACCAAAGGAAGTTGATCACCTCGTGAGTGTCAAGATGGAACCGAGCGACACATTGAAGGCATATAACTCCAGATATTAGAAGACCTTCAACGAGATCTTGGATTGCCCGGTCAACCTTGCAATCACACAATACAAGCGTGGTCTCCCGGTCAGACATAGACTGCGGGACTCGCTTACAATGCACCAACCGACATCCATGGGCCAACTAATGCAGTGCATCAATGAGCACATCCGAGTGGAGGATGATGCGTCAGCATCTACCGTGAAGACAACTCCGGTAGCAACAGACAAGCGATCGGCTGGCGAAGTGCACGTGGTCGGACAAGAGTCCAGCCGTTCAAATGACCGCACTGAGAAATCGGACCGTGGCTCGAATCGCAAAAACTGGGGTAGGGGACGTCGGAATGACCGGGATGACTACCCCTGGGATGACGTAGCCGATACAAACAAAAGGTTGAAAGAAAGGACGGACATCACCACGGTCTTTAAGATTCCAATCTATCGCATACTTAGTGAAATTCGTGACGAGGAGTATGTCCGGTTTCCTACTAAGTTAGGCGACAGACAGAAGGGCTTCAATCTGCGGTACCGTTGCACGTTTCACCGGGAGCGAGGCCATCGGACAGAGGATTGTTTGCCTTTGAGGCAACACTTGGAAGAGCTAGTCGCAGCCGGACACTTGGACCTTTACATTGATGGTGGCGTGAAGGCCAATCAAGCTCCGGTTGACCCGCGGGGACCGGATGACCGAGATGCGCCTCCCCAAGGGGTTATTAATGTCATCCATGGCATAGTGGAACTGACGCGTGTATGCGAGCTCCGAGGTATGATCAAGAAGGTAGAGCACATGAAGGAAGTTTTGTCGGTTCAACCTGCGATCAAGAGGGGGAAGACCGAAGAGAAAGATGTGATCAGTTTCTCCTCAAGAGACCTAGAGCGCATCCAGATGCCGCACAACGATGCCCTAGTGGTTACACTCCGCGTCAAAGAGTTTGATGTCAAACGGATCTTGATCGATCAGGGAAGCTCGGTCGAGATTATGTATTATGACGCCTTTAAACAGCTCAAACTCCAGGATACAAATCTGGCCCCGGCAACTTCGCCACTGGTTGGTTTCAACTCACAACCGGAGTGGCCTTTGGAAAAGATTATCCTGCCCGTCAAAGCGGGATCCGTGGTCAAACAAGTGGAGTTCTGGGTGTTGCATGTGCCATCCACTTACAATTTGATCCTTGGAAGGGGATGGCTTCACGCTATGCAAGCCATAGTGTCGACCTATCATTAGGTAATGGGATTCTCCTCAGTTTTGGGGGCAATCGAGGAGATTTGGGGTGATCAAGTTATGTCGAAGCAATGCTTCGTGGCGGTCAACGGGAGCCGAGCCGCCAAAGGATTCGTTCAAATGATTGAGGGACCGGAAGACTGGGGAGTCCTTGATGACGTGGGCACCAAGGCCGAGGATAAAGCTGTCGAGCAATTGGTGGAAGTGCGCATTGATATAGAGCGTCCGGACAAGTTCTTCTTGCTCGGCTCAAGCCTTATAGCCCAAGAGAGGACCGACATGGTTGAGTTTTTGATGGCCAACGTCGAAGTCTTCGCATGGTCACCTTAAGATATGCCCGGTCTCGATCCGAGTTTTATATGCCATTATCTCAATGTCTTCCCCGGAGCCAAGTCGGTCATTCAGCGAACAAGGAGATCGGCGCTGCATCACGCCGAGGTAGTTGCGGAGGAAGTGAAGAACTTGCTTGAGGCACGAGCAATTCAGGAAGTGCACTACCCCCGGTGGATTTCAAACACGGTCGTGGTGCCCAAGAAGAATGGGAAGTGGCGAGTTTGCGTTGACTACAAGACGGTCAACCGCGCTTGTTCGAAAGACAGCTTCCCTCTGCCTAGAATAGACCAGCTTGTGGACTTAATGGCTGGACATAACAGACTCAGTTTCTTGAACACCTACCGCGGCTACCATCAGATTGCCATGCATGGGCCCGACCGAGAGATCACCTCGTTTACAACCCCAAGGGGACTCTTCTGCTACTGAGTCATGCCTTTTGGTTTGAAGAACGCCGGGGCAACTTTTCAAAGGATGGTGACCAAGATGTTCGCTCCTCTGCTAGGCCGGACAATGGAGGCTTATATTGATGATATGGTGGTTAAGAGCCGGCATCAAGCAGACCATTTGTCCGATTTGGCCGAGATGTTCGCCATTCTCAAAAAGCACAAACTACGCTTGAATGCGTCTAAGTGTGCCTTCGGCGTGGGATCCAAAATTTTTTTGGGTTTCCTAGTCATGAACCGAGGTATCGAAATAGATCCTACACAAATCCGAGCCGTGCAAGAGTTAAAACAGCCCAGCTCGGCTAAGGATGTGCAGCATCTGGCCGGAATGGCCGCCGCGCTTAACCGATTTATAAACCGGTCATCAGATCGCTGCCACCCTTTCTTTCAAGCCTTGAAATCCAAGTTCTCATGGGATGAAGAGTGTGACTGGGCTTTGGCCGAGCTCAAGGAGTATTTGTCTTCGGCGCCGTTGTTGGTCACACCAGAGCCCGGAGAAGAACTCTACCTTTATCTGGCCGTATCGCAGCACGCAGTCAGTGCGGTGCTTGTCCAGTCGGAAGGAATCAAACATTTACCCATCTTCTACGTCAGCAAAACCTTGCTACCGGCAGAGTCGAGGTACTTGCCACTGGAAAAACTTGCGTTAGCTTTGATGATGGCTTCAAGGAAGTTGGCACACTATTTCCATGCCCATTCCATCATCGTCTTGACCGAGTTCCCTCCCAAAGCTTTGTTCGAACGGGCAGATTTCTCCGGTCGAATTCTTAAGTGGGCGGTCGAATTGGGACAGTTCGATGTGAAGTTCCAGCCGTGCACTGCCATTAAAGCCCAGACTTTGGCCCACTTCGTTGCTGAATTCTCACCTGGAACTCATCCGGTATGCCCGGTCGATATTGCCGTGGCAGATGAAGAGGTGAATGCAAGTTCGATCGAAATACCACAGCTCGACGGCATTGGCGACGCGGAACTTGCGCGCCCCGCCGAAGCACCTTCAGTTAATACGATACCACAGCCCGGTGATGCGATAACGGAGTTGGGTATCACTGCCCAACCCGCTTTGTCCGACACCACATCACCGAGGAGGGAAGAAATGGAACCGCTCAGCACAGAGCCTACGGCCGGCATAATACCGCAACCTGGCGATTCGCTGACGGACTTAGGCATTTCGGATCAACTTGCTGAGTCCGGTGCTGAATCACCAAGAGGGGCGGAAGTGGAACTGCTTAGTATGAGACCGGAAGCCGAACAACCGAGCAACCGTGATCCCATCAACGTTCAAGCTTCTCAGGACCCCTCAGAATGTTGGAAGCTCTTTGTCGGTGAAATATGGAAACTTTTTGTTGATAGAGCCTCGAACCGTCACGGTGCCGGGCTGGGTATAGTTCTAATTTCGCCAGACGAACTGACTATTGAACATTCTATCACCCTTGGCTTCCCAGCATCCAACAATGAGGCCGAGTACGAGGCGCTATTAGCCGGTCTAAAGAGCGTGCTTCAGATGCAAACATCCGAGCTAATGGTTTACAGTGATTCCCAGCTTGTGGTTAACCAAGTTTCTGGGGTTTACGAGGCAAAGGATGACAGAATGATGAAGTACCAAGCTCTGGTCAGAGACCACATCAAGCGATTTTAGGCGATCAGGGTCCAACAAATTGGCCGAGAAGATAACGGCCGAGCAGATGAGTTGGCCGGCCTTGCTTCTATGGTCGACAGCACATCTTCCAACCCTCTTTTGATTGAATTCCTCCCGAGGCCCAGTATTGAGGAACCGGGTAGACAGAAGTATTCTGCGTTGGGCTAGGTTTTTCATGGATGGACCCTATAATCCTCTTTCTCAGAGAACGGACCCTTCCAGCCAATAAGAAGGAAGCACATAAAGTGCGGGTGAAGTCTGAGTGATTTTGGCTCTCTCCATCAGGCGCTTTATATAAGAAATCTTTCACCGGTCCCTATCTAAAATGTGTGCACCCGAGCAGCGTGGAAGCCTTCATTTACGAAATTCACGAAGGCATCTGTGGCAGTCATATAGGGGGTAAGTCCTTGGCCTACCGAGCTATTTCGCAAGGCTGCTGGTGGCCGTGCATGCAAGCCGACGCCCAGAAATATGTTCGCAAGTGTAAGAAATGCCAGAAGTTTACCCACCAGATCCACCAGCCGACCAGGGAACTTCTTCCTCTCACCAGCCCTTGGCCCTTTGCGATGTGGAGGCTAGATATAGTGGGGCCGCTCCCAACAGCACCAAGCAACCAAAGTTCTTCATCGTGGCCACAGACTACTTCACCAAATGGGTTGAAGCAGAGCCTTTGGCAACAATCAAGGAGAAAGACGTGAAGCGGTTTGTTTGGCAGAACGTGGTCACGCGGTTTGGCGTCCCCAAAATTCTAAGCTCTGATAACGGCACCCAGTTTGATTGTTGCCTATTCAGAGGGTTTTGTGAAGATTTAAAGATTGAATTCTACAACTCTACTCCGGTTTACCTACAGTCCAATGGCCAAGCCAAGGTGTCGAACAAGATCATACTTGATGGGTTGAAGAAACGGCTGGAAAAGGCCAAGGGAAAGTGGGCTGAGGAACTCCCCAGTGTCCTTTGGGCATACCGAACAACCCCGCGGCGGTCTATTGGGGAAACTCCATTTGTTTTGGCTTATGGCATGGAGGCAGTCATACCTTTGGAAGTCGGCATGCCCACCCTCAGACGTGAAAGCTTTGAACCCGAGCTGAACGTCGAAGCCATTGCCCTTGAACTAGATCTTGTGGAAGAGCGTCGGAAAAAAGCTCTCATCCATGTGGCTGCCTACCAACAAGAGCTCTCAAGGAAATACAACAAAACGGTGCACCCCAGACCGTTCAAAGTAGGTGATTGGGTCTTGAGGAAAGTCATGTGCAATACCCTGGTGCCAGGTGAAGGCAAACTAGGGGCAAATTGGGAAGGACCCTACAAGATAATCGGTCTGGCGGGCAAAGGGGCATATCACCTGGAGGACTTGGATGGTAGAAGAATACCCCAGCCATGGAATGCAGCCAACCTCAAGCTATATTATTTCTAGCTTTAGCTTTCTTTTTGTGCAAAGGAATTTTTTGCCTTACACTTCATGTAATATTCATTTTTGTCAATATATAGAAGCGACTCATCTTTGCCTCAGCATTTTTAATGTTGTTTTGAGTTTTGAGATTCTCAACCGAGATGATTCACTCTGGTTGAAAGAGTTGATGTTTTGCTCAACTTGGGTATTCTTAACCGAGATGATTCACTCCGGTTGAAAGAGTTGATGTTTTGCTCAACTTTTGTATTCTCAACCGAGATGATTCACTCCGGTTGAAAGGGTTGATGTTTTGCTTAACCTAGGTATTCTCAGCCGAGATGATTCACTTCGGTTGAAAGGGTTGATGTTTTGCTCAACTTGGGTATTCTCAACCGAGATGATTCACTCCGGTTGAAAGAGTTGATGTTTTGCTCAACTTTTGTATTCTAAACCGAGATGATTCACCCTAGTTAAAAGAGTTGATGTTTTGCTCAACTTAGGTATTTTCAACCGAGATGATTTACTCCGGTTGAAAGGGTTGATGTTTTGTTCAACCTAGGTATTCTCAACCGAGATGATTTACCCCGGTTGAAAGAGTTGACGTGCTCAGCTGTATCTACTACCGAGATGCCTTTGCCTGTTAGTTAAGTTAAGCAAGATGGTTAATGTTGCCGAAGTATTTTGTCCGGTTGAGGTTACTCAGCCGACCATGCCAACACTTCAAGAAAATTGAGCTTTTTCATTGATGATAAAAATATGTACAAGAGGGGGGGCAGACAGCCCGGTTACATGTGCTGAGCAAAAAGAAAGAAAAACTAAGAAAACTACACTAAGGGGGAAAAGTTAGTGAATTCGTCGCCAGCTTCCTCCAGGTTGATCGGTGGGCTTTGACCTCGGACGCCGGTCGCAGTTTGGCCGGGCTGCTCCTACTCTTGGCAGCCCTCTCCCTCAGCATCTGCGTCGGCTGCTCCTTCAAGTCCTTCCTCGGTCTCAGCCTCCAACGCGCTGAAGACGTCGTTGGCATATGACGCGAGATAGGTCGGTAGGAAGACAGTTGGCGAAGAGGCAAACACATCGGTATCAGGACCTTGACCGAGCTGTTCGCAGGCAGACTTCCAACCCGCTTTGAAATAGATGTCTTGGGTGGCGAAGACCTGCTTCTTATAACTGTCCTCGGCCTTTTTAAAGCCGGCGTTGTTGGCGTCTTCGCACTCTTTCTCCTTTGACTCTTTGAGTGCGTTTAGCTCGACCTGGAGCTCATCCTATTTTTTCTCGGCGTCGCCAAGCTGGCCGAGCAACTTGGTGTTGTCAGCGTTGGCAATCTGCAGTGAAGACTTTGCTCGGCCGAGCTCAGTTTGAAGACTTTGGACTTGGCTGGCAGTGTCGTTTGCTTCTGTCGCAGTCAATGAATTCTCTCCATGACCAAGTGTTGCTTCTAGATAGCCTGCGAGAAGAAAGCTTGATCAGAAAAGAAACCGTGCAAACACTTATGGAAATTTAAGTATAAGTTGGGACTTACCCTGGTCATGGACTTCACTACGGATTTCATCAACTGGGTGTCTAGCACATAGTCGCTGCCAACTACGTCGCTCGGTAGAAGGAGTGCTTTTGAAAGGTCAAAGGCGAGCAGATGCTCTTTGTCGCCCTTGACGAAAGCGGTTGCCGGGATGTCTTTACCCCGGTGTTTGAGTTGGGGCCTTCATGCCGGTATTGGGTCGACGGTGATGGCAGGTTGCTCGGTGCTGAGCTCGGCAGAAGGGTCCGTACATGGTCTTTTGCCAGCGCGGCGTGTCTCTCCGCTGGCTTGACCGACAGCCAGAAAAGCCAAGGCAACCACGGCCCCACTGGATTGACCAGCAGCAGTTGGGCGGATTTGGATGCTCGGGATCTCGGTGGAAGTTGCTGTGAGTAGGTTCTTGATGCGGCTTCTCTATGCCATCTCTTTCGCCTCGATTAATCGGATTAGGGGCACGTCCGGTAGTGTTGGGTTTGGAGGAGGTAATGGAGCACGGAGAAAGTCTGTGACTTTACTCCGATGTGGAGCAGCGTACTGGTAGGTTGGGGTGTAGCCGAGCAGCTCGTTGCAATCCTAGTTGCTATAATGGAGCACGGCCCTGATGGCTTCTTCATTGGGATAGTGGTAGTTGGCTTGTAAGGCTTGGATTGCTGTAAAGGAAAGAAGAGAAGTGTTAAAATAAAGAATATGGAACAAAGGCAATCGACCGAGCAAGTTGGCACGACTTACATGTGGAACCGAAATTCTTGCTGATGAACCAGCCCGGTACGTCGGCTGTTTCATAGTTGCCGGACACCCAGAAAAAGTCGTCATCGTGTAAGTCCTTGTTTGGGGTGCCGGTCACTATCTTTTCTTTGCCCAGTCAAATTTTTAAGTAATAGGCGAGGCCGTCGCCCGTGTGCCCAAGTGTGTACTGTCGCAGTATCTCGGCTAAACCTAAGTTGGCCCCTAGCCGGTTATTTAGCTCGTGAATGCTGTTGATTATTCGGTAGGTGTTGGTTGATACTTGTGTGGGTGCTAGCCCGGTGCGGCGCAGGAATTTGGTCAGCAGAGGGTTGACCGGAAAGCGGAGGCCTCCCTCAATGATGGAAGGAACGGTGAAGGGGCACTGGTCTAATGTGCCCCAAGGGGTTGTCTCAATCTCTACGAGCTCCAGGTGAACATCTGTTGGGATGCCTTAATCTTCCCGGAATACGGCCAAGGCAGCCGGGGTGTTGACAAGGAAGCGGAAACGCCCCATGTGTAGCCGACTGGTTCAGCTCGGCAAGGTGGTTTGGCACAAACTGGTGTCTTGATGGCTGCTCGGTCGTTGAGAGCCTCGGTAATGGTTTGTGGTCCCCTTGGACTCTGCAGGAAAAGGATGGTAAGTGTAAGAGGGAGCGCGGTCGCGCAAAGCGAGCTTGACTTTAGCTCGATCACGCAGAGTGCCAAACCACCTCGGTCGTTAAGGCTAACCAAGGAGCTTGGTCACTCAAGCGGACCAGATGTTAGCCCGGTTGAATGGCCAAGTCATTTGGTTACCCTAGTTTCTACTAAGGTTGGGACAAACTACTTATTTGCTCGGTCCGAATGATTTTTTGGATCAAAGGAAGACCTGGAGCCCGGTCCGCCCCAGATCCTCAGTATTCATCGGAGAAAATAAAGAACAGCAAGGAGAGTGAAGGGTTAGGGACGGTTTTGGGTGCCTATGTCCTAAAACCTACGGATTTAGTGCCCTAATATGCGAAATGCCGACTGAAATAGCAAAAATGAGGTTCAAGGAACTTACCAGTTGAGGGCAGGGCCTACTTCTTCGAGTACAAATGCAAGGAATGGCGGGGACGAAGTTTTGCTGGGGGTGCTTGTGCTCTGAAACGTCGAAGGCTTGAAGAGAGGCAGTAGGAATGAAAGGAAGCAAAAAGTCGCCTAAATTCAAATATGAGGGGACGGTTGGGTTGGCTGCTTGAGGGACAATAAGATATTGACACGTGCTCCCATTAATGGCAGCGTCAGAGTTGAAGTGATAAGAAGGCCAGACGAGGCGTCGACCGAGTGAATCAAGGAGCCGAGCAAGAAAACTAGCTCGGTTGACCTCTTGCAAAACCGAAGATCGAGGAAGTGTTACCCCAGTCAGGATAAATAATCCCAGTCACGCTTGCGTGGACGGAATTAAGGGGCAATTGAGAGGGAGATTTATGAGCCGGAAGTGGGTCGAGATAAAAGCCGTGCAAGTTGAAGGACCAAGGGTGTATTGGGCCGAGATAGCTTAGGATTTGCCCGGAGTTGGGGCTGTTCGGCCTGTGGCTGAACTACTTGCACCGGTGGTGACCGTGTAGCTTGAGTTGCTTGGCCAGAAGGCATACACCTTTGGCTCGGCAGGGAAGCTTGTGCCCGAAGCTCGGTAGGAAAGCCTTTGGTTGATCGGCGTGACCTTTCTGGAGCTCGACTTCGCCAGAATGCAGTCGAGCACGATAGGGACGGAGCTCGGCTATTGCTACACTTGGGCATGAAGTGCAGCCTGGATGTCGGCGGTCGTGATATTGTACCCCGGTTGCCGAGCTCCCAGCAGAGTGGGCTGGCAGTTGGGTTAGGTAATGTGTAGCAAGATTTGTGCTGACGGATGGGATAGCAGTACCACGTGTCGAGAGAGCACAAAGGGTAGATTTGGGGTGCAGAAGGTATATAAGCATGTCTGCGTCCCCCATGCTTGGGGCAGAAAAACATTTGGTGAGATAAACACTCAACACCCTCCTCTCTCTCCCTGTATGTGTGTCTAACTTGATCGTCGGAGGGGTTTTCCGGCCATACACCGCCGGGTAGCTCACCGCCGTTGTGTTCGCAGGTTGATCGGACTAGTAGGAGCTTGGAAGAAAGGAGTGCGAGCTTGCCTGAATATTTGCTCCCCGTACACTATGTATAAGAAAAAACACAAAACTCATAAAAGTATACCTAAAATCCTACATGCATATAGAAAATTAAGAAAAAACAATACTCACAGTTTGATTTTGGGAATCGTTCTTTCTCTATTCCACTAATGATCGATTGATGGTCTATATGGCTTCAAAGAAAAAAAATAAAAAAAAATTGTAATTAATATATATACACACAATAATCTATTAAGAAAGAGATGAGAGTATTACCTTTACTTTGCAGAACAGAGCACCCAACAAACCCATAGTTTATTTGTTTAAGGTTTTAATCTTGTTCTTTGAATATATACATATATTTTTTAATGCATTCTCTTGGCTAAAAATTTGATTTATCATGTATTGATTTCTCATATATTAGGGGAAATTAACAATGTCCACTCTTAAAAGGATGCACATTATATTAAAGAAGTTTGTTTATTTGTCCAAAAAAAAAAAAAAAAAGAATAATATAGAATTGTTGGTTTTCTAAAATTGGAAATTAATATGTTTTGAGAAGTTGGTAAAAAGCTGGCTTTTGGCTTTTTACCAAGCTTTTTGGCTTTTTTGGAAGTGATTTGGGAAGTTGGTAAAAAACTGATTTTTTGCTTTTTAGTTTAATAGTTATTTATAGTGTCAAATCAAATTAAAATGACCATAATACCCTTACCCAACATAAGAGATTTATTTTTTAATATTTTTTTTATAGGCCCTAATTTGTAATTTTACGGCTACGTTTTTGGCACTTGCCAAATGGCTTTTCTGGCATTTTTGGCAGCCACGTTTTTGGAACCATGTTCCCAAAATGGCACAAAGTTTGAAATTATAATTCTATGCCGTAATTCTATGTCCACTCTATGCCGTATAATTCTATGTCCACTCTTAAAATAATATATAATTTGAAAACCAACAATTCTAGAATTTTGCTAACAATTGAAAACCAACAATTCTATACCAACATCAAACCAACAACTTAAGCCTAAACTTAGAAAACCCACAAATCCCTACTAAATCAAAGTAAGAAAAATAAAAATAAACAATATTCAAAAACCCAACAACTCTTCATATATGTGTGTATATATTATCTGTATAAGAAAAATAAACAAAAACCCATAAAAGTGCACCCAAAATTAAAGAAAAACAATACTCACAGAAAAAAAAACAAAGAAAAAAATGGATAAAAATTTGTAATCAATAAATAAAAAGTGCAACCAACTCTTCAATTGATGATCTCTGGGGCTTCAAAGAAAAAAAATAAAGGGATGAAAATAAAGAAACTCTTCAATTGATGATCTCTGTGGCTTCAATATATATATACACAAAGAAAACAAAGGGATGGTATGTGAAGCGCCAAAAAAATTTGGAGATAAACAAATAGAGTGAACCTCACCGATTTGTTGCCGCGATGACGCCGATCTAGCAAGGCTAGCACCCAACAAACTCTCTATCTGTGAAGTCGCCGATCTGCTCTTGAATGTGAGAGAGAGAGAAAGAGAGAGAGAGAGAAAGAGAGAGAGAGACAGAGATGGATGGAAGGGAAGAAGAGATCTGCTCTTGAATGAGATCTGCTCTTGAATCAAAATAAAGAAACTCTTCTCTTGAACACCATAGGATTGAATCACCATTGTGAATCTACCATTAAAATATAATCATTTCTTAGCTGTTGGATTGATTCAATCTAACGGTTCACATTTTGACATAGGGACAACAGTCCCATCAAAATTCAAAAACTACTCTTCCTTATTATATAGATATATTCTAAGCATATTCATGTTCACATGTTTGTACCATCACTTCTTTCTATAATTTGGCTTGTGTATTTTTATTTTTATTTTTTATACTTTTTTGGTAAATAGTGATACTTTTTAATTTTTTTAATAACTTTTTAACTTTTTATCTTTTATAAAATATATCAAACAAACACTATATGTATAAGAAGAGTCATTCTCAAAAAAAATATGTATATGTATTAAATAGTAACATTTTCGTTCCCTGCACATATTTGCCCTTTATTTTTCATTTGACATTGATTTTTTGGACTAAATTAGTCATAAAAAATATATAATAGGTTGAAAAAATTAATAAGGTAGATTATTATATTTAAATTATAATTTTTTTTCTTACAACTTTTTTTTTAAAAAATAACTTAAATAAATTTTTTAATCAAAACTAAAATAACTAAAAAATTAAAAAAAAAAAATTAACTAAAAACCAAACCGGAGCTTTGACTTTCACCCTCATTTGCTTAAGTGGAATTTCGCTTTGGAGACAGCCACGTGGGGCTGCCTCCCTTTGCTATCACCTGTCTTCTCTTGGGCAGGGAGGGCACTCACTTCATTTCTTTCATTTATTAACAATGTAGGCCTCTTTTGCCAAACAAGTTAAAAATAACAACAATACTAGAGGGTCATAATTTTTGGGGTCATAATAGTTTAAAATTATTAAGATAATATCGTTTTGGCATGTTTTATACCCAAAATGATATCGTTTTGACAGTTTTAAGTCATTGTGGCTACAAAATTATAGCCCTCAAACATTTCTTTAAAAATAATTTTTTTATTTTTTATTTTTTTAAATTATATTATTTCTTTATTTGTTTATACTTTTTTAATTTTTTTTTTTAAAAAAAAAACTAATTTTAACTTACTCCTCAAAACAATTCATAATTGTATGAATCATTCATTAATTTTTTTTTTTGTCACATGAAAACAAAAGAATTTTTTTTATGTTTTTTTACTAAAATGTTTAATAGGTTAAAGCAAAACATGTTACACAGAGATATAAGTCAGATTTTCTTTTCTACCTTTATAATATAAGGAAGTATATCGATGTTAAAAATATTTTACAACTAATTAATTTATTTCTTACCAAATTTTATCATTTTTAGTAAAAAATAAAATTAAGAGAATTTTATTTTTAATTATTTTTCATAATTTCTCACTTACTTATCCATTTATCTATCTTCTATATCTTATATTTATCTATCTATCTATCTATCTATCTTCTATACTATCATAAAATGAATATTTTTTAGTGATATCGTGAAGCCTTCTCTCTCCTTATGCTGTCAGCTGTAAAAAAAAAAATTTATTTAAAAAAAAAAATAATTTAGAAGAATGGGACTCAAACTTGTACACCTTTGTATACCATTGACGGTGTATTGAAGCCTAGATAGATGGGAGGAGTCAAATTTTGAGCATCAGACGTAGGGATAGTCATTCATCGGACTAAGTCGGTGCTACTTAATAAGAAGTTTTGTATCTATTTAAGCCTATTTGACCTAAATATTGGACCTATGTAATTAACCCAAGCCTAACTCTAAATAAATTATAATTTTCAAGTCCGTACATTGGGTCATATACATAAGCTATAAAAAAAAAAAATTTAAACATCTTAGTATCTGTTATTTTTTCATAAATAGACAAAGACATGCAACTAACCATTAAAGATTTAATACCATACTAATTAAAATGTTACAAAGTTTTTTAAACTAAACAAACCTTTAGTTTCATAAGTTCAAATTTTTTTAAATCAAACAATTAGTAGTACATCAAACTAAAAAAAAAAAATTCATAGTTTAAATTTCAAATTTCTTCAAACATTTTTGCGTGAATGTTTTCAACAAAACAACTATCTCTTGAACATCTTATAAATTACATGGACAACAATAAAAGAGTATATATATTTTCAATATATTATATTAATTAATTAATTAAATTAAATATGTAGCAAGCCAGGTCGAACCAGTCTGGGCTAAAAATATATAATTCTCAAACCCAACCCATTAATCAATCGGACTAAAAATATCAACTCAATCCAATCTTATGGACTAAAATAATATTTCCAAACCTTAAAAAAATAAGGTTGGACTAGGCAGGGCTAGCGGGTCGATGCCCACCCCTACTTAGACCTTAGACATTCTCTTACTACTTAAATGACACACAATATATAGTCAATATTTTATTTCATTTTTACTTATTTAAATTGCACACATGTCGCATGTGTCAACTGCTATAAACCAAATATGTAAAAAGAGTTTTTCTTTACATCATTTCTTATTATTTTTTCACCCAATCACACCACCAAACGGAGTGTAAATTATTTTTGTCAAAAGATATATGAAGTAATAATCATGAAAGAAAAATGCTAGGGTTATTAATACATTTATTAACAATTTTATTAACACACTCACAAGTTAACGTGGGTCTCATATTAAGGCTTCGTTTAGGAATAAATTATTTTAATAACTTTTAATTTTTTTTATAAAAAAACATACAGAAAAATAAAGAGAATAATATGACAATTTATAATAACTTTTTAACTTTTTAATTAAAATAATTACCCCCAAATAAGGCATAAGTGATGAAAGAACTTATCAAAATGAGGGTCTTAAAATGTGTTAATAACCGAGCATCGTTATCATGAAATGGATGCGCGTTTGGCTGAACCATTTTGGTTGTATGTTTATGATGATGTACGTTTGAGTAGCAGGTTGGTTGGTTCAAATATAGAAGTTTATGTTGTGTTTGACACTCCCAGTTGTTGGTTCACACCCTCATCATGTTTGATTTTGAATTTTCAAATAAAATTTTTAAATTTTTTATTTTTCATATTTTGTCACTTTTAATATTAAAAAAAACATATTTTGATCGATATTTTTTAATATTTTAAAGACATCTAAAAATAAGTAAAATATTTAAAAAAGTACTTAAAAATTAAAAAAAAAACACACACACAAATATACTGATGAATATTAAATAAAAATAAGCAAATGCTAACAGGTGTATTTTGAAAATTAAAAACAAAAATCTCTCAAATCAATTAAGAGTGATAAACTGGTGAAAATTAATGACTTGTGTTTTCTCCCTAGAAATTCAATACACAACCTCACCCTCTAAATTCATAACAAATTATTGTTTCTTTCGTTTAAGAAATGGGTTAACTTTTTGAATTTTTTGGCTATTTTAGCCTAGGGTTAAAAAGTTTGATTTGAGAAAGACTTTTATGCTTTCATAATGCATAGCTTTTATTATGATGTTTCTTTCTCCTTTCGGTGCTCTTCTCTATAAATGAGAATCGTCACTCTTGTAAACTACACGCTGAATATAACAAACACTTCATTTAGCCTCCGTTTGGGAAGTGGGTTGGCTTTTTGGCTTTTTGGCTATTTTAGCCTGGGCTATTTTAGCCTGGTTTGGGAAGGGCTTTTTGGCTTTTTGGCTTTTTTGGTTTTTTTTGTGAGAGAGGATTGTAATGATTATGGGTTGGATTTGATGTTTTGTTTTTTGTGGCTAAAATAGCCTATTTTGTTTTTTGTGGCTATTTTAGCCAAAAAAGCCCAAAAAAGCCAATCCCAAACAGAGGCTTAGTCTCTTTCTTTTTCTCTCTCTCTTTACCAATCTTACATGGTATTAGAACCCAGTTACACACTTTTGGCATTTTTCGTTTTTGGTGCTTAGTCTCGTATACAGTGGCACTACACCAAATAGCTCGAAATCACCTCACGCTTCCAACGGCACCACGCCTGTCACCAGAAACGCCGTCACGCGCCTCCACGCATCACCTTTGTGTTCGGCGCGTCTCAGCTTCCGCCGCCACTCGCGCATGCACCTTCACGTGCCCTCCGTTGCCTGCTCACATCAGCGTCTGACGTCAGCCTTGCTCATTCTTATACCGCGACTGCTGCTGTGCACCTCACGTGCATTGTTCCGCTATTGTACACCCGCATGTGCCAGTGTGCCCCCGTACGCCGCGCGTACGCCAGTCTGCTACGGTGCGCGCCCTTCCTGCTATTGTGCTCCTCACTACAACCTGTTATCGTGCGCCGCTGACATCATTTTTGCCTCTGCTGATGTCATCTCTGCATAACACACATTTCCTAGCTATTTTCGACCTTCCGGACTCACTGGTACACTCTGTTTTACCTAATTTTGCTCATATAGGTCCGTTCCTATTTATTTAGCCCTACTCAACTATTATTATGGATCGTCATGATGCCTCCCATCTAATTTTTGTTATTCTCAATGGTTCCAACTATGTTTTGTGGGCCCAAGTCATGTCTTCATTCCTTAAAGAAAAGAAGCTCTAGCACATTATCACTGGGGATGTGACCCAATCGGTGAAAGACACTAATGCGACTATTACTGCTACTGCTGCTACTGTTGTAACATATGAAGATCGACTTGAGGAATGGGATAGTAAGAACTACCAGATCATTACCTGGTTTTGAAATACCTCTGTTTCCTCTATCAGTCTTCAGTTTGGTCGTTTTCAGCTTGACTCTGTAACCACATCTGCAAAAGACATTTGGGATTTTTTGAAAGAACGATACCAGACTACTGGTCTTGCCCATCAACATTAACTTTAGAACCAACTTCACCACATGCGCCAAGAATCTAGTCAATCTATTAATGACTTTCTTTCTCAAATGTATTCTGTTTGGGACCAGCTTGCTTTCTCAGAACTAGCATGGCCTCACTAAGAAGATGCTTCTTTATTTACTACCTATCGTAATCAGCAACGGTTGGTTCATTTTCTCATGGCTCTTACTCCCTCTTTTGAGCCCGTGCGTGCCTCTCTTCTTCATCGCCTTCCGTTGCCCACTCTTGAACAAGCTATTTCTAAGCTGCTATCTGAGGAGACTTGTCTTGGTACTCTCCAAACTCATCATGTGGACTCTGTTCTTGCCACTCCTCAGTCCCGGCCATCATTTATCCAGTGGACCACTGCCTGTCTCTATTGTCAGAATCGGGGCCTTTCTTTAACATATCTCCTGGTCCATTGTCTCGTCAGATCCTACCGATACTACAACAAACTTGCTCCTGGTCATCTGCAACAGGATTGTTTTCGTAATCCATCCCGATCATCCTCCACTAGCCACTCCTCTCGCGGTGGTTCTTCCCGGGGGAGCTCTCATCGTTTCGAGAATCAATCTCATCGCACTGCTGTTGCTGCCTCTAAGGATTTCTCTGAGTCACCTACTTCTTCGACCTCTCTTTTTTCTCAAACTGATGTAGAGGCCATGTTCAAACAACTTCTCTCCACCTCTGGTACACCTCCTTCTACTGCTTTGTCTGTGATCCTAGGTAACTCTTCTTGGTATTTTGACTTTGCCTGTTGTAATCATATGACCTCCAGTTCTACTATATTTTCTTTCATATCTTCATCTACTCATATTCCCTCAATTCATACTGCTGATGGTTCTCTCATGTCTGTCCGTCATGTTGGTACTGTTTCCACATCTTCTTTATCTTTACCTCAAGTTTATTATATCCCTGCTCTCACCTTAAACCTTATTTCTATTGGTCAATTATGTGAGCTTGGTCTAACAGTCACATTTTCTGCTACTGATTGTTTGGTGTAAGACCCTCAGACGGAACAAACTATTGGGATCAGCCGTAAACACAGACGTCTCTATGAACTCATTCACTTTCATGTTCCTGACTCCCCTCAGATCGTTGCTCCTGCATCTGCTTCCTCATTTTCTCCTTTTCATCTTTAGCATTGTCGCTTAGGGCATATTTCTGTTAGTCGCTTAAAGTTTTTGGTTTCTAGTGGCCAATTGGGTCGTGTAATTCTAGATATTTTCGATTGTATACTTTGTCAACTTGCAAAATAACCTGCTTTATCATTCAATAAAAGTACTTCTGTTTCCCATGCACCTTTTGATCTTATACATTCGGATATTTGGGGCCCATCCCCTACTACTACTATGGAGGGATCTCATTATTTTGTTGTTTTCATTGATGATTTTTCCCGGTTTACTTGGCTTTTTCTCATGAAAACTTGGTCTGAGCTTAAACACCTTTATTATAGATTTGCCAAAATGGTCTACACCCAATTTTCAAAAACCATCAAACTTTTTCGCTCTGACAATGCTATGGAATATCGAGATCCCGATTTTCTTTCCTTTCTTCAGAGTTATGGTACACAGCCTCATCGTTCCTGTGCTGGCACGCCCCAACAAAATGGCAGTGTTGAAAGGAAACATCGGCATATTCTTGACACTACTTGCGCTTCCCTTCTCTCTTCTTCCTGCCCTGAAAACTTTTGGGGGGAAGCTACCCTTACTGTTGTATACACTATCAATTGTGCTCCTACCTCTGTAATCAATAATCAAACTCCCTTTGAATGTCCGCGTGGGACTCCCCCTCCATACACCAATCTTCGATTTTTTGGCTCTGCCTGCTTTGTTCTGCTTCAATCCCATGAACACACCAAGCTTGAACCTCGTTCTTATCTTTGCTGCTTTCTTGGGTATGGAATTGAACATAAAGACTTTCACTGTTGAGATCCTCTCTCTAAGCGTCTTCGTATCTCCCGACATGTCGTTTTTTGGGAGCACAAAATGTTTTCCTCCCTATCCTCCTTTCACTTACCCGCACTTTCCACTAATGTCCTGTTTACTAATCCTTCCATAGATCTCTTCTCTGATGACTTTGATACAGGTTCCTCCTTCATCGAGATGCCCTTGTTGACTTCTGATTCCATCCAGACTGCTCCCCCTGAAGGCCCACCTCTCATTGCGCCACCTCGTTCTTCTCCTCCTTCTCCATTGGCTCTTCCTCCCATCAATCCTCCTACGGGTCGATCACACCGGTTAACTCAACCACCTATCCATCTTCGTGATTATATTGTTGGGTCTACTGCCTTTTCTACTTATGAACCTACCTTCTATCATGAGGCTTGTACTAATCCTCTTTGGCAACAAGCTATGACTAATGAAGTCCAAGCTTTGGACAAAACTCATACTTGGGATCTTGTTGATCTTCCTTCTAGCAAGACTGCGATTGGCTGCAAATGGGTTTACAAAATCAAGACTCATTCTGATGGCTCTATTGAACGCTACAAAGCTCGTCTTGTTGCCAAGGGTTTCAACCAAGAATATAGTATTGATTATGAGGAGACCTTCTCCTCTGTTGCTCGGCTTACCTCTGTTCGCAGTTTGCTTGCTGTTGCTGCTGCTCAACACTGGGAGCTCTTTCAGATGGATGTCAAAATGCTTTCCTCAATAGTAATCTTTTTGAGGAGGTCTACATGCAACCTCCACCTGGGTCTACTTTTCCACCTCATAAGGTTTGCAAACTACAGCGTGCCCTCTATGGCCTCAAGCAAGCACCCTGCGCTTGGTTTGCTAAGTTTAGTTCTACCATTCATGACTTCAGATTCACCTCTAGCTCCTATGACTCTGCTTTATTTATACGGACTACTCCTCGTGGTACCACTCTTCTCCTTCTTTATGTGGATGAAATGATTATCACTGGTAATGATGCAGCAGGTATTTTCCACCTAAAACATTTTCTCCACCGTCAGTTTGAGATAAAGGACCTCGGCACTCTAAACTACTTCTTAGGCCTTGAAGTCTCCCATGATTCTACTGGTTCCTATTTGTCCCAGGCCAAATATGCATCTGATCTTTAGGCCCGTGCTAGTCTTACTGATTGCAAAACTACCTCTACTCCAGCTGAGCCTCAGCTTCGTCTCATTCCTCTCGATGGGGATCTCCTTTCATATGCTACTCTTTATCTCCAACTCGTCGGTAGTCTTGTCTATCTCACCGTGACTCGTCCTAACGTTGCCTATATTGTTCACATTGTTAGTCAGTACATGTCGGCTCCTCGCACTCCCCATTATACTATTCTACTCCGTATCCTTCGCTACCTCAAAGGCACTCTGTTCCATGGCCTCCACTACTCTGCTTCCTCCTCTCTTGAATTGTGTGCTTTTTCTGATGCTGATTGGGCTGGGGATCCTACGGATCGACGCTCCACCACGGGTTTCTGTTTCTTCTTAGGGGATTCTCTTCTTACTTGGCGTAGCAAGAAACAATCCTTTACTGCCCGCTCTAGTACCGAAGCTGAATACCGAGCTCTTGTTGATATTACTCAGGAAGTTCTTTGGCTTCACTGGCTCCTTGCTGATATGGGTGTTTCTTCTTCTGGCACTACCTCTCTCTATTGTGACAATCAGAGTGCCATTCAAATTGCTCACAATGATGTTTTTCATGATCGCACCAAGCATATTGAGATTGATTGTCATTTGATTCGACATCATGTTGCACGTGGTACTGTTCATCTTCTCCCTATTGCTTCTGCCGATCAACCTGTTGATATTTTCACCAAGGCTCATCCTCCTAGGCACTTCAGTGATCTTGTTTCCAAACTCAACTTGGTGGATGCCTACCCTCCTTGAGTTTGCAGGGGGCTGTTAGTATATATAATATACATTAGATATATGTTGTAAAGGAATACATTAGACATATGCTGTAAAGGGAACAACACTAACACACACTTTCATTATTATGCTTTCATAGTGGATAGCTTTCATTATGATGCTCTTTCTCCTTTCGGTGCTCTTCTCTATAAATGAGAATCATCAATCTTGTAAACTACACACTCCATTCAGTCTCTCTCTACCAATCTTACAATGTTCACAGTTAATTGCTTTTCGTTTATAGAATGCATTAAAAAGGCTTATGTTTGATTTAGGTAAAAACAAAAATAAAAAACATATTTGGTGCACGCATTGTTTTGAAAATAAATGCGGGGGTGGTCGGAGGTGGTGGCCAAAAGGGGTTGTCGACAGCCCGAGATGGTTTCCAGTGGGAGGTGGTTGCCCACCACAGGAAGTGAAGGCTTGAAGAGGTCATATGTGACAGTGACCGGAGGAAGTCATCAATGATGGTGGCTGGATATGACGACCGGTGGTGGTGATGAGCACTAAGTGGTGACCGAAGGGAGCAGGAGAAGCAAGGAGTGTATTTGATTTCTAAACCGAGTGTAACCAATTACAATTTTTTAAAACAAAAATAAACAACAAACAAGTTTTTGTTTATAGTTTTTGTACGGGCACGAAATATTCTTCCCGTATAATCCTGTTGATCAAGTCTGTGCTCCTCCGTACGTCGTCGCTTTACTCCCTGAAAACACAAACGTGAGCTAGCCGTCTGGTGTGTGCCGGATACCTCTCCGATGCCTAAGTCAGCAAAATAGACAAATAGACAAAAAGCTCTGTGTGTTCAGGAATCAAAGTTGTGTTACCTCTCTATAGATGATGTTATGGGCTTTTATAGGTTCCGCGTGGCACAATCCAAGTAGGCCTTTTACTCCTCCATATAGAGTCCTCCTAGGAATCACATTCTTGAAAGATAATGCTTATCCTTCAATACCCCCCTCACTGCTTAAACCAAGTGAGATGGTTTTACTATAGTTGGATGTCAATACGACCGAGCTAACATGACCATGTTAAAGCCGCAGACTAGACTGAGCTCCAGCTAGCTTGGTTCTTTCTTTTACTGCATGTACCTCGGTTTGACATACTCTAACTGTGGTGTTTACTTACTACCGTGCTAACCATAGTAAACCCCCGACCAAGCTAACGATAGCTAGGTCCACCGCAAGAAGCCCAAATACTTTGGTTCTGAATACCATGACCGAGATAACTACCTTTACTCCGTCTAGTGACTTTAATCACACTTGGACCGTGGTAACACTTGCCAATCCCTTTTCATACTTGGACCGAACTAACTATGGCGCGCTAAGATCGTGCTAACCAAAGCGAGGTCCACCATGAGAAGCCATCATATCTTGGCTCCAAATACTACGCCCAAGCTAACTATGGCGCGCTACGACCGCGGTGACCGTCATTACACTTGGACAGAGCTAACACTTGCGATCCACTTGCTAAGCTCTTTTTACCTCGGCTGACACCTTTACCTCGGCTGACCCTTTACCGCAGCTGATATCTTTACCTCGGCTAACATTGCGGTCAACCAAGTTACTTCGACTCTTCTCTCTGTTTGACTACCTTGCTTGGTAGCTCGGCCATAGCGTTGACCGCCACTAGGAAGTAGCTAAGTCCCGTAGCTAGGTCCCGTGGCTAGGTCTCATAGCTAGGCCGCGTAGCTAGGTCCAATAACTTGGTCCCGTAGCTAGGTCTTGTAGCTCGGTCTCGTAGCTAGGTCCTGTAGCTAGGTCCAACAGCTTGGTTTTGTAGCTAGGTTCTATAGCTAGGTCCCGTAGATAGGTCCTATAAACATCTTTGACCGCCACTCCAACCTAGCTCGGTCCAATTTGGCTACACAAATTATCCTCTCAATTGCCCCTTAATTCCATCTGCGTTGCATGATTTGGGATTACCTGTTAACAGCCGAGCTAAAAACTTCAATCCTTCAACCGAGCAATAACTTGGGGTGAAACCAACTCTCTGACTTAGTCAAAACCGAACTAAGAATGCCGCACCATAAGCTTCAACCGAGCCACGAATCCCTCATTCCACTTAGCCGAGAGAGGACTCCATTTATTTCGCATTTGTTACTTTTAGTACGGTCCAACGATCCGTGCTTAATATTTTTCTTTTTCACTTTGCAGATTGACTAGGTTGGCCAGGCACACCTTTGCATGCTCAACCGTGATACTGAAAAGGCCCAACGAAAGACAACCGAACTTCAGACCGAAATCGTCTGCCTTACCGAGCTAGTCAAATAAGCGGAAGCAGATAAGCAAAAGGCCCTAGTCGAACGGAAAGACAAGTACCTATATCTGGCAATGTGAGGCTGCCAAAGACCTCTTCTTCAAGTGTAATTGGAAAGCAGCTGTGGCGCAACTCGGTCATAGCCAAGAGACCGTGGTCTTCCTAAACCCTCCTCCATATTTTATACTGAGCTCCATGGTGGATTATGCAAATGCCATTCAGCAAAAATTTCTTCAAGCTGAGGAAGATGATGTATCCTAAGAGCCTGATAACAACGCCCAGCTCGGTCGCCAGTCCATCTCTCCAACTCCAGTGGTCTCTATCCCCCTTGCCTGTTGTGTTTGATGCAGTGTCTTCGATCGAGCTCAACCAAAGTGTGCTTGCCATAACCGAGCTACCTTTAGATGAAGCCAGGGTTAAATTGGACGCCAATTTAGATGACCTCTTTGCATGACCATGTACTTTCTTTTCTTTGGATGCTAACTTTGGAAGCTTTTGTAACCGGGCTATGGCCCCTCCTTTTGTAATGCACTTTTGGAATGAAATCTTCAGTTTGGAATGAAATCTTCCATTTTCTCATCTTTCTGTTCGGTTTATACCTGTATCCATTATTCAACTATAATTTGTATGAAGTATAACAATTGCTTTCCGAGATACTAATCTCGATCTCAACCTTGCAATCTACTTTTACCTGCCAACCACTCTTTAGCCTAGATCCTTATCTCGGCTGAAGAGTACCAAAAGTTGGTTATTCCAGCCAACCACTCTTCAGCCTAGATCCTTATCTCGGCTTAGGAGAGCTAAATGTTGGTTATTCCGGCCAACATAGAGCTAAGCGTTTGGTTATTCCTGCCAAACTTCTTGATTGCCCCCCAAGTCGGGCAAAGACTTGCTAGTCAAACCTGCCAACTTCCTGCAGCCTAGATATCCTTATCTCGGCTTAGGAGAGCTAAATGTTGGTTATCCTGGCCAACATAGAGCTAAGCGTTTGGTTATTCCTGCCAAACTTTTTGATTGCCCCCCAAGTCGGGCAAAGACTTGTTGGTCAAACCTGCCAACTTCCTGCAGCCTAGATATCCTTATCTCAGCTTAGGAGAGCTAAATGTTGGTTATTCCGACCAACATAGAGCTAAGCGTTTGGTTATTCCTGCCAAACTTCTTGATTGCCCCCCAAGTCGGGCAAAGACTTGTTAGTCAAACCTGCCAACTTCCTGCAGCCTAGATATCCTTATCTCAGCTTAGGAGAGCTAAATGTTGGTTATTCTGGCCAATATAGAGCTAAACGTTTGGTTATTCCTGCCAAACTTCTTAATTGCCCCCCAAGTCGGGCAAAGACTTGTTGGTCAAACCTGCCAACTTCCTGCAGTCTAGATATCCTTATCTCGGCTTAGGAGAGGTAAGTGTTGGTTTTTCCAGCCAACTCTGTTTTTAATGCCCCTAGCTCGCTAAAACAACTTTTACAAAAGAAAACAATATATGCTGAAAAGGAAACTACTTGTTTTATTGAGGAAAAGAAAAGTTACAAGTACTCTATAGGAAAGCTAAAAATAAAATAACTTGAGATTGGTAGTGTTCCACAGCTTGGGGATAACCTTGCTATTTTCATCTTCCAAGTGGTATGCCCCATTTCCTGCTAATCAACCACTTCGTATGGTCCTTCCCATTTGGGCCCTAGTCTTGCCATCTCCGGATGCCAAAGTGTTTCCCATTACTTTGCGCAGCACCCAATCTCCAATCTTAAATTGTCTTTTATTCAGCTGCCTTGCCAACATCTGTGAACAGCTCCTTACTCTCGAGTTTTTCCACCAGCTGTACATATCCTTTAGAAACGCGGCTGCCATTTGCTGTGACGAAGCATTGTTTGGACATAATTTGGTCTCCAAAGACCTCTTTAATTACCCTGGCTTCGTTGGGGAACCGCAATACTTGATGGTAGGTTGAAGCTACCGATCGCATGGCGTGCAACCATGTCCTTCCCAATATTATGTTGTAAGAGGAAGGGACTTTCAATACCCAGAATTCCACTTGTTTTGTCATGGTTCCTGCCTTGACTGGAAGGATTATCTTGCCCACTGGCCACTCTGGCATTGAGTTGAATCCGATCAGGGGAGATGTTGTAGGTGCCAAGTCTTTGTCCTCCAGTTTCAATTGTTTGAAGGTTTCGTAATACATTATCTCACATGAGCTTCCTTGGTCGGTCAAAATCCATTTGATGTTGAAATTCTTGACGCATAGAGTGACGACCAGTGCATCATTGTGAGGGCAGTATATCCTTGCTAAGTCTTTGTCCGAAAAAGATATGACATTTGTGGGTTCTGTTCTCCCCTTTTTGACAGTAGGTTGTGCACTTAGTACCTCCTTTAAGTGTTCAGCCTTTTTGATCATCCCCCTGAGCGCACATACTCGCTCAGGTTCGAATACTCCATGTATTATGTTTATTACGCCTTGAGGTGGAGCATCGACCGGCATCCCGTTTGGGTTGCTGTGGTTCTGGGGGGCTAGTTGTGTCCCTTCTTCTATGTATTGGTCCAGGTGCCCGGCTGCCACTAACTCCTCCAAATGCTGCCTTAATGGTGTGCAATTTTCAGTGTGGTGCCCCTTTTCATCATGGAAGGTGCACCACGACCTCTCGTCATAGTCTCTTTGCGCTTCTCCCAGTTTAGCAGGCCATCGGACGAAAGGTTCATTGCAAATCTCGCTGAGAATCCGATAGATCGATTTTTGAACACCGTAGTAATGGCAGTACGGGCTCTCAACCTCCTTTTGTCTTGGTCCTCTCTGTTGTCCCGCCTGCCTCGCCCGTTTTTGCTTGGACGTTCTACCGCGTTGACTTTTACCGTAGTTTTTTTATTTGGTATTGCGGTTGTGCCAGATTTTGCTTTAGCGCGGTTGCCATCTTCCTTCACGCGAATATGCTGGTGTACTCTTTCCATCAAGGCTTTCATCGTATGGGGTGGCGTCATGGTGATTGAGTCCCTCAACTTGTTTCCGACTAGAAGACCTCTTTTGTATTGTGCGATGGCGAGATTGGTGGGGCAATCCCCAATCTGGTTGAAGGTCTCCCAGTAGGGACTATTGTAGGATCTTAACATCTCCTTGTCGCCCATGTCAATTGAGAGAAGCTGGTCGATCTCTACTGGCGTTTTGGTGTTTGTTCTGAACCTTGTTATGAACGCCTCTGCCAACTGTGCCCAGGAGGCGATGCTGCCTTCTGGTAGCCTTTTGAACCAGGTTAAACCTAGGTCGCCAAGGCTAGATGGGAATAGGATGCACATTAAAGCTTCGTTTTGCTGGTATACAGCCATAACCTGGCGAAAGTGGCTCAAGTGTGAGTAGGGGTCCGTCTTCTCTTTATAAGTGGTGAATTTGGGCTGAGGGAAGCCAGAAGGTATGGGCGCGTTCTTAATTGCTGGAACGAACGGCGAGGTCTGCAGCCTTGCTAACGCTTTGTCCGTTGGTTCGTAAGCAGGGCGCAGTATTGGCATTCCTACCTCGACGATTCTATGCGTCCGAGGAGCCAATCGCCGAAGGGCTGAGACTCTGCGGGCCCTGGTATCCTCCTTCCATCGCGCCCTTTCCTCAAGCACAGTCCGCAAGTCAGATGGCCTGGGTAACTCCGTCTGCTTGGATACTGTCTGGTGCGTGCGCGAGGGCCGATGAATGCTTTCCTCAGTATATGACCTCTCAGTTCTCGGTCTCTCAGACCTGGGGTAATGAGTCCTGGAAGTCCTTGTTTGGGTATCGCCTATTCTAAGGCTTCTACTCTCTACTTACGATGACGTGGTATGCCTACCACGATCTTCCGAGTGGCGAGGGGGCGTCTTGCTTTTGCGCCCCTCTCCTGTCGCCACCCATTTTCCTTTCATCTGGCGCTTCATTGATTCCATGTCCGCCGCCATCCTTCGTATAAACTCGTCCTGCTCCTTGACGCGATCCTCTAGAGCTTGAGGGTCGATCCTTCGCCTTTGTCTGTCAAGACTTAGTGAGCGAGAGCGGCGGGGGCTGTTAGTCCGCCTCCTCCCCCTTGCATCCCTCCGGGGGTTCTGCCGCTGTGGCTCCAAATCCGCCATGGGAGGGATGGTGGGCAAACCTTCGCACCTTCCACCCCCCTCTGGGGTTTGTCCGTCGATGGCGGACTGTGGCAAATCTTCATTGTGCGCCATTGCTTTTGATTAGCGAGTTTAACTGGATCAAGAGGTTTTGTTCTTGTCTGATATTTTCCACAAACGGCGTCAATTGTATGGGCACGAAATATTCTTCCCGTATAATCCTGTTGATCAAGTCTGCGCTCCTCCATACGTCGTCGCTTTACTCCCTGAAAACACAAACGTGAGCTAGCCGGCAGGTGTGTATCGGATACCTCTCCGATGCCTAAGTCAACAAAATAGACAAATAGACAAAAAAACTCTGTGTGTTCGGGAATCAAAGTTGTGTTACCTTTCTATAGGTGATGTTATGGGCTTTTATAGGTTCCGCGTGACACAATCCAAGTAGGACTCTTACTCCTCCATATAGAGTCCTCCTAGGAATCACATTCCTGAAAGATAATGCTTGTCTTTCAACACTCCCCTCACTGCTTAAACCAAGTGAGATGGTTTTACCACGGTTGGATGTCAATACGACCGAGCTAACATGACCATGCTAAAGCCACAGACTGGACTGAGCTCCAGCTAGCTTGGTTCTTTCTTTCACTGCGTGTACCTCGGTTTGACATACTCTAACTGTGGTGTTCACTTATTACCGTGCTAACCATAGTAAACCCCCGACCAAGTTAACGATAGCTAGGTCCACCGCAAGAAGCCCAAATGGTTCTGAATACCATGACCGAGATAACTACCTTTACTCCGTCTAGTGACTTTAATCACACTTGGACCGTGGTAACACTTGCCAATCCCTTTTCATACTTGGACCGAACTAACTATGGCGCGCTAAGACCGCGCTAACCAAAGCGAGGTCCACCATGAGAAGCCATCATATCTTGGCTCCAAATACTACGACCAAGCTAACTATGGCGCGCTACGACCGTAGTGACCGTCATTACACTTGGATAGAGCTAACACTTGCGATCCATTTGCTAAGCTCTTTTTACCTCGGCTGACCCTTTACTTCGGCTGATATCTTTACCTCGGCTAACATTGCGGTCAACCAAGTTACTTCGACTCTTCTCTCCGTTTGACTACCTTGCTTGGTAGCTTGGCCATAGCGTTGACCGCCACTAGGAAGTAGCTAAGTCCCGTAGCTAGGTCCCGTGGCTAGGTCTCATAGCTAGGCCACGTAGCTAGATCCAATAACTTGGTCCCGTAGCTAGGTCTTGTAGCTCGGTCTCGTAGCTAGGTCCAACAGCTTGGTTCTGTAGTTAGGTCCCGTAGCTAAGTCCTGTAGATAGGTTCCATAGCTAAGTCCCGTAGATAGGTCCTATAAACATCTTTGACCGCCACTCCAACCTAGCTCGGCCCAATTTAGCTACACAAATCACCCTCTCAGTTTTCAAAACTTTTATAAACATAAACAAAAAAAATTGTAAACATAAATGTTATCAAACAGGTTAGTATTTTTGCTTACCGAGTTAGCTGCCATAAATCCCTAAAACAACACCCCCCCCCCCCCGCGCGACTATTCTTGGGAGTAATCTCTGCAATATACACAACTGCCTGTTTGGAAATGCAAGTCGCATCATGCTTTACATGGGTTATTCTCAGTAAATCAAATATGACAATAGTCACCATGCTTACCGCATATTGAAGAATCCCCAATCCAAATCCCATTGATAATCTTCCAAGGTCAAGTGACCAAGCACCCTTGCAAAAGCCATCAAACATTTTTTTTATATATATATATACTAGTAACGGTTGCACATGTTACGCGCGTGCAATTTATATCTAAATTTTTGGTGGTTTGCCGAATGAGATAAGGGTTGGTTTTGAAAACTGATTTGCAATTATTTACTGGATGTGAGATGTTGATTCATTCAATTAGCAATTTTATGGTTCATTTTTGGAAATCAAAATTGTGTTACAAAACTTCAAAAGTCTTTATGAATTGTGTGTGGTTTTCTATATACAAGAAGGCTATGCACACACACGAGACGGTTGTAATCGTCATCCGGGAAAATAAAACTAAATGTAGATGGAAGCGAAAAATATGATATATACATATATATAGATCAACCTAATTGCAAATAAAAAGCAGAAATGAAAGTAAAAATGCTTTGACTTGATTTGGATTGTGAAATTCGCTTAATTTATTTCATACAATGTTTTGATCCAGTAAGGAACATCCAATACATATAGTATCAGACAAGAATAAAATCAATTACATTGTAATGAACCCCCAATGTCCCACTTCAATGATCTTCAAATTTTAGCAAGGTCAATATCAGGTCTCTATGTATGTGCAACAAATTATAAGTTAATTAAATTTAAAAAAAAAAAAAAATCAATTGCACTCCATTTGTTTTGGTGAAAAACTTTTGGAAAATGCTAGGAACTCCAAATATTTTATCAACATTTTTACCAAATGTCTTGCATAGGTATTACTCAAAACATTTTTCACATTTTCTAACATTTGGTAATGACCAAAAATGATAGTCAACGGAAAACATTTTTCATTGACTACAGAAAACAAGCTTTTTCCTAATTAAACTCTTACCAATGGCACCACACACCACCACCACCATTATCACAACTTCTAGTATATTAATTTTAAGGTCTCAACCGAATATTGAAAAATGTTTTATGAAAAATATTTTCTGCCAAAACAAACAAAGCCTTAGATTTCATTCTTTTTTCTTCTTCTTGTTATTCTTCTTTTTTTTTTTTTTCTTCTTCTTTTTTTTTTTTTTTTTTTTTTGAGAAGCAACAAAATAAATTTTATTAATAAGGAGAAAAGCAATAACAAAGGGAGGACAAGATGTACTCAAACAAAGATTCATTCCTTTTTGTTCAAAGAAATATTAATGGTCCTTTTGATGTGTAAGAGGATGTCTGAAAATGGGATGTACATTTGCAGCATTAAATAGTTAAATTTTGGGATAAAGATAGTGAAAAAACCTCGGCCAATAGTATTGCAAGCCACCCCACAGTGACAGATATGTCACTGAACCACATTGCCTGCATTACCAAATCAACACGAATTGAGAAAAATCAAACAGATATGATTGAGATTAAAATGAAAATGTCAAACTAGACCTAAAGATATCCAAAGCATAAGCAAAAAAACTTACACCTCTCCGGCCAATGAGATCTGCTATTTTGCCACTTACAATTGCTCCTAACATTCCTCCAACTGTCATTATTGAAGCAAAAACCGAATACTGCACAATGATAAGGAGATAAATTGAACAAGATCGGGCCAACATAGAAATGAAAAGCACTTCACACTCTGTTGTAGGGGCGTAATACACTTCGGCCCGGTTGGGTTTGAGAAAAAATTTAACAGAACTCTTCAGTCTTGTTGGTTGAGGAGCCAGAACCGACCACATGCTACGGTTGAATTGTATCAATTTTTGGTTTAGTGTAAATGGGGGATTCACAAGAAGCTTTAAGGAGCATGCCACATTGGTCATTTATCTTCTAATAATAATTCTAAAAAAAAAAAAAAAACCACAATTAGAAAAAAAGAAAAAGAAAAGTACTTTCACATAATATTTCGATTGATATAAATGTAAAAAAAATTTGAATCAAAACAAACTATACCTTAGGTAGGTTCAATTCCACCCGTTTTTCTTAATGACAAATTCATAGAGTGACAAAGGTTTTTGAGGCTGAATTTTCAACACTATACACTATAAAGACCAAGTGTTCTATCTATTCTAGTATTCTACAATTTAAAAAAATATAGTATAAAGAATATAAAAATATTGACATTTAACAGAAAGAAAATGAGGAAAATAAATAAAAATTATAGACCAAGGGTTGGTTCAAGAAAGGAAAAATATAGAATAAAGAGCTTAAAAAACATATATATACTTGATTTGTATGATTTAACACTATAGTATTCATTTAAGGTGGAGGTGGGATGAATTTCACGATACTTGGTATAAGTTTATCTGTTTTGTGGATTTACACTATATTTGTTGGGGTAAATTACACTTTGCCCTTCCACCAAAAAAAACAAAATTACACTTTGCCTCCTTTATATTTGGTTAGTTTCCTACTTTGGCTTTTAAAGTTTATTTTTTCTCACTTTGACCCTTTATGTTTCAAATTTTTCCCGGGTAAATTACACTTTGCCTCTTTTATGTTTGGCCATTTTCTTACTTTGGCCCTCAAAGTTTATTTTTTCCCACTTTGGCCCTTCATGTTTCAAGTTTTTCCCAGTGTACTCCTAAAGCTTACTTCTGTTAAAAATTAAACAAAAAATAACACATTAACAGTCACATAGCATAAAATTTTTTTGTTATATATAACTCACACTTGTAGCACAAACTCAAACCTCAATATAATAATATATTTTTTATGTTATGTGACAATTATCGTGTCATTTTCTATATAATTTTGAATAGAATTTAATTTTAAGAGTAAACTGGAAAAAACTTGAAATATAAAGGGCCAAAGTGAAAAAAAATAAACTTTGAGAGCCAAAGTGAGAAAGTGGCCAAACATAAAGGGGGCAAAGTGTAATTTATTCAAAAATATATTATTATATTGAGATTTGAGTTTGCGTTAGAAGTGTGAATTATATATAATAAAATATTTTTATACCACGTGACTGTCAATGACTCATTTTCTATGTAATTTTTCACATAAGTTAGCTTTAAGAGAAAACTAAGAAAAACTTGAAACATAAAGGGCCACTGTGGAAAAAAAATTAACTTTAAAAGTCAAGGTCAAAAATGAGACAAACATAAAAGGGCAAAGTGTAATTTGTCCATATTTGTTGTCAAACCTGATTTCATGAATAGGCATTATTTAGTCTAGTATTCCCCAAAAAATCACCAATTTTTCCCTAAACGCCATGCTAAAAGTATAAAACAACATAACTATTTTGAATGTTTCTTTCACTCTAACCTTTTCAAGCAATCAAAAATTTGAAGATAAAAAGTTGAAGAAAAGTTGCAATGACTTGGGGTTATGTAAAATTACTAACATGCCGTCTGCAAACCGCAATTTACACGCCAAAGTACAACTCCCAGAGGTACTACTACTGACCTCTGTAGAAGAAAGGCCAAGATCTTCCATAATGCCAGACTCGGCAGGAGATGAATATCCACCCTACAAAGCAATCATAAATTACATATATATATATAATTGAGTGTCCGGCTACCTTCCACACATCTTGACTAATTGTAGAACCCTAAAGTTAACTACCGGGAAACTTCCAGCACCCGTCAAACTCGAGACCTTGGATTTTTTGGGGATACATTTTTTTAGCTTATATATGGTTGTTGCTCAACTGTACTCCATGAAATTAGGTGGCAAATTATTTTACGAGTTCGTAAGATTTAAAGAAAAACAAGCTAATTAATTGTGTATTTGTTTATAATATCTATATTGCTCATTAAAATACAAAAGAAAAATAATTCCACGCATTTCCCTATATCACTTTAATTAATTTTCTTTTTCTCATTCCACAATCCAAACATAGGGTTAGTAAGAAGTAACAAGACTAGAAGGAAAAAACAATCATGGAACAGAATTAAACAACAATTAGTATGGTGTTAGAGCGGTGCTACATGCACCAATTAGTATACTAATTAATATACCAAATTATTATTGGTCCCCCTCATTATACGAATTACAAATATTAAAAATATCTTAAATTATGTTATATCATCAATTGGTACACCAATGTACTAATTGGTACACCAATGCACTAATTGGTGCATGTAGTATTAGTCATATTGCTAAGCACCACCATTAAATAAATGAGAAGAATGATTAAAAACCCTGGGTTCGCCACAATAAAATTCACCATAACTATTTGGGGGAAAGGGAAGGAGAAGGGTTAGCTCTGCATACGCACTTTCCTCCGATCCAACTCAGTCACCATTGCTAAGCATCTCTCTCTCTCTCTCGAACTCAGCCCACCATATTCTTCATCGGAGTCAACCTCATCAATCTCTCTCATCTCTCTTCCTTCACCCTCTCGGCAAGCCTCCATCCTCAACCATATGAGATGGGGTTTAATTAATTTTTTTCTTTTAAATGAAATTTCACTTTTCAACTCTAAATTATTAAAAAAATTTATGGTCCAGTTAGTTTAGTTTTACAATTATAATTTAAGTGTGGAGTTGTGTTTTGAGTTTTTAGTTTTGAATTATGATTTGAAAAGATAAAATTTGTTTCATTATGAGTTTTGAAAATAGTTTTGAGATGATTTGTATTTTTTTTTTTTTTTGATGGATTAATATATAGAATGTGAGAAGACAGATAAGAGAGAAAAAGTGATTGATTAATTAATTAATAATAATTAAAAAGTATAGTTTTGAAAGTAATTTTGCATTGTATTTTAAAATTTTATTTGGTTATAAATTTTGATTCAAATTATGATTTAAAAATAGAATTGAGTTTTGAAAATTAAGTCAAATTATACCTTATTCTATTCATAAACTATTAAGGGAAAATATAAAAAAAAAAAAAAACCAAATACAAAAAATTAATTATAAATTTATGAAAGTATTACCTTCATTTGCAGAATCTAATACATAAATAACTTGTATTTTCATAATTTTATAATTATTTTTTCAACTCCCCATTTTTTCAATATTTCCCCAATTGTAAATTGGAGGATTTTTTTTTTAAAAAAAAATTTAACTATTATAACAAAATGAATTCTAAATTTTTTATTTTTTATTTAAATTTAAAGTTTTAATTTATTTTCAATTTAAACTACAAGTATGTTTCTTCCATCGAATAAAAAGGGCAAAAAAAAAAACGTAAAAATATTTTAATTATTAAATTCAATAGTTAAAATTAACATAAATAAATATAAAATTCCTAAAATGTCTTTTTCCATTCAATTTATATTGTGTTTGGAGTATGAATTTGAGTAGGAGTTTGGAAAAGGAAAATAAAAAATTTGTGTGAAATGTAACTTTATTTAATTCACATTTTACTTTCTTTTTTTTTTTTTTGCAAATCTCTATCCAAATTCATGCCTCCAAACACATCCTTGATGACTAAAATACTTTCTTTTTTTGTTGTTGTTAGTTTTACTTAATAGAAATAGGTATATTATTTAATTGAAAACAAATCAAAATTTATGACTTAAATTAACAAAATTAAAAATTCAATATTTATTTTGTTACTAAGGTCAAACTTTAATTTTATTTTTATTTTTTTTTTTGAGCAAATTACACTTTATTCCTCTCAACTATCATCATTTTTCACTTTACCTCATTAAATTAAAAATTTATACAATGTACTTCCTTCATCTTTGGAAAGTTTTCAATCTAACCCTTGTGTCTCTATCTTGTCAACAAAATTGACGGAAATAGTGTATATAAACATGTCATTTTATGACAGATTTTTAAAAATTATTTGCGTCATAAATATAACATATGCATATTATATGCACTTTTTCCGTCAATTTTATTTGGAGTAAAGTGTAATTTCTTTTTATTAATTTTATTTATTTAGGTCTTAAAATCTTTTAATCTTAATTCATATAGTTGGATTGGAGATATTAAGCTACACTTATATTTAGATGAAACACTTTGTTGGTGTTTTGAGACAATTTTATCTTCAATGCTAAATGATTTTTATATATCTAAATTAACCTTCTTCGTGTCTTAATGTATGTGTATTATTGCTCTCTTATTCTATAATTATTCATAAATCATTTATAATTGTATATATAACTACAATATATTTGAAACACACAAATGAGAGTGTAAACACCTAGTACATACAAAGAGAGAGGAAGAGTGTGTCTAAACTGAGCAATGACTTGAGAGGCAGCTCGAAGTGGCAAGCATACATATTTTTTATGCATTTTTCTTTTACACCTAGCACACTTCAAAGTGTATTAATTTTCAAATTTAAGTACATAAGCTTTGTTTGGCATCTATTAAAATAACACATGTTATTTTAACATATTATTTTATTTGAGTTATATCATTTTTTTATCAAATCAATTAAGTCTAAATTTATATTTCATATTTTTTCGTGAAAAATTAAAAATATATTAATTTTATACTTCCCAAACAACCCCTAAATTATTACGCCAAAGCCAGCGATGGCGTCTCAAGAAACCCTCTCTCAAGAAACTCTCTCTCTAAACAACGGTAACAGTGGCCAATCTATCGAGGAGGAGGATCACCTGGTGCGCAGCACCAAAAAGGTCAAGAGCTCTACAATTGTTGAGGGAGATCAACTGATGGAGGACATCGTGGCACCATCTGAGGCTATCCAAGCAACCCAAGAAGTGGAAATGCTCCCCACACCATCTGAGGTACCCCAGAAGAAATCTTTCAAGCAAGCTCTCACAGCAACTAAACATAATGAAAAGGCCTTCGACAATGATTTGGATCGGCTGTCCACTGATGATGAATTCCTCACCGATGAAGAGGACAACGAGGCCCTATCGGAAGATGAACAAGCGCAAGACCTAGCTCCCATAATTCCCAGAATCAAACTACCCCCACGGCTGGTGAAATTGATCCGCAAACCTTGGAAGGATTGCCTCATAGTCCGGCTTTTGGGGAAAACGGTGGGGTTCAAGTTTCTTGTCAACAAATTGAAGAAAATTTGGGGCTTACAAGGAGATTTTGAAGCCACAGATCTGGGGCTTGGTTTTTTTCTTGTGAAATTTGAAATGTTAGCTGACTGCAACAGAGTTTATACTGAAGGGCCATGGATAATCATGGATCATTACTTAACTGTTCGTAGGTGGGAACACGATTTTAAGCCTTCGGAAGCTAAAGAAGTTGCTACAGCCCTTTGGGTTAGATTCCCACAACTACCCATTGAATATTACAATGAAAAAGTCCTCTATCATATCGCCAAGGTGATTGGAAAGCCGCTTAAAGTGGATCTAAATACAGCCATGTCTACCCGAGGTCGGTATGCCAGGGTATGTGTTGAAGTTGATCTTACAAAGTGTAGAAATTTAATGTATAAAGAAAAATAGAGAATTGTATAGATATTGATTGTATTATTGATTGATTGAATGTTATATATTACAAATGGTGAGGGGCTCCTTATATAGGAGATGTAGTGGAGTAGGTGGTGGTAGGTGTAGTAGGTGGAGTAGGTGATGGTAGGTTTTAACAGCCCCCGCAAACTCAAGGGGGATAGGAACTAACCAACTTGAGTTTGGAGAGAGTAACAAAACAAGAAAATAATCTGAAAAATAAAAAATGGATAGGAGACACTGTATGGTCGTGTCAGACCGTTGTAGAAGACTGTATGGTTATGGCAGACCGATGTAGAAGACACTGGCTCGTGTTGGACCGATGTAGAAGACAGTTTATGGGGTCATGTCGGACCGTTGTAGCAGACAATGTTGTGACAGTTGTTGTGACAGTTTACGGAGTCTTGCTGGACCCTTGTAGAAACTAACCGGAATCAATGTCGGGACAGTTTACAGAGTCTTGTCGGACCCATGAAGGAGCTAACCGGAATCAATGTCGGGATAGTTTACAGAGTCTTGTCGGACCCATGAAGGAGCTAACCGGAATCAATGTCAGGACAGTTTACAGAGTCTTGTCGGACCCATGAAGGAACTAACCAGAATCAATGTCGGGACAGTTTATGGGGTGATGTCGGACCATTGTAAAAGTCGCACCTTCAAAAGGTGTGCCCAATCTGTCAAAAGGCGTGACATCAAAAGGCGTGCCCAATCCATAAAAAGGTGTGCCGGACATTATAGCGAGGCGCGTGACTACCTTGGCTTGCGCGCCCGTTTTGTCGTCTGTCGGCAAGTGGCGCGCGATGTGCGGATCGGCCCTGGCTATTTAAACCAAGGTTAAGGCAGAGGCTGTGCAAACCAGTCTGAAACCTCTGAACTCTCGGAGAGCTTGTCTCTAAGAGCTACAAATCTTGAAACACTCTGTAAATACTCTGGATCCAACCCTTCTCTGAAAAACTCTGCGTTTTCGGAGAGAGAAACTTTGTAATACTCTGTAGCCCAGAAAATGGCTTCGTCTTCCCGTGGTCTGCTCACTCTCTTTCCCGACCTCAACGAGTCAACAAGAGAGATAACTGGTGCGGTGGCCAGTGAACCTCAACCAAACACCGCTGGTTTTGCTCCGTTGAACTTTCCGATGCGGTCTGTGGAGCAAAAAATGGCAGTGCAAACGGATATTGAAGCCAATCAGTATACATTGAAGTCATGTGTGGAAACCATGACTGCGGTCACAAACTTGTCGCACCGGCTGCAGAGTAGGACAAATGAGGTGCAGCAGTTAAACTCCCAGCTGGCTCTGCTCCAACGCATGTATAAGGATGCGCGAGCAGAGATAAGTGTGCTAAAGGCGGAAAATAAGGAGCTGAAGCGGAAGGCCACCGTTATGTTCCGATTTGGAGGTCCGCCATATGCTGTAGTGGAGGAGCAGGGTGGAGTGATCGTGCCCAGTGGAGTAGGAAACACGGAAGCAACACCGTCAAGGGCCGCCCAGGACGGAGGCAAGAAGAAAAGACCGGCGGAATAGGCGAAGAAGTGAGGTCGGTGGGTGGCCGTCGGCAGAAAAGAAAACAAATCTTTTGGTATTGTGTTTTGATTTGTTGTTGTTGTTTTTTTTTTTTTTTGTGTAAAATTGTGATCGGGGTTGATCCTTGAGATGAATAAAATATGGTTTGGTGTGCAGTTCGTCTGCTTCCTTTTTTTTTTTTTTTTTTGCACAGAAATAATAATGGAAAAAAAGATGAAAAATAAAGTGAAAGAGAAATAAAAAAAGAAAGAAATAATAAGAATATATGTGAAATCAAAACGAGAGAGTGAGGGAAAAAGGAGATTGGTTCACTTGGGTTCTTGGCCCACGGTTTTGTGAAAACCTGCAATGGTTTGTTTTTTTTTTTTTTATTTATTTTTAATGAAAAAAATAAATAAATAAAATAAATAAATAAATAAAATAAAATAAAATAAAGAAAGTGGAGCAACGTGGGTGAGGTGCAAAAGGTGAAGATTGAGTGTACAAAAGTGGACATGGTGGGAGCTTGAGGTAATATATTATAATAAATATATATATATATATATTAAAAGAAAAGAAAGTTGAGTGGGGTTGGTGTTGGTGATGATAATGTTTTGTGTGGAGAATATTTGAGAATGGAAAAGTGTAAATAATAATAATTAGAAAAGTGAATTGGGTGGCCCGAGGAGGGTGCAAGTTAGTGCTCTAAGAAGAATAAGAAAATGAATTGGGCTGCCTTTTGATTATTTTGTTGTTTAATAAATAAACCATGGTTGGATTGCTTTGATTGAAGCCATTGATGAGATGATCTGGATCAGCTAGAAGATTGACGCACCGAACAAGCCACCACTTGGGCCCATTGTCTCAACCTCGTCTTCACCGTCTGAGGATTATCACCGGGATCGAATATGGAGTGGTTACCAGCGGAAGACGACGGCGAGTCACACTCGGACGCCGTCGTGGAGGACTTCGAATTCTCATAAAACTGCTTATTAACAGTGTAATAGAGCCCTAAAGCAGGCAAAGTATCGGACAACCGTTGATCGATCTCCGGCGATTCGAACCCGAACCCTTGGTCAATACTCCGCCGTCTGCGGCTGTCGTGGTTGCCCTTCCGCCTCAGCCACGCCTCGTCGCGGTAGGCGTCGAGAGACCACGATTTCTGTCATCACAACCTGTTTGTCTTTCCTCTCCATCTTCGAAGAAAAACTGAAAACTTTCAGTTTTGATCTTCGTTCATAGATGGCGACCGAGAAGGATGAGATGTTCCCTATTCATAAAATCCACGATAACCTCATGCCGGTCGTGGTATATCACATGTCCAAACTCAAAATCTCTGAGGCAGACAAAAGTGTACGCAAATTCATTGACTGGATCAACAACGATCTGGTTGATGTCAATGGCGCTCTTCGTAGGCTCAAGGAGACAGAGCTACTTCTCAACGTTCAGATGAAGGAGTTAGTCTGTGTCTTGAATGATATCTCCAAAACCAAGGCTGGCGTGGATTCCATGAGATTGGAGTCTGAACAGTCCATTGGACAGCGCCAATTGAAAAAAGAAGTCTCTAAACTGGAAGCTATATGTATTGATAGAGATGACAGCGGAATAGGATGAGGTCCGGCGGGCGGCTAAGGTGAGGTTGCCGCCCGCCGGTGAAGCGAAAATATTAGGTTCTAAACTTGCTCTGATACCATGTAGAAATTTAATGTATAAAGAAAAATAGAGAATTGTATAGATATTGATTGTATTATTGATTGATTGAATGTTATATATTACAAATGGTGAGGGGCTCCTTATATAGGAGATATAGTGGAGTAGGTGGTAGTAGGTGGTGGTAGGTGGTGGTAGGTGTAGTAGGTGGAGTAAGTGATGGTAGGTTTTAACACAAAGCCTCTTGTATCTAGATTTGCTATTGGTAAATATTCGTATATAATAGAATATGAACATCTTCATTACTTTTGTTTTGCATGTGGTAAGATTGGCCACCCTAAAGAATACTGCAGCCTTAAACCTATTCCACTACCGTCTCCGGTACACCAAGGAGGGGTCAACACCAGCAGCACAGCAGTGCCCTCTGAGCAACTCCCAACGGCTAATACATCAAGCCACAAAGTTGTCCACCACCCTGGTGATGAAGCATAGTTTGGCCCATGGATGACTATTAATCGAAGAACTCGCAAGCCCACTCCTACTAACCATAACTCGGGGCCCATAATGCACAAGAAGCCTAATAATAGATTCAGCCCTCTCACTACTAAGCCCAGTAAAGAGGGAACCTCTGTGTTAACTAAAGGTAAGGAGATCCAAGCACCTCAGCCCTTAAACCCCCACCAAGCCTCTTCCAGTATTAATCCCTTACACTCCAACTCTGAGATTGCAACTTATCCCAATCAGTCTACTCCTTCTGCTTTACACCATACTATCGCTAGCTCTGACTTACTCCTCCAGGATAGCCATGTGAAGAGTTCGACTACTACAGAACCTAGTCCTATGCTACAACCTGTCACTGGGTCAGACAACCTGATGCATGAGTTGGCCACCACTACCACAACCACCTCCTGTCCTCCTACTCCTTTAACACCACACCCCCATTCTCCCCTAGAAGATCAAAATCCCACCCCCTCTCTAGTAAACACTAAACATAAAAAGAAACCACCAGACCCTAAACATGAGCCACAACATCACCAACGAAGAAATGGAGGTATTGGAAGTTCAGTTGTCCGAATTGACACACAGTGCAGTGGGCTCATACCTCGAACCCGCGAGCGAAGCAATTCACCAAGTAAGCATCGTCTGGTGGATAGACGAAATCAGGCTAAATTTAGAGCCTAGATGGATGAGCGCAGCTGGTCGACCTCTTCAAGCGACGCAAATGACAGTCCTGAGGTCAACGGCTCTAAGCCAGACACTCGTGCGTGATATGGGTGGTCTAAGTCCCTCAAAACCGTTACCTCACCTCCCCAACTGTCCATCTATGAATATCATGCTATGGAACTACTGCGGAGCCGGCAACAAAACCTTCAGAAGGAACTTCAGGGAGATCACCAGAACTCATAGACCAGAGGTGGTAGCCCTTTTTGAAACCAAAGTCTTGTTCAGTTCTATGGGGCTATTTTTCAACAACCTGGGATACACTGCTTCTACAATTGTAGATCTCGTGGGTCGTGTGGGAGGAATTTGGCTTCTCTGGAATCCTACACGTCTCCGTTACTGCTCATGTAGCAAACCACCAAGTGATTCAAGCCACAGTCAAAAGGCAGGACTATGAAGATTGGGTGTTAGGCGTGGTTTATGCGAGCCCCAACATCAGACTCTGACACAACCTATGGCAGGACTTGGAAGACACAGCCAGCTCTATGACCAAGCCTTGGCTCATTGCTGGTGATTTTAATGATATCAGTAGCCACCATGAAAGGCGGAGCTTCACCCAAACTGCTCAACAGAATCGTAGTCGCAGATTCTTAGACCAAATAAACCGCTGTGCTCTCATGAATCTTGGTTGCTCAGGGCCCAAATTCACCTGGACTAACAACAGAAAAGGCCTCTCCAACACTATGGAACGCTTGGATCGCGCCCTGTGCAATGCTAAATGGAACACCCTCTTTCCAGAAGGCACAGTCCGTAACCTGCCTCGGACCTACTCTGATCATTCTCCTCTCATTGTCTACACAGAAGGTATTTCTAAACTATCTCCTTGTAATCGTCCTTTTCGTTTTGAGGCAGCTTGGCTTTCACACCCCCAGTACAGAGAAGTGGTTTCTTCCTCGTGGAATCATAATCATTCTTTAAGTAATAATCTTTTGCATGTTGCTGATGATTGCCTTCATTGGAATAAGAAAATTTTTGGTAATATTTTTAAAAGGAAAAAGGCATCTCCTTTCTCACATTGAAGGAATTCAAAAAGCTCTTGCTAACCATTTCTCCCACAACCTGTTTTTACTTGAAAAAGACTTAATTAGTCAGTATAATAAAACCCTCTTGCAAGAGGAGGTCCTTTGGTTTCAAAAATCTAGGGTTAATTGGATTACTCAAGGTGAAAGTAACACCAGATATTTTCATGTGTCTACCATTTCTAAAAGGAAGAGGCTAAAAATTGATTCCCTACGGTCTGACACTGGGACCTGGATAATGGAAGCCCAAGCTGTCCAAGCTCGCATTAAAGCCTATTTTATAGATATGTTCCAAGCTACACCTGTTGCCAATCTTAGTCACTGGAACAATATTGCACCCCACACCATTTTGCCTGAAGAGAACCATAGGCTCTCTAAGGTCTTAACTAGTCATGAGATTTGGGAAGCCACTAAGCATATTAATGCTTTCAAAGCTCCTGGCAGAGATGGCTTCCAAGCCTTATTTTATCATAAATTTTGGGATATTATTGGTCAGAATGTTTGTGCCTTCGTTAAAAATTGTTACATTGAAAAGACTATACCCTCTGAAATCAATAAAACCCTCATTGCCCTTATTCCTAAGACTGATAACCCTGAAACTATTAAACAATTTCACCCCTTTAGCCTGTGTAATGTGTCTTACAAAATCATCACTAAAATCCTTGTTAATCGAATCAGACCCCTTCTTCATAATCTTATCAGTCCTAGCCAAAGCAGTTTTCTTCCTGGTCGCATTACTCATGATAACATCATTATAACCCAAGAGATAATCCATACCCTACACCATAGAAAAGGAAAACTGGGTGGCCTTATCCTTAAATTAGATCTTGAAAAAGCCTATGATAAGATTTCTTGGGCCTTTCTCCATGATACCCTTTATGAATTTAATTTGAATCATCACTGGATTGACCTTATTATGTCCTGTGTTTCTTCCGTTAGATTTTCTTTGTTATGGAATGGGGAAACCATGGATGAATTTACACCTGGCCGAGGCTTGAGACAGGGTGACCCTTTATCCCCCTACCTTTTCGTTCTCTGTATGGAACGCTTGTCCAATATGATTCATTGCAAAGTGGAGAAAAAGCAGTGGAAGGATCTTAAAGCAGCTAGAGAGGGCCCAACTATATCTCATCTTTTCTTCACGGATGACCTCCTCCTTTTTGCTCAAGCTGACCAGGCCAATTGTGAGACCATTATGAATACCATCAATGAATTCAGCCTCATATCTGGCCAGCAACTCAGTTTACATAAATCTAAAATGTTCATTTTTCCAAATGTGGACAGCAGAAAGGCTAAAGATCTGAGTCAGTTTTGTCGAATCGGCCTTACAAAAAATTTGGGCAAATATCTAGGAGTGCCCCTTCTCCATAGTAGAGTTCAAAAGGGTATGTATAATGATATTTTGGAGAAATTTCAAAAAAAACTCTCCACCTGGAAAGCCAATACCCTTTCCCTAGCTGGTCGGACTACTCTTATCCAATCAGTAACCTCAGCCATACCTTCTTATACCATGCAAACCAATAAATTCCCTCAGAGTGTATGTAATCAACTTGACAAACTCAACAAAAATTTCCTTTGGGGAGACCAAGTAACTAAGAAGAGAATCCATCTTGTTAACTGGAGACAAGTTTGCAGGAGTAAACAAGAGGGAGGCCTTGGCATCAAAAGAGCTGAGGACCAAAATCTAGCCCTTCTAACTAAGCTTGGTTGGAAATTAATAAGTGACAAGGAGTCTATCTGGTCTGTTGTCCTCCGAGGCAAGTATCTCCAAAAAGTTTCTTTGATGGATTGGCCTAGTAACAGATTGGCTTCTCATACTTGGAGAAGCATCGTCAAAACTAGGGACATTCTTAAAAAAGGTGTGAAGTGGTCGGTTGGTAACGGCAAGAATATATCCTTCTGGAATGATTGGTGGTATGGTGAGGCCACTATTGCTTCCCAATGCCCAGGTGATCATACATCTACCCATTTGAAAGTTGCTGATGTTATTAATGAAGATAGGTCCTGGAACATTGATACAGTTCCTGAGCTCATCCCACAATCTATCCTGCTTGACATATCGCAAATCCATCTGCCCCAATTTGTTGAAGTTCCAAATAACCCCCACTGGAAAGGAGCTCCTACTGGTAACTTTACTGTAAGTGCAGCCTATGACCTCTTAACACAGATGAAACATGATAGTGAGCATGTTAACTGGCAGTGGATCTGGAAACAAAAACTCCCACAAAAACTAAAGGGTTTTTGCTGGCTGCTCTTTCATGAGAGACTGTTGTCCAACCATCATAGAAAATCTAGAGGCCTGACAATGGAAGAAAGTTGTCCCAGGTGCAATTCAACTCAAGAAGACCTATGCCATATTTTTAAGGATTGCCCTAAAGCTAAGGAGGTTTGGCTAGCCATTAGAGACCATAGATGGCTTCAGACCAGTGAACATTAACCATGGAATCTGTGGCTCCAAACTAACCTGAAATGCAAGGAGAGAACAATTTACCAAATCCCTTGGGGTATGGTATTTTTATACACTATGTGGAAAATCTGGAAAGATAGAAACAATTTCATTTTCAGGCATGAAGACTGCACTGTGTATGAAGCTACTCGATATATTCAGCAACAAGCCATTGAAACTTATGAAGCTTTCCACTCTGATCACCTTACAGGTCAGTTTTTACACCATAAAACTAACTGGAATTTGCCTTTTGCAGGTACAATTAAACTTAACTCTGATGGATGCTCCAAGGGCAACCCTGGACCAGCTGGTTATGGAGGTCTATTCAGGGATGAGAGAGGAGCTTGGGTTCATGGCTATCATGGAAGACTGGAGGAAGCCACCAGTTTGGAAGCAGAACCTTGGGGAGTGTATAGGGGCCTCACTATCATCCTTGAGAAAGGAATGAGAGACATTGTTATTGAGACTGATTCTGTACAAATGGTCAAACTCCTTCATGAAGACTCTAGCCCAACTTTCCAGCATAGGGTCCTCCTTGAGGATTCTAAGTTCCTGCTGCAGAGGTGCAAATGCAACCATCCAACACATCCTCAGAGATGGAAACAAAGCTGCTGATGGTTTGGCTAATTTAGGGGTGACTCACCTAGAACCTTTTGTTTTTTTGAATGACCCACCTAGTGAGATTGCTAATCTGCTTGTTGAAGATATTCTAGGAACATCATCTGTGTATTCAAGGCTTCATGCCTTTTCTCTTTGTTCTCTAATTTCCTTTGAATCGAAAAAAGAAAAAAGAAAAAAAAAACCCTAAATTGACAAAAAAAAAATAGATATAAAATTAAAAATCTATCATGTTGATATTATGATATATATTGTGTGTATAAAACTATATTTGTGCAATACTTACAGCACAACCATAGGCAAATAAGCCGCTGACGGCAACAAAGGTTCCGAGGAAGAGCACCGCCGTCGTGGAGGAAGAAGAACCACCAAAGTCGCCGCTGCCACTAATTTCAGCCATTTCTTCACCAAGAAGAAGAGACCTTGTTGTTGTTGTTCCTTCTTCTTCCATGGTTTCTCTCTCTCTCTACTATTCTCCTCCAAAAAGAGAATGCAGAAAATGAGGAAGAAGATGACAGAAGAGATAGAGGGGAGAGATATTTATTTGTTTGAGTAATTTTACAAATAGAATAATAATAATTTAAAAAATAATATAGATGTCTTACTTTTTAAACTCAATTATCAATCAATCATATTTTCTTGACCCATTATTAGATCTCTCGATTATTTTCTTGACACATCACTAAATTTAGAAAATAAGTCTAATTTTTGAATCTGATAATAATTAAAGAATATTTGATCATTTTTTAATTGAAAAATATTTTATTATCAACTAATAGCTTACATGATCTATTTATTATATTTTGGCCCCTTTAGACAAAGAGGTTAAAAGTAACTTTTTGACATTTAAGCTCCGTTTGGTGGAGCTTTTAAAATATAATTTCACACTCACTTTTAAAAACTCTTTCCAAGGTAGAAAAATTTGAGTTAACCAGTCGTCCACCGGTAGACCAAAATAATGTTCGGTTTTTTTTTTTTCACCTGTTATTTTTATATTACCAAAAAAATATATTAATGATTTTTTTTTAAAATTTTATGAACTTTGAATAAAATTTTGAATTGTGTGGTTATGAATTGTAAATTTTTTTATCAAATATCATATATCATATCACTCAATTCAAATTTAATTTAAAACTCCTTTCAAAACTTTTTTTAAATTCATAACCAAACAAAATTTTCACACTCAAATCATAATTTCAAAACTCACAAACTCAAAATACAATTCTATTATCAAATCATAATTCTAAAATTCTACCAAGCACTAACTTTTTTTGGGTCACATCACCTATCTATTTATTTACATATTTTTTTTAAAAAAAATTAAAAACAAAAAACTAACTTTTAACCTAATTTACAAAACAACCATTTATTATATAAACGTTTGAATTGAATGGTCGATACTTACATCATGATTTAGAATAAATTACAGTTTCTCCCTTTATATTTGGTCATTTATCTATTTTTGTACTTAAAATTTATTTTTAATCATTCATATTTTAAGTTTTTTTCAATTTACTCCAAAAATTAATTTTTATTCAAAATTAAATAAAAAATGACACAATAAGAGTCACGTGACATAAAAATATTTATTACATATAACTCATACCTTTGACATAAACTTAAATTTTAATATAATAATATATATTTTTTGTCATGTGACTGTTAGTGTGTTATTTTCTGTTTAATTTTTAATGGAAATTAAATTTAAAAATAAAGTGAGAAAAAATTGAAACATGAAGGATTAAAATGAAAAATAAATAAATTTTAAAAACTAAAATAGAAAAATGGCCAAATATTAAAAAAAAAAAAGTAAAATGTAATTTACCCATAATTTTTAATTGTAAAATGCATGTCACCATGAGTCAAAAATTGCAAAAATACTTTTGCAACATCATAATGGTCTTAAATTCTACATACATTACAACATACAAAAAAATTTGTTTATCCTAAGAGTGACAATTTTGTTGCAAAAAATATTTGGGATTAATTTATGTCATTGCAATAATAGGTTGACTTGAAAAGTTAGGGAAAAAAAGGCTTCTAACAATAAAATTTTGAAAATATTACTAATTAATACATTTTTAAGAACAAAATAATTTGCTTTATTTTTTGATACAAAAATTTTGGTTCAAAAAATAATAATAATTTATTTATAAATGTCTAATATTGACGCTAAAAATACAATAATATTACTTTTGGCAATAAAAATATGTCATCCCCTAGAAAGTAATTTTGTCCATAAATTTTTATATCTAAAACCTTAATTTGTTATATTGATAAAAAAAAATGAAAAAAACTTCTGCTTGAAATCTTTAAAAATTAATTACTAATTAACGGTAAAATTTATAACTTCATACCTTAATTTATAAATAATTTTTAAGATAGACACTGACAAGTGAATTCCCCTAAGAAAAAATCTCTAGTAATACTATTTTCCAACATTAGTTAGGAGGCACTAAGAAGAGAAAAAAAAAAATCATGAAGTAACGCTATATAAATAATATATATATATATATATAACTTCGTATAGAATTATGTGTTTAATTTATATCTATTTATAAGACATCAAAAAAATTATCATTATAGTTCATAGTAATAAAAATATCATTGTCATATATTTTTAGTTTTTTATAAAATAAAAAATAAATAAATAATTCATTATGTTTAATATTTTCCCAACATATTGGCCCTGTTTGGTAGGACTTATTTCCAGCTTATTTCAGCTTTTAGCTTAATTTAAGCTATTTTGATGTGTTTGGTTCAGCTTAACAATACAGCTTATAACTTTTTGTAAGTCAAAAATCAACTTATTCTTTGAGTGGAGGAGGAGAAACTTAATTTATAAGTCAAAAATCAACTTATATTCACAATTATAAGTTATAAATTGTTAAATTATAAAGTATAATTACTTTTTTATAATTCTACCAAACGGAGCATTGTAGTGGATAGGTAATTTTGGCTGCCATTCAAATTCACATGTAGTAGGGGTGAGCAGCGGATATACCGATCCGCCAAAACCGACCGAACAGAACCGATCCGCCACATTTTGGACGGATGCGTGATGATGAGCGGACGGTTGCGGATTGATTTTCTCCAATCCGCCAATTTGGCGGACGGATGGCGGATTTAAGATTTTTTAGCCGCAACCGAACCGCCAAACCGCCAAATCGCGAGCACCTGTAGTAATTTATAAGATTTTGTATTTTCAATTTGTTTAAATATTATGTTTGTATTTTCAATTGAAAAAGAATTTAAATATTCTGTTGAAAAAAAGTTTTCAACTTGAATATATTTTTGAATTGAAAAAAATAAACGTATTATTCATCTATATTTTTTAGTTTTTAAATCTAACTCTAAAAATAATAAATAAAAAATATGATATATGCTGGTTGGTTTTTGTTTTCAAAAACATATGTAGATGTAACAATATAGAGACATTCAATCTCTACTACTGCTCTGGTTATGGTTTTGGTGGTTTGAATTGTTATTATATTTTAAGAATCACAGATTGTAATACTTTATAGGCATGAATCATGCTGTGATTGTAATATGTGGATGAAGCATACAGTGATCGTGATATTCTAAAGTTTCAAACTTTCTTTCTTTGGATAAGGCATACAGTGATTGTAATACTTTTTTAAGTCATTGACTGTAATACTTTTTTTTTTCTTTTTTTTTTTTAAGGAAGTGCACAAGTTGAATTATGTTGAAAATTTATAAAATTTTAAACCGCCAAACCGATTCGCATCCATCCGCCAAACCGCCAATCCGCTCAATCCACATCCGCCTGATTGACGGACGGATGCGGATTGATTTTCTTCAATCCGCCAATCTGGCGGACGGATGACGAATTGGAGGTTTCGTGGCCGCAACCAACCCGCGCCCACCCGTAACATGTAGAGTCAACAATTTTGATTTGTATCAATCATTATTTTCTTTCCTTTTTCTCACCTTACTTTCGTTGTTTCTTTTCTTTTCTTCCTTTTTTTTTTTCAGCAGATGGGCAACAAATTAAAGCGTTGTCAAGTACAAAAACATGAAAGGTATGCTGTATTGGTTTTTGTTTGGATAGAAAATAATTTTCATATTTTTTTTACGATTGGTATATTAAAAATAAAACTAATAGAAAATATTCTTCATGATTAATAAAAAATAATTATATTTGGACAGAAAATATTAATTTTAAAAGATAAAAAACATTTAAGATATTTTTATAAGCAAAAAAAAAAAGAATTTTATTAATTTACATTTAAAGTCTTAAAATACCATCATACTTGCTAGCTTTTAGAAATGGTTTGAAATTTTGGGTAAAATCTGAATTTTTTCTTAAGTTTGGTCTATTTTTTAAGTCGGTCCCGTGCGTCGATTTTAGCGGGTCAAAGTGGTAACGCGTTCCATGCCGCATTGAGATTTACGTGGTATATATGCTTGCTCAAAACCATTACCGAGTGAATGGAAAATTGAAGCCAAAGTATGATCAATGGAAATGGAGTTTTGGTGGAAAATCCTTAAAGGTTTGAACAAGGCTTGTCCCACATTGATTTGGTGGGAAGTTTTGAATGGATTTATAAGGCTTAGGATTGGAACTTGGGGTGTATTCCAAGGGGTACCCAAGTTTTGTAGAGAGAGAGGTTATGGGCAAAATAGGCTTGACCTATTAGATCCAAAAATCACCACACACGGGCGCACCACCGTCGTTCGTCCGATCGATCAGGCGGGCTGGGCTTGGCTTGGCTTGGGCGCGAGTGCGTGGTGTTGGGTTGGGCTTATCCTATCTTTTTGGACCAAAAACATTTGAATTTAATTTTATTTTTTGAAAAAATAAAATCCATAATTCAAATTAATTCCGGAAATAAACTTGTCCAATTTTTCTGTACATCCAAACAGGTCCTTTCCATTTTTAGCTGTTTGAATTTTGAACCCAACAAATTTAAATCTGTTTAATTCAAAACCAAACAGGTTTCATACCTGTTCAAAACAGGTTAGCACCCGTTTAATTCAAAATCAATAGTCACTACTACATCTATAAATAGGCAGCCCTCATTTGATGAATTCATTTACTGATTTCATTCTTAATTATTCTGCAAGCATTCTCTTCATATTGCTGCATTCTTTTCTTCTAAGAGAGAGTATAAACACTTTGTGTGTTCGTTGAACAAATAATTTATAGTGCTACATTTATTTGTTATTAATCATCTCATCCTGGGAGATAGACGTCCATATTCTGAAAGTACCGTGGAGAGGACGAATCTGTCTTAAGGAGACAGTGTCGAACATTGGACTTGATCAGAATAATACTCAAGATATTAATCAAGTAAGTTATTTATTTATTTTCTGTTTTATTATTATTTATTCAAATCAGATTTTAATTTTGTTTTGGTAACAAAATAAAATCTGTTTTTATTTATTTAATTCTATTTCTAGTTTGATTTTTGTAATCAAACATTTTTCTCTCATTTCCTTTATTTCTTTTGTTTTCTGTTTGTTGTTAAGTAAAACAAACAGAATTAATCTATTTAAATACAGTGAAGATTGTCCAACAATCTTAAAACAGACTCCTTTTGGGATCTTCATTGTATATAATTTTCTATAATTTCATAAAGACATATTCCGGTTAGAAAAATAAATAGTGGTTTATGTTATTTGACAGATAGTAGTAATATACTGTCTATTTTATTTGACAACTAGTAATAATATACTGGTGTTATTACCTATTGCAGAATATTAATTTGTGTTGCAGAAAATTATTGTGGTATTTTATTTTTCTAGTTTTAATAACAAGAAAAATAAAATTATTTTGTGTTATAATTTATTTTCTGGTTTTAGTAACTAGAAAATTAATTTGTGTTTTAATTTTGTTGATTTTTGTAATCAGAGATTATGGCTACTGTTACTGAAACTACAACTGGAAGTGGTACTCCGATTGTTGCACCAACACCGGTCCCTATCCAGAACCATGTTCCAGTACCAATCAATCATGGAGAAAAACCGAAAAAAATTAACGGTACTGAGTTTAAGAGATGGCAACAAAAGATGTTGTTCTATCTTACAACTCTTAATTTGGTCCGATTTCTCCATGAAGAGGCTCCAGTACTTAAAGAGGGTAAAAGTGATCAGCAAGTGTGTTGCCGCTGTAGATGCTTGGAAACATTCAGATTTCCTATGCATAAACTACATCCTCAATGGCCTTGACAATATGTTGTATAATGTTTATGGTCCTTTGAAGTCAGCAAAAGAATTGTGGGATTCTTTGAAGAAGAAATACAAGACAGAGGATGCTGGCACGAAGAAATTTGTTGTTGGTAAATTTCTGGACTTTGTTATGGTAGACTCCCAAACGGTAATTTCTCAAGTTCAAAATTTTCAAATAATTTTGCATGATATTCATTCAGAAGGTATGTCTCATAGCGAGTATTTCCAAGTCGCTGCTTTAGTGGAAAAGTTACCACCGGCTTGGAAAGATTTCAAAAATTATTTAAAACATAAACGCAAAGAGATGACCATGGATGAACTTATTGTAAGATTGAGAATTGAGGAAGATAACTGTAAGGCTAAAAAGAGGAATGGGAAAAATCTCATTGACTCCAAGGCTAATGTGGTTGAACAAATTCATAAACCACATAACAAAAAGAGGAAGTTTACTGGAGATGGTCCTAAACAAGGCGACAACAATGGCAACAAGAAGTTCAAAGGAAAATGCTATAACTGTGGCAAGACTGGACATCGAGCTTCTAATTGCCGCCGCCGCCCTAAGAAGGATCGTGAAAGTACAAGCAAAATGACCACCAATTAGGCAAATGTGACAGAATTAGATTACATTTCTGACGGGATGAATGACATCAACCTCTCTGCTGTGGTGTCTGAGGCTAATTTGGTTGAAAATCCCAATGAATGGTGGGTTGACACTGGGACAACTCGTCATATTTGTGTGGACAAGATGGTGTTCACTACCTACAATGAGGCTGCAAATGGTGAACAACTTTTCATGGAAAATTCTTATACTTCTACTGTGGCTGGACAAGGAAAAGTGATCTTGAAGATGAAATCAGGGAAAGAACTAACCCTCAACAACGTACTGCATGTACCTAACATCCAGAAGAATTTAGTTTCTGGTTCTTTGTTAAGTAAAAATGGTTTTAGGCTTGTTTTTTAGTTTGATAAATTTGTATTAACAAAGAGTAGTATGTTTGTTGGTAAGGGATACATGAGTGATGGTCTCTTTAAAATGAATGTAATGACAGTTGTACCCAAAGTTGCTATGAATAAGAATAACACATCTTTTGCTTGTATTCTTGAGTTGAATGCATGGCATAATAGATTAGGACATGTGAATTTTGATGCTTTGCGTAGATTAATTGGTTTAGATTATATACCAAAGTTTGAAATTAATCCTAATCATAAATGTGAAATTTGTATAGAAGCAAAACTAACTAAGGCTCCATTTAAGTCGATTGAAAGGAAAACCGAACCTCTAGAATTAATTCATACAGATGTATGTGATCTTAAATTTATTCAAGCTAGAGGAGGCAAAAAGTATTTCATAATATTTATCGATGATTGCACAAGATATTGTTATGTTTATTTACTTAGAAATAAAGATGAAACCTTAGAAATGTTTAAACTCTACAAAACAGAAGTTGAAAATCAACTTGGTAAAACCATTAAAATGGTTAGAAGTGATAGAGGTGGTGAATATGATGCACCATTAAATGAATTTTGTGCATAACATGGCATTATTCACCAAACTACAGCACCCTATTCTCCTCAGCAAAATGAAATAGCTGAAAGGAAGAATAGAACCCTTAAAGAAATGATGAATGCCATGTTACTAAGGTCAGGCTTACCACAAAACTTATGAGGGAAAGCAATATTTTCTGCTAATTATGTTCTTAACAGAATACCCCACAAGAAAACCAACAGCACTCCTTATGAATTGTAGAAAGGTCGACCGCCTTCCTATAAATACTTAAAAGTGTGGGGGTGTTTGGAAAAAGTTGAAGTTTCTATTTCTAAAAAGACTAAGATTGGACCAAAAATAGTAGACTGCGTGTTTATTGGTTATGCTCAGAATAGTAGTGCATATCGGTTTCTGACATATAAATCAGAAATACCTGATATAAATGTGAACACTATTATAGAGTCAAGGAATGCTGTGTTTTTTGAACATGTCTTTCCTTACAAGAAAGGACGGGAATTAAGTTCACAGAAAAGAACTTATGATTGTACACAAGAGACTAGTAATGGTCTCGACCAACAAGATTTAACCGATGATGAACCAAGACGAAGTAAGAGAGCGAAAACATCAAAATCCTTTGGTCCAGATTTCCTAACATACCTGTTAGAAAATGAACCTCAAAACTTTAAGGTAGCAATGACAGTTCCTAAAGCTCCTTTGTGGAAAGAGGCTGTTAATAATGAAATTGAGTCCATTATACAAAATCATACTTGGGAATTGGTGGATCTTTCACCAGGTACTAAACCTCTTGGATATAAATGGATATTCAAGAGAAAAATAAAAGCAGATGGTTCAATTGACAAGTATAAAGCAAGACTTGTAGTAAAAGGTTACAGACAAAAAGAGGGTCTGGATTATTTTGACACATATTTGCCTGTGACAAGAATAACATCCATTCGTATGCTTATTGCTATAGCAGCATTGTTTAATTTAGAAATACATCAAATGGATGTTAAGACAGCTTTCTTAAATAGTGATCTAATGACGAGATCTACATGGAGCAACCCGAAGGGTTTGTAATGCCAGGGCAAGAAAAGAAAGTTTGTCGGCTTGTAAAGTCCTTTTATGGATTAAAACAAGCACCTAAGCAATGTCATGAAAAATTTGATTATGCAATGCTTACTAATGGGTTTAAGATAAACGAATGTGACAAGTGCGTCTATGTTAAAAACACTGACTAAGGATATGTCATAGTTTGTCTTTATACGGATGACATGCTTATCATTGAAAGCAGTCAAAACATGATCAAATCAACTAAGCAAATGCTTAACAAAAGATTTGATACGAAAGATATGGGGGTCGCAGATATTATATTATGAATGAAAATTACTAAAACATTTGACGGATATGCATTATCTCAATCTCATTATATTGAGAAAATTCTTGATAAATTTATCAAGGATGATATGAAGTTAGCTAGAACACCTGTAGACATCAGTCTTTATTTATCGAAAAATAAAGGTGATGCAGTGTCTCAGTTAAAATACTCCCAAATCATTAGAAGTCTAATGTACCTAATGAATTGTACTCGTCCTGATATAGCTTATGCTATTAGTAAATTGAGTAGGTACACTAGTAACCTTGGAGAAGACCATGGGAAGGCGATCATCCGGGTTCTTAGATATCTAAGATTCACCCGTGATCATGGTTTGAATTTTACTCGATATCCAGCAGTACTCGAAGGTTATTGTGATACAAATTGGATATCGGATACTAAAGATTCAAAATCCACAAGTGGATATGTCTTTACTCTGGAAGGCGCTGCTGTTTCTTGAAAATCCACGAAACAAACATGCATCGCACGATCCACAATGGAATCCGAGTTCATTGCTTTAGACAAAGAAGGAGAAGAAACAGAATGGCTTCGTCACTTCTAAGAAGACATTCCAATGTGGCCAAAACCTGTGCTAGCTATTTGCATTCATTGTGATAGTCAATCTGCAATAGGCAGGGCACAAAATCATATGTATAACGGTAAGTCATGACATATTCGTCGTCGACATAATATCGTAAGGCAATTGTTGTCAAATGGAATAATCTCAATAGATTATATAAAATCTAAAAAGAATATTGCAGATCCATTAACAAAAGGTTTGACAAAAGAGCTAGTGTATAGTTCATCGAAGGGGATGGGATTAAAGCCTATTACATAAGAGTCATCATAATGGTAACCCTACTTATATGACTAGAGATCTCAAGAACTAAGTTTAAAGAGACAACTAAGTTATGTGTGGCCCGCCAGAAATCACCAAGGGATTAAAATTCCCTACTCATTCCTATGGTGAGAATGATATCTGCAACATATGTTGTATATAGGGGTATAAGGATAAGCTTTGCTTTTAATGATTACTTATATCTTGATTGAGGCATAAAATCATGGCGAGTATAAGGAGATACTCACAATAAGAATTACCTATATGAGTGTCGAACTGGGGCCGGTTCTATGAGAATGAAAAAGGCTAAATTCTCTATAAACACTCATGAAAACCAGGAGCGTTCAAGGCCAAAATGAACACAACAGTGAGAACCACGATGTGTTAGAAGATATTTTGTATGAAATCTATTATCTTGACTTACACAAACGGCTAAACAATTCAAGGCATTGCGTCCATTGATTAGCCAGTAAGTCCGATAGGTTATCACTAAGGAAGGTTCAAGGCCGAAAGCTAGCTATCCTGATGCAAGATATATTCGACTTATACTCTTTCGATAAAGTCTGCATATTGTTGCATTTCCGTTGTCATCAAATTCCATTCATGTGGGGGTTTGTTAGAAATGGTTTGAAATTCTGGGTAAAGCCAGAATTTTTTCCTAAGTTTGGTCTATTTTTTAGGTGGGCCTCGTGCGTTGATTTTCGCGGGTCAAAGTGGTAACGCGTTCTATGCCACGTTGAGATTCACGTGGTATATTTGGTTGCTCAAAACTATTATCGAGTGAATGGGGAATTGAAGCCAAAGTACGCTCCATAGAAATGGAGTTTTGGTGAAAAATCCTTAAAATTTTGAATAAGGCTTGTCCCACATTGATTTGGTGGGAAGTTTTGAATGGGTTTATAAGGCTTAGGATTGGAACTTGGGGTGTACCCCAAGGGGTATCCAAGTTTTGTAGAGAGGGAGGTTATGGGCAAAATGGGCTTGATCCATTGAACCCAAAATTCACCGCACACGCGCGTGCGCCGCTGCCGCCGTTCGTCCGGTCGATCAGGCGGGCTGGGCTTGGCTTGGCTTGGGCGCGGGTGCGTGGGGTTGGGTTGGGCTTGTCCTATCTTTTTTGGCTAAAAATATTTGAATTTAATTTTATTTTTTGGAAAAATAAAATCCATAATTCAAATTAATTTCGAAAATAAACTGGTCCGATTTTTCTGTACACCCAAACAAGTCCTTTCCGTTTTTATCTGTTTGAATTTTGAACCCAACAGATTTAAATCTGTTTAATTCAATACCAAACAGGTTTCATACCTGTTCAAAACAGGTTAGCACCCGTTTAATTCAAAATCAATAGTCACCACTACATCTATAAATAGGCAGCCCTCATTTGATGAATTCATTCACTGATTTCGTCCTTAATTATTCTGTAAACATTCTCTTCATATTGCTGCATTATTTTCTTCTAAGAGAGAGTATAAACACTTTGTGTGTTCGTTGAACAAATAATTTGTAGTGCTACATTTATTTGTTATTGATTATTTCATCATGGGAGATAGACGTCCATATTCTGAAAGCACCGTGGTGAGGACGAATCTGTCTTAAGGAGACAGTGTCGAACACTGGACTTGATCAGAATAATACTCAAGATATTAATCAAGTAAGTTATTTATTTATTTTTTGTTTTATTATTATTTATTTAAATCAGATTTAAATTTTGTTTTGGTAACAAAATAAAATCTGTTTTTATTTATTTAATTCTATTTCTAATTTGATTTTTGTAATCAAACATTTTTCTCTCATTTCCTTTATTTCTTTTGTTTTCTGTTTGTTGTTAAGTACACCAACATAATTAATCTATGAATAATGTTTGAGAGCCACAATTTGTGTGGCTCAAATGGCTCAAAACAGTCAAAACGACGTCGTTTTGGCATGTTTTGTGCTTAAAACGACGTCGTTTTGACAGTTTTGAGCCATTTGAGCCACAAGAATTGTGGCCCTCTACCGTTGCCCTTAATCTATTTAAATACAGTGAAGATTGTCCAACACTAACATGACCTCCACTACCTCTACCACCGTTACCACTTATCATCATAATGTAACTTTTAGTACATTACTTTTCAGAACACAATCAAACATATAAAATTATTTTTTATGAAAAATATTTACAACAATGATAGGTGGCCCGAAAAATTATGGCTCGAATGGCTCAAAACATCCAAAACGACGTCATTTTGAGTATAAAACGATATCGTTTTGACACATTCGAGCCATTCGAGTTACAAAAATTCGGACCACCCAACATTTTTCAAATATTTATTATAGAAAATATATTTTTTATTAAAACAAATGAAACAAATTGACCCGTTTTCGTTGCAGGTAGATGTGGGTTTGAGTGTCAGGTTGGTTGGTTCAATGTAAAAGTTGACTTTCAGTTACGATACAAAATTGTATTTTAAAAACACTATTTCAAAACAAAATTTCAATTTAAAATTGTGCTTTGAAATGTGACTTTATAAACCAATTTAAATTTGGAGAATAAGTCGGTTCAGTGGGTTTCGTTAGTGAACAGTGAGATTAATTTTCAGATCGATCGATTCTATATCTATTCTATAGACTTATTAGTGAACGGTGGGATTAGTTTTCAGATTAGTCGATTTAGTGAGATAGATAACCCTTGTATTTATTAAAAAAAAATCCACCCAATGCACTACTCATTTAATTTGTACATCACTTTAAAGAAAACAGCAATGTTAAGAATACAGAAATCAAACAAAGAATCAACCACAAAAATTATGTAAATGGATATGATTTTACAATATTTATTAGTAGAGCTGTTTGGTTGGATAGATTTTATTATAGGAATATGATTATTAATACATGTAAAGTATGTGGTTACAATTTTTGTTATCTAGATTAAATTTTGATGAAATTTCTATTCAACAAAATTAACAATATTTGTAATCTTACAACAAATAATATAAAACAAATATATAATTGAGATTATATAATTTTATATCTATTACAAACTAAACGTAGAAAAGACGGGATTATTTATCCTACAATTCACTCTTCTCTAACCCTTCATTCTCCTTGACAGGCCCTATAGTCCCTCTCCTTTCCCTTCCAACCCTCTGTACAGAGAGAGAAAGAGAGAAATAATATGAGATGGAGAGAGTTTACATGTAGGGAAGGGAAATAAGAAGGAGAAGACGAGACGGAACGAACAGGAGGGTAAAGGAAAAAGAGATAAGGAGGGTAGGGATGGAACTAAGTGGCTACTAGAGCTGGAGCAAGCAGCCAGGGTCAGAGTTTCAAATAGTATAGATAAGAGTTAAGGGGAAATTATTTAATAATCCTAAAACACCACGTGGTCATATTCTAAGTCAATTACTAATTATGTAGTCCTATGTTGCTCCCCCATTCCAACATAAATCGTGGGCCTTTATCCATTTCTATCAATCAAAACCTTATGGAACACCATGTGTTCATACTCTGAGAATACTGAATAATTACCCAAAGTTAAGTTGAGTGGTCAAAGAAAAACAACTCAAAATTTGTAGTTTTGAGCATGGTTTTTAGACCCTATGTGGCGTAACTGTTAAAACAGATTATAGATTATAGATTACGACTTTAATCAGAAGTTGTTAATCTTTTTGGTGTAGCTGTTGGATTATAGATTTAAGTTGCCGAGTAGCGTTTGTTAAATAAGTTGTGATATGACTTTTTCAATTAATTTTTATTTTTTGTTATTCACTACTTGTCTACATTTCTCATAAAAAATAATAATAATAATCTATAATCCATTTGAGTCTTTTTTTACTTTTAAAAAAATAAAATAAATAAATAAAAAATATAAGAGTATAATCGTAAATTAACATGTTTACAACAGAAGCTGATAATTAAAAGTAAAGGGTGAGCAACTTCTCAAAATCAATTTTTTTTAGTTAAATTAAGTTGTTAAAATCAGAACCTGCTTGAAATAAGTTTAACCAAACAGTCCAAAATTACTTTTTCAAAGCCAAAAGTTATAAGTTGACTCAAAAAAACCCAAACAAACACCTCCTTAGAATTGTATGATTCACAATTCGATTCACGTGATTCGATACGAGTTTCAATAAAAATGATTCAAATCGTACAGTTGTACTATTGAATTAGATATTGAGTGAATTGTACGATTCACTACAATTCAATTTTATTTTTATTTTTATTTATATAATGTATGAAACAACGTCATTTTTGCCCAACTATGAAAATATCTAGAAAAGATTAATTAGTTATATTGATATACATAATGTTACATATATGTATAGAATTTAATCATATTGATAATTTATTTTATTTTAAACACTGTATATAGTTTTATAAGTAACTAAATATATAGAATTATATATTATATAAAATAAAATGAATCTTACAATTCCTAATTCATTATTTTAACTAAGCAATTCACAATTTGATTCGTGATTTGGTTTGGAGTCCAAAGAAAATTGGTGCTATCATTAGTGTTGGGATCGGGGATCCCGCCCAAGACCTTATAGAAATTATACCAAGCAGAAAAACACATCCACACTCAAGAGACACCATATTTAACGTGGTTCGGCCTCAATGCCTACGTCCACGGGAGAGTAGCCGGTTATCACTATAATAATTGAGAGATTAAAGAAAGATTACAATAAAGGAGGAGCTCACACTCTCCTCACTCATCCACTCACCCCTCTCCCTCGCTCACACCGAGAGAGACGGTCTCTCCGCCTCATGTCTCTCACTCACTCTTGTTTGCTCTCTCCCACATTTCCCTCTGCTCTCTCTTCCTCTATTTATACACTGAGAATGGTGGAGAGCTGGCTGGCCTTGCACATGGCCAGTTGTTTTGCTGCGTTGGCTTCACATGGAGCACATGGAGAAGAGATCACCTTCACATGGGGTGATAGATATCCAACAAATCACCCCCTCAACCTATGTGAGGTGATCCACAGCATACATTGTTGTTAATCTTGTCATGCCCAAATTTCAGCATAGTCTGCTTCTCCTCACTGAGATGTTTGCACCCCCTGAAACTGGAGATAATACACCAGAGATACAAGAGGATGAGGGAATTCTACATCCTCAACTTAACTCACACCACTCTTTGATTTGGAGAGAGAGAGAGAGCTTCTGCTCTTATCTCCCACAGATCTTTTCCACGCTTCTTGTCTTGGATACCTTCACTTGCTATGCTTGAACTTGCGTAACCAAGATATCTGACACTTTCTGTTTCGATGTCTTGCACCCTTTGCTGGGATGCCCTTGACTATCATGTATTACCTCACAGGACCAGTCATTGGAGCAATAGAAAACTCGTCGTTTATCCCACAACGTCCTCGTTTTTCTTTGCTCGGAGCTCTTTCTTTGAACTATCAGCCTTTGCCCTGTGCACTTCTGAATAACCTCCTAGCGTTTCCATATACGCTTGTTGTTTGTGCTTTTGCAATCCCTGATTTGCTGTCTAGTAAATTGATGGTTGACAGTAGCTCTATCTGTCAAAGCATCGTCAGCTATACAATTCTTTGCATAGTGCTCGCACCCATAGCTTCCGGTCTCCCTGTGTCGAGCTCGCTTGAGAGATCTGCATCAACTCTATCCTCCGCTGCTATGGAACTCAAGAAACCACCATAGAGAAAAAAGACTTGCCACTCTTTGGCGCGCACTCTTGTATTTTATCCATCTTAATTTCTTTGTCTGGCAGTTCCTATAAACTTTCAACAACCCATTGCTACATACTCTTCTCGCGCCTCTGTATGACATTCTAGCGTACCCTTGCACTGTTGCACGTCTGTATTTGTGCTTATGCGCTTAGTATGCTCCTCTGCAACTATTGTTCTACACGTCCACATACCACCAGTACCTACTCGTATACAGTAGCTCTAACAGCCACAGCATTTCCTTGAGTTTGTTTTTGTTGCCAAATCATCTGTTCGTCGATGAATGGACTTTTGATTGAACCAGATCTTTTGGTCAACTCTGGAGATAATCATCTCTGCAATCCTCTGATCACCCCTGACCAATCTTGATCTCCTTCGATTTGCCATTTGATCAAGCCTGGTCTTCTTTGGTCTTTAATGATCTATCTTAATCTGTATCTGGTTGTCCAATCTAGTCAGAATCTGCCCATTCTAACCTCTTCAGTGAATCCGCAGCGTTCCACAATATCCGGCAACCTTCCTTCGACTATTGAAAATGACAAACTCTTATGTTTTGACAATCTTTAAAAATCGTTCAGAATTTCACTATTCTGACCTTGTGGTTGTATCCAGAACGGTCCGTTTAGCTATGACCAACCTTCGCTGCACTTCTGGGGACCTCACGGAAAACTTTTTCCAAAACTTGGGGCAAAATTGCAAATTTCCCAAACAACAGGGGCCAAACTGTAATTTCACAAATTATAGGGGCCAAAATGAAAATGTTTAGAAATTTAGGGACCCTATTGTAATTTCTGAAAACCTTAGGGACCAAATTGAAATTTACCAAACTGTCAGGGGCTAGTATGAAATTTTAGAAAAATTCTGGGCCATTCCGTAATTTCCAAAATTCGTCAGACAATATTCCGTTATTACCAAGAATATTCCATCCTCGCGTCATCCACTGGTCATGCTGATGTCATCACTGCATCAGCCTCCATTTTTTTTTTTTTTTGGTTTAAAAAAATAAACCGGAATCCCTTTGCCCTTCCAAGGGGGCTCGAACACCAGACCAAGCCGTTGCTCCATTCACCTTTTCCACTACGCTACAGGAACTCTTGTGTGAAGTGGTTCCAACATATTATATTTGAACACTGTGGCTTTGGTGAACAGTGTCTGAGGGTGGTCCTCACTCACCATTTTTAGAGGGTGCGCGAGATCGGGTCCGGTGTTCTCTGGGACTTTGCTTTGCATTTTTGGACTCCTCTCGTAGAGACCTTACTCCTAGTATGATCAAAACCTGATTTTGAGCAACTTGATTTCTGAACAGTTTCGAACAACACACTGTTTTTATTCCAAAAAGGTTTTAATATCACTTGTTGGGAATCCGAATTCCCACCCAAGACCTTATAGAAATTATACTAAGCAGAAAAACACACCCACACTCAAGAGACACTATATTTAACGTGGTTCGGCCGCAATGCCTACGTCCACGGGAGAGTAGTCGGTTATCACTATAATAATGGAGAGATTACAGAAAGATTACAATAGAGGAGGAGCTCACACTCTACTCACTCACCCACTCACCTGTCTCCCTTGCTCACACCGAGAGAGACAGTCTCTCCGCCTCACATCCCTCACTCACTCTTGTTTGCTCTCTCTTACATTTCCCTTTGCTCTCTCTTCCTCTATTTATACACTGAGAATGGTGTAGAGCAGGCTGGCCTTGCACATGGCTAGTTGTTTTGCTGCATTGGCTTCACATGGAACACGTGGAGAATAGATCACCCTCACATGGAGTGATAGATATCCAACAATTAGCACTCATCAACAATATATATATACTAGTGCATGCCCGTGCTTGAAGGCACGGTGTAAATAATGTTGGTATCACATACTTTACAAAAATTAATTAAAATAAATCAATTCAAAATGGTTACAATTTCACTACTACAGAAATCAATTGTAATAAATTAATTCAAAATGACAACAATTCCATTGCAATATAAAACTTTACAAGTCGAAATAGCAAATTACAGTTTTGGCAAACTTCATAATTAAAGTTTAAATAGCAAATTTATAATATAAAAATGTTGTGTACAACATAAACAAAGATATTTACGCCAAAATAACACATGTACAGTGAATTAAAATGAGGCAACCTTCAATGAAAGAATATGTCTAAATTAGTATTATAACTGAGTGAACATTTTGGTACAAAAGAGTAGCTATCCTAGCTTTGAAAAAATAAAAAATAAAAAAGAAGAAAAATTAATCATCCAATTTAGAATGAAAGAGCCAACCATCAACACGCATAGAAAAATAACACAATCCCAACATTTGTAAGGTGAATTAGTCACGTGTAACAAAAATTCACTTTAAAAAATCAATTAAAAGAAATCATAACAGGAACAATCATATCAAAATACCTTTGAAAAACAAATAAACCAATAACTATGAATTAACAGGAATTAAACATATGATCAACCACCTTTCAATTTAGTTCCCAAGTCTCTTGATTAGTGTATATCATAACTTGTGAGTTCACCTGTTGTTATTTAATGAATATGAATTGCTAAGTATAACTCTTCTTTCTTTTCCTTTTCCAATTGAACATGAAGAATTTAACAATTTGGTTAATACATGAAAACAAATGAAAATAAATAATTACATTTAATTTGGAATCCCATTACAGGTAGGCTCATGACAAAAATCTTTGCCGAATTAGTTATTATACAACAATTTACTCAAAATTCTCACTATCACTGTTTTTCTTCAATATACTCGTCACACCAAAAGAATGCGTAATGAAAAACCCAATAAAAAAATTTAAATACAAAGATGTTATCTTCTGTAATATCATGGACAATTGCCACTTTTATACACCTGAAATTTGAAGGAAAAAACAAATTTAAAAGTCAAAGTCAAAATATATCACTCTAATTGAGTCCCAAGGATTCACAAAAAAAAAAACAATTTATGTTAATGATGAGAAAAGATCGAACAATTTATGTGTAATAAAGTTTTATATTTAGGTAGTGCCTAATGAAACAATTAAAAGGCTTTTTTAAATTCAACAGTTAGAAGGCTTAACCATACAGTGAAAATTACCACCACCCCAATAAGATAAAAAACTGGAATGATTGAAGAGATCGTACTTAAGTGCTCAAAGTTGTGATCTAAAACATTCCCTAAAAAAAACTTGAATGTGGTTTTTTATTTTTTATTTTTTTTAATTTTATAAACTTGGAGTGTCATAGGCACATGTGGTTCTTTTACGATGAAATGTTGTTCTTTTACAATGAAATCATGAAACTATCATATTTATACCCAAAAGACAATATAAGTTGATTTTCCTATTGCCTAATGCTATCAATTTAACTGAATTGAATCAATCTGACAAAGACATGAGTTATTACACATTGGTCTCCTATGCATTTTGTTAGTTTCTTTAGACCAAGAATCCAACCATCTAATTCAAGCAATTAATCAAAACCACACACAAAATAATATAAAATTCTAAACCTGCCAATATCAATAATATAAAATTTAAGCTAAAGATGCACTGTTTTATATCAATATCAATAACTTGCCAATCAATAATACCAAGAACAAAAAGAGATTAGATTCCACAATAAACATAGTTAAATCATTACACTATGAAAAAAATAGAATTTGAAAGTAGACTAACAAATAGAAGAATTCTCTGTTAAACCAACTAATAATGATGAAATTATAAACAACCAATTAGAGGATTCTATGTAAATAAGAAGACTTTTGTTAATGAGATTAATCAAAGATTGAAACACCACAGACTTGTAGTGAAGAAATAATTCATTTAACAGTGCTATAAGTAGATTGGGTTTAAATAACAATGGGCTGTACAATGACTATTTGATTACTTAATTGTGCCATAAGTTAAGTACAATGGGCTATTTCTTGCTCACTATAATTTTAATTTTTAACAGTCAAATAAAAACATAAGATCACAGAACATTACTTTTCATGTTAAAAAAGGAAACCCAATTCATACATTTATCAAAATCACCCAAATCATTTATCAAAACAGTAATCAGGTGACTTCAATCTCATTTATGCTTTATTTGGTTCACTGGAATGAGATGAGATGAAATGAAATGGTTATTCCTTACACTTCAAGCTGATAAGTTAGTTTGGTCTACCACAAAATCAGGTGACTTTCCAAGATTGCCACTATAGAATAAATATATTATACATATGTGTATATGTACATAACCTGATTAGAATAATAAATATTGTAAATTTAAGTAATAATAAAAAAGTCCCATCAAGAATAAATATTGTAAATTTAAACAAAAGTCCCATCAAGAATAAAAACAGAGCTTCCTTGGCCAGGGAAAAAAAATAAAAAACATGAAAGAGAATGTGCTCATACTTCACCATTCAAAAATCCATGCATAGCACAATCCTAGTGAAACATAACATGTCAGGGAAAGATAACTTGTTTATGGGTAAATGTTAGCACCAATTTACATAACATGTTTGTGGGTAAATGTCATAACACAATCCTAATGCATAATTAACATCAATTCAAAAATCATAAGGAAAGAGAATGTTAGCACCAATTCAAAAATCTATGCATAACACTTGTTTGTGGGTAAATTTTAGCAACAATTTACAAAACTCATCCATGTCATAATGGGTATAATTAACCACTAATTAGGGAAAGATCCATGTAAGAATGATATTGATAGTCAAATTAAACAAAACAGTATAGCAATTTATGTGTGTTACAGAGATAATAAACATGAAAACAATATTTCTAATTAGCCCCCAATACTGACACATCAATGCTAATTGCAGGTATTTCTACAGAGGCCTATTAAATGCTCAGATATGGAAAAATCTGAGCATTTAAAATCTTTAGGTTCTTTTTCTTAAGGCCCAAGACACTAAATATTGGCCAGGGAAAAAGAATAAAAGACATGAAAGAGAATGTGCTCAGACTTCACCATTCAACAATCCACAAATGGTGATCTAATAAAAAACGTGATCTAATCAAAAACCCATAAATGAAACCAGATCAATAGTAGAAAATGCTAGAAAAGTTATGATGAAATTCAGTCAATGGTGGCAAGTACTCCAAAACCAAATTTCAGTCATCACCACAACATCTCACACCTTCAATTCAACTTAAAAAAATAACAATTTTCTATTTTGAATTCCACACAAACTGAATCCAAAACCAAACCACTATAAAAATTAAAAATTAAAAAGGAAATTGAGATATAGTTGAGAGAGAGAGGAAGTGAATCAACAACTATTAACAACTCTATTGAAACTCTATTCAAAATCACTTAATAACAAAGGTTACATGCAAAAACAAAATTAAATGTCCCAAATGAACAATACTCAACAAAACAGCCCTATCCACAAAAAATTTTAGTTCAAACTTCCCAATTTCATTTGATTATTCAAGTAAAAATGATAAAATTTACAATGAAATCATGAAACTGTCCTATTTATACCCAAAAGACAACATATATTCATTTTACTATTACCCAATACTATTAATTTAACTGAATTGAATCAATCTAACAAAGATATGAGCTATTGCACTTTGTTTTCCTATGCATTTTGTTAGTTTCTTTAGACCAAGAATCAAACCATCTAATTCAAGCAATCAATCAAAACCACATACATATGCAGATGCTAAACTAATAATATAAAATTTAAGTTAAAGATGCACTGTTTTATGTCAATATCAATAACCTACCAATCAATAATACCAAGAACAAATAGAGATTAGATTCCACAATGAACATAGTTAAAATAGAATTTGCAAATCAAATTGAAAACAGGCTAACAAATAGAAGGCTTCTCTGTTAAACCAACTAATAATGATGAAATTCTAAACAACCAATTAGAGGATTCTATGTAAATAAGAAGACTTTTGTTAATGAGATTAATCAAAAATTAAACTAGATGATGTTACAAATCCAAATAATTAAGTTATGAAATTCAAAACCAATTAACTGGAAAAAAAAATTTCAAATATTAATCATTAATACAACTTCTATAAGTCAATAAAAACTTGAAATTAAGTCATGAATTTGAATTTGAATAAAAACTTGAAATTAATCATTAATCATGAATTTGAAATCTTAGTAAATAAAAACTCAAACTCAACTTCTATAAGTATAAAACAAATGAATTTACCTTTTATATCTATAACTCATACCTCAACTTGAAATTGTTTCCATTGGTAAAGTTTCGAATTCTATGGAAATTGAATACATTTGTACTAATTAAGAAAAGCAAAATTGTATTTAGATATAACTGAGATAGGTGGTGGGAGTGAGTGGGAATCATTCCATTATGAATCTTCAACCTAAAACAAAATCCAAACACACATGGGCTGAACTGGAAGTGTATGATGAGATTACAAATGTACATTAAATATTGGGGGGGGGGGGGAAATAAAGGTGAGAAAAGTTCAAATGAAAACCTCTTTGTACAATAATGCAATAACAACATACTAAAAACCCCCAAAATCCAGTACTAATATACCAATAAAAGCACGAAACAACAACCCATTTACATGAAAAATATATCTAAAAATCTAAGTTTGGGTGCTCACAACGAAAAAGTTATTGAACCCATTGATCTTGAGAGAGAGAGAGAGAGAGAGAATCACCGCAAATCAACTATGTAGAGCATGTGTTGGTCTTCAAAATCAAAGAATCATGGAAGTAAAAAATTATTGAAATCAACTTCCAAACTGCCCATAATAGCTATAATGGCTCATAACTCTATATAAGCAAAGGAAATCAGACCAAAGCCAATGGATTTTAAGTGAAAACAAAGCAATACCACAACAAATTATAAAACAGAAACCCCAATGAATTTTAATTGCCTTGAAAAATTAGACTTTCACTTGGGTTTAAAGTTCTATGTATGGTGGCGAGGATCATCACTTATATTTGAACAAACTTGCATGTGCTCAGATCATTAGAATGTTATTATTACCTTTACTTTGCAGAACAGAGCACCCAACAAACCCAACAAACCCATAATTTATTTGTTTAAGGTTTCAATCTCGTTCTTTGAATATATATATATTTTTTAATGCATTCTCTTGGCTAAATATTGATTTATCATGTATTGATTTCTCATATATTAGGGGAAATTAATAATGTGAACTCTTAAATGGATGCACATCATATTAATAAAGTTTGTTTATTTGTCAAAAAAAAAAAGAAAAAAAGAAAAGGATGCACATTATAAGATAGTTATGAATTTTTATGATGAAGATTGCCAATGTTTGTGGTGTGTGTTAAAGTCAATTTGTGTGTGTGTAAATTCCATTGAAACATTTTATCAAACACTTAATAAGCAAGGAAGATAGAATGGTTATCGAACATTTTAGTAACAACCAAACGATAGTAATGGCACAACAAACATTCAATAGAGTAAATCAATACAATAGTCCCACAAATTCCTACTAAATCAAAGTAAATGGGTTTCGTGGAACCCAACCAACTCTTCATATATGTGTGTATATATACATAGATAATATATATGTGAGAGGGACATTTATGAGTCGGAAGTGGGCCGAGATAAAAGCCATGCAAGTTGAAGGACCAAGGGCGTGTTGGGCCGAGATAGCTTAGGATTTGCCCGGAGTTGGGGTTGCTCAACCCGTGGCCAAACTACTTGCACCGGTGGTGACCGTGCAGCTTGAGTTGCTTGGCCATAAGGCATACACCTTTGGCTCGGCAGGGAAGCTCGTGCCTGAAGCTTGGCAGGAAAGCCTTTGGTTGATCGGCGTGACCTTTCTACAGCTCGACTTCGCCGGAATGCAGTTGAGCACGATAGAGATGGAGCTCGGCTATTGCTACACTTGGGCATGAAGTGCAGCCTGGATGTCGGCGGCCGTGATGTTGTACCTCGGTTGCCGAGCTCCCAGCAGAGTGGGCTGACAGTTGGGTTAGGTGATGTACAGCAAGATTTGTGCTGATGGATGGGATAGTAGTACCACGTGTCGAGAGAGCACTGAGGGTAGATTTGGGCCGCAGAAGGTATATAAGCATGTCTGCGTCCCCCATGCTTGGGGCAGAAAAACATTTGGTGAGACAAACACTCAACACTCTTCTCTTTCTCCCTCTCTATCCTTGTGTATGTGTCTAACTTGATCGTCGGAGGGATTTTCCGGCCACACACTGCCGGGTAGCTCACCGCCGTTATGTTTGCAGGTCGATCGGACTGGTAGAAGCTTGGAAGAAAGGAGTGCGGGCTTGCCTGAATATTTACTCCCCGTACAATTGGCGCCATCTGTGGGAAACTTTGCAGACAAAACCTTGTCTTCCAGGCTCGTCTGATTACCATCCATGGCGAACAACGAAGAGATTCCGCTGTCCGCCGTCGACGGAGTTACCCCGGAGTCGGGTAGACGGAGAGAAGGACATCCCACCATCATTCCTCCGATGGCAGACCTGGAGACTTCTCTAGGAGGACACTCAAGAGACATGCGGGATAAGCGCGGAAGAAGTTATGGTCATTCACGCAGTCCAGACGGTCATTGGCGGCGGAGAGAATTGCATGCCAAACGTCTGGAGCACAAGCCAAGGGACTAGGACGCCGTCATCCGGCGAATGGCGGTGGAGATGGAGAAGCTGAAGCGGCATGTCAAAGGGAAGGATGTAGCTGGAGGGGGACCACAGTGAGCGCACCCAACCCCGCCGTTCAGGCAGTCAGAGTCAGCGGCACACTCCTTCCATTTCTATCACCAGAAGTTACAAGGTTGCAGATTCCGATGTGCATGTAGAGAAATCCAGCGCGCAAGATAGCACTTACCAGCCCTCACGTCTGGTGACGACGTCGAGGTGCTCCTATTCCGCTCGTTTAGAGGATTTGCGGGCAGTTTTAAAGGAACGGGCTCGCCGGCGGGAGGCTCAAAGGGTGCCGGCGTTCCAGCGGCTATCTTATGGGATTCACGCCAGCGAGGAGGTCGGAATGCCTCCACCCTGCCCAGCCGCGCCTCTCCTTGTAGACACAAACTTGGCGAGGCTGAATGCCACCCTATTCTCTGTGGATATAGAGACCGCACCGCTTCCGGCGGGCTTCCACCAGCTAAAGTTCATACTCTATGACGGAAAAACCGACCCGTATATGCATGTAAGTCATTTCCGACAGGTCATGGCCGGACATAGGCGAAATGATGCTCTTATGTGCTTAATCTTCCCGTCGAGTTTGGGCGAGCTGGGTTTGAAATGGTTCGAGAGGTTGCTGGAGGGGAGCATTGAAAGGTGGCAGCAGTTGGCCGAAACCTTTGTGACGTGCTTCAAAACCAATACCAAAACACCAAAGGAAGTTGATCACCTCGTGAGTGTCAAGATGGAACCGAGCGACACATTGAAGGCATATAACTCCAGATATTGGAAGACCTTCAACGAGATCTTGGATTGCCCGGTCAACCTTGCAATCACACAATACAAGCGTGGTCTCCCGGTCAGACATAGACTGCGGGACTCGCTTACAATGCACCAACCGACATCCATGGGCCAACTAATGCAGCGCATCAATGAGCACATCCGAGTGGAGGATGATGCGTCAGTATCTACCGTGAAGGCAACTCCGGTAGCAACAGACAAGCGATCGGCTGGCGAAGTGCACGTGGTCGGACAAGAGTCCAGCCGTTCAAATGACCGCACTGAGAAATCGAACCGTGGCTCGAATCGCAAAAACTGGGGTAGGGGACGTCGGAATGACCGGGATGACTACCCCCGGGATGACGTAGCCGATATAAACAAAAGGTTGAAAGAAAGGATGGACATCACCACGGTCTTTAAGATTCCAATCTATCGCATACTTAGTGAAATTCGTGACGAGGAGTATGTCCGGTTTCCTACTAAGTTAGGCGACAGACAGAAGGGCTTCAATTCGCGGTACCGTTGCACGTTTCACCGGGAGCGAGGCCATCGGACAGAGGATTGTTTGCCTTTGAGGCAACACTTGGAAGAGCTAGTCGCAGCCGGACACTTGGACCTTTACATTGATGGTGGCGTGAAGGCCAATCAAGCTCCGGTTGACCCGCGGGGACCGGATGACCGAGATGCGCCTCCCCAAGGGGTTATTAATGTCATCCATGGCATAGTGGAACCGACGCGTGTATGCGAGCTCCGAGGTATGATCAAGAAGGTAGAGCACATGAAGGAAGTTTTGTCGGTTCAGCCTGCGATCAAGAGGGGGAAGACCGAAGAGAAAGATGTGATCAGTTTCTCCTCAAGAGACCTAGAGCGCATCCAGACGCCGCACAACGATGCCCTAGTGGTTACACTCTGCGTCAAAGAGTTTGATGTCAAACGGATCTTGATCGATCAGGGAAGCTCGGTCGAGATTATGTATTATGATGCCTTTAAACAGCTCAAACTCCAGGATACAAATCTGGCCCTGGCAACTTCGCCACTGGTTGGTTTCAACTCACAACCGGAGTAGCCTTTGGAAAAGATTATCCTGCCCGTCAAAGCGGGATCCGTGGTCAAACAAGTGGAGTTCTGGGTGTTGCATGTGCCATCCACTTACAATTTGATCCTTGGAAGGGGATGGCTTCACGCTATGCAAGCCATAGTGTCGACCTATCATCAGGTAATGAGATTCTCCTAAGTTTTGGGGGCAATCGAGGAGATTTGGGGTGATCAAGTCATGTCGAAGCAATGCTTCGTGGCGGTCAATGGGAGCCGAGCCGCCAAAGGATTCGTTCAAATGATTGAGGAACCGGAAGACCGGGGAGTCCTTGATGACGTGGGCACCAAGGCCGAGGATAAAGCTGTCGAGCAATTGGTGGAAGTGCGCATTGATATAGAGCGTCCGGACAAGTTCTTCTTGCTCGGCTCAAGCCTTACAGCCCAAGAGAGGACCGACATGGTTGAGTTTTTGATGGCCAACGTCGAAGTCTTCGCATGGTCACCTTAAGATATGCCCGGTCTCGATCCGAGTTTTATATGCCATTATCTCAATGTCTTCCCCGGAGCCAAGTCGGTCATTCAGCGAACAAGGAGATTGGCGCTGCATCACGCCGAGGTAGTTGCGGAGGAAGTGAAGAACTTGCTTGAGGCACGAGCAATTCAGGAAGTGCACTACCCCCGGTGGATTTCAAACACGGTCGTGGTGCCCAAGAAGAATGGGAAGTGGCGAGTTTGCGTTGACTACAAGACGGTCAACTGCGCTTGTTCGAAAGACAGCTTCCCTCTGCCTAGAATAGACCAGCTTGTGGACTTAATGGCTGGACATAACAGACTCAGTTTCTTGGACACCTACCGCGGCTACCATCAGATTGCCATGCATGGGCCCGACCGAGAGATCACCTCGTTTACAACACCAAGGGGACTCTTCTGCTACTGAGTCATGCCTTTTGCTTTGAAGAACGCCGGGGCAACTTTTCAAAGGATGGTGACGAAGATGTTCGCTCCTCTGCTAGGCCGGACAATGGAGGCTTATATTGATGATATGGTGGTTAAGAGCCGGCATCAAGCAGACCATTTGTCCGATTTGGCCGAGATGTTCGCCATTCTCAAAAAGCACAAACTACGCTTGAATGCGTCTAAGTGTGCCTTCGGCGTGGGATCCGAAAATTTTTTGGGTTTCCTAGTCATGAACCGAGGTATCGAAGTAGATCCTACACAAATCCGAGCCGTGCAAGAGTTAAAACAGCCTAGCTCGGCTAAGGATGTGCAGCATCTGGCCGGAATGGCCGCCGCGCTTAACCGATTTATAAACCGGTCATCAGATCGCTGCCGCCCTTTCTTTCAAGCCTTGAAATCCAAGTTCTCATGGGATGAAGAGTGTGACTGGGCTTTGGCCGAGCTCAAGGAGTATTTGTCTTCAGCGCCGTTGTTGGTCACACCAGAGCCCGGAGAAGAACTCTACCTTTATCTGGCCGTATCGCAGCACGTAGTCAGTGCGGTGCTTGTCCAGTCGGAAGGAATCAAACATTTACCCATCTTCTACGTCAGCAAAACCTTGCTACCGGCAGAGTCGAGGTACTTGCCACTGGAAAAACTTGCGTTAGCTTTGATGATGGCTTCAAGGAAGTTGGCACACTATTTCCATGCCCATTCCATCATCGTCTTGACCGAGTTCCCTCCCAAAGCTTTGTTCGAACGGGCAGATTTCTCCGGTCGAATTCTTAAGTGGGCGGTCGAATTGGGACAGTTCGATGTGAAGTTCCAGCCGCGCACTGCCATTAAAGCCCAGACTTTGGCCGACTTCGTTGCTGAATTCTCACCTGGAACTCATCCGGTATGCCCGGTCGATATTGCCGTGGCAGATGAAGATGTGAATGCAAGTTCGACCGAAATACCACAGCTCGACGGCATTGGCGACACGGAACTTGCGCGCCCCGCCGAAGCACCTTCAGTTAATACGATACCACAGCCCGGTGATGCGATAACGGAGTTGGGTATCACTGCCCAACCCGCTTTGTCCGACACCACATCACCGAGGAGGGAAGAAATGGAACCGCTCAGCACAGAGCCTACGGCCGGCATAATACCGCAACCTGGCGATTCGCTGACGGACTTAGGCATTTCGGATCAACTTGCTGAGTCTGGCGCTGAATCACCAAGAGGGGCTGAAGTGGAACCGCTTAGTACGGGACCGGAAGCCGAACAACCGAGCAACCGTGATCCCATCAACGTTCAAGCTTCTCAGGATCCCTCAGAATGTTGGAAGCTCTTTGTCGGCGAAATATGGAAACTTTTTGTTGATAAAGCCTCGAACCGTCACGGTGCCGGGCTGGGTATAGTTCTAATTTCGCCAGACAAACTGACTATTGAACATTCTATCACCCTTGGCTTCCCAGCATCCAACAATGAGGCCGAGTACGAGGCGCTATTGGCCGGTCTAAAGAGCGTGCTTCAGATGCAAACATCCGAGCTAATGGTTTACAGTGATTCCCAGCTTGTGGTTAACCAAGTTTCTGGGGTTTACGAGGCAAAGGATGACAGAATGATGAAGTACCAAGCTCTGGTCAGAGACCACATCAAGCAATTTTAGGCGATCAGGGTCCAACAAATTGGCCGAGAAGATAACGGCCGAGCAGATGAGTTGGCCGGCCTTGCTTCTATGGTCGACAGTACATCTTCCAACCCTCTTTTGATTGAATTCCTCCCGAGGCCCAGTATTGAGGAACCGGGTAGACAGAAGTATTCTGCGTTGGGCTAGGTCTTTCATGGATGGACCCTATAATCCTCTTTCTCAGAGAACGGACCCTTCCAGCCAATAAGAAGGAAGCACATAAAGTGCGGGTGAAGTCTGAGTGATTTTGGCTCTCTCCATCAGGCGCTTTATATAAGAAATCTTTCACCGGTCCCTATCTAAAATGTGTGCACCCGAGCAGCGTGGAAGCCTTCATTTACGAAATTCACGAAGGCATCTGTGGCAGTCATATAGGGGGCAAGTCCTTGGCCTACCGAGCTATTTCGCAAGGCTGCTGGTGGCCGTGCATGCAAGCCGACGCCCAGAAATATGTTCGCAAGTGTAAGAAATGCCAGAAGTTTACCCACCAGATCCACCAGCCGACCAGGGAACTTCTTCCTCTCACCAGCCCTTGGCCCTTTGCGATGTGGAGGCTAGATATAGTGGGGCCGCTCCCAACAGCACCAAGCAACCGAAAGTTCTTCATCGTGGCCACAGACTACTTCACCAAATGGGTTGAAGCAGAGCCTTTGGCAACAATCAAGAAGAAAGACGTGAAGCGGTTTGTCTGGCAGAACGTGGTCACGCGGTTTGGCGTCCCCAAAATTCTAAGCTCTGATAACGGCACCCAGTTTGATGGTTGCCTATTCAGAGGGTTTTATGAAGATTTAAAGATTGAATTCTACAACTCTACTCCGGTTTACCTACAGTCCAATGGCCAAGCCAAGGTGTCGAACAAGATCATACTTGATGGGTTGAAGAAACGGCTGGAAAAGGCCAAGGGAAAGTGGGCTGAGGAACTCCCCAGTGTCTTTTGGGCATACCGAACAACCCCGCGGCGGTCTATTGGGGAAACTCCATTTGTTTTGGCTTATGGCATGGAGGCAGTCATACCTTTGGAAGTCGGCATGCCCACCCTCAGACGTGAAAGCTTTGAACCCTAGCTGAACGTCGAAGCCATTGCCCTTGAACTAGATCTTGTGGAAGAGCGTCGGAAAAAGGCTCTCATCCATGTGGCTGCCTACCAACAAGAGCTCTCAAGGAAATACAACAAAACGGTGCACCCCAGACCGTTCAAAGTAGGTGATTGGGTCTTGAGGAAAGTCATGTGCAATACCCTGGTGCCAGGTGAAGGCAAACTAGGGGCAAATTGGGAAGGACCCTACAAGATAATCGGTCTGGCGGGCAAGGGGGCATATCACCTGGAGGACTTGGATGGTAGAAGAATACCCCGGCCATGGAATGCAGCCAACCTCAAGCTATATTATTTCTAGCTTTAGCTTTCTTTTTGTGCAAAGGAATTTTTTGCCTTACACTTCATGTAATATTCATTTTTGTCAATATATAGAAGCGACTCATCTTTGCCTCAGCATTTTTAATGTTGTTTTGAGTTTTGAGATTCTCAACCGAGATGATTCACTCCGGTTGAAAGAGTTGATGTTTTGCTCAACTTGGGTATTCTCAACCGAGATGATTCACTCCGGTTGAAAGAGTTGATGTTTTGCTCAACTTTTGTATTCTCAACCGAGATGATTCACTCCGGTTGAAAGGGTTGATGTTTTGCTCAACCTAGGTATTCTCAGCCGAGATGATTCACTTCGGTTGAAAGGGTTGATGTTTTGCTCAACTTGGGTATTCTCAACCAAGATGATTCACTCCGGTTGAAAGAGTTGATGTTTTGCTCAACTTTTGTATTCTAAACCGAGATGATTCACCCCAGTTAAAAGAGTTGATGTTTTGCTCAACTTGGGTATTTTCAACCGAGATGATTTACTCCGGTTGAAAGGGTTGATGTTTTGTTCAACCTAGGTATTCTTAACCGAGATGATTTACCCCGGTTGAAAGAGTTGACGTGCTCAGCTGTATCTACTACCGAGATTCCTTTGCCTGTTAGTTAAGTTAAGCAAGATGGTTAATGTTTCCGAAGTATTTTGTCCGGTTGAGGTTACTCAGCCGACCATGCCAACACTTCAAGAAAATTGAGCTTTTTCATTGATGATAAAAATATGTACAAGAGGTGGGGCAGACAACCCGGTTACATGTGCTAAGCAAAAAGAAAGAAAAACTAAGAAAACTACACTAAGGGGGAAAAGTTAGTGAATTCATCGCCAGCTTCCTCCAGGTTGATCGGTGGGCTTTGACCTCGGACGCTGGTCGCAGTTTGGTCGGGCTGCTCCTACTCTTGGCAGCCCTCTCCCTCAGCATCTGCGTCGGCTGCTCCTTCAAGTCCTTCCTCGGCCTCAGCCTCCAATGCGCTGAAGACGTCGTTGGCATATGACGTGAGATAGGTCGGTAGGAAGACAGTTGGCGAAGGGGCAAACACGTCGGTATCAGGACCTTGACCGAGCTGTTCGCAGGCAGACTTCTAACCCGCTTTGAAATAGATGTCTTGGGTGGCGAAGACCTGCTTCTTATAACTGTCCTCGGCCTCTTTAAAGCCGGCGTTGTTGGCGTCTTCGCACTCTTTCTCCTTTGACTCTTTGAGTGCGTTTAGCTTGACCTGGAGCTCATCCTATTTTTTCTCGGCGTCACCAAGCTGGCCGAGCAACTTGGTGTTGTCAGCGTTGGCAATCTGCAGTGAAGACTTTGCTCGGTCGAGCTCAGTTTGAAGACTTTGGACTTGGCTGGCAGTGTCGTTTGCCTTCTGCCGCAGTCGATGAATTCTCTCCATGACCAAGTGTTGCTTCTAGATGGCCTGCGAGAAGAAAGCTTGATCAGAAAAGAAACCATGCAAACACTTATGGAAATTTAAGTATAAGTTGGGACTTACCTTGGTCATGGACTTCACTACGGATTTCATCAACTGGGTGTCTGGCACATGGTCGCTGCCAACTACGTCGCTCGGTAGAAGGAGTGCTTTTGAAAGGTCAAAGGCGAGCAGATGCTCTTTGTCGCCCTTGACGAAAGCGGTTGCCGGGATGTCTTTACCCCGGTGTTTGAGTTGGGGCCTTCATGCCGGTATTGGGTCGACGGTGATGGCAGGTTGCTCGGTGCTGAGCTCGGCAGAAGGGTCCGCACGTGGTCTTTTGCCAGCGCGGCGTGTCTCTCCGCTGGCTTGACCGACAGCCAGAAAAGCCAAGGCAACCACGGCCCCACTGGATTGACCGGCAGCAGTTGGGCGGGTTTGGATGCTCGGGATCTCGGTGGAAGTTGCTATGAGTAGGTTCTTGATGCGGCTTCTCTTTGCCATCTCTTCCGCCTCGATTAATCGAATTAGGGGCACGTCCGGTAGTGTTGGGTTTGGAGGAGGTAATGGAGCACGGAGAAAGTCTGTGACTTTACTCCGATGTGGAGCAGCGTACTGGTAGGTTGGGGTGTAGCCGAGCAGCTCGTTGCAATCCTGGTTGCTATAATGGAGCACGGCCCTGATGGCTTCTTCATTGGGATAGTGGTAGTTGGCTTGTAAGGCTTGGATTGCTGTAAAGGAAAGAAGAGAAGTGTTAAAATAAAGAATATGGAACAAAGGCAATCGACCGAGCAAGTTGGCACGACTTACATGTGGAACCGAAATTCTTGCTGATGAACCAGCCCGGTACGTCGGCCGTTTCATAGTTGCCGGACACCCAGAAAAAGTCGTCATCGTGTAAGTCCTTGTTTGGGGTGCCGGTCACTATCTTTTCTTTGCCCAGTCAAATTTTTAAGTAATAGGCGAGGCCGTCGCCCGTGTGCCCAAGTGTGTACTATCGCAGTATCTCGGCTAAACCTAAGTTGGCCCCTAGCCGGTTATTTAGCTCGTGAATGCCGTTGATTATTCGGTAGGTGTTGGTTGATACTTGTGTGGGTGCTAGCCCGGTGCGGCGCAGGAATTTGGTCAGCAGAGGGTTGACCGGAAAGCGGAGGCCTCCCTCAATGATGGAAGGAACGGTGAAGGGGCACTGGTCTAATGTGCCCCAAGGGGTTGTCTCAATCTCTACGAGCTCCAGGTGAACATCTGTTGGGATGCCGTAGTCTTCCCGGAATACGGCCAATGCAGCCGGGGTGTTGACAAGGAAGCGGAAGTGCCCCAAGTGTAGCCGACTGGTTCAGCTCGGCAAGGTGGTTTGGCACAAACTGGTGTCTTGATGGCTGCTCGGTCGTTGAGAGCCTCGGTAATGGTTTGTGGTCCCCTTGGACTCTGCAGGAAAAGGATGGTAAGTGTAAGAGGGAGCGCGGTCGCGCAAAGCGAGCTTGACTTTAGCTCGATCACGCAGAGTGCCAAACCACCTTGGTCGTTAAGGCTAACCAAGGAGCCTGGTCACTCAAGCGGACCAGATGCTAGCCCGGTTGAATGGCCAAGTCATTTGGTTACCCTAGTTTCTACTAAGGTTGGGACAAACTACTTATTTGCTCGGTCCGAATGATTTTTTGGATCAAAGGAAGACCTGGAGCCCGGTCCGCCCCAGATCCTCAGTATTCATCGGAGAAAATAAAGAACAGCAAGGAGAGTGAAGGGTTAGGGACGGTTTTGGGTGCCTTTGTCCTAAAACCTACGGATTTAGTGCCCTAATATGCGAAATGCCGACTGAAATAGCAAAAACGAGGTTCAAGGAACTTACCAGTTGAGGGCAGGGCCTACTTCTCCGAGTACAAATGCAAGGAATGGCGGGGACGAAGTTTTGCTGGGGGTGCTTGTGCTCTGAAACGTCGAAGGCTTGAAGAGAGGCAGTAGGAATGAAAGGAAGCAAAAAGTCGCCTAAATTCAAATTTGAGGGGACGGTTGGGTTGGCTGCTTGAGGGACAATAAGATATTGACACGTGCTCCCATTAATGGCAGCGTCAGAGTTGAAGTGATAAGAAGGCCAGACGAGGCGTCGACCGAGTGAATCAAGGAGCCGAGCAAGAAAACTAGCTCGGTTGACCTCTTGCAAAACCGAAGACCGAGGAAGTGTTACCCCGGTCAGGATAAATAATCCCAGTCACGCTTGCGCGGACGGAATTAAGGGGCAATTGAGAGGGAGATTTATGAGCCGGAAGTGGGTCGAGATAAAAGCCGTGCAAGTTGAAGGACCAAGGGTGTATTGGGCCGAGATAGCTTAGGATTTGCCCGCAGTTGGGGCTGTTCGGCCCGTGGCCGAACTACTTGCACCGGTGGTGACCGTGTAGCTTGAGTTGCTTGGCCAGAAGGCATACACCTTTGGCTCGGCAGGGAAGCTTGTGCCTGAAGCTCGGTAGGAAAGCCTTTGGTTGATCGGCGTGACCTTTCTGGAGCTCGACTTCGCCAGAATGCAGTCGAGCACGATAGGCACGGAGCTCGGCTATTGCTACACTTGGGCATGAAGTGCAGCCTGGATGTCGGCGGTCGTGATATTGTACCCCGGTTGCCGAGCTCCCAGCAGAGTGGGCTGGCAGTTGGGTTAGGTGATGTGTAGCAAGATTTGTGCTGACGGATGGGATAGCAGTACCACGTGTCGAGAGAGCACAGAGGGTAGATTTGGGGCGCAGAAGGTATATAAGCATGTCTGCGTCCCCCATGCTTGGGGCAGAAAAACATTTGGTGAGATAAACACTCAACACCCTCCTCTCTCTCCCTGTATGTGTGTCTAACTTGATCGTCGGAGGGGTTTTTCGGCCATACACCGCCGGGTAGCTTACCGCCGTTGTGTTCGCAGGTTGATCGGACTAGTAGGAGCTTGGAAGAAAGGAGTGCGAGCTTGCCTGAATATTTGCTCCCCGTACAATATGTATAAGAAAAAACACAAAACTCATAAAAGTATACCCAAAATCCTACATGCATATAGAAAATTAAGAAAAAACAATACTCACAGTTTGATTTTGGGAATCGTTCTTTCTCTATTCCACTAATGATCGATTGATGGTCTATATGGCTTCAAAGAAAAAAAAATCAAAAAAATTTGTAATTAATATATATACACACAATAATCTATTAAGAAAGAGATGAGAGTATTACCTTTACTTTGCAGAACAGAGCACCCAACAAACCCATAGTTTATTTGTTTAAGGTTTCAATCTTGTTCTTTGAATATATACATATATTTTTTAATGCATTCTCTTGGCTAAAAATTTGATTTATCATGTATTGATTTCTCATATATTGGGGGAAATTAACAATGTCCACTCTTAAAAGGATGCACATTATATTAAAGAAGTTTGTTTATTTGTCCAAAAAAAAAAAAAAAAAGAATAATAATATAGAATTGTTGGTTTTCTAAAATTTGAAATTAATATGTTTTGGGAAGTTGGTAAAAAGCTGGCTTTTGGCTTTTTACCAAGCTTTTTGGCTTTTTTGGAAGTGATTTGGGAAGTTGGTAAAAAACTGATTTTTTGCTTTTTAGTTTAATAGTTATTTATAGTGTCAAATCAAATTAAAATGACCAAAATACCCTTACCCAACATAAGAGATTTATTTTTTAATATTTTTTTCATAGGCCCTAATTTGTAATTTTACGGCTACGTTTTTGGCACTTGCCAAATGGTTTTTCTGGCATTTTTGGCAGCCACATTTTTGGAACCATGTTCCCAAAATGGCACAAAGTTTGAAATTATAATTCTATGCCGTAATTCTATGTCCACTCTATGCCGTATAATTCTATGTCCACTCTTAAAATAATATATAATTTGAAAACCAACAATTCTAGAATTTTGCTAACAATTGAAAACCAACAATTCTATACCAACATCAAACCAACAACTTAAGCCTAAACTTAGAAAACCCACAAATCCCTACTAAATCAAAGTAAGAAAAATAAAAATAAACAATATTCAAAAACCCAACAACTCTTCATATATGTGTGTATATATTATCTGTATAAGAAAAATAAACAAAAACCCATAAAAGTGCACCCAAAATTAAAGAAAAACAATACTCACAGAAAAAAAAACAAAGAAAAAAATGGATAAAAATTTGTAATCAATAAATAAAAAGTGCAACCAACTCTTCAATTGATGATCTCTGGGGCTTCAAAGAAAAAAAACAAAGGGATGAAAATAAAGAAACTCTTCAATTGATGATCTCTGTGGCTTCAATATATATATACACAAAGAAAACAAAGGGATGGTATGTGAAGCGCCAAAAAAATTTGGAGATAAACAAATATAGTGAACCTCACCGATTTGTTGCCGCGATGACGCCGATCTAGCAAGGCTAGCACCCAACAAACTCTCCATCTGTGAAGTCGCCGATCTGCTCTTGAATGTGAGAGAGAGAGAAAGAGAGAGAGAGACAGAGATGGATGGAAGGGAAGAAGAGATCTGCTCTTGAATGAGATCTGCTCTTGAATCAAAATAAAGAAACTCTTCTCTTGAACACCATAGGATTGAATCACCATTGTGAATCTACCATTAAAATATAATCATTTCTTAGCTGTTGGATTGATTCAATCTAACGGTTCACATTTTGACATAGGGACAACAGTCCCATCAAAATTCAAAAACTACTCTTCCTTATTATATAGATATATTCTGAAATATATTCATGTTCACATGTTTGTACCATCACTTCTTTTCATAATTTGGCTTTTGTATTTTTATTTTTATTTTTTATACTTTTTTGATAAATAATAATACTTTTTAATTTTTTTAATAACTTTTTAACTTTTTATCTTTTATAAAATATATCAAACAAACACTATATGTATAAGAAGAGTCATTCTCAAAAAAAAATATGTATATGTATTAAATAGTAACATTTTCGTTCCCTGCACATATTTGCCCTTTATTTTTCATTTGACATTGATTTTTTGGACTAAATTAGTCATAAAAAATATATAATAGGTTGAAAAAATTAATAAGGTAGATTATTATATTTAAATTATAATTTTTTTCTTACAATTTTTTTTTTAAAAAATAACTTAAATAAATTTTTTAATCAAAACTAAAATAACTAAAAAATTAAAAAAAAAAAAAACTAAAAACCAAACCGGAGCTTTGACTTTCACCCTCATTTGCTTAAGTGGAATTTCGCTTTGGAGACAGCCACGTGGGGCTGCCACCCTTTGCTATCACCTGTCTTCTCTTGGGCAGAGAGGGCACTCACTTCATTTCTTTCATTTATTAACAATGTAGGCCTCTTTTGCCAAACAAGTTGAAAATAACAACAATATTAGGGGTTATAATTTTTATGGTCATAATAGTTTAAAATTATTAAAATAATATCGTTTTGGTATATTTTATACCCAAAACGATATCGTTTTAACAGTTTTGAGTCATTGTGGCTACAAAATTGTGGCCCTCAAACATTTCTTTAAAAATAATTTTTTTATTTTTTATTTTTTTAAATTATATTATTTCTTTATTTGTTTATACTTTTTAAATTTTTTTTTTTAAAAAAAAAACTAATTTTAACTTACTCCTCAAAACAATTCATAATTGTATGAATCATTCATTAATTTTTTTTTTTTTTTGTCACATGAAAACAAAAGAATTTTTTTTATGTTTTTTTACTAAAATGTTTAATAGGTTAAAGCAAAACATGTTACACAGAGATATAAGTCAGATTTTCTTTTCTACCTTTATAATATAAGGAAGTATATCGATGTTAAAAATATTTTACAACTAATTAATTTATTTCTTACCAAATTTTATCATTTTTAGTAAAAAATAAAATTAAGAGAATTTTATTTTTAATTATTTTTCATAATTTCTCACTTACTTATCCATTTATCTATCTTCTATATCTTATATCTATCTATCTATCTATCTATCTATCTTCTATACTATCATAAAATGAATATTTTTTAGTGATATCGTGAAGCCTTCTCTCTCCTTATGCTGTCAGCTGTAAAAAAAAAAATTATTTAAAAAAAAAAAATAATTTAGAAGAATGGGACTCAAACTTGTACACCTTTGTATACCATTGACGGTGTATTGAAGCCTAGATAGATGGGAGGAGTCAAATTTTGAGCATCAGACGTAGGGATAGTCATTCATCGGACTAAGTCGGTGCTACTTAATAAGAAGTTTTGTATCTATTTAAGCCTATTTGACCTAAATATTGGACCTATGTAATTAACCCAAGCCTAACTCTAAATAAATTATAATTTTCAAGTCCGTACATTGGGTCATATACATAAGCTATAAAAAAAAAAAATTTAAACATCTTAGTATCTGTTAGTTTTTCATAAATAGACAAAGACCTGCAACTAACCATTAAAGATTTAATACCATACTAATTAAAATGTTACAAAGTTTTTTAAACTAAACAAACCTTTAGTTTCATAAGTTCAAATTTTTTTAAATCAAACAATTAGTAGTACATCAAACTAAAAAAAAAAAAATTCATAGTTTAAATTTCAAATTTCTTCAAACATTTTTGCGTGAATGTTTTCAACAAAACAACTATCTCTTGAACATCTTATAAATTACATGGACAACAATAAAAGAGTATATATATTTTCAATATATTATATTAATTAATTAATTAAATTAAATATGTAGCAAGCCAGGTCGAACCAGTCTGGGCTAAAAATATATAATTCTTAAACCCAACCCATTAATCAATCGGACTAAAAATATCAACTCAATCCAATCTTATGGACTAAAATAATATTTCCAAACCTTAAAAAAATAAGGTTGGACTAGGCAGGGCTAGCGGGTCGATGCCCACCCCTACTTAGACCTTACACATTCTCTTACTACTTAAATGACACACAATATATAGTCAATATTTTATTTCATTTTTACTTATTTAAATTGCACACATGTCGCATGTGTCAACTGCTATAAACCAAATATGTAAAAAGAGTTTTTCTTTACATCATTTCTTATTATTTTTTCACCCAATCACACCACCAAACGGAGTGTAAATTATTTTTGTCAAAAGATATATGAAGTAATAATCATGAAAGAAAAATGCTAGGGTTATTAATACATTTATTAACAATTTTATTAACACACTCACAAGTTAACGTGGGTCTCATATTAAGGCTTCGTTTAGGAATAAATTATTTTAATAACTTTTAATTTTTTTTATAAAAAAACATACAGAAAAATAAAGAGAATAATATGACAATTTATAATAACTTTTTAACTTTTTAATTAAAATAATTACCCCCAAATAAGGCATAAGTGATGAAAGAACTTATCAAAATGAGGGTCTTAAAATGTGTTAATAACCGAGCATCGTTATCATGAAATGGATGCGCGTTTGGCTGAACCATTTTGGTTGTATGTTTATGATGATGTACGTTTGAGTAGCAGGTTGGTTGGTTCAAATATAGAAGTTTATGTTGTGTTTGACACTCCCAGTTGTTGGTTCACACCCTCATCATGTTTGATTTTGAATTTTCAAATAAAATTTTTAAATTTTTTATTTTTCATATTTTGTCACTTTTAATATTAAAAAAAACATATTTTGATCGACATTTTTTAATATTTTAAAGACATCTAAAAATAAGTAAAATATTAAAAAAAATACTTAAAAATTAAAAAAAAACACACACACAAATATACTGATGAATATTAAATAAAAATAAGCAAATGCTAACAGGTGTATTTTGAAAATTAAAAACAAAAATCTCTCAAATCAATTAAGAGTGATAAACTGGTGAAAATAAATGACTTGTGTTTTCTCCCTAGAAATTCAATACACAACCTCACCCTCTAAATTCATAACAAATTATTATTTCTTTCGTTTAAGAAATGGGTTAACTTTTTGACTTTTTGAATTTTTTGACTATTTTAGCCTAGGGTTAAAAAGCTTGATTTGAGAAAGACTTTTATGCTTTCATAATGCATAGCTTTTATTATGATGTTTCTTTCTCCTTTCGGTGCTCTTCTCTATAAATGAGAATCGTCACTCTTGTAAACTACACGCTGAATATAACAAACACTTCATTTAGTCTCTTTCTTTTTCTCTCTCTCTTTACCAATCTTACATGGTATTAGAGCCCAGTTATACACTTCTGGCATTTTTCGTTTTTGGTGCTTAGTCTCGTATACAGTGGCACTACACCAAATAGCTCGAAATCACCTCACGCTTCCAACAGCACCACGCCTGTCACCAGAAACGCCGTCACGCGCCTCCACGCATCACCTTTGTGTTCGGCGCGTCTCAGCTTCCGCCGCCACTCGCGCATGCACCTTCACGTGCCCTCCGTTGCCTGCTCACATCAGTGTCTGACGTCAGCCCTGCTCATTCTTATACCGCGACTGCTGCTGTGCACCTCACGTGCACTGTTCCGCTATTGTACACCCGCATGTGCCAGTGTGCCCCCGTACGCCGCGCGTGCGCTAGTCTGCTACGGTGCGCGCCCTTCCTGCTATTGTGCTCCTCACTACAACCTGTTATCGTGCGCCGCTGACATCATTTTTGCCTCTACTGATGTCATCTCTGCATAACACACATTTCCTAGCTATTTTCGACCTTCCGGACTCACTGGTACACTCTGTTTTACCTAATTTTGCTCCTATAGGTCCGTTCCTATTTATTTAGCCCTACTCAACTATTATTATGGATCGTCATGATGCCTCCCATCTAATTTTTGTTATTCTCAATGGTTCCAACTATGTTTTATGGGCCCAAGTCATGTCTTCCTTTCTTAAAGAAAAGAAGCTCTAGCACATTATCACTGGGGATGTGACCCAATCGGTGAAAGACACTAATGCGACTATTACTGCTATTGCTGCTACTGTTGTAACATATGAAGATCGACTTGAGGAATGGGATAGTAAGAACTACCAGATCATTACCTGGTTTCGAAATACCTCTGTTTCCTCTATCAGTCTTCAGTTTGGTCGTTTTCAGCTTGACTCTGTAACCACATCTGCAAAAGACATTTGGGATTTTTTGAAAGAACGATACCAGACTACCGGTCTTGCCCATCAACATTAACTTTAGAGCCAACTTCACCACATGCGCCAAGAATCTAGTCAATCTATTAATGACTTTCTTTCTCAAATGTATTCTGTTTGGGACTAGCTTGCTCTCTCAGAACTAGCATGGCCTGACTGAGAAGATGCTTCTTTATTTACTACCTATCGTAATCAGCAACGGTTGGTTCATTTTCTCATGGCTCTTACTCCCTCTTTTGAGCCCGTGCGTGCCTCTCTTCTTCATCGCCTTCCGTTGCCCACTCTTGAACAAGCTATTTCTAAGCTGCTATCTGAGGAGACTCATCTTGGTACTCTCCAAACTCATCATGTGGACTCTGTTCTTGCCACTCCTCAGTCCCGGCCATCATTTATCCAGCGGACCACTGCTTGTCTCTATTGTCAGAATCGGGGCCTTCCTTTAACATATCTCCTGGTCCATTGTCCCGTCAGATCCTGCCGATACTACAACAAACTTGCTCCTGGTAATCTGCAACAGGATTGTTTTCGTAATTCATCCCGATCATCCTCCACTAGCCACTCCTCTCGCGGTGGTTCTTCCCGGGGGAGCTCTCATCATTCCGAGAATCAATCTCATCGCACTGCTGTTGCTGCCTCTAAGGATTTCTCTGAGTCACCTACTTCTTCGACCTCTCTTTTTTCTCAAACTGATGTAGAGGCCATGTTCAAACAACTTCTCTCCACCTCTGGTACACCTCCTTCTACTGCTTTGTCTGTGATCCTAGGTAACTCTTCTTGGTATTTTGACTTTGCCTGTTGTAATCATATGACCTCCAGTTCTACTATATTTTCTTTCATATCTTCATCTACTCATATTCCCTCAATTCATACTGCTGATGGTTCTCTCATGTCTGTCCGTCATGTTGGTACTGTTTCCACATCTTCTTTATCTTTACCTCAAGTTTATTATATCCCTGCTCTCACCTTAAACCTTATTTCTATTGGTCAATTATGTGAGCTTGGTCTAACAGTCACATTTTCTGCTACTGATTGTTTGGTGTAAGACCCTCAGACGGAACAGACTATTGGGATCAGCCGTAAACACAGACGTCTCTATGAACTCATTCACTTTCATGTTCCTGACTCTCCTCAGATCGTTGCTCCTGCATCTGCTTCCTCATTATCTCCTTTTCATCTTTAGCATTGTCGCTTAGGGCATATTTCTGTTAGTCGCTTAAAGTTTTTGGTTTCTAGTGGCCAATTGGGTCGTGTAATTCCAGATATTTTCGATTGTATACTCTGTCAACTTGCAAAATAACCTGCTTTATCATTCAATAAAAGTACTTCTGTTTCCCATGCATCTTTTGATCTTATACATTCGGATATTTGGGGCCCATCCCCTACTACTACTATGGAGGGATCTCATTATTTTGTTGTTTTTATTGATGATTTTTCCCGGTTTACTTGGCTTTTTCTCATGAAAACTTGGTCTGAGCTTAAACACCTTTATTATAGATTTGCCAAAATGGTCTACACCCAATTTTCAAAAACCATCAAACTTTTTCGCTCTGACAATGCTATGGAATATCGAGATTCCGATTTTCTTTCCTTTCTTCAGAGTTATGGTACACAGCCTCATCGTTCTTGTGCTGGCACGCCCCAACAAAATGGCAGTGTTGAAAGGAAACATCGGCATATTCTTGACACTACTTGCGCTTCCCTTCTCTCTTGTTCCTGCCCTGAAAACTTTTGGGGGGAAGCTACCCTTACTGTTGTATACACTATCAATTGTGCTCCTACCCCTGTAATCAATAATCAAACTCCCTTTGAATGTCCGCGTGGGACTCCCCCTCCATACACCAATCTTCGGGTTTTTTGGCTCTGCCTGCTTTATTCTGCTTCAATCCCATGAACACACCAAGCTTGAACCTCGTTCTTATCTTTGCTGCTTTCTTGGGTATGGAATTGAACATAAAGACTTTCACTGTTGAGATCCTCTCTCTAAGCGTCTTCGTATCTCCCGACATGTCATTTTTTGGGAGCACAAAATGTTTTCCTCCCTATCCTCCTTTCACTTACCCGCACTTTCCACTAATGTCCTGTTTACTAATCCTTCCATAGATCTCTTCTCTGATGACTTTGATACAGGTTCCTCCTTCATCGAGACGCCCTTGTTGACTTCTGATTCCATCCAGACTGCTCTCCCTGAAGGCCCACCTCTCATTGCGCCACCTCGTTCTTCTCCTCCTTCTCCATTGGCTCTTCCTCCTATCAATCCTCCTACGGGTCGATCACACCGGTTAACTCAACCATCTATCCATCTTCGTGATTATATTGTTGGGTCTACTGCCTTTTCTACTTATGAACCTACCTTCTATCATGAGGCTTGTACTAATCCTCTTTGGCAACAAGCTATGACTAATGAACTCCAAGCTTTGGAGAAAACTCATACTTGGGATCTTGTTGATCTTCCTTCTAGCAAGACTGCGATTGGCTGCAAATGGATTTACAAAATCAAGACTCATTCTGATGGCTCTATTGAACGCTACAAAGCTCGTCTTGTTGCCAAGGGTTTCAACCAGGAATATAGTATTGATTATGAGGAGACCTTCTCCTCTGTTGCTCGGCTTACCTCTGTTCACAGTTTGCTTGCTGTTGCTGCTGCTCAACACTGGGAGCTCTTTCAGATGGATGTCAAAATGCTTTCCTCAATGGTAATCTTTTTGAGGAGGTCTACATGCAACCTCCACCTGGGTCCACTTTTCCACCTCATAAGGTTTGCAAACTACAGCGTGCCCTCTATGGCCTCAAGCAAGCACCCTGCGCTTGGTTTGCTAAGTTTAGTTCTACCATTCATGACTTCAGATTCACCTCTAGCTCCTATGACTCTGCTTTATTTATACGGACTACTCCTCGTGGTACCACTCTTCTCCTTCTTTATGTGGATGAAATGATTATCACTGGTAATGATGCAGCAGGTATTTTCCACCTAAAACATTTTCTCCACCGTCAGTTTGAGATAAAGGACCTTGGCACTCTAAACTACTTCTTAGGCCTTGAAGTCTCCCATGATTCTACTGGTTCCTATTTGTCCCATGCCAAATATGCATCTGATCTTTAGGGCCGTGCTAGTCTTACTGATTGCAAAACTACCTCTACTCCAGTTGAGCCTCAGCTCCGTCTCATTCCTCTCGATGGGGATCTCCTTTCATATGCTACTCTTTATCTCCAAATATGCATCTGATCTTTAGGCCCGTGCTAGTCTTACTGATTGCAAAACTACCTCTACTCCAGTTGAGCCTCAGCTCCGTCTCATTCCTCTCGATGGGGATCTCCTTTCATATGCTACTCTTTATCTCCAACTCGTCGGTAGTCTTGTCTATCTCACCGTGACTCGTCCTAACATTGCCTATGCTGTTCACATTGTTAGTCAGTACATGTCGGCTCCTCGCACTCCCCATTATACTATTCTACTCCGTATCCTTCGCTACCTCAAAGGCACTCTGTTCCATGGCCTCCACTACTCTGCTTCCTCCTCTCTTGAATTGTGTGCTTTTTCTGATGCTGATTGGGCTGGGGATCCTACGGATCGACGCTCCACCACGGGTTTCTGTTTCTTCTTAGGGGATTCTCTTCTTACTTGGCGTAGCAAGAAACAATCCTTTACTGCCCGCTCTAGTACCGAAGCTGAATACCGAGCTCTTGTTGATATTACTCAGGAAGTTCTTTGGCTTCACTGGCTCTTTGCTGATATGGGTGTTTCTTCTTCTGGCACTACCTCTCTCTATTGTGACAATCAGAGTGCCATTCAGATTGCTCACAATGATGTTTTTCATGATCGCACCAAGCATATTGAGATTGATTGTCATTTGATTCGACATCATGTTGCACGTGGTACTGTTCATCTTCTCCCTATTGCTTCTGCCGATCAACCTGTTGATATTTTTACCAAGGCTCATCCTCCTAGGCACTTCAGTGATCTTGTTTCCAAACTCAACTTGGTGGATGCCTACCCTCCTTGAGTTTGCAGGGGGCTGTTAGTATACATAATATACATTAGATATATGCTGTAAAGGAATACATTAGACATATGCTGTAAAGGGAACAACACTAACACACACTTTCATTATTATGCTTTCATAGTGGATAGCTTTCATTATGATGCTCTTTCTCCTTTCGGTGCTCTTCTCTATAAATGAGAATCATCAATCTTGTAAACTACACACTCCATTCAGTCTCTCTCTACCAATCTTACAATGTTCACAGTTAATTGCTTTTCGTTTATAGAATGCATTAAAAAGGATTATGTTTGATTTAGGTAAAAACAAAAATAAAAAACATGTTTGGTGCACGCATTGTTTTGAAAATAAATGCGGGAGTGGTCGGAGGTGGTGGCCAAAAGGAGTTGTCGACAGCCCGAGATGGTTTCCAGTGGGAGGTGGTTGCCCACCACAGGAAGTGAAGGCTTGAAGAGGTCATATGTGACAGTGACCGGAGGAAGTCATCAATGATGGTGGCTGGATATGACGACCGGTGGTGGTGATGAGCACTAAGTGGTGACCGAAGGGAGCAGGAGAAGCAAGGAGTGTATTTGATTTCTAAACCGAGTGTAACCAATTACAATTTTTTAAAACAAAAATAAACAACAAACAAGTTTTTGTTTATAGTTTTTGTACGGGCACGAAATATTCTTCCCGTATAATCCTGTTGATCAAGTCTGTGCTCCTCCGTACGTCGTCGCTTTACTCCCTGAAAACACAAACATGAGCTAGCCGGCTGGTGTGTGCCGGATACCTCTCCGATTCCTAAGTCAGCAAAATAGACAAATAGACAAAAAGCTCTGTGTGTTCAGGAATCAAAGTTATGTTACCTCTCTATAGGTGATGTTATGGGCTTTTATAGGTTCCGCGTGGCACAATCCAAGTAGGCCTCTTACTCCTCCATATAAAGTCCTCCTAGGAATCACATTCTTGAAAGATAATGCTTATCCTTCAATACCCCCCTCACTGCTTAAACCAAGTGAGATGGTTTTACCATGGTTGGATGTCAATACGACCGAGCTAACATGACCATGTTAAAGCCGCAGACTAGACTGAGCTCCAGCTAGCTTGGTTCTTTCTTTTACTGCGTGTACCTCGGTTTGACATACTCTAACTGTGGTGTTTACTTACTACCGTGCTAACCATAGTAAACCCCCGACCAAGCTAATGATAGCTAGGTCCACCGCAAGAAGCCCAAATACTTTGGTTCTGAATACCATGACCGAGATAACTACCTTTACTCCGTCTAGTGACTTTAATCACACTTGGACCGTGGTAACACTTGCCAATCCCTTTTCATACTTGGACCGAACTAACTATGGCGCGCTAAGACCGCGCTAACCAAAGCGAGGTCCACCATGAGAAGCCATCATATCTTGGCTCCAAATACTACGACCAAGCTAACTATGGCGCGCTACGACCGCGGTGACCGTCATTACACTTGGACAGAGCTAACACTTGCGATCCACTTGCTAAGCTCTTTTTACCTCGGCTGACACCTTTACCTCGGCTGACCCTTTACCACAGCTGATATCTTTACCTCAGCTAACATTGCGGTCAACCAAGTTACTTCGACTCTTCTCTCTGTTTGACTACCTTGCTTGGTAGCTCGGCCATAGCGTTGACCGCCACTAGGAAGTAGCTAAGTCCCGTAGCTAGGTCCCGTGGCTAGGTCTCATAGCTAGGCCGCGTAGCTAGGTCCAATAACTTGGTCCCGTAGCTAGGTCTTGTAGCTCGGTCTCGTAGCTAGGTCCGGTAGCTAGGTCCAATAGCTTGGTTCTGTAGCTAGGTTCTATAGCTAGGTCCCGTAGATAGGTCCTATAAACATCTTTGACCGCCACTCTAACCTAGCTCGGTCCAATTTGGCTACACAAATTATCCTCTCAATTGCCCCTTAATTCCATCTGCGTAGCATGATTTGGGATTACCTGTTAACAGCCGAGCTAAAAACTTCAACCCTTCAACCGAGCAATAACTTGGGGTGAAACCAACTCTCTGACTTAGTCAAAATCGAACTAAGAATGCCGCACCATAAGCTTCAACCGAGCCACGAATCCCTCGTTCCACTTAGCCGAGAGAGGACTCCATTTATTTCGCATTTGTTACTTTTAGCACGGTCCAATGATCCGTGCTTAATATTTTTCCTTTTCACTTTGCAGATTGACTAGGTTGGCCAGGCACACCTTTGCATGCTCAACCATTATACTGAAAAGGCCCAACGAAAGACAACCGAACTTCAGACCGAAATAATCCGCCTTACCGAGCTAGTCAAATAAGCGGAAGCAGATAAGCAAAAGGCCCTAGTCGAACGGAAAGACAAGTACCTATATCTTGCAATGTGAGGCTGCCAAAGACCTCTTCTTCAAGTGTAAGTGGAAAGCAGCTGTGGCGCAACTCGGTCATAGCCAAGAGACCGTGGTCTTCTTAAACCCTCCTCCATATTTTATACTGAGCTCCATGGTGGATTATGCAAATGCCATTCAGCAAAAATTTCTTCAAGCTGAGGAAGATGATGTATCCCAAGAGCCTGATAACAACGCCCAGCTCGGTCGCCAGTCCATCTCTCCAACTCCAGTGGTCTCTATCCCTCTTGCCTGTTGTGTCTGATGCGGTGTCTTCGATCGAGCTCAACCAAAGTGTGCTTGCCATAACCGAGCTACCTTTAGGTGAAGCCAGGGTTAAATTGGACGCCGATTTAGATGACCTCTTTGCATGACCATGTACTTTCTTTTCTTTGGATGCTAACTTTGGAAGCTTTTGTAACCGGGCTATGGCCCCTCCTTTTGTAATGCACTTTTGGAATGAAATCTTCAGTTTGGAATGAAATCTTCCATTTTCTCATCTTTCTGTTCGGTTTATACCTGTATCCATTATTCAACTATAATTTGTATGAAGTATAACAATTTCTTTCCGAGATAGTAATCTCGATCTCAACCTTGCAATCTACTTTTACCTGCCAACCACTCTTTAGCCTAGATCCTTATCTCGGCTGAAGAGTACCAAAAGTTGGTTATTCCAGCCAACCACTCTTCAGCCCAGATCCTTATCTCGGCTTAGGAGAGCTAAATGTTGGTTATTCTGGCCAACGTAGAGCTAAGCATTTGGTTATTCCTGCCAAACTTCTTGATTGCCCCCCAAGTCGGGCAAAGACTTGCTAGTCAAACCTGCCAACTTCCTTCAGCCTAGATATCCTTATCTCGGCTTAGGAGAGCTAAATGTTGGTTATCCTGGCCAACATAGAGCTAAGCGTTTGGTTATTCCTGCCAAACTTTTTGATTGCCCCCCAAGTCGGGCAAAGACTTGTTGGTCAAACCTGCCAACTTCCTGCAGCCTAGATATCCTTATCTCAGCTTAGGAGAGCTAAATGTTGGTTATTCCGACCAACATAGAGCTAAGCGTTTGGTTATTCCTGCCAAACTTCTTGATTGCCCCCCAAGTCGGGCAAAGACTTGTTGGTCAAACCTGCCAACTTCCTGCAGCCTAGATATCTTTATCTCAGCTTAGGAGAGCTAAATGTTGGTTATTCTGGCCAATATAGAGCTAAACGTTTGGTTATTCCTGCTAAACTTCTTAATTGCCCCCCAAGTCGGGCAAAGACTTGTTGGTCAAACCTGCCAACTTCCTGCAGTCTAGATATCCTTATCTCGGTTTAGGAGAGGTAAGTGTTGGTTTTTCCAGCCAACTCTGTTTTTAATGCCCCTAGCTCGCTAAAATAACTTTTACAAAAGAAAACAATATATGTTGAAAAGGAAACTACTTGTTTTATTGAGGAAAAGAAAAGTTACAAGTACTCTATAGGAAAGCTAAAAATAAAATAACTTGAGATTGGTAGTGTTCCACAGCTTGGGGATAACCTTGCTATTTCCATCTTCCAAGTGGTATGCCCCATTTCCTGCTAATCAACCACTTCGTATGGTCCTTCCCATTTGGGCCCTAGTCTTGCCATCTCCGGATGCCAAAGTGTTTCCCATTACTTTGCGCAGCACCCAATCTCCAATCTTAAATTGTCTTTTATTCAGCTGCCTTGCCAATATCTGTGAACAGCTCCTTACTCTCGAGTTTTTCCACCAGCTGTACATATCCTTTAGCAGCGCGGCTGCCATTTGCTGTGACGAAGCATTGTTTGGACATAATTTGGTCTCCAAAGACCTCTTCAATTACCCTGGCTTCGTTGGGGAACCGCAATACTTGATGGTAGGTTGAAGCTACCGATCGCATGGCGTGCAACCATGTCCTTCCCAATATTATGTTGTAAGAGGAAGGGACTTTCAATACCCAGAATTCCACTTGTTTTGTCATGGTTCCTGCCTTGACTGGAAGGATTATCTTGCCCACTGGCCACTCTGGCATTGAGTTGAATCCGATCAGGGGAGATGTTGCAGGTGCCAAGTCTTTGTCCTCCAGTTTCAATTGTTTGAAGGTTTCGTAATACATTATCTCACATCAGCTTCCTTGGTCGGTCAAAATCCATTTGATGTTGAAATTCTTGACGCATAGAGTGACGACCAGTGCATCATTGTGAGGGCAGTATATCCTTGCTAAGTCTTTGTCCGAAAAAGATATGACATTTGTGGGTTCTGTTCTCCCCTTTTTGACAGTAGGTTGTGCACTTAGTACCTCCTTTAAGTGCTCAGCCTTTTTGATCATCCCCCTGAGCTCACATACTCGCTCAGGTTCGAATACTCCATGTATTATGTTTATTACGCCTTGAGGTGGAGCGTCGACCGGCATCCCGTTTGGGTTGCTGTGGTTCTGGGGGGCTAGTTGTGTCCCTTCTTCTATGTATTGGTCCAGGTGCCCGGCTGCCACTAACTCCTCCAAATGCTGCCTTAATGGTGTGCAATTTTCAGTGTGGTGCCCCTTTTCATCATGGAAGGTGCACCACGACCTCTCGTCATAGTCTCTTTGCGTTTCTCCCAGTTTAGCAGGCCATCGGACGAAAGGTTCATTGCAAATCTCGCTGAGAATCCGATAGATCGATTTTTGAACACCGTAGTAATGGCAGTACGGGCTCTCAACCTCCTTTTGTCTTGGTCCTCTCTGTTGTCCCGCCTGCCTCGCCCGTTTCTGCTTGGACGTTTTACCGCGTTGACTTTTGCCGTAGTTTTTTTATCTGGTATTGCGGTTGTGCCAGATTTTGCTTTAGCGCGGTTGCCATCTTCCTTCACGCGAATATGTTGGTGTACTCTTTCCATCAAGGCTTTCATCGTATGGGGTGGCGTCATGGTGATTGAGTCCCTCAACTTGTTTCCGACTGGAAGACCTCTTTTGTATTGTGCGATGGCGAGATTGGTGGGGCAATCCCCAATCTGGTTGAAGGTCTCCCAGTAGGGACTATTGTAGGATCTTAACGTCACCTGGTCGATCTCCACTGACGTTTTGGTGTTTGTTCTGAACCTTGTTACGAACGCCTCTGCCAACTGTGCCTAGGAGGCGATGCTGCCTTCTGGTAGCCTTTTGAACCAGGTTAAACCTACGTCGCCAAGGCTAGATGGGAATAGGATGCACATTAAAGCTTCGTTTCGCTGGTATACAGCCATAACCTGGCGAAAGTGGCTCAAGTGTGAGTAGGGGTCCGTCTTCTCTTTATAAGTGGTGAATTTGGGCTGAGGGAAGCCAGAAGGTATGGGCGCGTTCTCAATTGCTGGAACGAACGGCGAGGTCTGCAGCCTTGCTAACGCTTTGTCCGTTGGTTCGTAAGCAGGGCGCAGTATTGGCATTCCTACCTCGACGATTCTATGCGTCCGAGGAGCCAATCGCCGAAGGGCTGAGACTCTGCGCGCCCTGGTATCCTCCTTCCATCGCGCCCTTTCCTCAAGCACAGTCCGCAAGCCAGATGGCCTGGGTAACTCCGTCTGCTTGGATACCGTCTGGTGCGTGCGCGAGGGCCGATGAATGCTTTCCTCAGTATATGACCTCTCAGTTCTCGGTCTCTCAGACCTGGAGTAATGAGTCCTGGAAGTCCTTGTTTGGGTATCGCCTGTTCTAAGGCTTCTACTTTCTACTTGCGATAGCGTGGTATGCCTACCACGATCTTCCGAGTGGCGAGGGGGCGTCTTGCTTTTGCGCCCCTCTCCTGTCGCCACCCATTTTTCTTTCATCTGGCGCTTCATTGATTCCATGTCCGCCGCCATCCTTCGTATAAACTCGTCTTGCTCCTTGACGCGATCCTCTAGAGCTTGAGGGTCGATCCTTCGCCTTTGTCTGTCAAGACTTAGTGAGCGAGAGCGGCGGGGGCTGTTAGTCCGCCTCCTCCCCCTTGCATCCCTCCGGGGGTTCTGCCGCTGTGGCTCCAAATCCGCCATGGGAGGGATGGTAGGCAAACCTTTGCACCTTCCACCTCCTTCTGGGGTTTGTCCGTCGATGGCGGACTGTGGCAAATCTTCATTGTGCGCCATTGCTTTTGATTAGCGAGTTTAACTGGATCAAGAGGTTTTGTTCTTGTCTGATATTTTCCACAAACGACGTCAATTGTATGGGCACGAAATATTCTTCCCGTATAATCCTGTTGATCAAGTCTGCGCTCCTCCGTACGTCGTCGCTTTACTCCCTGAAAACACAAACGTGAGCTAGTCGGCAGGTGTGTATCGGATACCTCTCCGATGCCTAAGTCAACAAAATAGACAAATAGACAAAAAACTCTGTGTGTTCGGGAATCAAAGTTGTGTTACCTTTCTATAGGTGATGTTATGGGCTTTTATAGGTTCCGCGTGACACAATCCAAGTAGGACTCTTACTCCTCCATATAGAGTCCTCCTAGGAATCACATTCCTGAAATATAATGCTTATCTTTCAACACTCCCCTCACTGCTTAAACCAAGTGAGATGGTTTTACCACGGTTGGATGTCAATACGACCGAGCTAACATGACCATGCTAAAGCCACAGACTAGACTGAGCTCCAGCTAGCTTGGTTCTTTCTTTCACTGCGTGTACCTCGGTTTGACATACTCTAACTGTGGTGTTTACTTATTACCGTGCTAACCATAGTAAACCCCCGACCAAGCTAACGATAGCTAGGTCCACCATAAGAAGCCCAAATGGTTCTGAATACCATGACCGAGATAACTACCTTTACTCCGTCTAGTGACTTTAATCACACTTGGACCGTGGTAACACTTGCCAATCCCTTTTCATACTTGGACCGAACTAACTATGGCGCGCTAAGACCGCGCTAACCAAAGCGAGGTCCACCATGAGAAGCCATCATATCTTGGCTCCAAATACTACGACCAAGCTAACTATGGCGCGCTACGACCGTAGTGACCGTCATTACACTTGGATAGAGCTAACACTTGCGATCCATTTGCTAAGCTCTTTTTACCTCGGCTGACCCTTTACCTCGGCTGATATCTTTACCTCGGCTAACATTGCGGTCAACCAAGTTACTTCGGCTCTTCTCTCCGTTTGACTACCTTGCTTGGTAGCTCGGCCATAGCGTTGACCGCCACTAGGAAGTAGCTAATTCCCGTAGCTAGGTCCCGTGGCTAGGTCTCATAGCTAGGCCACGTAGCTAGATCCAATAACTTGGTCCCGTAGCTCGGTCTTGTAGCTCGGTCTCGTAGCTAGGTCCTGTAGCTAGGTCCAACAGCTTGGTTCTGTAGTTAGGTCCCGTAGCTAAGTCCTGTAGATAGGTCCCATAGCTAAGTCCCGTAGATAGGTCCTATAAACATCTTTGACTGCCACTCCAACCTAGCTCGGCCCAATTTAGCTACACAAATCACCCTCTCAGTTTTCAAAACTTTTATAAACATAAACAAAAAAAATTGTAAACATAAATGTTATCAAACAGGTTAGTATTTTTGCTTACCGAGTTAGCTGCCATAAATCCCTAAAACAACCCCCCCCCCCCCCCCCCCCGCGCGACTATTCTTGGGAGTAATCTCTGCAATATACACAACTGCCTGTTTGGAAATGCAAGTCGCATTATGCTTTACATGGGTTATTCTCAGTAAATCAAATATGACAATAGTCACCATGCTTACCGCATATTGAAGAATCCCCAATCCAAATCCCATTGATAATCTTCCAAGGTCAAGTGACCAAGCACCCTTGCAAAAGCCATCAAACATTTTTTTTATATATATATATACTAGTAACGGTTGCACATGTTACGCGCGTGCAATTTATATCTAAATTTTTGGTGGTTTGCCGAATGAGATAAGGGTTGGTTTTGAAAACTGATTTGCAATTATTTACTGGATGTGAGATGTTGATTCATTCAATTAGCAATTTTATGGTTCATTTTTGGAAATCAAAATTGTGTTACAAAACTTCAAAAGTCTTTATGAATTGTGTGTGGTTTTCTATATACAAGAAGGCTATGCACACACACGAGACGGTTGTAATCGTCATCCGGGAAAATAAAACTAAATGTAGATGGAAGCGAAAAATATGATATATACATATATATAGATCAACCTAATTGCAAATAAAAAGCAGAAATGAAAGTAAAAATGCTTTGACTTGATTTGGATTGTGAAATTCGCTTAATTTATTTCATACAATGTTTTGATCCAGTAAGGAACATCCAATACATATAGTATCAGACAAGAATAAAATCAATTACATTGTAATGAACCCCCAATGTCCCACTTCAATGATCTTCAAATTTTAGCAAGGTCAATATCAGGTCTCTATGTATGTGCAACAAATTATAAGTTAATTAAATTTAAAAAAAAAAATCAATTGCACTCCATTTGTTTTGGTGAAAAACTTTTGAATAATGTTAGGAACTCCAAATATTTTATCAACATTTTTACCAAATGTTTCGCATAGGTATTACTCAAAACATTTTTAACATTTTTTAATATTTGGTAATGACCAAAAATGATAGTCAACGGAAAACATTTTTCATTGACTACAGAAAACAAGCTTTTTCCTAATTAAACTCTTACCAATGGCACCACACACCACCACCACCATTATCACAACTTCTAGCGTATTAATTTTAAGGTCTCGACTGAATATTGAAAAATGTTTTATGAAAAATATTTTCTACCAAAACAAACAAAGCCTTAGATTTCATTCTTTTTTCTTCTTGTTGTTGTTGTTCTTTTTTTTTTTTTTTTTTTGTCTTCTTCTTCTTTTTTTTTTTTTTTTTTTTTGAGAAGCAACAAAATAAATTTTATTAATAAGGAGAAAAGCAATAACAAAGGGAGGACAAGATGTACTCAAACAAAGATTCATTCCTTTTTCTTCAAAGAAATATTAATGGTCCTTTTGATGTGTAAGAGGATGTCTGAAAATGGGATGTACATTTGCAGCATAAAATAGTTAAATTTTGGGATAAAGATAGTGAAAAAACCTCGGCCAATAGTATTGCAAGCCACCCCACGGTGACAAATATGGCACCGAACCACATTGCCTGCATTACCAAATCAACACAAATTGAGAAAAATCAAAGAGATATGATTGAGATTAAAATGAAAATGCCAAACTAGACCTAAAGATATCCAGAGCATAAGCAAAAAAACTTACACCTCTCCGGCCAATGAGATCTGCTATTTTGCCACTTACAACTGCACCTAACATTCCTCCAACTGTCATTATTGAAGCAAAAACCGAATACTGCACAATGATAAGGAGATAAATTGAACAAGATCGGGCCAGCATAGAAATGAAAAGCACTTCACACTCTGTTGTAGGGGCGTAATACACTTTGGCCCGGTTGGGGTTGAGAAAAAATTTAACAGAACTCTTCAGTGTTGTTGGTTGAGGAGCCAGAACTGACCACATGTTACGGTTGAATTGTATCAATTTTTGGTTTAGTGTAAATGGGGGATTCACAAGAAGCTTTAAGGAACATGCCACATTGGTCATTTATCTTCTAATAATAATTCTAAAAATACACTATAAAGACCAAGTGTTCTATCTATTCTAGTATTCTACAATTTAAAAAAATATAGTATAAAGAATATAAAAATATTGACATTTAACCGAAAGAAAATGAGGAAAATAAATAAAAATTATAGACCAAGTGTTGGTTCAAGAAAGGAAAAATATAGAATAAAGAGCTTAAAAAACATATATATACTTGATTTGTATGATTTAACACTATAGTATTCAATTAAGGTGGAGGTGGGATGAATTTCACGATACTTGGTATAAGTTTATTTGTTTTGTGGATTTACACTATATTTGTTGGGGTAGATTACACTTTGCCCTTCCATCAAAAAAAAAAAAAAATTGCACTTTGCCTCCTTTATGTTTGGTTAGTTTCCTACTTTGGCCTTTAAAGTTTATTTTTTCTCACTTTGACCCTTCATGTTTCAAATTTTTCCCGGGTAAATTACACTTTGCCCCTTTCATGTTTGGCCACTTTCTCACTCTGGCTCTCAAAGTTTATTTTTTTCCTACTTTAACCCTTCATGTTTCAAGTTTTTCCCAGTGTACTCCTAAAGCTTACTTCTGTTAAAAATTAAATAAAAAATAACACATTAACAGTCACATGACATAAATTTTTTTTGTTATATATAACTCACACCTCTAACACAAACACAAACCTCAATATAATAATATATTTTCTATGTTATGCGACAGTTATCGTGTCACTTTCTATATAATTTTGAATAGAATTTAATTTTAGGAGTAAACTGGAAAAAAAACTTGAAATATAAAGGGCCAAAGTGAGAAAAAATAAACTTAGAGGGCCAAAGTGAGAAAGTGGCCAAACATAAAGGGGGCAAAGTGTAATTTATCCAAAAATATATTATTATATTGAGATTTGAGTTTGTGTTAGAAGTGTGAATTATATATAATAAAATATTTTTGTACCACGTGACTGTCAATGACTCATTTTCTGTCTAATTTTTAACATAAGTTAGTTTTAAGAGAAAACTGAGAAAAATTGAAACATAAAGGGCCAATGTGAAAAAAAAAAAAAACTTTAAAAGTCAGTCAAAAATGAGACAAACATGAAAGGGCAAAGTGTAATTTGTCCATAATTGTTGTCAAACTTGATTTCATGAATAGGCGTTATTTTAGTTTGGTCTTCCCCAAAAAATCACCAATTTTTCCCTAAACGCCATGCTAAAAGTATAAAACAACATAACTATTTTGAATGTTTCTTTCCCTCTAACCTTTTCAAGCAATCAAAAATTTGAAGATAAAAAATTGAAGAAAAGTTGCAATGACTTGGGGTTATGTAAAATTACTAACATGCCGTCTGAAAACCACAATTTACACGCCAAAGTACAACTCCAAAAGGTACTATTACTGACCTCTGTAGAAGAAAGGCCAAGATCTTCCATAATTCCAGACTCGGCAAAGGGAAACTATCTTTGGGACAAGCTCGGTTGACCGTTTTATAGTCGACACAAACTCGCCACTTTCCATTCTTCTTCGGCACCACAACTGTGTTGGAAATCCACCGAGGGTAGTGCACTTTCTGGATTGCTCGTGCCTCAAGCAGGTTCTTCACCTCCTCCGCAACTACCTCAGCGTGATGCAGTGCCGATCTCCTTGTTCGCTGGATGACTGGCTTTGCTCCAGGGAAGACGTTGAGGTGATGACAGATAAAACTTGGATCGAGGCCAGGCATGTCGTAAGGCGACCATGCGAAGACTTCGATGTTGGCCACCAAAAATTCAACCATTTCGGTTCTCTCTATGGCCGTGAGACTTGAGCCGAGCAAGAAGAACTTGTCCGGCTGTTCTGTATCAATTCGCACCTCAATCAATTCCTCAACTGCCTTGTCTTCGGCCTCGGTGCCCACATCATCCAAGACACCCAGGTCCTCCGGTCCCTCAATCATTTGAACGAATCCTTTGGCAGCCCGGCTGTCGTTGACCGCCACGAAGCACTGCTTGGACATGACCTGATCGCCCCAAATCTCCTCGATTGCCCCCATAGCCGAGGGGAATCTCATTACTTGGTGAAAAGTTGATGCCACGGCTTGCATGGCGTGTAGCCATCCCCTTCCAAGGATAAGGTTGTACGTCGAAGGCACTTGCAGCACCCAAAACTCAACTTGTTTGACCACGGATCCTGCTTTGACCGGCAGGATAATCTTTCCCAAAGGCCACTCTGGTTGCGAGTTGAATCCGACCAGTGGCGAAGTTGCCAGAGCCAAGTCTGTATCCCGGAGTTTAAGCTGCTTGAACGCATCATAGTACATGATCTCAACCGAGCTTCCCTGATCGATCAAGATCCGCTTAACATCAAAGTCCTTGACGCGTAGTGTTACTACTAGGGCATCGTTGTGCGGCGTCTGGATACGCTCTAGATCCCTTGAGGTGAAACTAATCACGTTTTTTTCTTCAGTCTTCCCCCTTTTGATGGCAGGCTGTACCGACAAAACTTCCCTCATATGCTCTGCCTTTTTTATCATGCCCCGGAGTTCGCAGACACGCTCCGGTTCCATGATGCCGTGGATGACATTAATAACTCCTTGTGGTGGTGCGTCTCGGTCATCATGTCCCCTGGGATCGACCGGAGCCTGATTCGGCTTCACGCCGCCATCAATGTAAAGGTCCAGATGCCCGGCCGCAACCAGCTCTTCCAAGTGTTGTCGCAAAGGCAAACAATCCTCCGTCCGGTGGTCTCTCTCCCGGTGGAACGTGCAACGATACCGCGGATTATAGCCCTTTTGTCCATCGCCCAACTTAGCAGGAAACCGGACATACTCCTCGTCTCGGATTTCACTAAGTATGCGATAGATTGGAATCTTGAAGACCGTGGTTATGCCAGTCCTTGCCTTCATCCTTCTGTTTGCGTCCGCTACATTATCTCGGGGGTAGTCATCCCGGTCATTACGACGTCCTCTACCCCGGTTCTTACGATTCGAACCACGGTCTGATTCCTCTGCTCGGTCACCTGAGCGACTGGACTCTTGCCCAACTGCGTGCACTTTGCCTGCTGTCTTCTTGTCTGTTGCTACTGGAGTGGCCTTCACGGTAGAGGCTGACGCGTCATCCTCTATTCGGATGTGCTCATTGATGCGCTGTATGAGCTGGCCCATGGAGGTCGACTGGTGCATGGTAAGTGAGTCCCGCAGTCTATGTCCGACCGGGAGACCACGCTTGTATTGCGTGATTGCAAGGTTGACCGGCAGTCCAAGATCTCGTTGAAGGTTTCCCAGTACCTTGAGTTGTATACCTTCAGTGTGTCGCTCGGTTCCATCTTGACACTTAGCAAATGATCGACTTCCTTTGGTGTCTTTATGATGGTTTTGAAGCGTGTAACAAACGCCTCGGCCAACTGATGCCACCGTTGTATGCTCCCTTCCGGCAACCTCTCGAACCACTTTAAGCCCAGCTCGCCTAAACTTGACGGGAAGATTAGGCACATAAGTCCGTCATTGCGCCTATGTCCGGCCATAACCTATCGGAAGTGGCTCACATGCATGTATGGATCGGTCTTTCCGTCGTAAAGTGTGAACTTAGGTTGGTGGAAGCCTACCGGAAGCGGCGTTGTTTCTATCTCCAGGGAAAAAGGGATGGCACTCAGCCTAGCCAAGTCCATATCTTCAAAGAGTGGCACTACTTGGCGGGGTGGAGGCATTCCGACCTCCTCGCTGGCGTGAACCCCGTATGAAAGCCGCTGGAAAGCAGGTATTCTCTAGGCCTCGCGCCGACGAGCTCGCTCCTTTAAGACTGCCCGTAAATCCTCTGACTGAGCGGAGTAAGAATACCTCGACGTCGTCGCCGGACGTGAGGGTTTGTAGGTGCTGTCTTGCGCGCTAGACTTTTCTGCATCCGCGTCGGAGTCACCAACCTGGTAACTTCTGGTAATAGATATGGACTGAGTACGTCGCTGACTGTGACCGTCTGAACGACGGGATGGGGTGCGCTCACTGTGGTCTCCCACTCCATCTACACCCTTCCCTTTGACATGCCGCTTCAGGTCCTCCATCTCCGCCGCCATTCGCCCGATGACAGCATCTTGGTCCCTCAACTTGCTCTCCAGTCGCCTGGCGTGTGAGTCTCTCCTCCGCCGGTGACCATCTGGACTCCGTGAATGTCCATGACTTCTTCCGCGCTTATCCCGCGCGTCTCCTAACTGTCCTCCGGTGGGTGTCCCCAAGTCCGTCATTGGATGGATGGCGAGAGGGCCTTCTCTCCTTCGGGTGAACTCGGGGGTAGCTCCATCTATGGCAAACAACGGAAACTCATCGTTGTTCGCCATAGACGGCGATCAGATGAACCTGGAAGACAAGGTTTTGTCTGTCAAGCTTCCCACAGACGGCGCCAATTGTACGGGGAGCAAATATTCCGGCAAGCCCGTACTCCTTTCTTCCGAGCTCCGTTTATGTCCGATCACCTGCGCTCAAAGAATGGTGAGCTACCCGGCGGTGTGTGGCCGGAAAAACCCTCCGACGATCAAGTTAGCACACACCTTAGGATAGAGAGAAAGAGAGAGAGAGAGGTGTTTTAGTGTAAGAAATTCCTTACAAAGTGTTCATCTGTCGCGTATGGGGGGTGCAGACATGCTTATATACCCTCTGCGACCAATATCCACTCCCAGTCATCTCCTGACACGTGGCTCTGCTATCCCATCTGTCAGCATAAACCTTGCTGAACATCACCTAATCTCAACTGCCTGACTTCACAGTTGGAGCTCGGCAGCCGAGCTGCTCTACCACGGCCATGCTATCCTTCATACCCAAGCACCTCACTGGATAAATACAAGGAGGACCGGGCTTGGCGGCATCTCGGCAGAGCCTAGCCCGAGCACCTCCTTTGGTCGGCCTTCCTGCCGGTCAAACAGTCTCCTCGGTTGACCATGCCTTTCCGGGCGCCGGTCACTCAGCCTATCTGGCTTCAGCCATCCCCTGATCAGGCAGCTCGGTCCAACCAAGCGCTATCTAGCCGAGCTCCTTTTCAGTCCAGGGCGGCTCACACTTGGCCCAAGTTCTGCCCGGCCCAAGTTCTGGCAGCCCATCTCTGGGCGGATAGTCGATCATCTCGGCCCCATACACCGTTGGGCTCTCAACCTGTTCGGCCGTTGTCTCGGCCCAACTCCAGATCGCAAATCACCCTCCCAATATATATATATATTTCTCATGTAAAATTCTTCAACTAAACCAAATATTTAAATCCATAAATTTTTCGTGGTATCACATTATTTTTCTTTAATTCTTGTCATCCAAAACAACAATTATGAAAAGGAGATACAAGCTACAACTTTCACTTGAGCCCCATAACTCCGAATACTATATTTATGGTATCAATTGTCAAAGCAACCATTAGTCATCAGGTTTTAAAGTTCTGTAACTAATTTCATTTATAATTAGATGACAAAAAACCCTATCCCTATTAGATCATATTTACACAAAAAAAAAACTACAGATTAAATGGGGTATTGTGTACATCAATCTTGCACTCCTTAGATCCTGCTGTAGCAGAAGTCTTGTGTACTGGCTCGTCTTTTAGATTTTCTTTTTTCATCAGTTGACAGCAAACTGCTTTAGAAGAAGCAACTGAAGCTTCTGAAACCAAAGGAATTGGCATGTTGGCTTCCAAAAGCTTGACAATTTGGTCCATAGTTGGCCTAGCATGCAAATGTGGATGACAAGCATGAACAGCTATGACTACACATTGCTCCATTGCCTCCGGCAACCCCACCCCGGGCATATTTTCTTCGATGATATCCATTGCTCTCCCTTTCCTCACCAACGACCAAGCCCAATCCGTCAAGTGGGAGGTCTTCCCCCCATCTCCTGAGATGACTGCTTTCTTTCCACTCAGAAGTTCAAGCAGAACCACCCCAAAGATGAAAACATCGCTTCCTTCTGTTAGTTTCCCATACAACGTGTACTCTGGGGCAAGATATCCCAGAGTCCCTGCCACCCTGGTGCTAAGATGTGTTGCCACGTTTGAATTAAACTTTGCTAGGCCAAAATCTACTACTCTCGGTTCAAAGGTCTCATCTAATAATATGTTGTTAGCTTTGATATGTCGGTGGATAATAGCTGGTTGTGTCCCGCGGTGTAAGTAGGCCAACCCACGTGCTGTTCCAAGCGCAATTTTTTGGCGATTAGGCCAACTAAGCCTCTTATGGGGCAGTGAATCCGGTCCAAAAAGATGATCATAGAGGCTTCCATTACACATCAAATCGCACACGATCATCCTCTAGTGGCCTTGCAGAGGATCGATTGCAGTGCAATATCCTCTAAAGGTGACGAGGTTGACGTACGTGACACTGGCAATGACCTCCACTTCGTGCGCAAAAGTCCTGTCCCCGGCCAACGAGCAGTTCTTGATCTGTTTCACTGCAACTTCGGACCCATCTTGCAATGTTCCCCGATAGACATACCCATATTGCCCTTTCCCAATGATATTCTGCCTTGAGAAATTCATCGTGGCACTCTTGATTTCCTCAAACTTGTACTTAACTAAATTGCTACTTCCCTTAATGAATTCAACGCACGAGACAAAATTAGTAGCTATTTTCCCATTACTTCTCTTTTCTTCCTCAATTTTCTTGTGTCGTCTCAACAACAAAGCAACCGCCATAATTGCACCACAAATCCCAACAAACAAACCCATCATGGCTCCAGAAATCGCAAAAATGTGTGGGGGACTATTGGGAGTCGATGAGGGCAAAAGATGCAACGAAAACAAACACTTCGCAGTGTACTTATCAATTGGTCCAACTTGATTAACAAAAGCAGCAGTATAGATGTATGGATACCTGGTACAATCTGAGAAATTCCCATTTTCAGGGCCTCCAAGGTAAACTTGGAGACTCGTCAAACTACTAGTACACAATGAACAATGAGAGAAATTCTGAAGCGACCCATTACAGTGAGTCCTCACTTGGTCTAATTCTGGCTCTGGAATCAACTTCTCGAATTGTGATCTCATTGTGACATTTTTACAAGCTTGTGATATCCAATCTGGATGGTACCCACAAGATGATTTGATGTCGAAATCGTGAACCAGTCGGCTGATTAGGGATCGATACAAAACCCAACAAGCCTCGGATGTAGCTGAAGGGGGGAGAAAGTGGCCGTGGGTTCGGAGATACTCGGATCGAATCAATCGCATTCTTTGGTGGAGATAATGACAGTGGGTTTGAACGTCGACGAAGGAGGAGCGAAAGCCAGAGAGTTTTTGGAGGAGATTGAAATTCAGGGGACAGGAAGAGGAATTGGTGATTTCATGGGAATTTGAAGTGGAAAAAGTTGAACCAGAGAGCAAGAACAGTGAAAATACAATGAAAATGGAGGAAGAGAGGGACATTTGGAGAATTGGGTAGCATGAGAGAGAGAGAGAGAGAGAGGGTGTTCTTCAGTAGGAGTTGGGTATTTGACAGTTGTGAGGGGTTAAGCGGTAGGTGAACGTTTGAAGGAGTCAAATAACTAACTTTTAAAAATGGGTAGGTTTTGAATGTGAGTGAATAGAATATGTACTTAGATACAACCTGTTTTATTTGGAGTTTGCATGGTTTGATGACAGACTCTTAACCATATGATTAGTCACACTAATTAAAATATCATGCAAATTGTCATGTCTTGCCTATCAAAACAATTATTCAGCTTTATATGGCATTATTACATTTTAATAATATTCTAAATACGGTTATACTACGTAGCTCGAAATTGGCCCAAATTCAAAACGACGTCGTTTCATCGTTTTAATTTTTTTTTTTTTCAATAACTGGCAGAAGAAGAAAAATAAAAAAAGAAGAAGAACAAAGAAGAAGAAGAAGAAGAAGAAGAAAGAAGAGAAGAGGTGAGTAGCATAGAGAGAGAGAGAGAGAGAGAGAGAATCATCATCATCAACCAAACACATCATCATCATCATCACATCTGAAATGTTGAAATGGTATATATAGAAACTACCACATCTCCTGCAATGGTATAGTTTCTAAACCCACCATAGAGATCAACAAAAAAAAAAAAATTTGTAAAAATCTGAAAAAAAAAAAAAAAAAAACTTCAACACATCCTCCTCATACTCAGATCAAAGGGGAAGATCAGAGATCAGAGGCCAGGCTGCGACGATCGGAGGCGGAGGCGGAGGCGTCGATCGACCCTCTTTCTCAATTCCCTCTTCCCCTCTTTTCTCTTTTTCTTTCTCTTTCTCTTCTTCTCTCTTCTCTCTGCTCTCTCTGTTTCAAACATAAGGAGGGAAAAAAAAAAAATTCCAAAACGACGTCGTTTTAGGCAGTCAAACCATTCAGGGCAGAGAGATTCGAGTTACGAATGATTATCCTTCTAAATAATACGTAAAGACAAATACTTTTTAAGTTAAACTTAACATAGGATACTTAAAATCTAACTCTAAACATGTTTATACATGTAGCCAAACATAACCCATACATAAACATGTATGGAGTTGAATTTTAGAAATTCTATGACCTCGTTTGGTATAGCGATTAAAATAAATTATAAATTATAACTTAACAGATTATAGATTGTAACTTTAATTAGAAGCTGTTAATTTGTTTAGTGTAACTGTTAGATTATAGATTTAAGTTGCTGAGTAGTATTTATTAAATAAGCTGTGAAATAGTTTTTTCAATTAACTTTTATTTTTTGTTATTCACTACTTGTCTACATTTCTCATAAAAAAAATAATAATAATCTGTAGTTCATTTGGGTCTTTTTCTATTTTTAAAAAAATAAAAAAATCTAAGAGTATAACCGTAAATTAACATATCCACAATAGAAACTGATAATCAGAAGCAAGGATGAGCAGCTTCTCAAAATCAGTTTTTTTGAATTAAAATAAATTGTTAGATTTAGAAACTGTTTGAAATAAGTTTAACCAAACAGTCCAAAATAACTTTTCTAAAGCTAAAAGTTATAAGTTGGCTCAAAAAAGTCCAAACAAACGCCCCCTATGTTAGGTTTAACTTAAGGAGTGTTTGACTCTATATATTGATTGTAATATCATATACACGCATATTACATCATTAATTGATGTGAATTTTAAGTGAGAATGATGAGATATACGTGTATCACACACTGTACTATATCTCGTATGAGGATTTTAATTTTTAACCAAAAAGTCATTATAAGTTGTCAAATTACTTTTTATTTTTTTGCACACATTTTTATAAAAAGTTAAAAAGCCAACTAAAATAGTCAATTCCCAAACGGGGCCTAAGAGTTCTTTTGGTAGGTGACTTTTTTAGTATTTTTGAGTTAAAATATGAGGTGAAAAAAAATTGAAGTATTTAAGAAGGATGCTTGGGCGAATAGTCCATTTTAATATTTTCTTTGTGTAAAAATCTAGGCGCTAATTTATCATGTCCATAGATGTCACGACCCAAACCCATCCCTAAAGGTTTAGCATCGTAACCGGCCGGTAATCCGGGATTACCAAGGGCCTACTTAACAGTAATAACAATTATACAATAGGAAGGGCCAACGGAAGCCTGTAAATATTAAAATACAATGTCCAAAGAGCTGTGAGGACTTAAATGCACAAATAACTTATATATATACATATCAATAAAGACATAAGTCCAAGTCCAAGTCCATATTCAATATATATGTAAAAACTGAAGTCCAAAACACGTCTAAGTACAAAATAAAAGACATGTCGGGGAATTAAATCCCAAAACCAAAACAACTTAGGAAACATTCATTTGAGGTGGATTTAGACCACCTAAAACAAAGCCTTGACAATAACGGTTTGGAACCTCGTGGTGAGGCACAGTAAGTTGGTTTGACAAAACGAAATCAGGCTGATGCCGCTAACTTTGCTCCAGTGCCTGACCACCTACATATATACAATAAACTGTGAGTCAAAACCCAGTGAATAACAACTGTGTAAAGGGGTTATGAATGATATCCTTATAGTCTTTAAAACAATCGATTAGCATTAGAACATTTTCAATCTACATCATTTGTCAATCAATCATTCAATTCGATCCATCATATTCATTAGGTCATATGTGGTACATCCAATAGCAACAATACACTAAGTCTTAAAAGATCGAACAATCAATTGATGGCCATCATACAATAACAATAGTTCCAAGATTTGGAACTGACAGAGACCTCTGTAACAATAACGATATCAATAATAATAACAATTACAATACGCTATGGATGCCACGAATACAATTCAAAATAGGATCATAATTCAATCGATAAAAAGTATCATTTCAGAAAGCAATATGATTTATCAATCTGAAAATAGATGAGATTGAACATATATTTACAACATTGTTACTCACAGTGAGCTCCTTGGTACACGTATTAATGGTTCGACGTCCGATCTAAACAAATAAAGTCAAGCACAACACAATTACAATTACACTCTACAATCTATTTAATTCGATTAACTGTTTGTCTTTTGGTTCCTCTCATTTGATTTTAATTTTTCATTTGGTTATTCCTATTTATTTTTCTTCCATTCCTTTTAAATATGGATAACTAGTATTAGGATTATTAAGTTCACTAATTACACAATTAAGCCTAAATTAGGCTTATACACATTAAATTACAATTATTCAGTCATGTTTAAATTACTGAATCAGAAACTCATAAATATGCACATTTTGCAATTTCAACTCCATTTTCGAGCAAATCAAGGCCCAAATAATTAATCTTCACATTTATTTCTATAATCTTAAGCCTAACTCAATTTCAATTGAATTTAATTAATTCTCAATTAAGGCTTAATTTGACTGCATCTACTTTTATGAACCTAAATCAAAATTTTAATTGAATTCTTATAAGGCTCTAAATATCAAATTAAACCCAAACACACCTTAACGAATCAAATAAAATCAATTTTCAATTAAACTTCTGAAATGACTCTAAAAATTCCAATTAGCATATCCATATATTCAATTTCAGTTTCTGAATCCATTTAGGCCGTCAATTTTCAGTATCTAGATGGCTTAATACAATAATGAAACCCACAAAGTGCTCAATTCTAATTTAATTTCTACAATTGAATTTAATTCAATTTCTTCACCCTTTTTACTGATTTCTTTGAAATTACATGAAATTGATTCTTAGCTCTTTTCTGTTCTTCTTTAAATCATGAAATTAAAGTCATAAACTCCTTAGAGAATCGTTCACATGTATGAAATTAACATCAAAATTATTAGTTTCATATTCTTATAAATTTTCTTCATACCAAACTCCAAATTCAAACTCATAAATCTTTGAAATACGGCTTGTCTAAAAATATACAAACTCTTAAATAATTAAGAAAACTTGATCATTTTTAACACTACAAGAAAAATCACCTTTGGTGACTAAATTTTTAGTCGCCAAAGGTCCATTTTTAGTCGCCAAAAGTCGCCTTTTTACCTTCCCCGACTAAATTTTTTAGTCACCGGTTTTGTCGCGAATAAACGGTCGCAGAAGGTTTTGGCGACTGAAAAGGTTTTAGTCGGCAAAAAGACAGGTCTTTAGCGACCAAAGTTTTGGTCGCCAATACTCAATTCCACTGTTTGAAATTATACATTTGGCTACTAATCTTTTAGTCGCCAATAGTTGATGGAACGCCGACCAAACTATTTAGTCGCCAAAACAAATACTTTTGGCGACCAATAGTTTAGTCGCCAAAGGTTGTTCGGTGGAAAAAAAAAAAGAAGCTAACTTTTCTACTTTTTCTGAGATTTGAACCACCAACCTTTCACCTTCTAAACCTTTAGCAACACACTCCTTCCACTATACCACCACAACATCACATGAATATATATGCAATATATATTATTTATATACTATATTGACCTGTATTAATATAAAACTATATATATAAATATAATTATTTTTATGCAATATAATTTATGTAAAAAATAAATTATTTACTAAAAAAAATTGAAGCCACTTTTGGCGACTAAACAATAATGTAATTTAGGGCTACTAAAACATTTTTTAGTCGCTAAAAAATAAGTTCCGGCTGAAAGTAGCATTTTTGGCGACTAAACCTGTTTTTAGTCGCCAAAAACGTCCCCTTTTGGCTACTAAACTGAATTTTAGTCGCCAATTGCCTGTTTTTAGCTACTAAATTTTTTTTAGTAGCCAAAAAGCTTCACTTTCAGCGACCAAACTGTTTTTAGTCGCCAAAACACGTATAATCGGCGACCAAACTGTTTTTTAGTCGCCAAAACCTATACTTTTGGCTACTAAATTATTTTAGTCGCCAAAAACCGTCACTTTTGGCTACTAAAAAAACTTTCGTCGCTAAAACCCATACATTCGGTGACTAAATCTGTTTTTAGTCGCCAATAACTATATATTTGGCTACTAAACTCTTTTAGTCGCCAAAAGTCTTTACTTGTGGCTACTAATTCCATTTTAGTCGCCAATTGTGCTACTTTCAGCGATGAAAATTTGGTTTTTAGTCGCCAAAACTGCTTTTCCTTGTAGTGTAAACCATTTACATCAAAATTCCTTTAATATAAAAATTAAGTTCATTCTTCATATACTCATAATTGTTTCCAAAATTTAGTTCTTGTTTCATCAAGACATGGAATCAATTCTTAGAAATCTTTAATGCATGTACAATTAGTGTATCAAAATTTGTAGAATTTGTTCTTGCATGTAGGAATTAGGCTCAAACCCATGTGAGATATTCCAAAATTAAACCCAAAAATGATGAAATTACAAATTATATTCCATGAACATCCATGTAGCTCAATTTCCTACTTTAAATCCAATTTCTCACAAATTCCATGAAGTAATCTTAAACTCTTCTTAATTTCAAGTGTAATGTGAAGATTCTACATGATTTGAGCATAAATTTCTTACCTTGAACTTCAATTTCAGATGTAATGTGTTGATTTCCTCTAATTCCCTTTGTTATTCCTTCAATTTCCATCACTATGTGGGCTCCCTTACTGTACCTTTGAGCTCTCAAACTCACTCTCTTTCTAAGCTTATTTCCAGCAGAAAATGGGCTCAAGAATGAGCTCTCTCTCTCCTTGTTGATTCACATATTACATATACACACTTCACTTCTTAATAAGGCCCCACGTGTGCACACACTTGCACCTCTTCTTTGAGCTCCAACACAATACTCTCGGGCACACACATGGATTTCTCTGCACACACACATACCCATAATTCTAGTTTGTTCCATAATTTAATTCATGCCTAGGATTAATTTATTTAAGCATCACTTAATCTTAATAAATTTTGATTAACATAAAATTAGTTAATTGTAACTAATCTCAAATCCCACATTATTTAATTAGTCTAATTGACTTCCATTAGAGCCAAATTAAATATATTTAAATTTATCAACCTGAATCAATTTTTTTTTTTTTGAAATCAAACTTCCAAAAAGCTTCAAATATTAAATTAAACTTATTTCCATCCTCAATCTTGGTTTCTCACATCATTAAGGCCTTCAATTTTAGATCGAACCCAAAATCTCCACCAATAAATTACATAATCAATTGAACACCTCATAAACAAATTTAATTCATAATAATCTTAATTCCGAATTTGTATAACTTAATTAACTCCAACTCGAACCCAATTAATTAAATCTCAATTTTATAAATCCGAAACGGTTCAATACCCGATATTATGTTTGGTAACGTTTACGTTTTCAGTTTATATTTACAAAAATTTTATAAACTGGTTTTTGTTTATTTTTAGAAAAACATAAACAACAAACGTGTTTGGTAATTGACAAAATGTTTAAAAAAATTTTAAAATATAAAAAATAGTGAGAAATGGCAAGTGGCGGTGGAAAACGGTGGTAAAAAGTGGTGACGGTGGGTGGGGGGTAACTGGTGGTGGTGGGTGGTAGCGGGTGGGTGGTGGTGGTGGATGGGTGGGTGACGGTAGCGGGTGGTGGGTGGTAGCGAGTGAGTGGTGATGGTGGTGGTGGCGGTGGTGGCGGGTGGTGGGTGATGGCGGCAGGTGGGTGGCAGATGGCGGGTGGTGGTGGGTAGTGGTGGGTGGGTGGTGGTGGCGGTTAGGTGGGTGACGATGGCGGGTGGGTGGGTGACGGTGGAGGGGTGGGTGGTAGCGAGTGGGTGGTGGTGGTGGTGGTGGCGAATGATGGGTGGTAGTGGTAGGTGGGTGGCGGATGGCGAGTGGGTGGTGATGGTAGATGGGTGGGTGACGGTGGTGGGTGGTGGGTGGTAGCGAGTGAGTGGTGGTGGTGATGGCGGTGGCGGTGGCGGTGACAGGTGGTAGGTGTTGGTGGCAGGTAAGTGGCAGATGGCGAGTGGTGGTGGTGGGTGGGTAGGTGACGGTGGCGGGTGATAGGTGGTAGCGAGTGGATGGCGGTGGATGGTGGGTGGCGGGTGGCTGGTGGTGGTGGATGGTGGTGGCAGGTGGGTGGTGAGTGGTGGTGGCAAGTAGGTGGCGGGTGGTGGTGGCGGGCGGTCGATGGTAGTGGCGGGTGGTAGGTGGTGGCAGGTGGATGGCATGTGGGTGGTGGGTGGTGGTGGTAGCGAGGGGTGGGTAGTGGTGGCAAGTGGGTGGCAGGTGGGTGGGTGGTGGTGGCGGGTGGTGGGTGGTAGTGGTGGTAGGTGGTGGGGGGGTGGTGGGTGGTGGTGGCGGAAGACGGTGGTGGAAAATAGTGGCGGGTGGTGGCTAGTGTTTGGTGGTAAAAAAAAAACTGAAAACTCAAAATGGAAACACATTTTTTGTGTTTTCATTTTTTGGCCAAATTTATAAACTGAGACCACTGATTTATAAATCAAAAATTTTACCAAACAAGTTTTTATTTGAATTTTTAAAATTTTTGTAAATATAAACTGAAAACGTAAGTGTTACCAAACGGCAAATAATTCAATTCACCATGTGTACTATCTTGAGCCATTTAGGTTTTTAATTTCTAATTCTAAAATAAATCTTAGTAGAACCACATACGAATTACCCTTCATAATTTTTATAAAATCCCAGATTAAATTAAAATAATTGACAATTAAATTTCAAAATATCCTTAATTAATTAAGTACTAATCATTATACGTGGTGGGGTCATTACAATAGAGATAAGACTATGCAAAATGACTAAAATATCTATACTATTATATGTGTAAGCACATGACTTAGTGTCTAATAGTGTGGTGGCTTTTCCATTTGTCACGTGACAAATTTTTCTATCCTAAAATAATAAAAAAAATATTATTTAAAGGCATGATCAAGATTTGAACCCAAGATTTTGGATTTCATTAAGAACACTCTTACCATTTAAACAACATATATATATATATATATTATGATATTACTTTTTTTTATTATTTATTTTTATATTTACTTATCTGAATTGTATAAACATTGCGTGTGCGACCCACTAGTCCATATATATATATATATATATTATTTCCAAATCAAACCAATTTCCAAATCAAACCAAACCTAACCTCTATTCTCTCTTTATCACCGCCTCTCTTCTTTATCTTTCTCTCTTTCGCGCGCGTCCCTCTCATGGCAGCGAGAGATACATTGCTCTATCTTCTCTCTCTCTTTTCTTCTCACCCACCATTGTCGAACCCACCACCACTGCATCGATATACCATCACCGATCTCTCTTTTCTCCTCACCTTCGCTACACCGCCGCTTCAACTTCCCTCCTAGCACTGCCGACAACCCCACCACCACCACCATGAGCCCATCGCATGACCCTTTAGTCGCCAATATCGAGCAAATATGATCTGCGATCTGTAGGTCTGAGATTTGAACCCAAAAATCTACATCTGCAGTCAATCTCCGTCGCCTCACGGTGGTTCTCAGCGTCGACTCCATATTCCATTCAATGGCGTTGCTCTCAATCTCTTGTTCAATCTCAGTTTCACGGTGGTTCTCCCATATATCTATACTAGCGTATGCCCATGCCTAAAGGCACGGTGTAAATAATATTAAGATTAAAAGGCCGTTATAAAAATATATTCAACAGACCGTACTCTACAATTCTAAACAAATCAAACATAAAAAAAAATTAAATATCAAATAATGCACACCAGCCAGTGCTCTGCAATTTAAAAGAAATTAAAATTAAAATACACACCAGTTACTGTACTTTATAATTCCAAACAAATCAAATATAAAAATAAAATTAAATATCAAATAATGCACATCAGCCAATGCTCTACAATTTAAAAGAAATTAAAATTAAAATGCAAACCAGTTAGTGCTACTGCTGCCAATCAAATCTGTAAGAGAAATTAGAACCGGTGAATCAAATCTATAGATGGTATGTAGCTTCACAACAAAATTCATCCTATGACATCTGGTAACCACAAAATTTAGAAAATATAACGCACACACATCTATTCTATCATTGAACAAAATTGTTTTCATCTCCAAATGCAAGATGCCTACTTTTTGTAGAGTATTGTTGTGTGATTACCAATTTTTACACCAAATTTATATATCATTTTGACATGTAATCACAGAATTAGTGCATCAGTAGACACCTTTCATGCATTAAAATACACATATGCATGGCATATAAGATGCCTCCTCAGATGATGGAACCTAACTGTATAGAGATAACTTGAAAATGGAGCCTAATAGCAAGAGGAACAATACATTATTTAACTGTATAGTATAGAGAAAAATTGACATTTTTTTCACTATCATATTCCATATCAGTTTAGGTGTTTTCTTTTGTCTAACATTAACAATTCATTATTTAAAAGAAATACAAATAAAACAAAAATGATTGCCTACAGAAAATATAAGGCACAATAAATATGATAAATGGACCACCCCAAAACAACTGAGATTAATGAGTGATCAAAAATATCATAAATGTAGAACTATTTCTAGAATTGGGTAATCATACTATTCAAGATAATATTGTGCAACTGATTTAGCTACTTCTATTCAAATCAATCACAGGGACAATGGGTTACGTTTGTCAGACCCACATTTGAATCCCTGATATAAAATATATATGGTTACAGAGAAATTTTCAAGTGTTAATCCAACTAAAATCTATCAAAAGCAGCAGTTGCAATAGCTGATCATTACATAGCCACACTACACACCACAAAAGAAATTCAACACTAAAAAGAGTTAGAAGTATGGACCCTACCTTAGGCTGAAGATTGGTTATTGTGGACCTCAGCACAGTGATCTTCTTCATCTGGCAAATACCAGTGGGGGAATTGAACAAAAAGAGCGAAAAAACGTAAGGAACATCCAATCTAAAGATGAAATACTTACCAAAAAAAATCTAAAGATGAAACAGAAGTTAACAGGTAACTTTCACTGGACATACCCTGAACAAAAGCAGGGGTATATAATATTTATTTGCCAAATGTTGATCAGCAGATTTCTACTATATAGCACAAAGAATCCCAAAGATGATGTCAAATTTTTATCGAAGGAAAATAAATTACATACATAGTCAATAAAAAACTGAAACAAAGAATAGTACGGGATGTTAGTTGAAAAACAACTATAGGAGGCATTGCAGTTGCTTTGATAGGCTGCATACTCCTAACAATACATTTTTTGTATGGTTTGGACCAAATCATTCTGTGTTCAACACAATATAAGCAAACACTACTCAACTGCGGAAAGAGGAAATAGTGGATTACTCAACTGTAAGGAAGATGGCTTGCCATGAACAACAATACCAAAAATGCTTGATTGAAACTTTGCAGAATTCAGATTGCGATTGAAAGACGACACTTGAAACAAAATAAAACAATAATAATAACAACAATGAGAACAATTTCCATGTCGCACATTGCAATCCATGAGTAGTGAAAACTAAATGACATAATGTGGAAACAAAATTAGAACAAAAATAAATAAATAAATAAAAATAAAAAATACACATACAACAAAATTAAAAAAACAAAGAAAGTTCTAAGGTTGAGAATTTAACTGAAAAAAAAAAAACATTACCAACATCTCAATAAATAAACATTACCAACATCTTAATAAACATTACCAAAAAGGGATATGTTAGAATTAGGTCATGGTATTTGACAATAAATAAATAACTAAATAAATAAATAAATTTAAAAAATAAAAAATAAAGTGAGAAGTTAAGTTTTCAATAACCTAATTGATGTTTTCATGATTTTCAAAATAGGAAAAATCAGCTCATGAAATAAAATTAATTCTAACATATCTAAACAACCAAATAAGCATCAAAGAAAAATGAAAAAGTTGAACAACACCACGATGAACATAATCCACAACTACCTCTTTGGTAGCAAATGAATAACATCTCAACGCGGATACTGCAGGCTGCTGTATCCTCTGCAAGGATTGTTCTAAAATCTGAAATTAAATACTATCTATTAGATGCAAAAAAAATCTTCCTTTTTCAAAATCAAAACATACGATTGAAAGACCTACCGGAACAGGAAATCCTCCAGCTCCAAGTTTTTGCCTTGCAATCCCCCACATCCTCATAAATGAACTAAATACATACATACATAGTCCACATACACAAAGAAACCATAAAATTAAGCAGATAATATCTCCAAATCAGAGGCAAAACAAAATATTATAAATAGTTCAAACCCGAATTGCAACAGACGGAAAATAGTCAATCAAAAAAAAAATAAAAAAATTTGTTTTAAATTTTTTATCATAGACCACCGTTAAAGCAATCTTATTCATACAGGACTCAATCAAAGATAGTCAGTTAAACACCAGAATCGATCAAAATCATTCAAACAGATCCAGTAGGTAATCCATAAAGTAAACCACGCAGCAATAATATATAACAAATGTAAGTACATCCAATTCGAGAGAGTAAAGTTCGTACGATCGGAATTAAATAAATAAATTAGAACAAAAGAAAGTTCTAAGGTTGAGAATTAGAACAAAAATAAATAAATAAATAAAAATGAAAAATACACATACAACAGAATTAAAAAAACAAAGAAAGTTCTAAGGTTGAGAATTTAACTGAAAAAAAAAAAAAATTACCAACATCTCAATAAATAAACATTACCAACATCTCAATAAACATTACCAAAAAGGGATATGTTAGAATCAGGTCATGGTATTTGACAATAAATAAATAACTATATAAATAAATAAATTTAAAAAATAAAATGAGAAGTTAAGTTTTCAATAACCTAATTGATGTTTTCATGATTTTCAAAATAGGAAAAATCAGCTCATGAAATAAAATTAATTCTAACATATCTAAACAACCAAATAAGCATCAAAGAAAAATGAAAAAATTGAACAACAACACGATGAACATAATCCACAACTACCTCTTTGGTAGCAGATGAATAACATCTCAACGCGGATACTGCAGGCTGCTGTATCCTTTGCAAGGATTGTTCTAAAATCTGAAATTAAATACTATCTATTAGATGCAAAAAAAATCTTCCTTTTTCAAAATCAAAACATACGATTGAAAGACCTACCGGAACAGGAAATCCTCCAGCTCCAAGTTTTTGCCTTGCAATCCCCCACATCCTCACAAATGAACTAAATACATACATACATAGTCCACATACACAAAGAAACCATAAAATTAAGCAGATAATATCTCCAAATCAGAGGCAAAACAGAATATTATACATAGTTCAAACCCGAATTGTAACAGACGGAAAATAGTCAATCAAAAAAAAAAAAAATTTGTTTTAAATTTTTTATCATAGACCACCGTTAAAGCAATCCTATTCATACAAGACTCAATCAAAGATAGTCAGTTAAACACCAGAATCGATCAAAATCATTCAAACAGATTCAGTAGGTAATCCATAAAGTAAACCACGCAGCAATAATATATAACAAATGTAAGTACATCCAATTCGAGAGAGTAAAGTTCGTACAATCGGAATTAAATAAATAAATTAGAACAAAAGAAAGTTCTAAGGTTGAGAATTAGAACAAAAATAAATTAATAAATAAATAAAAATAAAAAATACACATACAACATAATTTAAAAAATAAAGAAAGTTCTAAGGTTGAGAATTTAACTGAAAAAAAAAAAACATTACCATTAAGAAACCATTATACTATTTACCCCAATCTATTATATAGATATTTTGGACATTTTCAAAAACGTTTCTCCCATATTATATATATATATATATATATATATATATATATATATATATATATATATATATATTGTATTACAAAAAACTAATTATTAAAAACCCAAAGAGAATAATAATAATAATAATAATAATAATCATAAAGAAAAAGAAAAAAGAGATGATAGAAAAATAGAAGGCCCAGCCTTATTAATGATGTGGCTGGCAACCTATTATTGCATTTCTAATTAGATTTCTACTTGCTCAATCTATCATGGAAAAGAATCAGGCAGATGAGAAAAAGAAATCAATAAGAGAGAAGAAAAAAAATTAAAATAATTACCCTGAATTTCTATTGAATTCCCAGTTACTAACATGCAATGGACTACAGTTACTGTTGCAGCTTGGGAGCCACACCACATGACATCGCACAAACTACTTTTTGTTCGGCTAGGACTTTTATCAAATACTTGGTGACCACCATCACAACCACCACTTCCAACTCACATATCACAACCATCACCTTCCACCCCCACAACTGCCATCACCACCAGCCTACCACTACCACAAACTCACCCCCACTCATTAAGAAACCATTATACTATTTACCCCCATCTATCAAAAACAAAATCAAAAACATCAAATATATTTCTTATTCTTGGCTGCAGTGGAGCAAGGGACCCCGATTTATGCTTGGAATAAAGCATTCTATGAGGAAGATAACCACAACATGAACAGATTTGGTAGAAATTACAAATATATATAACCCGTAAACAAAACCCTAAAATAACCTGTTTGAATCAGAACAAGCATGAGAGAGAAATTAGTCAAAAAGAAAAAGAGAGAGAGAAGGGGGAGAGGCAGAAATCGAGTGGAAAGGCTCAATCTTACCTTGCGAGAGCAGCGTCGGTAGCGTGGATAGTGAAGGGAGTCGAGTTCGAAGGGTTGTAAGGGAAGGAGGAGTAGCGTAGCGAAGAGGGAGGTGGTTATCTAAAGGTTGGGTTTTTGCTGAATTCAGTCTTCCTGTTCAATGGCTATGGTGATGAGCAGTAGTGAGAACGTGGGAGAGAGGGAGTTGCAGAGGCGTGTTGTTTGGGGACGTGGGAGAGAGGGAGAGATGAGCTCAAACGGGCGAGAACTAAATGTACCTAGACCATTGATCTAAATGTATATGGACTTAGGACCGTTAAAATCAATTGTATCTCTCATACATTTAGATACAATTGATTTTAACGGTCCTAAGTCCATATACATTTAGATCAATGGTCTAGGTACATTTAGTTCCCGCCCGTTTGAGCTCATCTCTCCCTCTCTCCCACGTCCCCAAACAACACGCCTCTGCAACTCCCTCTCTCCCACGTTCTCACTACTGCTCATCACCACAACCATTGAACAGGAAAACTGAATTCAGCAAAAACCCAACCTTTCGATAACCACTCTCCCTCTTTGCTACGCTACTCCTCCTTCCCTTACAACCCTTCGAACTCGACTCTCTTCGCTATCCACGCTACCAACGCTGCTCTCGCATGGTAAGATTGAGCCTTTCCACTCGATTTCTGCCTCTCCCCCTTCTCTCTCTCTTTTTCTTTTTGACTAATTTCTCTCTCATGCTTGTTCTGATTCAAACAGGTTATTTTAGGATTTTGTTTACGGGTTATATATATTTGTAATTTCTACCAAATCTGTTCATGTTGTGGTTATCTTCCTCATAGAATGCTCTATTCCAAGCATAAATCGGGGTCTCTTGCTCCACTGCAGCCAAGAATAAGAAATATATTTGATGTTTTTGATTTTGTTTTGATAGATGGGGGTAAATAGTATAATGGTTTCTTAATGAGTGGGGGTGAGTTTGTGGTAGTGGTAGGCTGGTGGTGATGGTAGTTGTGGGGGTGGAAGGTGATGGTTGTGATATGTGCGTTGGAAGTGGTGGTTGTGATGGTGATCACCAAGTATTTGATAAAAGTCCTAGCCGGACAAAAAGTAGTTTGTGCGATGTCATGTGGTGTGGCTCCCAAGCTGCAACAGTAACTGTGGTCCATTGCATGTTAGTAACTGGGAATTCAATAGAAATTCAGGGTAATTATTTTACTTTTTTTTCTTCTCTCTTATTGATTTCTTTTTCTCATCTGCCTGATTCTTTTCCATGATAGATTGACCAAGTAGAAATCTAATTAGAAATGCAATAATAGGTTGCCAGCCACATCATTAATAAGGCTGGGCCTTCTATTTTTCTATCATCTCTTTTTTCTTTTTCTTTATGATTATTATTATTATTATTATTATTATTATTATTATTATTATTATTATTATTATTCTCTTTGGGTTTTTAATAATTAGTTTTCTGTAATACAATATATATATATATATATATATATATATATAATATGGGAGAAACGTTTTTGAAAATGTCCAAAATATCTATATAATAGATTGGGGTAAATAGTATAATGGTTTCTTAATGGTAATGTTTTTTTTTTTTTTCAGTTAAATTCTCAACCTTAGAACTTTCTTTATTTTTTAAATTATGTTGTATGTGTATTTTTTATTTTTATTTATTTATTAATTTATTTTTGTTCTAATTCTCAACCTTAGAACTTTCTTTTGTTCTAATTTATTTATTTAATTCCGATTGTACGAACTTTACTCTCTCGAATTGGATGTACTTACATTTGTTATATATTATTGCTGCGTGGTTTACTTTATGGATTACCTACTAGATCTGTTTGAATGATTTTGATCGATTCTGGTGTTTAACTGACTATCTTTGATTGAGTCCTGTATGAATAGGATTGCTTTAACGGTGGTCTATGATAAAAAATTTAAAACAAATTTTTTTATTTATTTTTTTTGATTGACTATTTTCCGTCTGTTGCAATTTAGGTTTGAAGTATGTATAATATTTTGTTTTGCCTCTGATTTGGAGATATTATCTGCTTAATTTTATGGTTTCTTTGTGTATGTGGACTATGTATGTATGTATTTAGTTCATTTGTGAGGATGTGGGGGATTGCAAGGCAAAAACTTGGAGCTGGAGGATTTTCTGTTCCGGTAGGTCTTTCAATCATATGTTTTGATTTTGAAAAAGGAAGATTTTTTTTGCATCTAATAGATAGTATTTAATTTCAGATTTTAGAACAATCCTTGCAGAGGATACAGCAGCCTGCAGTATCCGCGTTGAGATGTTATTCATCTGCTACCAAAGAGGTAGTTGTGGATTATGTTCATCGTGTTGTTGTTCAATTTTTTCATTTTTCTTTGATGCTTATTTGGTTGTTTAGATATTTTAGAATTAATTTTATTTCATGAGCTGATTTTTCCTATTTTGAAAATCATGAAAACATCAATTAGGTTATTGAAAACTTAACTTCTCACTTTATTTTTTAAATTTATTTATTTATATAGTTATTTATTTATTGTCAAATACCATGACCTGATTCTAACATATCCCTTTTTGGTAATGTTTATTGAGATGTTGGTAATGTTTATTTATTGAGATGTTGGTAATTTTATTTTATTTTTTTCAGTTAAATTCTCAACCTTAGAACTTTCTTTGTTTTTTAAATTCTGTTGTATGTGTATTTTTCATTTTTATTTATTTATTTATTTATTTTTGTTCTAATTCTCAACCTTAGAACTTTCTTTTGTTCTAATTTATTTATTTAATTCCGATCGTACGAACTTTACTCTCTCGAATTGGATGTACTTACATTTGTTATATATTATTGCTGCGTGGTTTACTTTATGGATTACCTACTGGATCTGTTTGAATGATTTTGATCGATTCTGGTGTTTAACTGACTATCTTTGATTGAGTCCTGTATGAATAGGATTGCTTTAACGGTGGTCTATGATAAAAAATTTAAAACAATTTTTTTTTTTTTGATTGACTATTTTCCGTCCGTTGCAATTCGGGTTTGAACTATGTATAATATTTTGTTTTGCCTCTGATTTGGAGATATTATCTGCTTAATTTTATGGCTTCTTTGTGTATGTGGACTATGTATGTATGTATTTAGTTCATTTGTCAGGATGTGGGGGATTGCAAGGCAAAAACTTGGAGCTGGAGGATTTCCTGTTCCAGTAGGTCTTTCAATCATATGTTTTGATTTTGAAAAAGGAAGATTTTTTTTGCATCTAATAGATAGTATTTAATTTCAGATTTTAGAACAATCCTTGCAGAGGATACAGCAGCATGCAGTATCCGCGTTGAGATGTTATTCATCTGCTACCAAAGAGGTAGTTGTGGATTATGTTCATCGTGTTGTTGTTCAATTTTTTCATTTTTCTTTGATGCTTATTTGGTTGTTCAGATATGTTAGAATTAATTTTATTTCATGAGCTGATTTTTCCTATTTTGAAAATCATGAAAACATCAATTAGGTTATTGAAAACTTAACTTCTCACTTTATTTTTTAAATTTATTTATTTATATAGTTATTTATTTATTGTCAAATACCATGACCTGATTCTAACATATCCCTTTTTGGTAATGTTTATTTATTGAGATGTTGGTAATTTTTTTTTTTCCAGTTAAATTCTCAACCTTAGAACTTTCTTTGTTTTTTTAATTCTGTTGTATGTGTATTTTTCATTTTTATTTATTTATTTATTTTTGTTCTAATTCTCAACCTTAGAACTTTCTTTTGTTCTAATTTATTTATTTTATTCCGATCGTACGAACTTTACTTTCTCGAATTGGATGTACTTACATTTGTTATATATTATTGCTGCGTGGTTTACTTTATGGATTACCTACTGGATCTGTTTGAATGATTTTGATCGATTCTGGTGTTTAACTGACTATCTTTCATTGAGTCCTGTATGAATAGGATTGCTTTAACGGTGGTCTATGATAAAAAAATTTAAAACAAATTTTTTTATTGACTATTTTCCGTCTGTTGCAATTCGGGTTTGAACTATGTATAATATTTTGTTTTGCCTCTGATTTGGAGATATTATCTGCTTAATTTTATGGTTTCTTTGTGTATGTGGACTATGTATGTATGTATTTAGTTCATTTGTGAGGATGTGGGGGATTGCAAGGCAAAAACTTGGAGCTGGAGGATTTCCTGTTCCGGTAGGTCTTTCAATCGTATGTTTTGATTTTGAAAAAGGAAGTTTTTTTTTTGCATCTAATAGATAGTATTTAATTTCAGATTTTAGAACAATCCTTGCAGAGGATACAGCAGCCTGCAGTATCCGCGTTGAGATGTTATTTATCTGCTACCAAAGAGGTAGTTGTGGATTATGTTCATCGTGTTGTTGTTCAATTTTTTCATTTTTCTTTGATGCTTATTTGGTTGTTTAGATATGTTAGAATTAATTTTATTTCATGAGCTGATTTTTCCTATTTTGAAAATCATGAAAACATCAATTAGGTTATTGAAAACTTAACTTCTCACTTTATTTTTTAAATTTATTTATTTATACAGTTATTTATTTATTATCAAATACCATGACCTGATTCTAACATATCCCTTTTTGGTAATGTTTATTGAGATGTTGGTAATGTTTATTTATTGAGATGTTGGTAATTTTTTTCTTTTTTTTCAGTTAAATTCTCAACCTTAGAACTTTCTTTGTTTTTTAAATTCTGTTGTATGTGTATTTTTCATTTTTATTTATTTATTTATTTTTGTTCTAATTCTCAACCTTAGAACTTTCTTTTGTTCTAATTTATTTATTTAATTCCGATCGTACGAACTTTACTCTCTCGAATTGGATGTACTTACATTTGTTATATATTATTGTTGCGTGGTTTACTTTATGGATTACCTACTGGATCTGTTTGAATGATTTTGATCGATTCTGGTGTTTAACTGACTATCTTTGATTGAGTCCTGTATGAATAGGATTGCTTTAACGATGGTCTATTATAAAAAATTTAAAACAATTTTTCTTTTTTTTTTTTTGATTGACTATTTTCCGTCTGTTGCAATTCGGGTTTGAACTATGTATAATATTTTGTTTTGCCTCTGATTTGGAGATATTATCTGCTTAATTTTATGGTTTCTTTGTGTATGTGGACTATGTATGTATGTATTTAGTTCATTTGTCAGGATGTGGGGGATTGCAAGGCAAAAACTTGGAGCTGGAGGATTTCTTGTTCCGGTAGGTCTTTCAATCGTATGTTTTGATTTTGAAAAAGGAAGATTTTTTTTGCATCTAATAGATAGTATTTAATTTCAGATTTTAGAACAATCCTTGCAGAGGATACAGCAGCCTGCAGTATCCGCGTTGAGATGTTATTCATCTGCTACCAAAGAGGTAGTTGTGGATTATGTTCATCGTGTTGTTGTTAAATTTTTTCATTTTTCTTTGATGCTTATTTGGTTGTTTAGACATGTTAGAATTAATTTTATTTCATGAGCTGATTTTTCCTATTTTGAAAATCATGAAAACATCAATTAGGTTATTGAAAACTTAACCTCTCACTTTATTTTTTATTTTTTAAATTTATTTATTTATTTAGTTATTTATTTATTGTCAAATACCATAACCTAATTCTAACATATCCCTTTTTGGTAATGTTTATTAAGATGTTGGTAATGTTTATTTATTGAGATGTTGGTAATGTTTTTTTTTTTTTTCAGTTAAATTCTCAACCTTAGAACTTTCTTTGTTTTTTTAATTTTGTTGTATGTGTATTTTTTATTTTTATTTATTTATTTATTTTTGTTCTAATTTTGTTTCCACATTATGTCATTTAGTTTTCACTACTCATGGATTGCAATGTGCGACATGGAAATTGTTCTCATTGTTGTTATTATTATTGTTTTATTTTGTTTCAAGTGTCGTCTTTCAATCGCAATCTGAATTCTGCAAAGTTTCAATCAAGCATTTTTGGTATTGTTGTTCATGGCAAGCCATCTTCCTTACAGTTGAGTAATCCACTATTTCCTCTTTCCGCAGTTGAGTAGTGTTTGCTTATATTGTGATGAACACAGAATGATTTGGTCCAAACCATACAAAAAATGTATTGCTAGGAGTATGCAGCCTATCAAAGCAACTGCAATGCCTCCTATAGTTGTTTTTCAACCAACATCCCGTACTATTCTTTGTTTCAGTTTTTTATTGACTATGTATGAAATTTATTTTCCTTCGACAAAAATTTGACATCATCTTTGGGATTCTTTGTGCTATATAGTAGAAATTTGCTGATCAACATTTGGTAAATAAATATTATATACCCCTGCTTTTGTTCAGGGTATGTCCAGTGAAATTTACCTGTTAACTTCTGTTTCATCTTTAGATTTTTTTTGGTAAGTATTTCATCTTTAGATTGGATGTTCCTTACGTTTTTTCGCTCTTTTTGTTCAATTCCCCCACTGGTATTTGCCAGATGAAGAAGATCACTGTGCTGAGGTCCACAATAACCAATCTTCAGCCTAAGGTAGGGTCCATACTTCTAACTCTTTTTAGTGTTGAATTTCTTTTGTGGTGTGTAGTGTGGCTATGTAATGATTAGCTGTTGCAACTGCTGCTTTTGATAGATCTTAGTTGGATTAACACTTGAAAATTTCTCTGTAACCATATATATTCTATATCAGGGATTCAAATGTGGGTCTGACAAACGTAACCCATTGTCCCTGTGATTGATTTGAATAGAAGTAGCTAAATCAGTTGCACAATATTATCTTGAATAGTATGATTACCCAATTCTAGAAATAGTTCTACATTTATGATATTTTTGATCACTCATTAATCTCAGTTGTTTTGGGGTGGTCCATTTATCATATTTATTGTGCCTTATATTTTCTGTAGGCAATCATTTTTGTTTTATTTGTATTTCTTTTAAATAATGTATTGTTAATGTTAGACAAAAGAAAACACTTAAACTGATATGGAATATGATAGTGAAAAAAATGTCAATTTTTCTCTATACTATACAGTTAAATAATGTATTGTTCCTCTTGCTATTAGGCTCCATTTTCAAGTTATCTCTATACAGTTAGGTTCCATCATCTGAGGAGGCATCTTATATGCCATGCATATGTGTATTTTAATGCATGAAAGGTGTCTACTGATGCACTAATTCTGTGATTACATGTCAAAATGATATATAAATTTGGTGTAAAAATTGGTAATCACACAACAATACTCTACAAAAAGTAGGCATCTTGCATTGGGAGATGAAAACAATTTTGTTCAATGATAGAATAGATGTGCGTGCGTTATATTTTCTAAATTTTGTGGTTACCAGATGTCATAGGATGAATTTTGTTGTGAAGCTACATACCATCTATAGATATGATTCACCGGTTCTAATTTCTCTTAGAGATTTGATTGGCAGCAGTAGCACTAACTGGTTTGCATTTTAATTTTAATTTCTTTTAAATTGTAGAGCATTGGCTGATGTGCATTATTTGATATTTAATTTTATTTTTATATTTGATTTGTTTGGAATTATAGAGTACAGTAACTGGTGTGTATTTTAATTTTAATTTCTTTTAAATTGCAGAGCACTGGCTGGTGTGTATTATTTGATATTTAATTTTTTTTTTATGTTTGATTTGTTTAGAATTGTAGAGTACAGTCTGTTAAATATATTTTTATAACTGCATTTTAATCTTAATATTATTTACACCGTGCCTTTAGGCATGGGCATACGCTAGTATATAAATATCCCAAGAGTTATGATCCTTACATGTGTTATATATATATATATATACTAGTTTAAAAATATTACAGTATGTTTAAGTTTCGTACTTTGATAATTTTTTAAAAATTAGAATATTTTTCTATAAAATTAAATAAAATAAATCATTTGATATATGATAGAATTATGTGGTATGATATGTATCACTTTTTGATTTGTTATACACTTAGTGATGCAGACTTCAATTCTATTACCAGCATTTCAAGTGAATTTATGAGCCCTTAATATTTCTTCTGAATTTATAAAAAAAAAAAAAAATTATGATTTGTAGTTTTTCTCAACAAATAAATATAAAACAAATACTAAGATAATTCTCCCATTTAAAAAAACTATTAAGATAATTTACTGAACTAATAAAGAAGCAGAAGGAAATACATATATATACAAATGACTAATTTTATTAATGCATAAATCATACTCTCATAAAAAATGACCAATTTTATTAATAAGTAAATCATTAAGTAAGTTAACATTTTTTAATGATATGAAAAATATTTTTCAGTTAACCGTTTTGTTAATAAATAAAATATTAAGTCAATTACTAGTTTTTAATAATATGAGAAATATTTTTCAATAAACAATTTTGATAATTCATTATTGTATAGGAGAATAATTATTTTTTTTCCTAAGTATCGTGTTAAATTAAAATTTATAACAAGCGATAGTTGTAATTTATAGTATTATGAGACCGATTCATATCTTAAACAAATCTTATGGGTGTATTTGTAATTTTTTACAAAATAAAAAATTTTATTTCATAATTGACCAAGAATATTTGCTTGATTACAGAAAAACCTGTTTCATAATTGACTAAGAATATTTGCGTAATTACTAAAAACTTGTTTCATAATTGGCTAATAATGTTTACGTAATTATGAAAAAAAATCACTCAACATATAGATGGGTCGTTGAACACACCAAAATTAAATACTAAACTATACCAAATTCTATCAGAATAATGGCAAGTCCAGGTATCGATCCACAGGGACTATTGTGAAATTAAACTAATTTAATTGTTAAATTCCTAAATTAATTTTGATAAAAAGATTGAATGATCATAACCTAATTTAATAACAAATAAATTAAACTAAGGAATTAAATTATCAATAATAAATGAAATTGGATTTACTAAATTGGGGAAAAATCCTAGGGTTGAGAATTCACCACTAACCACATAATTAGGGTTTCCAATTGAAATTAATTATGCTATGGTTTGAACGAATTAATGCTTCACAACTACAAGCTCAAAGCATTTAACAAGAAGATCATCACATTCAATGTACGAGCACGAACCATCTCAAGTAATACGAATCGTTCACTCTAAACTAGGGTAGTGATACGACTCGTTCCTCGTAGCATAGTTCGTCCCATACCTTGAATGTGAAGGAATAGAAAACTCATGTATGGATAATATTCAACAATCACAGAAAGTTAAATATTTGAAAAGATAATGAAGATCATATATAAAGAATTTCTAAAACACCATACAATGGTTCAAACCTTACATAATATAAAATCAAAAAAAGAAAACTACATAATTACATGGCTAGGGTTTCATCAAAACCCTAGAAAAGAAAACTAGCCACTCATGGAGGAGTGGAAGGAAGTAGAAGGAGAAGGAATCACCATGGGAGACATCCTTGAAGCTTTTTGTTTCTTCCTCTTTTGCAAACCCTAGCCTCCCTCTTTAGGTCCAAACAATTTCAGAACCCTAATCCAGCATTTTTCTCTTCTTTTTATCCTGTCAATCTTGTCCAAACAGGTTTAAAACGTCGGTTTGACTTTCCCAGAAAAAGTCAACGCACGTGCGGGAAAGTCAACGCACGTGCGGAAAAAGTCAACGCACGTGCGGAAAAAGTCAACTCTGCCAAATTCTGTCTTTTTGCTCATTTTATGCTCCGACGATGTATAACCTGATTGACACTCAACACACATAAAATATACAGTTTGACCAGCAAGTGAAGTTAAGAGATTCTAATTAACGGCCTCAATGATGTACATTTCGGCCTTAATCACCACCATTAGTAAATTATTCAAAATAAAAGGACAAAATTGGGGGGAAAAAATGATGAACCTCAAGCAGATAAGCGATTCTTATATATATCTATAAAGCGAATTACACTAACAGTCTTTATAGTTTAAGACCCGTATCACTTTTATCATTGACTTTTCAATTGTGACACATTTGAATCTAAATTTTGAATATTGTTCCAAATAAAGATAATTGAAGATACTATTGCTCAATTTCAAGGACAAAGTCATTAATTTGATAAAATATAAACTAATTTGACAAAAATAAATATCAAAAAAATATTTTTGAATATTTAAAAATTATTTTTACCCATCAAACATAAAATTATGTAAAATTGATAAATCTTTTACACATTTATTTATTTATTTTACCAAATTATTTTTTATTATGTGTTTGGATAATGGTCATGTAACGGGTGATTGTTAGGCTTTTAATATGTAATCGATATATTTAATGTATGAAATGTTTTTAGTTTTGAATTTTTTTGATTTAATGGATTGGTTTAATAATGATATCAAAGTTGTCATCATATTTGACTTTTGGAAAAATAAAAAATAATTTCATGAAAATAAAAACAACCACCCATTACTTTTGCATGATCATCATTCAAACACATAATAATATTTAATTTGGTAAAAATAAATAAATAAATGTGTAAAAGATTTATCAATTTTACATAATTTTATCTTTGGTGGGTAGAAATAATTTTTAAAAATTTAAAATTATTTTTTTGACATTTATATTTGTTAAATTAGTTTATATTATATCAAATTGACAACTTTGCCATTGAAATTGAGCAATGGTATATTCAATTGTCCTTATTGGGAATAAAATTCAAAATTCAGGATCAAATGTATCACAATTAAAAAGTCATGAACCAATATGACATAAGTCCCAAATTATAGGAATCTTTAGTGTAATTCACCCATATATATATATATATATGTGTGTGTGTGTGTGTGTGTGTGTGTATATATGTGTTTTTCTTCTATCTGTTGCTGTTTTTGTTGAAGGCTCAGATTGAGAAACTGTGCTTGAGATCCAAATTCCGTTCTGTGTGTGTTGTTTTTTCTTTTTTGTGTTTGTTCAAAAAAAAATTGTTTTGTTGTTGATGCTTTTTTTTTTGTTAGATAGTAAGTTTTTGTTGTTGGTGGTGATGATGATGATGAAGAACAGTGGCTTAATTATTTCAATGCCAAAGATTTGCATTTCAACGGATAATGGATAATACTTTGTCCATTATTGTAACAGATCGGGTTGGTTTGGCTTTGTATACAAATAAATTTGAATAGAAGAATTTAAATAAATTTGTATAGGGAAAAAAATTAAACAAATAGAAGAATTTCAAGAAAAAAATTGAATAGATAAGAAAATTTGAACATATAAAAAATTTAAGCAAAAAATTTGGACTGATAGAAAATTTATACAGATAAAATTTGGATAGATAGAAAATATTAAATAGATAGATATAAATTTGAATAGATAGTCAAAAAATTTGAACAGATCAAATTTTTTTTTTTGAATAGATAGAAACAAAATTGAACAGATAGACAAAAAAATTTGAACAGATAGGTATTAATTTGAACAGATAGTCAACGAAAAGTTAACAAATAAAAAAAAGCAACAAATAAATTAGGGGATAAAATTGAAACGAAATATTCTTTCAGATTTCTCATCAAACTATTATACAAAAGGTGGATCCCTTACCAATAAAAAATATTCATTGAATCTATTGCCTTAGACAATTGCTAAAGTGGATTTTTCACCAATTTACTCATTTTTACTTTTTAGTCTTTTATTAAAAAAATGCAAAAAAATAATAAAAATGAAAAATGAAATTTTTACTCTCTCTTTTTTTTTCTTTTTCTTTTTCTATGACTTCTTAATTTTTTTAACTAAATTGTTAAACCTATAAAGTATTATTCACAGATGCATTGACAAAGACTGACTTCGTAAATTTTGGCTTTACCCATCTATATAAAAATAATTAAATAAATAAATAAAAGAATTGACCTTAATGACAAAATTAAAAAAATAATACAAAATAGTTTTCTTTTTTTTACAAAACTTTATTTTGAGTATTTTAAGTTTTTGTAGATGGGAGTGTATTTTAAGTTGAAAAAACAAACAAGTTAAAATTTCTAGTTTATTTTGCCCAGCATACACGGCTTCGTAGATGATTGGTGTTGTTTGGCGACATCTACCATCCGAATAGCTAATAAGACAATTATAAGTGTAATGTTATATAATATATATATATATATATATATATATCTAATTTTCCTGTATTATGACATTTTAAGTTCCTTTCATTTCAAAATAATATACTCATCTTTTTATTTATAATTTTCAAAATAAAAATAAAAATAAACACTGTTATCATATCATTATAATAATTTTTCTATATAAAATTTGTGTTTATATAACAATTTTCAAATAAAAAATGTTTCATAAGGTAATTGTACCCAATAAATGGAGCCTATTTAGTTGGCTAAAATCTTTTCACCACAGAATTCCTTCCTAAAGTTACTATTAAAATGTTATATATGAATTATAAATTGATAATACCAATAATTCCACGCGTAATGTCTTGATTTTGAAATCAATTTTATAGAAAAGATTTCTGAGAGGGTAATTTTGGTAAAAATTGGGCCGAGCTATGAGATGGTCATTATGGCCCAAAGCACGAAGGGCTGGGTGAAAAGGCCGTAAAGTTACTTCGGCCCAAGAGAGGTAAATATTACTCCGGCCCAAGAGAGAAATAAAGTTACTCCGGTCCGAAAGCGACTTGGAGCTAGGTCGGTCTCAAAGTTAGTCCGGTCATGGCGTATTGTGGATAAAACGGATAGAACCTTGCTACTCGGTAGCTCGGTCTAACTATGCCATGGTTTGTGCACGAGAGAACCGAGATAAAGAAGAGAAGGAAGAACCGAACTCAGGATAGTACGGCTTACTCTGTGGCTCAACATAGCCATGATTACTTCGGTCATTTGGGAGTCCGGCCATGGTAATAACCATCTCACTTGGTTTAAGCAGTGAGGGGGGTGTTGGAAGATAAGGATTATCCTTCAGGAGGTTAAATCCTAGGATGACTCTGCATGGAGGAATAGAAGTCCTACTAGGATTGTGCCACACGAAACCTATAAAAGCTCACAAACATCACCTTTGGAGAAGTAACACACAACTTTGCTTTCTGAATACACAAAGCTTTTGTCTAATTGTCAAGCTTACTGACTTAGGCATCGGAGAGGTTTCCGGCACACACTCGCCGGCTAGCTCACGTTTGTGTTTTCAGGTGATAAAGCGACGACGTACGGAGGAGAGTAGACTTGGTCAACAGGATTATACGAGAAAGTTTATTTTTTTCCCGTACAATTGGCGCCGTCTGTGGGAATTGCAGACAGAACAGAACCTCTTGACTAAAGCTTCTCCTCTTTACAAACAATGGCGCACATTGAAGAATTGCCACATTCCGCCATCGACGGGCAAACCCCAGATGGGGGAACGAGGCGTGAAGGATTACCTTCTATCCCTCCCATAGCAGATTTGGAGCCCCAACGACATAACCCCAGGAGAGATACTAGGGGAAGACGGACTCACAGCCCCCGTCAATCTCGCTCGCAAAGTCCTGACAGGCAAAGACGGAGGATTGATCCTCAAGCTCTGGAAAATCGCGTGAAGGAGCAAGACGAATTGATAAGGAAGATGGCGGCCGACATGGAGGTGTTGAAGCGCCAGATGAAGAATAAAGAAGTGGCGACAGGAGAGGGGCGCAAAAACAAGACGCCCCCTCACCACTCAGAAAATCGTAGTAGGAATACCACACCCTCGCAAGGAGAGAGTAGAAGCCTCAGGACAGGCGATACTCAATCCTGGTCTTCCAGAACTCGTCACTCCAGGTCTGAAAGGATGAGATTTGAAAGATCATACACTGAAGGAAGCACGTATTGGCCCTCACATACGCACCAAACCAGATCTAGACAAACGGAGTTACCCAGATCATCCGACTTACGAACTGTGCTCGAAGAAAAAGCACGATGCAAGGAGGATACAGAGTTTCTGCCTTACAACGGTTGGCTCCTCGGACGCATGGAAGAGTCGAGGTTGGAATGCCAATACCGCGCCCTGCCTACGAACCAATGGACAAAGCATTAGCAAGGCTGCAGACTTCGCCGTTTGTTCCGGCGATTGAAAACGCGCCCCTGCCATCAGGCTTCCTTCAGCCCAAATTCACTACATATGAAGGGAAGACGGACCCCTACTCACACTTGAGCCACTTTCGCCAAGTCATGGCTGTATACAGGCGAAACGAGACCTTAATGTGCATACTCTTCCCATCTAGCCTTGGAAATCTAGGCTTGACTTGGTTCGAGAAACTTCCAGAAGGCAGCATAGCCTCTTGGGCGCAATTGGCAGAAGCGTTCGTAACGAGGTTCCGAACGAACACCAAAACCCCGGTGGAGATTGACCAATTGCTCTCCATCAACATGGGCGATAAAAAGACCCTAAGATCCTACAACAGTCGTTACTGGGAGACATTCAATCAGATTGGGGACTGCCCCACTAATCTCGCCATTACACAGTATAAAAGAGGCCTTCCAGTCGGGAACAGATTAAGGGACTCGATCACCATGACACCACCCCTCACCATGGAAGCCTTGATGGAAAGAGTGCATCAGCACATTAGGGTAGAAGAGGATGGCGCACGCGCCAAAGCAAATCCTGGGGCGCCTACAGTACCAGAAAAGAAGACCTCAGCAAAGGTCAACACGGTAGATCGAAGTAACAGAAATGAACGTGGCAGACGAGATAACAGAGAAGACCCGGATAAAAGATGGTTGAGAATCCACACTGCCATAACCACGGTGTTCAAGAAACTAATATATCGGATTCTGAGCGAAATAAGAGATGAGCCTTTCGTCAAGTGGCCAGCCAAGCTGGGAGAAGCACAGAAAGACTACGACGAAAGATCACGGTGCACCTTCCATAAAGAAAAGGGGCACCGCACTGAGAATTGCACACCATTGAGACAGCACCTAGAGGAGTTGGTGGCAGCAGGACACTTGGATAAGTACATTGAAGGAAGGACGCAACCAGCCCTCCAGGATCACAATAGGCCCAACGGGATGCCAGTCGACGCCCCACCTCAAGGCGTTATCAATGTGATACATGGGGTCTTTAAACCTGAGCGTGTATGGGAGCTCAGAGGATCAATCAAAAAGGCTGAACACTTAAGAGAGGTGCTAAGTGCCCAACCTGCCACCAAGAAGGGGAAGACAGAGGCAACAAACGTCATGTCTTTTTCGGATAAAGACTTAGAACGGATATATTGCCCTCACAATGATGCCCTGGTCGTCACTCTCTGAGTCAAGGATTTTGACGTGAAGCGGATTCTGATTGACCAGGGTAGTACATGTGAAATCATGTACTACGAAACATTTAAACAACTGAAGCTACAAGACAAAGACTTGGCGCCTGCTGTATCTCCCCTAATTGGATTCAACTCCATGCCAGAATGGCCCGTCGGCAAAATAATTCTTCCAGTTAGAGCAGGAAGCGTGACGAAACAAGTGGAGTTCTGGGTATTGAAGGTCCCCTCCACTTACAACATCATTTTGGGCAGGACATGGCTGCATGCCATGCGATCGGTGGCGTCATCCTACCACCAAGTAATGAGGTTTCCCAATGACACCGGTGTAATTGAAGAAGTTTATGGAGATCAGATCATGTCAAAGCAATGTTTCGTCACGGTGAATGGCAGCCGCGCTGCCAAAGGATACGTTCATTCGGTGGAAGAACTTGAAAATAATGAGCTATTTGCAGATGTCGGCAAAGCGGCAGATCAGAAAGCAGTGGAGGACTTGGTGGAGGTAAAAATAGATGAAAAGAACCCGGATAAGTTCTTTCTGCTCGGTTCGTCGTTGTCCAGCACTGAAAGATTAGAGGTCTTGGAATTCTTAACCTCTAACATCGAAGTGTTCGCCTGGACACCCTACGACATGCCAGGCATTGATCCAAACTTCATCTGTCACCAACTCAATGTCCACCCATCCGCCAGACCAGTCATTCAGCGCACACGCAGATCGGCACTTCACCATGCCGAAATAGTGGCAGAAGAAGTAGGTAACCTGCTGGAGGCAGGAGCAATTAGAGAGGTGCACTACCCAAAATGGATCTCCAACACGGTCGTAGTGCCAAAGAAGAATGGCAAATGGCGTGTCTGCGTCGACTACAAAACAGTCAACAAGGCGTGCCCAAAAGACAGCTTTCCTCTACCATGAATAGATCAACTGGTAGACCTAACGGCGGGGCACAACCGACTTAGCTTTCTGGATGCATACAGAGGCTACCACCAAATCGCCATGCATGAACCAGACCAGGAGGTCATATCCTTTACAACTCCAAGAGGACTATACTGTTACACGGTCATGCCCTTTGGCCTGAAGAACGCAGGGGCAACATTCCAGCGAATGGTCACCAAGATGTTTGAACCATTGTTAGGAAGAACGATGGAGGCTTACATCGACGACATGGTGGTCAAAAGTAAGGATGAAAATGACCATCTCAAGGACCTAGGCGAGATGTTTGATATCCTGAAGAAGCACAAGTTGCACCTCAACGCATCTAAGTGTGCATTCGGTATAGGATCTGGCAAATTCTTGGGCTTCCTTGTGACCAACCGGGGTATAGAAGCAGACCCTTCCCAAATCAAAGCAATTCAGGATTTGGAGAGACCAAACTCAGTAAAAGAAGTACAACATCTCACCGACATGGCGGCCGCGCTCAATCGGTTCATAAGCCGATCATCAGACAGACTACGACCATTCTTTCAAGCTTTAAAAGCCAAGTTCGAATGGGACGAAGAATGCGACCAAGCACTGGAAAGCCTGAAACAATACATGTCCTCTCCACCATTACTGGTCACCCCAATATCAGGAGAAGAACTCTTCCTATACCTTGCAGTCTCTCAGTACGTAATTAGCGCAGTGTTGGTCCATGCGGAAGGAATTCAACATCTGCCCATCTATTATGTCAGCAAGACATTGCTAGGAGCCGAAACAAGGTACTTGCCATTGGAAAAACTTGCATTGGCCTTAATGATGGCCTCCAGGAAATTGGCACACTACTTTCACGCCCACACCATAGTTGTCCTCACAGCTTTTTCACTAAAAGCTTTGTTTGAGAGGGCGAACTTTTCTGGGCGAATCTTGAAGTGGGCAGTAGAGTTGGGACAATTCGACATCAAGTTCCAACCCAGGACCGCAGTAAAGGCCCAATCTTTGGCAGACTTCGTCGCAGAGTTTACTCCTGGAAGTCATCATATCTGCCCAGTCGACCTAACTGACACAACCGAACTAGGGATGGAAGATGACGCTAGAATAGCGTAATCCCTAGTAGAAGGTACTCAGTCAGACTCCAAGGCAGACCAGACTAAAGATAGCAAGGAAGAAACAAACCAAGCTTCAACAAACCAAGACTCACCAACAAATAAAGACTTGGTTCAATCAGATAGCGAGGGGCAAACAGCAAGCATAGACCTTGAAGAAAACACCAGTAACATTCTTGACCCCACGACATCATCTGACCCCTCCACTTGCTGGAAATTGTTCGTTGGTAAGATGTGGAAGCTCTTTGTGGATGGAGCATCCAACCGGCATGGTGCAGGACTTGGCATAGTCCTCATCTCACCAGACGGCCTGGCTGTGGAGCAAGCAATCAACTTTGGCTTCCCAGCATCAAACAACGAAGCAGAATATGAAGCGCTTCTAGCAGGACTCAGATCAGCATACCACATGAAGGCCACCGAATTAATGGTCTACAGTGACTCACAGCTGGTGGTAAACCAAATTTCTAACGACTATGAAGCAAAGGATGATAGGATGGTCAAGTACCAAGAATTGGTCAGAACAGAAATCAATAAATTTGAAGTAGTAAGGATAGAGCAGATAGGCAGGGAGGAGAACCGTAGAGCAGACGAACTAGCAGGCTTCGCCTCAATGGCAGACACCTCCATCCCTCATCCACTACTGATTGACTACCTACTTAGACCAAGTATTGAGGACCCCGAAACAAAAGAGGTATGTTGCACAGAACTAAGCCCCTCATGGATGGATCCCATCATACTATTCTTGAAAGACAGCGTCCTACCAGAAGAAAAGAAAGAAGCCAACAAAATTAGAGCAAAGTCACAGCGATTTTGGCTCTCCCCATCTTGGGCATTATACAAAAAAGTCGTTCTCAGGACCCTATCTAAAGTGTGTCCACCCTAGCAAAGTGGAAGCATTCTTGTACGAGATACACGAAGGGGTGTGTGGAAGTCATCAAGGCGGAAGATCGCTAGCTTACAGGGCTATTTCACAAGGATACTAGTGGCCATACATGTAGGCAGACTCAGAGAAATATGTGAAGAAGTGTGAGAAATGCCAAAAATTCGCACACCAAATACATCAACCAGCAAGAGAACTCCTACCATTAACTAGCCCACGGCCTTTTGCAATGTGGGGCTTGGACATAGTAGGACCACTTCCAACAGCACCCAGCAACAGAAAGTTCTTTCTCGCAGCAACAGACTACTTCACAAAGTGGGTGGAAGCAGAAGCATTGGCATCGATCAAGGAAAGAGATGTGAAGAAATTCGTCTGGAAAAACATCATCACTCGGTTTGGCAAACCAAAAGCCCTTATCTCAGACAATGGCACTCAGTTCGACGGCAGTATCTTCAGAGGCTTTTGTGAAGAATACAAAATAGAGTTCTATAATTCTACACCGGCATATCCCCAAGCAAATGGACAGGCAGAAGCTTCAAACAAAGTAGTTTTGGATGGACTGAAGAAAAGGTTAGAGAAGGCAAAAGGCAAGTGGGTGGAAGAACTTCCTCATGTTTTATGGGCTTACCGCACCACACCTCGACGATCAACAGGAGAAACACCATTCTCCTTAGCCTACGGAATGGAAGCAGTGATCCTACTGAAAGTTGGCCTCCCCACAATTCGAAGCGAAAATTTTGATCCCGACTTGAATGGAGAAGCCATAACATTGGAGCTCGACCTTACGGAAGAAAGAAGAGAAAGAGCACTGGTCCACATTGCCTCATACCAACAAGAGTTATCCAGGAAATACAACAAAACAGTACATCCAAGACAATTCAAGATCGGAGATTGGGTACTACGCAAAGTGATGGGAAACACCTTAATACCAGGAGATGGCAAGCTAGGGCCTAATTGGGAAGGTCCTTACAAAGTGGTTGGGTTAGCAAGCAAAGGGGCATACCACCTAGAAGACAAGGACGGCAAAGCAATCCCTAGACCATGGAACACTGCCAATCTCAAGTTATTCTATTTTTAGCTTTCAAACACGTGTAATTTTTTCTTTCCTCAATAAAACAAATCGATTCTTTTCAGCATAAGTTGTTCTCTGTAAAAGATAGCTTTAGTGAAGTTAGGAACATTGCAAACATTATTCTAAGTTGGCTGGAAAAACTAACTAACTTAGAGGTTGGCTGGATTAAACCAACACCCTTCCTAAGCCCAGGATAAGGATCCAGGCTGCAGGACGTTTGGTCGGAATAACCAAACATTATTCTAAGTTAGCTGGAAAAACTAACTTAGAGGTTGGCTGGATTAAACCAACTCTGTACTCTTTAGCCGAAGTAAGGGTATGGCTGAAGAAGTGGTTGGCTGGATTAAACCAACTCTTTTGTACTCTTCAGCCGAAGTAAGGGTATGGCTGACGAGTGGTTGGCTGGATTAAACCAACTCTTTGTACTCTTTAGCCGAAGTAAGGGTATGGCTGAAGAGTGGTTGGCTGGATTAAACCAACTCTTTGTACTCTTCAGCCGAAGCAAGGGTATGGCTGAAGAGTGGTTGGCTGGATTAAACCAACTCTTTGTACTCTTCAGCCGAAGCAAGGGTATGGCTGAAGAGTGGTTGGCTGGATGAAACCAACTCTTTGTACCTTCAGCCGAAGCAAGGGTATGGCTGAAGAGTGGTTGGCTAGATTAAACCAACTCTTTGTACTCTTCAACCGAAGCAACGTATGGCTGAAGAGTGGTTAGCTAGATTAAACCAACTCTTTGTACTCTTCAGCCGAAGTAAGGGTATGGCTGAAGAGTGGTTGGCTGGATTAAACCAACTCTTTGTACTCTTCAGCCGAAGCAAGGGTATGGCTGAAGAGTGGTTGGTTGGATTAAACCAACTCTTTGCACTCTTCAGCCGAAGTAAGGGTATGGCTGAAGAGTGGTTGGCTGGATTAAACCACTCTTTGTACTCTTCAGCCGAAATAAGGGTATGGCTGAAAAGTGGTTGGTTGGATTTTAACTCTTTGTACTCTTCAGCCGAAGTAAATATGTCGGCTAAAGAGTGGTTGGCTTGTGAGCATAGTTAGATTGACCAGCTAAAACCGAGATAACAGTTAGAAGTAAAAAGATCATGGAAAAATTAGTACAAACATACAGATCAACTGAAGTAAGAGTTCAAGAAAATTTTCATTCATCAAAAAGAAAATACAAAGGAGGGGCCATAGCCCGGTTACAAGATTAAAGAAGTAACAAAAAAGAAAAGTACAAAATCAACTGAAAAGGTCTTCAATCTCGGCGTCAATGTCAACTTGAACACCGGTTACAGATGGAAGATCAGTCTCAGTAGCAACTGGCAGAACGATATCAGTCGATGGCTCAACAGTCAGGTCTTCGACCGTTGCCTCCAACCGAGCTGATTGATCGTTGACTTGCTCGTTGACTACCGGAATAACAGTTTGTTCATTTTCATCGTCTTCATCATCTGAATCCTGTAAAAATTGTTCTTGGACCGAAGCAGCATATTACGCAAGCGAGGCCGGAATGAAGTACTGAGGAGCATTGTAGACCTCGGTTTCAGGCCCATAGCCGAGCTGCTCCACAGTACTTCTCCAGCCGCACTTGAAGAACAAATCCTTTGCCCCCTCGCATTGCGGAATGTATAGGCCGTCCGCCTCTTTGAAACCTTAGGCGTTGGCATCACCGACCTTCTTCTTGAGATCAGCTATTTCGGCGTCTTTTTTGCCTTCGAGTTTGACCAACTCGCGCAAGTACTTGTCTTTCACCGTTGCGGCAATTTTTTGTTTTTCAGCTTCAGCCGAGCTAACAAGTCCAATCAAGCGACCATTCTCGAACTGTAGCTCGGCTATCTGTTTTTTGGCTTGCTCAAGCTAGGATGTCTTTGCCTCGGCTTCCGCCACTGCTTGTCTCGTTGTTTTTCGGAGCTCCAACACTTTCTTATGTGCAAGATTGTTCTTCTGAATGGCCTGCAAAAGGGTAGTAACTCTCTTTAGCCAGACTGACAGTTGGGAAAAGTTAGACAAAGAAAAGGGAGAGCCACTTAACAGGATCATTGATTTGGTTGAAGACCGGATGGCCTTCAGCTCGGTGTTTAGTTGCTTGTTGTGGTGCTCCATATCTTTCGAAAGGCAAACACTCTTGGCTAGATTGAAAACCATCAAGTGATCCTTCTCAGCAACGACCGAGTCAGTCTCCTAGATATTTCGGTCTTGAAAGGTGAGATTTGGAGCCCATTTGGAGGAGTCAGCTCGATCAGATTGCTCCGGTTGAAGGATGGCTTGAGGACTTGATGGAGGGATGGATTCGTCCTCATCCACAAGTTGTTGTTTGGTCGGGGTAGATCGGGCGCGCTTAGAAGGGCGTGATGAAGAAGGCTGTTGAGAAGGGAGGGCCACAACAGCAGGCTGCGTTTGGCTTGGTGGCGGTACTTCGGGTCTGTTAGTTTCGGTTAGAAGCGCCCTTACTCTGTTCCTTTTAGCCATTTCCTCTTCAGCAGTTAGTGGGATTAGTCTGATTTCTGGCAAGGTTGGGTTCGGTTCTGGGGCCTCCTCAAGCAGAAAGTTGGTCACTCTTGCTTTTCGGCGGCCGCTGTATCGGTAGGTCGGCTCGAACTTTAATAGCTTAGCCCAACTACGTTCTGGATACCGTAGTGCGGCGCGCAAAGTCGCTAGATTGGGGTAGCTACATAAAGAATAGAGGTGGGCAGAATCTGTGAAAGAAGACAGCTGTTAGTTCGGCTGAAAGATGGACAAACCGAAATATAAAATAGCACGCAAGAAAACCGAAGTAAATTTACCAGGTTCTCCTTTTTTCCAGTTTATACGTCGGCCAGGAATCTGGGCTTGATGATCCTCAAAATTCCCAGACACCCAGAAAAAATCGTCGTCGTTTAAGTCTTTATCCGGTGTGTTTTTGATTATTTTCTCACGACGGCGGCGTATTCTGAGATAGTATACCCAGCCGTCTTCCTTCGAACCAATGGAGTATTGGTGAAAGATTTCGGCCAGACCAAGGTTGAGACCGGCTTGCTGGTTTAGTTCGGCTATTCCCATTATTATGCGGTATGAATTGGTGGATAGTTGGGTAGGGCATAATCTAGTTTGCTTAAGAAACTCGCAAATTAAAGGTTGGACTGGAAATCGTAGTTCGGTTTCAATTATGGATAAGAGGATGAAGGGGACAAAGCCTTCGTTACCCTAAGGAATGACATCTTTTTCAGCTAAAATCAGGTGGACGTCATCGGGTATATTGCAGTCTTTTCTGAATTCGGCTAGGCCGCCCGGAGTGTCTACTAGATACCTATACTTCCCCATTTATTGTATAATTTACGAATAAATTAAGTTCGGTCCAAAAATTGTTCTCAGTAGCTCGGTTGAGCGCGCAGAGGAGTGCTTGGGCAACCTAAGTCTGCAAAGTAGAAAACAAAGGGGTTAAGCACAGATCATCGGACCGTGCTACAAAATAAAAGTACAAAAAATAGGAGCCCTACATCGGCTATGTGGATGCTACAAGTTCAAACTCGGTTTCTGCAAGGTGATTTGTAGCTCGGTTTGAGCAGGGCTTTGCTAGTTCGAACTCGGCAAGCGTCTAGATATATCGGTTGAGGAAACGGTTCTGTTTGACCGGTTGATCGCCTAGGGGCAGCTTTCTGAGTTCCATCTAAAAAACTAAAAAAGCTGGTTTAGCCCCAAAGGCCTAGATCGGTTGGAGTTCAGGTATCTCGGTATACTAAGTGCAAACCTAGTTCGGTTGGTTACCTCGGCTAAGGTCTAGCAAGAAGTGGTTTGACTTATTCAAAGCTACTGGTGTAAACATGAAGTGTTAGTCCGGTTGTACGCTGACTAGACTTTTACCTAGCTTAAAACAGTATCCTAGTTCGGTTGCATCATGATTTTGGATCGAAAACCAGTTTTCTACAAGATATTTCATATAGTCATATGTTTTATGGTTAAGTTTTTTCCATAAGAGTACTGAGAAAAGCAAAATGGAAGAAAATGTTTTGCAAAAACACAGAAAATAGAGCACAGAAAGCAACATATGAAAGCAAAGTAAAGGTGTAATACTAACCAGAAGAAGAAGCAAGAAACTGAAGATGGAGGCAAAATGCAGCAAAACACGAGCTCAGAAAATGAACAAGCAATGGAGGCTGAGAGAGAGAAGTTGTAAAGTGTGTTGAAATGATGAGACTCGTTTTAGGTAAAGGGAAAAAAAGGGCGGGACTGTTCAAATTTCACGAAGTACGAAGACGGCGTGACAGCCGTCCTCAATCAATCAGTGCGTACCACGTGTCCCAGGAAGGAGAAACGATTCAGTTGCTGTGATTGAGGAGACGTTTTGACCGAACAAGCAGAGCCCGGTGTAAAATTAGCTCGGCTGGAAAGGCTAAGGGTTTTAGCTCGGCTGGAAAGGCTTAAAAAACTTCAGCCCGGTTGATAGACAGGTAATCCCAATCATGCTGTGCAGAATGGAATTAAGGGGCAATTGAGAGGGTAATTTTGGTAAAAATTGGGCCGAGCTATGAGATGGTCATTATGGCCCAAAGCACGAAGGGCTGGGTGAAAAGGCCATAAAGTTACTCCAACTCAAGAGAGGTAAATATTACTCCGGCCCAAGAGAGAAATAAAGTTACTCCGGTCCGGAAGCGACTTGGAGCTAGGCCGGTCTCAAAGTTAGTCTGGTCATGGCGTATTGTGGATAAAACGGATAGAACCTTGCTACTCGGTAGCTCGGTCTAACTATGCCATGGTTTGTGCACGAGAGAACCGAGATAAAGAGGAGAAGGAAGAACCGAACTCAGGATAGTACGGCTTACTCTGTGGCTCAGCATAGCCATGATTACTTCGGTCATGTGGGAGTCCTGCCATGGTAATAACCATCTCACTTGGTTTAAGCAGTGAGGGGGGTGTTAAAGGATAAGGATTATCCTTCAGGAGGTTAAATCCTAGGAGGACTTTGCATGGAGGAATAGAAGTCCTACTAGGATTGTGCCACACGAAACCTATAAAAGCTCACAAACATCACCTTTGGAGAGGTAACACACAACTTTGCTTTCTGAATACGCAGAGCTTTTGTCTAATTGTCAAGCTTACTGACTTAGGCATCGGAGAGGTTTCCGGCACACACCCGCCGACTAGCTCACGTTTGTGTTTTCAGGTGATAAAGCGACGACGTACAGAGGAGAGTAGACTTGGTCAACAGGATTATACGAGAAAGTTTATTTCTTTCCCGTACAATTTCCATGTCAACGGATAATGGATAATACTTTGTCCATTATTGTAACATATAGGGTTGGTTTAGCTTTGTATATAAATAAATTTGAATAGAAGAATTTAAATAAATTTGTATATGCAAAAAATTAAACAGATAGAAGAATTTCAAGAGAAAAATTGAACAGATAGAAAATTTATACAGATAAAATTTGGATAAATAGAAAAAATTTAAATAGATAGATATAAATTTAAATAGATAGTCAAAAAAATTGAATAGATAGAAATTTTTTTGAATAAATAGAAAAAAATTTGAAGAGACAGACAAAAAATTTGAACAAATAGACATGAATTTGAACAAATAGTCAACGAAAAGTTAACAGATAAAAAAAGTCAACAGATAAATTAAAGGATAAAGTTGGAAACAAAATGTTCTTTTAGATTTCTCACCAAACTATTTTATAAAAGATGAAACTCTCACCAATAAAAAATATTCACTGAACCTATTGTCTCAGACAATTGCTAGAGTGAATTTTTCATCAATTTACTCATTTTTACTTTTTAGTCTTTTATTAAAAAAATGCAAAAAATAATAAAAATAAAAATGAAATTTTAACTCTTTTTTATTTATTTATTTTATGATTTCTTAATTTTTTTAACTAAATTGTTAAACCTATAGGCCATGTTTGATTCATAAGACTAATAGTAAAGGTATTAATAATCCCATCAAATTAGTGTGGTATTCACTATCCAATTGGATTAGTATGATAAATTATCCCCTTATCCATTGTTTGATTTACATTGGATAAGAAAATATATGAATGTAGAATTACAACTATATTTATCTTTTTTTCCAATCTTACCTTCCATCAATGTTTGTTCACAATTTTTACTTTATCGAAATTTCTTCATAAACGTGGTTTTGAAAAAAAATTATAAATAAATAAAAATAAAAATAAAAATACAAAATACAAATGCCATGTTTGGTTTGTTTTTTATTTATTTTTAAATATAAATTAATTTAATAAAATAAATATCAAAAAATATTTTTTAATTTTTAAAAATTATTTTTAGCCTTCTAAAATATAAAATTACTAGTGTATGCCCGTGCCTAAAGGCACGGTGTAATCAAAATACAGTTGTAATTTATATGTATTATGTTAAAATTTGTGGAGTTTGAAGCATTTTTTTATTCTTCTTAAAGAATTTTCAACAATTTTACTTGTACGACACGTTCTATGAAGCTCAATTAAAATAACAACTCCCCCCTAACCTTAATACAAATTAAGGAATAAACATTTAAAATTTATAATGTTCAGTAAAATTGCAAATCAAAATAGTAAAATGTAAAGTAAAAAAATAAAAATTTATAACCCGTGCCTAAAGGCACTCTCAATAATTTTTGTGGTACCTCACACTCTAAAAAACTCAATTAAAATAAATCAATTTAGAATGACAACAATTTCATTGCACTATAGAACTCAATTAAAATAGATCAATTCAAAATGACAACAATTTCACTGCACTATAGAACTCAATTATAACAAATCAATTCAAAATGACATACTTCACGCATAAGAAGAATGGTGAATGAACATTTTGGTACAAAATAATAATCATTATAGCTTAGTTAAAAACAAAAAAACTAATCATCCAGTCAAGAATGAAAGACCAATCATTAACACACATAGAAAAAAGTAACACAACCACAACGTTTCTAATACTGATCAGTCACTTGATTTGTTATAATTGAGTTCTAAAAAAAATCATAACAGGAAAACTCATTCAAAATATTTATGAGAAATAGGAAAACCAATAATTATAAATTAAGAGAAATTGAACAATTTTTTTTTTCTAATATAACTCTTCTTGATAAAAGCACCAGTGTCTTCCCCAATTTACCTGCAATTATCAAACTAAATACCAACAATTATCACATTCACACTTCAACAATTTTTTCATGATCAAAATACATGATTCCTCATAGAAGGCTAAAAAAAAACCTGTTTAAAAAAAAAATTACCATTAAAACAATGTAACACTTGAGAAAATCCAAACAATCCAAACTGACTATTGCCAACAAAAGTTAAGAGGCAAAACAAACTATTGTATTAAAACTAAAAAGATTGAACACCTAGTCAAGGTTCCTCACCTTTGCATTGAGTTGCAATGGAGTATCATAGAACTAAATAGGAAAAGCAATATAAAGTACTGCACTTCCTTCTATGTAGTGTTAAAAAAAGGACAATGCTTCCAAATGCCTTGGAGAATTACCAAATGCATCCATCACTACAATATGTGAATTAGTATTATAAAAGATTGATTCAATTCGTTCGACCTCCTTGATTTGAAGAACCTTTACAGTTTGTTCACATAATGCCACATAAGAAAAGTTAATTTAAGTAAGCATGTTAAATAAATATATAGGCATTGAAGTAATAGTTAATTAAACAAAATTATTGACTACATTATTGTAACAACCCTCATGCTGTTTACTGATTAATGACTGATTGATTACCGATAATCACCGATTACTGCTAAACGGAACTGATAATGACTGATAACTGACTGATAATTGAACTGATTAAAGTACTGAACGGACTGACCGAAATTTAAACTGAATTAAATGAATACATCTGTTTGAATTGCATTCTATCTGTTTGACTGTATGATTATCTGTTCATGCTTATATGTTTAAACTGCTAATTGAAGGCCTTATCGGCGACCGAATCCGGAATTGGTCAGTGTTTTATGATCCTCATAATTAATGTAATTTTATGGTATAATTATCTGAAAACCGATTAGGTATGATTAAATTAGATTAAAATAAGCCAATTAAAGAGTTTGACGTAATTACACATTTGCCATCTAGTGGGGCCTTTGTTTACTCATATTTGAGCCTTGTGTATGCCTTATCAAAACATTTCTTCAGCCATATTTTGAGCACACCACCGAACTAGAGAGAGAGGAAGTGAGAGAGTGGAATTGTTCTAGAGAATTGGCTTGAAAGGCTTGAAGAGATCATAGGAGATTTGCCTAATTGGACTCCTAAACCTTGAATACAAGCTCTAGGTAAGGATTTTATCTTCTCATTCTTGTGTTTGAACGGGTTCTTGCATGGTTCATGTCTAGTTGTAGAGCTAAGTCATGAATTGGTTCATTAATGGTGAATTGAAGCTCATTTCATGCATGCATGTTTGAATTAATGAGTTTTGAGTTGAATTCACGGTATAATGGTGCATGCATGTTCATAATTTTGTCATACTCCATGAGTTCATCTTGTTTTTGAAGGTTTGAGCTCTTTTGAAACAGCATTAAAGCTTTGAAAATGATTTGAGATCATGCATGTTGCATGTTCATATTGTTCTTGAAATTGGTTTGAAATTGGGTTTGAATAAAACACCCTTGGGCTTTGATCTCTCAAATTGAGTTTTGAATCATGTTTAACTATGAGTTTACATGTGTTTTCTGGAAATTTAGCCCAAGAGGTCGAGTTTTGATGCTTTTGAACTTGGTTTTGAGCTTGGAGGTGCAATCTGGGTTTTCCAGATTTCGCACTTCCGCTCGAGCGGGGGAAATGCCGCTCGAGCGTGGAATCCGAGCATCCAGCATCTCTCTGCACTATTTTACAGTCCGCTCGAGCGGAGGATTGGGCGCTCGAGCGGAGTCTTGTCTCAAGCTCGAGCGGGCATCGAGCGGAGATTTCACCCATCTAGTACTTTTACAGTACGCTCGAGCGGGTAAGTTTACGCTCGAGCGTGTACCTTTGTTGCATGACCGCTCGAGCGGGGAAACTTGCGCTCGAGCGGGACTCTGTTTTTCTGAAAATGCTTTTAATGTACATCTTTGCATCCTCATCCCATTCTAGGCATTCTTAGGCCTAGTTTAAGGCATCTTGTTGAGGATATAGATGTAAAACACACCGAGGCATTAGGAATTAAGTTATTACCGTTCCCAATTGGGTAGCTTAGTGTGTGTTCAATCTGTTAACTGTGTAGGGTTGGCGACTGGGGAGACACGCTCTAGCATACTGTAGCCCAAACTCTGTGAGTAACAATTGTGTAAAGATATGTTCAACTGATATCTTTTGAATACTGAACTGAACTGTTTACTGAACTGGTATTACTGAATGAATGTATGTCCTTTATTTCTGAACTGTACTGTGGCATCCTTAGTACCTACTGTTTACTGTTACTGTTACTGTTACAGAGATCTCTGTCGGTTCCCTCGTGGAACCACTACTGTTTACTGACTGATGGCCATCATTACGGTTCGGTCTTTCAAGACCTACTGTTACTGTTATGCTAATGGATGTACCACATATGACTGTTTACTGTACTGAACAACTGAAATACTGATTGAATTGAACTGTTTTCATTACTGTAAGGACATTCATTCTAAACCCCTTTACGCTTTATGTTATTCACTGGGCTTTAGCTCACTGCTCATATATATATGTAGGTGTACAGGCACCAGATCGGAGCTAGGAGCGTCAGGGTAACTCCAGTTTTGTCAAGCCAGCCTTTGTGCCTCACTGCGAGGTTCCGAGTTGCCATGCTATGGCTTGGGGGTGTTTTGTTTGTTCTCCCCCGCCTGTCTTCATACTGTCTAACTGTTCTGTATAGACTGAATGTTTACCGTACTGTTATCAAGGGATTAGGTCCCTGTACTGTGTGATTGTAAATTCTGTATAGACTGTACTGTTTGTGTATGTATGAATGCATGAAAAATCTTTTGGCATACAGACTGTCACAGCTCATTGGACATTGTTTAATTACTGTATTGGCTTCCGCCAGGCCCTGTACTCTGTTTTACTGTATTACTGTTAAGCAGGCCTTCGGTAATCTCGGATTACTGGCCGATTACGGTGCTAAACCCATAGGGCCGGGTTTGGGTCGTGACAGAGTGGTATCAGAGCGATACTTACCACGAGTTATACCGCACACACGTGTCCAGATGAGCTATAGGGTGTCCTAGAAACGTAATTAGGACATCTCATGAGCATGATAAGTGTGTGGTTATGTTATGACTGAATACATACTAATGTGGTAAACTGTTAAACAAATGACTGCTTATGTTTAAAACTGTTATAACTGCTTATAGCGAAATGGACAATGCAAATGAACCTGAGTCCTCATCTACTGAGGCAAGAATGGAAAGAATGGAAAGAATGATGGAATTGATAACTGCTAGACTTGAACAACAACAGAACTAACCGCCCCCACCTCCTCCTGCTCCGGTACAGCCAGAACCTAATGTGGATGTGAATGATGGGGATATAATTGCTCTTACCCAGAAGTTCAGCAAAATGAAACCGCCATCCTTTCAGGGAGGCCTTGAACCGTTAAAAGCTGAAGCTTGGATTCTGGAAACAGAAAAACTATTTGAAGTGTTCCCGTGCTCAGAAGCGAATAAAGTACTGTTAGCTACCTTCACCTTACAAGAAGAAGCTAGAAGGTGGTGGATGTTGATCCGTGATACAAATACTGTTATGACTTGGGCTCAGTTCAAGGAGTCCTTCTTTGAAAAGTATTTCCCTCAGTGTGTTAGGGATAGAAAAGTGACTGAATTTGAACAACTGAAGCAGGGCACAATGACTGTTGCGGAATATGAGACGAAATTCACTGAAATTGCCCGTTATGCACCGCATATGGTGGATACTGAGTATAAGAAGGCCAGGAAATTCGAAGGTGTCCTTAATGTGGCAATCCTTGATCGAATAAACGTCTTGAAACTACCGACTTTTGTGGGTGTTCTCGACCGGGCATTGATGGCCGAGTCGAACATTGCAGCGGTGAAACAATCTGAAACACCAACAACCGAATGGCATGGTAAAAGGCAGGGTTTCAAATTCAAGAAAGGCAAGCACAACCCAGCCAACAAGAAATAGAATACGGGGTCGACAACTAGCCCCAGCCAAGGGAGTGGGTTCATACCACCCTGTCCTAAGTGTGGCAAGAAGCACAAGGGGGTCTGCTACAGAATATCTGGAGCCTGTTACAGGTGTGGCAAGGTGGGCCACATGGTTAAGGACTGCCCCTCTGCTCCACAAGCCAGTAGTAAAGCTGCACCAAGCGCAGCAGCATCAACTGTAGCACCAAAGCCTAACCCCAGGGCTACCGGGAAAGAGCCCATGAGGCAGGGCCGAGTGTTCGCCCTAGTACCGGGAGACGTGCAAAATACTGAGACCGTTGTGTCAGGTATTCTCTCTATTTGTACACAAAATGCATATGTATTGATTGATTCGGGGTCTACACATTCTTATGTATCGCATGCTTTCTCACGAAAATTGAATAGACCCTTAGAACCTATGAACTATCTGCTAGCCGTATCATCACCCGTAGGAGGGTCCATGACATGTGCTTATATGTACCCCGCATGTGAAATCCTTGTTGGGGGTATGCATCTGTTTATTGATTTACTGCCATTGAACATTGATCATTTTGACGTAATATTGGGGATGGATTGGTTACAAAAATATCATGCCACTATTGACTGTGTGACCAAGCAAGTTGTTTTCCGTCCACCTGGTTTGCCTGAATTTGTGTTTAATGGGAGTGGAGTAGTACCTCCTCCGTATTTGATTTCGTCAGTGAAAGCTGTTAAATTAATTAGGAAGGGGTGTAAAGGGTATCTGTGTTCTGTGCTGACTGCGTCTACTGATGATAGTGTTAAAATTGATGTGAATTGTGTTCCTATAGTCAGGGAATTTCCAGATGTTTTTCCAGATAATCTTCCAGGAGACTTGACGGACAGGGAGATTGAATTTACCGTTGATGTGATTCTCGGAACACAACCAGTTTCTAAAGCTCCTTACCGAATGGCTCCAACTGAACTGAAAGAACTGAAAGTGCAATTGCAAGAACTGTTAGACAAAAAGTTCATCAGACCTAGCACTTCACCATGGGGTGCACCTGTCTTGTTCGTAAAGAAGAAAGACGGCTCACTGAGACTGTGTATAGACTATCGTGAACTGAATAAGGTAACTGTAAAGAATAAATACCCATTACTGCGCATTGATGATTTATTTGATCAGTTACAGGGTGCACAAGTGTTTTCTAAGATTGATCTCAGATCAGGGTATCATCAACTGAAGGTTAAACCGGAAGACATTGATAAAACTGCTTTTAGAACGAGGTATGGCCATTATGAATTTTTAGTTATGCCTTTTGGAGTCACGAATGCCCCTGCTGCATTTATGGACCTTATGAACAGAATCTTTAAACCGTACCTTGATGACTTCATTGTAGTGTTTATTGATGACATATTGATTTACTCCAAGAGTAAAGAAGAACATGAACATCATCTGAGACTTGCCCTACAAACCTTAAGAGAACAGAAACTGTATGCTAAACTGTCTAAATGTGAATTTTGGCTTGACCATGTTATGTTTTTGGGGCATGTTGCTAGCAAAGATGGGATTTCTGTTGATCCGCAGAAAATTGAAGCTGTAGTGAACTGGCCTAGACCAACAAATGTGACTGAGGTCCGAAGCTTTTTGGGATTGGCTGGATATTACAGAAGATTTGTCAAAGATTTCTCCAAAATTGCTTTACCGTTGACTCAACTGACTCAGAAGGGGATACCATTTGACTGGACTGACCAAAGCGAATCTGCTTTCCAGGAGTTGAAAACTCGACTTGTGACTGCACCAGTTTTGACTTTACCCTCAGGTACGGATGGTTATACTGTATTTAGTGATGCTTCTCATAAGGGTTTGGGATGTGTTTTAATGCAGAATGGGAAGGTTATTGCTTATGCTTCCCGACAACTGAGACCGCACGAAAAAAACTACCCGACCCATGATCTGGAACTTGCTGCAGTAGTATTTGCACTGAAAAACTGGCGTCACTATCTGTACGGGGTGACATGTGAAGTATACACCGACCATAAGAGTTTAAAGTATTTCTTCACACAGAAAGAACTGAACATGAGACAGCGGAGATGGCTAGAACTGATTAAAGATTATGACCTACAGATACTGTACCATCCGGGAAAAGCCAATACCGTTGCCGATGCATTGAGCCGGAAATCGATTGGAAATCTAAGCATGTTTGCTCACCGGACAGAAAGAGTTGCTTTGTGACCTTGAAAAATCTGAAATTGAAATTGTTTTACGAGAACAAGGTGGAACCTTAGCTGCTATTTCTGCTCAACCGGCACTGATTGAAGAAATTAAAGAGAAACAGCAACTGGATGACTTCTTGAAGAAGATCATCGAAGAAAGAGAATCTAAACCGAGACCGGGATTCAAATTTGAGAACAATGTACTGAAATTTCATGAAAGACTGTGTGTACCGAATGATACTGAACTGAAAAGAAGAGTTCTGCAAGAGGGCCACAACTCAAGATTTTCTATTTACCCGGGAAATACGAAAATGTACCAAGATCTGAAACCGAATTTCTGGTGGCCGGGAATGAAGAAAGAAATTGCTGACTTTGTGTCCAAATGTCTTCATTGCCAACAAGTCAAAGCTGAACATCAACGACCCGCAGGCTTATTGCAGCCTTTATCCATACCAGAGTGGAAATGGGAGCATATCACCATGGATTTTATTGTGGGATTACCTCGCTCCAGAAAAGGTATGGATTCAATTTGGGTTATTGTTGATAGACTAACCAAATCTACTCACTTCTTACCTGTCAAGACGATTTATAATGCGGACAAATTGGCTGTCATCTATATTGATGAAATTGTTAGACTGCATGGAGTGCCTGTGTCTATTGTTTCTGACAGGGATTCGAAGTTTACATCGAGGTTTTGGCAAAGCCTACAGACGGCACTGGGTACTGAACTGAGACTGAGTAGTGCCTATCATCCTCAGACAGATGGCCAATCGGAAAGGACCATCCAAACTCTGGAGGATTTACTGAGAATGTGTGTCCTTGATTTTCAGGGAGATTGGGAAAGTCATCTGCCATTAGTTGAATTCGCCTACAACAATAGCTACCATTCGAGTATTGGTATGGCGCCTTTCGAGGCATTGTATGGCAGAAAATGTAGATCTCCGATTTGCTGGGCAGAAGTCGGAGATGGGCCTTTGCTTGGGCCCGAGATTGTGTATGAAACAACAGAAAAAGTGAAACTGATACAACAAAGACTGAAAACTGCACAGAGTAGACAGAAAAGCTATGCAGATGTTAGAAGACGAGACAGAGAGTATGAAGTGGGTGATCACGTGTTTGTGAAAGTGACACCAACGAAAGGCCAGACTCGTTTTGGAGTCAAAGGCAAGTTAGCACCAAGATACGTCGGACCGTTTGAGATTATTGAGAAAATTAATCCGGTGGCGTATCAAGTTGCGCTCCCTCCTGATATGGAGCATATGCATAACGTCTTCCACATTTCCATGTTGAGAGACTACCTCCGGGATCCCTTCCATGTGATTGAGCCTACTCGGATAGTGTTGAGTGATGACTACACTTACGAGGAACGGCCTATACAGATTGTAAACCGACGGATCAAGAAACTGAGGAACAAAGAGATCCCGCTAATAAAAGTTGACTGGCAGAACCACGGTGGCGTGTATGCCACTTGGGAAAGGGAAGATGACATGGCCAAAAGATATCCTGAACTGTTTCCACTGAATCCTGTTTTCTTCCAGAATGAAGGTAACTCGAGTTTAGAGGACTAAACTCTTTATAAGGAGGGGAGACTGTAACAACCCTCATGCTGTTTACTGATTAATGACTGATTGATTACCGATAATCACCGATTACTGTTAAACAGAACTGATAATGACTGATAACTGACTGATAATTGAACTGATTAAAGTACTGAACGGACTGACCGAAATTTAAACTGAATTAAATGAATACATCTGTTTGAATTGCATTCTATCTATTTGACTGTATGATTATCTGTTCATGCTTATATGTTTAAACTGCTAATTGAAGGCCTTATCGGCGACCGAATCCGGAATTGGTCAGTGTTTTATGATCCTCATAATTAATGTAATTTTATGGTATAATTATCTGAAAACCGATTAGGTATGATTAAATTAGATTAAAATAAGCCAATTAAAGAGTTTGACGTAATTACACATTTGTCATCTAGTGGGGCCTTTGTTTACTCATATTTGAGCCTTGTGTATGCCTTATCAAAACATTTCTTCAGCCATATTTTGAGCACACCACCGAACTAGAGAGAGAGGAAGTGAGAGAGTGGAATTGTTCTAGAGAATTGGCTCGAAAGGCTTGAAGAGATCATAGGAGATTTGCCTAATTGGACTCCTAAACCTTGAATACAAGCTCTAGGTAAGGATTTTATCTTCTCATTCTTGTGTTTGAACGGGTTCTTGCATGGTTCATGTCTAGTTGTAGAGCTAAGTCATGAATTGGTTCATTAATGGTGAATTGAAGCTCATTTCATGCATGCATGTTTGAATTAATGAGTTTTGAGTTGAATTCACGGTATAATGGTGCATGCATGTTCATAATTTTGTCATACTCCATGAGTTCATCTTATTTTTGAAGGTTTGAGCTCTTTTGAAACAGCATTAAAGCTTTGAAAATGATTTGAGATCATGCATGTTGCATGTTCATATTGTTCTTGAAATTGGTTTGAAATTGGGTTTGAATAAAACACCCTTGGGCTTTGATCTCTCAAATTGAGTTTTGAATCATGTTTAACTATGAGTTTACATGTGTTTTCTGGAAATTTAGCCCAAGAGGTCGAGTTTTGATGCTTTTGAACTTGGTTTTGAGCTTGGAGGTGCAATCTGGGTTTTCCAGATTTCGCACTTCCGCTCGAGCGGGGGAAATGCCGCTCGAGCATGGAATCCGAGCATCCAGCATCTCTCTGCACTGTTTTACAGTCCGCTCGAGCGGAGGATTGGGCGCTCGAGCGGAGTCTTGTCTCAAGCTCGAGCGGGCGTCGAGCGGAGATTTCACCCATCCAGTACTTTTACAGTACGCTCGAGCGGGTAAGTTTACGCTCGAGCGTGTACCTTTGTTGCATGACCGCTCGAGCGGGGAAACTTGCGCTCGAGCGGGACTCTGTTTTTCTGAAAATGCTTTTAATGTACATCTTTGCATCCTCATCCCATTCTAGGCATTCTTAGGCCTAGTTTAAGGCATCTTGTTGAGGATATAGATGTAGAACACACCGAGGCATTAGGAATTAAGTTATTACCGTTCCCAATTGGGTAGCTTAGTGTGTGTTCAATCTGTTAACTGTGTAGGGTTGGCGACTGGGGAGACACGCTCTAGCATACTGTAGCCCAAACTCTGTGAGTAACAATTGTGTAAAGATATGTTCAACTGATATCTTTTGAATACTGAACTGAACTGTTTACTGAACTGTTTACTGAACTGGTATTACTGAATGAATGTATGTCCTTTATTTCTGAACTGTACTGTGGCATCCTTAGTACCTACTGTTTACTGTTACTGTTACTGTTACAGAGATCTCTGTCGGTTCCCTCGTGGAACCACTACTGTTTACTGACTGATGGCCATCATTACGGTTCGGTCTTTCAAGACCTACTGTTACTGTTATGCTAATGGATGTACCACATATGACTGTTTACTGTACTGAACAACTGAAATACTGATTGAATTGAACTGTTTTCATTACTGTAAGGACATTCATTCTAAACCCCTTTACGCTTTATGTTATTCACTGGGCTTTAGCTCACTGCTCATATATATATGTAGGTGTACAGGCACCAGATCGGAGCTAGGAGCGTCAGGGTAACTCCAGTTTTGTCAAGCCAGCCTTTGTGCCTCACTGCGAGGTTCCGAGTTGCCATGCTATGGCTTGGGGGTGTTTTGTTTGTTCTCCCCCGCCTGTCTTCATACTGTCTAACTGTTCTGTATAGACTGAATGTTTACCGTACTGTTATCAAGGGATTAGGTCCCTGTACTGTGTGATTGTAAATTCTGTATAGACTGTACTGTTTGTGTATGTATGAATGCATGAAAAATCTTTTGGCATACAGACTGTCACAGCTCATTGGACATTGTTTAATTACTGTATTGGCTTCCGCCAGGCCCTGTACTCTGTTTTACTGTATTACTATTAAGCAGGCCTTCGGTAATCTCGGATTACTGGCCGGTTACGGTGCTAAACCCATAGGGCCGGGTTTGGGTCGTGACAATTATGCATGATTTCATTAGACAGTGATGAGACTACTTGAATCTGTAAAATCTAAAATCTTACACAATCATTAATAGTACATTATCCTCTGTTTCTCACTTAATCCCATTAAAAGAAAATATGTTTAGAAATTACGAACGTATTTAAATTAAGCCACCATCAAAGCCACCATCTTGTTGTGCCCTTAGGTCAATATTCATTTATCCAACTATTCATTGGAAGAAAAATCCGAAATATGCAAACCAAAAAAAAAAAATAAATAAATCCTGCATGCAAGAACAAATTTAAATTCTTTGTTTTTTTATAAACATAACAAATCTAGTAGTCCATGGCAAAACTGATATTACACCTATTACATTCCTAAGTATGCATCAATGTTGGAATTAAGACCACAATGTTGCATTCAATTGTTCAAACATGAGGAGCTTTCGACATAATTAGAAGCATAATAATAGAAACTTGACACAACACAACCTACCGGTAACATCAAATAAAAGTTTAACAACAATACTAATGTTATGAAGCATCAAGTGCTTTGTAGTCTTGAAACATACTAATATTTTAATTGTTAAATAAATAAAAATGCTTCAAGAACCATATCAGTTGATAAGAATTTTATTCAAAAACCATCCTGGGACTAAGAAAAACTGCGATGTCAACACTTTAAATTCTTTGTCTTTGATGAGCATGACAAATCTAGTAGTCCATGGCAAAACTGATATTACACCTATTACTACATTCCTAAGTATGTATCAGTGTCGGAATTAAGAAAAGACCACAATGTTGCATTCAATTATTCGAACATGAGGAGCTTTCAGCATAATTTTTTTTCCTTCATAAATAAGCAGACTTTATTAAAAAGCATCAAGATGATGCAAAGAACACAAAAATTCTGCCCCCAAAGGGATAACAAAGCTAAGAAATCAAATCATTCACAAAATCTAAAAAAGTCAAAACATCTGGATCAACCAAAACATTGACTTATTGGCTTATATTGTGGTCACATAACCTCTCTACTTTCTGTATATTTTTTCGTAATAAGCCAAAAAACTAGCTTATGAGCCACATATACTTGACAAAACTAAAAGTTTAACAACAATACTAATATTATGAAGCATCAAGTGTTTTATAGTCTTGAATCACACTAATATTTTAATTGTTAAATAAATAATTCAAGAACCATACCAGTTGATAAGAAATTTATTCAAGAACCATCCTGGGACTAAAAAAAACTACGATGTCAACACTTTGAAGGTTGTTGAACCTCTTTTAAAATTAAAAACAAAAATAAATACTTTTGTGACAAAATAAAAAATTCATCATCTCAGCAAAAAAGAAAAAATAAGAAAGAGAAAAAAAAGCATTTATGTGAGAAAAAGACATTACCAAAAAGAAGAATATATTAGAATAATTTAGCAAATGACTTGTGCCTAAAGGCCCTCCCCAACCAAAATGAAGCGTAAATTATCAACATCTAATATTCCATAAATTCACTGTTAGCCTCACACTCCATTTTTGATCCTCAAACAGTCCTCAAAGATTCAATTTTCCCAAGAAAATCAAATTAAGGATATTAATGCAACAAAGTTCACTTTGAATGGTTAACAACAAAGTCCAAAACAAAGAAAAAAACTAATAAAAGAAAGAAAGAAAGAAAGAAAGAAAGAAATAAATAAATAAATAAAAAAGAAAGGAAAATCAAATAGACAAATAAAAATCTAAATAAAGGAGCTCTCATATGATCTAAACAACAATGCTAGGAATACATATGTTTAAAAAGAAATCCAAAATAGAATTGTAAACAAACACCAAATCACAGCTTGAGTTGAAGATAGAAATGTTTTTAGAGATCTATTAGTTGGCATAATGGGAAAAGGAAAAAACCAAAAAAGGAAAAGCTCAGGAGGAATGGGCAAAGCTGAGGAAGGGTTGAGAGATATCTAGAATCTGAGATGGGTGAAGTGTTAAAAAATAGACCAGTGGATTAAATTAATCTAGACCATCCAAATTGCCACATAGGACAAATACATTTTCAAAATCAGTGTTGGAAATGGACCATGGATGAAAGGGAGAAACAATCCTAGCCATTGGATCAAATACTACCCTTGTTATATAGAATTTTCTCTGAAACTAAATATTTGTTTTTTTTCAAATTTATTCCCCCATCGCATTGCCACCACCTTATTTGTCTTTCCCTCCCCTATCGCACACCCTCTCTACCTCACCAACAACTTACCAAATTCATAAAGATAGAAATTCAATCAAACCAAAGTAAACCAGCTAATGTGCTAAAGAAATTTAAAAGCGCATCAACTAATAAAAAATCAAAAACATCAAAATCAACAACGAACAAAAATAATGATTGATTAGGCATAATATGAAAAGTAGATATCAATGAATACCTTCAATTATTTGGATGATCTTGTAAAAGCATAATCAGAATTACTTAAATTATTTCTTGCAGAATAACACAAAAGATCATCTAGAGGGGATTCTATTTTAGAAAACCATGTACAACAGCTTCTAAATGTGAAAATGTGCAGGAAATAGGCTTGGGAATTATTGGCCGAAATAACAAAAAATGTAGCTAGGAAATAAACAATAGTACAGGAGTTACTAAAAAAAAATTACATGAATGCTTTAAAAAAAAATTACGTGAACCTCAAATTATGAGTCATTTTCTTGTTATAATGCTTTTAAAATTACATGAACCTCAAATATACAAACAGATTTCATGAGTATTCAAATGAAAAAAAAAAATACATAGGAAAAAAAAATTCTACTGGCAAAATTACAGAATATGCTATATAATCACAACACACAAAAACATAAGAGTTTGAGTATAACCTATATATAATCAAATCAAAAATAGTATGCGCAGGGAAAATTTTGAAAAAATGAATAAGCATAGAATTTTACCTGGGTTTAAGTCTCATCCACCTGCAAATTATAGGAAAAGCTTTTTATTAAGAGGAAATTAGATATAATAAATAAATAAAAGCGTCAACCCATAAGAAAGATGTAGTAGAAAGCAAAAAAGAAACTATATTACATGGTACTCCTAGAGTATCTAATAATTTTCTATTTAGAAACGAAATAATCAAGTGTACCTTTCTATAGTTCCTACAATTACTAACCTTCCTCCCTAAAGACTTGTGGCATCATTAATATAAACAAATTAAATTGATTAACTCCAAGTTCTTGATTTCAATTAAAAAAGAAGTGATATTGTTGGGTGCAAGGGGATACATGGAGCCATGTGAAACAGAGGTAAATATAGAATGGCATTAAATAAAATAAATGGACAAAGTTTCAATTCTAATTGCAATGAAAAGAAGGGATAAAGAAGTGGGGTTGGAAACAACTAGGGAGGGTTGTTGTTTTCTATATCAAATCAGTGATTGTTACATTACAGCTTTTGAAAGTTGGAGTAGTCATTTTGTTTTCTTTGGTGCTGAAGTTGAAATTAGAGGAAGTTTCAAAGGACCTTGTTTAAAGCCAAGAACAAAGTCAATAAATTCAAGCTCTTTTCATCTCCTTGAGATATCCATATCTAAGACTAAGAGACACCCCCTCTTGAATGGATGATTGGGGTTAATGTGTTACACTTAAAAAAGAAGTTGGTATTTCTTTATTCATAAATATGATTTATTTAGAAAAATATTCAGAATTTAAATAGAGTTGAATTTGTCTCCAGTCCACTGTAACAATTAAGAACATCAACACTTGTTCTTGAATACAAAACCCAATAAAAAAAAATTAACAAACCTTTCAGTCAAACCCAGAAATGACAGTAATGAAAATTTCATTTTCTCTACTTCTGCCACCACTTTCTTGACAACCAAACAGGAAGAAAGAAAAAATAAATAAAACCCAAATAGAAGAGGGGGAAGGGGGAAGTGAAAGAAAAACTTCTGGAACTTTAGTTATGAATTAAATATCAAATCTTTACATTCTTTGCATTCAGTCTTTACATTCTTTCTTTCTTTTTCCCCCTCTTCAAATGGAAGACATAATAGACTCCTCAAAACTTCTGGAACTTTAGTTATGAATTAAATCATTAAATCATAAAAACAGGGGCAAAATGTGCTTCTTTTGCAAATCAATCACTAACCATAAACAAAACCTAGCATTTACATACAACTTTAAACCAATTTTATGTATACAAAAGAAATTCATAATTCCCAATTCTAGAACAACATATTGATTATGAATTTCATTAGGGTTAATCACTAAAACAACATATTGGGTTTTCTAGATTTCATTAGGGTTAATCACTACAACTTCCACCCCTATTTTCAAAACCCAACTAGAAGGGAGAGAAATAGAAGAAGATAGCTTAGATTCTTACACCACTTAGAAACCCAGATGGAGCAATATTCTGGAAATAGAAGAGGGGGGAAACCCTAGATTCTTACACCACCTAAAAAAAACAACAAAAAACAACATGGAAGATAGCTTTCTACCTTGGATCTGTGTAGGGAGAGAGGAGACAGAGATTGAGGCAGATGGAGCTATATTCTGGATATCACCACCAGGGCTATATTCCATCAGAGCTAATCACCACCGGAGAGAGAGCTTGGTGGAAAGAGAAAGATATGTGGTAGGAGGAGAAAGAGGTGTGAGAGAGTGGAGCTTCAAATTTTGAAATCAAAATGAGAGAGAGAGAGAGAGAGAGAGAGAGAGAGAGAGAGAGAGAGAGAGAGAGAAGATGTCTGTGTAAACAAAAGTGAGGGAAACTGAACCATTGAAATGTCTGTGTAAACAAAAGTGAGGAAAACTTATCTCAACCATTAATATTCACCCCAAAAATCTGAACCACTAAAATGTCTAAGTGAGGGAAACATTTTCAACCATGGGATTGAACCAATCTAACAGTTCATACTTTGACAAATAAACAAAAATCCCATCAAATATTCAAAAACCTTCTTCCCTTATTATATAGATATAAAAATAATAAGCCTGCGTTTGGTTGTGTTTTGTAAATGTGATTTGAGAGTATGAGTTGTATTTTGAGTTTGTGAGTTGTAGAATTATGATTTGAGTGTAGAAAATTTGTTTGGTTATAGTTTTTAAATAGAGTGTTGAATTGTGTTTTGAAGATGTATTTTGAATTAAGTTTTGAAAGTTTGATGTGACATGTGAAACGTGAAAATTTGTTTGGTGATGTGTTTTGAAAATAATTTTCAAAACTTAATTCAACTAATAATTTATCATCAAACACACAGCTCATATATCGATATCCATATTTTTTATCAACAATAATAACCAAACTATTTTTAAAATACTGAAATTAAAAATTGATTTTTTTTGTCAATTATTTTTTTTTAGTAATTTTTTTGAATAATTGTTGTTTCGAAATAATTTTTTCATTTTAAAATAAACCGATGTCAATTTTTTTCTGCCAATTAATTTTTCTATCGATATCCATATTTTTTATCAACAATAATAACCAAACTATTTTTAAAATACTGACATTAAAAATACCATTTTTTTGTCAATTAATTTTTTTTCAAATCTTTTTTTTGAATAATTTTTTTTTCAAATAATTTTGTCATTTTAAAATAAACCTATGTCAATTATTTTGTGTCAATTAATTTTTCTATCAATTTATTTTTTACGCCTGTACAAACATCTTATAAAATACATTTTTAATTTTTTTCTAAAATAATTGATAGAAAATCTGAATAAAATCTCACCTTTCTGAACCTTTTGAACCTCACCTTTCTATAAAATAATTGATGCCAGTTCATCTTCAGAGAGGACGACAACCGGCCGGTCATCCCCAAGGTCTACCGCCCGGTCATCCCCAAGGTTTGATACATAGATGAGGTTCACGTGAAACAGAGACGATGGAAGAGAAGGACATGGAAGCTTTTCAGAAACGTTGAAAGTGGAGATACAAGCTGCCAAACAGATTTTCAAAATCTAATTTGAATTAACACGCTGAATCAACTTTTGAACATCCTATCCAAACGTGAAGCGGGAGTTCACGTGTAGAATCACGTTTTGAATTCACAACCAAACACAGCCTAAGTGTTTTAATTTTTAGTTAAGGGCAAAAGAGTCTTTATCTTATTTTTCAGTTCAGGATATATAATCACACCCTTACCCCATTACTAATAATTCTACAAATTTGTTTTATTAATTATCCATTGAATTAATAATGCTGAAATAAAATTTCAAAACAAATACAAAATTATTAGGCCCACGAATTAATAATTCCAATCTCATATTTTAATTCTGTCAATCAAATATGCCCATAAAGTATTATTCGCAGATGCATTGACAAAGACTATAACTACGTAAATTTTGGCTTTACCCGTCTATAAAAATAAAAATAAAAATAAAAATAAAAATGACCTTAATGACAAAATTAAAAAAATAATAATAAATAGTTTTTGAAGATTGAGTGTATTTTAAGTTGAAAAAACAAACAAGTTAAAATTTCTAGTTTATTTTGCCCAGCATACACGGCTTCGTTGATGATTGGTGTTGTTTGGCGACATCTACTATCCGAATAGCTAATAAGACAATTATAAGTGTAATGTTATACAATATATATATACTAGCGTATGCCCGTGCCTGAAGGCACGGTATAAATAATTGTTATCGCAACACTATTGAAATTTAAGATTAAAATACAATTATAAAAATCTATTTAATAGACTACACTTTACAATTTCAAACACATCAAATATAAAAAAAAATTAAATATCAAATAATGCACACCAGCCAATACTCTGCAATTTAAAAGAAATTAAAATTAAAATGCACATCAGTTAGTGTTACTGCTTCCAATCAAATTCTAACTACATAAGAAAAACAAACATTATATTATCATACGCTAAAAGAGTGAGTTAAAACTCTATAAAAAAAAAAAAGTGGGTCGAAGCTTTCCAGAATATGTATTCTTAACATAAGATGTGTCAATAATGTGTCTTCAAACATGTATTTGCCCAAACTTCCTCCTCATTACTTTCGAAAAAGTCTTTGTATCAACTTGTATGCATCCCCAATGAGGAACATGGACAACAATCTGGTAATTTGTGGAAACAAAAAAAAAATATAAATTGGTATATTTGTTAGAAATATACATATCAAAATACTTTGAGATTGAAATTACCTTATTACATCCCCATCGAAGCAAGCTAGTTGTATTTCTCCTTTTAAGCTCCGTAAATTTTTTGATCCAATCCTTAAAAAATCCATATTTCCAATTATTATTAGATTGAAATTTTATAAAAAATATATATATTATAATCAATAGAAGTAAATTTACATGGTTACCTTTTGATAAAACATGATTTAATGAACATGGAACACTACAACAACACTTCAGGATAAACAATATTTGTAGTAGAATCCAAACTATCTTTAGGGAGAAGAATACTTATACGATCAAAGGATGTACATCTGGACAATGCCACATATAATTGGCCATGGCTAAACACTGGTATGCGCAAATCAACCCCAACAAATTTCACAGATTGTCCTTGAGATTTATTAATGGTCAAGGCATATGCTAATCGGACTGGAAATTGACGTCTTGTCATTTGGAAAGGCATTTCTGAAGAAGATGGTGTCAAAGATATCCTTGGTATGAATGCCAAATTGCCAAACTTTTCTCCAGTTAAAATTTGAGCTTCAATTATGCGAGTGTCGCACCTAGTAACCATCAATCTTGTACCATTACATAGTCCATCTTTCGGTGCAATATTTCTTAACAATATTATAGGACAACCCACTTTCAACTCTAACTTAAAAGTTGGTAGCCCGGGAGGATCCAATGAATTTAAATATTCATTAGGATATCTATTTGTAATGGTAGGATCTATTTCATTATCTTCAGACATTTTATCTGCTGCAAAATAAGTATATAATCTCCCTGGAAAGATATTCAACGCAGTAGTATTAATGTCACTGACATCATCGTTACGCGCAGATAGAATGGTGCGTTCAGTTAAAAATGTTGGAGTCGACGTCTCTATCATATTCAACTGTGGGTAAACTGTAGAGAGCAATTCATTCAAATCTTGACATTTGTGTATTGTTGATGGAAGGTTGATGATTTCTTGAGGATTAGTCCCAATCTAAAAAAAGTGAAATCAATTATAAAAAATATGAGTGTAAAAAGAATTTATTAATTTAAAATAATCTATATAATAAAGAAAAAGGTTAAAGTAATGTTACCTCTATCAAGAAATTTGCAAAAAAAGCATTTTCATGGTCTCCATGATTCAAGCGCATATTCAAATCCAAAGTTAAGATATGTATATGCTTCCATAGAACAGAGTGTCGTAATGATGCATTCACAATTTGCTCACGAATTCCTTTGGGTATAACTGGTAAGATTTGTCGAAAGTCTCCACCAAGAATAACAGTAATACCCCCAAATGGCTTTTCACTATCACGAATATCCCTCAATGTACGATCAACCGCCTCAACACAATGTCTATGTTGCATAGGAACTTCATCCCAAATTATGAGTTTTGTTTCTCTAAACAGCTCAGCTTGTAATGATTGTTTGGTAAACCCACAAAGTGAATTTTCCAAGACATCTAACGGAATGGAAAATGTTGAATGTGCAGTGCAACCTCCTACCAATAACAATGATGCAATTCCAGATGAAGCCACAGTAACAACGATATGCCCAAGGCTACGACATTTTAATGCAATTGTATTATACAGAAATGTTTTCCCTGTTCCAGCACCCCCATTAAGAAAGAAAACAGTTCCTTTATTTTGAAAAATTGAAGAAGTGATTGTGTTATAAGCATTCCGTTGTCCATTGTTGAGACAATCAATAGTAATTTCTGGATCTGCCTGTTGTGCCTCATTCTGCAGTTGTTGATGTTCGAATATCAATCGATTACCAACTATTGCACTCCAATTTGCAGTAGGTTGTGGCATGGGTGGGAAGTCAATTAAACATTTGCCTGATTCATGAAGCATTTGATTCAAAAGATGGAGACCATAATCTTCAATTTGAGCCTCAGTTGGGTTAGAAATGGAAAACAATGTACGAATCTTATGTGCAAGATCATCACATATATGCGTTGAGAATTGATTCCATAATGCACATGGATTTAGTGGAGAGCACTGGGTGAGAATAACACTAAACAATCTCCTCAATTGGTATCCAGTTTTCATAACTGCAGCCTCTTTCAAGCATTGTATCCATTCTTCATCATCTTCTAAAAGCCCCCTTGCAACACATGCTAATTTAAATGTATCATGCACAACATTATCGACCGTGCGTAAAGACCGAAATGACTTTGGTCCTTTGACAACAGTTAGTAACAAACGCAGATAAAATCTTTCACCACAATTAGGACTGGCAAAGTACATTCTACCAATTGCATATCCTCTTTCTCTTGATTTCCATCTCTTTTCTGACTTGAGCCATACAAAATGCTGTGGAAAAATCTCTATAACCCTCTTTGTTTTGTGCTTCTTAATTCTTTCTTTTCTCCACTTTCTGATGAACACAACAGGCTAACAAAATCTATTCGGTCTCCTATTATTCATTTGCTTCCTTTATTATTTCTGTTAATTTGTTGCACAGATCAAATAATGATAGATTATGAATTATATAACCAAATTCAACAGGAAATATGATTTAATCTGGGTCTTTGGCTGGGTACGGCAGTGGAATCTGGTGTTTGTGCTTTTGAGAAATTACAGCAATGGAACAGCAAGTCTGCAAATCAGTTTCTACAATCTGATATTCAAAAAATACAACAGAGAGAGGGAGGAGGGCAGGAATACCTTGCGAGTGGTGATGAAGAGGAGCGTCGCAAGAACAAACTGCTCTTTTCTGAATTTGGCTGGGTACGGCAGTGGAATCTGGTTTGAGAAATTACAGCAATGGAACAGCAAGTCTGCAAATTAGTTTCTACAATCTGATATTCAAAAAATACAACAGAGAGAGGGAGGAGGACAGGAATACCTTGCGAGTGGTGATGAAGAGGAGAGAGAGGGAGGAGGGAGCGTCGCAAGAACGAACTGCTCTTTTCTGAATTTGGCTGGGTACGGCAGTGGATTACAGCAATGGAACAGCAAGCAGTTTCTACAATCTGATATTCCAAAAATACAACAGAGAGAGGGAGAGGGATAAACATAGAAGAGAGACGTGTGAGAAGAGAGAGATAAAGATGATAAACATAGAAGAGAGACGTGTGAGAAAGAGAGATAAAGATGGAATAGAGGGGAGACGACGTGGGGAAGGAGGAGGCTGACTCTTTGGGCGGGAAGATATAAAATTAAGGGAGTTATCTGAGCCATCCATGTGAATATACAAATGAATCATGACCCTTGAAATGTCCTAGTAGGACAAATGTCTCTAGGATATTTTCAAAATCCGTTCTGCTTTATTATATAGATATATAATTTTCCTGTATTATGACGTTTTATGTTCCTTTCATTTCAAAATAATATACTCATCTTTTTATTTATAATTTTCAAAAAAAATAAATAAATACTGTTATCATATCATTATAATAATGTTTCTATATAAAATTCATGTTTATGTAACAATTTTCAAATAAAAAATATTTCATAAGGTAATTGTACCCAATAAATGGAGCCTATTTAGTTGGCTAAAATCTTTTCACCACAGAATTCCTTCCTGAAGTTACTATTAAACGGTTGTATTTGAATTATAAATTTATAAATCGATAACATCAATAATTCTACGCGTAATGTCTTGATCTTGAAATCAATTTTACAGAAAATGACATGTATAACTCCCACACCAAGGGATATAGTTTTTGGATACATTAGGGAAAGCATAGTACCTAATGGCTTTACCTTGCCGCCCCATTCTGTCATATTCTCTACATTCCAGTCATTATTATTATTAAGCAATTCCTTGACAGGATCACAAAATAGTTCATTAAACTCTATTTTGAATCTTTCAAACCCTATGTGAGCTATCAAGAAATTCACTTAATTATTTAATTAAGAAATTATGAAAATTTGATCTAAAAGAGAATATCAAAAAGTTTCAAAAATAATAAAATGATCGTCACTTGGCACTCTTTTACTCTTTTATTAGTTTAAAATTCATATATATTTGTATTTTCAATTCTAAAAATAAATGAACAATTCAAGATCTACAGTGACAATTTAAACAAGGAGTTTTATTACGAATTTATTTTCTTATTTTCTGAAATAAAAATGTATTAATGAAATCTACATATTAAATATTTTCTAACATATTATTTTCAATTTATAGTGTCGTGTACAAAGGAATTTTTTATTAAGAAATCTCATACAAAATATCGTGCTATATTGACATTTTAATTTTGAGACGTAGTGGTGGGGGTTTTAATTTAAAATAAATAAATCATATAAAATTGTATCATTCTGTATAAAAATCACGTACAAAAAAAATTAATTTACATTCCCTTATTTTCTTTTAGCAATTGTAAATTGAAAACAATGTTTGGGTCAATAGTTAATTGGTTAGTCTTAGGTCTTGTTTGGGAACAAGTTATTTTAGTAATTTTTTGACTTTTGATTTTTTATGAAAAGATGTACAGAAAAGTAGAGAGAGTGATGTGACAAATTATAGTGACTTTTTGACTAAAACATGTAGCTGTCAAACGAGACCTTAGTCATCTAAAAAATATCAAGAGCTTCTCTCTCTAACTTTAATAGGTTCTCTCTTTACACTTTTCTCTCCTTAGGGTTCAGACGTAAGTAGCGACTGAGGTAGAGAAGGGGGTTTTCCGACGGCCTCCTCTCTCTTCTCTCCTCCTCCTACCCCTCTCTCTCTTCTTTTTTTTCCCCATGCTTTCTACACAATAACTTGGAAGCTTTAGGCTTTCCATCCTCTCCTTCTTTTGTGAGGTGTTTATCTTCCTTTGCTTCAACTCTGGTCATGACCTTCATGGATCCGTTGCTTCTCGTATTTTCCGATCTACTTCGGTGTCGCCTCCATGGCCACTATCACCACATGTTCGCCTCCTCTTTTCGTCGGATCTATTGTCCCTCCCCCAGATCTGCTGCCATCATCTTGCTCCACCACCTTCCACAGGCGAATCTACCACCATTACTGCCTAGAGTTATGGGTGTTGAGAGTTTGTGTTTTGTTTTTTGTTTTGGTGTGTCCTTACACGCAGTTTAGATATAGTTGATGTATTTATCTCAGACTTATTATAGTATCGAGCTTTTATGATCGACCTCTGCTTTGCAGCATGAATGTTATATCTAGATCTATCCATAACTTATTTCTGGTGTTTTATTTGAAGATTTTCCTTTGTTTTACATAGGGTTTTTTCATCGATTTGGTGTAAGCTTGTTGATGATTTCCTTGTAAGTGTCATTTGGCAATCTTTACTTTATTGAAAATTTCTATTGATAAAAAAAGAAAAAGAAAAAGAAAAAATTTAATTGGTTAATATAATATTTCTCTAAAATAAAAAAAATTTAAAGAAAAAGTACGATTTGGGCTTTGTTATAAAAGCTGTATTGGACTACGCGCAAAGATTATTCAACTTTAGGTAATTTGTATTCAGAGCCCCACTGAAGTTATCTAGGCCCATTTTGATGTACTGGCAGACCAAAAAAAAGTACAATATTCATAAAATAAATTTTAAAAAAGTACATATGAAATCACAACAAAAACCCATTCGAGCTCTAGCTCTAGCTCCAGTGGTTGTGAAAGAACAAGTCCGGATCCTCTGTCGTGGTTCCTTGCGGTGTTCCCTGCCATGCTTCAAAACGACGTCGTTTTAGAGCATTTATTTATTTATTTTTATTTCCCTCCTGTGTTCCTCCTCCTTCTCTTTCTAACCTCTCTATCAGCTTTTTGACCTGAACCAATATCCAAAACCAAATTCGAAACAGACTCAAACGAAGAACAAGAAGAAGTGCATTCAACTTGAAGCTCACATCCTTCATCGACAAAGCATTAGCTCTCAACTCACGGATTCGATGGCGATGAAGAGGGCAGTTTGAAGGACGAAGCGAAGGGCGATGATGATTATGTGTTTTGTGGATTTTTTTGGGGATTTCTTTTTACCTTGATTTTGGTAACAAATGATAACAAATATTTGTTTTGAAATCTGGGTTGTAAGATGTATTACAAGTGTTTGTAAAAATGTCTCATTTAATATAGTTGGTATGAATTTTGGGTTGTATAATGTACGTAGTTTAGAATCTGGGTTTGTAACATGCACTCCAAGTGCTTGTAAATATGTTTGATTGAATGTAGTTTAACTTTGGTTAACAAGTTCCTCATCCCCTCTTGTTTATTTTCTTCATGTACAAGTGTGGATTTTTTTTATTGCTATTTTGTTGACTGTTGCAGTGCAAGTGCTGATGATGATGGTGCTAGCAATGAAGATGTAATTAACTCTAATAGTTGAAAAAATTGGTGTTCTTGTTATTCTTCTGGGACTTGGGAGGTGTAGGGAGGGGAAGCATGATAGGAAGTTAAAGAAGTCAACTGAAATAATGCTTGGAATTATGACATTACTATGTCAATGATCATGCAACTGACAGAACCAAAGCTGATTCACCTACTACCATTTTCTGAAAACATGAGGACATCACAGCTTTTTTTTTAAAGATCAGTTCAATTAAGTTTTAAACATTTAAGATCAGTTCAATTAAGTTTTAAACATTGAGGACATCCCACCTTTGTCTTCTTTTTTATTTGTTATTTTTTCCCCGACGTTGAAGTTTTTGGAATTTCAGTCACCCATCTCTTTCAATGCTAATTCCTGCTCTTTGTATAGTTGGTAACATTGTCACTGAAGATGACATGCAAACTCAGGTACTAGGCAATTGGAAACATGCTTATTTCTTGAGTTTTCTTACATATTGCCTTCCCACCCAGCAACACAGATAATTTAACCCCAACTTCTCATCAGTAGAGTACTACACAAAAATTAGAATACATAAGTCATCGTACATAAAGACTGATGGAAAAGTAAGGAAAAATTGAAAGATCACCAAAGTGGTAGAATTCACAAAAGAAAAATGGTGTTCTGGGATGCCTTCAGTTTCCACTAGTGAGGAACTTGTTAACCAAAATGAAACAACTATATTCAATCAAACATTTTTACAAACACTTGGAGTGCATCTTATAAACCCAGATTTCAACCTAAATGCTAATTACATCATACAACCCAAAATTCACACCAACTATATTCAATGAGACATTTTTACAAGAACTTGCAATACATCTTACAATCCAGATTTCAAAAAAAATACTTATTATTATCTGTTACCAAAATCAAGGTAAAAAAGAAATCCCCAAAAAAATTCACAAAATGCATAATCATCATCGCCCTTTGCCTGAGTTCTATGACACCTATATTGCTTTCTTGTATAAGGGAAAACAAATTAGAGAGAGTCGAATCGGTGAGTCGAAAGCTAAGGCTTTGTCGATGAAGAATGTAAGCTTCAAGTTGAATACACTTCTTGTTCTTCGTCTGAGTCTGTTTTGAATTTGGTTTTGGATATTGGTTCAGGTCACAGAGAGTTCGCAAACGTTTGAGATGGAGAAGAAGGGAAAAATTTTAAAAAAAGAAAAGAAAAGAAAAGGAAAAAGCTCCGAAACGACGTCGTTTTGGAACATGGTAGGAGGCACCGCAGGAAACCACGGCTGAGGATCCGGACTCGTGAAAGAACACCTTAGGTACCAATAAAATGAGATTTCAATATAAGTTAATGGAGTGATGTCAAATTTACTATAGTAATCTACTTTTACTATCTTAGGTGTCATTTGGGAGGTGGGTTGGTTTTTCGGCTTTTTTGGCTATTTTAGTCTGGGCTAAAAACCTTGGTTTTGGAAGGGCTTTTTGGTTTTTTGATTTTTTTTGACTTTTTTTGTGAGAGAAGAGTGTAATGATTATGGGTTGGATGTGATGTTTTATTTTTTGTGGCTAAAATAGCCTATTTTATCTTTTTGTGGCTAAAATAGCCAAAAAAACTTGGTTTAACTCTTCCCAAACAGGGCCTTACTAACATTCTGTCATCGGGCAAAAAAAATATAAAATAAAAATCACTAAAAAAAAAGAGTATAATATGAAATCAAAGGCTAGAAGAAAAGAGAAGGTATAACTAGAAATACCATTGGTGTAAATTGCAGCTTTTATTTGTATACTTGCAGAAAATATGACACTTTCTTTTCTTCAAAAACAAAAATATGTTTGAAATACATGAGTTCTAAAAACAAAATAAATAAAAAAAACATATTTAGTACATTGTCAAGGGTGGAAGGAGTTGTTAGAGTGTTCAAGGGATGGAATGCCTAGATTATTGAAGGAGGAGAGTGTCCCGAAAAGGAAGTAGTGAGAAAGGGGAAGGTTTTCGAAGGGGAGTGCCTAAAGTTGGTGGAGGGAGAGGGAGACATAAATAAAAACTTGTATGTTTTCAATATAAGTGAAAACACTTATTTTATTGTCACAGTTTTAAAATTATTGTCATTTTTTCAAAAAAATTCGTTACCAAATGTATAAGCTAAAAATAAAAATTAATTATTATGTTCATTATATAAAAAGTAAGACTAAATTACAATATTAGAAATGGTAGTGTTGTTATATATATTTTTGTAGATGAGTATTACTATTTAAGACTAAAAATTATATTCAATTTTTAAGTTTAGTGATGTGTCAATCAATTAGGATATTAAAGGTAACACTCTCTCTCATATCTTCTTTAATCATCAACTAATCATATCACTTACACATTATTGGGTCTATAAAATAGGAGTAAAAAGTGAAATTGGATATCATTTTTCTTTTTAGATAATAGAAGGCCCTAAGACCGAAACAACAAATAAAAATTAATTTTGTTACTTTCTGTGAAAATTTTGTTTTTCACTTTTAAAATATAAAAAATATTTTTTGATTAAAATCTTATTAATATTGTCACATTATTTTAACCATCACCATCATTACCATGCTACCATCACCAACATCACACCCCTATCATTGCCACTAGACCACCAACACCACCTCTATTATATATAACACGGAGTTTTCATTGAACAAAATTTATTGAGTAATGATATTCACATTTCAGCTTTTCATTGCATGGCATTCAATGTTCTATTCATATATATTGCATACAATCATGAAACAAAATTTAAGATTTGGTTTCTGAGAGAGTGTTTATCCATGGTAAGCCCTTTTTAGAACAGATTTTGATAGTCCTGGGCTGCCCTTTCTCGCCTCCTGGTGTTAATAAATGCCCTTACGTCCTCTATAGGAAGTTGGAACTTTGGGCTGGACCAGACCTCCTTGGACGTTTTCCTCGTGCTACTTCCCTTTTGTGCAGAAAGATCTTACCTCGTCTGAACAGGCATAGTCCTCTGTTTGATACTCCTTTCGTTTGGAAGAGGTTTGGTGGTGCCCCTCAAATCAGGGCAAACTACTCACCACGTGACTAGTTTCGTCAGCCTTATGGGTCAGTGCAGGTCTCAAGTTGGCCTTAGTCTACGTCCTCTCTATAGATCGTTGTGACTGCCTCTTTCTTGGGGGCCGCGAGCATCCCTCATTTTGCCCTTGGGACACCAGTGGTTGGTTTTTGTCTTGGTTCAAGGTCCTGACTTGGTCGGCAAGTTCCTTAAACTGTTGGCTCATGGCACATATGATTCAATCGCGGTTAGCCAACTCTTACACCCAATTGTTGCTTTATGAGTTTTCAATGGCGAGCCGGTTTCTCTCTTGTTGTTCACGTCGTTCTTACAACGTTTTGACATTCAAATGGTGCCTTTGTTGGCTTGGGGAGAGGTTCACATCAAGTTCATTGTCAGTTAATGGGTTGGCATCTTCCGTCGCCATTGATAATCTGCAATCTCAACAAGTGGAGCTAGGCTTTTGGGTGTCGAATTTCCATAGACGATACCAAATTGTGGTGGGTAAAAATCAAACCACTTAGGTTGCGGTATCGGCCTGACCAACACCCTCCTCTTGTGCCGAAATATCACCCGGTATTGGCATCTCCTGCCGTCTAGGCCTACCACGTCTACCACCACGTCTACGTCCTAACATTCTAAAGAAGGTAACGAAAGAGATTAGTACATTTACAAATGTGCCGAAGCTAATTCACTCACATTTTAATGCGGTAGACAATGGTAATTCACTCCACATAAGCACGTAGTCACATAAACACATACGAATTTCATTCCCGAATAATGATCGTCCCGCGGCGTTGTCAAAGTTCCAATTAGAAACAGCAGTGATCAAGTGCTTTTCTAATAGGACTTCTAGAGATCCGTAGACTCAATCAACATTCTAGAAATTAAATCTCATACCCGTATAATCACATAAACATATTATCATATAAGCACATATTGTTCGTACTAAAGTCTCTAACAAGTGAGACAAACCCATTGTGGTATTAACCACTCCCTACGTACGTAAAGTATTCAAACCCGGTATACATTGATACCAAGTTGTAACGCCCAAAAAATAATACAATAATTCAACAGTAAAGACTAATACAAAATGACATAAACAGAGTATTAGGCTTTTATTAATCAGAGTCCATTTACAAAATGGCAGATGCATTACACATTCATAAGCTTAACCCTGAATTTATAAGATGTGACACCAAACTAAATGATCAACGAAATAAATGCCCTATGAGCTTACATCTTCCCAAGATAGTTCTTGTTGACAACAAAAGTGAGTCTAACTTAACACAATTTAAAGCACTTGGCTATACAAAAATAGATTTAACAAAATAGAAGCTCTTGCTCCCAATCCCTCCAAGCTACTGTCTTGGCGGAGGCATATCACCGGCACCTGAAAATGGTTTCTCAAATAGAGTAAGCTAAAGCCAAGCAGAAACAATCTAGCATAATATACTGTGAGGGCTGAATACATGGAAAAATCAGATTGTGCGTACCATTAGAAGACTGATATTAATCGGCTATATCCTACGGGAGTGGGGAGCCGAATATAATATATGTGCCGAATAAGTGTAAGTCCTTAGGGCCGAATAAAAGAAAGGACAATGATTAAAAAGTAGGCCCTGGCCCCGAGGATCAAAAAGAACAGGTATAAATACAAGAACAACGGTTATAAAAAGGTATGTGAGAATCACTTCACAAAACTTAGTAAAGAAGCTACCCTGAGTATCTGAACTAACTTGTCCGTCGGAGTGCTAATTCTGATACCCCCGACCAGAGTGTTTGTATCTTTTCAAGTGATTAGCTAAGGATCACTAGCGTCTCTCGGATCCGAAGAGTATTTCCTAACTACTTCTCCACAATTGGCGCCGTCTGTGGGAATACTCAAATATATCCATGGCAGGCGTGACTGAAGATCCTCCGGCAGCCATTGACGAGACCGCACAGGGAGATGACCTCACTCCAGCAAATATGCTCAGAAAAGAAACCATCACTGTAAGACGCGCCTTGAACTTCGACTCACCAATGACCTCAACGCAAGAGACAATGCAGGCGATCATCGAACAAGCAAAGCAGAATGAACAAATGCTGGAGAACATGATCGCTGAAAATGAACGTCTTCGTCATGATTTGGCCCTCGAAGTCACAAAATCGAGAGAAGCCATGCGCCAAGATCCCGAACGACCTCTGAGGGCCGGTCGACAACGACCTCAAGCCCGACCAAAGGATACCGATAGCGACTCCAACTCATTAACCACAGAGCTCAACAAAAAGGGACGATCCGAAACTTCCAGATCCTCTGAAAAGAGTCTACATATAAGGAACAAGCGCAGGAGGAGCAGTTCAGACGACGAGGACCAGCACGATCCTTTTGTTCGACGGATTGCAAGGGCGACCCTGCCTAAGAAGTTCAAAGCTCCGTCATTCACTCTCTACGATGGAAAATCAGACCCCACTGATCATATCCGTCACTACAAGCAGGCCATGACATTGCATGCAGACAACGAAGCCCTCATGTGCCGAATATTCCCCAGCAGCCTAGGGCCATTAGCTATCAGGTGGTATTACAAGTTAGAGCCGGCCTCGATCAAAAGCTTCCATCAATTACAAAAATCCTTCAGGGCCAAGTTCATCACCAACAAGGTGCAGCCAAAACAGGCCGACTCTCTTTGGGCTATGCAGATTCAGTCTGGAGAAACGCTCAGAGCGTATTCGGCGCTATTGGGAGTGCTTCAACCTCGTCGACGACGCTTGCAACGACTCCATAGCCATCACCGCCTTCAAAATGGGACTACATCCTGACAGTCCTCTTCGCAGTTCCCTGACCAGAAGACCCCCCAAAACAGTCTGGGCGTTGATGAAGAAAGTTGAAGAGTATCACAAAGTGGAAGATGATGCCTTGAGAATAAAAGCCGGCCAAATGTCCAACAAAACGGCCCCCCATGAAATTGCTCAACCAATAAGTTCCGCGCCACCTCCTAGCCCAGAGCCTCAGTAACGCGCTAAACGAGACAAAAGGCGGGATACTCGTCGATCAAGTGATCAATGCTCCCACCGGACGAATGAACAACTGCAAGTCAACAGCAGGCGTTCGAGGCGTGCCGACAAGAAGTACACAGAGTTGTCAAAACCAATCGCTGCAATAATGACCAAAGTCCAACACCTTCCATTCTTCAAATGGCCGTCAAAGATGGTGGGGCCACCCTACATGCGAAGAAGGGATAGGCGGTGCGAATATCACAAAGATCACGGCCACGAAACAGAGAGTTGTGACGCATTAAAAGATCACCTGGAAGAACTGGTGCAGGACGAACGACTGCAACAGTACGTGAGAAAGGAAAAGCCAACCACGGCATTGGCCTTGAGGCAGGACTCACCTCCACTTGCCATGATCCATATGATCTACAGCCTACCTGCACCCCCAACCGTGCACACAATTCAATCGCATCCAATCCCCCAAAAGCAACGTATTCCGACTGAATGGCCCAAAGAAGCTCCGACAATTACTTATAATGACTCCGATCTTAGCGGCACAACAGCTTCCCACATCAATCTGTTGGTCATTAAATTACGCATAAATTGGTTCACCATTGAACGCATTCTCATAGACCTGGGGAGTACTTCGGAGGTTATGTATTACCAAACTTTCATCAAACTCGGCCTCAATGAGTCAGATCTGTCTCCGGCGCCTCACCCATTGTTCGGCTTTAATATAAATCCTGAATACCCGTTAGGGAATAGCATACTACCTGTTCGAGCGGGCTCCAGAACGGTCGAAGTAGAATTCCTGGTCGTAAAGCTCCCTTCGCCGTATAATGTCATCATGGGGCGAACCTGGATACATATTATGAAGGCCGTTCCAAGCACTTATCATCAGCTTGTGCGCTTCCCAACAGCCCATGGCATTGAAGAGATCCGTGGCTCCCCCCAATTGGCACAAGCAGAGATTTAATGAAAACCCTATCACTGACCCGACCTGTGGGCTTCGATACTTGTATATATATCACTTCTGCAATGCAAACCATTTTTCTTTGTGGCTCCATTCATTTCTCAAAGCTCCCTTGGGTGCATGACACCTTAGGGCCGATTAAAGTCTCCAGATTTGGAGCCCCCTTTGGTGCATGACACCTTAGGGCCGACTAAGTCTCTGGATTCGGAGCCCCCTTGGGTGCATGACACCTTAGGGCCGATTAAAGTCTCCGGATTCGAAGCCCCCTTGGGTGCATGACACCTTAGGGCTGATTAAAGTCTCCGGATTCAGAGCCCCCTTTGGTGCATGACACCTTAGGGCCGATTAAAGTCTCCGGATTCGGAGCGCCCTTCGTGGATATCACAATTGGCCAAACTAAGTCTCCAGATTTGGAGCCCCCTTGGGTGCATGACACCTTAGGGCCGATTAAAGTCTCCGGATTCGGAGCCCCCTTTGGTGCATGACACCTTAAGGCCGACTAAGTCTCCGAATTCGGAGCCCCCTTGGGTGCACGACACCTTAGGGCCGATTAAAGTCTCCGAATTCGGAGCCCCCTTGGGTTCACGACACCTTAGGGCCGATTAAAGTCTCCAGATTCGGAGCCCCCTTGGGTGCACGACACCTTAGGGCCAATTAAAGTCTCCGGATTCGGAGCCCCCTTGGGTGCATGACACCTTAGGGCCGATTAAAGTCTCCGGATTCGGAGCCCTCTTTGGTGCATGACACCTTAGGGCCGATTAAAGTCTCCAGATTCGGAGCGCCCTTCGTGAATATCACGATTAGCCAAACTAAGTCTCCGGATTCGGAGCCCCTTTTGGTACATGACACCTTAGGGCCGATTAAAGTCTCCGGATTTGGAGCGCCCTTTGTGGATATCACGATTGGCCAAACTAAGTCTTCGGATTCGGAGCCCCCTTGGGTGCATGACACCTTAGGGCCGATTAAAGTCTCCGAATTCGGAGCCCCCTTGGGTGTACGACACCTTAGGGCCGATTAAAGTCTCCGAATTCGGAGCCCCCTTGGGTGCACGACACCTTAGGGCCGATTAAAGTCTCCAGATTCGGAGCCCCCCTTGGGTACATGACACCTTAGGGCCAATTAAAGTCTCCGGATTTGGTGCCCCCTTTGGTGCATGACACCTTAGGGCCGATTAAAGTCTCCAGATTCGGAACACCCTTCGTGGATATTGCGATTGGCCAAACTAAGTCTCCGGATTCGGAGCCCTCTTTGGTGCATGACACCTTAGGGCCAATTAAAGTCTCCAGATTTGGAGCCCCCTTTGGTGCATGACACCTTAGGGCCGACTAAGTCTCCGGATTCGGAGCCTCCCTTTGGTGAATGACATCTTAGGGCCGATTAAAGTCTCCGGATTCAGAGCGCCCTTCGTGGATATCATGATTGGCCAAACTAAGTCTCTGGATTCGGAGCCCCCTTTGGTGCATGACACCTTAGGGCCGACTAAGTCTCCAGATTCGGAGCCCCCTTTGGTGCATGACACCTTAGGGGCGATTAAAGTCTCCGGATTCGGAGCCCTCTTTGGTGCATGACACCTTAGGGCCAACTAAGACTCCGGATTCGGAGCGCCCTTTGTGGATATCACGATTGGCCAAACTAAGTCTCCGGATTCAGAGCCCCCTTTGGTGCATAACACCTAAGTGCCGATTTAGCCCCCGGATTCGGAGTACCCTTTGGCAAGAATAAAACAAAACTCGCCAACATCGCAAATAAAGTGCTTAACTAAGCATATAAAAAATTCAGAATAAGATGCAAATGTTTGAAATAAAGCTTTTTATTCGATCAAACAGTTGTTACATAAACGCAACCCGTATTTGAGCATTACAATTTTTATTTAATCACACAGTTGTTACATAAACGCAACTTGCATTTGAGCATTACAATACCCATTTCCAAACTTAAAAGCTAAAAAAGGAGAAGACGCATTGGTAAAGCGGCAGCGCCGAATCAACTCCTGTCACCAGGAAGTCCTCCGCGGTTTGCAATGCCTTGAGCCAACTGTGCCCAAGTCCTCCCCTGATACCATTGACAATGTCAAGGCAAAGATCCAGGACAAGGAAGGATAAAAACCCAACGGTCGTTGCCTTTCCTTTTCGGGTGATCTGCTTCGACGACTTGAAGATTCATGCCAACTTTTGGACGCCCTACTTCCCATACGGATGGGTCCTCTGCCGCGCTCCATGGCAACACCAAGATCGGCTGAACTCCAGTCTCTCTAACTAACATCCCCACTTATCCCACCACACATGAGTGATTGTTTATCTGCGCGAAGCACCCACTTCTTTTATTTTCAATACTGGCAGCAATCTCGAGGCCCCAATCCCGAGGCGATTTCACTAACACTAAACTCCATGAGAAAAACATCGGTTGACATTCGCCACGGCGTAGTTATCCAAACAACTTTTTGAAGCACGTGCACTGGCCGAAAATCTAGGCCCCGAGCCGAGTTGAATTTGCCGCAGCCACTCTATCCACTGGCTTTCAGCTTCCTCAAGTTACAATAGCCTCATTCAGGGATAAACGGCTATCACGTATGGGTCGACCTTGCCGATCAACGTTTATACATTCATTCAAACATATACAGTAAAACGAAACGCATACATACCAAATACGAACTGCAACAAAATATTTATCATAGAACGTTTTTTATTCGATAAAACAAGCAATATATTGCATAGTTTTGAACGCGATCTGCGTTTCAACCTTACAATAAGTATACTTATACAGCATCACCCTCATCCTCACTCTTCTCGAATTCAAAAGCAGAAAACGGAAAATGTTTACTGTGGTAGAGTGGCGATGCCGAATCAATGCCCGACGCTCGAAGAGCTTCTGCGGCTTGAGATGCCTTGATCTAACCGTGCTTAAATCCACGATTTTCACATCGGCAAACTTCTTCGGCAAGTTTTTCCTTAGTCTTTTCGATTCTAACTTTTTGGCCATCATGAAAACCTTTCTCATAGGCCCTCCCCTTCGCGCTCTCCATTGCGAACATACTCGCCGTCTCACGATCGGTAAGCGCGGAACTGATGAGCCGACTGGTAACCCTTTCTTCCACGATTGGGTTTCCGTGCCCGACCGGTTGTGCCTGGGCCGCCTTGGTCTTCCTTAACTCGCGCTCAGCCGCCTCCGCGCGAGCCTTCAAACTTCGAATACGTTCCTCTTTCTTCCCCATCTCTCTGCGGGCAGCGCACAACCGCATGCCGATTTCATAGGCAGTGTAAAGCCCCTTCACCGCCCCGTGAATGCCTTCGCGAAATACTTCGTAGTCCTGACGACCTACCATCAATTGCTGAACCTTAGGAGGAAAAATTTGTCGAGCAAACTCGACCGCTACATTTGGGTCCTGAACGATCGAGTCTGCCTCTGTCATGGATCTATTCCCCACAAATACCGCAAAGCTTAATGGGCACGGATTCGAGTTAGATCCCTTCTCGACTCAAGGTTGAGAAGATCTGCCCTGCGACTGCTTGTCCCGCCTAGGCGACCTACTTCGACGTCGAGGAGACTGACGCCTCTCTCGATCCCTGGAACTCCTACCCCCTGTGCGCGAAGGGTCACCACCTCGATGCATGTCTCCACCTAGCTCAGCTAGCCTCCTCGCTTCCCTTCTGCTGTTAAAGAAAAGTCTGTTCGACATTCACACGATACCTTCAAAAGTTGGAGTCAGTTGTTTACTGTATTCATAAAAGTTGTACCCTTAATCATTTATCCTTTACAGAGGCAGCACCCTCGAGGCAATTTCATTAATTGTGAAAACCTCAATCACCCAGCGCCGACTAGATAGACCCGCCGGCACCCGAATGATCATACACAGCCCGGGGAAAGGGCGTGATAGATTAATCAATCTATTCAGCTTAGGTGCCCCAGTCGGCTCATGAATCAACTTCAGAATGATCATGCGCCGCCTGGGGCAAGGGCGTGATAAATTTATCAATATATTCGGCTTAAGTGCCCCAGTCGGCTCATGAATCGACTTCAGAATGATCATGCCCCGCCTGGGGCAAAGGCGTGATAGATTAATCAATCTATTCGGATTAGGTGCCCCAGCCGGCTCATGAATCAACTTTAGAATGATCATGCGTTGCCTGGGGCAAGGGCGTGATAGATTTATCTATATATTCGGCTTAAGTGCCCCAGTCGGCTCATGAATCGACTTCAGAATGATCATGCCCCGCCTGGGGCAAGAGCGTGATAGATTAATCAATCTATTCAGCTTAAGTGCCCCAGTCGGCTCATGAATCGACTTCAGAATGATCATGCGCTGCCTGGGGCAAAGGCGTGATAGATTAATCAATCTATTCGGCTTAAGTGCCCCAGCCGGCTCATGAATCGACTTCAGAATGATCATGTCCCGCCTGGGGCAAGGGCGTGACAGATTAATCAATCTATTCGGATTAGGTGCCCCAGCCAGCTCATGAATCGTCTCCAGAATGATCATGCGCCGCCTGGGGCAAGGGCGTGATAGATTTATCAATATATTCGGCTTAAGTGCCCCAGCCGGCTCATGAATCGACTTCAGAATGATCATGCCCCGCCTGGGGCAAGGGCATGATAGATTAATCAATCTATTCGGCTTAAGTGCCCCAACCGGCTCATGAATCGACTTCAGAATGATCATGCGCCCCTAGGGCAAGGGCGTGATAGATTAATCAATCTATTCGGCTTAAGTGCCCCAGCCGGCTCATGAATCGACTTCAGAATGATCATACACCGCCTGGGGCAAGGGCGTGATAGATTAATCAATCTATTCGGCTTAGGTGCCCCAGCCGGCTCATGAATTGACTTCAGAATTATCATGCGCCGCCTGGGGCAAGGGCGTGATAGATTTATCAATATATTCGGCTTAAGTGCCCCAGCCGGCCCATGAATCGACAACAAAACTAAGTTCGCCTCCTCCGGCGCCCGAATGATCATGCACCGCCTGGGGCAAGAGCAGATTAATCAATCTATTCAGATTAAATGCCCCAGCTGGCCCATAATCCGTTTCAGCATAATACCAACGAACTATTCGGCATACGAATGATAAGATTGCCATGATATTCAATCATAGAAAGGTCAACAGAGTAGTCATTCTAACTAAAGTAGTGAAAGGCAAACATTCTACACCAACATAACATCACAAACTGTGCATTAGTAGTGAAACAAGAAGATAATTTTCATTAATAAATTAAGCGCAGACAGTAGCCAATTTATACATGAAAACTACTCGGAACCAACAAAAGTCCTAAAAACAAAAACATACATTAAAAGGGAAAGTATTTCATAAAATTCGAATGACTCCCAGATCAATCCTCGGGGTTAGACTCAAGTGGCTCAACGTCCACCTGCTCATAAGGAATTGGCAAGGTCAATGTAACCCTAGCGGCAGCAAGGGCCTTGAGCCACCCGTGTTTGAACCCCCGATTCTCAAACTTGGGGACTTCATCTACGTATTCTTTGAAGGCGGTGCCTTTTCCTGCTTCGAATGCGGCAGAAGCCTCAGATTCTGCCTTTTCCTTGGCCGCCTTCAACTCTGCTAACTCAGTCTCCATCCTGTTAAGCGCCTCCTCGGCTAGCCTAAGCAATTCTTTGCTCGCGTTCGCCCTATCTTCGGCATCAGAACGGTGCTGATCGACAGCCCGAGCCCTATCCACTTCGGCTTCGGCTCGCTCAGTCTCCATAGCGGCCCTCATCATCTCAAATTCGGCTCTGCTCTTTTGATCGACCACTTCTGACTGCAAACGGTCAATCCTCTCAAGGGCATCGTGTAGGCGGCGGCCCAAGTCGGCAATCCTGCCGACCGTCTGCAAAACGAGTTGGGATCGTTAGATGCCATAAGCAACCAAAATCAAAACAAGTCAAAGTTCACCTATCAAAAGGGCTGACTGCACAGATAGGGCTATGGCCACCAAATCTGGCACGACATGAAAGGATGCCTTTTCAGCTGGTAGGGAGACTCACGCCGCCAGGCTCAAAGCTACCACCGGGTCGGTAATGATGGATGCGTTAGAACAAATTGGCGTGTCTCTAATCTTTGGCTGAACAATAAAAAGAACAACCACGTCCGATTCTTCTAAGCAAGGCCTTTTGTCGGCAAGACTATCTTCTGAACCGGCCTCTCCCTCGGCGCTACGCTTCTTGCCCCGCTCTTCCGGAATCAACCGTTCATCAATGACCGGTTGTTCAACCTCTTTCGCCGTTTCGGCCGTAACAATCTTAGCCGGCTCTTCAATAACAGGTTCAGAAGACTCAACCAAGGCAGGTCCAGAACGGGCGGTCTTGGCCTTTTTCCGGGCGGCCATACGCTCGGCATTTTTCTTTCGAGCCATCTGCGTGAGGCTTTCCCCAGCCATACCTTCAAAAAAATCGCCGGGTAAGTCTCCTAAACCTCCAAAAATATCTCCAAAAGAAAACTCCGTCCGACCCGAGTGGACAGCGAGGTAGGCTGACTACGTCTGGCTGCCTCAAACGCCGAGTTTAGGGCCTCGTCAACCTCTTCGACCTCCTCAGCGAACTCTCTGTCTGGTTCGGCGACTACCTCTACCACCGGCTCGACGTCTTGCCCCGAGTCAGAGACTTCGAGACCAACTTGTCTGAGAGTCTTGAAGCTAGGGAAGATAAGAACTGTAAGCTGTCGATCGCCGGATGGAATTGGAATATTGTTAGCGGCCGAAAAAGTAGTGTAAGTAGGCTTGTATCGAAGAAGTATGTGAGCCGCTCTCCCTTGCTTCTGTAAGTTTGGACGGCCGAAGTATCCGAGTGCAGTCGCAACCTACGCAAGGACCGCGTCGTCGGTAGAAACCAAAATCTTCTTCAAATTACTGCCTGCAAAGGCAAAGGGTTAGACACAGGGGGAAAGCCGAGTAAAAGAAAAGTTCAGTAAAACACAAGGAGACACACGGCAACCTAGTTCACCCCTCCGTCTAGGAATAGGGTCTAGGCGATCCTCGCCTTCGCCAAATTCCCAGCTCCCTCGGATATTGACCATTACGTCATCCACACGCTTGCCAGAACTGGCGAGCATGGTTACCAAATGATGGTCAGTATCCTTGGCCCTAAGAAAGTACTGCCCAAGCCGACCAGAAGATTTGGCTAAAGCATAGCAGTGCCGAATAGCCGGAATCCCAAGATCGATCCTGAGGTGTCGGTTCAACTCTACGATCCCCATTACGATTCGAAAAAAGTTCACGCTGGGCTGAGAAGGAATCAGACCCCAATAGCGGAGGACGGCCCTAAGGAATGGATGTAGGGGAAAACGGACCCTGCCCTCTGCAATGGATAGGAGAGGAAAGCCGATTGAATTTTGATCCTCTCTCTCCATATCCAGAGTGTTGTCCGTCACTAGAGATAGATGAACATCGTCGGGGATGGAAAAGTGTCGCCGAAATCCGGAGACACGACCCTCAGAAAGGAGGTCTTTCAAGTGTTTGGCCATTTTCACGGGGAATAAAGGGTTCACCAAAATGAAAATAATAAACAAAAAGTAAGATTGCAAAGAAAAGAGAAGAAGACTTACGAGGAGCAAGGGAGACGAAGGTAGACGGAGAAGAGTTGCAGAGAATGCGAGTCAGAGAAGGGATATCTGCTGGCGGTCCAAGAGTCTCGAATACTCGACGAACTGTGCATTCGAAAGGACTGAAATTTCAAATCACAATAAATGCGAGACGCACGATTGAGGCGGGAAAGCGTAATGATGAACAAAAAGGTGTGCGCATCCTGACATCTATATTGGGGTACACGAAGCCACCTGACCTATTTTAACCTTTCTAATTCAAGACCAAACACGCCGATTAACTTCCGTTAATGGGGAATTCGGGGGACAATTGTGGGGGCCGAATACATGGAAAAATCAGATGGTGCGTACCATTAGAAGACTGATATTAATCGGCTATATCCTACGAGAGTGGGGAGCCGAATATAATATATGTGCCGAATAAGTGTAAGTCCTTAAGGCCGAAAAAAAGAAAGGACAATGATTAAAAAGTAGGCCCTGGTCCCGAGGATAAAAAAGAACAGGTATAAATACAGGAACAACGGTTATAGAAAGGTATGTAAGAATCACTTCACAAAACTTAGTAAAGAAGCTACCCTGAGTATCTGAACTAACTTGTCCGTCGGAGTGCTAATTCCAGCACCCCCGACCGGAGTATTTGTATCTTTTCAGGTGACTAGCTGAGGATCACTAGCGTCTCCCAGGATCCAAGGAGTATTTCCGAACTACTTCTCCGCATATATGAATCTTAACAAAGGTATGAGTATGAAGTGCATGTCTAATGCCCATTATGGTATCAATCATATCCTACAAGAACATAATATATCAAATTCCTTTATTCCAGTGCGCTTTATCTCAATTTTATTCATGTCAATTCATTTCACCTCAATTCATGAGTCATGTTCATTATTATCCAGACAACCCAACTGAGAATATAATTCAGTGGTTCTCAAACATATATAATCAATACACAACACTTCAATTTGCCATTTTACGAAAATTTCGTCTGTGGGAATCGACATCCATGTATATGCGCGATTTTTGGGACTTACACCCAGGACACACAGGGCAACTGAATTCAATGGAGTCCATCCCATTTCTCCTCCTATAAATGAAGTACATCTCATTTCTCCTCTAAAATATCATACATATATAATGTTTTACAATACAGTCATATTCAATGACAACCAATAAGAAATTAGTTTCAATTCGGCTAATCCTTAGGCAATTTCTACAACAATTATGGATATCCTCCACCGATAGCCCAAAACAGATATTTCTAAACAGATATACAATCTTTAGAACAAATAAAGTATCCAAATTCTCATAGCTGCGAGATAATACATATGTAACTCCACTATTCATATAAACAACTTCCCAATTTCACACTTTCACTACCAATTTCATTATTTATACAAAATAATCATTTGAGTCATTTTAGGGAAAAACTTTCATTTTTCCCAATTTCATCTTAAATACCAAAAATCAATCATTTTAGCACAACCCAAGCTCACATTCATTCACTACATTCATTCAAAAACCCCTCATGTGATTTTAAACTAAAACCCTAGGTTTGTTCAAAACTACCTCAAATCTCAATCTTTCTTACACAACAACAAATAACTAGGCTAAATCTCATAGAAGAGTGGAGAGTCCCTACCTCAAGCTTAGAAGACCAAATGAAGAGATGGAAAGACTTCAAAGACGCCGAAACCAAGCTTTAATCGGATCAAAAGAGAGCTTTTGAGATGCACTACCTTTTCAAAAAAGGCGTACGGTTAAAGAGATCACTAGATCTAGGTGAAAATGTAGTGAAAATGTAGAGAAAATGTAGGTTTTAGAGAGAGAGGGTCTCAACTTTAGGGTTTGGAGAGAAATAGATCTGAAAAAGTGATGTAAAATGACCTTTTCGCGAACTGATATACACACAGTCCACTCGAGCGCGAGAAGTGATGCTCGAGCATCAGACATAATAAGTTGTTCAGCTTGAGCGCAAGAAGTGACGCTTAAGCTCCAAGACACAAAACAAAATAGCATTACCACTCGAGCGTAAGAAGTGGCGCTCAAGTGCCAAGATACAAAACAAAAGGGCATTACAGCTTGAGCGCAAGAAGTAACGCTCAAGCTCCAAGACACAAAACAAAACGACATTACCGCTCGAGCGTAAGAAGTGGCGCTCGAGTGCCAAGATACAAAACAAAAGGGCATTACAGCTCGAGTGCAAAAAGTGACGCTCGAGCCAAGACACAAAATAAAAGGGCATTACCACTCGAGCTCAAGAAGTGACGCTCGAGCACAGAATACACATATCCAGTAATTTTGCTAACAATAGACCAACGCTCGAGCGCAAAAAAGGGCCACTCGAGCGCCCACCCGCTTGAGCGTAGGAAACGCCGTTCGAGCATAGAATACATCCTCTCAGTAGTTTTGCAGACCTGCAAAAATACCGAGAGTTCACAAAGCCCGCTCGAGCACAAGAAGTGCCGCTCGAGCGGAGAAGCAAAATTTTGGGCAACAAAGGTTTGAAAACTAAGGGCCTGTTTGGTAATCATTTTATTTTCAGTTTTCAGTTTATATTTACAAAAATTTTAAAAATTGTCATAAAAACTTGTTTGATAATTTTTTTAGTTTATAAATGGTTGTCTCAGTTTATAAATTTGAGGAAAAAACGTAAACTCAAAAAATGAGTTTATGTTTTCAGTTTTCAATTTTTTTTTCAAATAATTTTTTTTTTCAATTAATTTTTTTTTTCCAATTAAATTTTTTTCAATTATTTTTTTAATTAATTTTTTTTTCAAATAATTTTTTTTTCAAATATTTTTTTTTCCAAATAAACTTTTTTTTCAAATAATTTTTTTTTTCATTAATTAATTTTTTGTTCAATTATAATGTATGTGATCCCATTGTCATAAATAATAAAAATAAAAATAAATATTTTAGGGTTGAACTAACATATTTTTTAGTTTATGTTTTTAAATTTTTTAAACATTTTATTTAAACTAAACGCGTTTGTAATTTATGTTTTTTTAAAAATAAACAAAAACCAGTTTATAAAATTTTTGTAAACATAAATAAAAAACGTAAACGTTACCAAAAGCTACCTAAGCAACCAATCTGTTCAAAACACAACCACTACAATCTAAAAGTCAAACTTAAGGAGATACAAGGAAAACAAGCCGTAAACAACAATGTGAAACCATCAAAGTCGAGTTCGGGATACAACAAGGGTCGGGTCAAAACCAGAATCGCTATAACCTCCTCCTCTTAAAGAATTTCGTCCCCAAAATTTCAAATTAAGTTTTAAAACTAAGTTAAAACCAATTACAATAATGATAATCAATTCCAATACTATGACCCATTCTCCGATCATCCATTCTCATCAACTTGATACACAATTCCCATTATTGAAGTAAAATCCACATTTTCTAAAACATTTACAATGTTTACATTAAATTTGTGTTTCTAAAACATATACAACATATACAATGTTCTCATATATCCAAAACATATACAATGTTTACATATTTTATTTACATAACAAAATTCGATTACATATTCAAACATCAGCAAATAAGTTCGGATATTTCTCATGGACTTCCAACACATGTTTCCAAGTTACTTCCTCAACCCCGTGATGTTTCCATAACACCTTCACCAAGGGGATCGTCTTGCCTCGCAAGACTTGGTCCCGGGTATCCAAGACTCTCATCGATCTCCCCCTATATGAGGCATCCTCATCTACCTCTAAGTCGGTCCAATCCAACACATACGATGGATCCGACTCATACTTCCGAAGCATACTAATATGAAACACATCATGAACCTCGGAAAGTTGTGGTGGCAAGGCCAAACGATAAGCTACCTTCCCGATCTACTCTAGGATCTTAAAAGACCCAATGAATCGAGGGGACAACTTCCTACTCTTTCCAAACCTCATCAAACCTCTCCTAGGTGATATCTTCAAGAACACATGATCTCCTACCTCAAAGGACAAGGATCTCCTCCTACGATCAACATAACTTTTCTGACGACTCTGGGCAGTAGCCTACCTCTTACAGTTAAGTGCAACTTTTTCCATCGTTTCTCGGACCAACTCTGGATCCAACATAGGTGCATCACTCACCTCAGCCCAACACATAGGAGATCTACACGGTCGGCTGTACAAGGCCTCAAACGGTGCCATACCAATACTGGACTAGAAGTTATTGTTATAGGCAAACTCCACTAAAGGCAAGTGTCTTTCCCACGAATGCTTAAAGTAAAGGACATAATCCTAAAGCATATCCTCAAAGATCTGAATAATATGCTTGGACTGCTCATCAGTTTGAGGATAATACGTGATGCTAAAAGTCAATTTACTGCCCAAGGCACTTTGTAGGCTCTGCTACAACTGAGCCATAAAACGCGGATCTCTATCCAATGCAATCGTCACTGGGACCCTGTGCAACCTCACTATGTCTCTAATGTACAGGCCGGCAAGAAAATCTACCGAGTCACTTACGCGCATAAGTATTGTGACAACCGCCTCCTTAATTAAGCAAATTAATGAAGTTAATTATGTGATTAGTGTTGATCATGTGCTTATGTGTTAATTGTGATATACGTGCCATGTGTGATATATGTATATGGTATTGTCATTGAGAACAGATAGGTAGAGTCATGGATTAAACCTGTCTGATTCTTAATTTTTAACAAGTTAGAATTAAGATAGGATAAGAATTAGAGCCTAACTCACATTAATTTATTTAAATTTAGTGTAATTGAGATCATAAATGATAAAGATTAATTTCATGTGAGTGAAATTGATTTAATTAGTCAAACCTATAACTTATCAATGTTCAAGATTAATTAGAGATTAATTAATCCTTAACTCTACTCATCAAGTTGAATAGCAAGAAAAGGGAAATAAGAGAGAGTTGAAGGCTTTTGGTGCACTACACGTAGAGAGAGTGGGAGAGACTTTGAGTGTGAGAGCTCAACATAGAGTAGGAAAAGAAGCTTATGAAAACCATTACAGCTACACTCCATTCTTCACAATTCACTCACTCTAGGTAAGAACTGCCCTCTTTAATCTCATACATTTGTAGAATTATGCTCATAACTTATGGAATTCAAGGTTAGCAAAGAAAAATATAAGTTTAATTGTAAGGTTGGTTCATGTAATTAGAGGATAACTACATGCATGGCTTTTTATGAAAGGAATGGGTGAATTAACTCTTAAATTCACCTTGCATGGCATGGATTCTTCATAACCTTGTTGTTTCTTGTAATTTCACATAATTTCATGCATGAACCTCATGAATTCAAGGGATTTCTTCATGAGTATTGAACTTGAAGTTTTGAGACACATAGTTTATGTTTTGTAATTCAATTGAACTTTAATCTTTTCAAATTGAAACTTTGGGAGTTGATTTCAAGTTTTAATCTCCATTTCAATCTCCCTTTACTGTTGAGGGTCCAAATTCAAGGTTGTTGATATAAATTTATGGGTTGAAACATATGAATTTGAGACCAAAATGTGGTAAAGTTAAAGATCCAAACAAGAGTAGATTTTCGGAGTCAAGCAAACCCAACGCCGCACATGTGACTTGGAGCCCCGCACATGCGGAAAATAGGGCAGTGCTTAGTATGTATTCTGCTTAAATTGCACCTGCAGGAGCACGTGCGGCTGTGGTCACCGCACGTGCGGCTGGGACCTCCGCACATGCGGCCCTTTTGGGCAAGTCCGATTTTGTTTCCGCTCCTCTTTTCCACCTTCCGGGCCTCCGTTTGCATAGTTTTAAAGTGCTTTCATGTGCATTTACATCTCATGAGTGCATTAGAATGAACAAAGGAAAATTTAGAACCGAACGAGTAAAGATGAGTGGTTATTGATTAAGTAGACAACAAACTAAATAGAATTGATTGAATGAATGGACTGTGTATTGAGTTATTGTGCTTGACCTTGTTTGTTTAGGTCGGACGCCGCACCATTAGTGCATTGTAGCACGTGTTTCGTGGAGCCCACTGTGAGTAACAACGTTGTAAAGCTATGTTCAGTTATAATTATATTCTAAATGATTAACTGTACTGCTTTCTGAAATGGTATTGTTTACTGAATGAATGTTTGTCATAATTTATGAACTGTACTCATGGCATCCATAGCAACTGACTGTTACTTTTACTGCTACTGCTACTGTTACAGAGATCTCTGTCCGTTCCAATCTTTGAAACTACTGTTACTATATTGATGGCCATTAATTGATTGTTCGGTCTATTTCTGTTATTGGATGTACCACGTATGACTGCTATGATTTCTAAATGACTGATATGATATGAAATATGAGGCATTGATTGAATAACTTATCTATGGATGCAATTGACTGTTTCAATTACTGAAAGGACATTCATTCTTAACCCTTTTACACATTTGTTATTCACTGGCTTTAGCTCATAGTTTATTATATGTATGTAGGTGGTCAGACACCGGAGCAAAGTTAGCGGCACCAACTTGATTCATTTTGTCAAGCCAACCTATTATGCCTCACCGCGAGGTTCCGAACTGTTAATGTCAAGGCTTTTTGGGTGATCTAAATCCACCCCTTTTGAGTAGTATTTGAAATGAACGTTATATGAAGTCAAGTGACTATTGTTATGATTTGTTTTGGCTTTGGGATTTAATTCCCTAACTTCTGTTTTGTTTTGTATGTAAGTGTCTTATGGACTTAAGTGTTTGTGTGCATATATAAGGATATGAAATTTGTGTTGTTCATTTAAGTTCTCACAGCTCTTTGGACATTATGTTTTAATATTTATAGGATTTCGCTGGCCCCTTTTATTGTATAATTGTTATTACTGTTAAGTAGGCCTTTGGTAATCACGGATTACTGGCCGGTTACGATACTAAACCCTTAGGGGCGGATTTGGGTCGTGACAGGTATAAAGTGTGCCAACTTAGTCAACCGGTCAACTACCACCCAAATGGCATCACTATCTCGTTGAGTCCTTGGAAGGCCCACAACAAAATCAATTGTGATATGCTCCCACTTGTACTCGGCTATAGGCAAGGGCTGTAACAAACCCGCTGGCCTCTGATGCTCGGCCTTCACTTGTTGACAAGTAAGGCACTTCGATACAAAAACGACTACATCCTTCTTCATACCTCGCTATCAGAATTGGTGACTAAGATCGTGATACATCTTTATGCTTCTCGGATGCACCGCAAGGCGTGAATGGTGAAACTCTCGGAGTACTTCCTCTCGGCAAGACTCTGGTACGAACAAACAGTCACGGTATCTCACACTCATGTTGGGATACACATTCAAGCCTTTTTCTACCTTCCCACTGGAGATCTTCTCCTGGAGAGATTCTGCCTGAAGGGCATCCTTCTATGCTTCTAACACTCGGTTCACAAGTGTAAGTTGTGCAACTGTTAAAAACAAGGTTGCAGACTCAACAGACTTGCCTAGGTGCAAGTCAAACTCCCAATATCTCCTGTTCTCGGATGACAATAGAAGCTACACTGCTAATTGATTTCCTACTCAAGGCATCGGCCACAACATTTGCCTTTCCTGGGTGATAATGTAACTCAAAGTCATAATCCTCTATAAATTCCATCCACCACCTTTGCCTCAGATTCAAGTCTTTTTGTGTAAACAGATACTCCAGACTCTTGTGATTAGAAAGCACTTCGAACTTCTCTCCATACAGGTAATGCCTCTAAATCTTGATGACAAAAATCACCGCCGCTAACTCTAAGTCATGAGTATGGTAGTTCCTCTCGTGTGTTTTTAGCTAACGTGAGCCATAAACTACTACTTTCACATCTTGCATCAAAACATAACCCAAGCCTTCCCGTGAGGCATCACAATATACCGAATAGCCCAAAACCCTCTCCAAAATAATCAATACTGGAGCAATGGTAAGCCTAACCTTAAGCTTTTGGAACGACTTGTCATAAGTCTAATTCCACACAAACTTAACTCCTTTCCTCATCAGACTAGTTAACGGCAAAGCTAATCTAGAAAAATCTTTCACAAACCGACAGTAATACCCGGCCAACCCCAAGAAACTACAGATCTTACAAGTATTTTTAGGTTGTTCCCAATCTTGCACTGCCTCTATCTTGGATGAATCTATAGTCACCACTTCTCTGGATACCACATAGCCTAAGAACTTAACCTCTTTCAACCAGAATTCATACTTCTCAAACTTAGCATACAGTTAGTGGGCTCTAAGTAACTCAAGTACTACCAGCAAGTGTTTCTCGTGCTCCTCTTCAGAAACGACCAGCAAAATGTCGTCCACAAAACAATCTAGAAATTCACGGAAGATCTGGTTCATCAAGTCCAAAAACACAACTGGTGCATTGGTGAGCCCAAAGGGCATCACTAAAAATTCTTAATGGCCATACCGTGTACGGATTGCCGTCTTCGGGATATCCTCCCCCCTTATCCTCAACTGGTGATAACTTGATCTCAGGTCTATCTTAGAAAAGCAACAAGACCCCTTCAACTGATTAAACAAATCATCTATACGAGGCATTGGGTATTTGATCTTGACAATTACTTGGTTCAACTTCCGGTAATCTATACAAAGTTGCAACACACCATCTTTCTTTTTAACAAAAAAAGTCGGCGCTCTCCAAGGCGAGGTACTAGGGCGAATAAAACCCTTATCTAATAATTCTTGGAGTTGAATCTTCAGCTCACTCAACTAGGCAGGTGCAAATCTATATAGTGCCATAAAAATCGGTGTCATACTAGGCACTAGGTCAATAGAGAACTCAATCTCTCGATGAGGTGGTAAACTGGCAAGATCGTCCGGAAAAACATCTAGGTATTTACAAACTAGCCTTGGCAACTCAACTCGGACTTCATCATACTCAGTACCCAAGAAATTGGCAAGAAGACAACTAAGCTCACTTCGACCACGCGGATCATATACCTGTGATAAGACTCTATCCACTCAGTCTCCCAAAAAGTAAAAACAATCACTGATCAGAGTACATACAGTAACCTTTTGATGGTAGCAATCAATAACAGCTCGATAGGATGATAACCAGTCCATACCCAATATAATGTCAAAGCTAGACATATCAATCAATACAAATATAAAAGGAAGTCAGCGACTTGTAACCTCTATGTCACAACCCCGACACCCCTGCTTCAAAATAACCTCACCACCAATAGGTGACTCTACATAGATAGAGGATGCTAACTAAGCCAACTCTAACCTCAAAACCGATGCAAATGCAGATAAGATAATGGGATGCACCCGTATCAATCAACACATTAGCAACCGAATTACAAAACAAGAAGGTACCTCTTACTATCAAAGGCGCTGGTACAAGATCTGGCGCGGTAATAGTATACAAACGCCTTATTGGCCTCTGATTTACCTACCCTTCCCTCGGAGCATAGGTCTGCTGCACTGACTGAGCCGAAGAGGCTCCTTAATTGGCCCTTGAGGCCTGTGTTGACTCAGCTAGCTGGTGACTCTATGTCTATCTCGAGCCAAACACACCAGGTATGTCATCCAACTGTGGACAAAATCTCTTCATGTGCCCCGCTTGCCCACACTGATAACAAATGAGCAGTTGTCCTCTCTTTTGACTCTAGCTCTGAGAACAAGTTGAAGACGGTGCAAACCGTTGCCCTCTTCCTCTCTGCAGGTAAGCCAAAAACCTATGGCCCAACTGACCACACTTGAAACAAGTGAAATCTCCCTGACCACCTCTCCTAGAACTTGAATTCGACACTGGAAAAGTGGACCTCGACTGACCTTCCTGGAACGGTTGTAAGTTAGAACCCCCTGTCTCTTACTTCTCCCTGAATGTCCTGGCTCCTCTTAGAGCCCCTCATCCTCTCCTACTCCATCTGCATGACGGTCTCCAGATGAGCCGCCGCCTCCACAAGGCGTCCATAATCCCTAATTATCGACCCGACCACTTTAAATATGAGCTCGATTCTCAACCTCTTCTCAAATTCCAGACAACGGCGCTCCTTAATTGCCACTAACTCTGGTGTAAACCTAAAGAGGCTAGTGAAAACGACCTCAAACTCTGTCATCGGTGTGCTCGACTGCTTGTGCTGAGAAAACTGATCCCTCAACTTCTCTCTAACAGTAGGAGGCAATAACTTGTCCTAGAAGGCGTCAACAAAAGCCTCCCAAGTCACTCTAATACGCCCACGCGCATACTTCCACCATTGACCTGCATCTCCTTTCAGTTGGAAGGATGCCAAGGTCACCCTCAAACCCCCATCTTCGATGCCGAGCATCTCAAATGTCTTCACCATCTGTTCTAGCTACTCATCCACTTTCAGTGGCTCCTTAGGATCACCAAAAAACTCATCCAGATTCGACCGGAAGAACTCCCTGTTCAGAAAAGACGGCCCTGCCTTAACTACTTGAGCCTGGACTTGATTCTCAGCCTTGAAAATGTCCATGGATTCCCTCAACGCTTTGGCCATTTCGCAGGCTAAGGCGCCCATGGCCTGTTGACCAACTGGTTCGGTCACATTGGCCTGACTAACACCCTTCTCCTGTGCCGGAATATCATCCGGTATCGGCATCTCCTGCCGTCTAGACCTGCCACGTCTTAACGTCCTAAGGAAGGTAATGAAAGACATTAACACATTTACAAATGTGCCGAAGCTAATTTATTCATGGCCTAATGCGGTGGACAACGGTAATTCACTCCACATAAGCACGTCGTCACATAGACACATACGAATTTCATTCTCGGATAATGATCGTCCCGTGGCGTTGCCAGAGTTCCCATTAGAAACAGCAGTGATCAAGTGCTCTTCTAATAGGACTTTTAGAAACCCGTAGACTCAATCAACATCCTAGAAATTAAATCACATACTCGTATAATCACATAAGCATGTTATCATATAAGCACATATCGTTTGTACTAGAGTCTCTAACAAGCTAGACAAACCCATTGTGGTATTAACCACTCCTCATATATCCAAAGTATTCAAACCCAGTACGCTCTGATACCAAGTTGTAACGCACAGAAAATAATACAATAATTCAACAGTAAAGCCTAATACAAAATGACATAAACAGAGTATTAGGCTTTTATTAATCAGAGTCCATTTACAAAAGGGCACATGTATTACATATTCATTAGCTCAACCCTGAATCTATAGCATGTGACACCAAATTAAATAATCAACGAAATAAATGCCCTACGAGCTTACATCTTCCCAAGATAGTTCTCAGTTATAACAAAAGTGAGCCTAGCTCAACACAATTTAAAGCCCTTGGCTATACAAAAATAGATATAACAAAATAGAAGCTCTTGCTCACAATCTCTCCAAGCTACTGCCTTGGCGAAGGTGGCACCTGAAAATGGTTTTTCGCAAATAAGGTGAGCCAAAGCCCAGCAAAAATAATCTAGCACAATATATGAATCTTAACAAAGGTATAAGTGTGAAGTGCATGTCTAATGCCCATTATGGTATCAATCATATCCTACAAGATCAAAATATATCAAATTCCTTTATTCCAGTGCATTTTATCTTAATTTCATTCAGGTTAATTCATTTCACCTCAATTCATGAGTCGAGTTCATTATTATCCAGACAACCCAATTGAGACTACAATTTAGTGGTTCTCAAACATATATAATCAATACACAACACTTCAATTTGCCATTTTACGAAAATTTCATCCGCGGGAATCGGCACCCATGTATATACGCGGTTTCCAGAACTTACACCCAGGACACACAGGCCAACTTAATTTAATGGAGTCCATCTCCTTTCTCCTCCCACATATTGAGTACATCTCATTTCTCCTCCCAAATATCATACATATACAATGTATTACAACACAGTCATATTCAATGACAACCAATAAGAAATTAGTTTCAATTCGTATAATCCTCATGCAATTTCTACAACAATCATGGCTATTCTTCACCGATAGCCCAAAACAGATATGCAATCTTTACAACAGATAAAGTATCCAAATTCTCATAGGTACGAGATAATACATAGCTAACTCCACCATTCATATAAACAACCTCTCAATTTCACACTTTCACTACCAATTTTATTATTTATACAAAATAATCATTTGAGTCATTTTAGGGTAAAACTTTCTTTTTCCCAATTTCATCCCAAACACCAAAAATCAATCATTTTAGCATAACCCAAGCTCACAATTACTCCCATAACGATTTCCACTACATTCATTCGAAAACCTCTCTTGTGATTTTAAACTAAAACCCTAGGTTTGTTCAAAACTACCTCATATCCCAATCTTTCTTACACAACAACAAATAACTAAGCTAAAACTCATAGAAGAGTGTAGATAGTCCTTGCCTCAAGCTTAGAAGACCAAAGGGAGAGATGGAGAAACTTCAAAGATGCTGAAACCAAGCTTTAATCGGATCAAAAGAGAGCTCTTGCGATGCACTACCTTTTAGCAAAGGCACACAGTTAGAGAGATCACTAGATCTAGGTGAAAATGTAGAGAGAATGTAGGTTTTAGAGAGAGAGGGTCTCAACTTTAGGGTTTGCAGAGAAATAGATCTGAAAAAGTGATGTAAATTGACAATTTCACAAACTGATATACGCACGGTTCGCTCGAGCGCGAGAAGTGACGCTCGAGTATTAGACACAATAAGTTGTTCTGCTCGAGCGCAAGAAGTGAAGCTCGAGCACCAAGACACAAAACAAAAGGGCATTACTGCTCGAGCTTAAGAAGTGACGCTTGAGTGTTGAATACACACATCCAGTAGTTTTGCAAACGATAGACCAACACTCGAGTGCAAGAAAGGGCCGCTCGAGCGCCCACTCGCTCTAGTGTAGGAAACGCCGCTCGAGCATAGAATACATCCTCCAGTAGTTTTGCAGACCTGCAAAAGTACTGAGAGTTCACAAAGTCCGCTTGAGCGCAAGAAGTGTCGCTCGAGCGGAGAAGCAAAATTCTGGGCAACAAAGGTTTGAAAACTAAGCAACCAACCTATTCTAAACACAACCACTACAACCCAAAAGTCAAACTTAAGGAGATACAAGGGAAACAAGCCATAAACAACAATGTGAAACCATCAAACCCGAGTCCAAGATATAACAAGGGTCGGGTCAAAACCGGAATCACTAACCTTCTCCCTTAAAGAATTTCTCTATTCTTGTTTGCATCGTTACTACGACGTTCTGACTTTGAAATGGCGCCTTTTTTGGCTTGGGGAGAGGTTCACATCATGTTTATTGTCAATAAATGGGTTGGCGTCTTCCACCACCATGGATAATCTACAATCTCAACAATTGGAGCTAGGCTTTTAAGTGCCAAATTTCCACAGATGGCATCAAATTGTGGGGGGTAAAAATCAAACCATTTAGGCTGCGACAGTGACGCGGTAGAGATAACTCAATTCCTAACCTGAAAAACACTTGGATAAAAGTAAAGGGGGTGGCTGGAGCAGCTTGGGAACCCTCCAATGCCTAAGTTAGTGACAAAGGTAGATAAATGTGCAGGATTATCTCAATGAGGTTCAGGTAGAAGTGTTTGTATACCTCTATTATACTAATTGCTTCCTCTTTTATAGCTTACTCCTACTAACCATTGTTGGTTGTTAGGTTTCCCTCAACTTCTTACGTCAACCCTCTTTCCTTAGGGATTGTGTTCCACCAGGTGCGGATTTCTAGGAGTTGGTTGAGCCTAAAATAAAGAGATGTGGGTTAATTGGGTCTGCGCCCTTCTTGGGCGTGCTTTCTTCCACTTCTTTTTTGTCTTAAAACTTCTCTGGCCTAGTCTGGTCCTAGACTGCCAGGCCATACTCAAACTATTCTGGGCTGACTTTCCACTTTGCTGGCGATGCTGCCTTCTTGTTGCCAGCCTAGGAATTTTAGTCCTGCCTTATGTTAATTTATTTTCTGCCTCCCATAATAGCCATTCATTTTTTATAATACAAACTTCATTAAAATATATAGTTACCGATATTTGATCATCTTGATTTTTTGCATGAATATTTTTTTTCAAAAAGTTTTAAAAAGTGAATAGTTCGAATTACCGAAATCGATCACAAAATGAACGTACCACACCTAAACACTTCTTTCAAATTAAAATGGCCAATTTCAAAAAAGCCAAACCCAAAATTTATTAACTAATAGTGAATGTAAATAACATTACTCAAATTTAAACGTTACACAATTTTATTACTCTTTAAGAATAGTTAATAACTACTTTCAAAAGAAATATATATATATAGTTAATAACTCCATTAATAATTCAATGTTGAAATTGGGAATTCACTTAAAAAGGGGTAAATTTATTTTTAATTTTTGGATTAATTACACAAATGGTCTCTAAAGAATAAGTTTTATTATAATTTAGTCCCTATTTTTTTAATTGTTTTACATTAGTCCAAAAATATACGATTTGTTACATTGTAGTCCTTAATATTAGCGCTATTCAAAATAATTTATAGCATGAGGGGTAATTTTAGAATTTTACAAAAGCAACTGCAGCAAAATTAAAAGAATGGAGAAAAAAATGCTAGAAAGTGTATCTTTTGGAGACTAAAATGAAACAAAATATGTAGGAACTAAAATACTATAAAATGAATACTTTGAGACCATATGTGTGCTTTGGTCAATTTGATTTTTTTGAAATTTCATGTAAAATTTTGAAAATACTCCTCATCTTGTTATTGATTTGAACAATGTTGACTCTAAAACTAAAGTATAATAAATTGCATATTTTGAGGACCAAAGTGGAACAATTAATATGTTAGAGACTAAAAACCCAGAGGAGGGGCGTTTGGAGCCTCTCTCTAGGCAATTTTCGGCGCCCCTTTGGCGACTTTCCAATATTTCTCCGGCGAGTTCTTCAAACAATTTTAAGGTGTAGATCTGGATTTTTTATGCCTAGGAAAAGGAGCTTGAGAATTCTCCAATGATTTTGACATAGATTTTTGGATTTTTGACATCAACAATAGTTCCCTCTTCTTTCAATCCTTCTTTTATACTATTGTGAGTGTTTTTTTTTCTTCAACTCTAACTTCTAGTGTAGCACAATTGGACAGCGGTAACAAGGACAACGTCAACTGCGACAGTAGGTTTGAGGCAGATCCTACTTTTCCAAACCACATTTGTGAAACGATCAATGATTTTTCCTAGATTGCTGTATTTTTTGCGTCTTTGTATTTTGTTGTTTGTTCTTTATCGTTTTTGTTAAGTTGTTCCTTTGGGGTCTTGTTGCTTTTCTTTTCTTAATCTGTATGTTGTTTGCTTTTATTTTTATATAACTACTTTATATGTTCTCAATATATATGGGGTGAATTATAGCCATAGTCCCTCAAGTTTGACACCTATTTCATTTTAGTTCCTGTAGTTCTAATTGTGCCAATTAAGTTCCTCAATATTCAATTCCAAATCAATTTTGTCTCTAAAAGAAATATAGAAATAAACTATAAACCCAAAAGTTCTATTAATTATTCTAAAGCTATAAATTGTAAAACCACTATAAAATTTTGTGTGTTTAAAATTGGTATCATAACCTAATTTCTCAGCCTTACCAATATAATTATATAAGTATTAGATATACTAAAAAGGTTGAATCAAATAATTTAAATAATAGTACTGCACAACAAATAATAATTGAATAAAATAATATTATAATTAGGTTACAAAAAGAACTTAACAAAAATCTTAAAGAAAATCAACTATAAGTTCGACATCTACTATTAGATAAAAGTAAACAATTAGCTATTTTAGAAAACAATCCTGCTACAGACCCCCACTGGGGGTCGACCCCCAGTGGCGTGGCGAAACGCCATTCGCCAGTTTTCTTTTTTTTTTTTTTCTTTCTGACCAATCACCCACAGCCACGTGGGCTGGGGGTCACTGGGGGTCACCCCGTACTGGGGGTGCCCCGCATTTTCCTTTAGAAAATAAGCAAGAAAAAATCACAAATAATTATTTTTATCCTTACCAAGGAAGCTAAAGGAACCTCTTGAATTAACATCATCATAAAAATAAAAAATTAGTGTGTGATAAAATAAAAAGGTATTTTTGTAATATAACAAAACTTAAGAAGTAAGAATATAATAACTAAAACATTAGGGTCTAGATTGTAAAGTTAAAGGGATCAAAGTCGAACAAGATAAAAAGTATAAGGACCAAATTGACGAGCTTCGAGTATAAGGATTGGGTAATGTTAAGAACCCTAAATTTTCTACTAAATAAATGATTAAATGTCTCATATGGGTGTGGGATTTGTAATTTTGTAGACCTCACACCCATATGAGACATTTAGTTATTTATTTGGTAAAAAATTTAGAGCCTATAGCATTTTCTATAAGGATTAAAAAGAAAACTTAAAGGAAACTAAAAGGACTATTGATGTAATTAAACCATATATATATATATATATTAGAGAGTAAAGTATAATAAAACTTATACTTTGAAAACCATTAATATAATTTACCCTTAATTTTTGTAATTCGACTTCATATTTTAATATTCCAACGTCACACTATCTTTTATCACTTAATTTTTAATTTTATTGAGTAGCCCTTTCTTCTCCTCTCACTTTAACGGCCCAATCAACTAAATTTTTTTGCATCAAGTAAGAGAATTTTTTTTTTTTTTTTTTTGTTCTAACAATAAATCCATATTTCAATTACAAAATCTATTATATGATTGGGAAATAATAAGGCCATGTCGCTTGTTGTTAGTGTCACACTAAAATGTGCTAATAAAAAGACCAAAAAGCCCCTACGAGAGTAAGTAATGCGATACTAACAAAATCTTGTTCACATATTATTTAGTTGTAATTTTAAATTTATTCACAATTATAATGTATATGCCTATCGAATGATATTTTTCATGATGGCAATAAATGTGTTGCATGCTCAGATAAATATTGAAAACCAAATCTTCATTAAAATTACTAACGAATTTTTAATTTAACATATATCTACAACATATGATGACAAAATAACTGTTGTATAGTTAAACAACAATGATACATCCCACTAATTTGGGAGTACTAATGGACCACTAATGAGGTGGAAGATAAAAAAAAAAAAAAAACTTAAGGCTAAAACATCACATCAGTCAGTGGGACCCACTCTCTAGAGCTCCTTTAGTGCTCCCAATTTAGAGCTCCCAAACATTTTTTATAGTTAAATACTGCTCATAAATATATTTCTTATAGCCGTTAAAAAGTCGTTGAATAATGACAATAAGCGCTATAATTTATAAGGAATGAAATATCAAATTTTCGCTATGCGTAAAGGTCAGATAAAAAGTAAAATTCCCTTATATATTTGAATAATTAGAAGGAAAAAAAAAAAAGTCAACACCACAAAAAAAGAAAAATGAAAATTTTCATCCTAAAATAGGTGGGAAATTTTGGAGAAATAGTAACACTTGAATTTGGAAACATCATTAGTTGCCAAGGGCTAAATTCGAAAAAAAAAAAACACAACGCAAAAATTTAAATAGAAATGAATTATCTTCAGTTAGGTATCCAAGTATTATCGAGCCTTGTCAAGTTTATCTGGAGATTTGTTTTAATAATTTGAATTGTTCATCTTATATGATTAGTTGAGATCTAAGAAGAACATTAGTAATCACGTGATCGAATTAAATCTTTATCAAAGCGAGACTCGAGATTGAGCCATTAAATTCAAATTTTTTGCAATATTGTAAGGGAAAAATTATGGTACACACCCATATACACTTTATAATTACAAAAAATATATATATAATTTCATACTTTTTGAATCATTATTAAAAAAAAAGTCATAACCTATAAATGAGACATAACTAAATATTTAAAAATAATATCATAATTAAAGAAAAAAATTAATTATAACAAAAAAAAAACTAAAGTTGCATATGATATGGAGAATAAAATTCTTCATATTGTAGGTTGTAATTAGAGATAAATGAAAGGGGCAAACTTGAGATTGAACATAGCTAGACCCAAATTTGATTTCAGTAAAATTAACGTTCAAATACAAAACACAGACACACACACACACTATTACATTGTGTGTGTGTGTGTGTGGAAGGGTTTAAGGCTGAGAGTCGAATTCGGTGTGTAACTCCTTCCACCTGTCAGCAACCCCCCTCCGGTGCAAAACCAGCGATTCCAACGCACCCTCTACGCAGCAAGATAGAGAGAGAGAGAGAGAAAGAGAGAGGAGAGAGAGAGAATGGTATAGTTTTCAATAGAGACAATGCAAATTTTCCTAAAGTAGAGAGAGTGGGGTTTTGGGATTCCCTCTATGGATAATCACGCTATTTTCTAGCACGAAAAGAGACAAACATTTGGGTCCAGAAGAAACAATGTCACCGCTAACCTCGCAGATCTTCTCACATTGACCTCCCTCCCCTGCTTTCTCTCTCTGCTCTCTCACTCCTCATGGCTTGTCTTGGCCTTGAAGAAGCTCTTTCTTTGAGGTACGTCTTTGCTTCGCGTATCTCTAATCTGGGTTTTCTTTACTTTCCGATTTCTTTCTATGCTGTTCGTGTTTTTTGATAATGGGTTTCGTTTGATTTCTACGTTTTATGCTGATTCAGGGGATTTTTAGGTACCCATTTTGTGATTTTTTGTGTATGCACGACCGTTTTATGTCAGGTTCATAGTTCATGTTTTGGTACAATTTCTTTCCATGCTTTTCTTCGATTTTTTGCTTGTGGGTTTTGTTTGATTTCTGCATTTTGTGCTGTATCAGGGGATTTTTAGATACCAAAGTTGTGATTATTGCATATGGTTGGCCGTCTTGTGGCGTTATTCAAGTTCATAGCTCATGTTTGGTTCGATTTCTTTGAATGCTTTTCTTGGCTTTTTTGCTTATGGGTTTTGTTTGATTTCTACATTTTTCGCTGAATCAAGGGATTTTTGGATACCAATTTTGTGCTTTTTGTGTATCCACGTCTTGTGGTCGGATTTCTTTTAATGCTCTTAGCTTTTTTGCTTATGGGTTTCATTTGATTTCTACATTTTATGATGAATCAGGGGATTTTTAGATACCCATTCTGTGAATTTGTGTATGCATAGCAGTCTTCTGGCGTTATGTCAGGTTAATAGTTCATATTTTGGTCCGAACTTATTTGAATGCTCTTTTCGTTTTTTACGTTGGGTCTTGCCTGCTTTGTATAATTTATGATGAATCAGTGGATTTTTAGCTACCCATTTTGTGTACCTTGACCATCTCATGGTGTTATTTGAAGTTCATAGTTTGTGTTTTGGTGATTTCTATTGTTATGTAGCTACAGCTCTTTTTTTTTTTTAATAATTTTTTTTAGTTGTAGCTTATGGACTTTCGGGTTTTTGTATGAAAGCTAGAGATTTGGCAATTCTTATACAAATATTTACTGCGTTTCGGAAAATGGGTTTTCTTGAAATTGTACCCTTGTTTATTTATTTATTTTCTTCCAAACTAGGAATAAGGAGAATTTGGAATCTTTTTTTTTTCTTCTTTCTTTTTAAGTTTGTATATGCTTTTGTTATGCCTTTTGCTTTTCTGTTTTAATTTTAGCTGAGCTGATTTTATATATTTTGCAGAAAGTGAGACAATTTCCACAATTTCAGCATTATGTGTTATATGGTATTTAAGCTTTTTGTGCATAATTGTTCTGACTGATGCTTATTGAAATTCGACTCGTGTATTTGAAGGTATTTCCTTAAAAATTAAAAATAAAAATCTAGGATCCGAGGCAGAAGATTTCAGAGATTTCTACATACTGTCTCTATATGTTATCTTTTGTTCATATTATTATTTATTATTTTTAAATCTGTTGAATCTTTAGTGAATTTTAAGTTTGTTTGGTTTTATTATTTATGGCTTTTGCTCATAGAAAAGTAGATTAAATTTTAGAGGTTTTATGTTGTAGCTTTATGATTTTAAACTATGCAGTCGCAGAGCAGATTCTGGAGTTTTTCTTTATATATATATATATATATATATTTTGTGTGTGTGTGTGTGCGCGCACGGGCGCGATTTCGTTGCATCTTTGACTCTTTTTTTCTGATATATATATTTCTCGATGTCTCATCTCATATGTATCTTTTTGCAACAGGGAGGGTTTAGGGATTTGATGTTTTGTTTTTTGTAAGTATATTGAATAGTTTTTTTCATGACAACAATAAATATATTGCATGCTTAGAAAGATTGAAAACCAAAATCTTTATTAGAATAAATGTGTTGCATGCTTAGAAAGGTTGAAAACCAAATCTTTATTAGAGCTACTAATGATTTTATAATTGAGCATATATCGACAACATATCACGACAAAATAACTGTTAAGTTGTTAAATGCCGACGATAAATGTATTTATAAAAAACCTTAAAAAAGTCGTTGAATGACAACAAGAAACATTGTAATTTATTAAGGAATAAAATATCAAATGCGACATTTGTCGCTTCATGATTGACAGTTTGTTCTAGTTCTAGATTAAGGTTGGATAAAAAATTAAATTCTCAGATACCTAGTTTAATGTCTGTCTATCTTAACACAAACTCACACATTCCACTATATGTGCTCTTTCATTATTTTGCTTCTGGATCTGGCTGATTATGCATTCTTATCAGCATCAGAATTGCTTGTACAGGAAAAATGATGTGTATTCCAGTAACTTACAGCAGCAAACCTCAAAAGGCAAGGCTGGTCTATTAGGACACAGATTTCGAGGTGGTAAATTTTCTTCCTCTTCTGCACAAGGTAATATGTTCTCTCTCTCTCTCTCTCTCTCTCTCTCTCTCTCTCTTGGGTTAATTACAGCAAGACCCCCTCAACTATTAGTGAATATTACCTCGCCCCATTCATATATGAACCCATAAATATTGATCCCTTCAACTATAAAAAATGTATAAATGATATTCGCTAATGGATGGGTGAAAGTGATACATTTTATAGTTGAAGGGTTTAAAATATACATGTTCATGGATGAGGGGTAAGTTGATATTCACTAATAGTAGAGGGGTCTTGGTGTAATTAACCCCACTTTTCCCATTATAATTCTCTATATGTCAGGAGGGGTCTTGCTGTAATTAACCCCTCTTTTCCCATTGTAATTCTCTATAGGTCAGGTGTGTTTATGCGTTCACTTACATGGGTATTAGTATCTTTTGGTTCCACTCTCACCATTCACTGATTTTCCATTTTAGACTTGAGATGCTTTGAGATGAAAAAGGAGAAAGAAGACTGTTCCTCTCCTAGGGGAGTTTTAGAAGCATGCATAAGAGGCGTTGAACCAGAAGCAGGTTCTTCGAAAACCAATATATCGGAATCTGAAATCTCTTCTTCGAATTCAAAGGCACATCCTCGCTGGCATAGATTCTTCAGACTCTGGAAAACAAGCTCAATAAAGCAGTTATCCTCTTTTCCTTCTCTTGCTGTACCAAAGATATCAAGAGGAAAGAGCAGAAGTGTGAGAGAAAATGTAGATGCAAATCACTATTATTTCCAGTCTTCCTGGAAGAACTTCACCTACCCTGACCTCCGAACTGCAACAAACAATTTTAGCCAAGGTCTGTAAGTTTGTTCCGGATATTTGAAACCACAATACGAAAAAGTAATAGCAAATGTGGTAGAGGTTTAATTGCAAGCTTACCACTACTATTGTTTTTTCATTCTTTTTTTATGCTCCGTTTGCTTGGTCGGAAAACACTTTCTATAAATAACTTTTTCCAAAAAAACGTTTTCCTATTGGTTGCGTTCTTGAAACTAATGACTAATAGTTGTATTATTGATGGTGGGGTGGAGGTGGAGGTGGTGGGGTAATGGTGGCAGTGGTGGTGTGGTGGTGGCAATGGCGGTAGTGACAATGGTGGCATGATGTAGTGTGGTAGCATTGGTAAGATTTTAGTCCAGAAAATGTTTTTTATCTTTTAAAAGTGGAAAACATTTTCCACCTAAATAGGCTTGTTTGCATTGATTTCATTTTCCGTTGCACCAAATGGCAGAAAATGTGAAAAACATCCCAGACAAACGGAGTGTTATTTTTATTTTATTTTCATGTTGCAGTGGCAAATATGAATGGAGATAGACTGCAACATTGGTTAGTGATGTGAACTTAATGTTGTTTCTTCTTGTAGAAAATTTGATAGGAAAAGGTGGTTATGCTGAAGTCTACAAGGGCTGTTTGGCAGACGGGCAGCTTGTGGCAGTTAAGCGGCTGAACAAAGGGACTCTCGAAGAGCAAATAACAAGCTTTTTATCTGAGATCGGTACTATAGCCCATGTAAATCATCCTAATACTGCAAAGTTGATTGGGTTTGGAGTTGAAGGCGGAAGATTTCTTGTTCTTGAGTTATCTCCTCTGGGGAGTTTAGGATCACTTCTTCGTGGTTTGTTCATAACTTTTCTCATTTTTTTTTCTCCAATATCAGTTGCTTTTGATTTATGGGCTTGCCATTTATTTCTGTTTTTCCAGGTCCTAAGGAAAAGCTAAATTGGGCTGTTAGGCATAAGATTATTCTAGGGACTGCTGCTGGCCTACTTTATCTTCATGAGAATTGCCAAAGGCGAATTATTCACAGAGATATCAAGGCTGATAATATTCTGCTTACAGATGATTTTGAACCTCAGGTATCTTTAAACTTCCAAACCTGAGGATGGTCAAATGTGAAAGTGAAAACTACAATTTTTTGTGCAACTTTTGATTCCTTGGAGAGAGAGAGGGAGAGAGAATGGATCGTCATATCATTTCATATACCACAACAAGAAATGAACATAAAAAATGGACTTGAATGCCCGAGCAATTTAAAAGTTTAGAATGTTTTTAAAAGTTAAAATATGGGATAAAAAGTAGACTATTCAAAGTCAATAACATGAGGAATGAACATTATGAACTTTTAATACATTTAACATCGTCAATAAGATAAGGAATGTTAATTTTATGAATATTCAAAATAATAGAATGTTAGGTAAAGTGAGAGGTCTTAGGGTTTGAGTTTTATCTAGTAATTGTTTTGTTTCTCTAAATGGAGAATTGGAAGGAGTCATCAATAAATTTATGGAAATTCCTTTTTTACAAGATTATAACTCTACTTATCCTATGATCACAAACTTGCCAAGTTTGAAGACCTCTTTTCGATGGATTTATTGTTCAATGGCTAATTTAGCCAACTTCAATCCAGATTTGTGACTTTGGGCTTGCAAAATGGCTGCCAAAAGATTGGACTCACCACTATGTACCAAAATTTGAAGGCACGTTTGGGTATGTTATCCAAAACCATTTCACTTCAAAGCTAATGAAGGGATTATGTTTAAAATTTTCCATTTATGTTTTCGATGACAGCTATTTTGCTCCAGAGTACTTCATGCACGGCATAGTGGATGAGAAAACTGATGTGTTTTCTTATGGTGTGCTACTTTTAGAGCTCATTACAGGACGTGAAGCTTTGGATGATTCAAAGATAAGCATTGTGCTTTGGGTAGGTTTACTTCTGCAAAAAAATCCAATCATACCATCAGCAGTCTTCTCAAATTGAAGTCTTTTAGCTAATCATTTGAATTTACTTGTAGGCAAAGCCATTGCTTGATAACAATAGTGTTGAGGAACTTGTTGATCCTTCTCTTGGTGATAATTATGACCCAGATGAGATGGATCGTGTCATCTTGACTGCCTCTTTATGCATAGAGCAAACTCCAATTCTACGTCCTCGAATGAGTCAGGCAAGTAGTCGTTTAGAAGGATGTATGTTTTCTTTACATTTTGATTTCAAAATTCAGTCAGATTCAAAGACGTCATGACTTGGCGCAATGTCAAGCTCTATCACTTCCAGCATAGTACACGGGTTTGAGTCACAGGGAATAGTCTCTTTACCCAAAAAAAATATAGGGAAAAAAAATTAGTGGATGAGGTTATATATAACTATATATTATGCCAAGTGATTCATGATTCAATTCACGATTTGACAACAATACCTACTGCCTCTCCTAGACCGTGCTATAAGAGTAGCGCTTGTGCACTGGATGCTTCCTTTTTTACTTTCACTTGGTATTTCAGTAATAATCATTTTCTGCCTTCCTGAGAATATGACATTTTTTACTTTTGATATACGTTGTTGTGCTTTTAGATGGGAATTAAAGAATTGTAATTTCAAGAAAATGATATGCAACCACTTTAACCACTCATTTCAAAAGTTTCTTTGCTTCTTATTCATAAAATGGTCGTTCTGTTTATTTTCCTTTCAGCTGAAACAATTACTATTTTTCTCTGTTATAAATGGGAAGCGGGAATCAAAATATGAATCTGTTTGGAAAATCTGAATTTATCTTTCCTCTGGTTCTCTCACCAGAAAAGAAAGTAAATAACCCACCGTTTCCTTCTCCAGGCATGCCCTAAATGGAAACCAAATGAACTGAGAAAGAAACTGGAACAGGATTTAAATCATTAATATGGAAAATTCTTTGTTGATATACAGCATCAATATTGATGCACTTAAACATCATTTGGATAGCATTCTGTTTATTGTTTATTTTTTGCCTTATAATCACAATTTTCTTCATATGCTAACACTTGAGCTTGCTATTTTTGTTCATTCATTTCTTTTCTTTTCTCATGTTTTCTTTAAAAGGGAAGGGTGTTGTTGAATGTTTTGACTCCGCCCGCATTCCCCTCTCCCCAATGACCTCATGTAGGCATCCATTCAATTGTATAGCTCTGCGAAACTTCATTCGATTCATTTCATTCATATAGATGCGTAAAACTTCCTTTATTAGCTAATGTATCGACTCTTGTAAGTTTGTTGAAGCAAAAGCTTGAGTGGAACTTTGATATGTGTTTCATTTGCTTGCTGCAGGTTTTAATACTTCTAAAAGGTGAAAGTTACATAGTGGATTCTTCAAAAGAAAGTCAAAATCGGTCCCTCCAACGAACATTCTCCGAAGAGCTCTTGGATGCAGAAGAGTACAATTCAACCAAGTATCTGAGCGATCTCAATCGACACAAGGAGGTAGCTTTGGGTTCTTCAAATCAGTAGTCAAATTATCCCATAAGTGTTGTGAAAACTAGTTTTTCCATAATTCATTCAGATTCAGAAATTAGAAGTACCAATGGAAAGCTCAAGATGGAGTGTTGTGTAAAAAAACATGTTGAACTTTGTTTCCATATGGCACTCAAAACTGAATTTGCTAATATGGAGTTTTTGGTTCATGATTAGGGAAATCAAATTGTGAATACTTAAGCTATGTTTGGTGTTGCCTATAACTTTAAAAAACAATGATAATAATAAAAAAAAAAATTGGGTAGTTTTTGTCAAGAGTTTAGTGTGGTTTCTGTTTACTGGTTACGGGATAAAAATAACTTAAACAAGTTAAAAAAATAGTTAATTATACTTTTCAGTCTTATAATTTAATTCAAATTTTATTTCAGTCCATATAATTTCAAATTAAATAATTTGTTCCCGAGTTGTCTCAATTTGGTTTTTTGGTCTAAATTTTTGTTAATTTTGCACTTTTTGTTTGTTAATAATACTAATGTGCCACATAATTTTAGGTGGTGTTTGTTTTGAGGGATTAAGATGTGAGATTGGATTAATAGTCTCTTCAGACTAATAGTCCATTATTTGGTTCAAAATTGTTACTCCAAACTGTTAATCTTAAATATGTTGAACTATTGTGTCCCATGGGGGGTGGGACGCAAATGGGGAGATAAGGGAGAATATGAGATTAGGTGGTGAAATTATCATTTTGACCCTCTACTATTTAATTATGTATTTTATTTAGTAAAATTTAATAAAATTTAAATGTCTCAATTTAAAAATAAAATAATTTTATTTAATTTTTACTGATTTTTATTTATTTAATTTTTTAAAATAATTTTTTGTAGATATTTTATTAATGCTTTATTATAAAATTTTGGTTATATTTTATTTAATTTCATTATTTAAATTTTTTATTTAATTTCATTATTTAATTATTATTATTTTTTAAAACAAATTTATTTAAAATTTTAATTAAAAAATAACATATATTTTTATTAATATTTAATTTATTAAAATTTTATTTAATTGTGCAAAAAATAAAATAAATTTTTATTTAATTTAGCTAAAAATAATTAAAATATTAAAGATATGTTTAATATTGCTATTACTTAGTAGATAATTGAAAATGATAAAATAGTCATTTGAGTATTTATCTTTCTTCATAATATCCCAAACAAGCATAAATTGAGAGGGCAATTTTTGTGGAAAAACTGGGCCGAGCTGCGAGTTGGGCTTTAAGGCCCAGAAAAGCGAAGGACTAAGTAAAAAAGGCCGTAATGGTTACTCCGGCCTAGGAGAGACAGAGTTACTCCGGCCCAAAGGAGGTGGAATTACTTCGGCTTACGAAGTAATAGAGTTACTTCGGCTAGAGGATTGTAAAGTACTTCGGTTTGGGGAGCAACTTGGAGTTAGACCGGCCTTAGAGGCATTCCGGTTTGAGAGTTATGCCGGTCGAGTCAGTGGTTCGGTCCGAACATACCACGGTTCAGGTATTAGAGAACCGAGATATGGTAGCATGAAGAAGAACCGAACAACTGTTAGTACGGCCTACTTGGTGGCTCGGCATAGCCATTTTTACTTCGGTCAAATAGAAGTTCGGCCATAAAGAGAACCATCCCACTTGGTTTAAGCAGTGGGGGAGGGTGTGAAAGGATAAGCATTATCCTTAGGAGAATGAATCCTAGGAGGACTCTGCATGGAGAAGTACAAGTCCTACTAGGATTGTGCCACGGGAAACTTATAAAAGCCTACAACCATCACCTTGGAGGAGGTAATTGAACACAATCTTTCTGAGAACTTAGAGCTTTGTCTATTTGTCAAGTTTTCTGACTTAGGCATCGGAGAGGTTTCCGGCACACACCCGCCGGCTAGCTCACGTTTGTGTTTTCAGGTGACAAAGCGACGTCGTACGGAGGAGCGTGGACTTGGTCAACAGGATTATACGAGGAGAATTATTTCCTCCCCGTACAATTGGCGCCGTCTGTGGGAAGAACAGACAAGAACAAAAACCTCTTGACTAAGCTTCTCCTTTTCTCATTCAATGGCACACATTGAAGACTTGCCGCAGTCCGCCGTCGACGGACTAACTCCAGAGGGGGGCGCAAGGCGTGAAGGATTACCCTTTGTCCCTCCTATGGCGGATCTGGAGCCCCAACAACATAACTCCAGGAGGAGTGGCAGGGGAAGGCGGAATAGCAGCCCTCGTCACTCTCAGAGTCCTGACAGGCAAAGGAGGAGGATTGATCCTCAAGCCCTGGAAGATCGCGTGAAGGAACAAGATGAACTAATTCGAAGGATGGCGGCGGACATGGAGGCTTTAAAACGCCAGATGAAGACTAAAGATGTGGCGACATGAGAGGGGCGCAAGCATAAGACGCCCCCTCGCCACTCAGAGAATCGTAGTAGGAATACTACGCCCTCCCAAGGAGAGAGCAGAAGCCTCAGGACAGGCGACACTCACTCCTTGTCCTCAAGGACTCGTCACTCTAGGTCTGAGAGGACGAGATCCGAAAGATCATACACAGAAGGAAGCACGTATTGGCCTTCACATTCACACCAAACCAGATCCAGACAAACCGAGCTACCCAGGTCATCTGACTTACGAACCGTGCTAGAAGAAAAAGCACGATGCAAGGAGGATGCCAGGGCAAGGGATCCACACCGAGTTTCGGCCTTACAACGGTTGGCTCCTCGGACGCACGGAAGCGTCGAGATTGGAATGCCCATACCGCGACCGGCCTACGAACCAACGGACAAGGCATTGGCAAGACTACAGACTTCGCCGTTTGTCCCAGCGATCGAAAACGCGCCCCTACCATCAGGCTTCCTTCAGCCGAAATTTAATACATATGAAGGGAAGACGGATCCGTATTCTCACCTAAGCCACTTTCGCCAAGTCATGGCTGTGTACAGGCGAAACGAGGCCCTAATGTGCATACTCTTCCCATCAAGTCTGGGCGACTTAGGCTTGACTTGGTTCGAAAAGCTCCCAGAGGGCAGCATAGCCTCCTGGGCCCAATTGGCAGAAGCGTTCGTAACAAGGTTTCGGACAAATACTAAGACACCGGTGGAGATAGACCAGTTACTCTCCATCGACATGGGTGAAAAAGAGACCCTCAGATCTTACAACAGTCGCTACTGGGAGACATTCAACCAGATTGGAGACTGCCCCACCAATCTGGCCATTGCGCAATATAAAAGAGGCCTACCAGTAGGGAATCGACTACGGGACTCGATCACCATGACACCACCCCTCACCATGGAGGCCTTGATGGAAAGAGTGCATCAGCACATCAGGGTAGAAGAGGATGGCGCGCGTGCTAAAGCAAAATCAAGTACGATCGCGGCACCAGAAAAGAAAACCCCTGCCAAGGTCAACACGGTTGACCGAAATAACAAGAACGGACGTGGCAGACGTGATAACGGAGAAGACCCAGACAAAAGATGGTTGAGAATCCGCACTGCCATAACAACGGTGTTCAAAAAACCAATATATCGGATTCTGAGCGAAATCAAAGATGAGCCTTTTGTCAAGTGGCCAGCCAAGCTTGGGGAAGCTCAGAAGAATTACGACGACAGATCACGGTGCACCTTCCACAAAGAAAAGGGGCACCGAACTGAGAATTGCACGCCACTAAGACAGCATTTAGAAGAATTGGTGGCAGCAGGCCACTTGGACGAATACATTGAAGGGGGAGCGCAACCGGCCCCCCAAGATCATAATGACCAACCCAACAGAATGCCAAACGATGCACCACCACAAGGCATTATCAATGTAATTCATGGAGTTTTTGAACCTGAGCGCGTATGCGAGCTTAGAGGTTCGATCAAGAAGGCTGAGCACTTTAGGGAAGTATTAAGTGCCCAACCCGCCATCAAGAAGGGGAGGACAGAGGCAACAAACGTCATGTCCTTTTCGGATAAGGACTTGGAACGAATTTACTGCCCCCATAATGATGCCCTGGTTGTCACTCTCCGAGTCAAGGATTTTGACGTCAAGCGGATTCTGATTGACCAGGGTAGTTCATGTGAGATCATGTATTACGACACATTTAAACAACTAAAGCTGCAAGATAAAGACTTGGCACCCGCAGTTTCTCCCCTGATTGGATTCAACTCCATGCCAGAGTGGCCTGTCGGCAAAATAATCCTTCCAGTCAGAGCGGGAAGTGTATCAAAACAGGTGGAGTTCTGGGTATTGAAGGTCCCCTCCACCTACAACATCATCCTGGGCAGAACATGGCTGCATGCCATGCGTTCGGTAGCGTCATCATACCATCAGGTAATGCGGTTCCCCAATGACGCCGGTATAATTGAAGAAGTCTATGGCGATCAGATCATGTCAAAACAGTGCTTCGCCACAGCGAATGGAAGCCGAGCTGCCAAAGGATACGTTCATTCGGTGGAAGAGCCAGAAAGTAATGAACTATTCGCTGACGTCGGCAAAGAGGCTGATCAAAAAGCAGTGGAAGACTTGGTGGAGGTAAAAATAGATGAGAAGAACCCGGATAAGTTCTTCTTGCTTGGATCATCGTTGTCTAGCGCTGAGAGATTAGAGGTCATGGAATTCTTGACCTCCAATATCGAAGTGTTTGCCTGGACACCTTACGACATGCCAGGCATTGATCCAAACTTCATCAGTCACCAACTCAATGTCCACCCATCCGCCAGACCAGTCATTCAACGCATACGCAGATCGGCACTCCACCACGCCGAAATAGTGGCAGAAGAGGTAGGCAACCTGCTGGAAGCAGGAGCGATAAGGGAAGTGCACTACCCAAGATGGATCTCCAACACCGTCGTAGTGCCAAAAAAGAATGGTAAATGGCGTGTCTGCGTCGACTACAAAACGGTCAACAAGGCGTGCCCAAAAGATAGCTTCCCTCTACCAAGGATAGATCAACTGGTGGACCTAACGGCAGGGCATAACCGTCTCAGCTTCCTGGATGCATACAGAGGCTACCACCAGATCGCCATGCATGAACCAGACCAGGAGGTCACATCCTTCACAACACCAAGGGGGTTATATTGCTACAAGGTCATGCCCTTTGGCCTAAAGAACGCAGGGGCGACATTCCAAAGGATGGTCACCAAGATGTTTGAACCATTGTTAGGCAGAACAATGGAGGCTTACATCGACGACATGGTGGTCAAAAGCAAGGATAAGAATGACCATCTGAAAGATTTGGGCGAGATGTTCCAGATCCTGAAGAAACACAAGTTGCGCCTCAACGCATCCAAATGCGCATTCGGAGTTGGATCTGGCAAATTCTTGGGCTTCCTGGTGACCAACCGAGGTATAGAAGCAGACCCCTCTCAGATCAAAGCAATCCAGGAGTTGGAGAGACCAAACTCAGTCAAAGAAGTGCAGCATCTCACTGGTATGGCGGCTGCGCTAAACCGGTTCATAAGCAGGTCGTCAGACAGACTACGACCATTCTTCCAAGCTTTAAAAGCCAAGTTTGAGTGGGATGAAGAATGCGACCGAGCTCTGGAAAGCTTGAAGGAGTACATGTCTTCCCCACCACTATTTGTAACTCCAGTTCCTGGTGAAGAACTCTTTTTATACCTGGCAGTTTCTCAGCACGCAGTTAGCGCAGTGTTGGTTCGTGCAGAAGGAATACAACACCTGCCCATCTTTTATGTAAGCAAGACATTGTTGGGAGCCGAAACAAGGTACTTGCCCTTAGAGAAGCTAGCATTAGCGTTAATGATGGCATCCAGAAAGTTGGCACATTACTTTCACGCCCACACCATAGTCGTCCTCACAGCCTTTCCATTAAAAGCTTTGTTTGAAAGGGCGAACTTCAGTGGGCGAATTTTGAAATGGGCAGTAGAGTTGGGACAATTCGACATCAAGTTCCAACCCAAGACCGCAATAAAAGCTCAATCTTTGGCAGACTTCGTCGCAGAGTTTACTCCTGGAAGTCATCATATCTGCCCTGTCGACCTGACTGACTCAACCGAGCTAGGGACGGAAGTTGACGCCGGAATAGGGCAACCCCTAGTGGAAGGTAGTCCATCAAGCACAAAGGCAAACCATACTAAGGACAACAAGGAAAAGACGAACAAAGGCTCACCAGCAGTTCAAACAGAGGACGAAGGGCAGACAGCCAATATGGACTTTGAAGAAAACACCATCCTTGACCCCACGGCATCGTCTGACCCTTCCACCTGCTGGAAACTATTCGTTGGAGAGATGTGGAAGCTCTTTGTGGATGGAGCATCCAACCGACATGGTGCAGGGCTTGGCATAGTCCTCATCTCTCCAGACGGCCTGGTTATAGAGCAAGCAATCAACTTTGGCTTCCCAGCATCCAACAACGAAGCAGAGTATGAGGCGCTTCTCGCAGGACTCAAGTCGGCACACTTCATGAAAGCAACCGAACTAATGGTGTACAGTGACTCACTGCTGGTGGTGAACCAAATTTCTGGCGAATACGAAGCAAAGGATGACAGAATGGCCAAGTACCAAGAGCTAGTCAGAACGGAGATCAAGAAGTTTGATGTGGTAAGGATAGAACAAATTGGCAGGGAGGAAAACAGTCGAGCGGACGAGCTAGCAGGCCTTGCCTCAATGGCAGATACATCAATCCCTCATCCATTACTCGTCGACTTCTTACCAAAACCAAGCATAGAAGACCCCGAAGCAGAAGAAGTGTATTGCACAGAATTAGGGCCCTCTTGGATGGATCCCATCATCCTGTTCCTAAAAGACGGCATCCTACCAGAAGAGAAAAAAGAAGCCAACAGAATAAGGGCGAAATCGCAGCGGTTTTGGCTATCTCCATCTTTGGCATTATATAAGAAGTCGTTCTCTGGGCCTTACCTCAAGTGCGTTCATCCCAGCAAAGTAGAAGCATTCTTGTTCGAAATACATGAAGGGGTATGTGGAAGTCATCAAGGGGGAAGGTCGCTCGCTTACAGGGCTATTTCACAAGGATATTGGTGGCCATATATGCAAGCAGACTCAGAGAAATATGTGAAGAAGTGTGAAAAATGCCAGAAATTCGCGCACCAAATACATCAACCAGCAAGAGAACTCCTACCTTTAACTAGCCCATGGCCTTTCGCAATGTGGGGCTTAGACATAGTAGGACCACTTCCAACGGCACCCGGGGGCAGAAAATTCTTTCTCGCAGCAACAGACTACTTCACAAAATGGGTGGAAGCAGAAGCATTGGCATTAATCAAAGAAAAAGACGTGAAGAAGTTTGTTTGGCAAAATATTATCACTCGGTTTGGCATACCAAAAGCACTGATCTCAGACAATGGAACTCAGTTCGACGGCAGAATCTTCAGAAGCTTTTGTGAAGAATACAAGATAGAGTTCTACAATTCCACACCGGCGTATCCTCAAGCAAATGGGCAGGCTGAAGCATCAAATAAAGTCGTCTTGGATGGACTAAAGAAAAGGCTAGAGAAAGCAAAAGGCAAGTGGGCGGATGAACTTCCTCATGTTCTATGGGCTTACCGCACCACACCTCGGCGATCAACTGGAGAAACACCATTTTCCTTAGCCTTTGGCATGGAAGCAGTGATCCCACTAGAAGTTGGCCTCCCTACAATTCGAAGCGAAAATTTTGATCCAGACTTAAATGGAGAAGCCATAGCCCTAGAACTCAACCTTGCAGAAGAAAGAAGAGAAAGAGCGTTGGTCCACATCGCCTCATACCAACGAGAGTTAATCAAAAAATACAGCAAAAAGGTTCATCCAAGACAATTCAAAATTGGCGATTGGGTATTGCGCAAAGTAATGGGAAACACCTTGGTCCCAGGAGACGGCAAGTTAGGCCCAAATTGGGAAGGTCCTTATAAGGTGGTTGGGTTAGCCGGCAAAGGGGCATACCACCTAGAAGACAAGGATGGCAAGGCAATCCCTAGGCCATGGAATACGGCCAATCTCAAGTTATTTTACTTTTAGCTTTTCTTTTTCAAACATATGTAATTTTTTCTTCCTTCAATAAAATAAGCAATTCTTTTTAGCACAAATTATTCTTTGTAAAAGTTAGCTTTAGAGACTAAGTTTATTGCAAGCATTCTATTCCAAGTTAGCTGGAAAAACTAACTCAGAGGTTGGCTGGATTAAACCAACATCCTTCCTAAGCCCAGGATAAGGATCTAGGCTGCAGGACATTTGGTCGGAATAACCAAATACTTTAAGATAGCTGGAAAAACTAACTTCAATAGTTGGCTGGAATAAACCAACACTTGTTACTCTTCAGCCGAAGTAAGTGTATGGCTGAAGAGTGGTTGGCTGGAATAAACCAACACTTGTTACTCTTCAGCCGAAGTAAGTGTATGGCTGAAGAGTGGTTGGCTGGATTAAACCAACACTTGTTACTCTTCAGCCGAAGTAAGTGTATGGCTGAAGAGTGGTTGGCTGGATTAAACCAACACTTGTTACTCTTCAGCCGAAGTAAGTGTATGGCTGAAGAGTGGTTGGCTCGATTAAACCAACTCTTGTTACTCTTCAGCCGAAGTAAGTGCAAGGCTGAAGAGTGGTTGGCTGGAATAACCAACTCTTGTTACTCTTCAGCCGAAGTAAGTGCAAGGCTGAAGAGTGGTTGGCTGGAATAAACCAACTCTAGTTACTCTTCAGCCAAAGTAAGTGTAAGGCTGAAGAGTGGTTGGCCGGAATAAACCAACACTTGTTGCTCTTCAGCCGAAGTAAGTGCAAGGCTGAAGAGTGGTTGGCTGGAATAAACCAACTCTTGTTACTCTTCAGCCGAAGTAAGTGTAAAGCTGAAGAGTGGTTGGCTGGATTAAACCAACACTTAGTACTCCTCAGCCGAAGTAATTATGTCGGCTAAGGAGTGGTTGGCGGCTAAGTATAGTTTAACCAACCAAAAACCGAAATAACACTTGGAGTAATAGAAGACATTACAAATGCAAGCATACACACAATAACCGGAATAAGAGAAGTAAAATTTTCATTGCAAGAGAAGCCATTACAAGAGGGCTTAGTTCGGTTACAAAAAAAAAAAAAAAAAAAAAAAGAAAAAAAAAAGAGAGGAATACAAAGTCAAGCGAAAAGATCTTCAATCTCGGCATCAAAGGCAGCATCAGTGACAACTGGAAGACCGGTCTCTGGTGGCAGCACTCCTTCAGTCACAATAGTGGCATCAACCGGAGCCACAGTTTCATTTGGCTGTTCAATAGTCAGATCTTCCACTCTGGACTCCGGCCGATCTATCTGATCCACGTTTTCAACCGGAGTACCCTCAGAAGCAGAATCTTCGTCAGTATCTGAACCTTCAAGGAATTGCTGCTGCATGGCATCCGCATACCCCGCAAGGGACTTCGGTATAAAGTACTCTGGAGGGTTGAAGACCTCGGTCTGTTGATCATGACCGAGCTTCTCCACAGAAGCCCTCCAGCCGCACTTGAAGAAAAGCTCCTTGGCGGCATCGCATTGCTTGACGTAGGCCTCCTCTGCCTCCTTGAAACCTCGCTTGTACCCCCCCTTGTCGACCGCCTCCATGTTCTTTTTCAGTTCGCTTATTTGGCGTCCTTTCTCCTCTCAAGCTTCAACAACTCCCGCAAATACTTGTCCTTCATAACGATGGCAGCTTTCTGCTTCTCCGCTTCCGCCGAATTAACTAGATCGGCAAGACGGCCGTTCTCCGCTTCTAGCTCGGCCATTCTCTTTTCGGCTTGTAGTAGTTCGGCCGACTTTGCTTCGGCTTCCGCCATCGCCTGCCTTGTGGTTTTGCGGAGTTCTTGGACTTTCCTATAAGTGACATTGTTCTTTTGTAAGGCCTGGCAGAACAAAAATCTCATCTCAGCCGAAGTAAAAGTTAGAAAAATTTAGACACGAAAAAACAGACAGAGCTACTTACCAAGATCATGGACTTGGAAGCAGACCGAATTGATTTCATTTCGGTGTTCAGTTGCTTCAAGTGGTGCTCCATGTCCTTGGGGAGGCACACACTTTTGGCCAGGTTAAAGGCCAGTTGGTGGTCTTTTTCGGCCACGACCGAATCGGTGGCTTTGATGTTTCGGTCATTGAAGATCAAAGGCGGAGCCCACTTCGGAGATCGAGCTCGGTCAGTTTGCTCTGGTTGGGAGGCAGGATGAGGACTTTGGGGGACGGATTCGACTTCATCAACAAGTTGCTGTTCGGCTGACGTAGATCGGGCGCGTTTTGAAGGGCGAGATGAAGAAGGCCGTTGTGAAGGAAGGGCCACGACGGCGGGCTGAACCTCAGTAGTTGGTGTTACTTCGGCCCTGGTTGTTGCGGTCAGGAGGGCCCTAACTCTGCTTTTCTTTGCCATTTCTTCTTCAGCTGTTAGGGGGACAAGTCTTATCTCGGGCAAAGTTGGGTCCGGTGCTGGGTCTTCCTCGAGAAGAAAATCGGTTACCTTTGCTTTCCGTCGACCGCTGTAACGGTAGGTCGGTTCGAAATTTAGAAGCTTGGCCCAATCTCTTTCTTTAACCCGAAATGCGGCTCGCAAGACTCCGAGGTTAGGATAGCTATACAAGGAATGGAGATGGGCGAAATCTGCAAAAAAGAGAAGTGTTAGTTCGGCTAACAGGCTAAACAACCGAGATAACTTACAAAGCAGAAGACCGAAGTAAAATTACCAGGCTCTCCCATTTTCCAATTTATAGGTCGGCCAGGAATTTGAGCTTGAAAATCCTCAAAGTTCCCCGAGACCCAAAAGAAATCATCGTCGTTAAGATCTTTGTCCGGAGTGTGCTTGATTATCTTCTCTCGGCGACGGCGAATTCTAAGGTAGTAGACCCACCCAGCATTCTTTGAGCCGATAGAGTATTGATGAAAGATCTCGGCTAGACCAAGATTCAGTCCGGTTTGGTGGTTTAATGCGGCTATCCCCATTATAATACGGTATGTATTGGTGGATAGTTGGGTGGGACATAACCTAGTCTGTCTAAGAAATTCGCAGATTAGCGGTTGGACAGGAAACCGTAGTCCGGTTTCTATTATGGATTGAAGGGTAAAGGGCACGAAGCCTTCATTGTTCCACGGGGTAGCATCTTTTTCGGCCAACGCCAGATGGACATCATCAGGAATCTGGTAATCTTGCCTAAATTCGGCCAGGCCACCAGGGGTTTCGACTAAATATCTATACTTACCCATTTATTGTATAATTTATGAATAAATTATTTCGGTACAAAAACTAGGCTCAGTAGCTCGGTTGAGCACACGCAGGAGTGCCTGGGCAACCTAAGTCTGCAAAGTAGAAAACAAAGGGGTTAAGCACAGATCGTTGGACCGCGCTACAAATGATAAGCAAGATATACAAATCCTACTTCGGTTTAGTGGGCTGGCTCTACCTCGGCTCATCAGAAGGTTTCTTAGCTCGGTTTTGAGCAGTTTAGACCGGTTTAACGTCTGGGGACAGCTTTCTGAGTTCGGTCTAAAAAACTAAGAAAGCTGGTTTAGTCCCAAGGCCTAAATCGGTTGCGATGTGAGGAGAGTTACTCCGGCTGAGCCCCTAGGGGCGGCTTTCTGAGTTCGGTTTCAGAACTAAGAAAGCCGGCTTGGCCCCAAGGTCTTACCTCGGTTGGAGACCGAAGTACCTAGTTCGGTATGTGCAAGCTTATTCGGTAATCTTATCTTGGCTAGAGTGGTTCAGGATAAACTACTGACATTCCTACAAGTTCTAGCTCGGTTATTGACTACAGAAATCTACATATTAGGGGCAAACAGAATCCTAGTTCGGTCGCAATGTGATTTTGGATCTAAGGCCTGTTTTTCTACATAACAGTTCATACACATACAAGTTCTACTGGTTTCTTCATAGAAAGTACAAAAGCAGAGCAGATAAATGGAGAAAAATGTTTGCAAAAAGCATACAAAACAGAAACGAATGGTAAAACAAACAAAAAATCGCAAGATGGTTAGATTCTCTTACCAGAGAAGAGAGAAAGAAGACTGGAGTCGGAAACGGTGGCAGCAAGAAAAGAACACAAGCTCGAGTGTGGAAGAAGTAGAGATACAGAAAGAAGATGAAAACAATAGAGTAAATGATTCCAGAATCGAAAGGGCTGTTTTGTGTAAAAGGGAGAGAGAAAAAGGCGGCAAAAAGAAGCGGGAACAGTACAAAAATTCTGAAGGACGGCGTGACAGTTGGCCACAGCTTATCAGAGCTTGCCACGTGTCACTGGAATTGGAAGCGTTACAGTCGCTGTGATTGAAGAGACGTTTTGACCGGACATAGTGATACCCGAGGTAAACTTAGCTCGGCTGGAAAGGCTAAAGGGTTTTTAGCTCGGCTGGAAAGGCTAAAGGGTTTTTTAGCTCGGCTGAAAAAGCGTAACAAACTTTAGCTCGGCCAGAAGGCTGGTAATCCCAATCATGTTGCACAGATGGAATTAAGGGGCAATTGAGAGGGCAATTTTTGTGGAAAAACTGGGCCGAGCTGCGAGTTGGGCTTTAAGGCCCAGAAAAGCGAAGGACTAAGTAAAAAAGGCCGTAATGGTTACTCCGGCCTAGGAGAGACAGAGTTACTCCGGCCCAAAGGAGGTGGAATTACTTCGGCTTACGAAGTAATAGAGTTACTTCGGCTAGAGGATTGTAAAGTACTTCGGTTTGGGGAGCAACTTGGAGTTAGACCGGCCTTAGAGGCATTCCGGTTTGAGAGTTATGCCGGTCGAGTCAGTGGTTCGGTCCGAACATACCACGGTTCAGGTATTAGAGAACCGAGATATGGTAGCATGAAGAAGAACCGAACAACTGTTAGTACGGCCTACTTGGTGGCTCGGCATAGCCATTTTTACTTCGGTCAAATAGAAGTTCGGCCATAAAGAGAACCATCCCACTTGGTTTAAGCAGTGGGGGAGGGTGTGAAAGGATAAGCATTATCCTTAGGAGAATGAATCCTAGGAGGACTCTGCATGGAGAAGTACAAGTCCTACTAGGATTGTGCCACGGGAAACTTATAAAAGCCTACAACCATCACCTTGGAGGAGGTAATTGAACACAATCTTTCTGAGAACTTAGAGCTTTGTCTATTTGTCAAGTTTTCTGACTTAGGCATCGGAGAGGTTTCCGGCACACACCCGCCGGCTAGCTCACGTTTGTGTTTTCAGGTGACAAAGCGACGTCGTACGGAGGAGCGTGGACTTGGTCAACAGGATTATACGAGGAGAATTATTTCCTCCCCGTACAGGAATCAATAAAATAATCCAATCCAGACATCTAATTCCATGACTAAATAAATATAAGATATAAATCTAATTCAATCAAATAATTCGAGAACAATATATTCTAAAACTAACAATCCGAGTCCAAATTCAGAGAAAATTGAAAATTGTCTAACACGCAGACAGTCCAATCCAATCCAAAGGCAGGGCCGGCCCTGAGGTGAGGCCACTAAGGCCGTCACCTCGAGCCTCTAATTTTGAACAAAATTTATGGCCCTCAATTAGGAGAGTGTATCTTGTTGTGTTATTTCATAATTATTTTAATATTAGTTTAATTTATTTATTTTCATGTTGTTGTATGGTATTATTTTGATTCATGTCCGATTGATATTTAATGTGAAAATTTTTATTTTTAGTTAAAAATAATTAGCAAGTGTATGAAGAGATTAAAATTTTTCCCATAAGTTGAATATTATAAAATTTATTTCTACTAAATGAAATTATTCATAGAATGTTTAATTTTAATTCAATTGAATTTTTCTAATTAAAAAAATTGTACCTTATTACTATATATTTTTTTATTAGATTGATTCTAAAATAGGTAACAAAAAAATACATATCTTAAATGAAAAAAAAGATATTAGCCTCAATTATTATTTTACATACTTTTTATTCAGTTAAATAAAAGATTAAAAAAATGGCATGGCATCCCTTAGTGAACATTAAAATATATAATTAATAAGTCATATTATTGAGTTGTGTCATACTTAGATTCATGTTAAAAAATAGTCAACCCTAACTTACTAATTTTATATATTACTTGAGTTGTGTTAAAAATTCTTATCCTTACCCCCAATTAATTTTAGTCTTATAGCATTAGTAAGCTAAAAAATAAATATTTGGTTCAACTAATTGAAATTCTACTATTTTATATATATATATATATATATATATATATATTTGTTATCTAAATTTTATTAAATTATAATGTAATAGAAATAAATTTTTATTCTTTTTATTTTATTTAAATAATTTTTTTTAAGATAATAATACATGAAGAACCAATTTAAAAAATTCCTCTTAAATCTCTAATAACTCAAGGCCGGCCTGTCCAAAGGTCCTGTCTAGTATTAGTTCTCCGTTAAAAAAAAAAAAAAAAAAAAAAAAAAAAAAAAACAGGCTTCGAGCTTCGAGTTGGCTTCTTTTAACTCCTTTTGTTAGGATTTTTTAGGACTCTCATGTGCAACTAAGGATACTGAGGTGGACCACCTGGTCTGATGAGTAGTTGTTAGGATTACAAACGAATTGGGTTGAGCTGAATTTTAGTATATTTAGATTTATTTATTAAGATTTTAATAAATTTAAGTTTGAACTAAATAAAAATTTAATAAATCGAGTTTGAGCCGAATTGGCTTAAGTTTGACTCAAGTTCGAACCTATTCACGAGTTTTAACGAGCCAATAAATTTATAAATTCATCATTACGTATAAAACTAAAATTATAATTAAAATTTTGATTACAAAATTATATATACAATATATATAAACATTCTAAAAAATATATATATTTTATCAAAATAATAGTTACTATCATCATTATATAAATATACTATCTATAGTTAACTATTATTTATATTTATATTTTAAAATATATAAATAACATATTTATCTTATTTATATATATATATATATATTTTTACATTATTTAATATATAAATAATAAATATTAAACGAGTCAGTTAATGAGCTAAGCTTTAGAATGCTTGAGCTTATTTATTAAAAATTTAAAGAGCTCAAACTCGAGCTCGAATGTAAAAAAAAAATTAACGAACCAAGTTTGAATGAATTCTTATCGAGCCAAATTTGTGACTATTCACGAACGACTCTGTTCACTTGTGTAAATCAAAGTATTATAATGCAGCGAATAAAATATCAGAATCATACCTATAGCGAAGAATTTCGTGGGTAAATCACGTGCTTCCAAAATGCGAACAACAAACCCAGCAGTGGAGTGATACTACAATATGAGTATCACCCACACAAGTCACATTGCAGAAACCGGATCGTTCTCATATGGGAGAGAGTTACAGAGACAGTCTGGGAAAAAAGGTTATGGGTAAAAATCACATAACGTATCTAATATACGTATCTCACATCATATCAGATGCATATTATTAAATATGCATCAATCAATATCTATCTATCCATCTATCCATATCTATTGATATGATAGATATAGATATCCTAAATGATTATCCAAATAAGTTTTGAATTCAAATTCAAACTTACATGGATAAGGTTCAAAAGGTTCAGGTTCAAAAGGTTCAAAGGGTCATGCCACATGGGCGCCCAATTTCTAACATCTCCCACTTGCACATGAGTTGGCATGACACTATCACATCTCTATCTCAATCTCCCAAAAAATGAACAATCTTATACTAGCCAATGCACCGTGCGACTGTTGAGAACACCTGCATATGGGAGCTCTATACTAGAAACTCAAAATAAGCCAGCATAAAGACATCAACCCAAAAAGAATAGAAATAGTGTCTCATATACCCTAGACCTATCTAATTACACCGGTCCAAAAAACATCTCTAATCCCCTAAAAAAAAGCATGTTCGACCCTCTCAATTCTTGCAATATATTCACATTCAATTTGCGTCTCATACAGAGCGATGTGAGTTGCCGGTAGTGAATATACAATAGTGGTGTAATACTAGATGATCTTCCCTTTGCCCTCATGCCATTTAGTTTAGGATTGACCGCTTTCCCAGTGATGTCCCTTAAAACCGAATCATACATGACCGCAGGCAACATACCAAAGTAGCAAAACATCAACCCCTTACCTTATGACATAGTCAAAAGTCACAAAAGGGTACCTAAATGAAAGTCATATCAATAATGACACGTAAGACTCACACGATAAATAAACATGGATCCATTCTCTCACCTCATTACTCGATCGCTAAGCACATATAGTATGAATATATGTTACGGTGGAGTAACTCTTCCAAAAGAGTGACGTCATACTCGATACACCGTACAGATCTTAGTCTAGTCGCTTTCTAGCGCCTAACCCGAATTCTCTATTTGCTCGCCTTTCAGGCACCAAATGAGATCTCGCATCTGGTTAATCATAACAGACACAACATCGAAAGTGGGTACTAATATCCATATTTGGTTCTTAACATGACCTCATTTTAGTTGTAACCAAGGCGACATACATAGTGGATAATTTAAGCCCCTCTTGGCTCCCAATAAAAATAAAACCACTAGTCTCATCCTTGCTCGCTCCCAAGCGCCAAGGGCGATCGCTCGTGTGAGTGAGCCAATCTTGCTTGCTGGCATCATCATTTGCTAATCATTTTGACACAAACCATAATAGTGTCATCATCCTATCATCTCGTAACAAATAAGTGATCGATTTTACGACCACAGTCTGCGCAATTCTAGATTCCAAGCATAAGCCTTATTAGCACTTCTTGCGATAAGCATATACAACGGAATCCACCATTTACGCCTCATATGAAGTGGTTCAAGATTACTACTTCTCATGCAATTACCTCTATAAAGATATTTTGGTGACCAATCTGCTTTCATTCAAGATGTGCCCAACTAGCGCATTGAATCTTACAAGGAACAAATTGATATACTACTAGTAAAGCATTCTATCCGCAGTGTAATGAGCAAGGTCAATGTCTAAACAACTCAGTTGATCATTTACCAAGGATAACACTTATTATGCCGAATACGCCCACATAGCGTACTTTAGACTCCCACAATAAGAAAAGATTAAGGAATATAGGTCATCTGTTTCTCCCAAAGACAATCCAAGGATTCACTCAATAGCTAAGGCTCTGACTTTTACCGATAGGTAAGTCAATGGGTTTGTAATTTTGCATCTAGAATCATTCTAGAATCATTCTAAGATATTCCTTATATAAGTCATCGAAGACAAACCGAGAATTCTCCCAAAACAATCCCTAAGGATCGTACATCCGAGCATATAAATTATATCACCCATTTCTATCATATCTAAAACAGAGGACTACTCACCATAGGTGGCGACAACCTTATAAATTCCTGGCTCATAATGACTAAGTAAGGAAAAATTTCTTTTGGACCATTGATCATGCCTCAGTGGTCTTCATTGATCATCGTTGGTTTATCATGGCTTGACGAAATCTAAGAACCACTATTTGGATAACTATTTTAGGCTGTAAAAAATTTATTGGAACTAGCAACCTTTTGCGCTCCTAACTTTTTCCCATAAAAACAAAAGATAAATCCCTACGGATTTACTTATCCAATTCTCCAACGAGAATTTAGGTCACAACGTCCATAAATCAATGTTCCGAACTTATGTCAATCATAGCCTAAGTCGAAATAACTTCACTCCCCAGGAGGAAGCCTTCTCATGGTCTACACCTTCCTCAATGGTGTGACTTTTTGGTATCTAGCGAGCCTTATGCCTCAAAAATGACTATCCAAATTACGCATAACTTTAGAATAGTTTCGCGTCATAATGGAAAGTCAACCAAATTATAGAAATGGTTAATCCTCAAAGACTTTGTCTTAAACTGCACAACATTGATCCACTTTCTAAAAACAGGGGACTAGAGGTTTTGGTATTATCCTAGGCTCTTTATCATCTTACGGAGCAATCATGAATGTTTCCCTCTCAATCACCCAGTGATGACATAGAAAATTTTCACATTTGCTATCACGCAACAAAAAATGTAGAGTATTCTTCTCTAATGGAATAATTCACTAGTAGGCACATCGCTCCCACTGTCCCTAAGATATTGGAAATTTCTCTTCATTCTTAACTAGGCTACATAAAGCGCTATGATTAGAATTCTTTATCTTATAGAGTTCCAAAACTCTATTCACGCCACCTTTACTAAGAAAACTTTATGTGACTTAGTTATACTACCACAAAACTGCTTACCTATATACACATGACCCAGAGGGTTTACATGACAGCACACAATAATGCGTCACATAACCCCAAGTGTTTACAAGACAACATACAATAATGTGTCATAGAACCCTAGGTCTTAACTTCGCAACCTTATGAGAAATAAAATAAGGATAAGCTGCTTTGATGGTTACAGTTCGCCCACAAATGGCTCTCTGCTAATCCATTACTTAAATGGAGTGTAAAAAACTGATATGAAGTGCACTTAGTTAGGGATATAGGCAACAAACTAGTGCAATTCCCAATTGGGAAACATTTTGCGCCATTATCCACCTAACATTAACAATATTTAATTCATTATCTCTACTACACCATTATGTTGTTGAGTACTAGGAATAATCAATTTTCTAAGCATCCATTTCTCTTCACAAAGCTTTCTAAAAAAAACTCAAATAGATACTCGCCACCTTGGTCAAAACTAAAAGCACAAAAGCTCTTATCTAATTGATCTCGACCTCATATGTGCAATGTCAAAAATTATCTCAAAACTTTTGACTTATGGGAGATCAAATAATCTTGACTCAGATGCGTATCGTAACCTATCAATGTGTCGAGATTGAGGTTTAGCTATCATACCCTTACACATATCTAGTCACAAATATCATAGTGGACTAAATGCGCCAAAACAAATGACCTTCTACGGCTTTCCTACTTACTTGTGCGCACCCATTGCGAACAAAGTTACACATTCACATGAGAGCAGGATGTCATAAGGGAGTGGGTCCGAGAAGGCCTACTCTGTGACGCCCCAAAATTTTTTTTTTTAAAATATCAAGGGAAATTAAATAAACAAAATGACTTAATAAACTAAAAAGTTGACATCTTAACAGGGTAATGCAACTCTCGTACATAACCAAGCGTCCAAATAACAATAGATAAAAACTTAAAATTATCCAAATACAACATTAAATGAAATTATAAAGTCCTTAATAGCTATTATATAAAATAATATAATTTATTCGGCTCTACTCGGGATTTCAGATCAGCCAAAGCTCTACGTTAGCGTCGACTCCATTTCAGCTTCAATTATTTTCTCGCCAAGACCTGGCATAAAACGCCAGGGCAACAAAAATATATGCCATGAGTTTTACAACACAGTAAGAAAACATATCCAACCTATCATTCTTTTTAAGAGAAAAATAATGAGATTATAAACATGAGATAACAATATAATTGTAAGCATAAATTACAACCATTAAAATAATTTCAATAATTTTAATAAATTAGGTGACACTCGAAATTTCACCAAAGAGATTTAACTTACCAACCACTAAGCATGGCAATGGTTAATTTGAAACCCTCCCTTGGTCAAATATTTTAGTGTTATCAACCGTAACTACCAGGGATGCCCACGTCCGGAGTTATATACCCAAGTAGTAGCATCCGTGGTCTGTCCCAAGAAAACGATCTGCCAGGGGTACATAACCTCCCTGTGTGCCACCAGCACATCTACCCTTATTCCAAAACCAAATACCAAAAAGGGTTCAAATAAGTCTCGTGCCATCTTAGAGTTTCGCAACACAATTTACGTGAGAATTCTCAAAACCAGGGCTCACCCTGAACAACCGGTATTAACCGTCAATCCCTTGATTTCATACACTCTTTAAAATCAGAACTCACCCTGAACAACCGGTATTAACCGTCAACCCTTAATTTCGTACAGTCTTTAAAACCAAGACTCACTCTGAACATCTAGTATTAACCGTCAATTGTTAACTTTGTATATGCCGTTAATCATTTCAGTTAATTTTTATATTACTCACAAATAATTTCAATTTTTTTATCACAATTGATGTTTTACCAACTCATTAAAATTCTCAACATAAAATATTACACATATCACACAATAATAAATAAATGTACAACATTTAAATAAACAATTTATTTAAACCATGGTATGAAATAATAATTTAGATACGGAGAAAATAAACCAAAGTCACACGTGCATGGATTTTTAATTTACAAGATTAGACTACCACAATATTAAATAAACCACAATACACCCATACATGGATTACTAATTTACTATATTTGATGAATTGGACCAACACAATAACTGATTTTTATCCGAATAAATAATTGAAGTCATGATCTTAAACCTGTCTAGAAATTTTCAGGTTATACCTTAGATAATAAAAATTATAAATAAATTATTTATACATTTCTAAGATTCGTGAAAATGTACAGAATATTCAATAAATATATTTGGGTCATTTTTCAGAAATAAATTCCCAAAAATAAGTTATAAATAATTCTGTAAAATTCCCAGAAATTTTATGACACAGATTTATTATATTTCCTTAAATTAATTCCATACTTAAATTTTATAAATAAATTCCATGATCTAAAAATTTATTATGAAACTAGACTTCTCAAATTTCATTTTTTTCTTAGAAATTATCAGATTTGGTTTAATATAAAATTTTTAATAAGTTTTTAAACATATACTAAAATCTGTCTTACAGTAGCAAATTTAATTATAAATTTGTATAAATTCGTACCAAGCTCAATAATTGTTAAAACAATTCATGGATGAACTAGACATCATTCTCAACAACTTTGTAGAAGAAATCATTTCAAAATTTTGAGCATAAAATTGTCTAAAAATTCGTACAAGTTTCTGGCAGATTGAAGAGTTATATAATCAAACCAAATAAAATCTTTAATCATCTCTTTAATGGCACAAACTACACATGCAAGTCTAAATCCAAGATTATATCATGATTTTAAGGCTACCAATAAAGAAATGACCTTCAAATATTTAACATACCAATCACAAATTTACATACAACTATAAACAAAATTTTATCTAAAGTTTTAGCTATGTTAACATATGAACACAAATCTAAAAATTTAACAGTTAAAAAGAATGAGACGGTTATGGGAGTTTTCTTACTATGTTAGGTTGTTAACGATTTATCGTCCGAATTTGATTTATGATTGTGATCGTAAGATATGATCGTCCTGGCTTCATGATCGTCTTGCTGAAATTTCACATAAATCGGACGCGATCTCACCGTTGATCTGCCATTGGATTCTCTTAGAACTTTTAGTTGTTGATCATCATCTTAGACTTAGAATTTGAAAGATCTAACCCCAGAAATGGATTCTACACATCGAAAAACCTAGGGGTGGTCATCCCCAAAGTCATAGGACCACTCGATTAACCTAAATGTGCTAGGATGCACCGTAGCACCATGAGCCGAGAAACACTGGATAAAATTTAGTTCATCTTTTCCCACAGCAGTAGCACGCACGAACAGAGAGACCCAGAAATTTAGTTTCAATGTCCCTAGTTCAAATACTTGTATCTTCTTCATCGTAACTCCGTTTTATCTTATTTTTCTGTCATTGGATTCACTTCACGGCCTAGTTTTTGGTTCACTACTCACACGCCTCATTCCATCTCTTTTTGCATGCCGTCGGATCTCTAAAATTTGACGAAAAATTAGATTTATTTTCCTACCGTCTCGGACATTTCTTCGAACCATCTTTCGGACCCCATAACTTTCTAATTCTTAACAGTTTTACTTCATTCTTTCGCCAATCTCTTCAACTTACTTCGTACTTCATCTTACATAACCTATTTTTCTCACTTCTTTCCGAAATGAATGGTTTTGGCATGGCGAAAGTAAGCCAAAAACCAACTTTTGAAATTCAAAATAAACTTCTCTAACTTTGTTTATTTCTCCTCCATCTTCCTTCTTCTTCTCTTTCTTCACCTACAACACTTTGTGAATGGTGGTTCTAGATGATAATGGAAATAGGTGATGGTGGTGGTGGCAGTCCGACGGTGTGTCGGTGGTGGAGAAGGTCGCGAGTTGGTGATATTGTGGGTTAAGGCCGTGGCTATGGAGGTCGGGGAAGGAGGAAAAACATAGATAAAGGAGAAAGAGAGTTTTGAGAATGAGAGACGGAGGGAGAGAGAGAGAGAGATGAAACGGATAGAGAGAGAGAGCTATGCAATTGGAAGAGAAGCAAAATGAGGAAGAGTAAAAGAAGATAAAAGAAAATGAAAAGAAATAAAAAAAAAAGAAGAAATTGAACACTTGGTCAGCATGTTCACTATGTTGTCTTTTGATACATAAGATGATTACACGTTGAAGGTAGAATGCGAGAAAACCTGGGTGTCACGACCCAAACCCGGCCCTATGGGTTTAGTACCGTAACCGGCCAGTAATTCGAGATTACCGAAGGCCTGCAGAACAGTAATACAGTAAAACAGAGTACAGGGCCTGGCGGAAGCCAATACAGTAAATAAATAATGTCCATTGAGCTGTGACAGTCTATATGAAAAAGACTTTCATACGTGTATATATAACCAGTACAGAACAGTATGTACAATATTTACAATCATTCAGACTAGGGACTCAACCCTATATAACAGTACGGTAAACATTCAGTCTATACAAAACAGTGGGACGGTACAGAAGGGGGAATTGTAAAACACCCCTAAGCCTTAACACGATAGGCACGGAACCTCGCAGTGAGGCACAATAGTTGGCTTGACAAAGCTGGAGTTACCCTGACGCTCCTAGCCGCGGTCTGGTGCCTGTACACCTACATATATATATGAGCAGTGAGCTAAAGCCCAGTGAATAACATAATACGTAAAGAGGTTAAAGAATGAATGTCCTTACAGTATGAAAACAGTCCATTTAAACAGTATTCAGTCATTCAGTCGGTACAGTCATATGTGGTACACCCATTAGCATAACAGTACAGTAAACAATAGGTCTTAAAAGACCGAACAGTAATGATGGCCATCAGTCAGTAAACAGTAGTGGTTCCAACAAGGGAACCGACAGAGAATTCTGTCGCAGTAACAGTAAACAGTAGGTGCTAAGGATGCCACAATACAGTTCAGAATATAGGACATACATTCATTCAGTTAATAGTAATCAGTTCAGAAAACAGTACAGTTCAGTTGTTCAGAAGATAATCATTTGTGAACATATCTTTACACAATCGTTACTCACAGAGTTTGGGCTACAGTATGCTAGAGCGTCTCATCAGTCGCCAACCCTACACAGTTAACAGATTGAACACACTAAGCTACACAGCTGGAAAAGATAATAACTTAATCCCTAATGCCTCGGTGTGTTCTACATCTATATCCTCATTAAGATGTCTTAAACTAGGCCTAAGAACGCCTAGAATGGGATGAGGATGCAAAGATGTGATCAGAAAATAGTTTCAGAATTTTCAGAAAAACAAAGTCCCGCTCGAGCGCAGGTTTCCCCGCTCGAGCGGTAATGCAACAAAGGTACACGCTCGAGCGTAAACTTTCCCGCTCGAGCGTACTGTAAAAGTACTGGATGAGTGAAATCTCCGCTCGACGCCCGCTCGAGCTTGAGACATGACTCCGCTCGAGCGCCCAGTCCTCCGCTCGAGCGGATTGTAAAACAGTGCAGAGAGATGCTGGATGCTCGGATTCCACGCTCGAGCGCCACTTATCCCGCTCGAGCGTAAGTGCAAAATCTGGGAATTCCATATTGCACCTCCAAGCTCAAACTCACATCCAAATGCATCAAAACCAATCCTCTTGGGCCCATTTTCTGGAAAACATTTATAAACACATAGAATAACATGGTTCAAAGCTCAATTTGAGAAATCAAGCCCAAGGGTGTTTAATTCAAACTCAATTTCAAACCATTTTTCAAGAATATGAAGAACATGCAAACATGCATGAATTCAAACCAATTCAAAGCTTCAATTTGATGCTCTAAGGAGCCAATTGTTTCCAAAACATGATGAAATCATGGACTTGAACATAATTGTGAACATGCATGCAACATTTTGCCATGAACTCAACTCAAACTCCAACAACACTAACATGCATGCATGAATTATGCTCTAATTCAACACCAAAGAACCAATTCTAGACTTGAATCACTAGAGGCTCAAGAATCTTGCATGAATAAGCTTAAACACAACAAAGAGGGGTTGAATTCCTTACCTAGAGCTTTAGTTACAAGGTGAGGAAGCTTAATTTGCAACCTATGTTCCAATTCCTTCAATTACCAAGCAATTTTATAAGCAAAATGAGATGAAATTCACTCCTCTAGTTCCTCTCTCTCTATGGTCGGCAAGAGCAAGAAAATGGCTGATGAAATGTGTGCTTAAGTGTAACATAAGGCTCAAATATGTTATTTTGAGTGGGCCACTTAAGGGTTAGTTTGGTAAATAAGGCCAACTCTTCAATTAGCTTATTTTTAATCATACCTAATCAGTTTTCAGATAATTATACCACAAAATCACATTAATCATGATGATCATAAAACATCAATCACTTCCGGATTCGGCCGCCGATAAGGCTTTCAATTAGCAGTTTAAACATAAGACATGAACAGATCAAACAAACAGTCAACAGATAAAATGCAATTCAAACGGATGTATTCATTCAATTCAGTTTCAATTTCGGCCAGTCAGTTCAGGACTTTTAATCAGTTCAATTATCAGTCATGATCAGTTCAGTTTAACGGTAATCAGTGTTTATCGGTAGGCAGTGGTGAGGGTTATTACATTGGGGTAGCAAACCCATGGTTTTTGATTGGGTTTTAGTATAGAAAATATAATGTTTCAGTGTAATTTGATTACCAAAAAAATATAGAGAAAAATATAATAAAAATATCATACGGTTCAGAAATTAATATTGAGTAATAATATAAAGTCAAAAATATTTTATTTTATTTTATTTTGAATAAATTTTCAGTATAAAAATATACAGACTATTAAATTCAAAATATTGTGAATAATTATTTAAGAAAATTAAAAATATACATATTATTTTTATTATATAAAAATACGGGGTTTCACATACTCAAACCATCGTGTCATTATCTCATTAATGTGATTAAGTATAATAAGCCACCGGTTCATAACCAATGTCTTAAACTAATTACAATCATCCTAATGTGTGAGTTCTTGAAGACAAGTTTTAAAGGTTTAGGCCCAACTAGGTAATGACTCACGACTAATTCATATTTACTAGATCATAAAAGGATGTCATGGAGATACCAAGTGCGCCTAAGTCGCAAATTTAACTAATAAGTGCTAATCCCCTGCACTTTCAAGTTAATTTTATTCTCCATGCACTTTAATGCATCTAATTGAAAGATGACGATACTCCTCTTGCCATCTCTGTTTCTCGCTTCATAGTTATTTGCAATTAATTCTACTATCCACAAGAAGGAGAGAATAAGCTATCAATCTATGACAACTCCTGAAGTAACTTAAGCGCGAATTAGGCTAAAGAGTCTAATTCAACACAAAGCTCTCACAAGCGATGCGTCAAATTCTTAGAGTCATAACAACCTTGTCAGCCTTGACCTTTTCATTACTATGCTGCAACGTTTGCGCTTAGTGGTAAACGTTATTCAAAACAAAACGTTAGCCTAGTAAAGGAATCATACAAAGAAGCACCTCATCATGTCTCACACTCAAGTGTGGAAACAGTAAGTGTCCAAACTTAGACAAGTTGGCAATGCTAATAGATTCTGTAGCCACTTGGCGCTAATCTTTTCACTTAGTGTTAATAGATTTTGCTGAGAGCAAAACACTGCTCATATTGGCTACTCATCTTACACTTAATGACTAATTTATTTACGCTCGCATTTCTTGGATGACATGACTCTTGAATGTTACTTTATCCAATGATGTAACATTATTTACAAGTCAAATTACAAAGTCAATCCGCATAGCTCAATAGTCAATATCATATACAGATCTATTGAGGGCTTACTAATTTCATAACTCCAAAACTCGCAAATCAAAACTACGTAGTGTGCCGCTAACCATAGCGCACACATGTTAGCGGCACATCAAATTTTGTTGTGCCAAACAAAGCAACAAAACCAGGGCGACTTTGAGTCATGTTTCCTTACTTTGGCTCAATTAAGGTCTGACCTAAAGTCTCCAAGACTTTTTTGCTCATCTAAAGAATATGATTATATTGTTCACATTTGAACATCTCTACTAAGTCTAGGTCCGCTATGCTCGTAATCATCTCTTGCGCCACATGTGACAATTATCTAAAATTTAATTTAATTTATGCGCAAAATATTGGTTTTCGGGAGTTAATCTACAAAAATTTCGCTCAACCGAATAACCTTCCACTGACTATGACATGTCTAAAAGCATGATAAAAAATTCTAATTCCATACAATAGCATCATAATGTAGATTTACATCCAACTCATGCTATGTCACAATTAATAATGAAATTTAAACAAATAACAATTAATCATGCTATTATAATTACAACATATTAGAAACTCTAGGCAAAAAATAACAATATGCTTATTTTATATTCAAATTATGCCATAACAAAAAGTATATCACTTCTGAAATTTTCTGAAATTTTAAATAACTAATAAACACACATAAAATTAGAAATAAATATTTCAAAATCTGATAAAATGCAATAACCATACCAGTAAATAGTAAACTACAATAGTAGTCTACAATAAAAAATTCAGCCTAAAAAACTTAATCATGCAACACCAGATGCATTTTAAAGCAAAAATAATAAATTATTATTTCAGGAAAAATATTTTTTATTTTCATAAAATTTTGAAAATTTTACAGAAGATAGAAAATTTAATTCTGAGTCTAACGGTACCAACCACACTTAAAACAAAGCTATAACGAATTAATTATGATCATTCAACGCGATTCAGAATTTAAAACAAAACAAACAGTACCTTAGTACTAGCAGCCAAGCCGCGGAGGAAAAACAGCGCGGCTCAGCGCGCGGCTCAGCAGACGGCTCAGCAAGCGGCTCAGCGCCCGGCGCGCTCATGAAAACGCAGACAGCGCGCGCGTGGCAGTGCGTGGAAGTCGTTGACGGCATTAGATGGCGCGTGCGGCCCACGCGCCGCCTTCCAGGGTGTTTTCTGGTCCAATTTCGGTACTGCCAGACTCCATTTTTCAAAATAAATATATTTATGGCATTAAAAATGACATTTAATGAACATAAAAATGAGATATTTTACGCTCTTAATCTAATGAGAGTGGACATCTTCCTCCTTTACTAATATTTATGCATATATCATATATATATATATATATATATATTTATATAAAAAAATATACACATATTTTAATGTATAAAAAAAAAACATGAAAATACCCATATTGGCTCTGATACCAATGTAAATCAAAGTATTTTGATGCAGCGCATAAAATATCAGAATCATACCTTTTAGCGAAGAATCTCGTGGGTAAATCACGTGCTTCCAAAATGCGAACAACAAACCCAGCAGTGGAGTGATACTGCAATATGAGTATCACTCGCATAAGTCACAATGCAGAAGCTGGATCATTCTCATATGGGAGAGAGTTAGAGAGAGAGAATGGGAAAAAAGATTATGGGTAAAAATTACATAACGTATCTGATATACGTATCTCACATCATATCAGATGCATATTATTAAATATATATCAACTAATATCCTATATATCTATCATATCCATATCTATTGATATGATAGATATATATATCCTGAATGATAATCTAAATAAGTTTTGAATTCAAATTCAAACTTACATGGATAAGGTTCAAAAAGTTCAGGTTCAAAAGGTTCAAAGGGTTCAAAGGGTCATGCCACATGAGTGCTCAATTTCTAACAACTTGCAATACTAGTAATCACTATGGAAAATGACTATGTGATATTTTGAAAATTAGTAAAAAACTGACTTTTTATTAACTTCTCAAAAGAGCTCTATAACCAGAAAAACTATCCGTTTGGTAAAATTTTTTAACTATGATTTGAGAATATGAGTTGTATTTTGAGTTTGTGTGTTTTGAAATTATGATTTGAGTATAGAACATTCGTTTAGTTATGATTTTTGAATAGTGTGTTGAATTGAGTTTTGAATTAAATGTAGAATTAAGTTTTGAAAGTTTGATTTGACATGCGAAGTAAAAAAATTTGTCTGGTTATGAGTTTTGGAAAGAGTTTTCAAAACTTAATTGAAATTGTTATAACTCATAACAAAACACACTACTTTCACACTATTAAAAATTCTGATCAACACTCATAACCAAACTCTTTTTAAAATTCAATTAAAAAAATTTATTATTAACAGAAAATAACATTAATCAATTTTTTAATTAAAAATACTACAAAGAAAATAATTTTTTTTTTCAAAATAAATATTCAAAAAGTTTAAATCATAAATATTTAAATAATTTAAATAATCTAAAAAATTTAATAAGTAAAAAATTAAAATAAATATTCAAAAATTTTAAATAATTTAAATATTCAAAAAATTTAAATAATTTAAAATTTTAATATTTTAAATTTAAAAACAACTCTATTCTTAAATCATAACCAAACACATAAAACAAAACTCAATTAAGAAATTATTTTTAAAACACATAACCAAATACATAACTCGAAACTCCATACTACTTTCACAATTCTACACTCAAATCGTAACCAAATACATAACAAAAAAATTAAAATATTTAAAAATATTTTAATAAAATAGAGTTTGAATTTATTTTATAAAATATTTTAAAATTTTAAAAATTAAAATCGTAATATTTAAAAATTAAAATATTTAAAAATATTCAAAAAATTAAAAAAATCGTAACATATTTAAATATTAAAATATTTAAAATCTTAACAAAATTAAAATATTTTTAAAATATTTAAATATTTAAAATATTTTTAAATTAAAATATTGATTTGAATTGAGTTTTAAATTATGTATTTGGTTATGAGTTTTGAAAAGTAATGATTATGTTTTGAATTGAGTTTTGAGAAATGGATGTAGAATTATAATTTGAAAACTCAAAACAAACACCAAACTCAAATCAATGAGTGAAATTATAATTTGAGAGGCTTACCAAACAGAGCCTAAGGTTGAGTTTGGTAGAGTTTTCTAACTATGATTTGAGAGTAGGAGTTGTATTTTGAGTTTGTGAGTTTTAGAATTATGATTTGAGTGTAAAAAATTTGTTTGATGAAAGAGTTTTGAATTGAGTAGGGGGATTTTTGATGTGATATATGATATTTGATACAAAAACTTACAACTCATAACCAAACACATAACTCAAAATTCTATTAAATCTCATAAAAAAATTTAAAAAATATTTTTTCTGAATATATAAAAATTAATGTGTCAATTGCCAAAAAAAAAAAAAAATTACTGTTCTGATCAACTGGTAGGACAACTGATGGGACGTCTGGTGGGACGACCGGTTAATCCAAATTTTCCCTTCTCAGACAGAGTTTTCAAAATTAAATGTAAAATTAACTTTGAAAAATCGTAAATAGACATATAACTCAAATGGCTCCGTTTGGCAAGTTGGGTTGGGGGCTTTTTTGGCTATTTTAGCTACAAAAGAAAAAATAAGCTATTTTAGCCACAAAAAACAAAACATCACATCCAACCCATAATCATTACACTCTTCTCTCACAAAAAAATTAAAAAAGCCAAAAAGTCAAAAAAACCCTTCCCAAACCAAGTTTTTTAGCCCAGGCTAAAATAACCAAAAAAACCAAAAGGTCAAAAAGCCAACCCACTTCCCAAACCAAGCCATAAAAGGATAGAACTAATTTTGAAAAAGCGTTCCAAAGAGCGCTTAATTATTTCTCGCAAACTTCTTCATCCCTTTTTCTAGCAGAGTTACATATATTGTGGTTTGGTCATTTTTAGCATAAATGGTCACCATGGACAATCATAGCACGTGTGTGGATCCAAGTCTTAATACGCCAATCTATAAAAAAAAAATAAAAATAAACAAAGTGTCAATATTCACAGAAAAATTATATGGAATGTGGTGGCCGAATGAATGAGATTATGAGATTCTTCAGTTGGTCGAGCACAAGTCGACTCATGTCAGGTTCAACTGGTTGAAGCCAAAAACAAGTCGGCCAATGCCAGGTTCAGTGGAGGGCTGTAGCTGAGTACAACCAAGTTAGATGGCCGTCATAGCCGTGTACTCTATGGGCTGTATAGAAGGCCTAGGAACCAGGTCAAAGCCCAAGACGAGGCAACGGGTCCTTGGAGGGTCTCTAAGGAGCATTATAAAATGAGTCATAATCAAGAGAGAGGTAGTGAAAAATAACTTTAGGAGGAAGAAAAGATCAGTGAGAGAGAAAAGGAGGATTAAGAAATTCTGTTTAAACAAGAGAGTATTTCCAAATCCATTTCACCACATGAAAAATAAAAATCACTATAATATGTATATAAAATTTACTATAAGAATGTAGTGACATATTTGTAAATGATAGTAAAAGGTTTACAACGAATTTCTTTTTATTTCGTAGTAAAATGTGTATATCATTATGCAAAACAAGTGGGTAAGCAGGGTCGGCCTTGAGTTATTAGAGGTCTAAGGTGAATTTTTTAAATTGGGCCCGTCATGTATTATTACCTTAAAAAAAATTATTTGGATAAAGCAAAAAGGATGAAAATTTATTTCTATTACATTACAATTTAACAAAATTTAGATAACAAATATATATATATATATATAATAGTTGAATTTCAATTAGTTGAATAGAATATTTATTTTTAGCTTACCAATGCTATAAGAACTAAAATTAATTAGGGGTAAGGATGAGAATTTTCGACACAACTCAAGCAATATATAAAATTAGTAAGTTAGGGTTGAGTATTTTTTAACATGAATCTAAGTATGACACAATTCAATAATATGACTTATTAATTATATATTTTAATGTCCACTAAAAGATGCCATGACATTTTTTTAATCTTTTATTTAATTCCATTTAACTGAATAAAAAAGTATGTAAAATAATAATTAAGGCTAATATCTTTTTTTTCATTTAAGATATGTATTTTTTTGTTACCTATTTTATAATCAATCTAATAAAAAATATATAGTAATAAGGTACAATTTTTTTAATTAAAAAAATGCAATTGAATTAAAATCAAACATTCTATGAATAATTTCATTTAGTAGAAATAAATTTTATAATATTCAACTTATGGAAAAAATTTTAGTCTCTTCATACACTTGCTAAGTTATTTTTAACTAAAAGTAAAAATTTTCATATTAAATATCAATCGGACATGAATCAAAATAATACCATACAACAACATGAAAATAAATAAATTAAACTAATATTAAAATAATTATAAAATAACACAACAAAATACACTCTTTTAATTGGAGACTCTAAATTTTATTCAAAATTAGGAACCCGAGGCGACGGCCTTAGTGGCCTCCCCTCAGGGCCGGCCCTGTGGGTAAGAATGTCAATTTCACCCAATCTAAACTTTTCACCAAAAACAAATATAACTTGAGTGTCCTCACCCAAGTAACCTATTGGGCAACAACTTAAATGGAGTGAGCCGATCAAAATGACTCAAATACTTAAACCTAAGTTGCTAGTAATACTAATTCACTTAGGACTTGTTTGGTTGGATAGATATGACTTTAATAATGGATTAATAATCCAACCAGACACATAATTTGATGTTTGGTTAAGAAAATTAAGATTCAGGCTCCGTTTGGGAAGTGAGTTGGCTTTTTGACTTTTTGGCTATTTTAGCCTGGGCTTAAAAGCTTGGTTTGTGAAGGACTTTTTGACTTTTTGGCTTTTTTGAATTTTTTTGCGAGAGAAGAATGTAATGATTATGAGTTGGATGTGATGTTTTGTTTGTTATGGCTAAAATAGTCTATTTTGTTTTTTGTGGCTAAAATAGCCAAAAAAGCCTACAAACCCACTTGCTAAACACAGGTCAGATTAATTATTCATCCATACATGATATCCCCGTATAAGAGACTATTGAACGATTCATAATAAATAGTTAAATTATAAAATTGATAAAATTTTAGTACTCTCTTCTCATAATTCTAAACCAATTCAAACATGAGATAGATACATAACTTGAAGAAATTGATAATCACACAGCTAATCGTCCCAAGAATGCTAATTTCATCTAATCTAATTATCACAAACAATCATTACCTTAATGTATCATACTAAGATTTTATATATTAGTTAACTCCATTCAAGTTGTTGGGTGGGCATCAATTGGACTGAGCCAAACATATACTAAAAAAAAATGAGAACATTATGTTCCAAACCTAGTCCTAAAATGATTTACAATTCCAAACTCCTAATAAACCCATATATTACCAAAATAAATATAAATAACTTTGTAGTTAGTATAAACGCTTTATCATTCAATCCTTGGTGGGTATATTCCTGACAAGTGCATTTTCTTTACTTAATAAGGTGTTGTTTGAGATGACCTAAATAAGTGTATTTTTTGTCTTTTTATAAAAAAATGTGCAGAAAAATAGAGAAGTGATGTGATGAAAAAAGATAAAAAAATAGATTATTTTTGGGTTGCCAAACTTGGCCTAAGGTGGGTGCTTGAAAAGTTGTTATTTTAATAGGTTATTTTAATTTTTGGCTATTTTAATAAGTTAAAATTTGTGTGTTTAGGAAGATAGTTAGTTTTTTTTTTTTTGTAGTTGAATGTTATATTTGGGAGAGAAAAAGTAAAATAATTATGAATTTAATATGACATTTTGTGTTATTAACTATTTTAGCTTATGTTATCTTTTTGTGAATTTTAGTCAAAAAATTGCCCAAACCCAACTTGCCAAATAAATTAAATATACACCATACACACAGATATGTTATATATTATTGATAATTGAGTTGGGTTTAGCTAGTCACGGTTTGAGAATTTTTCTTTGAATTTCCTTTTGAAGCTTAGCTTGGGGAATAAGTTACATTTTTTCTATATAAACAATCTTTCGTGACAAAGAAAATCAATTTAGATGAATTACTATAAATAAAATATAAAGAGTGTTTGTATTAAGTTATTTGTATTGTTCTTGTTACGTGTGTTTATTATATACAAGCTTCTCTACATCAATTAGACCGAAAGAATTATTGAGGCTGACTAAAATGGATCTAGAAAATAGTCCAACTTAATTCTATATACTTAAAATATCAATATCAAATTCCTAAAAAATAAATTTTCTCAATAAGTCAAATTTATACCACGTATCTCCTAAGATAAAAAACATATTTCATAGTATCATATTATATAATTTATGGACGAGTTAGGGAGAGTCTAAAAACACTCTTTCCAATACAAACTCATATTACAATTGGACTTAAACAAACCAAATTATTTGATCTCAACTTATTTTCGATTTTTTTAAAAACACATTCGACTAGTTTCTTTGAAATCAACTTGAAAAATAAATAAATAAAATTTAAACATATTTTTTTATTAATATTATTAAGTTTTTAAACTAATCTCAAACAACCTATTATTGACCTTTTTACAATCTTAGGATTCAATCGAATAGTAAATATATGAGAATAAGATTTAAGATTTAGAATCTCAAAGGATCATTAAGATTTACTTCGTTAATTGAAAGTCGTCTAGATACAATGTAATTCAAGGATAAATAAATAACTGAAAGCTGTATACAATGTAACTCAAGAGTAAATAAATTCAAGATTTAGAATTCAAGTATTCCAAGAGACTATTAGAGATTTGTCCTATGAAATTGTCTAGATACAACGCAACTCGGATCTAATTGAACTGATAGCATTGATTATAAAAAAAAAAAACAAAAAAACACAATAAAAACTCCTCACTTTATGAACATCGTGCTGCAAACCAAAAACATTTAGAGGGGTAGTAATACAAATCAAGAAACAATCAGGGATCTCAATGACATTATCAGGAACATCGGAGGGGCTTTTCTGGTATTTTTCAAAGATTGCTTACGGCACGATTTAGGCAGAGAGCCAGAAAGCTAGAGAGAGAGACAGAGAGAGAGAGAGAGAGGAACTGTCTCTGTGAAGGTCAAACCCAAACACCACCACCAACAACAACAATAACACGACACCAATCCACCAATTTCTCACCGGAATCATTTCGTGTGTCAGATTCCGGCGGCCCATTTTTTTAAATGCCCTATCTGATCGTCACTTACCGGCGGCAGTCGGCGGCGGAGGGAGGCGGAGGCGGTGGTGGTGGTGGTGGTGGAGCAGTTTTCATTGCCGGTAACTACCCGGTGACTGGTGAAACCTCTAGAGGACTCTGATTATGAAGCAAACCCTAGAAAGCAGCAGGACCAAGCAACCAAACACCACCACCAATGGCTTCATCCCCCATTCTCTCAGGTTCATTTCTTCTTGTATCAAGACTGTCTCTTCCAACGTTCGCTCCGCCGGAGCCTCCGTCGCTGGATCGATCTCCGGCGACTCCGACGAGCAACACAAGGACCAGGTCTCTCTCTCGATTTTAACGAATTAATTAATTTAACCTTAATCAGAATCGTGTTTACTTTTTAATTATGTGCGTGGTTGTTGATTATAGTTTGTGTTTTGATTTAGTAGTTGAAAACCTTGTTTTGTTGGATGAATTTGAGGAAGTATTTGAGATTGTGATCAAATTAAGTAAGGCAAGTAGTTTGGATTTGGATTAGACAGAAAAAAGTTTTTTGTTTCATTGAGTACTGATTGGAAAATGTGAATGGTTGTTGTTTGATTTTGTGCTTTTAGTTGATCATATTTTGATTCACTAGTTGGAAATGTTATTTTGTTGGATGATGTTTGGGGAGTATTTGAGATTGTGTTTGGGATTGCTCAAGAAACTGAGAACAAGAAAATTACAACATTGTTTTTATTTCTGGAAAATGAGAAGATCAATTTAAGTAAGCCAAGTAGTTGGATTCAGATTAGTCCGGGTAAACATTTTTGTTTCATTGAGTATTAATTAGTTTTTTATTGACTCGACTTTGTCCGGATTTTCGATTGAGTGAATGATGTGTACAATGACGAACAAATGGGCTTTTGATTGGGTTAGATGCCGGTTGTCAGATTTGTAGTTGGTTAATTATATGAGGGAAGTATTTGAGATTGTGTTTGTTTGCTCAAGAAACTGAGGACAAGAAAAATAAGACATTGTTTTAGTTTCTGGAAAATGAGAAAGATCATTTACAGTAAGTCAAGTAGTTGGATTTGGATTAAACAGAGTATTTTATACTTTTATTATTTTTTTTGTGGCATTGAGAAGTAATTAGATTTCTTTTATTGACTCAACTTTGTCTAGATTTTCTTAGTAACCAAACAGGCCTGTGATTCGGATTGAGTGAATGATGTCTAAAATAGCGAACAGACGGGTTTTTGATTGGGTTAGTTGCTGGATGTCAAATTTGTGGTTGGTTAATTATTTGAAGGGTTGTGTGAATTCCTGTTTACTCAAATGCAAAGAAACAACAAAAATGTTAAAAGGAAGAAGAGTGCAATTTATCATTGGCCATTTGTTGATTTATATCTTAGGGAGTGTGTTGGTCGGCTTCTGTTAGTAAGACACAATAAGAAGCTCATATTCTTAATGTATAAAGCTTTTACCATGTCAAGTTGCAGATGGCTTTCTTTTCTTTTTTAAGAATTTATTCATTTTTTTTCTATTTCTTGAGAATTGAAAATTGTCAGTGGGTTGAGTTGTTTTTACTGGCTTAAAAATTATGACAAAAGCTGCTGTTTGAAGTGCAATGGTAAGAAGTGTTTCGAATTATTTGCTGGTTTATCTTGTTTTTCACTAGAAACTTTCTCATATTGTATTGAATTAGAAAAAATATATATGCATCTATATGTAGAAAGAAAAAGGGTTCATCACAGCGGTGTTCGTTTTTTTTTTTTTTTTCTGCAGTCACGTTAGGAGACTCCCCTTCCTTGTGGCAATAATTCTTATCTGTGCTTACAAAATAAAAATAGCACATGGGATATTATTGGATTAGTGAAGCATTGAAGATCTCTTCTTTTATACTGTAGGTGGTGTTCTGTGCAATGTAGCACTTCCAGTGTAGGAACTATTTTATTATGAAATTGGCACATTACAGAGGAGATGTTAAGTAGGTGCCTTATCGAACTTCTAATCAGGGGCGACTCTACATCCAACGTTGGGTGTTCAATTGAACACTCTGCCTATCTAAAAAAAAAAAAAAATTGAACGCCCTGATTTATTTTATTATATATATGTAATTTAGTCCAAAACTTTATGTTGAACACACTAACTCACTATTCTAAACACCCTAACCCACTTTCCTGAACACCCACCACAGTTGAACACCCACTCAGCCTACTTTCTTGAACACCCAACCCAGCCCAGCCCATAACTCTTTAGTCAATATATATGCTTTGTGACACATGGCGTGTTTTGGAGTTTTGCTTCCTTAGCCCATGCAAAGTACCCCATTCACAAAATTGTGAGATTTTGCAATTCCCAACAAGTGTACCACTTGAATATTAATGTTAATCAACAATTTTATAGCTTATCTCAATTTGAATTAAAGGAGCTTTTCTCAAATTTTTTTTTTAAATTATGCTAGTGATAAAAATAAAATATATTTATGTAAATTTTTGTATTTACATTTTATTTTTTGAAACAATGATATCAATATATTGGAATTTTATTTATTTTATTTATTTGTGTGTGATTTGAAAAGTCTAAAAAAATTAAATTTTTAAATGTTTGCCCTGAAAAAAATTTCTGGAGTACTCACTGTGAACATCCTGAAATTTTTTTCTGGATTCGCCACTGCTTCTAAAGAATGAGGACTAAGAAGTAATCCTCTGTTTGTGTGTTAAACACACCTATTGGGTTCTTTGTCCAACAGACTGTGTTGAGCATGTACCATATCTGCGTAGGGTACACTCATTTTGGAATGTGCATACTGCATCCAACATACAGTCAAACATGCATCATATACTACTTGTCAAAAAATATGTATATCCCTTACTAGCCTCCAGTGGAATTGATATTTGTATCAGGTCTAATATTTGCAAAGAAGTTAAAGGTTATTGCAAATTTAAAATAATGATGCAACACATCGTATGGTAGCCAGAAGTAGATTTCCTTCCCAGACCAAAATTGAGCACCATGAAGTCACATCTGTCACTACGTGGTAATTACTATAATGAAATTTCGTTTAGTAGTATTGTTGAGAAATTGAACTGTCTTCAAAACAGCTCCTTTCAGGTCTCAATGGAAGTTGTTCTTGGGGGATGATGAAACTATGAATTGAGCCATAGGTGTTTATTGTTCAATAATAAGTTTTAGGTTATGTTGGTGTTTAATTTCCTTGATTTCTTTTAATTTTTAATGTGTAATGTAGCTTGGTTGGAGAAGAATAAATAAGATTTATTCAATTAGTTTTTGAGAAGAATGTTGAAGGTTGTTTAGATATATATCCAAGGATGGGGCCAAGACTCCATCATTAGGAGGTCTAGAAGGATGGCATTGGGTGTGGGCCCTGCTAGGTGGGTTACCAAAGGGTTTGTAATAAATTTGAAACTAGTTAAATAGTACTCAATGTAGGCCCACAAAGCCTCACATGTGGCCCAATCAAAAACTATAGCAGCCTGTGTGAGAGATAGTGGTCTCAATTGGTGCAGTGTATATACATGAGTAGTTGTATTAGAGAGATATATAGTCAAGACTTATGGAGAGAGAGAGAGAGAGTTTGTATTTCTATTTCAATTCCCTTACAAACCAATTAAAAAGTTATAGCTAACTTCCCATACATGAATGACCAGTGCTCTCATGTTAGAGATAGTTCTAACTTCTCATAAACCTTACTTTTATAAATTCTTGGACACGTTATGACTTGTCTTCTATTCAATATTCTAATCGCCTTGTTTGGGGGGCTGCGAAGTTATACGTCAGTAACAAAAGTTTTGTGGACCTTGCCTCGGCCCCTCTCCCACCGACTTTTTATAATTCTACTATAAGACTGTGTATATTTTCTGGAACATATAGTGAAGGATCCTCATTTTTGGCTAATGAGGTAGCTAACGCCAGGATGTTGAGATGGATATGTGATCATACAAGAGAAGATATATTAAGAACTTTAGTTTTTTTTTTTTTTTTTTTTTTCCTGAGAAAATAATTCACAAGAAATTAGGTGACATCAATTGAAGACAAGATGAGGCAAAGCTGTCTAATTTGGTTTAGGAGTGTGCATTTGAGAGACCAATGAAAGCACAAATAGGGATTGATTCAAGTTGAAGCACCAAAAGGCAAAAGGAAGGCTAAAAGGAACGTAGGCTTATGTTTAAACAAAAGATTATTGCCTAGGATTTGATGCAAGACACTAGTACATGGAGCTGCCTGAAAGTCTAGATGGGATTGAAGATTTGTTAAGCAGATGTTTAACAAGAGAAAAGTTAAACAAAGATTGTACCAACCTAGACCAAACAAAAGGGAGTCAAATTCACACCATTAGAGAGTTACAAAATATAACAAACGTGCATTCTGCTGAATTAGATGAAAGCTTATTAGTTATTACACAAAGAACCACTTGATATCATAGATATGTGAATATGTATGATATATGTAGCTGAATTGTATTTTGTTCTTCAATTTTATGTGTGGATAGCATTTATGAATTTCTGACATTTCTCTTTTTCCTTTGTATTCTGCTTTTATGTACTTTAGTTTTCATGTTTTTTGCCTACACTGGACATCATTTGCGTGAGCATGCTCTGAAATATTTTGGTCAATCAGGTTCTATGGGCTTCCTTCGACAAACTAGAGCTGGGTCCATCTTCTACCAAGCGCGTTCTCTTACTTGGTTACTCCAATGGCTTTCAAGTCCTTGATGTTGAAGATGCTTCTAATTTCAGTGAATTGGTTTCAAGGCGTGATGATCCAGTCACATTTTTACAGATGCAGCCCATCCCTGAAAAGTCTGAGGGCCGTGAAGGATTTAGAACATCACATCCCTTGGTTTTGGTTGTTGCAAGTGATGAAACAAGAAGCTCGGGTCCCATGCAACATGGGAGAGACGTTTTGGTCAGAGATGGTTATATTGAACCTCAAATGGACAATCTACTCAACTCTCCAATGGGTGTTCGATTTTACTCATTAAAGTCTCACAATTATGTTCATGTTCTGAGATTCCGTTCAACTGTGCATATGGTTAGATGCAGTCCACGAATAGTGGCTGTGTGTCTTTCAGCACAAGTAAGTACCCATTTATGTTAAATTATTCAGTTTGATCTAATAATAGACTTATAGCTGCGGTGGCAATTTGAGCATCGTATGTTGAAAGTCCATCTGCCAATATGCCAATATTGGCCATGCTGGATAAACTTTACTTGGGTTGGGGGATAGTTCATAATTTAGTAGGGAATATCTTCAGAAAATTTGGACAGAGTGAATGGTTATATATTTTAAGGGACTGCTTGCTAAATTCAAGTAATGGCCAGAGGAATAAGATTGGAGGGTGAGAGGACTGATGTTAGTCAAACGAAATGCTCACTTAAGGTCGTTTTGTCTAAAATGGCAGTTACTTGAATTTTAAGAAGCTTACAAGTGGATCAAAATAGTTTAAATTGACTAATATCTTTCATCTTTTGCTTGCAGATATACTGCTTTGATGCACTAACTTTTGAAAGTAAATTCAGTGTCCTTACTTATCCTGTTCCTCAGTTGGGAGGCCCAGGATTGGTTGGAGTTAATAATGGCTATGGCCCAATGGCTGTGGGCCCCAGATGGTTAGCTTATGCTTCCAACAACCCATTGTCATCGAACACAGGACGTCTAAGCCCCCATAGTCTTAGCCCTTCTCCAGGTGTCAGTCCTTCCACCTCACCTGGCAGTGGAAATCTGGTGGCTCGATATGCAATGGAGTCAAGTAAGCAGTTAGCTGCTGGATTAATGAATCTGGGTGACATGGGATACAAAACTTTAAATAAATATTATCATGAACTTGTTCCTGATGGCTCTGGTTCTCCCATATCATCAAATTCGGGCAGGAAAGTTGGCAGAGCTACATCACAATCAACTGAAACTGACACTGCTGGGACGGTTAGTTTACACAGTTTAACAACAATTCTATTAATATCCACCTTGGAAAATTGATGATTGCAGTATTTCATGTTTATGAGGAAAAACATTATTCAATTTTTATGATAAGGGAAACGACATTAATATTTGCTTTTGGTTTTTTATAGTCATATATTGAGTGATTATTTTTTTATAGAACAAAATTCATTTCCCAGTATTATGGCTGGAATTCCACAATTTGGTCATGAGGTTTTTGTTCAACTGCTTTCCTAACAAGTTTTGCAAAATAATAAATAAAACAAAAAATGTGAGACCGAGCAAGAAAGGGAGAAAGGTTTTGGTAGATGAGTTCTCTGTTATTAAATTTTCATTTGTGTTTGTTTTTTTCTTTTCCTGTTGATAAATTAGAAACAAATGCACTCGTCTCCAAATCAGGAATTAAACGCTTCATCACCTCTCCCTTTGTGGGTGGTAGGTAATACTACTCAAAAGCTAACAGCTGGTGGTAATGCTAAGATTTACAAAATACCAGAGGGATTTAAGTGTTCTAACTGTTGTGACTAATGCTTCAGCTGACAACGAGAATAATTAAATTGAACATAAGGATGATATTTCTTATTGGTTGTTGCAGGTTGTTATTCGAGATTATGTGTCTAGAGATGTTGTGTCACAATTTAGGGCTCATACTAGTCCTATCTCTGCTCTATGCTTTGACCCAAGCGGTACTCTCCTAGTTTCTGCCTCTATACATGGGAACAATATAAATATCTTCCGTATCATGCCGTCACAAAATGGATCAGGATCTCAAAGCTATGATTGGAGTAGTTCTCATGTGCACCTTTACAAGCTCCGTCGTGGCATGACTTCAGCTGTACATTATTCCTTCTCTTTTGTTGCATACATCTATGTTTCTGGGTATTCATGGGTTAGTCATTTACTTAATTTTTCACCATGTTGAATGTAACAGGTGATTCAAGACATTTGTTTTAGTCAATATAGCCAGTGGGTAGCTATTGTTTCATCCAGGGGGACTTGCCATATATTTGTTCTATCACCTTTTGGTGGTGAGACTGGTCTTCAAATACAGAATTCTCATGTTGATGGGCCTAGCCTCATTCCTGTTCTATCCCACCCATGGTGGTTTTCTTCATCTCTTATGATAAATCAGAAGTCTTGTCCTTCACCTCCACAACCTATCACTCTCTCTGTGGTTAGCAGGATAAGACTTGGTACTTTTGGGTGGCTAAATACAGTCAGCAATGCTGCATCTTCTGCAGCCGGGAAGGCTGCCTTGCCATCTGGTGGTGTTGCTGCCATTTTTCACAGTTCTGTGCATCCCCATATGCGACCAGCTCTCTCAAATGTCAATGCCTTGGAGCACCTATTGGTTTATACTCCTTCTGGTAATGTAATTCAATATGAACTTCTGCCTTCAGTGGGGGGAGAACAAGGTGAATCTCCTTCGAGAACGAGGACAGGTTCGTTGGTGCAGATGCAAGAGGAAGAGTTACGTGTGAAATTTGAACCTGTTAAATGGTGGGATGTCTGTCGAAGATTAGATTGGTCTGAGAGAGAGGAAAGCATTTATGGGATTGCTACTGGTGGACAAGAATCTGCAGCAATGGTTATGGATACTTTAGATTATCAAGATAATGATACTGTGGAAAAGGATTTGGTAAAGCGACATGAACATGCTCGTTGGTATCTCTCTAATGCAGAGGTGCAATTAAGGTCTAGGAGAATACCAATTTGGCAAATGTCGAAGGTATTTCTTAGTTTTAAATTTTAAATATGAGATGCTCCGTTCTGACTTATTTTTTTTTATAAAGTCTATTTATGATCTTTCCTACTATATTCTAGATATATTTCTTTAAGATGAGTGTTTCGGGGGATGAAGAGCATAATCTCAGTAAAGATGATACTGGTGGAGAGATTAAGATTGAAAAGATTCCTGTTCTCGAAGTTGAGATAAAGCGGAAGGATTTACTCCCTGTTTTTAATCGTTTCCACAGGATTCAATCAGACTGGAGTGACGACAGGTAATTTCCAGTTATCTGTTTGCATGTCCTGGTTACTTTTTAATGATATATATGAGATGGTTCCCCCAGTCACTAGTGGTTGAATCAAGGATTCCTGAATGGGCATTTGAATCTCTTACTCCCTCATGTTAGAAGTCTTTCACTACCAATGAAGTTTTGATGTGGGAATGAAGTTTCAGTTCTGTGAGAAAAAAATGATTTTAATTTCCAAATTGGTGGGACCTATTACTGCTTTATCAAGCAGTGCTCTTTCTTTATTAAAGTGGCTTCATTTTAGATGGGTGAAAATTTTGATAGTCAGTTGTCCAACATTGATTCTGTGGCATTAAAGAGAAGGGTTATATTGGCTGATCAGATACTCACTTTTCAATATTCTATAGCTGTCAAACTAAGAAACACTGACAGGGATACGGACATGGACAAGGACACAGACATGATATGAACAAGCTGACATGATAATTTTCAAAAAAATGTCAGACATGACATGTGGGGACACAGGTCGTATATATAAATGTTTCATTCAAAAAATAATAAAAAAAGCCACATGACACTAATTCTTAAATTCTAAATGAAGATGGATTAATAGGTGTAAATCTATATTGTTTTTCTTATATCATTGAGTTTCATGTTATTTTCTTCAATTAGTGTTGATGTGGAACCAGAAAAGGTTGATTAGTAACAAATTGTGCCCCAGTACCTCTAGGTGTCTTTCTTCCAGTCTCATGTACCACTAAGCACCTCTCTCCCCTCCCACTTTCTTTCTTTTCAAGGGCTTGTTGGTTGATATATGACTAGTGCTTTTTATCCATTGATGTTTTCTGCAGTGGTCTGGCTGGAGGTAAATGTTTTACATTATCTTATTCTCACTGTGACCTCGTTGGGCAGAAATATCCAACTTCATCTTCTTCTCTTCCCTGTGGTTGGGAGAAGTTCTCAGAAGATGCTATAATTTCCCATACTAAGCGGGTGTCACGCTCGCTTGAAAACCCGCACATTGGTAAGACAATTCTTTTTGTTTGGGTTCTGAAATGCACTATGTTACATGGACTTGGGTACAAGTGCAGGTGCGTATTTAGAAGTTGGATCCATCAAACCTCAAATTTAAGGGTACAAGGTCTTGGCAAAAAACAAAGAAGTCATATTCTTATATTTTTAATATATTCTATGAGATAAAATGGTGTCATATGTAATATATGTTGTCAAAAAGGTGTTTTACTCATTTTATAGCAATTATACAATAGTGTATACATATAATGATAGTGTTAAATATAAATATATAAAAGTGTTAATGGAAGGTATGCAACACATATCCCAACACCCCTGTCCAAGTGTCATGTGTCTGGTATGAGTATTTGATTTATTTTGAAGAGTCCATGTAACATAGAGTGCACCTTGCTTGTTACATAATTATGTTAAATCTTGTTATCAATACTACCCTATTATTGGCATTTCCACCAGGGTCATCAAGAACACCTGCAACCGTGCATGATTTAGATCGAGTGGATAGTTTGAGGTCTTGTCCTCAGATTGTCGTAACTGCAAATGAGAACGATGGAGTAGAAGGACGGAATTCTATTTTAGCATTGACTCCACTGATCCAAAGGTCCTTCAAAAAAACTGACATATCAACTTCTCGCGAACTATATGCAACCACCATTTCTTCCGCGGAAGAAAATTATGTCATAAATACTACATCTTCTCCACACAACAGTGCACTTTCTACTGGAGGAACTATAGCCAGAGAAGTTCAGTCTTCTAGTAATGTTGTGACTGGTGAAGTTTCAAATACAAGTTCTAACCATTCTGACTCGATTGTGAATATTCTTGATGAGGGTCCAGTGCATGAAGATATGCGTGACCCACTAGATTTTGGGCAATATTTTGAAGAGGGATACTGTAAAGCGTCGAGTCATGATGAATGCCCTGAATTAACGGAAGTTGTCACTAATGTTGACAGCAGCAATAGTCCTTGCGACAAGGAGAAATCTGAAGAAGATGGGGACAATGACGACTTGCTTGGAGGTGTATTTGCCTTCTCTGAAGAAGGTACGAACTCTGGAAGAAACTACCTAGTTTTCTCAGTTCTTTATATATATATATATAATGATTGTTGTTATGGTTCCTAGTGAATTGGGGGAAAAAAATTCAAATTGATGGAGGTACAAGCTTCACTTGCACAAATCTAGTGAATGTACCACTTGTACTTTTATGTCAGATTAAGCCGCTCAGCAAACTAATGAAACACTTGCAGCTTAATCTGACAAACCATTAGAATTTTTGTGATTATTTCTTGTTTTTCTCTAATTTTTCTTTGGGATATTTTTTACATTAGAGTGAATGTGGGTTGAAGTGTTTTTGCAAAAAACACTTATAAAAGATAGATCATAAAAATTCTTATATTGTCAGGGAATTTCTCTTCTTCGACTTTAGTTTTTGCTTCTCTTAAATCTTCTAATTTGATGTTTTGTCTAATAATTTTTATGCTGCTTCACATTTTGACATTGCTTTCATGAAATTGAATTAATTTTATTTCAATCAACTCCTTATTACACTTGGAAATTGCGCAACATATTGGGTGCTTAACCCTGCATATATGTTAAGATTTACAAACGATTTCTGACTCAATTGAACTATGCATATGTTATTTTTGCAGGTTGATTTGCCCCGCCTTCCTGTGTACGAGTCTCATGCAGCCTGCCAACATTTTGTGCTCAATTTGTTGTAGAAAGGCCGGTGGCTAGGGCTCAGAGGCATGGTGTGATCGTACTTGTCAGCAGTGCAGGCTATATATATTGCTGTCTGAAAACCAAATCCTACTGACTAATTGGTGGAAGATTGAGCACGTATTCTTTGGCTGATCCTAGTGTTTGCCGGAGTGAAAATGCAGGTTTCATCGCCTTCTAATTCTCTTGTACATGTTGTATATTAAAATTTTATGATATGAATGATTTGTCTGGACAGATATTTTTTTTATTTTTTTTTTATATCTCTGTGCTGTGTAACAATATTTGTTCTTCAAAGAAAAAAGAAAATAAAGAGGAAAATGAAAAATAGCCCATTCTGCTGTACAATGCTTTCCTTTTTCTTCGCCACGTTTCTGCTATTGGAGAATGAAAGTTTGGTTTTTGTTTTTCATTTCATTTTTATGTTTTCTTCTCTCTACAAATTTATGATCCAATCATAACCTTAAAATGTGGGTGGCTACAAGTTTAATTTCGAAAAATAAAATCTCATATAGGTTAAAAGTAGATACAATAGGAGATGACGAGAGGGTAGTGTTTGGATTCATAAGTCTATCACGTGTTTCATGTCATTTTTAATGATTTAACCCGTTACAAGTTTTAATTTTGCAAAAAAAAAAAATTTCTCATATAAGTTCAAAGTAGATACAATAGGAAATGACAAGAGGGTAATGTTTGGACTTATAAGCCTGTCACATGTTTCATGTCATTTTAATAATTTAACCCATTATAAGTTCTAATATCAAAAAATAAAATCTCATATAGGTTCAAAGTAGATACAACAGGAGATGACGAGAGAGAAGTGTTTGGGCTCGTAAGCCTATCACATGTTTCATTTTATTTTAACAATTCAACCCGTTATATCACATGTTTCATTTCGTTTTAATGATTTAACCCGTTTATAAAGGTTATTAATTAAAACTTTAAATTAATTTGAAAATTTTATTCAGACAATTTTATCTCAAGAGACGACGATGTTGCTAAAAGTGCATTGGGACACGGGGTACGAGTTCTTGTGCGTGTGTGAGAGAGAGATAAGAACAGATGAATTGGGTCAATAATTTTTTTTTCTCCAAATTATTTTATTCTCTTATTTTAAATCACTAATAATTACTCAATCACGTGAAAATTTTAAGAAATAGAAATCTGAAGACATAATTATAAATATTTTATGATAGAAAAATACAAAAATTTAAAACAGAAGATTCGATACCGAGATTTGTAGTGTATCTATCCATAGTCCCCATATGTGCTTTGGATACCACTACACATCCTCTGCAATTTTGTATTATGTTGGCCTGCATGCCAAATGAATTGGCCTAACAATTGTTTGTGAATTATTGGGGGCATTAAAAACATCCACCCAAAAAAACTCTTCCTATTCACTTCACATACTACTTTGGATGCCTGCACATCCTACACTTTTTGTTTTTGTACCCTTCTCTTCATCAAATGGCAGTAAAACTGTCTCTTATTGGCCCCACTTAGATGCCCTTCATATCAAGGGAAAGAAGGTAGGGAATTTCATAGTATAAAATTTTAAAAATAATTATAAATTAGTAATAAATTTTATCAATATTAATAATTAAAATTATAAATTTTTTCATACATATGTAATAATTTCCCCAAGAAGGAATTATGAGTAATAATAATAGATTGAAAAAATTATATAACAATGTTACATTAATAATTTAAAAAAGTTAATCTAAAAGTAAATCAATGAATTACATTTACTGCAAATATGATTAAAACCCTATTAACTTTAAATTCACACCCTACACTCCATTTTTCGAGTAAATATCAGAATAAATTTTTATAATTCCTAATATTTTTAAAAATCATACATAAAATCAATATAAGATGGTATTTTTAAAAGAAAATTGATATATCATTAGAATTTTTATACATAACTTAATTCCAGAATAAATGTGGTATTGACAGATATGTTCCTAATGATGGAGCTTATGTTTTTAAATGAAACATCACACTTAATTCTAGATACTTTCAAAAATTGACTCTTAAATTTATCCATATACATGGATGTGGTTAAGGAATTGGATTTTATTTGATTAAGAATTAAAAAATTAAAATAGATTTTGTTAACAAAACCAAACAGAATCATCATTTTTCAAGAAAGTTCTAAGAAACAAAAAATGTTAAAATGTTAATAATCTGAATATATACTTTTTACACATTTTAAAATATTTTTACATATTTTAATACATCTTGATACTTCTTTTACACTCTTACTAAATTTTTTCAACACTAACAAACAATTTTTAACATTTAACTTTCAAAGAATTAAAGCATTTTGGGAAGATGGTTAAAAGTTAACTTTTTAAATTTTTTTGACTTTTTAATTTTTTTATATGAAAGACGATATGACTCAAAATAAATTAAAAATTAACTTTTAATTTTTAACTCATATTTCTAAATGACCCCATCATATGTACAAAGTGGTCCAAGTGGTCCTTCAACTCCTATAAGTCACTGAGATACTCTTCCTTTCCCATTCATATGAGAAATTCAAAAGCTTTCACAGCATAAAATAAAAAATGGTAAAGTTGTACTACCCCAATATGACTAGATGAAGGGTGGGTTCATTTGGACAATGGAATTATTTGAAGCATGCGTGGTCGGCACCATTAAGGGTCACTCACCCCCCTTTTGTCCTAAAGCCTTTTTTGGATGAATGGTTTCATTCCCCCTTTCACTCCATCTAGTAAAATATTTAGTACATTCCCTCCAAATGTGGGTAATTATTTGATAGTTTTGGACCATCACATCAGTTTTGATCTTGAACTATCATTTATTTAGATTAATTGATCAAAATTCTTTTTTGGCTAAGCTGAACTTACACAAATGATATTATGAAATTTCTTTGGTTCACACTCTTATACCATTTTGTTATGTAACCTTTTGCTAGAGTTACGACAATTTGTGATTCATAAATAAAATTACATATTTTTATAATAATGTTTCTCATTTTTGTGATAATACCATACATTTTTTCATCGAAACATTTTTTAACAACAAAATTACATAAATTTATGTAACTTCAATTCTAAATAACAAATTATCATAACTTTACTAGACAATTATTTAATTTGTCACAAAATATGAAACACGTATAAAAACAAAAATGCGTAACAGCGTGCATATGGGACACACCCTATAAAAAAGTGTGTACCAAAAGGGTTCCCATGATATTATGAATATTTGTGTTGAAATTGACACAATTTAAAATTTTATTTTTTAACCAGTCTTTTGAGAGACCAATAAAAAGAATTTCTAAGATAAAACTAATATGATAATAACAACAATTACAGTAGTTCAATGGATTTGCTCTTACAAGTTACATCTAAGTATAACAATCCATGTGAAGTGCCCAAACACAAGCACAATCACATTTGTCTTTTCTCAAATTTGTCATGGAACTGTTTGGTGTAATTTATTAGACTCATTTATAATTTATTTTTATTTTTTTTTGAAATTATGTACTAGAGTGTATTTGGTGTAATTTTTATTTACAATTTATAACGCAAAATAGTTTTAAAAAATTAATAATTGAAAAGTTAGAGAGAAATGTCTTTAACTTTAAAAAATTAATAATTGATGCTTTTAAAGTGACTAACAGATAACTCTAATTTGAAAGCTATATTATGATTTCGTTTGTCAATTATACATTTTAGTTAAAAAGTAAAAAAGTTATTATAAATAATTACATTGCTTTCTATTTTTTCTGCATATTTTTTCGTAAAACCAAGTAATACATTAGTGACACATTAAATAATATTCAAAATTTAGTCACCCCTATTATTATTGAACTTGAAAAATACATGTATATTTACTTTTTGAGTTTTATTAATAAGTACTCTAAGTATATTATTGATTAATAAAATGTAAAATAATAATTATTTTTTTTAGCGAGTGTTTGGTCTATCTATCTAGTGTGTCGTTCTTATATTTATTTTCTTTTTTGGCTATTGACTTTGTATTTGACTGGCACTATTTCATGTTTCAACCTAATTGAGATATGACCTTTAAGATATGATACTTTTATCTTGACCTTTTGCGTCTTCTTGATATAATTTTTATACATCTTGTACTTTTTTTTGTTACTATTTCAAAGTTGTTATCATCATTTGAGATTATTGCTAACCTAGGAACATTTACACATCAGAAATTTGGATGTAATTGAAGTAAGTATGAACATCTTTTGACATTATCTTATCACTAACCTAAGGAAATCACTTTCAAGAAATGAATGCAGGACAAATTTGCTTTTATGCAGTAATATATGCACAAATTATCTGTTCATATATTGTTTTAAAAACAATTAATTTTGACTCCCACATATATATGGAGAAATCTATGATCTGCACTTTTAAAAAAGAAGCACATCGTGAAAGTAGGGTAAATTGTAAATACACTTTATAAAATTTGTTTAAAATATAAATTACCTCTTATGATTCTGAAAATTACATCCCATCTCTTGACACTTCGTATTTCATAACAATTAGTCACTTTTATTAATAAATTAATTAATAATTTTTACTTATATAAAAAAATTATTTAAATTAATAATTTAAGTAATTTTATTATTTTATAGAAGAGAAGTTAGAAATTTCATATTTTAATTAATTCTATTAAATAAAAAATTCTAAAAATAAAATATTTATAATTTTTTAAATCACAAGTAATAATTTGTATTTTCAACAAAGTTCATGGAATGCATTTATAATTTATCTCGTGATAAAAGTTACCAACCATTATAATTATATTGTACTTGACCTTTAATTGTTGATTGGGATTGTAGGGAATTTGGGATTTGTTTGTTTTGGTTGACTTTTTTTCATTTTTAGTGAACTTTATAAAAAAAAAAAAAAAAAAAAATTCAATCAAAAAGTTAGGCTTTTGGTTCTACTCAATTACACAGATCAGAATTTTTTTTTAAAAAATAAAATTTTGAAAAAAAAGTTTAGAAAAGACAAAAAAATAAAAAATAAAAAAAAAGGAAGCCAATAGAAAATTAGTTTTTTTGAATTTTTTTTTTAAAAAATCGAAAAATAGATTGAAAAAATAAAAATTGACATACTTTTGAAAAAGGATCACAAAAACCAAAAAAAATTAAAAAAATTAAAAAGTGACTTATATAAATGTTCCCAAATACTACTCATTGCGTTAGCTTAGCTGAAAAGGTCAATGTTTCGAATCCATCTTCTCACAATAGGATAAGAAAAATAAATAAATTGTTCGGATAGGATAAAATTGAAATCATTTCCCACTATCATGATGCCTGCAAGTTTCAAATTTTCTATCATGTGAAATTTTACTATCTACACTTTCAAGATTCATGTTATGAACTTTTAATCATTAAATTTTTAAAAAATAATCATCTAGTCACCGATTATAATTCTTAGATCATAGCATGATCGAACATTTTAATCATAATTAAAATCATTATAATGAGATCATATCTAATACTAGTTTAGAACATAATTAAATATAACAATAAATCGTAATCAATTTTAAATTCATAATTTGTTCATCTCACTATCACAATAATCTATAATTAAATATCACGCTGTCTCAATAATTTATAATTAAATATCACAATGATTCGTAATCCACACTTAAGGGTGATTTGAAAAGTTAATTAAAAGTTAATTTTTTAATTTTTTTAAAACTTTTTTATGTAAAAAATAATATGATTCAAAATAAATTAAAAATTAACTTTTAACTTTTTTTAATTTGTTAATCACAATAGATATGATATACATTCTCCCAAATATATATATATATATATATATATATATATATATATATATGTGAATTGTGGCCTAACCTTTATGTTAACTCATAGGCCTAACCAAGATTTGTAGAACAACCCCAAACCACCAAGGATCCTCTAGAGTGAAATTTCTCTAAAGTTTGCTAGAGTGTTATATTGTGTGGTTGAGATTTACTGGCAAGTCACATTAGAAAAATTGATGTGACTTACCAGTAAATCTCAACCACACAATGTGACACTCTAAAAAACTTTAGAAAAAAATCACTCTAGAGGATCCTTGCTCCAATCAAACATCATTTCTCGTTAGAATAACAATGCAACAAGACAAAAAAAAAAAAAACTAGTCCCCTTCATGGTGCCCCAAACTAGTGACACGTGTCCAACTGCACAACTGGAAATATCTGAATGTCCTACTCTCAATTGCCCCTAAAGCCAAAAAACTGATCAATCTTTCAACCGACCAAACAACAATAGCACTACAAAACAAACAACGCAAGAAGAAAGGATACAAAAGATCATCAAAAGCATGGAAGAAATAGAAGTGGAAAGGAATAGGTGTGGGATAGTAGTAGGTAGGATGGGGGTAATTTTTGTTGAGAATGCCCTTCCCTCTTTATTCACTATTTTGGATATTGGGATATTAGCATCGGACCCAATTTTCACTCTTTTCAAGATCAGTTATTCGGATAACATTACATATAATTAGTAGGATAAATCTTTCAGAATTAGATGAATCATATATAGTATGAGAAGTATGAGTGAGTTTGAATCTCTATTTGTGTGTAAATCCGTAACTTATTGCTATATAATTGAGTAACCCTACTATATAGCAACCATATGAAATCTTAGTTTCTCGTAAAGTCTAGTCTCAAAAGCTACCCCTATGTAATTGGGTATTTTTGATCATGGAGTTCAACCTTTTGAATCTATTATTATGAGCTCCATTTTTATAATTTAAATTGTTAATTTCATTGTTCTCAATTTTTTTTTTAAAAATTAATTTCATAGGTCTTTATAAATAAATCATACATGAAAAATAAATTGATCGTTGATCACAATCACATAACTTATCATATATTTTTAAGAAAAAAAATTATTTTTTAAACTTATACTTGTCCTTTCTTTTTTTTTTTTTTTTGCAAACAAATGTGATGAAAATATATTTATAATTATCAAATTAATTTGATTTTTTCATACATAATCTTTCACAGAAACTAATAAAATAAATATTTTGAATCATGAAAATGAAGTCCATGATGGACTCATCGGATCTGATTGCAGGATCCAGTCCATTAACTCTTCTCAATATGTTTAATTTTTTTTTTTTTGTTTGAACGAAGGAAATCAGTATATTATTTATTGCACCGACCTATTAATCTTTGATAAAGATTATGCAAAACTTCCACTTTACACGAAAAATTATTTGATGGTTGGAGATAGCATGAAACTAATAATGGTTGTTCAAATCACAAAAATAGACTTAAGATTCCACTTTCTACGTTTATGAGAATGCGAGTCTCGACAAAAAAAAAATAATAAATTTTGTTGAAATTTTTTTTTTTCCCCTAAATGACTAGTTATAATTAATGAGATATCAAAATTAACGCAATGATCCAAAAATACGAGTCCCAACAAAAAAAAAAAAAAAAAAAAATTGATCAAATTTTTTTATATGCCTAGTTATAATTAATTAGAGATCAAAATTAACGTATGATCCAAAAAAGAAGCTCTTAGGTCCTGTTTATTTATCGTATATAAGGGTCAGATATGAAGGTGAGACCGGATATAATATGAGGTGGGTTTTAAGTGTTTTCTTATTTCCTTATATCCTGTGTTTGGTTGCTCTAGATATAAGGAGTCCTTGGATAGTATATGATGCAAAATGAGAGGATATGCAATGCCCCATGATATTATATATCCTCTACTGTCTGATATAGGAAATCTTTCATTCAAATATAATATAAGTGATCCTATAATATATATAAGTTATTTTATATTTTATAATATACTATATCACATCTTTATTTTTAAGTATTATATATTTTTTTTAAAACTTTTACATTCAATTCGGATAATCAAACTGGTCCTAAGTTACGTATGCACTACTAAAAAAGAGAAGAGCAAAAAAACAAAAAGAAAAGAAACTTTTGCTCTGTTTGGTAGAATTTTGAAACGTTAGTTCTAGGTTTTGATTTGCACATCGTATTTGTTTACGGTTTTTAAAAATTAATTTCACACTCACTTTTGAAAACTCTGTCCAAGACGGGAAAATTTGGACTAACCGGTCGTTCCATCGGACGTCCCACTAGTCGTCCAGCTAGTTGACCGTCCGGTTGACTGGAGCAGTGCATAATTTATTTATTTTTTTTTTTTGTAATTGACAAATGTCAATTTTTATATATTCAATAAAAAATATTTTTCAAATTTTTAAATTTTTTTTTATGAGTTTTGAATAGAATTTTGAGTTGTGTGTTTGGTTATGAGTTGTAAGTTCTTTTTATCAAATATCATATGTCACATTAAAAATTCCCCACTCAATTCAAAATTCATTCACCAAACAAAATTTTCACACTCAAATCATAATTTCAAAACTCACAAACTCAAAATACAACTCTATTTTTAAATCATATTTAAAAAACTCTACCAAACGCAGTGAAAAACCTAAGTGATTCGTGATTAGATCAAAATATAATTATTCCAATTCCAATCAATTAAAACTCACAATCTAAATCATCAAGCACTTACGAAAGTAATTTAAATTGTTGTTTTCGAAAAATAATAAATCGACACAAACGATTTTTACATGGAAAAATCACAATTGAAGCACCTTCGATTGTGATAAAAAAATCACGGGCGACACGCCACTAATCAATCCACTACTGAAGAAAGAAATATTACAAATATAACAAACAAATTACCCAAACGCTTCTAATTTGTCTTCAAATCTTCTGTATATCTTTCACTGCAACCGTCGTCTCGGAATTGATTAGATTGAAGTTGAATCCACAACTTCTGTTTGTCGAATCAACGACCACGCACAGTATCAAACTCCTTTGAAACTCCACGTTGAATCTCCGGATTCCATCGAAGAAGAATACTCTTGAATATAAACAATCAACATCCTTGATGTGTGCTTATCAAAACATGAGTTTAATACTCACTCAAATCATCAAGGAAAACTAGTAAACAACCCAAAAATAAAACCCTAAAAATCTTAAAGTGGATCTCTAAAACGTAATTCTAGTTTTGGACTAAAACAAGTACTTATAGAAAACAGGGGCAGCGAAGCTCGCTCAAGCGAAGACTCTCTCGCTTGAGCGAGGAACCAAATACATGTGTTTTCTTTAAGTGGCTTCGCTCAAGCCACGCTACCTGCGCTCAAGCGTACAATCGTTCTTCTAAGGTTTTTTACAGAAGCAGCTTTTGCTCGAGCGAGAACTCCTTTGCTCGAACAAACTTAGGAAAATTATAACTTGATAAAAACATGTTTGTTCATGGGATTGACAAGACTAAGGGACCTAACAATCTCCCCCTTTATCAATTCCTGGACAAAACATTCTAACAATTTCCTAGACAACACAAGAGCTAAAGAAAACAACCAACCTATGCAACACAACCAACTCAGCTTAACAAAACAACCCAAACCAAATATCTGCAAAAATAGAAAACTATCACCAGGAATAAAAACGAGAGAATATAGAGAATATTGGTTCAATATCAAAAAACATATTAAGACATAACACATTAGAAGCTAGATCTTAATGTAAGAAAAAAAAATAGTCCAGTAGTATATCCAGGTTGCCTGCAAAATCCACAATTAGATCATAATGTAAGCAAAAAAAATAGTCCAGTAGTATGTCCAGGATGCGTACAAAATCCACGATGAGTATGCAAACTTAACAACATATATCCCATATATACCCCCAAAAAAACATCCTATATATACCCAAAAAAAAAAACAGTACTCCCCTTTTTTGTCCAGGAGAAATAAAAGAAACAGTATATACAGACCATAATAAAAGAAAAAAAACTGTCCAAAAAACATAGTCCAAACACTAGCAAAAACTATGAGTCTGGTGGAGGTGGCTGCTGTATCTGGAGCAAGGAAAGAATCTGAGCAAGCATTGTGCTCTGCTAATCAAGACGGCCATCAAGTGTATCCAGTCGAGCATCCAACTGAGCAACACAATGCGTGACCGACTACTCGAACTGCTGTAGCTGGCCATGAAACGAACACGAACGCATCTTAGGCATCTCAGGTGCACGAGTAGTGGCTGTATTAAACTCCGCCACCTCGGCAAGTGGATCATCACCTCTATCAGACACCTCAGACACCCGAACTCCTGACACCTCCCCCCGGACATGTGCTTGACTCTGTGAGACCGTCAACTTGGTGATGGGTTTAACAGGAGAAGCAAACTCATCATCATCAAAAGTGGGAACACCAAGAGAAGTAAGAAAACGAGTGAGAAAACACCCATACAGAAGACCCAAGGATTTGCGACCCTCAAAAACCGCAATCATTTTGAAGACTATCATCGTCGGCAGATCAATGGGAAGACGATGGTCAATACAATATAACACATACCCCTGATCTTGGGTGATGTGAGATAAATAAGTAATCACATGAATGTTGGTGCAAACAATGATGTTAAGAAGTCGAAAACGAGGAAGAAGCTCATTTTGCTAAATGAGCGGCCCGGCAATCCAAGACCGGGGAGTACCACAAAGTTCAGTGGCAACTCGATCAAAATCAACACCACTGCGAGTAATGAAAGGAAATGAAAATTCCGTACTTTCAGAAGACCAAGAAATAGCCGAAAAAACTTCGTCAGTGATGACCAAAGATTTCTTCCTAACCCAGGTGCTAAATAAAGGAGCAATTTCCTTGCAGATAGAATGCATATTACAATAAAATTCACGGACCAGACTGAGATTTTGAGGCCCTGAGAAAAGCAAAACTTGATCACTCCCTAAAGAATCAAACAACGAACGGATAGGGAGCGATTCAAAAGCACTAGGAAGGACATTCCGTTCGAGGTGAACTTTCCTAGAGGCATAGAACTCCTGAAATGGTTTGGATTTTTCCTTGGATCAAATTTTTTAGTGTTGAAATTTGGACGGGACACAGTGGATTTACGACGTTTCAAAGGCTCACCCATGACTGACCAACACACAAGGACAAGACAATCACAGAAATTACCCACCAAACCACAACACAGGGTACCCAAAGAAAACATTAGAAACCCCAAAGAAAAAAAAAACAGATGAGCACATCAAACATCATTAGTCCAATAGGGTTAGAAAAATAAAAAAAACACAAAACCATAGCATAACATCAATGACATGGAGAACAGAGCTCGGTTAAGTTTTAACAAACACACATGCAGCAGTAAGAGAAAGAAATGAACAGAAGATGAAGGGAATCAACATCAGTGCAATTCACTTAGACTACAGAAATTAGTATATGAAGCATAGGACAATATACCAACAAAAAAAAAAAAATAAAGCCCTAATTTTAACCCTGATTGTAAAACCTAGCAAAAATGTACCAAAATCACCAAACCAAGATGCAATCGACAGCTAATAAACCATAATGAAAAGACCAAAACCAACCACGAAAAACCCTAGACACCATAGTCGAAACAGAGCAGACACACAGACAAACTGAATATGAGAAAAACATAGAGAAAAGAGAAGAAAAACTTACCAAGCAATGACAATGAGATGGACGAATGAGAGATGCCCCAAAAATTGAGTGAAGACCAAATGATGAAAGGCAATGGGAGCGTAAAATATAGCGATCCCGGTTTTCCCGTTTCTATTCAGTAGTATTCCGGACTCGGTTCCAGGAAGTTGGTTATTGTATCTATCTTGTTGTTGTCCTTTAATTCCATTTGTTTGAGTTTTAGGATGTGTTGGGCATGTTTCGAACAGGTGGGTTGAACCTTGGTCTAAGATCTTGTGGCCAGGTTTTTGGTCGTTCCGCTCGAGCGGGCCTTGTTGCGCTCGAGCGGATATTGCACACTCCCAGTATTTCGCGTCCCTGCAAAACTTCTGCAGGTGTGATTTTTATGCTCAAGCGGGTTTCTTTACGCTCGAGCGGGTACTCTGGTGCTCGAGCGGGTAGTACTTTTTGATGTAGGTTCTGGGAGGGAGAAATCTACGCTCGAGCGGACTAGTTTTCGCGCTCGAGCGGGTGTACTTTATTCTTGTGTCTTGGCGCTCGAGCGGGCCTTCTTGCGCTCGAGCTTACCTAGTTTTTTGTCCTTGACGCTCGAGCGTTGTGTTCTCCGCTCGAGCGGGAGAGTCGTATATCAGTTGGCAGCTAGGCTATTTTAGATCACTTTTCACTTTCCTTTCTCTCTCTTACTTTCCCAAAACCAATTTTTGAGAGCTCCTCACTCTAAAACCTAACTTCTCTCTAGGGTTTGATCTAGTAGGAGTGTTTTCCTCACCTTGGGCCTTTGTAAGAAGTGTGTTAATCATTGAGGGCTACATTTTGATCCGAGAAATTTAGTATTTGGAGCACTTCCGAGTTTAGCTCTTCTTCTCCTTGGGTTCTACATTTGAGGTAGGGATTTCCTTGTTCTTTTTCAATACTTCATCTATAGATAGACATGTGGCAGTTTTGTATTGCATAAAAATCATATCCATGTTGGATTTGTTTGAAATCATGAGAAGGAACCTAGGGTTGGTTGTGTGAAGATAGTTATTTTACCATTGATGGTTATTTTGGGCTAATTGGAGTGTAAATTAGCATGTTGTAGTTGATAGAAGAAAAAGCCCTAAATTATATTTTGATTGGTAAATTAAAATGGATGGTAGTTAACCTATGTTGGAAATCTCTATTATTATTGTGAGTTGGGTGAAGGTGTTAATGCTTAAGAGATTAACCATGGTTTTGGAATGGGTTTGAAATGAAGATAATGGACTAATATGAGTTATGGCTTTATTATTCACGGATTTGGTTTTGCGACAACAAAAGGGACGAAGTTGGTTTTGTGAAAACAAAAGGAAATGGAACTTGTTTTGTGAAATGGGAAAAGTATTTTTGAAATACGTATGAAAATTGGATTGTTGTTTCTTGAGTGTTGAACACACACATGTGAGGGATTGTATCTTTAACTACCATGTTAATGTTGTTGTTGGGTTTGTGGTCTCATAGTAATTGAGTCTTTAATAGATGTACTAAATATTTGCATCTAGAGGTTTTGTCCTTGGTCATCGGTGGAGGATGACACGGTTGTGTTGAATTGTTGTGTATGCATTATACCATTGTTGATTGAACATCGTATGTGATGAAGTGTTAAGATACATTATATATGTATGCTTGCTCGGGAGGAGGTAGTTATGTGTTCATATACTTTAACACATTGCTTGTATCTTGATGGTTTGTGTATATGTGTTATACATGTTGGTTATGCCCTGTTGTGTTTGGTTGGTGGTGTTATACCTTGCGCTAAAAATAAGAGGTACCGTGACCTTCCAGCTAGCGCCTGGAGAACTGACTGCGCTAAAAATATAAGGTACCATACCCTTCCAGCTAGCGCTCGGTAAACTGGCATGTTGTTGTTAGAGGTATATCTTTGGCTTACCATGCATATAACTAGTAGAGCAAAGTTTTGTTGTTGATGTTTCTGTATGTCTGAGAATATCATGGATTGTGTTGGTTACGGTTTTGGAGGGCCGAGTTGCCTCATTGGTTTATCTTATGCATGTTGGTGAGTTGTTATCTCCCTTTTTATAATAATGCATGTATAGATTTGATTGTATCAGGAAGAAGCCAAAATGTCATTTTTGTCTTTTGGAAAGTATGTAGGAAAACGGATATTTTGAAGAGATATATGTTTTGAAAAGGCGTATCTGTGTATGTTAGGAAAATAGAAGAGAGTAGTGGGCTTAGTGAATTTATTTCCTTAGGTATTGTTAATGTTATGAAGGATTGGGAACGAGAGTTAATGAAAAGAAAAGAAAATTGAATCGCCTATGGCATTGATTGAAATGGTTGTTTTGAAGAAAAGTTCATACTTATGTATATTTTGTATAAACTGTCACATTACTATTCTAGTATGAGATTGGGTATTCATGAACATAGCTATCTGTAAGTTGTTATTGTTCATGAACATAGCTATCTGTAAGTTGTTATTGTTGAGGACCATGTTGAGATCCTTATTAGACTATATGTTCATCCCACGTTGTTGAATCTTTTTCAGGTGTTGAGCTGAATGTGCTGCAAGATTTGGATCTTCTTATTTGTTGGCCACGGGGCCTCTCTTGTATTGGCGAAATGCCATATGTGTAAAAAGGGTTGCACCCTTCTTCTTGATTCGTTATTAATGTAAGCCCAAGGGCAATTTATTTACTACTCTCATGTTGTATTTTACTTGCATATGAACGAGAGCAATGTTATTCACTTCTATGAATTGAATATACGAGTTTATTTCCGCATGTTATCTCTGAAATGGAATTAAGTAAATGAAATTGGTAATACTTCGAGTAATAAAAAGTGGGGCGTGACAACTTGGTATCAGAGCGAGCCGGGTTTGAATACGTTGGGCTCATGGGAAGTGGTTTTTTACCACAGTGGGTTTACTACGTATAGTGAGGACGTTGCATATAGATATCCTGAAAGTTAGGACTTATGTGTTGCATTTATGTGAGCATGGGATTCAGTCTCTCGGATAGTGTTCATAGCCGGTGAACTTGCTTTGAAGTTCTTTTGGAAACACGCCTGATCAACGTGATTTCTGATAGGAATTCCTTGAGAGTTCCGGGATGAGTGGCTATCTTTGTGGACTTGATTCGATTATGTGTTTACATGCTTAGATGATTATATGCAATAGAGGTGTATATTTTGTGACTAAGTGAGTCTTGTGACTTAATAGTAATGGTGTGTGCCCCGGAGAAGGCTATTGTGTTGTGCACTAAATGTGGTAATTGCTTTTGTGCTTTATAGGATGTCTACACGAGGAAGTAGAGGACGGTTAAATAGTAGGAGTGTCGGTAGGGGCACAGCAGCTCCTTTAGCACCTGCCGTTGCAGCATCGGCTGTCGGCGAGGATGTCGCACGTGAGATTGTGAGGGCAGTGCAAGACGCCCTAGCTCGTACTGAGGGCGGCAGTGGGCATGCTCTCAAACTTACTAAGGAGTTTTTCCGCTCCGGCCCACCAGAGTTCGTGAGGGAGACTAAACCGTTGGAGGCAGAGAGTTGGTTGGAACAGATTACCAAGACTCTTGATATGCTCAGAGTCGAAGAGGAGGAGTTGAGGGTTTCTTTGGCGACTTTTCAATTGAAGGGCGATTCGAGTTATTAGTAGAAGTATGCTAAGAATACCGTAGGTAGCACGTGGGTTGCTTTTACCAAGGCCTTTTGGGCCAAGTATTTCCCTCCTTCTGCTCGGGAAAGGTTGAGGGATCAGTTTTTGGAGTTGCGTCAGGATGATACTCCTGTGGCACAGTTTGAGATGCGGTTTACTAGTTTGTCGAGGTTTGCTCCAGAGTTGGTGGCAACAGAGGAGCGTCGTTGTTATGAGTTTGAAAGGCGGTTGTGTTTCGATATTCGGGAGAAGGTAGCTGGATCCTTTTGGAAGGATTATTATAATTTAGTTGAGGCAGCGGCCTATGTGGAGGCCATGGTTGTAAGTGACGGTCGGGATCGGGAAGAGACCATCTCAGTAAGTCCTACGATTTCTAAGTGCTCTAGGCTCAGTAAGGGGTGGAGGCAGAAACAAGCTCAGTCAGGGGCTAATTCCTTTCCTTCGCTAGGGGTTTTGGACTCATCTGTTGGGGGGTCCGGGGAGGCACAGATTTCAGACCAATCTCAGAGTAGGGGGTCTGGTGGTTGTTTTGTTTGTGGTCAGCTGGGCCATGGTAGATGTTTTTGTCCTTTGCGTGTAAATTCTTCGGGTGTTTCAAAACCCAGTTAGACTTAGTTGTACCCGTCCAGTCAAGGACGTTATCGGTACCAGAAACAGGCAGGCCAGACTTCGAGAGCCTCGCGAGGGGCAACTTATTAGCTAGCCCTGTATTATTACCCTGGAGGGGGAACTTTTGTGTTGTTGACCGGTGATGTATTATATGAATCATTTTGTTGTTGACCGGTGTACTGTTGAATGCTGAGACACCATGTTTATGTATCACATATGTATGCATAGTGTTGCTTGTTTAACCCTCATGTATTGGGGAGTATGTGTGGAATCTCGAATCCTCTTTTTCTATTGAGAAGTTGTTAATGGGATCGATGATCCTGATGTTGTTACTTGCTTGGTACTGTATGTTGAGATAATCTGGTGACGGCCTGTGGGCCTTGTTCACTTTTAGAGATTATTTGTTGAGGTCGAGAACCTGTGGGTGAATGTGACTGATGTGATGGTTTCAAGAGTTATGTAGTATTGATAAGTTATGTGAGATTTGTATCTCGGGTTAGCGGGAATAGTATCTGTATGTTGATTAGGGAAAACTGAAACTAATCGAACATGTTATGTCATTGCATCTGACGGTTGGAATAATACATCAAGTTTTGTATTGATTGATTGAACTTGTATATGATAATTGTTTATATAGATTGTATTGTGTGGGGGAAAATGGTTTCTAAACTGGATTTGTTTGATTTAATATAGCACTAAAATGTATATCGTTATCAATTGTGGAGTATAGAAGTGTTTCTATGTTATATTGATACAACACCAAAATGTGTATCATTTGTGTATTAAGGAGGTATTGTTGAGATGTGGTCTCCTTTAATTGTTGGCCAGGTTCTGAGCCGTGTATATGATTTTAAATTGGTTAAGTAAAGGAAGGTGGAATGAAAGTGTAAAATCATGAATTTCTTACACCTTGTGTGTTGATAGCACTGCTGTTATTTCTATTAACTATCATTATAGAAATGTTATGTTTTGTGTTGGTTTTGGCCTCACTGTGTGAGTGATGGTTGTTGAGTAGTGACTTAGCTTGAAGCGCTAATCAGATGTTGGTAAACTGTTTCGGGGAAGGTTTGGTTTTGTTGTAGCTTTTTGTGCCTACAGTGTTGTCGTTTGGAACGTGTTTCCTTGATTAGTCTCTTCCTTGGTAAGAGTGAATCGAAGGTTTGTAGGGAGAATAGTTCCTCTCCTAGTACTCGGGTGTTAGTATTGTGCGATCAGTTGTGTTTTGGCATATCCTTAATTTCGGGGACGAAATTCTTTAAGGTGGGAGGTTATTGCGATCCCGGTTTTCCCGTTTCTGTTCAGTAGTATTTCGGACTCGGTTCCGGGAAGTTGGTTGTTGTATCTATCTTGTTGTCATCCTTTAATTCCATTTGTTTGAGTTTTAGGATGTGTTGGGCATGTTTCGAACAGGTGGGTTGAACCTTGGTCTAAGATCTTGTGGCCAGGTTTTTGGTCGTTCCGCTCGAGCAGGCCTTGTTGCGCTCGAGCGGATATTGCACACTCCCAGTATTTCGTGTCCCTGCAAAACTTCTGCAGGTGTGATTTTTACGCTCGAGCGGGTTTCTTTAGGCTCGAGCGGTCGCGCTCGAGCGGGTACTCTGGCGCTCAAGCGGGTAGTACTTTTTGGTGTAAGTTCTGGGAGGGAGAAATCTACGCTCGAGCAGACTGGTTTTCACGCTCGAGCGGGTGTACTTTACTCTTGTGTCTTAGCGCTCGAGCGGGCCTTCTTACGTTAGAGCGTACCTAGTTTTTTGTTCTTGACACTCGAGCGTTGTGTTCTCTGCTCGAGCGGGAGAGTCGTATATCAGTTGGCAGCTAGGCTATTTTACATCACTTTTCACTTTCCTTTCTCTCTCTTACTTTCCCAAAACCAATTTTTGAGAGCTCCTCCATTGGGCCTTTGTAAGAAGTGTGTTGATCATTGAGGGCTACATTTTGATCCGAGAAATTTAGTATTTGGAGCACTTCCGAGTTTAGCTCTTCTTCTCCTTGGGTTCTACATTTGAGGTAGGGATTTCCTTATTCTTTTTCAATACTTCGTCTATAGATAGACATGTGGCAGTTTTGTATTGCATAAAAATCATATCCATGTTGGATTTGTTTGAAATCATGAGAAGAAACCTAGGGTTGGTTGTGTGATGATAGTTATTTTACCATTGATGGTTGTTTTGGGCTAATTGGAGTGTAAATTAGCATGTTGTAGTTGATAGAGGAAAAAGTCCTAAATTATATTTTGATTGGTAAATTAAAATGGATGGTAGTTAACCTATGTTGGAAATCTCTATTATTATTGTGAGTTGGGTGAAGGTGTTAATGCCTAAGGGATTAACCATGGTTTTGGAATGGGTTTCAAATGAAGATAATGGACTAATATGAGTTATGGCTTTATTATCCACGGATTTGGTTTTGCGACAACAAAAGGGACGAAGTTGGTTTTGTGAAAACAAAAGGAAATGGAACTTGTTTTGTGAAATGGGAAAAGTATTTTTGAAATACGTATGAAAATTGGATTGTTGTTTCTTGAGTGTTGAACACACACATGTGAGGGATTGTATCTTTAACTACCATGTTAATGTTGTTGTTGGGTTTGTGGTCTCATAGTAATTGAGTCTTTAATAGATGTACTAAATATTTGCATCTAGAGGTTTTGTCCTTGGTCATCGGTGGAGGATGACACGGTTGTGTTGAATTGTTGTGTATGCATTATACCATTGTTGATTGAACATCGTATGTGATGAAGTGTTGAGATACATTATATATGTATGCTTGCTCGGGAGGAGGTAGTTATGTGTTCATATACTTTAACACATTGCTTGTATCTTGATGGTTTGTGTATATGTGTTATACATGTTGGTTATGCCCTGTTGTGTTTGGTTGGTGGTGTTATACCTTGCGCTAAAAATAAGAGGTACCGTGACCTTCCAGCTAGCGCCTGGAGAACTGACTGCGCTAAAAATATAAGGTACCATACCCTTCCAGTTAGCGCCTAGTAAACTGGCATGTTGTTGTTAGAGATATATCTTTGGCTTACCATGCATATAGCTAGTAGAGCAAAGTTTTGTTGTTGATGTTTCTGTATGCCTGAGAATATCATGGATTGTGTTGGTTACGGTTTTGGAGGGCCGAGTTGCCCCATTGGTTTATCTTATGCATGTTGGTGAGTTGTTATCTCCTTTTTTATAACAGTGCATGTATAGATTTGATTGTATCAGGAAGAAGCCAAAATGTCATTTTTGTCTTTTGGAAAGTATGTAGGAAAACGGATATTTTGAAGAGATATATGTTTTGAAAAGGCGTATCTGTGTATGTTAGGAAAATGGAAAAAAGTAGTGGGCTTAGTGAATTTATTTCCTTAGGTATTGTTAATGTTATGAAGGATTGGGAACGGGGGTTAATGAAAAGAAAAGAAAATTGAATCGCCTATGGCGTTGATTGAAATGGTTGTTTTCAAGAAAAGTTCATACTTATGTATATTTTGTATAAACTGTCACATTACTATTCTAGTATGAGATTGGGTATTCATGAACATAGTTATCTGTAAGTTGTTATTGTCGAGGACCATGTTGAGATCCTTACTGGACTATATGTTCATCCCACGTTGTTGAATCTTTTTCAGGTGTTGAGCTGAATGTGCTGCAAGATTTGGATTTATTTATTTGTTGGCCACGGGGCCTCTCTTGTATTGGCGGAATGCCATATGTGTAAAAAGGGTTGCACCCTTCTTCTTGATTCGTTATTAATGTAAGCCCAACGGCAATTTATTTATTACTCTCATGTTGTATTTTACTTGCATACGAACGAGAGCAATGTTATTCACTTCTATGAATTGAATATACGAGTTTATTTCCGCATGTTATCTCTGAAATGGAATTAAGTAAATGAAATTGGTAATACTTCGAGTAATAAAAAGTGGGGCGTGACATAAAAACCCTAGGTGAGAGAGAGAGAAAACTCGAAACAAGAGGGAAAAAACGAAGTGAAGGGACGCAGCATCAGAATTTAAACCATGACAGGTCGTTCGAGCTAAGACTCTCTCGCTCGTGCGAATACATTTATGCCCAAGGGGTCGCTCGAGCCAAGATCTTGTCGTTCGAGCCTAAAAAGCATACTTTCAGAATCTAAGCCATCTGCAGAGGAACGCTCGAGCGTACACTCACTCGCTCGAGCGAAGAAGAAAAAAACAAAACAAAACTTTCTGAGCAAAAACACAATACTCACACTATGAAGTGGAACCTGAAAGACAAATAAGTGAGCATAATAGCATGAAGGTGATACTAATATGAAATAATCCACAAACCATGAAGCCCACAAACTTGCACTAATAACAATATGAAGGATATAATCATGAGCAAATTAGATAAAATTTAATCAATGATCACAAGCCACATGAGAATGCACAACTCAAAAACCAACATGAGAGCTCACAAAATAAATGTGTGTGTGTGCAATCCTTAAGCGGCCACAGAGCTAGAGTTAATCATGGTAGTGGTCGGATGGCTGGACCTCCAGCAAGAGTAACTAAACATCACAAAGAAAAGTCAAACCACTAGGAATCACGAGGTATTTGTTGAGTAAACGTGGAAGCTCCCTCTCATTCAATGAGCCCCTTTTTTTATTATTATTATTTATTATTATTTTTTTAACTTTTCTTTCTTGTGGGCACTCACTGGTGGCATGCATGCTCAAGAGTATGGAGACCAAACCAGAGAAGTATGAAATCAAAAAAGATGCCCTGGTTGGTGCCTCTAAGGTAACCTTTTCCTAATGCCCGGACTTCAATGAATTGAGAGAGAAACCGTGGAAGTGAAAAAATGATGGTAGATGGATAAGAGACTTAACATCACCCATGATATCCTAGTATAGGTCAATTCCTCTGAAAAAGTACAATAAACACTGTTAGTGGTCCATAGAGAACTTTGATCACTTGTGCGGAAACCCCTGCAAGAGTTTTTCTCAAGAATGTGTACAAAATGAGTTCATGAAGTCTATAAGCAGGGTGTTCAGAATGAGTTATGAATAAAGAAGAATTAAGACCTTGTAAGCAGCATGAGCAGTGTTCATATAAATTTGGATGCAAAGATGACATGAATAAATGATAATGAGATTATAAAATCCAACCACACAAAAAGCCAAACACCCACACATACTTAAGGAACATGTCTTTCTAAGGAACTCAAACCGAAGAAGATCAAGGGGTTTTGTAAAAATATCAGCTTTTTGATGTTCAGTGGGTACATGTTTAAGAACAACAAGGCCCTCTTCCATTAACTCTTGAATAAAATGATGACGAATGTCAATGTGTTTCGTGCGAGAGTGTTGGACAGGATTTTTTTGAAATGTTTATGGCACTTGTGTTATCACAGAAAAGAGTGAGAGTGTTCTGATCTATCCCATAATCATGAAGCATTTTCTTCATCCACAACATTTGTGCACAACAACTCCTTGCAACAATGTACTCAGCCTCAGCAGTCGAAAGTGAGATGGCATTTTGTTTTTTGCTATGCCAGGCAATCAAGTTATTCCCAAGGTAAAAACACCCCCCGAATGTACTATTCCTATCATCAGTACACCCTGCCCAGTCGGCATCAAAAAAACCAATAATTTTAGCTGTAGTATCGGTAGAAACCAAACCCCATATCCCAGTGTCCCATTAACATATTTTATGATCTGTTTGACAATAATCAAATGAGACTCTTTAGGACAGGCTTGGTAACGGGCACAAATACCTACACTAAAAGCAATGTCAGGACAATTGGCAGTGAGGTAAAGAAGACTCCCTATCATACTCCTATAAAGGGTAGGATCAACATCACTACTAGAGGAATCTTTGGAAAGGTGAAGACTGATGCTCATGGGAGTATGTGCATGTTTGGCTAACTCAAGACCAAACTTTGACACAAGATTTTTGGCATACTTGGTCTGAGAAACAAACATACCCGAAGGAGACTGTTTAATTTGAAGACCCAAGAAAAAAGACAACTCTCCCATCATGCTTATCTCAAACTCATGTGTCATGCAATCCGAAAAATATTTTACAAGATGATCAGTAGTGGATCCAAATACAATATCATCAACATAAATCTGAGCAACAAGAATATGAGACTTAGTATGTTTTACAAATAAAGTCTTATCCACATTACCCCTTTGAAAGTCATTATCAAGAAGAAAGGTAGTAAGTCTATCATACCAAGCCCGAGGGGCTTGTTTCAACCCATACAAAGCCTTGTCTAACTTGTAGACATGGTTTGGACATTTAGGATTCTCAAACCCTTTTGGTTGCTCAACATAAGTCTCTTTTTTCAAGTACCCATTTAGAAAGGTACTTTTCACATCCATTCACTACAAGAAAAAACACTTTTCGTGACCAACATTTTGGTCGCGAAAAGTACCATATTTGGTCGCTAAAACCTTTTCGCGACCAAAATATGTTGGTCGCGAGTTGGTCGCTAGAGCCTCGTCACAGATAGTTTTCTGCGACCAAAAAAGCCTTTGGTTGCTAAAAGTGACCATTTGCGACCAACTTTTTTGGTCGCGGAAAGTCCAATTCATATTAGCCAAAAGTAAACTTTTAGCGACCAAAGATAAGTTGGTCGCCAAAAGTCAACGCCTTGACCCAAAAAAAATAATTCTTTTGTGCTACCTGGGACTTGAACTCGTGACCAAGGAGTCACCATGCACCCAATCCCCTCTGCCATCACCATGCTTCTTGCTCATATTCCGCAAAAAATATATATAACCCATAAAAATTCGGTCATATATTATTTTATAAAACTTTTAATGCCTAAACAGAAAAATAGCATGTAATTATAGTAGTATCATTTTTTTAAAAAATTTATCCCGCCATAACTTTCCGCGACCAACTTTTTTTTTTGGTCGCCAAAAGGTGATCTTCTGCGACCAAAAAAGCCTTTGGTCGCCAATAGTATACTTTCCGCGACTAACTTTTTTTTTTTGTCGCCAAAAGGTGATCTTCTGCGACCAAAAAAGCCTTTGGTCGCCAATAGTATACTTTTCGCGACCAACTTTTTTTTTTTGTCGCCAAAGGGTAATCTTCCGCGACCAAAAAAAGCCTTTGGTCGCCAATAGTATACTTTCCGTGACCAACTCTTTTTTTGGTCGCCAAAGGATATACTTTCTGTGACCAACTTTTTTTTTTGGTCGCCAAAAGGTGATCTTCCGCGACCAAAAAAGCCTTTGGTCGCCAATGGATATACTTTTTGCTACCAACTTTTTTTTTGGTCGCCAAAAAGTGATTTTCCGCGACCAAAAAATTGTGGTCGCCAAAAGTTAAATTTTGGTCGCAGAAAATGGACTATTTGCGACCAAAAAAAAAAAGGTGGTCGCCAAAAATGTTTTTGCTTGTAGTGATTTAAAACAATTTGAAACCAAGAAAGCATGCAATACTAAGTAAAATACGAATAGATTCGAGACGTGCAACTGGGGCAAACGTCTCATCATAGTCAACACCCTCTACTTGTGTGTAGCCCTGAGCAACTAACCTAGCTATATTTCTAACCACAGTACTATTCTCATCAGATTTATTCTTAAAGATTCACTTGGTACCTATCACATTCATGTCTCTAGGTCTGGGAACTAGAGTCCAAACATTGTTACGTTCAAATTGACCTAATTCTTCATGCATAGCATTGACCCAACTATTATCTAGTAAGCCCTCTTTATATTCTTAGGTTCAATTAATGAAACATAACACATATGAGATACCTCATCCCGAATTTGTCTTTGGGTTTTCATTCGATCCGAGACACTTTTAATCACCTGTTGAGCTGGATGATTCAGTTTCACCCTTGCTGATGATTTGAACTCAAGACTTATGGTGACAGAAGCATCAAAAGTGGTGTCTCTTTGTGCACTCTTTGGACTCTGACTTACCTGAGAAGTTGGTTGTCACACCCCAAATCCGGGCATGACCGGCCGTGGCCCACAGGGACTTAGCCCATGGCACACGTAAGCCTAAACATGAACCCAAAATCACAAGAATAAATGTGATGATAGCCCATAAATAAATAAATCAAAACCCAATCCAATGACAAGTCACAAGTATAATTGGTAAAACCAACCACAACCACCTTCCAAAAATATATGCTAAATGGAACACAAATCGCCCACAAAATAAAATAATTCTAAATAAAAATCCAATCACAATGTATGCACAAAACTCGACATAACATGCTAAAACAAAATAAATGAATATCCTATAGGTCCATGCAATTGAGTCCCCGCTACGCCATAAGTCCACTTTAAGTCTTTCTAACACCTGGAAGTGATAAACAACTAAGTCAGCTGATAGCTCAGTGAGTAGCAACATGGATAGTAAATACAATTTTGAAAACATGGTTCAATTCCAAAATAAGATATATATCACAGAAACTAGATTGACATACAGTTTGGTAAAGACAATCTGTTTCAAAAAGAAGGTTCCACAGTTCAACAGTTAAAATACTCATGTCTCTCAAGAACATGATAAATGACATTTTCCACTTAAAACAGATTACAACATGAACACCAATAATTTTCTGGGTACCAAGAAATAACAAGTAACATGCCACACAATTCTCAAGGCTATAAGCCCCGTTGGATCCAATACCGAACTAAGAGTCATCCTCAGGGTGGCAACCTAGGCCTTTTCTCTAAGACGATCCGATTGAAGGTCACCTAGCCTAACCTAGGTCTTTTCCTTACAATCGTTGAGCACTAGAGTCATCACGGCTCAACCCGGATCTGTTCCCTAGTGGCCAGAGTCACCACACACAGTGGAATAATTTTCCTGGACTAAAATATACAGATGGTCCCAATAATCAATACACATCAGTTTTGTAAAACATGGTAGTTCACCATTATAAACATGAGACCAAAACAAATATTTTACAGTATGCCAAGTTCACATATGTTTCAAAAATAATTTGATTCCTTTGATAATATAATAATTTATCAAAACAATTTAGTCATGAAACAACAATTTAATTTTCCAACAGTTTAGGGTAGGGGAACATTTATAAAAATATGTAGCACGAAACTAATCACCTGAAAACAGAATAATGTAATCCTCGAATAGAGTATAAAATTCCAACTAGTGCCCTGAACCAAGTATAAAAACTACACGTCACTACTAATTTAAAAATACTAAAGAATAGGAACTAAGTAACCTCAAACTTAAAGCGCACTAACACGGCTCAACCCCACTCACCATTAATCTTAAATATTATCTAAGTTCATGTTCTTCAAGGTCTAAAATCACCCAAGACATGGGTTCCGATCGAAACTTAACTAAAAGTGACTTTAAGATAAAACAGAGTTTTAAACAAGTTTTTCCCAATCTATTCGCTAACTTTAAAAATTAAAAACCCATTCCATGCTATTCTAAAAATTCCAAAACCCTCCAGATATCAACTAATATATCCTAAGTTTCAAACCCAATTGGTTTCACTTGATTTTCTTATCAAAATAATTATCTACAATTAATTATATCTAAACAAGTTATTTTCTGCAGCACTTTAAAGAAATTAATGGTTCTCTTAGTATACATGAGCAATCAACGCAAGGCCAAAAATTTACGAAACTAGACTCGTAACTAGTTCTAATGACACTAATTTGATAATTTTTGAATTTATACCCAAAGAGAACAACACTTTCAAAATTACTGTTTTAAAACAATTTTCTGGACAGATTTGAACGCACCAGTTAATATAGATTTCGACTCCCAAAAATTATGAGAAAATTTAGATATGCAATTCAATATATAATTAATCTACTGTAAAAATTTCAGTTCAAAATTCATCCGTTTGATTGATTTTTAAAGTTTGTGGTTCTGTGCAGAATTTCATACTCATAGATTGTACCCTCAACTATATGTACCCATTTAATTCCTCAAACTACATAAAAGAAACATGATATTCACAAATATTGGTGGCCAAGTATTCCTACCTAACCCACATTTCACTCACAAAATCCACCATTACAAGCAAAAACACCCATTGAATATAACCCATGCCATAGGCTTGTTCTTCATACATCCATTATACCCATTACACTATTTCACACAACTATTAATCTGATAGATATTGAAGCCACCTAATCAGTTAAGCTTTCATTCCTTCTTCTTCCAATGAATGCACAGAAACATATATACAAAATAACTATATTCACAGAATATTGGTTTCTACCTTGGAGATGGAGTTATTCAAGCACCAAACTAGTTTTTCAATTTTCACCAAAAGCTACTCATATCTTCTCTTCACGGCTTCTAGTTGAATAATATGAGAGTTTAGGGTTTTTGTTAGGAAAACTAGGGTTGCTTCATATATATCTAAACTTAAAAGATTCTAAATTAATATCCTGTTTTTATTTTATTATGTTTCGTCTCATCATTAATTTAAATAAAATACAACTATTATTAGATCAAAATATACTTACCAACTTGCCCCCCTTTTTTTTTTTTATTTTTTTAAAAAAATAATAAATCTTACCTCTAAATTAGAGATTTCCACTATAAATTTTTTAGGTTTAAAATTAATTAAAAGACCCTCCAACAATATTTAATTTGTACTTTAGGATTCACCAACAAAATATTTGAGATTGTAAAATTATTATTATTTAATTATTTACTTAATTTGTACATTCGGGTTCTCACATTGGTGCTGTCTCAACTTCTTGTGCTTGGACCTCAGCTTCTCTTTGACTTTGTGGTTCAGTATCCAGGATTAGAGGTTCACCATTTTCTTCCTCATTTGTTGCTGAAGTAGGAGAACCTCTGTTATTTATAACCACATTGATCGATTCCATTAAAGATGAAGTTCGCAGGTTATAGACCTGAACAGCCCTACTAGTGGTTGAATATCCTAGAAAAATACCTTCATCACTTCGGGAGTCAAATTTGCCTAAAGGCTCTCTATCTTTGAAAATGTAGCACTTACTCCCAAAAGTTTTGAAGTATTTTACATTAGGTTTCAATCCCTTCCACAATTCATATAGAGTTTGTAAAGTATCAGGCCTTAAATACACACGATTTATGACATAAACAGCAGTATTTAGTGCTTCAGCCCAAAATTTTGGCGGAACTTTCTTACTAAGTAATATGACCCTAGCCATCTCTTGAACAACCCTGTTCTTCCTCTCAACAACTCCATTTTGTTGTGGAGTAATAGGTGCAGAAAATTCATGCTTAATTCCATGCATATCACAAAAATCCGAAAACGAACTGTTTTCAAACTCACGACCATGATCAGTTCGGATTCTTATGATACACCCAATGGAAACACTCTGTTCATTTTAGATTTTAAGGACTAAGGCCTGGAAAGCATCAAACGTATCAGATTTTTCTCTTAGAAAATTTACCCATGAAAAACGAGTAAAATCATCAACAGTTAAAAAAATGTATCTTTTACCTCCAATGCTTTTAGTGCGAGTAGATCCCATTAGATCCATATGAACCAATTCAAGAGGACGTTTGGTTATAAAGCTATTCACCTTTTTATGAGGGGCACGAGTTTGCTTTCCAAGTTGACATGGTCCATACACATGGTTCATATGCTTACCCAGCTTAGGTATGCCTCTCACAAGCTCTTTGTTGGCTATCTTAGTTAGGTCTTTGAAATTCATATGACCTAATATTTGATGTCACAGATCAATGTTACTTATGATGGCTTAGTGGCAAGTGAGATTATTAGTAGTAACAATCCCATAGCAGTTATCAGATGTGCGAACCCCATACATGACAGTATTTCCCTTTTTATCCAAAATTTCACATTTATTTTTTGAAAACAATACTTCATGGTGGGAATCACACATTTGAATGATGTTCAAAAGATTTGCTTTAAGGCCATCAACAAGTAATGCATATTCAAGCTTGGGAAAACTAGCCACACTTATAGAGCCCTTACCAATGACTTTAGAAGTGCCACCATCTCTAAAGGTAACAATTCCACCTTCATATTTTTCAAGGGAGATGAAATAGGATTTATCACCTGACATATGATGAGAGCACCCACTATCAAGATACCACATGTGTGAGTCACGTGCTTTTAGAGCAGTGTGAACAACTAAACAAGTCAAGTTATCTTTTCTCACCTATATCTTTTTGGTCTTAACAAAATCAGGACTGGCAGTCTTGGTAAATGTCTTAGCGTTGTGAACACCCTCATGTATCTTGGTGTTCCACCTAGACATGTAAGGTTGTCTTCTAACCCAAAAAGTATTAGAATTTTTACCCTTTTGAGACACCTTACCAAACAATTCAAAGCAATAAGGACGAATGTGGCCATACCTACCACAATGATGACAAACAAAAACAGATTTTACCTCCATTTTGTTGATCTTACCCCCGTTAGGTACATGAAGAGAGAAATCACCCTAGTACACCTTCAGCTTTCCCTTTGCTTGAGTCTTCAGGTCATGTGATGTAGGGGCCTGTCCTTTGTGAGCTGTCTCATTACAATAACCTAGCCCACTTTTGTCACAACCCATTTGTTGAGACCTGAGGATGTCTTCTAATGATTTGGAACCTTTGTTCCATATGTCAATTGTGGCTCTAGCAATTTTGAGTTCTTCATCTTTATGACAAACCATCTCTTCCAATGTAGCTTGTGACATCTCAAGGCTTTTGATCTTCTCTTCATATGTGGAATACATTTTCAGGAGTTCATTCCTTTCAGTCTCACAAGATAGAAGTTTCCTACATAGGCCTTGCCTATCACTAGAGATCTTGATGACATTTTGCTTTGCTGTTACAAGTTCTCCTTTCAGCTTGGCATTCTCGTTTTCACATGCTTTGAGCTTGAGAGTGAGTTTGTCATTGATCTTGGACAAATTCAGAGATTCATCATAAAGCTTTTCGTAAGGTTGTTGTAGATCATCACCATCAATCTCATCATTGTCTTCTGATATTTCATTATCTTCTTTTTGTTTCTCTTTCTCCTTGACCTCACCTAGTCGAGCAACTAAGGCAGGAAAGGTGATAGATGGTGATGACCTTGACTCTCCTCTTTCATGAAATTGGCTTAGAATGTCCCATGCATCTTTGGCCTTTGTGTAGTGAGCAACCCGTTGTTGTTCTTCATTAGAAATTGTTTCACAAATAATAAACAGAACTCTCTGATTGCTCGGATTGTCAGCACTTTCAACATCCTCTTCAATGGCTTGCCAGCCTTCTGGGTCAAAAGCTCTCAGAAACGCCCTCATTTTGATCTTCCAATACAAGTAATTACTCCCATCAAAGGTGGAAGAACGATGCAGATTCTGACCATGAGCAAATTTCACTAGCTTCGGAAGAGGTTGAGTGAAAGTGGACCAGAATGCCATGAATGCACTATCCCCGTCTTCACCGGATTCAGTTTTTTCAAGTTCTTGCTCCGACCCGCTTTCATCATCCCAAGTCACTGTATAGACTTTCTTTCAATTTTTTTTTTTGATGGACATTCAAGAGCAATATGTCCAAACCCTTGACATTCATAGCACTTGACCCCTTGCCCATTTACCATCTTCTTTTCAAATTTTTGAGCAAGTTTTGGTGGAAAAGTTTTGGGTTTATCATTACTCTTGTCTTTTGAAATAGGGTCTCTGAAATTAGGCTTTTTTTTCTTTAAATTTTTTTTGAACTGTTTAGTAAACATAGCCGTCATCTCAGACTCTAGATCAAACTCAGTTTCAGAAGTTTTTGCAGTCTCATGAGCACTAGTGAAAGCCACACTATTTTTTTATTTTTTCTTAGAAATTTGGTGGGCTTCATAAGTCTGCAAGTTTCCAACCAATTGATCAGGCTTGAGGGTATCAACATTCTAAGCCTCCTCAATAGCTGTCACTTTTGATTGGAACCTCTCGGGTAAAGACCTCAAAATTTTTCCAACAACCTTAGCTTCAGGGATTTTTTCACCAAGTGTGAAGTAGGAATTCACGATGCCATTAAGCTTAGCATAGAAATCATCAAACGTCTCATCATCACGCATAAAAAGGGTTTCAAAGGAAGAGGTGAGACATTGAAGTTTTGACCTTTTAACAGAAGTAGTACCCTCGTGAATCGTTTCAAGAATGTCTCAAGCCTCTTTTGCTACCTCACACGTACAAATACGACGAAACTCTTCAGGTGTGACGGAGCAAAAAAGGGAATTGAGGGCCTTACTGTTCCAACTCGAGTTTTGATAATCGAATGTGTCCCATTTATCAAGGGGTTTGTGAATATCAACACCATCAATGGTGACAATAGGTTCACTCCACCCATAGACCACACAGTGCCAAACTTTCTCATCGATAGATTTTAAAAATACTCTCATACGAGCTTTCCAATAAGAATAGTTTGTACCATCAAATAACGGAGGTCTATGGGTCGAGTTACCTTCATGAATTGAATCCATATCACCAATCACACAAAATCACGCTCCTATAGTTTTGATAAAAACAAAGAGTGGCCTGCTCTGATACCAATTGAAAAACCTAAGTGATTCGTGATTAGATCAAGATATAATTATTCCAATTCTCAATCAATTAAAACTCACAATCTAAATCATCAAGCACTTACGAAAGTGATTTAGATTGTTGTTTTCTAAAAACAATAAAACGACACAAACGATTTTTCCGTAGAAAAACCATAATTGAAGTACCTTCAATTGTGATAAAAAAATCACAAGCAAAATTCCACTAATCAATCCACTACTGAAGAAAGAAAGATTATAAAGATAACAAACAAATTATCCAAACGCTTCCAATTTGTCTTCAAATCTTCTGTATATCTTTCATTGCAACTTTCGTCTCAGAATTGATTAGATTGAAGTTAAATCCACAGCTTCTATTTGTCAAATCAACGACCACGCACAGTATCAAACTCCTTTGAAACTCCACGCTTGAATCTCCGGATTCCACCGAAGAAGAACACTCTTGAATATGAACAATCAACCTCCTTGATGTGTATTTATCAAAACATGAGTTTAATACTCAATCAAATCATCAAGGAAAACTAATAAACAATCCCAAAAGAAAACCCTAACAACTTTAAAGTGGATCTCTAAAACGTAATCCTAGTTTTGGACTAAAACAAGTACTTATAGAAAATAAAGGCAGCGAAGCTCGCTCGAGCGAAGACTCTCTCGCTCGAGTGAGGAACCAAATACGCGTGTTTTCTTTAAGTGGCTTCGCTCGAGCCACGCTACTTGCGCACGAGCGTACAATCATCCTTCTCAAGTTTTTTACAGAATCAGCTTTCGCTCGAACGAGCAAGACAACAAATTTAAAAAAATTATCACTCGATAAGAATATATTTATTCACGAAATTGACATGTCTAAGGGACTTAACACACAGCTTTTTAATTTCATGGCATATCATATCATATCCATTTTTACCTTGCAACATATAGGTAGGATCTACCTACTCGGAAAACAAAAAAAAAAAAAAATCTAAGAGATAAAGATGGAACGTGATGTTAAGTCACTTCTATGTCACCCAAACTGTAAGTTTAGCATGCATTATATAGTAACGTCATGCTCATGCCCCCACTGACAACTTAGCACCTTGAACAGCAAAAACAAAACAAAATCCATAGCTCAAAATAGAATAGTATGAAAATATATGCGAGAGAGAGAGAGAGAGAGAGAGAGGGTGAAATAATTATTGAAAAAGATGGGAGAGGATGAGTGGTGCATGTCATCAAATTTTGGATCTTGTGACAGCTTTTAGAGTTCAGAGTTTTAAACTGCTCCTAGAGAGATGGATTTTAATAAAAAAATTATTTAATATTTTTAAAATAAATGTTGTTAAACTCTGAATAGAATAGAATAGAGTATTAATATTAATTTTTTTAAACTTTAAATACTAATATTAATAGTAATTTTTTTTAACTTTACATACTAAACGATATGGTATGTATTAATTTATTGGGTTTTTATTCTTCTAATATTGATACATCACGATATAATAGTTGCATTAAAAATTATATACATATTATACATATTAACTTGTTTGATGCGTATTAATTTGACAAGTTTTTATTTTTACAAACATATAATTTAAAAAAATTTAAAATTGTGATACTTTATTTTCAGACATATATTACTTGTTATTTTTAATGTTACTACACAATAATTGATACCGATACTCAGATACTATTATTTAAAATCATGGTTGATACTCTTAGAGGAAGCAAAGGGATATATACCTTTTGGTAGCAATAAAAATAAATAATTTATTAGGTTATTAGTTTATTTAGATCATATCATTTCTTTCTTATTTTTGTACTTTTTTTTTTCATCAAAAATTAAGTCATATTTAAAATAGAAGTGGGAAAAATAAAAATAAAAAATAAAAAAGGAGGGCAACTCTTATATTATATACACACACTATATGAGTCTATTATATATATATATATATAATCCATTGAACTTTTTCAAGGAAATAGTGAAATAGGCTCTGAATGAACTCTATGAATTGAAACTATGGATTTGTTTGAGAAGGGCTAAATCGGTATATTTTTTTTATTTTTTAGAAAAAAATATAAAATATGAATTAAATTTGAAATGATATGATAAAAATATGATATGATTTAAATAAAATAATTATAACTTAAATAAAATAATGTGTTAAAATAATATGAACTATTTTAACCCATGCCAAACAACCGCTCTATATAAAGATCTTCAAATTGATAAAAGATAAAGAGCTTGAGAGACTCATCAGAGAGCATACAATGGATAGTGTGGTTCAGTTGCAAAGACAGTTGGCTGACTACACAACTTCCTTGTACAATGAGGTATTTCTAACCTATCACCACCCACATTTTTAGAAGCATAAAAGCAAATCTCACAATCCCCCCTCCCCTATTTTTGCTCTTTTATTTCTCAAATTTTAAATATAAGCCGATGCAAATCAATTTTTGATTTTGGACTTTCATAGGTCGATAATGTCCAATGTTATATGATCATATATTTCATCGATGCTGACATGTATCGATCTGATACTGCTTCTATATGTGTGTGTCTCATGTTTTGGGTTGTTGGGTCGCCATTTGATTGTGAGTTTGTTGTGTTCAACTGATACAAATCGGGATTTTGGACTTTTACTTTTTGATAATGTCCAATATCGATTAATATATGACTATATGGCTGACACTGATATTTGTTACTGTTTATGTTTATATATGTGTTTGTGTATATTTGTGCGTCATGTTTTGGGTGGTTGGGTTGGCATTTGATGACGAGTTTGTTGTGTGTGAAAAGGGAATTTTGGATGAACAGTTCACTCAACTTCAACAACTGCAAGATGAGAGCAATCCAGAGTTTGTGGTTGAAGTTGTATCTCTCTTCTTTGAAGATTCTGAGAGGCTTCTCAATGAAGTAACCACAGCTTTGTGAGTACTCAATTGTTTTCTTTTACTTTTTCATTCTTCGTTTTTGTCATATTTCTTTCTTCTTTCTTTTTTTCTCTTTTCTTTTGTGGACTTGTTTTCTTTTTATTTATTTATTTATTTTTGGTTTTACACAAACTAGATTAGCAAACTATTTTGTATTTTTGTTTTTAGAAAAAATTTCTCAAAATAATGTAAACACGATGTTTTGGAATTTTCAAAAATTGTAAGTTTTTATTGTTTTTTTTTTCTCCCTAAAAACACAAAAAACTAAAACGAAAAAAATGTAAAGATTCCAAACGTCAAAGGTTGTTTTTGGTTATGCTTTCATTTTCTAGGTTTTTTTTTTTTTTTTTTTTAAATTTTATTTTTAATACAGAAAACCTATTTGGAAAACTAGTTTCGAAAATAATTTTCAAGAAAATTTTCTAAAAACAACCAACATTCTAGGAAACATTAAAAGGCATTTTAATTTTTTTGAAAACTATTTTTGCATAAAAAAAAAATTAAGAAAAAAATGAAAACTTGGTGATAATGTTTTCTCCCTCTTCTCATTTGTAGGGATCAACAGAGTGTAGATTTCACAAAGGTGGATGCCCATGTTCACCAATTGAAGGGTAGTAGCTCTAGGTAAATACTTTTTTCTTTTCTTTGTTGTCACTGGTATCCGGGTCATCTTTTGCTTATCTCAACTAATCTTAAGACTCTAAAATTTATGACAAAACAAACTTTTAAAAAATCGTTGCTCACCATGTAAATTCTTTATACTTTTCTAATTCAAATCATTGGTTTTATTTCCTATTATCAAAAAATGATTTTCAATGAACAAAATACAACATTTACATTGTGTTTGGTTAAGAAATTTAAGAAGGAATTTATAAACGGAAAGGAAAAATGTAAGTAAAATATAAATACAATATAGGGCAAATTACATATACACCCCTCGAGGTTTGGTTAAATTACAGATACCCCCTGAGGTTTCGGAAATTACATCCCGCCCCCTGAGGTTTGTATTTTCATAACAATTTACCCCCTGAGGTTTATATTTCATAACAAATTACCCCCTAATTTCTTATGCAAATATAGTATTCAGGGGGGAATTCGTAATTTCTCAAACCTCAGGGGGGTATTTGTAATTTAGCCAAACCTCGAGGGGTGTATATGTAATTTGCCCTAAAATATATCTATATTTCACTTAATTTCACATAGTGTTTCCCTTTCTGTTTCCAAATCCTTTACCAGATCCCTTAACAATCTTAGTTTCAAAATTTTCTTTACTACATATGGCCCCAAGTGCAGGTTTAAAATTTTGATCACTCCTGAACGTAAACTCCCCTGTCCATACCAAAAATAGACCTAATAGATGAAAATGCTGCCTTATCTAGTGCCATACTTGAGCTCGAGTCTTATTGTTGCAAATGCATCTTCATGTCCTTATTCTCTCTTCCACTGATTAGCTAACACTATTACAATTTACAAACCTGTTGAGGTTTTTAGTTTAACTTTCATGAGCGAATGAACATTGTGATTATTGAACTTGTTATACGCTTATGGCTATTTGTTGGACTTTCTTATATAATTGAATGTCTTATTATAGTTCTCATGATCTATGTTACATGGACTCGGGTACGGGTGTCGGGTGCGGGTATGTATCTAGAGGTCGGACTCATCAAATCATAAATTTAAGGATACGCGGACTCGGCAAAAAAAGGTCATATTTTTATATTTTTAATCTAATATGTGAGATAAAATGGTATTATATTTAACTTATAGTGTCAAAATGACATTTATAGCAATTATATAACAATATATACATATAATAATAGTGTTATATACAATTATATAAGAAGTATCCGTTGAAAAGTATCCGACACATATCCCATACCCTTGTCCGAGTGTCGGGTGTCCGACACGGGTATTTGATTTAATTTGAAGAGTCCATGTAACATAGCTCATGATATGATGTAAATTGTCATCTACCCGAACATAATAATAATAATAATAATAATAATAATAATAATAATAATAATAATAAACTGAGATCTCAAGGGCATATTGGTAAATTTCATTGTAATTTTTTAGATCAAAATCTGATGATTTTGAATGGCTTGCATAATTTGGTGAATATATATATATATATATATATATTTAATTTTTTTTTTGTTTTTTTTTTTGTTTTGTTGGTGTGGCACGACAGCATTGGAGCACAAAGAGTTCAAAAGCTCTGCATTTTCTTCCGCAACTACTGTGAGGATCACAATATTGAAGAGTGAGTTTCTTCACAAACCCCTAAGGTCCTTTTGGGAATTCTCTTTTTAGTAACTTTTAAAAAAATTTTATGAGATGAAAAAAATTTAAAATATGTTTAGAAATAATTTATTTTTAATTATATTGAAAATTGTGAATCACTAATGTTTGAATTTTTTTGTCCTTGCCACTAGACTTAAGGATTGGTTTGGCAATTAGTATTTTAACAATTATTTTGTTCTAAAGAATTATTGAAAACATTCAAAAAAAAATAATAATAATCTTTTTTGGTTCTTTAGTAATTTTTTTTATTTAGAAATTAATTTTTAGATCTTTTTAAACTGGACTTGAAAAGAAAAGAAGAAAAAAAATTGACAAATTTAAAAAAAAATATATATATATACATAGTTTTTTTTAGCGTCTACCAAACATAGAAGAATTTCAAATTGTGCTTTTTTCTTTTTTCTTTTTTTCCCTAAAATACAGGAAGTTTTTTAGGGAATTATTTTCGAAACCTGTTTTTGGAAGAGAAAGAAATTCTTAAAACAACCCACATTTTGTTAATATTGCAGGTGCCTAAAATGTCTCCAACAAGTAAGGATTGAGTACACCCTTGTGAAGAACAAGCTTCAAACTCTGTTCAAAGTAAGTAATTAGCAAAACATGTGTTTGTGTTGTAAAGCCAAATTGATCATCTTCCACGTCATAGAAACGTTTTCTATTTCATTTTCATTGTTGTAGCTCGAGCAGCAAATTCTAGCCGCTGGTGGGTCAATTCCTACGCGATGAGAGGCAAAGAAGCCAAATCAAGAGAAGAGAGCGAAATGGGGGTTCAGAATTTGTAGAGAAATTTCACTATTTTTGGTTTTGAATCTTTTGAGCTTGAGCATGTTCTGTAATAACAAAGGTATGAGCCATGATGGAGATTGTGAATAAACCATTTCACTTCTTTTATTGATCATCATAATTTTCTCTTTTTGATTTGCTTGTTCATTGTTCTAACAACTTTTAAAGTTCGAGTTAGAACCCCAACTTTGAAAGTACAAATATAGATATAGACAGGCATGTAGGAAACTGCAATTTCAAAAAATTAGGACACAGACACGGTGAAGATACATCAAAAATATGTTATTTATAAATTTTTATTTGCAATGTATATGAATATTACAACAATAACAAATAATTAAAAATAATGAAAAACTAGCTCATTTTACATGAAAAAATTGCTCAATTTATAAATCATTCAACATACAAAATATTATCTAGCTTGTCGAAAACATTTAATAATGAAAGTAGATCATCCATCAAAAATAAATAATCACAAGTCAAACGTATCTCTTAAAACATATTTGGAGACGTGGCGTGTGTCTATGATGTACATCCAAAGCGTCCTAGAAGAAAAAATAAAATAAATAAATAAGCAAAATAGATACGCGTTGTGGCATTTCCTACATGTGTCCCAACGTGTCTACATATTGGACACAGTTACACCGACTAATTAGAAATGTCCATGATGGATAGGTCACAACCAAAAACCTTTTCGTTTTTGAACTTTAATGGGTATTAATTTACTAACTTTCCAAGTTTAACTCTATTTATTTTAGTTTCTTAATGATTGATTATATGAAAATGTGTTCACTTAAAAATTTTAAATCCAACACATTTTTCAAAAAAAAAAAAAAAAAAAAAATTGAAAAACAAACCAAAGCCACAAAGGTCAACTGGTGTCTGGTATGCTTTGTTGGTATTAATGTACAAGAAAGGAACAAAGGAATTGTAGTCTGTATGGCTAGTTCTTTAACCACCAAATTTCTCTTGAGGGGAGATCTTGGATTTCAAGTGAAATTGGAAGGCAAGTTTTAATTGCTTGTAAAAAGAGGGTGTGATCTAACTACTAACTTCAGCAAATTCCAAAAAAAAAAAAATTGTACAAGAAAGACATAATATAAACTAGTTCCCTTTCTCCATTGTTGTTTACAAGTTTAACCGATGCAATCGCTATTACCAACCATTTCAAATATTTGTTCTCTTATCTTTGTTTAGTTTAATAATAGGGTAAATTACACTGACCGTTCTCTATTTTAGTAAGTTAAATAGATTGAAACTAATCCAGATGGTACAAAAACATATAAAATAAATGATGAGGTATCGGTTCCCGGGTGGATGGGTCGGACCGGCCCAGGCTCTTCAGGCTCCGGCTCAAGAAGGAGACTCCGTCAGATGACCTGCATGCAAGTTCAGGGGGGAACGGGGCAGTCCCCCAGTGAACCCTCCGGTGCAAGAATTAGTAGAGCAGAGTATGAAAAACTGTATATCGAGAGATCAAGAGAGAGATAACTTAACCTTTTTCTTTCCTCTTATCCTTGCTTATATCCTTTTGTCATCATTTTTCCTGTCTCCTGTGACGTGCTTTTTTTCGCCGAAAGCCTGTGCCATAGCTCATCTTGTTTAGGGTGATGGAGGCTCTGTTCCGGCGGGGAGTGCTGTTGTAATAAATGCTGTGATGGGTCGCATTAATGGTGATGTGTTGTGATAATAACTCTGCAGATCTTTGTCTGCTGATGTGGCCCGTGTCCCACCTGCCGTGTGCCTAAATGCCGTTGGCCCTTCATGTCTAGGTGGCCTCCAGCTGTTCTGGGCCTTGTCAACCGGGTTGTGCCATTGGCCCCAAGTGATGGGTTCGGGGTGGTTTGCCGTGGGCCGTATGCCTTGTGGGCCTATCCATGTCAGTAGTCCCCCATTTCCGAGTGCAGCTTTAGACCAACGAAGGGAATAATAAGAAGGGAGAGAAGTGTGAAACGAGTGGAGAGGCCGACTGGAAGGTGTGCTGACTGCGAGGATAGCCGAGCGGGAGAGGTCGACCGTGAGGCGGGCCGACCACGAGGGTGGCCGAGCGGGCGGGGTCGACCGTGAGGCGGGGCGACCACGAGGGTGACCGAGCGGGAGGGGTCGACCAAGAGGCGTGCCGACCGCGAGGGTGACCGAGCGGGAGAGGTCGACCAAGAGGCGTGCCGACCACGAGGGTGACCGAGCGGGAGAGGTCGACCGTGAGACGTGCCGACCACGAGGGTAGCCGAGCGGGAGGGGTCGGCCGTGAGGTGTGCCGACCAGGGCGGCGTGGAGTTCAAAAAGGTGCTGATGTGAAAATGGAAAAGACAGGGTAAGGGGAGGGGACAGTGCATCGTGGCCACACACGTGGCAGTGTCGTGGGGGAAGATGAAGCGTTGGGGCAGGAAATGAAGCGATAGGTCACGGGGGGTTTTGAAAAGGCGGTTTTGGCGGTTGATTTGAAAGGTTTTGAAACGGGCGAAAATTAATGTGGATCCGTGGAATACGGGCAAAACCGTAGGTTTTAGGTATAATGCGTTTCACTTACCGTGGTACAAGAACTCGAAATATCCAACTCCTTCACGGCGTGCGACATATCTGTGTAGCATTCTCTCAACTTTCTTGTGTCTGCGTCAGAAGTGTTTTGTGAGCAAGCCCTAGAAATGGCACAAGAAGGAGTAGTTAACGTGAGGGTAGACCCGTTGGGGGACGATGATGGGGAGGAGTTAGCAGCGCAGTACAGGACAGAGGCATCGGCCGTAATATTGGCCCCAAAACCATTAAACCAGGTGGAGTCGGGGCAGTGGCACACTAAGGCGGACAGATCCACACTCACGGTGGCGGATTTGGAGGCGATTAGGGAGCGATACCAGATTCCGGCGGAGGTAGATTTACGGTTGCCGACGCCAGAGGAAAGGCCGTCTATGGTGAAGCCAGGGGAGTTTTCCCTGTACGAGGAGGCGCTGAAAGGGGGGCTGAGGCTGCCATTGCCTCAAGTGGTGGTTGATGTGCTAAATCGCCTGGAGGTAGCGCCGGGGCAGTTGATGCCCAATGCGTGGAAGATTCTGATGGCTTGTGCGAGTGCGTGGCCTAAGGCGAATGGAGGAGAGGCCATGACGATCGACGAGTTCTTCTCATGTTACAAAGCGTCGGGGCAGCAAGAAACGTGGGTCACCCTACAGGCGGTGATGGGCAGGGGGTTGGTGGCAGGGCTGCCTACGTCGATCAAGGGGTGGCGGCCACGGTGGTTTTTCGTGTCAGTTAATGGGGGGATGGGTGTGCGCACCATCTGGAAGGTGCCAAATCGGTCGATGGAGTCTAGGCTGGGGGTGGTGGCGGAAGAGAGGGTGAAGAAAGTGAGGGAGTGGAGAGAGTGAGAGAAAGCCAGATGGGACGATCTTGTCCAGCCGTCTGCACTGTTTGAGGCGGGGCTGGGACCGCAGCCGAAAGGTGGAGACCTCGGCCAGGGGGAGTTGGAAGAGAGGAGAAGAGTACAGGAGATGGAGGATCGAGCCATTATGGCCAAGGCTGCGAAGTTGATAGAGGCGCAGAGGGACCGACCGGCTGAACCGCTCTCGCGGGAGAGGATCCGGCCGCGCCCTAGGCCTTTGGGGGAGAAAGACTTGGGCAGCTTTGAGCCGCTTCCGCCGCCTGTAGACCCTGTAAAGGAAAAGGCCAGAGGGGGGGTGACGGTCATGAAGAAAAAGAAGGAGAAGAGGAAGAGGGGGGCCCCAGAGGAGGCTGCAGAGGAGTCTGGGGCCAAGAGGGCGAAGGTGGCCCCAACGGATGCAGAGGTCCCTGCGGCAAAGGACGCCCCAGAGGAAGTGGAGATCATCCCAACGGTGGAGGTTGTGGAGGTGGGTCCACCAGTACAAGCGGAGGCTGGGGTGGGGGAGGCGGCGCTGAGCGGGAGGGAACAGGTTCAAAGGAGGCCCGACCCCCAGGAAGGGGGGGTTCGTGTGGCCACGGCTATTTATCATGCGCGCGCGGTAGCTGGGAGGATGGAGGGAGAAGAAGGCCCAGCCAGGGCGGGAGCCGACCGCCTGGTGAAGATTGTGGACGAAGGAGCTCTGCGCGCGGCATCTGGGTATGGTGAGGCCGACCTGCTGAGGGGGTTATGCTCCGCCCAAATGGAGGTGACTACCTTGGCGGGGGCTCTTCTCAGGAAAGCTGGGGCCGCCAAGTTGAAGGCTGAGGAGGCCAGGGCCCAGCTGGCCAAGTTGAGGAAGGACAGTGCCGACTGGGAGACTGCCTATGCCGACCTGCCAGCAGTTAAGTTGGAACTGGAGGACACACGCCGTAAGGTTGTGTCGCTGGAGTTCCAACTGGCTGGTGAGCAGAAAAAGTTGGAAGAGTCCGAGAAGGCCTGCGCGGTGGCGGTCGAGAGGCACGAGGAGGTTATGACCAGCAATGAAGAGCTGGTCAGGCAGAAAGATGAAGCGGACTCCAGAATTGGAGACCTGCTGAAGGAGCTGGGGGAAGAGCGCACCAGAGCAGAGGAGGACAAGGGGAGGCTTCTGAGGGAATGGGAGAGGGAGAAGGCGAAGATGGCGGCGGAGCTAGAGAGTCTGAGGAAGGGGATGGAAGAGGAGAGGGCGACGGCAGCTGCTGGAAGGGTGGCTCTGCAAAGGGAGCTGGACGAGGAGAGGGCGAAGGCGGCGTCTGAAAAGGCGGCCTACCCTGATCTATGCGTCGCAGCAGTGGAGCAGTATAAAGGGTCCTCCGAATTTCAAATTGTGGTGGATGCTGCTGTCGCCAGGAGTCTGGCTGGTCAAGAGCCTGGGGGGGTGGGCCCGTCAAGGAAGACTGCTGGAGGTAGGACAGAATCAGAGGTGATTGAAAGCTTCCAGCAGTCCGACTTCTATAAGCATGAAATGGCCGAGTACTGGGACAGCGGTTGGAAAATGTTCAAGCGTAGAGCTGAGGAGCTGTTTCCAGACTTGGACCTGAGTAGTGTGACAATAGGCGAGGATGATGTGGCCCAGACCCCCCTGGACGAAGGCGTTGAAGAAGAGGATCTAGCATCCAGCGAGGAAGAGTAGCCAAGGAGAAGAAGGGCTGGGCGTGCTTTGTGGGGTTTGGTTAAGTGTATACATTGTAATTTTTGTTCATTGTTTTTTTTTTTTTTTTTTTTTTTTTTTTTTTTTTTTTTTACATTGTAATTCGATGAGTGAATGAATAAATAAATGAAGGGTTTGGTTAAGATGAATTTGTGTACGAATGTTATTTTGTGTCTGTTGGCAGCTGACTGTTTGTGCAGCAAAAATGAATAAAAACCTTGTGCAGTAAAAATGAGTAAGAAATTTTGTGCAGTAAAAGTCCACAAATGAGGATAAAGGGTAAGTTACAAGTAGTAGCTAGACAGTTAAACGTAAATTTGAAAGTGAATGTGAAAAATGCAAGTGTTATGAGGAGGTTTGAAAACGGACGAGTGAGAGTGTAAACATGAAAGTGAGAGTAAGTAAGTGTTATGGGGAAGTTTGAAAATGTGACCAAGTGTGAAAAATGTAGCCTTGTTTGGTTTTGGAGTGCTCGGTCGAGTGTTCAGTCTAGCTGGGGCTTTGAAGTGCTTGGTCTGGCCGAGGCTTTGAAGTGCTTGGTCTGGCCGAGGCCTTGAAGTGCTCGGTCTGGCCGAGGCTTTTGAGTGCTCGGTCTGGTTGAGGCTTTGAAGTGCTCGGACTGGCCGAGGCTTTGAGTGCTCGGTCTGGCCGAGGCTTCAAGTGCTCGGTCTGGCCGAGGCTTTTGAGTGCTCGGTCTGGCCGAGGCTTTGAAGTGCTCGGACTGGTCGAGGCTTTGACGTGCTCGGTTTGGTCGAGGCTTTGAAGTGCTCGGACTGGCCGAGGCTTTGAGTGCTCGGTCCGGCCGAGGCTTCGAGTGCTCGGTCTGGCCGAGGCTTTTGAGTGCTCGGTCTGGCCGAGGCTTTGACGTGCTCGGTCTGGTCGAGGCTTTGAAGTGCTCGGACTGGCCGAGGCTTTGAAGTGCTCAGGCTGGCTGAGGTTGTGAAGTTTTGAATTGCTGTCGGTGGCAATGTTATGGGATCGTCATACAAACATTTGAATTATGAAAGTGTAGATCTGCAATCGGAATTTGCGTTATATATAAAGAAAAGGGGAATACAACAATATTGGTAATACAAAAATATGAACTTATTGATAGTAACGCTTCAAATGTTCTGCATTCCAGGGATGGGGCAGGTCTCGGCCTTCCATGTCTTGGAGTCGGTAAGTGCCTGGTCGTGGTCGGGCTTTGACGATGTAGGGGCCCTCCCATTTGGCTGCCAGTTTGCCCTCGGCTGGATTCTTTGTGGCGAGAGTCACTTCTCGTAAGACAAGATCCCCCACAGAGAACTCTCGAGGTCGGACTCGGCGGTTGTAGTGTGTTCTCATTTTCTGCTGGTAAGAAGCCAATCTGACAGCAGCGGTTTCTCTGAGCTCTTCGACTAGATCGAGGTGTGTTCGATGGAGCTCTTCGGCTGAGGCCAGATCCGGATGTAAAACCCTAGGAGTGGGGAGGCCGACCTCTACCGGGATAACCGCCTCAGCGCCATATGTTAAGCGAAAAGGGGTTTCGCCGGTGGGGGTGCGAGCTGTGGTTCGGTAAGCCCAGAGTACATTGGGCAGTTCCTCGGCCCAAAGGCCTTTAGCAGCTTCGAGCTTGGTTTTGATGATTTTGAGAAGGGAACGGTTGGTGACTTCAACTTGGCCGTTTGCCTGGGGGTGACCGGGGGAGGAGAAGCACGGTTGGATCTGGAGATCTGCACAAAATTTTCTGTACTTCGCGTTATCGAATTGTTTGCCATTGTCAGAGATGATGGCTTGAGGGATGCCAAATCGGCAAATGATCGATTGCCAGATAAACCTGGTTGTGTTCCGCTCGGTGATTGTGGCAAGGGGTTCAGCTTCGACCCACTTGGTGAAGTAATCGATGGCAACGATTGCGAATTTGGTCTGACCTCGACCGGTGGGAAGGGGACCGACCAGGTCAATCCCCCATTTGGCAAACGGATAAGGACTGCAGAGTGTGATTAACTCTGTAGGAGGAGCATGAGGGATGATGGCGAAACGTTGGCATTTGTCGCATTTGAGCACGAAATCAGTCGTATCCTGACTGAGTGTTGGCCAAAAATACCCAGTACGGAGTACCTTCTGGGCAAGGGATCTGCCTCCTGAGTGATTGCCACAAATCCCCTCATGGATCTCCTGCATTACGTAAGTTGCTTGCGCTGGATTGAGGCAGCGTAGGTATGGCCGGGAGAAACCGCGTTTGTACAATATGTCGTCGATAATGACGTAATTGGACGCTCGGGATCGGACTTTGGAAGCCTGCTGCTGGTCCTCTGGGAGTGCTCCTGTGGTCAGGAATAGGAGGATGTCGGATGCCCATGGGATAGGTTCATTATGAATGTATTGTATAGCTTGTAGACTCGGTGAAACGGCCAGGTGGTGTAGGTATTCTATGCGGACGTCATGGCTGAGAGTAGGATGGTCAGCTGAAGCCAACTGAGCCATCTCGTCTGCTTTGGAGTTGTCTGCCCGAGGAATATGTCTGATGTGGAAGGTATTGAAGAGGCGAGCAAGGGGGAGTGCCAGGTCTCTGTAGGCTCGCATCGTATCGTCCTTGGCGTCAAAGTCCCCCGTCATTTGACCGACGACGAGTTGGGAGTCGCTGAAAACTCGGAGGTGGCTGACCCCTATGTCCTTGGCGAGGCGGAGTCCTGCTATTAATGCCTCATACTCGGCTTCATTGTTGCTTGCTTCAAACAGGAAACGGAGGGCACATTTGAAGTGACTGCCCTCAGGAGAGGTGAGGATGATGCCGGCACCGCTTCCTTCTCTTCGGGACGACCCATCAACATTGAGAGTCCAGGAATGAGGATCTTCTGGCTCTGTTGGAGTTGGTAAGGGCGGGGGTGTGGTGGTCGGGGTCGGTTTAGTGAATTCCATGATGAAATCAGCTATAGCTTGCCCTTTGATTGCTGTCCGAGGGCAGTAAGAGATGTCAAACTGGCTGAGTTCTACTGACCACTGCATCAATCTGCCTGAGAGTTCCGGTTGCTGCATGACCTTCTTCAGGGGCTGGTCGGTGAGGACCACTATGGAGTGGGCTTGGAAGTATGGACGGAGTCGTCTAGAGGCAATGACCAAGGCCAGGGATAGTTTTTCCAGCAAGGGGTAGTTCTGCTCCGCGCCCTTGAGGGCTCGGCTAATGTAATAGACCGGTCGTTGGACTGAGCCATCTTCTCGGAGGAGAGCCGCACTGACTGCGGTTTCTGATACTGCTAGGTAGAGAAAGAGAGGCTCACCCGTGATTGCTTAAGAGAGAAGGGGGGGTTAGCCATGCATTGCTTTAACTGTTGGAAGGCCTCTTCGGACTCAGTTGTCCATTCAAAGGTCTGCCGAAGGACTTTGAAGAAGGGCAAGCACTTATCTGTCGCGCGAGAGATGAAGCGGTTAAGGGCCGCCACTCGGCCGGTGAGCCTCTGAACTTCTTTGACCGTCCGAGGTGACTGCATCTCGACCAAGGCTTTGATCTTCTCAGGGTTAGCTTCGATGCCGCGTTGGCTGACCATAAAACCCAAAAATTTGCCAGATCCTACGCCGAACGCGCACTTCTCTGGGTTGAGCTTCATCTGGTACTTGCGCAGGGTGGTGAAGGTTTCTCGTAAATCAGTGAGGTGGTCGGAGGAGTATTTGCTTTTGACTAGCATGTCGTCGACGTAGACTTCCATATTCCGGCCTATTTGGTGATGGAAAATGGTGTTAACCAGCCGCTGATAAGTGGCCCCAGCATTCTTCAATCCGAACGGCATTACCCGGTAATGGTAAGTACCTCGGTCGGTAATAAATGATGTGTCCTCCTGGTCGGATGTGTGCATTAGGATTTGGTTGTACCCAGAGAAGGCATCCATGAAGCTGAGCATTTGATGACCGGCGGTGGCGTCGACCAGCAGATCTATGCGAGGGAGGGGGTAACTGTCTTTAGGACATGCTCGGTTCAAGTCAGAGTAGTCGACACAGAGCCGCCATTTGCCATTGTGTTTTCGGACGAGGACCACATTGGACAACCACCTAGGATAGTCCACATTTCTGATGAATTGGGCTTCGAGGAGTTTGTTAACTTCGGCGGCTATAAGGGTGTTGCGCTCCGGATGGAAGATGCGCTGCTTCTGGCGGTGGGGTCGAAAATGGGGTTCGATGCTAAGGCGATGGGTTATGAAGGAGGGGTCGATGCCTGGCATGTCAGAATGAGTCCAGGCGAATACGTCTCTGTGCTCGGTTAAGAGGGCAGTAAGGTCGGCCTTGGCTTGAGCGGGTAATTGGCTGCCGATCTTGGCGGTTCTGATTGGATTGGTGGGATCAATGTTGACTTCAACAAGTTCCTCTACAGGTTCACCTCTGACCAGCTCGTCCTCGTCTCGGACGTCAAGCCCTTCGATGATCATGGCCTCTTTTAGCTTGACTTCTTTGAGTGAGGCGACATAACACTCCCTGGCTGTGGTTTGTTCGCCTTTGACGGTTCCGACGCCGAGGTCGGTGGAAAATTTCATGGCCAGATGGTATGTGGAAGTGATGGCTTGGAAGGTATTTAGGGCTGTGCGGCCAAGGATGATGTTGTAAGCGGAGGGGCAGTCGACCACGAGGAAGGTGAGCAGCTTAGTGGTCTGCCGCGGGTGCTCACCGATGGTGATAGGCAGATCGATGGAGCCAATGGAGGTCACTCGGTCTCCGGTGAAGCCGACCAGAGGGGTTTGGAGAGGGGACAGGCTCTCTTCCCCAACCTTGAGTTGGCGGAAGCAATTGAGGAAGATGATGTCTGAAGAGCTGCCGTTGTCTATGAGGACTCGTCTGACTTTGTAGTTGGAGAGGATGGCGGAAATGACAAGGGGGTCATCATGTGGGTAACGGACTCCGGCACAGTCGGTATCAGTGAAGGTGATGGGTTCGATCCATTGTTTTGACTGTTTGGGAGGTCGGTCCACCGTCATTACTGCTTTGTCTGAGCCTTGTCTGATTTTTCTGAGTTCTGCCTTCTGGGCTGAGCGGGATGGCCCCCCGCAAGCAAGGCCTCCTGAAATGACTCTAATTTCGCCGACTGGTGGGGGGGGATTGCCCGGAGGCCGAGGCTGTGGTGGGCGGCGATCGTGGCCTTCGTTTGGTGGGGCTGGATTGCGGGGCGGTGTGCGTCGGCGATTGTTCCTGGGATGGTCAGTTCTTTGTCTCTGTGGGGGACGGGGGTCTGTGAATCGGCTGAGACGGCCCTGGCGGATGAAGGTCTCGATCTGGTCTTTGAGGTTAATGCACTCGTCGGTGGTATGGCCATGGTCTTGGTGAAAACGGCAGTATTTGGACTGATCTTTCCGGGTGGAAGGGTTTCGGGACGGTAGGGGCCATTTGAGGGGGTAGTCCCGCTGGATCTGGTTGAGGACGTGATCCATAGGGGAGTTGAGAGGGGTGTACCGCTCGAACCGACCGGGCGGTCGGGTCGGAATCGATCGGTCAGTTCGGGGGGGGCGGTCATTATACTGGGCGGTTCTGGGCTCGGAGTCTTTCCTCTTCTCTCTGGGAGTCGGATTTTTAGGGGTCGGCTCTTGTCGAGCGGCCAGGGAATCTTCTGCATTCATGTATTTCTGAGCTTTGGACAGTAGGGCTGCCATGGTGGTTGGGGGGTTTTTGGAGAGGGAGAAGAGGAAGTCAGACGACCGCAGGCCGGCCATAAAGGCGGTGAGGATGACCTTGTCGTCATTTTCCGCTACTTGAAGGGCTTCGGTATTGAAACGGGTGACAAAGCTGCGGAGCGACTCCCCCTCAGTCTGACGAATGTTAAGGAGCTGGGTGGCCGGGTGCCTCTGACGCTGGGCTCCAATAAAATGGCTCAGGAAGGAGTCACTGAGGTGTTGAAAGGCGGAGACGGATTCCGCCGGTAGCTGGCTAAACCACAGCCGAGCTGATCCCTTTAGTGTCACTGGAAAAGCTCGGCACATGATCTCATCAGGGAAGGCATGGAGGACCATGAGGGTGCGGTAGGTTTCCAGATGGTCGACTGGGTCCGTCGTGCCATCGAAGGAGTCAATGGTAGGCATCTTGAACTTGGCAGGCAATGGTTTGTCGCGGATGGAGGCAACAAAAGGTGAGTTGGCGGTGGCCGAGGGCTTGTGCTGGATGTTCTGCATGACCCCTTGTAGTTGGAGTTTCATAGCTCGGATTTCAGCGTCCCAGAGGGGGGTGTTGTCGCCATGGTCGGCCAATGGAGGCTGGACGCTGCTAGCTTCCCCCTCAGGAGGCAGTACTGCAACCGGCGGGCGTGGAGGTGGTATGTTTTCATGTTGGGGAGGAAGGTGCTGCGAACCTTCTGGGTTAGGTGGAGGGGGCTGTGGAGCGAGATGGTCTGGGGCTGTTCCTTGGTTGGGTGGAACGTTTGGAGGTGGAACGGGGGGGTTTCTTTGGAGTAACGCATTGATCAGGGCCTGGTTTTGCTCGACCATGCGGTTAATGCTGTTGGTGAGCTCGATGATGTATTGTGGTGGATTGATTGGGTGGGAGGGATCTGTTTGGTGACCGGAGGCGTTGTGGTGAGAAGCCATGGACCTAGTCGTGACCATACACCTAGATGGGCAAAAAGGAGAGGTGATAGTGAGAAGGAAGGGCTCCGGCGGTAGTGAACACAACTACCGCGCGAATAAACCAGTACCTTCCCACAGACGGCGCCAACTGATGAGGTATCGGTTCCCGGGTGGATGGGTCGGACCGGCCCAGGCTCTTCAGGCTCCGGCTCAAGAAGGAGACTTCGTCAGATGACCTGCATGCAAGTTCGGGGGGGAACGGGGCAGTCCCCCAGTGAACCCTCCGGTGCAAGAATTAGTAGAGCATAGTATGAAAAACTGTATATCGAGAGATCAAGAGAGAGATAACTTAACCTTTTTCTTTCCTCTTATCCTTGCTTATATCCTTTTGTCATCATTTTTCCTGTCTCCTGTGACGTGCTTTTTTTCGCCGAAAGCCTGTGCCATAGCTCATCTTGTTTAGGGTGATGGAGGCTCTGTTCCGGCGGGGAGTGCTGTTGTAATAAATGCTGTGATGGGTCGCATTAATGGTGATGTGTTGTGATAATAACTCTGCAGATCTTTGTCTGCTGATGTGGCCCGTGTCCCACCTGCCGTGTGCCTAAATGCCGTTGGCCCTTCATGTCTAGGTGGCCTCCAGCTGTTCTGGGCCTTGTCAACCGGGTTATGCCATTGGCCCCAAGTGATGGGTTCGGGGTGGTTTGCCGTGGGCCGTATGCCTTGTGGGCCTATCCATGTCAATAAACAACATAAAATATATATATTATCGTATAAAAGAGATAACAATATCATTTTTTCATCTATATAACTAACAAATTGATGAAAAATTAGGTTAAGTGTTATATTAATTAAAATCTCAATGGAGCTCAATATAATTATGCCAAAACTATGAGACTTACTATATTTTCTCTAAATCTCAAAGGAGGTTAGTGTAATTTACCTTAATAATATGTTTTGTTTGAATTTTCAAAATATGTTGCTCAAATATTTTTAAAAACTAGTTTAGCCCAAGAAGGTGATGGAGGTTCTTTGCAGTTAGGGGGGAGGAGGAAGAGGCGGAAGAGAGCTTGGGCTTTAGCTCTTTTGTGTTTATTATAGTTGCTTTGGTTAGAGGGAAATCGGCAAATTTTTTAGGGGATTGCTTAGTCGGTGGCTCAGTTAGAGTCTCGGTTTTTCTAATCCGGATCTTTTGGCATTTTTGGACTTTGTAGATGACTTTATTGGTTACATTCCCCTATTTTTGGGGCTTTGTTCTCTTGTATTCTTTAGCATCTTCTTGATTCTTTGGTAATAAATTTTATTTATCAAGAAAAAAAAAAAAAACTAGTTTAGTGAAAAAAAATCAAGAACACATTATTTTCATATGATTTTCACTAAAAATAACTTTTTGTATTTATTTTTATCACAATATTTTTAAGAAATGGAACAAATGTCCCCTTCTACAGGGGTCAAAATGTAGAGGTTCATAGATAAGGGGAAAGGTGAAATTCACTAATAATTGGAGGGTCCTAATGTAATTAAGAAAATTACATTTAATTTAATTCCAGATGATAAACGGAACTTCAAGTATGTACCTTGAACAGAAGAAGAACAAGAAAATTGAACCAAAACACAATGAGAAAAGGGCAGAAAATCAGAAAATCTACCATTTTAAAGTCTTCGTTAAAGTTTTTAATGCGTTTCATATGAACAGAGAAAATACAGAGTATTATATGTCAAAAATCAAATTAGTGTGTATGCGTGTGAGTGTCGATTTCTTATCAAGGAATTTTAACTTACAACCTGATCCTGATGTGGGGTACTCCATATTCTTTTCTGCTCATCAACGCTTCCCATCACAGCAGACTGCACGTTATCACCAAATACGTTGGAAAAATGCTCGTAATATTTTGGTTAGGGGATTTGAGGAGGGATTTGGAAAGAAAAAGGTAAAAGGTACGTGAAACTAGGTAAAATATAAACATATTTTATTCATATTTCACCTACCTTTTCTATTTCCCTTTCCAAATCCCTCTCCAAATCTGTCACTTGATCAACACTTTTCAATATTTTGACAGATTTTCCTCGTCTTCTGTCTATAGTGATCTGTCCATCTCTCAATATATCGCTAATTACCAGGATCTTTAGTGGCTCGGATTGAAATGTTAGGTTCAGATCAAGATTATCGCTAGTCAAGATCTCTGCAACAAGAACATATCCTGAAGAGTGTAAATGGGAGAGAAATGAGTCTCTGCAGATAACAAATGTTGGACTTTTTTGGTTGAGTTTTGTTTTTCATGTTCTCAAAAACAAAACCAATGTAAAGTTCAAAATAGCAGTTTTGAATGTTTCCTAAAAAGTGTGTTGTTTTCAAAAAAATTCTCCCAAAAACAAGCCTTGGAAACAGCTCGCCAAACAATTTTCTTGTGTTTTCTAAAAAAATGAAAACCCAACAAAACAGGCCCGTTGCTGTGTCCATGAATAATGCGATTAGATTCTTGAATGTGCATTTCATTTTTGTACGAAAACAATTTTGAATGTTTCCTAAAAAGTTTTGTTTTCAAAAAAATTCTCCCAAAAACAAATTTTGGAAACAGTTAGCCAAATAAATTTTTCATGTTTTCTGGGGAAAAAAATAGTGTGCATACGAATTTACCGCGTGATGATACTATGATGCTTCTGTTGCAAGTGCCATAGCCTTGAGAGAAGACGGCAAGCAAACACACCTTCTGGAGTCTTGTTAGTGAGCTGTAGTTTTTCAAGAATCTTTCTGAATGAACACACACTCCTTTGAATGTCTAGTGGAATGAGTGTGATGTCAAGTTCTGAGTCAAACGTCATCGCAGCTCAAGGATCAAGAAACATGTTAAAATCTCCATATTCATTTCCGGGTACCGTAAAAAGATTACCTCTCTCTTATTGTCATCAAGGCTGATCATATGGCTATCCAATAAATCCTATTATGTCATATTGATATTTACACTGATGATGTTCTGTTTTTTGTCAAATATTAAGCTAGCGGGTGATGCTATGGTACATTTGGATGTACCATATATTAGTTATGAGGTTATGTGATTTTATATTATAACTAATATCAAATAGATCATAAACATTATCATATTAACTCATAACTTAATTATATTTAGTTATTCATACATACCATATTATCTCATAACTACCACATAACTAAATTATTTTAATAATTTAATTTTGAATTGGCAACCGGTGTAACCGGTTACCAAAAAGAGGGCAAAGAAAATTAGAGCAGTCCAAGGGTCCCAATATTATATATCTCATAACCACTAGTCACATATCTCATAACCAACATCATATATCTCATAACCAACACTTTTTTTTTTCATAACCAACATCACATATCTCATAACCACTAGTCACATATCTCATAACTAATACCATTTTGCTCATAACCACACCACTTTGTTCATAACCAATATCACATGTCTCATAACCATTGATCAAATATCTCATAACTATTACCCATATGAATCATAACCACATCTCATAACCAACCCCTTTGAGTCATAACCAACATCACATATCTCATAACCACTAGTCATATATCTCATAACTACACCACTTTGATCATAACCAATATTTTATATCTCATAATCACTAACACATAGAGCATAACCAAACACTCTTTGACACCACTTTGCTCATAACCAAAATCAAATATTTTATAATAACAAATCAAATATCTCATAACTATTGCCCAAATATCTCATAACCATTACCCACATATCTCATAACCAACATCGCATATATCATAACTACTAATCATATATTTCATAACCACATCACTTTGATCATAACCAACATTACATACTCATAATCACTAATTACATATCTCATAACCAAACACCCTTTGACTTATAAATACACCAGTCTACTCATAACCAAAATCACATATCTAATAATCACTAATCATATATCTCATAACCGTTACTCACTTATGTCATAACCACATCTCATAACCAACACCATTTGCCTCATAACCAATATCACATATCTCATAACCATTACTCACGTATAGCGGTGTAAATTTAGCCGACGAGCTCGCGGCACACCCCAAGTCCAGAAATTTCTCTCTCTCTCTCTCTCACACACGCGCGCGCGCGCACGCACACACACACACATTCATTTGGGCTAAAGACAGGGTCTAGGGATTTGTCAAAAATAATTAATGAAGAAATTTTGATTTTGACAAAATTTGGATGTTTGTTCCAAATTTTTGGAGAAAGTGGGGCTGAAATTAACTAATAATCATTATAAAAAAAAATTAAAACATTTATGAATATAGTCTTATAATAAAATAAATTTATAATTTATAATTTTGTCAATTTATACTTAAATTTATTTATTTATTTTTAATATAAATCCTTAATCTATTTTTATTAAGTAAAATTAATATAAAAAAAAGACTATTTTTTACTCATCAACTACAAAATATATAATCACACCATTAATTGGCATAATAAAAATATTTAAAATTTTAAAAACCACAAATATCATAATCAAGTCACAAAGTTTTGTAATATAAAACACAAAATGCATAACGCCATCACTAATTGACGTAACAAAATTGATTAAAATTATAGAAAATCACAAATGTCGTAACTAATTCCCAAAATTTCGTAACATTAACCAAAAATTATGTAACTATCCACTAATTGGTATAATAAAAACATCTAAAAATTTTAAAAACTACTAATGTCATAACCAACTCACAAAATTTAATAACATCAGCTACAAAATGCGTAACTGCACCACTAATTGCCATAATAAAAAATAATCAAAATTTTTACAAATCACAAATGTCATAACCAACCCAAAAAAATTCATAACATCAATCACAAAATAAGTAACAACACAACTAATTGATGTAGCAAAAATATCCAATTTTTTTTATAAACCACACCTATTATTTTTATTTTTTTATTATATGTGACAAAATTTTATAATTCGTCACAAATTGTTCTTATTTAGTGACGAAATTTATTTTCTTCACTACTTTTTGTCACCATAGGTTACTTTTGTTATAGTGAAAACAGTGTAACTAAGCATATAAGTAATGAATTTTTGAATACTACAACTGTTAGAATACTCACTGGATTCAAGAATCCCCTCACAAAAGTTGCATGGGCATGTTGTAACTGCCTATTAGGAATTAAAAATGTAGGCGTAAAGTTGAGGAGGCCGACGCTGCTGCTGCTCCGACGCTGCTCCTCCGCCGCTCGACGTCGATCGATCGAGAGAGAGAGAGAGCGAGGGGGGTAAGAAGAGATTAGGGATTTTTGGGTTTGAGATTGGGGATTTTTTTTGTTTTTCTTTTTTGGGGGGGGTGGGGGGATGGAAAAAAAAAAAAAAAAGGAAGGGAGGAGCGGGAATGGAAAAAAAAAAGGGGGTAGGAATAAAAAATAAAAATATATATATTTTTTTTAGTCACAAATGAAATTTAAATAATAAAATAACGTCGTTTAATATTTTTTTTTTTTTGCGGCGGGGGTTGTCGTCATCAAAAAAATTTATTTTTTGTTAAAATATATATTTTTTTGTAGTTAATGAATTTTTTTAAAAAAATATTATTATTATTTATTTGGTAGAAGTAGGGGTAATATTTTAATGAAAAATATTTTTCTGCGGCCTTTTTTTTTTTTTTTTTGTTACTAAAAATCATGAACTAATTTTTTGTGGTAGAGGAAAGGGAGCGGCAATAGTGGTGAAGATGGTGGATAAGAGATGATGGTGATGGTGAGATGGTGATGGTGATGGTGATGGTGAAAGAGATTAGTAGTGAAGTTGTGGTAGTGGTAGTGTAAATGGAGTGACAGGGGTGAATGAGAGGTAATGGTAGTAGTAGTGGCAGTAGTGGTCGTGGTGGTAATGAAGTGGTGGCAATGGCAGTAGTAATGGTAGTCGTAGAGGTGAAGTGGCGACAGTGGAAGTAGTGGTGGTGGTGGAATAGCGTTTGTAGTAGTGGTGAAGGTGGTAGAGGAGATGGGTGGTGAGAGAGATAAATGAGTGAGAGACATATAGAGGAGAGAGAGAGACAGAGTGATGAGCGAGAGAGAGAGAGAGAGAACGCAAACATAGTGGGAGAGAGAGAGAGAACAACACAAACAGAGAAAACGGGAGTGAGAGAGTAAACAACGCAAACACAGTGGGAGAGAGAGAGAGAGAGAGAGAGAGAGAGAGAGAGAGAGAGACAAAAAAGAGACATAGAGAGAAGAGAGATGAAGGAGAGAGATAGAGAGAAGAGAGATGAGTGGGAGAGACATAAAGAGAAGAGAGATGAACGAGAGAGACAGAGAGAAACATAGAGAGAAGAGAGATGAGCGAGAGAGATAAAGAGAAGAGAGATGAGCGAAAGAGACAGAGAGAGAAAAGATATGAGAAAAGAGATGAGAGAAGAGATAGATGAGTGAGAGACACAGAGAGAGACAGATAGACAAACAAACAGACAGACAGGGAAGAGTGATGAGTGAGAGAGAAAGAGAAGAGAAAAAGGAAGGAAGATAAAAAAATGGATGAAAAGATATAGACACAGAGAGAGAGAGAGAGAAAGAGCGAAAAGAGATAAACGAGAGAGAGAGAGAGACAGAGAGAGATGAGCGAGAGAGATAAAGAGAAGAGAGACAGAGAGAGAAGAGAGATGAGAGAAATAAAGAGAAGAAAGATGGACGAGAGACACAGAGAGAAAGAGAGACAGACAGACAGACAGAGAAGAGCGATGAATGATGAGTGAGAGAGAGAAAGAGAACAGAGACAGAGACATAGAGAGAAAGAAAGAGACAGACAGACAAAGAAGAGTGATGAGTGAGAGAAAGAGAGATAAGAGAGACAGAGACACATAGAGAAAGAGAGAGACAGATAGACAGACAGACAGAGATGAGCTATAAGTAAGAGAGAGAAAGAGAAGAGAGACAGAGACAGAGAGATAGAAAGATGAAAAAATGGGCGAAAGGAGAAATGTTAAAAAGAGTAAGACGACATCGTTTTTATTTTATTTTATTTATTTATTTTTTGTAATAGAAAAATATCGTTGCATTTATTTAAACCATTTCATGACTATATATATATGAAGCCGTCTCAAAGCCACAATATATATATATATATTTCTTAAACTTTTTTTTTTTGCAACGGTACGTATTACGATCGCAAAAAACTTTTTCTTTTTTTTTTCGACTACAACTGGTACCGTCGCAAATACTCTTTTTTTTTGCGACAGCAATTTCTATCATCGTAAATACTCTATTTTTTTGCGACGCCAAGTTGTGTCGTCTCAAAAAGTCACATTTTTTGGCGACAGCAAGTTGTGCCGTCTCAAAAAGTCACATTTTTTTGAGACGGTAAGTTCTGACGTCTCCAAAAGTCACATTTTTTGCGACGACAAGTTGTGCCGTCTCAAAAAGTCACATTTTTTAGCGACAGCAAGTTGTGCCGTCTCAAAAAGTCACATTTTTTGAGATGGCCAGTTGTGTCGTCTCTAAAAGTCATATTTTTAGCGACAGCAAGTTGAGCCGTAGCAAAAAGTCATTTTTTGCGACGGCAAATGTGACGTCGCAAAAAGTTCCGCCTCATAAGCCCACTTTTCTTGTAGTGTGGTGTGGTTATGAGATATGTGATTAGTGGTTATGAGTAAAGTGGTGTGGTTATAAGACAAAGAATGTTGGTTATGAGATATGTGATTAGTGGTTATAAGTAAAGTGGTATGGTTATGAGCCAAAGAGTATTGATTATGAGATATATGACTAATGGTTATGAGATATGTGATGTTAATTATGATCAAAGTGGTGTGACTATGAGCCAAAGGGTGTTATGAGATATGTGATTAGTGGTTATGATATATGTAATGTTAGTTATGAGCCAAAGAGTGTTGGTTATGAGATATGTGGGTAATGGTTATGAGATATATTATTATTGTTTATGAGATATGTGATTTTGGTTATGAGCAAAGTGGTGTAGTTATGAGTCAAAAGAGTGTTTGGTTATGAGATATGTGATTATTAGTTATAAGATATGTGATATTGGTTATGATCAAAGTTATGTGGTTATGAGCAAAAGGGTGTTGATTATGAGATATGTAATGTTGGTTATGAGTCAAAGGGGGATTGGTTATAAGATGTGGTTATGAGTTATATGGGTAGTAGTTATGAGATATGTGATTAATGTTATGAGATATGTGATATTAGTTATGATCAAAGTGGTGTGATTATGAGCTAAAGGATATTGGTTATGAGATGTAGTTATGAGATATGTGATTGTAGTTATGAAATATATGATATTGGTTATCAACAAAATGGTGCTGGTTATGAGATATGGTTATGAGATATGTGATGTTAATTATGATCAAAGTGGTGTGACTATGAGCCAAAGGGTGTTATGAGATATGTGATTAGTGGTTATGATATATGTGATGTTAGTTATGAGCCAAAGAGTGTTGGTTATGAGATATGTGGGTAATGGTTATGAGATATATGATTGTTGTTTATGAGATATGTGATTTTGGTTATGAGCAAAGTGGTGTAGTTATGAGTCAAAAGAGTGTTTGGTTATGAGATATGTGATTATTAGTTATAAGATATGTGATATTGGTTATGATCAAAGTGATGTGGTTATGAGCAAAAGGGTGTTGATTATGAGATATATAATGTTGGTTATGAGTCAATGGGGGATTGGTTATAAGATGTGGTTATGAGTTATATGGGTAGTAGTTATGAGATATGTGATTAATGTTATGAGATATATGATATTAGTTATGATCAAAGTGGTGTGATTATGAGCTAAAGGATATTGGTTATGAGATGTAGTTATGAGATATGTGATTGTAGTTATGAAATATATGATATTGGTTATCAACAAAATGGTGCTGGTTATGAGATGTGGTTATGAGATATGTGATGAGAGCTCATAACTAAGTTATGATTAATTTGATTCTAGTTATGAACAAATATGATTTTGGCTCATAACTATAAAAAGTGACCTGCTTACCAGGTCACTTTTAATGATGTGGCTCAATCTGAACCATTGATTTTCTATGTACCATACATTTTTTAAACAAAATGTACTATAGACTTTCCCTAAGCTAGCACTATCAAATGTTACTTGTCTATGCAAGAAGATTAAATAGAAGGTGAAATTAAAGGATGTAAACAAACTTGTGACGATGTCAACAAAAGTTTTTGAAGCAATGTAAGAAAAAATCTATCATGTCATCAGACTCATACGAGAGAGTACTCTGTATCGTAGAACTCAGTACACTACCAAATGCATGGTTTAGTATTCAAATTGAAAACTGACATTGCTTTTGTCAGATTGGCATGAACTCCAAACCCAATAATGTGGTTCTGTCAACATGTAAATGGACTGCCAGAGAGTCAATGACAGAACTTCGACATGGAGAGAACCCATGGAACACTCAAGTTGCAGACTGAAAAGCCTCCAAAACATGAGTCGACTCCTCATACAAAAACAAATATTGTAAAGATATAGATCAATTGTCAGGTGGGGTTGGTTATTGGGCCATCAACCAAGCATAGAAAAACTACAAGTTTGATCTGTTTCATTTCTCAGTATTTCCTACCTAGAATAATTCAGTGACTTAAGAAAACACTAAAACAGCATGCAAATCAACCCAGGGTTGGGTTGAATCAGTTTGGTATTTTTGGGGAATTAACTAAACCTTCACTTACATTTTTCTGATATTACTTTGCACTACAATAACTGCAACTATGATAACAAAACTGACCTGAATCACGGAGCTTGTGTTCTCAAAAAGGATGATTTGGGATAAAGTAGTCGAGGGTCCATTGGTCAACGCAGTAATCTTTGAACCTGGATCCAGTGATTTTATGACGGACTTCCAAATATCTAATTCTAACGGATGCCTAAGTTCAGGATGGTCAGCATCTCAAGGAGCTCCAAATTTTACAGAATTCTCTGCTGTGTACCTGAATCAGTAATTTAACATTAGCAAAGGAACATTTTTATAAGATACATACGATATTGGTTCAAATAGAAATTTCAAACTCAGATTTTCTAGGCAATTAGACATCTAGTCATTGTATCATGAGTTTGGGTAAAATAAGCCGTACAGATATCATGGTTTTAATATTGTTTCATTATTGCAATAATTACGACCAATATTAATTAACATGCAGATTAGGAATATGCTTTAAAACTTTAAAACTTAATCAAATGCTTAAGCCTTTCGGTTGGGGTGTTTTCTCTCTTGCCATTTTTCCATTTGTACATGGGTGGTGTCCCCTTAGCACTTTCTCTAATAAAATTTTAGTTCTAAAAAATTTTATATATTAAAAATAAAAAAAATAAAAAAAACTTAATTGAAGGATTTGCAATTTGTGGCACACAAAAAAGTTGAAACTACAAGGAATGTATTTCATACACTGATGTATCGGTATAATTGAGGCTTATAATATATAGCTGAGTTCTCAAACCTTTGATTTACAGGCCAACACATTGTTTCATGTTTTATCGTGTAAAGTTAAATTTATCCAGTTATCAACATGCAAGGAATACAATACCTTTGATCATTGTTTTTAATTAGTAAATGGTACTTTATAAAAATTTGAGCCACTGACTTGTCGTGAAACATCACCTACTTTTGCAGATGCAAATGAAAATGAAGATAAGTCCTAAAAGCATTTTATTTTCTCTTATTTTGCTATAAAACAGCTAAATAGTTCACATTTCCTCTCATATTCCCTTGATCTGAACACCACTCTTTCGTTATATAATATGGTGATGATCGAATGGAATGACCTTTCAAGTAACAAATACAGCCAAAATAACAGCAAAGACTAACAATACTACCTTCTAGGACTACGAGGCAAGCAGTGAGCAAAACCATAGTGTATCGGAGTCCAAGAATCCACCACTGCAGCGAGGGATAGCCTGTCTATACTTGCAATCTCCAATGAGAGTGAAAGATGGGTCTGCTTGGCCTATTGCCAATACGTCTCCCAAACCAACTGGAATGTCATCACGGCCCATCATTTGCAGTACATATACAATATTTATTGTTGCAGTATTGGCCCAACCAATTGAAGTTACCAATATATCCTGGACAAACATTGAAATTTAGAGAGCAAAATCCTATCTTGAGTCTTGCTTTCAATGCCACTAATAACAGGGAAATTATTCAATATTCCCATAGTATCACGAGTCTGTACTATTTAACCAATTATCATTCCATATATTCCCTCATGTTTCTAACATAATACCCTACCTACCCACATTTTCTACTAATCACAATGCTATGAAATATCACGTGTCTATATTCTGAGATTACTGAATAATTACCCTAATAACAAAACAAAAAAAAAAACAAAAAAATCAAAGTAATCATATCATCTATGGATGAGTTTGGAAGCATCTTCAAACAAGTTCTAGATTTTATTGAGAGTCCATATCAAATTCCAGTTTCTTTAAGCAATTTCATAGTTGAAATTCTTGTTAAGTCTAGGTAAAGCCTCTTTCAAAGAGAAGTTAGGATGATTAAATGTTGAAACAGAAGTGTTCTATTAATACTCACAAACTTGGATATAGTAGAAAAATCACGGCGTGCATTGAAATAAGGGTAAATTGTCAATAGGTCCTAATAGTTGGACTTAATTCCCATCAGGTCATAATAGTTAGACTTAATTCCCATCAAGTCTTATTGAAAATAAGTTTTAGTAAAATCGTCGCTAAAAATAATTTTTTATGATGATTTTTTGCATGTCACTAAAGATTGACAATTAGTGATTTTTTTTTTGTCACGATATAAATTGTCACTAAAACTTACAATTAGTGACTTTTTCTGTGACGAATTTTTGAAAATATCACTGAAAGTTAAAAATCAGTGATTTTTTGTGATAATTTTTTAAACTGTAACTAAAACTGATAATTAGTGACATTTTTTGTGACAATTTTTCAAATTGTCGGTGAAAATTAACAATTAATAACGTTTTTTTAATAGTGTTTGATGAAAAATACTATTAATTATCATTGGACCTATTAGATAATAAGTCCACCTATTAAGACCTACACGTAAGTCCTCCTTGAAATAATTCTTTCTTAAAGTCGTTTCCAAACGCAGTTCAAATCAACAAGAAAGGGAAACTACATATGTGAGAGTGCAAAGTTAATCAACAGGAACAAAACAAAAAAAAAATCAAATCCTACTATATGTGAAGTTAAAATGTTAAAATTTATAGATATTGTACTTGCCAGAAGAAATAACAAAAGAGAATGCTAATCTACCTTTAGGTCAGTAAGTTCCACAGGTAATTTTAAGAGATAAAGAAGAGCTAAGAAGTCTACAGGGCTCGTATCCATGTCAAAAATTACAGGTTTTTCCAGTTTCCTTGTTAAAAAATCTGGTCGAAACATAAACTTCCTTGTAATACGGAAATTGTGTAGCAATATCAAACCTCCCAGTTTGCTCAGGAAGGTTTATAACCTGCATTCAAATAAATATTTGGAGTTATTATATTTGAATGGAGCTTGGAATTCCGGTGGTTGACTATAGTTAAACTGTAAATTTTCGCTTTTTTCACTACTCATCCAATGCCTACATTTTGTTGATGTTCACCAATTGCACTGAGTATAGCACCAAGCAACTATATATTTCCAGCAGCAGATATTTCCCCATCTTTCTCCAAGAAGCTTCTATAAAAAAAATTGTTGAGCAGACTGTCAACATTGCTATCTTGTTTGGCCTTTGTTGCAACAAGAACGAGCACTGCTTCTGGACTGGTTACCTCCTTTGTGTAACCATCCTGTGACCATTGTGTTGAATTTAGTTAGTGTCCACATCTAACTTCAGCTTTGGTTAACTTGCACTACAAGAAATAACACCTTTGCCGACCAAAAAATTAGTCGCTAAAAGTCTATTTTTAGCCGGCAAAAATTATCTGCGACCAATTTTTTTGGTCGCTACTTTGGTCGCCAATTGAGGGTCGGCAAAAGTAATTCGCGACCAAAATTTTTGTTAGTCAGGAAAAGTTAGATTTGCTGACTAAATTTTTAGTCGCTAAAAATATCATTACTGCGACTAATACATTTTGTCGCTAAAACACTTTGGTCGCGAAAAGTGATATTTTCCCGACCAAATATTTTAGTTGCCAATTGTCACATTGCACGACCAAACAGATTAGTCACCAAAAGTCAAGGAATCACCGACTAACAATTTAGTCGCCAAAAAGTAAGGAATTGCCGACCAATGATTTTAGTCATAAAAGTGTAGAATTTGCCGACCAATTTTTTAGTCGCCAAATTTTATTTATTTATTTTTTTAGAACAATCAATTTTTGTTTATAAACATTCAATCCAATATCGAACAAAATTCATTTAATCCAACCACAATTAAGGAACAATAACATTTAAAAAAGAAAAAACTTAGAAACAATAATTAACAAATTTCCTTTCTTGTAACTTCACTAAATCATCAAATAATAATTGAATTCCATTTAAAATAAAGATTTCATTTTCCAAATTTGCAACTGAATGCAAAAAAATAAAAATAAAAATTGCTAAACAAAGCATTACACTTCATCAAGCACTGTCACAACAAATTGCATGGAAATCATTTCTTCTTAACCATCATAGCCACCATGATCCCATTCACTTCAACATTACCCATTTACAAATAACAACAGAAACACCCAGCCCCGCCCCCCCCAAACAAAGCATTACACTTCATCAAGCACTGTCACAACAAATTGCATGGAAATCATTTCTTCTTAACCATCATAGCCACCATGATCCCATTCACTTCAACATTACCCATTTACAAATAACAACAGAAACAACCCCCCCCCCCCCCCCCCCCCCAAAAAAAAAAAAAAAAAAAAAAAGGAAAGAAAAAGAACTAAGGAAACCTTTCTACATAAATGGTTAATAGTATATTACAAAAATCTACCTGAATGTAAACATCAAATATAGGCCTTCCAACGCTGCTATATGTTTTGTCATCAGGAAACATGATTTCCGCAAAGTGAAGATTTACTGTGTAGCTTCCATTTAGTAGACAAAAACCATAATAAGTCAGAGATATAGGAGAAAGTTGTGCATCCAGATACAAATTGGAATCCTTCATGGAGAGCCTTGAAGTATTTGTGCAGATAAAGAAATCTGAGCTGCTGGTATCCAAGAAGTAACCAGTGCTACTAAATGCCCAGTTAGTTCCACTTAAGAAGAACCTTGAAGGCCCACCTGAATCTGTATCAGCTTCATATTTCGTGTTTCCATCAAGAGTTACCTCTTTACCACCACAATTTATATGGAAGGAATACCAATCTGACACACACAAAAAAAAAAAAAATTTAAGAAGAAGATTATCCATCATTAAATACAGATAAACAACAAAAATATATTTATCTAAAAATATATATTATTTTAATATTATCTAAATATATATTATACTTTTTGTGTCCTTTCTGTGTCCGTATTTTACTGTTTTAGGATTTTTCATGTGCCATATTCATGTTTTGTCATGTGTGTCCCTTGTCTGTGCCTATGCTACTTAAAGCTTTTCTATATAGTTCACGACAGTATAAATGACCAGAGAAATCAAATCAAATAGCAATGCAAAGGGAAAAAAAAAATTTAACTTACTTTGTGGGCACTGAAAGCTTCTCAAGCAGGACACAATACCACTGGAACAACAATGTGAGATCATGAACTAGTCAGCATCATGTCATACCATAAAATGAGTTATAACCAAAACAAACTAAGTTTTGTATCTCAATCAAGTGGGGTCATAATATGAGTTATAACAAGAACATAATTTGAAGCAATGCTCAAATAGATTATGAAAGCAACAGAAATTTATGAAAAAGGTGCTTACAAAAGGTTAACAACTTACGATGTATTACCCATTGAAGAGCTTTCAAATAAGTTCCGATATAAAAATACAGAGAAAGAAAAGTTCAGAGAAGATTTTGGAGAAATGATAATAATTCTAAGTTGAAAGTAATCTTACGCAGTCCTTTGTTGACAACTTGGGCCCAACGAGCTAAAGTTGTTCTAGGAAAGATCACTGCATGGAGAATTCACACCATGATTCATCCCAGGCTTGAATATAACATGAGATAAGAACTATTTTTCATCCATTTTAGTTGATGACATAACTGAAAAGGGAACAATAATAATTCTAAGTTGTAACAATTTTACCTAAGCCTTCTATGTGGGTACTTATTATTTTCCACTCAGCTTAACTAATAACTTGATTGGTAACATGGGTAGTGGCAATAAACAATGGGCAGTGGCAATAAACCACTTGAAGTCTTAATTGCTATATCCACCACTCTAATCTAAGAAAAGGCTATGATCTATCCTTGGCTTCTAATACTTAGGTGGCCATATTGGATTTTATTTAGTTAATTATGAGAAAGAGAATAAAAGGGAAAATCTTTTCACCCCATGCTAGAGGCCTGTCTAAGATGGTACGATCAGATTATAAACTTCCAAGATGAATGGCTATTAGAAGTCATATTCTTGTAGAGGCAATACAATACAAATGAAAAATATTCACATATCTTCCAGACCGCTGGGTTCCCACAAATTAAAATGAGGACTTCTTTCATCCAAGCTGAGTTCACAAGGTTCAAGAAGTAATAGAGCCCATGAAGAAAATGAAAAATAAAAAATAAAAATTGAACCAACATCTGCATCAAACAAATACATAGATAAAATTTAACGTTAAAGAATAATGAAGTGTACTTCAAGAGAGTCACAGAAAATTCAATGCCAAGGAATGCAGTCAATCAATAAATGACTAGAACCATAAGCAATCAATAATCTACAAGTGTAATCACAACATGAATAATGGATTAATTAATGCCCATGAAAACCAACAGAGAAGGCACTCTATGGCTTTAGAAGATAACTTACATGTTTTCTCCATTTTGCAAAATCCAATCAGGCACGGGTCCACTTAGTAAGTTCCCGGTTAAATAACTAAACAAATCCAATATCACTGAATTAGTTACTGATAATCATATTCCTCTCTTTTGCGTGAGGAACATGGTCAGGTAAGAAGAGAGTAAAGAACATCTATTGTGAGTAACAAGCTTCTTTGTGACCTTTGCAGGTTTAATTCACTAAAGTAAGAGTTGGTTTGTCTTTTGAAATAACTCAAATCAAAGAATTATCCTAATTCATATCAAAGGAAATACAATTTAAAACCTAAGCTATTCTCCATTTGTTGTATAGGCAGGACAGGAAAGGTTCTTTCTTATTTTATCTTTTGCAAAGTAGGAATTTCTAAATATACTTTTTATTACACAAAGTTGGGTATCTCTCAGGAGGCTTACAAGCCACCTATTTGTCTATTTCTTGCCTCCTGGTATAGGACAATGTGATAATACAAGACTTTTAGGCCAAACGATGGTACGGTGGTCTTGCTTTACACCTAAAATCTCTTGCTGGTTTCATAACCAAGAGGTGAAAGGATCTGAAAAGCAAGGAGATTTGGCCATTAGCTTGGCCTTATATTTAGCTTATTTCACAACCAGAAGCGAAAATGCTGAATGGGCGACGTTGAACAACCAAAATAGGAATAGAGCCAAAAAGACATGAAGAAAGGATGTCAGACATCAAAATGCACATGATATACAAAATACCTGAGATTCCCTGCACAGGGAAATGCATCTTCAACAAAACATGAACAACCACTCGACTTGACTTGAGTTTGTCATGGATGTTTTTAAAGAATTATACCACTAACAAATGTTCTCGAGGGAAAAATATTTTTAATAATAATCGATGTCTAATGAAATTAATGTCATACAAAATTACACAATACATTAGCACAGAATTAACCAATAACTACAATTTTAAGGGACATCAATCCCATGAGTCAACTACAAGTAAGATGGAGTAATGCATTGAACCATCAACTGCCTTAAACCCACACCGTAATAGCAGATACTGCAGTAATGCTCACATCAAGTTGCATCTGACCATCGTGTTAGGGTTCTTGCTATCTTCCATTGCTTACCTTTGAATCAATAGAAACAAAAACCTCAAGAGAAAACAAACAGGATAACCGGATAGCCAAAGGGCCTCATTCTAAAAGACAACAGATCCAAAGATCAAAGGAGGTTAGAATTGAAAACAAGATTGAAAGAAATCTAAATCGAAATCTAAACCTAATTCGAAATTAGCTACTTAGAAATTGAAAACAAAGAGAAAAGAAACAATAACATTTAGAAAACAATATCAACAATCTCGAATTGATCATATTATCTAAAATTAGAAACTTTAAGAACAAAATGAATGAAATTAATTAATAATTTAAAAATAAATACAAAAATTAACCACACCATACATATAAAAATGAAATTAACCCTATTGAAAAATGTAAGGGGGTGGGAGGTATCACCTTCTCTGAAACTACTCTTGAATCTGCGAGGTACGTTGCGGAGGTACCTCATCTGGCCTGTCCCAGTCGTCTTCCTTTGGATCGCCTTCACACTCCGGTGATCTGAAAATATGCCCACATCAGATCAATACAACCAACCAATGTAATAAATTCAGCAATTTAAACGATATAGCTCATTGTGCACATTTGAGTTCAAAGCGATCTCCATGTGCTCTAAAGCAACTTAAAGTTGTCTCAAATTTTCAGTAATTTTAAGCAGTTGTTAATTGGGACCCTGTCCTACCAGAACAAAAAAAACTTGGGGGTTTTTTTTAAAAAGAAGTTTTAGAATGAAACACAATCTACATAATTACAAACAAGTTCTTTAAATATAATCCTTCGCAATTCTACTTTTTGCTTTATGTTTTTTTGTCCAATTCTTTGGATTTACTTCAAAGCACACCCTTATTACAAAAAATTGTTCAAAAGTAGTAATATTTAAGAAAATAGGTGAAACCAAATACCTCACATCTCCCTTTCCCGTTATGGACAAGGCAAAATGGATCGCACATTCCGGTCTGCACATGGCCACTATGCACCCCATCCCTTTGCAAATGAAACTTTGCGATCACATGACTATCAAAGAATGGATTTGAGCCATCCGATATTCCATAAGGTTTATTTGAAGAAATTACAGTGAAGTTCATGTATTCCATCTCAGCAAATTCATTTTCCCCAAGATCGCTACATGAATCACGAATTCTACTTTCGCTACACCAATTGTATGAGAGGCTTCAAGAACGGTCGAAGATTTTTGAAGAAAATTCAAATTCTCTAAGAATGATGAGATGTTTAGATTCTTCAACAGTCACAATTAAGAACACAATAGCAAGGAGATTATCAAGATAAGAGATTGGGCGAAGAAAAAGACAAAATAATTAAAGAGAGAATAATGGCAAGATTCTCCCATGGATCTCCCATTTTCATTCTCAAGATAGATAATAGAGAAAACAAATTAGTTCTTTCCTAAGAGTTGTCTCTCCAAAATCCATCTCTTGTAAAGCTATGGGCGTGTGCTATTTATAGGCACCTCATCATGTAGGATGGAGCCATGTGAGAATATTCTCTCTAACCACCTTGTCCGAGGAGGTGACCTCTCCGAGGATAAGAAAAACCCCGAAGAGAAATCAACCTCTCAGCGAACCCTTCTTCTTAGCCACACCTAACCAATGCTTCCCAATCATCCCAAAAGGCCGAGGTAGTCCTAGAGAACCCCCTGTTGCTAATATTGCTGGTCTCATGGACCCCCCAGGGTCGTGCCACCTCGACCCGTGTATAGGCAAAATCAACCGAAGGGTGAATTTATCTCCACCCACCGTCCTCGGGATTCGGGCCTTTTGTTCGAGCTCTAACCTCACTCATGATTCTGGTGGGTCGATCCCAAAATGCTCCAAGTCCGCAAATGTTCTGGGACTCACCAATTGAGCGGCTTCTAGATTATGATCAAATCTGTTCGAAGCCTGAATGCCTCGGATCTCTAGGCTTGCTCAATGCCCTTTCAAGTCCGGGCCCGAGTAAGTCTCTAAATTCGTGAATCCGAACTCTTTCAAGACTTAAAGCGATCTGGCCCGTTTGATAGTGATAAATCTAGGCCCACTAATCTTAGGCTTTGTGATTGGACCTAATTAATTTAGTGGGCTCAAGTTAACTTCTCTTACATTTGCCCCTTGCGTGTATGAGAAATTTTAGTTTTCTCGGACATGCATATTTTCACATTTTCAGTCATGCTTCGCATTACGTCATCTTGAATATTTTGTCTTGACGTGGCCTATGGACAAAATTGATGATTGATCACAGCCCCTGAAAAAAATTGACAATAAAAAAATATATATATTTTTTACTCTTTGTTTTTTTTTTTTTTTAGTGCGCCACTGACTTCTTTTTTTTTTTTTTTTAAGAACATCTGGAAAAATAAATAAATAAATAAATCTCTTTTTTTTTCGCTCCAAGCTAAAAAAAGGTTGACAAAGCCATTTTCATACTCCTTAAAAGATAAAGCCCACGCACTTTTTCCTCTTATTTTTCTTGTTTGGGAACCCAGCATGCCCATTACATATATATTCAGAATTTTTTAGAGCATATTCCAAGAATCATACCTCTCTTTTTTCTATTCAAAGAAAGGGACAAAACCCTAATCTTTACTCACCTGCCTTTTGTTTTTTGCACAGCCATTTCAGCTCTCTCTCTCTAAACCGAGAGACCAACTCAGCTTTCTTCTTCTTCTTCAACAAAGCTCCGCAGCCGCTAAATCAAAAGCTAACGCCAGTTGTTCACAATGCCAACCCAGCTTGCCACCACTCCAGGTGCTGTCGTCGTCACCGAGGATGAGTCACCGTTGCTGCTTGCTACAGACGTTATGACCCAAGCTGCCATCGGTGCTACAGAAGCTACTACCAACGACGCTATTGCAGACGGCGCCGCTACAGACACCGCCGCTACAGACACAATCATGTGGTGACCAAACTGTGACCAAACAGAGATTATCCCGTCCCAGTGTCGTGACCCAAGCTGCTGTCCACCATCGGTGCTTCATCTCATCTCGACTTTGCTCCGCCGAACACCACCATCACTGGTTCAGACACGACTGAGTAGTGTCGATCCACACACGTCGCCCACTCAACGTGACGTGTGTGGCCCTTCCGAATGCCATCCAGCTCAACGCAATGTGTCTGGTTCCGTCACTGCTGCATCTCTGCCCTCCAGCGCCATCTATCTTACCACTGCAACAACGGCTTGCCCAACGCCATTCAGCGTGCTGTCGGCCTTCAACTGCCCAGTGCCGACCACTATTGGCTTCTCTCTGACGCGACTTTTCCTCCTGCTTCAGCTGTCCGGCGCCACCCACACACACCACCCATTCAACGCATCGTGTGTGGTTTTGCCTAGCGCGGTCTCGGAGATATTTTTCAGAGCTCGGACCAGTCAGATCTCAGTTTTGCTTGCACACCCACTGGTTTCAGCTTATATTACCAACATCGGCCTCGAGCTTCATCTATGCATTCAGGTTTGTGAGTATCAATTCAGCTCGCTCTTACTCTTGTGCATATATATATATATATATATTTAGAAGCCTTTCGTGAAAAAAGCCCTTTTCAGAATCTAAATTTCCAATAAATTTTTTTTAGCTCAAGAACTGTGATCTTTGCAATATTGAAATATGTTGTGGCACTTGAAACTTGTGATTTGAAACTCCACTAAGGATCTTGAATAGAATTTTGCTGTTATGACTCCCACTGATACTGAAATTTGTAGAGCTTGAGGGTGAAATTTTTTTTTATTTGCTATCCTGAGGAAATGGTTCCCTGATTCTGAATTTGTTGTCGTAAACATGAATTTTTACACAAGGTTGGAAGTCGTAGAGCTGTCGATTTTTTTTTAATTTATTGCTTGAGCAATTTTTTTCATTATAGAGTCTGAGTCTGGAAATCACTGTTTTAGAGCTTGAATTTATATTGATGTTGCTTTGAAACTTGAAGAAACGAATTGCTGATGACGTCTGAGGTTGAATTTGTTGATAAACCCATCATGTTGCATGTAAATCTTATTAACAAATGACTGATTGTTGCAACCCTTAGAATAGTAGACATCGTGCCTGAATTCTCAATGTAAAATGCCTCATAAAATTTGTTGAATTCGTAGATTCTCTGAGAAACGAATAGCTGATGTCGAAATTTCGTTTGAATTCCTATTAATTAGCGTTGCTTCAATTCCAATGTTCTGAATTTGATACGATCGACTCCTTGTTGTTATGGCTGTTATTTCAGCTATATGTCTTCTCGAAGGAAATCTGTCTTCCCGAGGCCATCAGAACCGGCTTTTATGAAAGAGAGGGATGTGCCTCCGATGTCTGAGTGGAGGAAATCTCCTTATTTTACCCAAAAAGACCCGTTCTGGCGAGCGGCTACCTTCATCGCTTCTTTTCCATCTCTGAAGGGGAGTCCATTGTGTCTTTCTGAGGATACTGATTCCAGACATGGGGCTCTCATCTCCCCTTCTTCGGCGTTACGCTTTAGGGTTAAGCAAGTGGACTTTCCTTACTGCTATCCCCAGTTCAAGGCTTTCTTTAACCCTCCATTTGGTTGGCAGGAATGGGTCGATGATGTCCTCTCGAACAGGGGCCTCTATCAGAGGCTTTAGGAGGCCCGGTTATTGATTCTAATGAAGATATCTCGATCTTTATCCATTCGTCACAACAATGCTAACCTTGAAGCTATGGCTCTCCAATGGAGCACCGAGACACACACTTTCATACTTGGCCAACATGAGATGGGGCCCACCCTCGAGGATGTGTTCATGTTGCTGAGCTTAGAAGTGACTGGCCCCGATGCCTTCTGCCTTGAGCGGATAACCCCGGAGGATGATTCTCTAATCCAATCCCTAAAGAAAAATCTTCAAGCTTGTGGTCGGTGGAGCTTTGTATTTGATGGTTCAGCAAGGAGGATCAAACGAGTGAAGACAGACCATGCCTCTTACACCGTATGGATCCGCCACTTCTTCAGAGATCTTCAATCCCTGGCTAGAGATGCTGACCCTGGTTCTTAGAGTACGAGGTCAGCCCGATGTATGGCCTTAGGCTCTATTTTCTAGGATTTCTGACTTGCTTCCTCTCCTTTTTCATTCTTCCGAGCACACCTCTAGATTCTCTCAATCTTTTGGTCTTCCCATTGGCAGTTAGGTTCTTCAAAGGGGATAAGATCCCCTTGGCCCGCTATTTCTTGGGAACCTTTATTACCGGTTGGATCTGCTATATCGAGACATGGCACGTTCTGTGGATTGGTATGAGCTTGTCTCTTTTGTCCACAGTCAGTTCCTGCTCTGTTTCTTTTTTGAAAGGTTCCCAAAGTTTAGCCCTACTCCGACTGTATTTGAGGCAGAAGTTCTTCGAGAGATAGTGGATAAAGAGGGTATCCCCGTGCTCAGTAATGACGAGTCTCGCACATTTGAGAAAGCAAAGACTTGCCAGTCGTTGATCACACGCTGGCCACGTGTCATTTCCACCATATCCTTGAATACTTTGCTGGACGATATCGGCACTTTGTGGCATGCCCCTATGTATGCCCACCGATGGGTGTGGCAACGCCACTTATCTATCATGGCTCCTCTTGACTAGTGTCATTTCCCTTGCCAAAGGGCATCTCTGCTCATCTTGTTGATATGTTGATAATGGTTCGTCTTAGTTTGCTACCAGTATTGCATGAGGAAGGCCTTGATAGTACCATCTATAGACCTGACAGAGTAGCATGCCAATTCATGTTTGACTAGTGTGCCCCAGGGCCAGCACCTCCTTTATTGTCTTTTTTAGAAAGCTACGGGCGCTTTACTCGCGGACTTGCACACACCATGCTTCTTGTATCTGGCTCTTTGACGATGCCGAGTTTGAGCTGGGTAGAGGGTTTCACCCCCTCTTTCAAGAGATATTGACAGAAGAACAGTAATGCATTTATTGAGTTTGTCCAGAGTAAACCGACTATATGTCTGTCTCTGTCGATTTATAAGAAGGATTCTTCTCTTCGGCTGCCTGAGAGTCGGAAATCTGATCATATATATGAGAGCTTCTTCGCTTCATCCGCTCCGAATGACCCTCCAACTTGGACATGTACTTCTAGCTTGGCGATTGCTGCCCTAGAGCTAATCCCTCTAAATAAGGCTTCTGGTCCTCGGATGACCCGCCTCAAAAAGATGGCCCACAAATGGGTTTCTGATGCCAGTCCTTCTACTCCTCGCCTTTCCAAAAGGCTCCATCAGGTACCAGATATACATCTTAGATTTTTTTTTCCTGCTGATTTGAAGTTACTTTCCTTCTTGCGACTATACCTTCTTAAATGAACACTTTTTACTTTCCCTGTTATACAGGACCCTACTCCATTTTTTGATCCTGCAGTTGCTATCGTTATCAGTACCATGGCTATTGTCCATGTTGTCTTTACTAGGCCAGACTCAGACCTCGATAACACTCTTCCTTTGTCTACAAGATTTGTGAAGATGCGCACCCCTCGTACAACAGTTATAGACGATGATGATGAGGCTGAGTCTTCTAATCATTTTTGTGACCTTGTCCTGTGTATACATCGCCATCGTCCTATTGGGATTGAGGATTCCTCTTTATCGGTCAAATATTTTCCTCATCGCTCAGTTTCAGGGAAGGAGCGCCATCTTGGCGACGAGGTTATTAGGGCTCACTGTTCTGATGTTGAGATTATTAAGAACCATGGCTCTAGTGTTAAGATTATTGAAGGGACTAGTGCCACAGGGATTGATGTCACAAGACATGCTTTTGGAGGCAATATAGAGATGAGGTATGCTTCCAAGGGACATGCTTTTGGAGGCCGTTCAAAGATGGCGTGTGCTTCTGGTAGTGCTGAGGGACACACTTCCAAAGGCGACGTAGAAATGAGGTGCACCTCTGGGAGTAGTGTGGAGGTGTATGTGCTTGAAGTCTCTAAGACTTGCTCTGGCACTTATGGTGATTCTTATCCTTTGGACTTCCTTCCTTCTTCAGGGATGATTGCTACTGTTCTAGCTTCATTAGGCGTTGAGATCGATCAGGTGCCCCCTGCACGGCCAATTGACTTTGTTGATACTAAGAGCCCTTTAGTTGCCCCGGCTTTGCATAATGATTCTCCCTCAAGTAATCTTGCTTTCTAAAGTTTGCCATGTACTTCTATCTGTGAGAACTTTTTACTCAAATGGCTTTACTGCTCCCTGCCCCTAACAAGACTTTATTTTCTTTTCTTTAGTGTTAACCGCTACCGGGGTCCTGCCTTCACCTGCCTCAAACTTTGCTCCGATTCTCTTTGTGACTCCTCATAGCTCTCCTTCTCAAGGGGACACACCTGCCTTTGAAACGACTGCTAGAGGCTCTTCATCGCAAGTGCCTTCGAATGTTTTGGGTCTAAATCTCAGTGATTTCCACTTTGATAGTGATACTTTTGGCCTTCCTCCTCATTGGCCCATATTCTCTGGCTCGGGACTTCTCCTTGAAGTTACCCCTTCGGGTGGTTCATCTAACTCGATAGAAATTGGGGAGGTTCCTAAGACTAATACCTTTTCGATCCCAGTTCCCCCTCCGGCTTCTGGTAAAGTACCATTTCTCTACTATTAGGTAACTCTTGAGTTTGCATTGGTCCTACAGCTTATGCATTCGAGTTGCCTTGAAACCTTTGCTTCCTTTGCTTGCCAATGTCTGCTCATTCAGACTGCTCTACTTGAGTCTTTTTCCACTATCCGATATAGCTTGGATAGGCAATGGCTGTATGACCTTAACATGAAAGTAGTCGAGACAGCATATCATAGGATCTCTAACATGGAGCGTCATCAAGCAGATCTATCTTGGCTTCGGAAGTGCCTGGATATAGCCTCGAACGCTAGTCGATAGGTAGAAGTTTTGTCTGTGCTCGCCTCTTATCGGACCTCTATAGATGAGACAAAGGAAACTCTTCGTGAACTTGAGTCAGGCTATGCTCGGGCCTTGGAGGCTTTAGAGGCACACTCTACTGCTTGTCCTCAGGATGTAGATGTGACGGGCAACTTCTTTGAGGGTGTTTTTAGAGGAAATTGAGTTGTTATTTTTTTGCATTACTTTCTGGCCCCTTTCGATAAAAATGTTTTATCTAAGACAATGCAATAGAATGACAAAGGTTTTGTTTGTGGAGATTTTCTCACTATTTTCTCATTCTATTTAATAAAACATTTATCTCGAATGATACAATGGAAATAACAATTACATGCACATGTTCATAAAAGCTGAAATATTCTCATTAATTCTTCAACTCTCTTGACAAAAGTATAAAATATTCATCACAAGTAATGGAACAGACATACATCATAAAGAAAATCAGTTTTTTCATAACATAAGGGAAATACAACTTTTAAATAAAGCAAGAAGATTGAAAACGAGATTTAGCATAGATGAGTCTATTTGTGGATAGTAACACTTGATGAACTTTGCATTGAGCGGGTCTGTTCGGAAGCCATCTTCAACCCTTACGAGCCTGTAGTACCCGTTTGAGCTTACTTGAACCACCCTGTAAGGTCCTTCTCATTTCGGAGAAAACTTGGGCAGGGGTTGTCCTCGCATGATTGGGTCTACAATCTTCCATACTAGATCACCCTCTTCAAACTTTCTTGGCACCACAGTCTGATTATAGGCTCGAGCATAGGAATGGCAACGGGCCGGGGCGGGACCAGGGATGACACTCCCCGTCCCCGATCCCCGAAGGTAGAAAAATCCCCATCCCCGCCCCCGATCCCCGACGGGGAACCCCTCACCTCCCCCACCTCCGTCCCCTAACGGGGATCGGGTTTCCCCGACCCCGAAACATCCCGGCAGATCTGTTCAACACACAACCAAAAATAAATAAATAAATTCTGTAGAATGGAGGCTTCATGGTTCATGATCTGTTCTTCAACACACAACAATCATCAACAACAACAGCAAATATATATAACTTTAAAAAAAAATGTTCTTCAACAACAAATATATATATATATAGAGAGAGAGAGAGAGAGGGCAACCGAGGATTCATGGTTCATGATCTGCTTCACTATCTTTTTTTTCTTCAACAACAAATATATATATATATATAATGTTCCAGCCAGTCACAGAGATACATACTGATCTGTATATGTAACATACAGAATCAACATCATAAAAAATAGATCGGTATATGTAACATACAGATCAGTGTATCTGTGTCAGAGAGAGAGAGAGAGAGGAGGCCGATCGCGACGCCAACAGTGGCGATGAGCGACGGAGGAGGCCGATCGGCGAAGGAGGCAGATCTGTGGCTGTGAACGACGCTGTGAACGACGGAGGAGGCCGATCGTGACGCCGACAGTGGCGATGAACGACGGAGGAGGCTGATCTGTGGCTGTGAACGACGGAGAAGGCCGATTGCGAAGTCGCGACGCCGACAGTGGCGATGATCTACATCGTGAACAGGGCCAGAGAGAGAGAGTAGAGGGGGTAGAGAGAGAGAGACGGAAGACAACTGGATGAGGATTTGGTTTGGTTACTATGTGTGTCTATATATATATCTAGGGGTAAATTAGTAATTTTAATTCGGGGAAAAATCGGGCCGGGGAACGGGGATGGGGCCTGGCCGGGTACGAGGTTGGGATACTTATCCCCGTCCCCGGCCCGAATCTGTTCGGGGATTGATTTTTAAATACCATCCCCGTCCCGTCGGGGGTATTTTTCGGGGAAAACCCGCACAATTCGGGATCGGGGGGTCGGGTCCCCATCGGGCCGGTTTCAAATTGCCATCTCTACTCGAGCAATGGACTCATGATACCTTTTCATGACTTTTGCAACTCTATCTTGCTTTTCCTCTTATAGAGGGTCAAAAATTAAACCCCAAACTAAGTATGGACCCAAGCACTAAGATCGCCCTAAGAAGGTGACCAGGGATAAAAAAAAAAGAGCGTGGGCCAAAGCCCAAAGGAAGTGGGCCAACAAGTGGGCCGAGGTAGGTCCGACTCACCAAGGCTCCAGATGGACTCAGCGAGGAGAAATGCCCATGTCAAGTTGCAGAGGCAACACTTGCAGTGGTAAAGTTACCAAAGGGACATGTGCAGTGGCAGAGTTGCTGAGGCACTTTGTCTCAGCGCCGCCATTCCAAGTATCTTCGGTGCTGCTGTCATTCCAAGTAATGTCGGTGTCACGATCATTTGGAGTTACTGAGGGAAAGAGAAAACCGAGACAACTAAGTTGTGGAGGCATTCCATCGACACCACCATCTCTAATATTTTCGGTCATGCCGTCTGAACTTGCCACGGGAAATGACTGCCGCAGTAACTACTATCGCAGCAACTAAGTTACAGAGGAAATATTCTACCAAGGTGATAGCAACCTTTAGGAGAGGCTTCCCTCTGAAAATAGGGGCTAATGCTTGGCGCTGATAGCAGGTCCCAAGGCATTACTAGCCTAGGGCTAATAGCAGGCTCCACGGTTTATTAACTTGGTGCCGATAACAGGGCCCAAGACTTACTGGTTGGAGCTGATAGCAGGCCCAGAAATACCAGTTTACCGCAGCAACCCCGCGAAGATGAGAGCAAGGCAGCCCGAATATAAAGGACTCCCTTTCCATTACCCAGGTCACGGACCTACCTTGGTCGCACAAGCAGGGCTAAGGAAGCCCCCTTGGGCTTGGTACTAAGGCACAGCATGGCTGATAGCAGGCTTGGTTGTGGTCTTCACCCTGGGAAGCTGGGGAGTTTGTGGTTAGGTGGTTAAAGGTAGAGGCTTTGTTGAGGTGAACACAAACATGGCCAATAGCAGGCTAATGGAGTCCTGAGAATGCATGTGCTGGCCAAATAGAACTGAGAAGGCAAGTGCAGCAGCAAGTTTCACCGCTGCAAGTGTACTTGCTAAGGCCCAAAAGGGACTTGCCGTCCCAAGCACTCCCGACGCAACTACACTTGCTAAGGTTCAAAAAGGGAGTTGCAGAGGCAAACAAATAGTACGCAGTATATGCAGAGGGACACGTGGCACCTTTAGCCTGGTGGCTCAAGGCAGAATATTCCATGTGATCCTCTGGGACAAATGTTTCCTCTCTATTTGGCCACTTGGTGTCTTTTTGGTACCAAGGAAAAGTCTATAAATATGACCCATTTCCCAAGGTTCAAGGAGAAGAATTTTGGAGATTTAGGGGAGATGCTGCCCATTTTGGCACTGACATACACTTCTTCTTGAGCCACTTGCTTCACCCTCACCCAGCTACACACTTTCTAACTCCCATACTGTTGCTGCTGCTCATTCTCCAGCCACTTCCACCATTATTGGACCATCAACATAGTTTTGCCTCTCTAATCACCTCTCTAACCTTGAACCCCCTTACACCTCTAATGCCTCCAATCTGGTGGTTTGAGGCTCAAACACCATTCCTGAAGCGAGAGCCATCTGAGAAAATAGTGTCTCCAACTCTATAGGTAACACTGCCTCGAACCCATACACAAGGGAGTAAGGAGTTGCATGAGTTGGCTTTCTCTTTGAGGTGCGATATGCCCATAGGGTTATTATTAATTGTTCAGAACAAGTCCCACCGAATTCATCCATCATTTTACTCAGAATTTTTATCAGGGTCTTATTCGTGGCCTCTGCTTGCCCGTTCCATTTCGGGTAATAGGTTGTGGATTTGTGATGCCTCACTTGGTAAGTATCTAGGAGGCTCTTCACATACTTGTTTATGAAGGGTGTGCATTTTTCGAAAAGATGGTGTTCAGTACTCCGAACTTGCAAATGATATTTTCCTTGATAAAGTTTGCAACTACGAGCCCAGTAGCACTCTTCAAAGGGATTGCGTCGACCTATTTTGTGCTCATCTCCGTGGCTATAAGAATTCATTTATATCTTTTAGATGGTGAAGAGATAGGCCCTATAAGGTCAAAAGCCCAGGTATGAAATGGCCATGGCGTTCGGATGCTATGTAGATCTATGGCCGACGCATGGATTAAGTTAGTCTAGCACTTTTTTCACGTGATGGGAGGCATCTGACTCCATGGTCGGCCAATAATACCTAAGGTGTATCAGTTGCTTCAACAACCGAGCCCCTCATTGATGCTCAATTTTGTGGGCTCTTCCGAGGACTAGATTAGACTCATCCTTGGAAAGACACCTTAGGGGAGTACCCTCAATGCTTCTTCTGTAAAGCTTGTTCTGATCAAGAAAGTATCGCCTCGCTCTCTTCTTGAGGTGTGCAATGTCCCTCGAGTTCTCCGGTAATGTCCCTTACCTAAGATAGTCAATGTAGACTTGTCTTTAGTCGGGGGTATCAATTTCAAAGCAACTCTCATCCTCCCAGATGTATGACTGACATTTGGGGCATTCTTTCTGTAATTAATTCGAGGCCTTCTCCATTTCAGGCCAATAGTAGCCTTGTCTTTGGATTCTTCTGTATAGATTAATATCCCATCCCCGCAAGATTTTTCATGAATCTATTATAGTTAGAGGCTTGCTTCTTGTTGGCCAATACACTGGGCTAGGAATTCAGTATTTCCTCGAAAGTAAAGTTCACCTTGGATGATTAGGAATTGAGCAAGCTTGGCCATAGTCGATTTTTCGACTTTGCTTCTGAGTTGTTCGACCTTCTGAAATTTGTCAAGAAGCCTTTAGGCTGTTGTTCAGTATGTGGCCAAGGTAGGCTCTTTTAAGACAAACTGTTATGAAACTTGCTTCACTATCAGCTTCGAGTCCCCCCGAATCCGAATCTTCTTGATACTATGCTTCTCAACTGCTATCAAGCCTAAAATAAGAGCCTCATACTCGGCTTCATTATTCGAAAAATGGAAGTCCAAGTTATAAGACAAATATAACTTTTTTCCACTTTTTCTTGTAAGGACTATCTTGGTTCCACTTTTCCCTCCGGCTGCTGCTCTGTCAAACTGCATACACTTCTCCTCTTAATTCTTCATTCACTGGTTCATAGTCACCACTTGGAAATTGGGCAAAGAGATCGGCTAAGGCTTGGCGTTTGATCGCCTTGGGAGCTACACATGTGATCTTGAATTCACCCAGTGCTAACAACCATCTTGCCACATTCCCAGTTAGAGCAGGTTTGCTAAGGAGGTATCGAATTGGATCACTTCTGGTTACAATCTGAATTTGATGTGCTAAAAAATAATGTCTAAGCTTTTGGGCGGCGAATACCAAAGCTAAACAATGTCTCTCTACCGAATTATATCAAACTTCTACTCCTCGAATCTTCCGACTGATGTAATATATCGGGCGTTCTACTCCATCTACATCTTGGACCAATAATGCCCCTATGGACTTGGGGGTTGAAGTTAGGTACAATATTAGAGGCACCCCGGGCTGCGAGGCTATCATGGTCTGAGGTGAGGTCAAGGCCATCTTGATTCTCTCGAAGGCCTTTTGGTGTTCTTGGTTCCACTCGAACTTGGCATCTCCCTTTAACAAAGAGTTTAAGGGGGCAGAGATCTCTGCAAGTGCTAGGATAAACCTCCAAATATAAGACACCTTCTCAAGGAACTTCTTTAACTCCTTCTGAGAATGCGGGGGAGACATTGCTCTTATAGATTTGACCTTGTCTTCATCTGCCTTGATACCATGCCAATGTACAAGAAACCTGAGAAACTTCTCGGTTGTCACCCCGAAAGCACATTTGAGAGGATTCATCCTCATTTTGAATTTCTGGCACCTCTTGAATACTTTATCAAGGTCTCGGAGATGGTCCTCTTTTTTCTTGGATTTTACCACTAGATCATCAACATAATCTTGCACCTCATGTTGGATCATGTCATGAAAAATTACAGTCATAGCCCTTTGGTAAGTTGCTTCGGCATTCTTAAGTCCGAAAGGCATGACTGTATAGAAGAAGTTTCCGAGAGGTGTTCTAAAAGCAGTCTTTTCTGCGTCCTCTTTGGCCATCTTAATCTGATTGTATCCGCTGAATCCATCCATGAATGAGAACATCTGGTGTCTTGAGGTGGCATCCACGAGAGTGTCGATGTGAGGTAAAGGGAATTCATCCTTCGGGCAAGATTTGTTCAAATCTCATAAGTCTACACATACTCTGATTTGACCATTCTTCTTCTTCACTGGCACTATGTTTACCAACCACGTGGGGGTACTGAATTAGCCGGATGAAAGCTGCCTGTTGATGTTTTTCAATCTCCTTCTTAATTTTCTCTTCGAGATCTGGATGATATTTTCGAGCAGCTTACTTGATTGGTTTGGAGTTTGGGAACACATCAAGATAATGGGAAACTAGGTCAGGATCTAATCCGGGCATTTCCTTATATGACCAAGCAAACACATCTGAGTACCGACTTATTAATTTTAATAACTGCTCTTGTTTTTCTAGGCTAAGGCTCGAACTTATGAATATCGGCCTTGGAGCATCTTGTCTATCACTCAGATCTACTTCAATAAGTTGTTCGAGCTGAGGCTTCGGCTTATCTTGCATGCATTCTTGAGCCACTTCAGGCTTTATTACTATGTCATTGTCGGGAGGCTCCTCTTTTGACACGGAGTCGGTGGCTAAAGAAACCAACTCCCCGCACCTTCACAAATAGTACACCACCTTGCCCCATTCTCGGACTTTCATCACCTTCTGAGGAATAGGCGGACTTTCTGGCCGAGACATCGTCCGCTTACTTGATTCTGCCTTTGGCTCCTTGTCATCTTTTATATCCTCCCAATAAGGAATTTTGACCCCCTGGGGCTTAGAGGTGGTGGGATTTTCTTCGACAAACAATTCAGTGAAGTAGATGGCATCAGAATAATAAGCTTCATGGGTCTCAAAAGGCTTTTCTGTAGCCTGAATTGTCACCGTCTTCTTTCCCTATTTAGCCTTAACACACTGATAATAACTCGACGGTACGGCCCCATATCTATGCATCTAGGTCCTCCCTAGAATGATGTGATAGTTTTCCTCAGAATCAATAATATGGAACTTGGTAGCCGAGCAAATCTCTCCAACAGCTAAATCAACTGTTATGCATCCCACAGTAATTCTTATTTCTCTACCGAATCTAATAATGACTATCGGCTGCTTCACAACGCGCTCTTCAGATATTCTGGCCTTCTCTAGAGTAACGCGGGTCATAATGTTGATAGAGGCTCCATTGTCTAGAAAAGTCCTTTTGAACTCAACCCCGTTAATATAAGCAGTCACATAAAGCGGACGGTTGTGAGAAAAGGGATACTTCCGGTCAATCTCAGAGAAAGTAATGGCACTAGATTGCTCTTTTGCCTTCCTCGAAATGGATCCCTCAGTCGATATGCATTCCTCATGGTGTGCCTTTGCTACATTGATGATAGCCTTGGTGATTTCTGTTCTTGCCTTCCTGGAAAGTCCAAGTTGGTCGAAGAATTGCTTGAACTTTACACAGTCTTGCAGAGTTTTGGCATAGTGATCCGGATCTTTCTCCACTCTTGGAGGCTCGTAGTTAACCATCTCCTCGGTCTCTTCAAAATAAAATGCCACATAAACATGGTGTCCTTCTTTTCCATAGTACTCTTCTCCTCCTTCTAGATCGAAGGGACCTTCGACATGAGTCATAAAGGCTCTACCCTCTAGATCGATAGCACTTCTATAGTAAACTTGCTCACCCTCAGGCTTGAAGGTGTCATCCAGATAACAATCATCGTCGTCGAGATTGGTGATAGCCTCAATCGTCGGGCCTTCATAAGCTATCATAGCAACATTCTTGCCATTGTCTCGGTGCTGAGGATATAGTTGTTCTCGGATGTCTTGAATCCCTTGCTTTTTGAACCTCAATTCGTCTGCCTCGACTTTATCTTTGAAGATTTTCCTGAGAGTCTAACACTTCTCTATCGGATGTTTCAATGTGAGATGATAGACACAAAACTCAGGGCTCTCGCGGTCCTTCTTTGATGGAATTTCCTCGACATAAGGCAATTTTAGCTCTCTATCGGTCATCCATTCCTTAACTAGAGCTTTTACCTCCTCGATTCCACATGGATAAGAAACATTGCCCTTTTCACCACTATATTACTTCCTCTTCTTGCCTCTATGACCCCCTCCTCGTGACTTCTGGGTGTCTGGGGCAGAGGCAGCAACAACAATAGGTCCACGAGATGATTTGAAGCTAGTCTTGTAACTAGCCTTAAATCCAGACTCTTGAGCCTGAGGAGTGCTAATGTTCTAAGCTGCTTCTATTAGTGTTGAGAAGTTGGATAGCTTGTGATTAACCAAAAACAATTTGTACTTGTTCAATGCCCCCCTAGACAGATTTGAACCAGATAACTCTCTTCTACAGCTTCATGACAATCCATCGCCTTGTCTTGAAACCTTTTGACGTAATCAAGAATGTCCTCACTTTCTCGTTGCTTTTCCTTACACAATGTAAGCGCGGTCACCTTCTCCGCCACTTGAAAGAACTAGGAGTGGAATTTGTTGACCATTTCCTCCCAACTTCAGATAGAGTTTGGCGCCAAATTAACATACCAACTATATGCTCGGTCATTGAGGGAATTAGAGAACTCTCTTAGCCGAAGGACGTGGTTTGAACCACGAATGCCTAGAGTCTCGATGAACCGCACATGTTCTCGAGCATTTTCTTGTTTGCCATTGAATTTGATGAACTTCGGCACTATATACCCCTCAAGGTATGGATAGCTCAGCATCTCAGTAGGGTATGGTGGCTTAACATCCGAGTCAGGCAAAGAGGGTAAAGTCCTCTTGCCCCATTCGAGATCAAACATAGCTTGCACATCAGCAAGAGTGAGAAATTGCTGAGGGAGAGAATTTGATGGTGGCATTCCCGAAACTTGGCTTATGGACCCGAAGACTGAGCTGGGAACGGCTTGGCCATTCTGGTGTTGAGAATTCACCATTGGTGAAGACACTTGACGATACTGCCCATCGGCACCTATGGACAAGCTAGTTAGTGATGGGACATTAAATTGAGGTCTGTAAAGTCCACCGTATGATGCAGCTATACTTGGTTGGGCTTGCAAATTTGTTGTCGGCACCAAAGGAGGCCTGCTTAGTACGTTAATAACATTTACTGGTGGTGGAATAAGATTAGGTATGGACAGAGCTCCTTTTTGCGCCATCATGCCCTTTATATTTGTCTGGATACCAACAATTGCCGGAGCGCCATTCATTATACCAGAACCTCCCCTAGTCACCATTGGATCTTGGCTTGGCCCACCGTGGAGCCCGGCGTGAGCATAATGTTGCCGCCTACTGTAGTCTGAGCATGTGTTACTGCTGTTGTGTTGCCATAAGCCACAGGCTAATTGGGGCCTACTTCTCTTTGGGTTTGATTTTGTACTCTGGCGGGGATAACTCCACCGCCAGTTTGATTTTTGTTTGGCGCCAGTGCAAAATTAGAACTCATCACCAACATGGTGTGAGTGAGATTCTAAAAAGTGGAAAGAATCTTCTACTAAGTATTTTGAAGTCCTTAAATGGCTTTGTGCAAAAGTGGTTGATCTAGAGCCATGGTCCTATCATCGCCACCATTAGAGGATCCTTGTTGGTGAACTCCATCTCCTCCCACCATCCTTGTTGGAGTTGTGTGGGTTCTAGATCTCATTGAGACCATTAACCAATCCGCCTCTCTAGTGAAGTCACCAAATGTATGAGAGGGTTCAAGAATGTCATCGAAAAATTTGAAGATCTTTGAAGAAAACTCAAATTCTCTAGGAATGATGAGAGGCTTAGATTTTTCAACAGTCACAAGTAAGAACACAATATCAAAGAGATGATGGAGATAAGAGATTAGGTGAAGAAGAATGCAAAGTAATTAGAGAGAGAACAATGGCAAGGCTTTCCCATGGATCTCCTACTTTCACTGTCAAGGTAGATAATGGAGAAGGAAAATTAGTTATTTTCCAAGAGTTGTCTCTCCAAAATCTATCCCTTGTAAAGCTATGGGTTGGTGCTATTTATAGGCACCTCATGATGTAAGATATGAAGCCCATGCGCAAGGCACATGGGGAATATTCTCTCTAACCACCTTATCTGAGGAGGTGACCTCTCTAAGGATGAGGAAAACCCCGATGAGAAGATCAACCTCTCGGCGAACCCTTCTTCTTAGCCACACCTAACCAATGACCCCCAATCATCCCAAAAGGCTGAGGTAGTCCTAGAGAACCCCCTATCGGTAATATTGTCGGTCTCATGGACCCCCCGAGGTCGTGCCACCTCAACCTGGGTATAGGAAAAATCAACTGATGGGTGAATTTATCTCCACCCACCGTCCTCGGGATTCGGGCCCATTGTTCGGGATCTAAACTCACTCATGATTCTGGTGAGTCAATCCCGGAATGCTCCAAGTCCGCAAATGTTCTGGGACTCACCAATAAAGCGGCTTCTAGATTGTGATCGAATCTGTTTGAAGCCCGAGTGCCTCGGATCTCTAGGCTTGTGCAATGCCCTTTCAAGTCCAGGCCCGAGTAAGTCTCTAAGTTCGTGGGTCCAAACTCTTTCAAGGCTCAGAGCGATCTGGCCCATTTGATGGCGATAAATCTGGGCCCACCAATCTTGGACTTTTTGATTGGGTCTAATTAATTTAGTGGGATCAAGTTAACTCCTCTTACACCAACTATAAAATAGTCCCATGTGAAGTAGTTCTGCATAAGAATATCATTTAATCCGTTCAATAAAAAATGTTGCCAAAGTAAACACATTTTAGAATTTAGACAAAGAGTACACATAGAACATGTTAAGAATCAGTCATGACATTACCTCATAAAATCAGTCATTGTACCATGTGTCATGAGCCAACTTTAAGGATTAGAAGCAGTATTTTGCCTCATATGTATTCTGATTCTGTTCAAATGCTTTGAAGAAACTCTCGCTTATAGGGATTGTTTTTGTTGCATCCAGCGGAACAAGTGTGACAGGAATGCCAGAATGCAATACCTACAAAAAAGAGAAATTTTTTTACAAGATCTTTGTTTCAGCAGTGCTGAGATTTCACAAGGCAAATTACATAATTAGTTTTACCTGTTACTATATGACAAGAAACTTTTACATATTATGTATCAATAATCATCTATTCTATTATCCATCCAAATTCATAAATGGTTTGCATCTTACAAACCCATTTAAAATTTGGTTTAAATAGGTTGGACATAGGTAATACCAGTACTTGTTAGGCTAGGATAAAAAAACAAGCAATACAGCAAGGAACCTACCACCACCACCATCTATTGGAAAAAGAGTTCAATAGAGTATACGGGCTGGTTAGGTTATTTGTCCAACTTGTACCCAATTCAATCCAGCCTACTTAAACTCATTTTTTAAATGGCTGGATCAAAAAGAGTTATGCATTAAAGCTACCTTCTTTTGCATAGAATATAATATGTGCGACTAGATGATGATCATCAACAAACAACTTCCATTACTGTATATGAAGCAAAAGGTTCTCCAAAGATATTAAACTCTGCGTATGCATTGCTAATATCTGGATACAAACTACCAGGAAGGCACTGCTTTGGTTTAGAAGAGTAGTTTGCATCCTTTGGACAGTTTGGCCTCACAGCACCACCCATGACATAAATATGCTCAATGTTTTTCTTTAAATGAAGATTGCTCATAAGAAAAATGGCAAAATTTGTGTGGGATACCAAAAAAAATACAACAATAGGACCCGCAGATACGACATCTATCATCACTTACTGTGCAGTGGGTTGCTGCAAAGGAGAATATTTCCTATCACCCTGATTTATAGAAGCAAATATCAACTAATAAATACACATTGTATGCAAAAGTAGAAATGAGAAATGGTGCATACCCTTCAAAGTTAAAATATAGAGTTGGACTCCAACTTTTTCTCAAAAATTAAAAAATTTAAAATTTAAAAAAAAGAAAAAAAGAAAAAGAAAAAACCAATCTAAGCCTTGTCTCTCAATCAAGTGGGTTCGGGTTACATCAATAATTTTTCGTCTTTTTTCTCTGCTAAGGACTATATGCTCAGTTAAATTAAATAAAATTATTTCTTTTTTTTATTATTGCATCCCATGTTAGTTTAGGTCTACACAATTTCATTTATTATTATCATCAACCTTCCTTACTGTTGCAACATTGTGTCCCATAAAGTATCCTTGAACTAACAGTGATGTTACTACAAAATTGATTAAATCGTTGAGTACATTATGCAAAAGAGGAAATGAAAAAAACTACAAATATCTTTTCAACAACTCCAACTAATGGTTAAGAATACTAAGAAAAAAAAAACTATTGATGAACTTACTCCAGTCAAGTTTGAAGCCCAATTTACCAAACACACAATTTTAGCAATTCAAGAGAGTTTTATACTACAAAAAAGAATAAGAATCTAAGACCATCTCCAACGGTTCATCAGATTGATCATCAAATTTAAATCTAATGAAAAATGACAGCTTTTATCTCTCTAACGGTTTTAGCAAAATGAGAACGGAGCAAAACTTTTACCAAACTGAGGAGCTTGATCAGATTTCACCATTCCACTATGCGTTTATGTTGGAGGTGGGTCCTACCAGACAACCAGCCGACGTCCGGTCGGTTGTCCGACCGGTCGTTCGGTTTAAAGAGAAAATGCACTGCTGCCTGCGAACTGCTTCAAAAGTTGGTTGCTTTTGTGGCACTAAGAATATATTCAAGATTGATATAGCTTTAAATTCTTACCAGAATGGAACGTGGAAAAGATGCATTGTATATAGATTTAAATTTCTGAAAAAAATTTGATGAAAAAGCTGCAACTCCAATAAGTTACTGTTGGTGTTGCAGAGTATTTGACAAAGTTACCGTTGTTGTGATCTATAAAATAAACCAATCTTTTAATTTTACTATATTATTAGAATTTCTATCTTCAGTTTGACAATATCATTACAATTTCTATTTTCCTTGTGAGCTTCAGTGTATATCATTACAATATATTTCACTGCCTGAGTTGGATGTTGTATCCTTCAGAATTTTCTTTAAACTATGGAAGATTTTGAAATGTTTGAGGAATCACAAACTTTAGAGCACAACACTAATATTAATTTATTTCGGAAACTTCTCGTGTTTCTCGTGGTAAAGTATTCACAGTTATAGAAGATGAAACTTTATGTAGATCTTGGTTGACAGTCTCTCAAGATCTCATTACTGGTAATAGTCAGACCATGGCAATATTTTGGGAATGAGTACTCATTTATTTTAATTCTCAATTGAACGGTGAATCAAATCGAAACTGTATTTCTTTGTCTCACCGTTGGTCTGTCATGAAAAAGGCAATTAATAAATTTTGTGATTTTCTTGAGCAAATTCAATTGCAGCAACAAAGTGGAACAACTGAGGCAGACATGGTAATTTTTATTTCTGTTATTAAATTTCAATTTTCTTAGTGCTCAATATACTTGTTATCGAATTGTTTTTAATTTTTTTTTTTTAGGTGGCTAAAGCGAAGCGAATGTATCATGCAATACATAAAAAACACTAAACTTTTTATACAAGTTGGGATATTTTGCGCCGAAGTTGTAAGTGGGATGAATTTAAAACACAACCAAAAAAACCCATGCAACATGCATATCTATGTTCAGATCCACCAACTGAAGGTGAGGCTTTTTAACCCAACAACAATATTACGGAGGACCAACAACCAACTAATACTCAACACGACTAATTGGTAGTAAAGCTGTGAAAGAGAAGTTGAAGAATCAAACAACTCACGATGTTAGATTTGATGAAATGACTGCCAACCAATCTAAAATTGTTGACGTATTATCAACTATTTTCGCTAGAATTATTGAGTGAGATGAACAAAAGGCAATAGACTATGAACAGAAGGCTGCAGAGCATCGAAGAAAGGCCGAGGATAGGGAGGAGCAACTAAAAATCTTATCTATAATGAATGAAAGAGAACAACGAAATGAGGATCATAAAATCATGTCAATGGACAAAATAAATTTAAATCCTATGCAAAGGGCATACCATGAAGAGCTTCAACGACAAATCTTATTTCGATTAACAAATAGATTTCCTTGACTGCTTCACGAAAACCTTGATTTGTATTCAATTTCTTGCAGTTTATTTTTGTATTACATTTTTTATTTTGATCAACAAATTCTTGCATTCTTGATTTGTATTGGTTTTATTATTTAAAAACAATAACAGTTTATATTGATGGTGGGTTGTATTGGTTGTATTGAAATTATTTGTATTCGTTTTATTTTATAAACAAAAACAATAATACAAACACACTTACTCCAAATCAATTTTGAAAATAAAAATGATAGCAACACAGAAAACATGGTCACAATAGAAATTTTTTGTACAGAGGTAGTTTTTCTCTAGTTTTTTGCAAAGGTAGTTTTTAAAAATGTCATTCACAGTTCAAATATCTATCAATTTTGTTTGTATAATTTTTTTTTTCAAACATGTTCACAAATATTTTTAAAACATGGTCAGAAATATTTTTAACATGCTCACAAATATCTATCAGTTTAAATATCTATCATTCACATGGTCATTTGTCATTTGTTCTGTTTGGTAACAAAGTCTACAAATTACTCAAGTTTACATGACCACCAGCTAATAAAATTGTCCAATATGTTCTAAAAGTCAGAACCACTACATTGATAAACCAAAATGTCCCAACAAAATATAAAAAGTTGTTACAAAAAAACAAAACAATGAAAATATAAATGAGCTCAGAGTACATTGTGAAAACAAACAAAAACCACATAATTTTTGTATTCATCCAATCTGTCATCCAAACACATCAACAGTTATTGTCTGGTGGTGGTAGAGGGAAGTAGTGCTAGTAGATGTCATTTATGTCATACTCAATTTGATCCATGCAATTACTTTCCATTTCATGACATCTTTCAATGTCCAAACGGAACTCACCAAATGGTTGAATTAATGAGTTCTGAACAATAACAAATGCATCGAACTGAGTACCCAATGCACTAAACTGGTTAGCCATTTCTTGTTCCCATTGAACACATTGGTTATACCATTCTTGTTCCATGGCCAAAAAATCAGTCCAATATTGAGGTTGTCCAGTTGATGGCATCGCATTGTCTTCAGGGTCTTCCTGAGCATCATCTAGTGGGACATGTGCATTCAGACTTCCCATCAAATTTTTAGCTCCACCAACATGGGTCAATGTGTAATCCGAAATGGCCGAAGCGATTTTAATCTCTGTTTCACCTACAAGTCGGATGTTAAAAGCTTTAAAAATTTTAGTGAGCAAAGCCCCAAAATTAGTGACCAGCCAATGATTTGACCAAGATTTGCGATCAACATTTCTTTCATTATTATGTAGCACAAATCCAATTTGTGGCCAACTTCAAAACAGTATAACAAATGAGAATTAAAATATGAAACCGCATCAAAATGTCCTCTTTTCGGGGTGACATTTTCTACTATAAACCGATGGAGAATCCAAAGGTAGGGTTTCAAATGTTTTGCTTATAAATTACTCCCGGTAAATCTCCTCTCACAAATAGTGGTATATACTTCACTGAGATTGCCAACAATATTAAGTAGCTCAAACTCATTTTGAAAATAGATACGCATATCCCCTTCCTCAACTCCAAGAATTCATGATAAAATAGGGATATCAAACTCAATACTCTTACCTTTCACATAAGATAGAAGACTAAAGTTTTCATCTTCTTCATTAGGATTTGAGAATCTCAAGTGAACATAAAATAAAGACACAAGACGTGGATATACCTTTTTTAGTAAATTAATTAAATTTACCCACCTCATTACTTCAAGTTTGCTAACTAACAGTGGATCATATTGAGGTGGAAAATTAACCCTTCTCCCAGTTACAATAGGTCGGCAGGAAATTAACCCTTCTCTCATTACTTTGAAAGGCTTGTTCATGATTATAACTGAGAAAATCATTTGTAGGATATACTGAACTTTGATGTTGTTGTTGTTGTTGTTGTCGTTGTCGTGGTGGAGGGTTGGAGCTTTCACCATGTTCTAGTCTTACTCATTTGGTTCTAGGCATGATGTGAATATTTATTCAATTTGATTGGAAATGTGTTAAATATGAATGGTGGATTAGAGAAGAGCTCAAATTCAGTGTGAGGTGACCAAATTGTGTGAAGTGTGTTGTGCAAAAGTGCAATAGATAAGGAAGTCCACACAGAAAAATAAATAAATAAATAAACATAGTCGGATGACGCACCGGTAGACCCACCAGTTGACTGACCGGTTGTGGTCGGTTTGTTCTGAACTTGGTATTGTTGCTTTTATTGCTTTGTCTTGCTGATTCTTTCAATGCACATAATAAAATATATTGAGTGGATATAGAGTGAATATAGAGTGTTTTCGGAGCAAAATTTGGCTTGCTGCTCTGGCTTGCTGGTGCTTTGGCTTGCAATTTGCAGAGCAAAAATTGTATTCGGATGCTGTCCAATATTGAGTATATGTAAAGTGTCAATAAATGAGGTAGGTGGTGGGTAAATTGCTTAAATGAAGTAGTTGGATGGTGGTGTGTGTTTCATGAGGCAGTCACATTACAAGTCGTATGTACATTCTGATATAAGGTATTGAATTGTCAAAGTTAGATTATACAGAGGTATTGAATGGTCAAATTTATGAATTGTCAAGTACTTGGATTGTATAGAGGTATTGAATTTTCTTGAGGTATTGAATTGTCAATAAATGAATTATCAAATTTATGAGGTACAGAGGTGTTTCATGAGGTATTGAATTATCAGTTGTTATTTGTAATTGATTTGTAATATATATTTTAATACTACATTTATTTTTTTAATTCATTTGTTCAGTGTGCTACATTCATTTATAATTCATTCAAATGTACTGCATTCATTTTTAATTTAATATATGTGGATATATATAACAATCAGTAGTCCAAAGTCATATCAAAAAGTAAAATGTCAGTAAATTATGACATCAGTATATTGGTAACAAATGCACACTATTTTGGATAATGACAAAATTAACGGACCAAAAATACTACCAAAAACAGATTTGTACATTGTGAAGAGCACTAACAACAAACAAACTCTGACAGCTTTCCTTGTGTAATCACATCCCATTCAAAAAAATAACCAAAAGTTCATGTTCACGTCCACGTAGTGAATTTAGTTTTCACCGTAAAGATGCCACATATGTTCTATTAAATCATTGCGGAGGGCATAATATGCATTTTTATCTCTAATACCTAAATAATGAGACGGAAATGATTGGAAGTCATTCTTAGTACTAGACGAAAGTACTACTAGTGAGATGGTTGATGAAATCTCATAATCGAAATCAAAATGCTCCTCTCTCTCATCTTCGACAATCATATTATTTAATATAACGTAACTCTTCATTATGTTTCCACGCACTTTCGAATCCCAAAAACGTACGACACCATCTATAATTGTAAATCGGGATTGGAGCACTCTGAATGCCCGATCTACATCCTTCCTTGCTGACTCTTGCATCATTGCAAAAGGTTGCTTCTTTGCTCCTTGGAGAAAAGACATTGTTTGGACAAGTGTTGCCCATTGAGGGTATATACCATCAGTAAGGTAATAACCCATATTATAACTGTGTCCATTAATAGTGCAATGGACAAAGGGAGCTTTACCTTGGGCAAGATCAAAAAATAAGGGCGATCAATCCAACACATTCAAGTCATTGTGTAATCTAGGCATTCCAAAAAATGCATGTCAAATCCACAAGTCATAAGAAACTACTGCTTCAAGAATGATGGTTGGCTTTTTCTTATGGTCTACGTATTGACCTTGCCATGCTTTTGGACAATATTTTCACTCCCAATGCATACAATCTAAACTTCCCAATATACCCGAAAACCCACGAATCTCCCCAATAGTAAGTAATCTAGCAATATCTGTTGTTGTTGAAGATCTGAGGTATTCTGGTCCAAATATTTCAATTATTGAATTGCAAAAGTATTGCAAACTTTCAATTGCAGTGCTTTCCCCAATACGTATATAATCATCAATTGCTTCTGCTGCCACTTCATATAACAATATTCTTATTGCTGAAGTCATCTTTTACAGGGGAGACAATCCAAGGATATGAGTTGCATCTTGTTTTTGAACAAAGGTTAGTTGCTGTAACATTGGTATTCAATTGATAATATGATTTGGTGTTATTGTTTAATTTGTTCCTCATTTGTAATTTATTTACTATCAAGTTGTGATGTATTTATATACCTCTTACCTACTAGAATCAACTACAAATCTATTTGATATATTTGGCAATTGATAACAATGTTTCTCAATATTTTTTTGGTGATCAGAAATTTAAAATCTATGAGAGGTATCTAAACCTTTCTCCTTTTAAAGTTGTGTCTTTGTCAGATTCAGTTGGTGCACATATCTCTTCTTTGAATTGGTTGTGATTTTGGCCACCATGACTAACAAACACAAACACAAACTGATTTGAATAATTGGGTTTACATTAAAGGAAAAAATCCAAATGGCAAACCACCCGCAACCGCCAGCACATCCGTAAACCCTATCTGCACAAACCGCAAACCACACTACGGGCAGTTGTGGTTTGACTTTTTTCCAAACTGCATAGCTGTGAACGGGTCAAAACCGAACCGCAAACCGCACAAATCCGATCCGCAAGCACCCTTATTTCCAACGATTCACTATTTTTTTAATCAAATCTTAATAAAAAAATGATGAGTTCCTCAATCTGATATGAGCCGCTCCAAAGGTTGCACCGTAGCTTTCATCAAAAGAAATGGGACGTCCGGCAGGATGACCGCCCTGCCGATCGGACAAGCAACTGATTTTTTTTTCCCTCCATTAAATCTTTCCTTTTTTTTTTGGCCTCTAATAATGATTTCCTTCTAAAAACTGATATAAACATATTAATCCATGTACCATATACCAGACAAGAGGTTCGTTATATCTGCCATCAACTATAACTGAAAGCAGAGCATAATGAGTATCTCAATTTTTACCTGTTTACTTCATTTTCATCCTCCTCTTCTTTCTCATTCTCTGATGATGAGTCTAATGATGAAAAAATGGTCACACTTTTGGAGGTTTATGAGATAAATAATGCTAGTATGATTCAGATTTTGCAATCAACTGATGGATAAAAAAAAAGAGGTGGTTCTGTTGTAGGACATAATTACATACATCGCGATAGATGGAAGGTTCATGAGCGATTGTTCGCAGATTATTTTGCGGCAAATCCAGTTTATTCACCTGCAATATTTCAGAGACGTTTTCAAATGCGTCGTCCTCTGTATCTGCAAATTTTGAATGCTATTGAAGCACACAATTCATATTTCCTCAGTACAAAAAATTCCACTCTTCCAACACACAGAACCAAATGGCTCATGGAAGAGATTGAAAACCCACCATATTTTCAAGTCAATGAACATTGCACTGTTGCAATAGAGGATGTGTATAATCAATATACTTGTCCCAAAAAGGCTTGTACTTTTCCATTTCAATCTTCAACCATGGCTTTGAGTTTCCTTTATAGTGCAGTACAGCCCCCTTCTCTATCATTTGCCAAAAAAAGATTCGATCTTGCTAGGTCGATACGTGCGATGAGAGAGTGTGGTCAATCGGTCGATCTTGCGATGAGAGAGAGTCGATCTCTTCCGAGGTTGATTGGTCCAAATGAAAAACAAAAGAGTGAGAGACTGATGAGATGAGAGTGAGAGACTGAAAAACGAGAGAGTGAGAGCTGCACATATGTGTTTTTGAGTTTGAGAGATTAGATTAGGGTTTTGTTTGTTTGGGTATAGATAAAGATGAATGGTCCAATTTGAAATTTAAAAAAAAAAAAAAAAAAAATTGTTAATGCAGGCGGGTGCAATTCAAACCTGCAACCCGCTCGCAACCCGAAAATTAGCCAAAATCCAAACTGCACCCGACCCTAATGTATTTGTAAAACCGCCCATACGTGTGCGGATCGGATCGGGTAAGGCGGTTTGGACGGATCGAATAACCCTATGCCCAACCCTAGTTGGAAATGCTCTAACAAAATGCAAGACAAAGTTTAAAAATAAAAAAATTTATGTTTGGTACCTGAGGAAGAAAGCCTTTGCATAAGCCGAAGTTAGTATCGATATCCAAACGACTGCCCAAGGATCCCCTGTCGCCAAATATCACTGTCCCCATGTCCCAAATCACTTACAACCATTGGATATATCTTGAGATTCTCAAATCTTGGGATTCTCATATGATCCAATGGTTATGAGTAATTTAGGACAAGGGGACAAGAATATTTAGGGACAGGGGATCCTTACTCCCAAACGACCCTTGAAACCCGCTGGTATTGCTTGCCTGTAATGCAACATACCACAATCACAATAATTCCAAATTTGAGTTAAATGTTTTATTTGATATAAATTGCTACCATCTTTTCATCAAATTTTTTATCAAATTTAAATTTGACAAAGTATTTGGTGGTGGGTATAATTCTTTGAATTTTTTAGGGTTTTTTTTATTTATTATTAACTTTATGATAATTTAGTGAACTTTTTTTAGTAAATTACAAATACACAATCGTCCTTATAGCTCTGCAAATTACATTCCACTCCTGAGATTTTTAATTTCATAAAAAAATAATCTCTTTTATTAATAAATCATAAAATCAATTAACATTTTTTAATAATGTTAGAAATGTACTTCAATTAATAATTCAAGTAATTTTATTATTGTAAAAGAGAATATTTTAAATTTTTATTTTTTTAGTTAATTCTATTAAATAAAAAATTATGATAAAGGAGTATTTGTAATTTTTCAAATCACAAGAGCAATCTGTATTTTTAGTAAATCTCATGAGGTGTATTTCTAATTTATCCTAAAATTTAAAAGAAATTACTAAATACGAAAAAAATTAAAAATCCAACTACTTTTTGAAAAAATTTATCTTTACTAATTTTTTTTAAATTTATTCATAATTATTTTATTTGTGAGTGCATCTAAAAATAGAAATAGAAAAATAGAAAAAAAATTATTAAAGACCAAAACAAATGAAAATCACCTCTTATTATCTTCATAATTTCAAAAATATTATTGACACATGATTTTGGATGTATGTTCTATACAAACTTTATGTTTGTAAATTATTTTGACATTATCATATTTATTTTTTAACAATTTTAATAGTATCTATTTGTAAAAATGTTTCAAAATACTTGTATAGTATTACATACTCCTAAGAAGATTTGAAAATTCATTGAGTTCAATTTAACCCACTAAACTCTACACATAGCTTCCGTCCATGCTTCCAAGTTTGAAATAAAGGCAAGTTTGGCAATAGGTTATTTTAATCAAAAAGTCAGTATCAAAAATTGATTTTTTCTCTTTATTTTTTTTTAAATATTTTTATAAAAAGTCAAAAAATTAACTAAAATAGTTAATACCTAAAATAACCCTAAGTATCTGTGAAATATTTAAAATTTCAAAATGTATGCAATTTTATCAAATGTCAGGTGGTGATTTTTATCCTTTTATTTTCATTCTCAACCAGTGGCAGAGTGAGGATTTTAGTTTAGAAGAAGCACTATTGAATTGAAATCTTAACAAAAATCATAATCTAACTTAACCTAATTCTTGTTTGATGGTAGAACTAAAAATTTAGTATGATGCAAAAGGTATATTTAAATATAATCTCAAGTTAACTAATCATTATCTTATTGTTATTAACTTCATTTTATGTATAGTGATTTTAAAAGGAGCTAACTTGAGCCCACTAAATTAATTAGGCCCAATAGCCCAAGGTTGGTGGGCCCGAATTTATCGCAAGTCCAAGATTGGTAGGCCTGGATTAATTGCCATCAAACAGGCCGAATTGCTCTAAGCCTCGAAAAGGTTCGGATCCACGAACTTAGAGACTCGCTCAGGCTTGGACTCGAAAGGGTATTGAGCAAGCCTAGAGATCCGAGGCACTCGGGCTTCGAACAGATTCGATCGCAATCTAGAAACCGCTCCATTGGTGAGTCCCAGAACACTTGTGGGCTCGGAGCTTTCCAGGATCTATGTACCAGAATCATGGGTGTAATGGAGTTCGAACAAAGGACCCGATCCCGAGGACGGTGAGTGAAGATAAATTCACTCTTCGGTTAAACTAGCCTATACCCGGGTCGTGGTGGCACGACCCCGGGGGGTCCATGAGATTCAGCAATATTTAGTGGCAATGGGTCCTCTAGGACTACCTTGGCCCATTGGGATGATTGGGGATCATTGGCTAGGTGTGGTTAAGAAGAAGGGTTCGTCGAAAGGTTGATCTCCTCTTCGAAGGTTTTTTTTTTTTTTTTCTCATCGTCGGAGAGGTCACCTCCTCGGACAAGGTGGTTAGAGAGAATATTCCCTATGTGCCTTGCACATGGGCTCCATCCTACATCATGAGGTGCCTATAAATAGCACCCACCCATAGTTTTACAAGGGATGGATTTTGGAGAGAAAACTCTTGGGAAAGAACTAATTTCCCTTCTCCATTATCAATCTTGAGAGTGAAAGTGGGAGATCCATGGGAGAGCCTTGCCATTATTCTCTCTTTAATTACTTTGTCTTCTTCTTCACCCAATCTCTTATCTCCATCATCTCCTTTTTTTTTGTGTTCTTAGTTGAGACTATTCAAAAATCTAAGCCTCTCATCATCTTCTAGAGAATTCAAAGTTTTTCTTCAAGGGTCTTCGAAGATCTTCGAATTTTCCAACGATGTTCTTGAACCCTCTCATACATTTGGCGACTCTGTTGGGGAGGCGGATTGGTTAATGGTCTCAATGAGATCTGGAACCCACACAACTCCAGCGAAGATGGCGGGAGAAGGAGATGTTCACCAACAAGGATCCTCTAACGGTGGTAATGATAGGACCATGGCTCTAGATCAACCACTTTTGGTCGAACCCATTCAAGGACTTCAAAATCCTCAGCAAGAGATTCTTAGCACTCTTCAGAATCTCACTCACAGCATGTTGGTGATGAGTTCTAATTTTGCACCATCGCCAAACGGAAATCAAACTGGTGGTGGAGTTATTCCCGCCGGAGTGCAAAATCAAATCCAAGGAGAAGTAGGCCCTAGTCAGCCTATGGCTCATGGCAATACGGCCACGGTAACACATGCTCAAACCACAGTAGGCAGCAGTAGTTTGCCCACGCCTAGGCTCCATGGCGCGCCAAGCCAAGATCCAATGGTGACTAGGGGAGGTTCTGGTGTAATGAACGGCGCTCAGGTGACTGTTGGTGTCCAGGCAAATATAAGGAGCATAATGGCGCAAAAGGGAGCTCTGCCCATACTTAATCTTGTTATGCCACCAGTAAATGTTACTCAAGCACCAAGCGGGCCTCATTTGGTGCTGACAACAAATTTGCAAGCTCAACCTGGTATAGTTGCGCCGTGCGGTGGACTTTACGGGCCTCAATTCAATTTCCCATCACTAACTGGCTTGTCCATAGGCACTGATGGCCAGTATCGTCAAGTGTCTTCACTAATGATGAATTCTCAACACCATAATTGCCAAGTCGCCCCTAGCTCAATCTTCGGCTCCATAATCCAAGTTCTGGGAATACCACCAGCAAACTCTCTCCCTCAACAGTTTCTCACTCTCGCCAATGTACAAGCCATGTTCGATCTCGAACGGGGCAAGAGGACTTTACCCTCTTTGCCTGATCCAGATGTCAAGCCGCCTTACCTTATTGAGATGCTGAGTTATCCATACCCTGAGGGGTACACAGTGTCGAAGTTTATCAAATTTGATGGCAAACAAGGAAATGCTCAAGAACATGTTGTGCGATTCATCGAGACTCTGGGTATTCATGGTTCAAACCACATCCTCCGGCTGAGAGAATTCTCTAAGTCCCTCACTGACCGAGCATATAGTTGGTATGTTAATTTGGCACCAAACTCTGTCCAAAGTTGGGAGGAAATGGTTAACAAATTCCACTCCAAGTTCTTTCAAGTGGCGGAGAAGGTGACCACACTTACATTGTGTAAACAAAAGCAGCAAGAAGGTGAAGACATCCTTGACTACGTCAAAAGGTTTCTGGACAAGGCTGTGGATTGCCATGAAGCAATGGAGGAGAGTTATCTGGTTCAAATCTGTCTACAGAGGCCATTGAGCAGGTACAAAATGTTTCTAGTTAATCACAAGCTACCCACCTTCTCGACACTAATAGAAGCAGCTCAGAACATTAGCACTCTTCAGGCTCAGGAATCCGGATTTAAGGCCAGTTACAACACTAGCTTCAAATCGTCTCGTGGACCTATTATTGTTGCTGCCTCTGCCCCAGATACTCGAAAGTCATAAGGAGGGGGTCATAGAGGCCAGAAGATGAAGCAATATAATGGTGAAAAGGGCAATGTTTCTTATCCATGTGGAATCGAGCAGGTAAAAGCTCTAGTTAAGGAATGAGTGGCCGACGGAGAGCTAAAATTGCCTTATGTCGAAGAAAGGCCATCAAAGAAGGACCGCCAGAGCCCCAAATTTTGCGTCTATCATCTCACATTAAAACATCCGACAGAGAAGTGTTGGACTCTTAGGAAAATCTTCAGAGATAAAGTTGAGGCAGACGAATTGAGGTTCAAAAAGCAAGGGACTCAAGATATCCAAGAACAACCATATCCCCAGCACCGAGACAAGGGCAAGAATGTTGCTATGATAGCTTATGAAGGCCCGATGATTAAGGCTATTGCCAATCTCGATGACGATGATTGTTATCTGGACGACATCCTCGAGCCCGAGGGTGAGCAAGTTTACTATGGAAGTGCTCTCGATCCAGAGGGCAGAACCTTTGTGACTCATATGGAAGATCCCTTTGATCGAGAAGGAGGAGAAGAGTACTACGGAATAGGAGGACACCATGTTTATGTGGCATCTTATTTTGAAGAGACTAAGGAGATGGTTAACTACGAGCCTCCAAGAGTGGAAAAAGATCCAGATCACTATGCCAAAACCCTGCAAGGCTGTGTAAAGTTCAAGTAATTCTTCGACCAGCTTGGACTTTCTAGGGAGGCAAGAACAGAAATCACCAAGTCTATCATTAATATAGCCGAGGCACACCATGAGGAATGCATGTCGACTGAGGGATCTATCCCGAGGAAGGCAAAAGGGCAATCTAGTGCCATTACTTTCTCCAAGGCTGATCGGAAGTATCATTTTTCTCACAATCGCCCGCTTTATGTGACTGCTTTTATTAACAGGGTTGAGTTTAAAAGGGCCTTTCTGGACAGCGGAGCCTCTATCAACATTATGACTCGCGCTACTCTAGAGAAGGCTGGAATCTCTAAAGAGTGCACCGTGATGCAGCCGATAGTCATCACTGGCTTTGGTGGAGAAAGGAGAGTTACTATAGGATATGTAACAGTTTATTTAGCCGTCGAAGAGATTCGCTCGGCCACCAAGTTCCATATTATCGATTCTGAGGCAAATTATCACATCATTCTAGGGAGGACCTGGATGCATAGATATGGGGTTGTACCATTGAGTTATCATCAATGTGTTAAGGCTAAATGGGGAAAGAAGGCGGTGACAATTCAGGCTACAGAAAGGTATTTCGAGACCCATGAAACTCATTATTCTGATGCCATCTACTTCACCGAATTGGCTGTCGAAGAAATTCCCACCACCTCTAAGCCTCGGGGGGTCAAAATTCCTCGTTAGGAGGATATCAAAGATGACAAGGAGCCAAGGGCAGAATCAAGTAAACGGGTGATGTCTCGACCAGAAAGTCCACTTATTCCTCGGAAGGTGATGAAAGTCCGAGAAGGGGGCAAGATGGTGTACTATTTGTAAAGGTGCGGGGAGTCGGTTTCTTCAGTCACCAACTCCGAGTCAAAAGAAGAGTCTCCTGACAATGACATAATAATAAAGCCTGAAGTGGCTCCAGAATGCATGCAAGATGGGCCGAAGCCTTAGCCCGAACAACTTATTGAAATAGATCTGAGTGATGGACAAGATGCACCAAGGCCGATATTCATAAGTTTGAGCCTTAGCCCAGAGAAGCGGGGAACAGTTGTTAAAATTGATAAGCCGGTACTCAGATGTGTTTGCTTGGTCATATAAAGAAATGCTCGGACTAGATCCTGACCTAGTCTCCCATTATCTTGATGTGTTCCCAAACTCCAAGCCAATCAAGCAAGCTACTCGAAAATATCATCCAGATCTCGAAGAGAAGATTAAGGAGGAGATTGAAAAACTTCAACAGGTAGGTTTCATCCGGCCAATACAGTACCCCACGTAGTTGGCAAACATAGTGCCAGTGAAGAAGAAGAATAGTCAAATTAGAGTATGTGTAGACTTTCAAGATTTGAATAAATCTTGCACGAAGGATGAATTCTCCTTACCTCACATCGACACCCTCGTGGATGCCACCTCGGGACACCAGATGTTCTCATTCATGGATGGATTCAGCGGATACAATCAAATTAAGATGGCTGAAGAGGACGCAGAAAAGACTGCTTTTAGAACACCTCTCGAAAACTTCTTTTATATAGTCATGCCTTTCGGACTCAAGAATGCCGGAGCAACTTACCAAAGGGCTATGACTGCAATCTTTCATGACATGATCCATCATGAGGTGGAAGATTATGTAGATGATCTAGTGGTGAAATCCAAGAAAGAAGAGGACCATCTCCAAGACCTTGAGAAAGTATTCAAGAGGTGCTAGAAATTCAAAATGAGGATGAATTCTCTCAAATGTGCTTTTGGGGTGACGGCTGGGAAGTTTCTCGGTTTTCTTGTACATAGACATGGTATCGAGGCAGATGAAGACAAGGTCAAGTCTCTCAGAGCAATACCTTTCCCGCATTTTCAAAAGGAGTTAAAGAAGTTCCTCGGGAAAGTGTCTTATATTCAGAGGTTTATCCCAGCACTTGCAGAGATCTCTTCCCCCTTCGGCTCTTTGTTAAAAAGAGATGCCAAGTTCGAGTGGACCCAAGAGCACCAAAAGGCCTTCGAGGGAATCAAGGCGACCTTGACCTCGCCTCAGACCATGATAGCCCCGCAGCCTGGGGTGCCTCTAATGTTGTACCTAACCTCAACCCCTAAGTCCATAGGGGCATTATTGGTCCAAGATGTAGATGGAGGAGAACGTCCGGTGTATTACATCAGCCGGAGGATTCGAGGAGCAGAAGTCCAATATACTCCGGTAGAGAGACATTGTTTAGCTTTGGTATTCACCGCCCAAAAGCTCAGACATTACTTCTTAACACATCAGAATCAGATTGTTACTAGAAGTGACCCAATCCGATACCTCCTCAGCAAGCCTGCTCTAACCGGGAAGGTGGCAAGATGGTTGTTAGCACTGGGTGAATTCGAGATCACATGCGTAGCTCCCAAAGCAATCAAAAGCCAAGCCTTAGCCGATTTCCTTGCCCAATTTCCAAGTGGTAACTATGAACCAGTGAATGAAGAATTAAGAGGAGAAGTGCATGCAGCTATGGCTTCCGAGGAAAGCTTTTGGACATTGAGCTTTGACGGAGCAGCAGCCGGAGGGAAAGGAGGAACCGAGATAGTCCTTACAAGCAAAAGTGGGGAAAAGTTATATTTGTCTTATAAACTGGATTTCCATTGTTCGAATAATGAAGCCGAGTATGAGGCTCTTATTTTAGGTCTGATAGCAGCTGAGAAACACAGTATCAAGAAGATTCAGATTCGGGGGGACTCAAAACTAGGGGTGTGCGCGGTGCGGTTCGGGCAGTTTGAGAGGAAAATTACAAACCGAATGGCAGTTTAGTGGATTAGCGAATTAACAAATTGCGATTTGGGCGATTTTTGGCAGATTAAAGAATATTCTAACTAATTATCATATATTTGCATAATATATAACACTAATTTGTATAATATTTTTTAGATATATGACACAAAGTAATTTTACATAATATGTTCTATATATACAACCACTAATTTGTAATAAATTTCATATCTTAAATCTCTCTCACACTCATTTTTACATTGATATTTCATTGGAAGTAAAAAAAATATATGTATTAACTATAACAGAGCGGAGCGGTTCAGTTGGCGGATTATAAATTTTAAAGTTTAAACCACGGTTAGTGGTTAGAGCGGTTCGGATTGATGCGGATCGGTGCAGTTTTAGCAGATTGGGCGGTATTTTGCACAGCCCTACTCAAAGCTGATAGTGAAGCAAGTTTCAGGACAGTTCATCTTAAAGGAGCTTGCCTTGGCCACATATCGAACAACAGTCCAAAGGCTTCTTGACAAATTTCAGAAGGTCGAAATAGAGCATCTGCCTCACTCCGACAACAAGTTTTCAGATGCCCTCGCAACATTAGGGGCAAGAGTTGACATTCTAGAGAAAGAGGCGACAATTGTTATCAAGAAGAGAACAAAGCCTTCAATAATACCCGAGGACAAAGACCTTCCGGAGGACTAGAGAGGAGAAGTCCTCAAATAACTCAGAAGCAAAGTTGGAAAACTGACTATGGCCAAGCTTGCCCAATTCATAATAATTCAAGGTGAACTTTACTTTCGAGGAGGAACCGGATTCCTAGCCCGATGTGTTGGCCAACAAGAAGCAAGCTTCCGACTACAACAGATCCATGAAAAGTCCTGCGGGGATGGGGATATCAGTCTGTACAGAAGGATCCAAAGACAAGGCTATTATTGACCCGAGATGGAGAAGGCCTCGAATCAACTACAAAAAGAATGCCCCAAGTGTCAGTCATGCATCCGGGAGGATGAGGGTTGCTTTGAAATTGATACCCCTGACTGGAGACAAGTCTACATTAACTATCTCAAGGAAGGGACACTACCTGAGAACCCGAGGGACATTGCACGCCTTAAGAGGAGAGCAAGGCGGTACTTTCTTGATCAGAATAGGCTTTACAGAAGAAGCATCGAGGGCACTCCCATGAGGTGTCTCTCCAAGGAAGAGTCGGATCTAGTCCTCAGAAAAGCCCATGAAATTGAGCATCAATGAGGGGCTCGGCTGTTCGAGCAACTTATACACCTTGGGTATTATTGGCCGACCATGGAGTTAGATGCGTTTCATCACGTGAAAAGGTGCTAGACTTGTCAGAAACATGGAAATTTGATCCATGCTCCAGCTATAGACCTGCATAGCATCCGAACGCCATGGCGTTCCATACCTGGATTTTTGATCTGATAGGGCCCATCTCTACACCTTCTACGGGGTACAAGTGGATTCTCGCAACTACAGAATTGAGTACAAAGTGGGTCGAAGCAATCCCTCTGAAGAACCCTACGGGGCCCGCAGTCGCGAACTTCATCAAGGAAAATATCACTTGCCGGTTCGGAGTGCCGAACACCATCCTCTCGGACAACGGCACACCCTTCTTAAACAAATATGTGAAGAGCCTCCTAGAGACTCACCAAGTGAAGCATCACAAATCCACACCCTACTATCCAAAAGGGAACGGGCAAGCGGAGGCCATAAACAAGACACTGATAAGGATTCTAAGCAAGATGATGGATGAATTTGGGGAGACTTGGTCCGAACAGTTGATAGTAGCCCTATGGGTGTATCGCACTTCAAAGAGAAAGCCAACTCAAGCAACTCCTTACTCCCTTATGCATGGGTCTGAGGTAGTGTTACCTATAGAGTTGAAAACACCATCTGCTCGGATGGCTCTCGCCTCGGGGATAGTACTGGAGCCTCGAACCACCAGATTGGAAACATTAGAGGAAAAGCATGACAGAGCTGCAAAAGTCATGGAAAGATATCATGAGTCCATCGCCCGAGCCTATAATCAGACTGTGGTGCCAAGAAAGTTCGAAGAAGGTGATCTAGTATAGAAGATTGTAGACCCAATCATGCGAGGACAACCCTTGGCCAAGTTTTCTCCAAAATGGGAAGGGCCCTACAAGGTGGTTTAGGCAAGCTCAAGCGGGTACTACAGCTTATAAGGGTTGAAGATGGCTTCTGAACTGGCCCGCTCAATGCAAAGTTTATCAAGCGTTACTACCCGTAGATAGACTCATCTATGTTGAAATTCATTTTCATTTTCTTACTTTGTCTAAAAGTTGTATTTCCCTTACGTTATGAAGAAGCTGGTTTTCTTTATGGAGTATGTTTATCCCATCACTTGCAGTGAATATATTATACTTTTGTCAAGAAAGTTGAAAAATTAATGATAATATTTCAGCTTTTATAAACATCTGCATATGATTGTCCTTTCCATTGTATCATTCGAAATAAATATTTTATTAAGTAGAATAAGAAAACAATGCAAAAATCTCCAAACAGCAAAGATTTTGTCATTTCATTGCATTGTCCTAGATAAAAAAATTTTATCAAAAGGGGCAAAAAAAAAAAAAAACTCAATCTCTCCTAAAAACACCCTCGAAGAAGCTGTCCGTCACATCTACATCCGGAGGACAAATAGTAAAGTGTGCCGCCTCTAAAGTCTCCAAGCCCCGAACATAGCTCGACTCAAGTTCACGAAGAGTTGCCTTTGTCTCATCTATAGAGGTCCAATAAGAGGCAAGCACAGACAAAATTTCCACCTGATGACTGGCGTTCGAAGCTATATCCAGGCGCTTCCAAAGCCATGATAAATCCACTTGGTGACGCTCCATGTCAGAGATTCCCTGATACGCTGTCTCAACTACTTTCCCATTAAGGTCACACAACCGTTGTCTATCCAAGCTATATAAGATAGTGGCAAAAGACTCGAGAAGAGCAATCTGAATGAGTAGACATTGACAAGCAAATGAAGCAAAGGTCTCAGGGTAACTCGAATGCACAAGCTGTAGAACTGAAACAAACTCAAGAGCTACCCAATAATGGAGAAATGATACTTTGCCAGAAACTGAAGGAGGAATTGGGGCCAAAAAGCTACTAGTCTCAGGAATCTCCCCAATGTATATCGGGTTAGATGAACCACCCAGAGAGATAACTTCCGGCAGAGGTCCCGAGCCTGAGAATGCGGAGCGATAAGGAGAATGACCAAAAACATCATTATCAAAGTGGAAATCACTAAGATTCAGATCCAAAACATTCGAAGGCACTTGCGATGAAGAACCTCTAGCAGTCGTCTCAAAGGCAGATGTCTCCCCTTGAGAAGGAGAACCATGAGGAGTCACAAAGATAGTCGGAGCAGAGTCCGAGACAAGTGAAGGCAAGACCCCGGTAGCAACTAACACTGAAGAAAAGATAAGAAAGTCTTATTAGGGGTAGGGAACAGCAAAGCCATTTGAGTAAAGATTTCTCACAAATAGAAGTATATGACAAACTTCAGAAAGAAAGATTACCAGAGGGAGAATCATTATGCAAAGCCGAAGCAACTGAAAGGCTCCTAGCATCAACAAAGTCACTTGGCCATACAGGGAGCACCTGATCGATCTCAATGTCTAATGAAGCCTAAACAGTAGTTGTCATCCCTGAAAAAGGAAGGAAGGCCGGAGGATGAGAATCACCATAAGTGCCAGAGCGAGTCTCAGAGATTTCAAGTACATCCACCTCCACACCATTCCCAGAGGTGCACCTCATCTCTACATTGCTTCTAGAAGCATGGCCTGCGGCATCAATTTCTGTGGCATCAGTACCATCAATAATCTCAACATCAGAACGATGAGCACCGATAACCTCGTCACCAAGATAGTGCTCCTCCTCTGAAATTGAGCGATGAGGGGAACATCTGACCAATGGAGGGGCATCCTCAGTCACGACAGGACGGTGACGACGCATACGTGTGTAGACGTGCCCAAACATCCCGGAAAAATCTCATTTTGTTCATCGGGCTGCTACAGTTCGGACTCAAATGTCACGGTTCTGAATCTAATCCCGCAAAGTGCAATGCAAGACCGACATATCACCAAAGAGTCCAAATCCAGCAAATCGTTTTGAAAAACTGATTTTTATAAAGAAGTGCCAAACATGGACTGCTTTGCCAGATATAGAGTCGCCACCTAAATGCTTTATTTTGGGAAAATTTAGAAAACCCCGACTCGTGTCTAAGGCCACGTGTCCGTCATCACCAAAGTTGCCTCGACTCGGGAACTTGGGTACGAGAGGGGAAGGTCATGCAATGAGCACCCCCGCTCGCCCGATCAAAGATCGGCCTTTACTAACATGATATCTTGTTTTTGAAAACACATGCATTCTTATTCCGGTTATTAGCCTATAATTACTATGCGATGCGCACAACACACAAGTATAGACTAGATCGCCTAAATTGGAACAAAACATTTCATGTTTGTTTGTTTGAAAATGGTTTGAAGGTGCTACTCGCAAGTAGGCTAAGACATGAATTTGCCACCCTCGAGTGGGTTTAGAAAACATGATTTGCCACCCTCAAGTGGGCTTATAACTCATATTTCAATGAATTGTTCCAATTCAAGCAATCTAACCTTCACCCACAGGCATTCAGGCAGTTTAACACATAAGCAGTTAGCCTCATGGCAAGCATGCTGTCATGTTAACACTCACACTCATGCAAGATACTAAAGCATAAAAGCTTACCTAGTACTCCGAGCCAAAACAATAACTAGTTAGTAATCAATGCATGATCCTAGCTATGTTAAGATGGCTAATGCAACACATGCAAAATGCAACTAGAAATAGGCTCGGCTATTCTAAAATGGCAAATGAAATGCAACTTGATAATCATGTATTCAAGTAGGAATTGAAATACAATACAGTTAGTACGATGCGCCGAGCCCAGTGCATGCAAGACAGATGAATGATGCAAACATGCATAGCATAAGGATGCTAATTGAAACATGACCTAAAACTAACCATTGTAAGCGGTTAAGTAAAAGGGAGAAACACGTAGGATTGGAAGACATTCACACACTCACGCACACTTATTACAAAATTCGCCCTCTCGACGGGAGGGTCCGAATAAATAATACAAGCTAGCTACGCTAAGCTATCCTAACTGATCTAATAATCTAATTAGACTAATTATTACAACACCAAAACTAATTAACTAACAAGCTAATTAATTATTACAATCCAAATTGGAACAAATAGTTACACTAAGCTAAATGAATATTACAAAACCAATTAAATGATTAAATTACACTAACTAATCATGAATACTAAAATGGCCTCGCAGGCGAGGAAGAGATGCATGCTCGGTCGGCTTTGCTCAGAAATTCATTGTCATGCCTCATGTTGCCTATGTTTGCACTGTTTTAGACTGCTGAAAATTATGCCAACTTCTGAAACACTTCTGATCCACCTCATGGATATGCTGAGAGGTCATCGGCCAAGAGGTAAGGCCATCAGCCAAGAGATAAGGGTCATCGACCAGTTTTTAGTCCATCGGCCAAACATTGTTAGCCGATTGGCACTGCAGATAGCCGATCGGCCATCCTTCCTGCAGACCGCTCCTTTTTGCTACAACAGAGGACAAACAAGGGCATGGCAATACATTTGCAAGAAAATGTTGTGCAACTACACCCCCTATCATGTTTGAGACTCAAAGGAGCGTAGTGTTCGACTCTCGAGCCATCAATCACGTATTTCGATACATGATGGCCAAAGAGGCCGAATTGCACAAATCAATATGGAATAAATGCAAAAAAACACACAAATGCCTCACACTCTATCATGATGGATCAAGAGTGTCGGCGACCGAGGATTGAGGTGCATTTCATCACTTCAAGTATGAAATGTGCCTCGCCCCTCGTGTTTGGCTTAACACCCAAACCAAACACAATGCAATGTATGCAACATGGAGATGTTATGCAATGCATGCAACATGGAGATGTTATGCAATGCAATATAAGCATGCCAAATACAATGTAACTCAAGCATGCAAAGTGCAAGGCCACCTAAAAAAAAATGCAAACATGCAATGTAATAGGCATGCAACAACAATACCAACAACAAGCATGCAACAACATGCAATGCAATAAGCATGCAACAACACACAAACCGCATGATCTATGGACTTATACTGAAAATAGATAGACCTCAGGCATACCAAAAACAGTGGCCAAAATGCTATGGAAATGGAGCATGAAAGCATATACAAACAAGCATGCCAATTGGCCTATCACTTAGACACAAGGACACAACTCTCAAGAGTGCTCAAAGAGTGACAAAAGTGGAAGTGTAACAACACTATAAGCTCTGAAATCATGCATGGAATGATGCCAAATCAACCATACAATGCAAGTATGGCATGCAAGGAAACTCAAAGCTTGGAGCTAGCATAGGTACTTGTACTAAGGCTATGCAAAACATGAAGCAAATGGCCTAAGCAAACCAAAATAGTCCTAAAGCATACCAAAGCGAGTCTAAAACATGCATGGACCAAAGCCAAAACAAGTCAACATGAAAGGCATAAGGCATGATGCATGCAAGGCTAATAAAGAGGGTTACACTACACTACCAAGACCAAGCATGGCATGACTTAACCAATAAAAATCAGAGCTGTGGCATGTCAAAACAACACCAAAAATGGGCTAAAACCAAGTCAAAACATGCTAGAACAATAAGCTCACTCATTAGGCATGCAAGGCTATCAAAGAGGACTTACACTACGAGTGTAAGAAGCAAACGGGGGATGCTCTAACCAAAAAAAAACAGAGCTATATCATGGCAAAATATGACCAAATACACACTGAAATGGTGGCCCCAAAGTCCTAGATATGATGGCATGCACAATGACCCATTCTTAAGACATTAAACACAAACTCTACAAAGCATTGAAAGAGTGACAAATATGAAGGCATGGCAATGAAACATGCTTTGAAATTACATAACATATGATGCCAAATCATTCAAATAGGTCAAGCAATGCATGCTAGTGGACTTGATGCACAAAGCTAACAAGCTAGGATGAACCATAGCTATACAAATTATGGAATGCATGACCAAAACAACAAAAATCAGAGCTTAAGAATGCTAAAACAAGACCAAAAGCTTCTCAGGGTCAACCCAAAATCATGCTAGAATGATAGTCAAAAGCATGATGCATGTTAGGCTAGTATGCAAATTTACACTACAAGTGTATGGAGCATGCAAGCAACCACCAAACCAGCTTAAAACAGAGTTAGATCAGGCCCAAAAATTCACAAAAACATGCTTGAAAAGAGCTAACATAAGCCACAAAAAGATGTTACTTTATAGAGCTAACAAGGCATGGCATAGAGAGACAAGGAGGAGAGGCTATCCCCTCCCATTTGTGACCTCAAAACAAGCTTTTTACCACTGAAAATCCTCTGGATTTCAGTGGTTCTAAGGCCACGAAAATTTGTTTTGAAAGGCCTTAGAAGATGGCTCAAAAGCTATACAAGTCAAGGAGCAAAAGGGAGGAAACACCTCCTAGCCAAACAAGGCACAAACCAACACTTTGAGGACTGAAAAACAGAGTTTTCTTCAGTTCAAAACCAAACCAAAAATAGTTTAAAAGGGTGGCAAAACAAGCATGCAAGAATGGACAATATAGTGTACAAAAATGAGCTTAAAAGAGGGAGATGCTTACCCTTGAAGCACAGCTGCAAAACAACCACTTTTCTGAGCCAAACAACCTTCAATCAGCCCAAAAATGGATTCCAAGGGACCTCAAGCTAATGGTGATCAACATTGATGAAGGAAATGTATGCAAACTAGAAGTATTTCTCTACTTTTATGCACTTCTATGCACAAAAGGAGCAAGAGAGAGAGGCTCTAGAGATAGAGGTAAAGATCTTGCTCTGGAAGTTTTGTAGAGAGAGAGGGATTTTAGTGAGAGAAGCTATCAAGCTTGTCCAAGAAGTTCAAGCTCTTCAATATGAGATATTTGGCTCCATATATAGCAAAATAAAAGTTTTTGGTCGAAATTATCTGATTTGGGCCAAGTGGCACAAGCTGGAAACAACTGGAGGAGAAATACCTGCCAATTCTGGGCTTTCTGGACACTTCTAGCCGACCGACTATCTTTGGTGCCGACCGGCCATCATTTTTGGCCGATAAGGTTCACTTTTGGCCGACCTATGGCCGATGAGGTTAAATTGTGGCCGATGCACTTCCATAGAGGCCGATGAAAAAAATCAGTCCTGGTCCCTGACTTGAAGCAAGCCTAATTCCTTCATCTGGACTCCTTTTCAGGTCATTCTTGAGCCTAAATTGTAGCTCCAGAAGTCTTCTTTCCAAATTTAGTAGCCTCACCTCAAAATTCCATGTGTGCTAAGAAATATCCCTCTTTTAGTGAAGGTTGCTCAGTTTCGATCCAACCAGAATGATGCCCAACTTTAACCAATAATATCTCCCCCATCCGAACACGACTTTAGGAGATTCTTAAGTGAAAAATGAAGCCCCAGAAGTAAGATTTCCAACGGTGGTGGCCTCATAGTTGAAATTCAAGTATTCAAAAGGATAGGCCTGATTTAGCGAGGGCTGCTCGACTCTCTCTTAGCGATTCATGCCCATCTTCTTCTCCAACTAGGTTTCTTCCCTCTTCTCCTCTTTTCTTCAACTCCAAACCCCTAAGCAAGGTGTTTTGAAATATTTTTCAGAGATTTCACCTCTCTTTCATTCATTTTCACTTTGTCCTTGCTCGGTTTACCGAAAAGGGCAACATTTAACGAAATGCGAGCGTCGGAACATCGTAGAAACTTTATTTCCAAAACATTTTGAAAGAGAGCGTTTCAAGGTCTAAAATATTTTGATCAAGATTGTTTTGGTCCAAAGAGGGTATGAAGTTGGGATTTGACTCTCTCGTTGCCGAAGAAATTGAACCTTTGCCCTGCACATCTTTCATCACCAAGTAGACCATTAGTAGCGCCCAAGTCTTAAGGGCGATCAAAAATGAGGTGTTTACAACGTGGGACAAGGTCACAAAAATGATCAGAAGACTCAGCCTCATCATCATCATCATCATCTATAACTGCTATACAAGGGGTGCGCATCTTCACGAGTCTTGCAGACAAATTGAGGGTGTCATCCAGGTCTGAGTCCGGCCTGGTGGAGGCAGCATGGCCAGTAGCCACGGTACTGAGAACGTCAGTAACCGTGGGGTCCTACACAACAGGGGAAAATAAAAAGTGTTCATTTAAGAAGGTATAGTCGCAAGAAGGAAAGTAATTTCAAATCAAAAATTTTCGAGTACCTGATGGAGCCTTTTGGAAAGACGAGGAGTGGAAGGCCTAGCATCAGAAGCCCTCTTGTGAGCCATATTCTTAAGGCAGGTCGTCCGAGGACCAGAGGCCTTATTCAAAAGGACTGGCTATGGAGAAGCAATTGCCAAGCTAGAAGTAGACACCTGAGCCGGAGGGTCAGTTAGAGCAGATGAAGTGAAGAAACTCTCGTACATGTGATCAGATTTTCGGCTCTCAGGCAGCCGAAGAGAAGAGTCCTTATAAATCGGCGGAGGCAAACATATGGTTGGTCTGCTCTGGACAAATTCAATACATGTATCGATATTCTTCCGCCAATATCGCCTGAAAAAGGGGGTGAAACCCCTTACTCGGCTCAAGCCTGGCATCGTCAAAGAGCCGGATATAGGAAGCATGGTGTGTACGAGTCCGCGAGTAAAGTGCCCGTAGCTTTTCGAGAAAGATAATGTAGGAAGTGCTAGCCCCGGGGCACACTGGTCAAACCCGAAATGGCATGCCATTTTTTCAGGTCTGTAGACAGCGCTATCAACGCCCTCCTCATGCCATACCGATAATGAACTTGGACGAATCATTATCAGCATATCAACAAGGCATGCAGAGATACCCTTCGGCAAAGGAAAGGACACCAGGCGGGAGGAACCATGGTAGATAAACGGTGTTGCCACACCCACCGATGGGTATACATAAGGGCGTGCCACAAAGCGCCGGGGATCATCCACCAAAGTATTCAAGGATAAGGTGGAAATGGCACGTGACCAACATGTGATCAACGGCTGGCAAGACTTCGCTTTCTCAAATGTACGAGACCCGTCAGTACTAAGCACGGGGATACCATCTTTATCCACTATCTCCCGAAGAACCTCTGCCTCGAATACAATCGAAGTGAGGCAAACTTTGGGAACCTCTCGAAGAAAAAACAAAGCAGGAACTGGATGTGGATGAAGGAGACAAGCTCATATCGACTAACGGAATGAACCATGTCTCGATGTAATAGATCCAGTCGGTAATAAAGATTCCCAAGAAATAGCGGAGCCAAAGGAGCTCGATCCCCTCTGAAGAGCCTAACTGCCAAGGGAAAGACAAAAGGATTGAGAGAATTCGGAGGTGTGCTCGGAAGAATGAAGAATGAAAGGAAGCAAGCCAAAAATCCCAAAAAATAGAGCCTAGAGCCATACATCGGGCCGACTTCATACTCTCGAGAATCAGGGTCAGCATCTCTAGCCAGGGGCTGAAGATCTCTAAAGAAGTGGTGGATCCATGCAGTGTAGGAGGCACGGTCCGTCCTCACTTGATTAGTCCTCCTCGCTAAACCATCAAATACGGAACTCCACCGACCACAAGCTTGAAGATTTAGCTTTAGAGATTGGATCAAAGAATCATCCTCGGAGGGTGTCCGCTCAGGGTCGAAGGCATCAGGGCTGGTCACTTCCAGACGCAACAACATGAACACATCCTCGAGGGTGGGCAACATGAACACATCCTCGAGGGTGGGCCCCATCCCATGCTGGCCAAGTATGAAAGTGTGTGTCTCGATGCTCCACCGAAGAGCCATGGCTTCAAGGCTAGCATTGTTGCGACGGATGGATAGGGTTCGAGATATTTTCACCGGGATCAATAGCCGGGCCTCCTGAAGCTGCTGACAAAGGCTCCTGTCTGAGAGGACCTCATCGACCCACTCCTGCCAACCAAAAGGAGGGTTTGAGAAGGCCTTGAACTGGGGATAGCAGTATGGAAAATCCCCTCTCTCAACCCTAAAGCGTAGCACCGAAGAAGGGGAAATGAGGGCCTCATGACTGGAGTCAGTGTCCTCAGAGAGACATAATGGAGCCCTCTTCGGAGATAGAAGAGAAGTGGTGGAGGTAGCCGCTCGCCAGAACGGGTCCTTCCGACCAAAATAAGGAGATTTCCTTCACTCGGACGCCGAAGGTACATCTCTCTCTTTCATGAGAGCCGGTTCTGATGACCCCGGGACAACAGATTTCTTTCGAGAAGACATATGGCTGAAATAACAGGTATAAATAGCAAGGAGTCGACCATATTAAAATTCAGAATATTGGAATTAAAGCAACACATTCAAATGAAATTTTGGCATCAACTATTTGTTTCTCAGAGAATCCATGATTTCAACAAATTCTACGAGGAATTTTTTTTGCACCAAGAATTCAGGCACGATGTCTACTATTCTAAGGGTCGCAACAATCAGTCATTTGATAATAAGATTTACATGCAACATGATGGGTTTATCAACAAATTCAACCTCGGACGTCATCAACAATTCATTTTCTCGGGTATTCTTCAAGCTCAACAAATTGCAATACCAATGTGTGTATCATCAACATACATATTTCAAGTTTCTATCATCAATAAGAGGTGCAATGTCATAGGTCGTTTTGTGATGAAATTCAAGCGGGTCATTTTCTCAAAATCACTGTGTTTCATGTTAAAGATCCAATTTATACAGGGCTCAAAAATTTGGATAGAGTGAAGTTCAATGGCAAATTTCAGATCCAAGATTAGAAGTATTTTATATTTCTCATCCGTAACAAGATTCAGTAAATTGTCCTACAAGTTGCAAGAATGTTCCTCCCAAGTCAATGTTTATAGCTCAAAAATTTCTTCGTCAAGTTTCAACTCAAAAATAAAAATTATTCATAGCATATTCCAAGAATGCAAAGCCCAAACAAGTGTTAATTTATCCAAATTTATAAATTAAAAAAAATTTCACCCTCGGGCTTAACAATTTCAGCATGAGTGGGATTTAATTTCACAAGCATTATGGCCTAGTAGATCTAAATTCATGAACACAAAAGTCAATAAAAGTGGATTTGAACAAAGCCAATAGCAGGTGTGAAGCAATAATGGACAAGAAAGAATTTGGAAAATATTACAAACCAGAGCTGGAGCGAGCCGCAGCTAGAGGCAATGTGTAGACACCCCATTTTTGACTGACTTTAAGACTTAGACGTCATCGTTTGTGCACGCGATGATTGCGCATGTTTGTGCTCGTTATGAGTTTCCGGAGCTTTCAGCTGAACGCCTTGTCTCGGGACCTCTTAACTCTCTTCTTCTCAGTTTGTTTTTGGACCATGCCTTGGTGCCTTTGTCTGGAGAGAGAGAGAGGCATGTAGGCCACTTTTTGTAGCTGTAGGCTACTTTTCCCTCTTGTAGACCACTTGTAGTGGCCCGTAGGCTAGTTTTCGGGGCTTCGGGCTGAGTGCCTTGTCTTGTGGCCTCTTAGCTCTCTTTTTTTTGGTTTATTTTTGGACCATACCTTGTTACCCCTTGCCTAGAGGGAGTGGAGGGCCTGTCGGCCACTTCTGGTGGCTGTAGGCCACTTTTTCCTCCTGTAGGCCACTTTAAGTGGCCGGTAGGCCAGTGGAAGTGGCCAATAACCATTTTTCTATTTTTTCAGATATTTTTGGTGCCAGCTGTTAGGCACAGAATGCATCCTCCATACACGTGTATAAAGGGATTCAAACAAGCTCTAAGCTTGTCAAGCAAGGTTATGCTTGTATTGCTCTATATAAGGGGAGCTTCCTCCCCCTTGAGAGGGGTTCAGAAAATTTAGAGACAAAGTTTTGACTCTCTCTCTATATTGTGCCTTATAGTGTTTGAAAGTGAGTGTTTTTGTCATATTTTGCCTACAACCTCTTAGCCAAACATCTTGACATTGGAGCTAAAGTTTCTTAAAGTGTTTTTGGAACTTAAAAAAGCTGATTTTGCCTCAGAAGTTGTTGTTTTTGAAGTTGTGCTTCAAGGGTGAGTAACTCCCTTTTTTAAGCTTGTTTTTGTACATTGGTTTAGCCACTTTTGCATGTTGTTTTATACTTAACTTTCAACTACAAAAAGCTTTGTTTTAAAGTGTTTAAGATGGTTGTTTGAGGCCTTGTTTGAGTTAGGGGTGGTCTACCCCCTTTGGTGGCTTGTTTTGCTTTGCTTTGTGCCATCTCTTAAGGCCTTTGAGATCACCTTCTCTTGGCCTTTTAGCCACTGAATTCCAGAGGAATTTCAGTGGTAGAAAGGTAGTTTTGAGGCCCCAAATAGGAAGGGGTCATCCCCTTTCCTTGTGTCTTGGTTGCTTGTGTTAATGGCCTCATACTTGAGCATGTTTTTCTACCATACCTTGACTTGATCTAAGTACATTTTTGTGACTTTTTTAACATGTTTTAGCTGTGTTTATGGCTGGCTTGGCCACTTCTTGCATGCTTCTTACACTTGTAGTGTAAATTTTGCTTACTAGCTTAATATGCTTGCTATTTTGGCCTATTATTCTAGCTTATTTTGGCTACACTCCAGCATGTTTTTGCTCATATTTTAGCATGCTTGAACTATGTTTTTAATGGTCTTGATCATTTGGGACTTGCTTTGTATAGCCATAGTGCAATCTTGCTCACTAGCTTTGAGTTTCAAAGTCTCTAGCATGCTTTACTTAAGTTGTTTGCATGCTTTGGCCTCATTTCTCACATGATTTCAATGTATGTAGTGTAGTCATACTCTCACATGTTTCACTCTTTCAATGCTTTTGGAGAGTTGTGCCTTATGTCTTGATCATGGGCTAATTTGTATGCATGCTTGCCTAAGCTTTTGGGCTACCATCTCAACATGTTTTTGGTCTTATTTTGCCATGTTACAACTTTGATTTTGGTTGGTGGAGTCACTGCTTGCTTGGTTTTGGTACTTGTAGTGCAATCTCACCCATTAGCCTAGAGTACTTGGTGTTTTGACCTTTCATTCTAGCATGTGTTAGCTATACTCCACGCATGTTTTGGTATTGTTTTGACATGCTTTAGGACTATTTTGAGTGATCTTGGTCATTTGAGCATTGCTTTGTATGGCTATGGTGCAAATGCATTAGCTAGTCTTGAGTTTTGAGCACCTTAGCATGCTATATTTGTGATGGTTGCATGTTTTAGCATCATTTAGCATGTAATTTCAGAACATATGCATGCGTCATGTTCTCACTTCTTTCACTCCTTGAGAGCTTTTGAGAGTTGTGCCTTTGTGCCTTATTTATGAGCTACCAAAGGAGCATGATTTTCTACTCTTTTGAGCCTTAGTTTGTGCATGTTTTTGCCACTAATTTGCCATGTTGTAGCTCTGTTTTGGGCTAGTTTGGTTGCTTAAGCTTAATATTGCATGCCTCTTGTGTATTGTTCTTTGCTGGCTTTAATGCTCTTGGCCCTTAGCATGCATCCCATGGTTTGTTTGCATGATTTCAAAGTCTTTAGCATCTCATTTCAGTGCTGAAATACATGTCATTTCACTCCATTGTTTACTCCTTCATTTGTTTTGAAAGAGGTCTTGAGCCCCTTATTGGCTTGAGCATGGAATTGAGGCTTTCATGCCTAATGGTTTTAACCTTCTCTTGAGGGCTTCTACTAACCAAAAGCATGAGGCTTCTTTCATGCTTAAGGTACTTGTGGTTTAGACCATCTTTCCCATTAGAGGACAATCACATTTGGACAAATCAATTAAAGGATTAATTGGTAAGTTTAAAATGTGTAAACAAAATTGGACCAAGTAAAACATGCCAAGATAACATGTTTGTGATGCATTGCATGTGTTTGGATCGGACATTAATCCAAACACAAGACATGAGGGGCGTTTCATACTCAAAGTGATGAAACGTGCCTCATTTCTTGGTCGCCGTCCCCCTTGATTGTGCATGATATGGTGGAGGCCTCTTGAGTCTTGTGTGTTATTTGTGCATTCATTAACTTGTACAAACTTGGCTTCTCGGCCATCGTGCATTGCAATGTTCGGTTGGTGGCCCGAGAGTCGAGTACCGCACTCCTTTGAGCCTGAGAAATGATAAGGAGGGTGGTTGTACACACATACCCTACAAATGCCTTGTCTTGCCCCTTTTGTACTCTGTTTGCAGCAAAACTGGAGTACGCAGAAGCAACTGGCCGACCGGCCAGAGGAAATGGCCGACAAGTGGCCTACAGCCTCCCCTGGTGGCCGACAGTCCACCAGCTTCAAGATGGTTCAAAATGATTCTGGTTCTAGAGCATAAGCAATCTGGGAATTGGTTCAGTGTTTGGGATCAAAGCGAATGCAAACAGAGGCAACCGGTGGCAAGGCGACAGGATTTCGGAAAGAAGCAACCGAGCATGCATGCATTCCTCGCCCCGAGGCTCCTTTTAACTGCTTTGCTTAGATGGTTAACTCATTGATCCTGTACTTAAATAGTTAATGCATTTAGCTATTCATTTGTGTTTGTAATTAGTTAACTAATTAGTTAATTAGTTGTGATTTGTAAGAGTTAGCTTAATTAGCGTAGCTAGTTAACTTTCATTTCATTCGGACCCTCCATCGAGAGGGCAAATGTTGTAATAAGTGTGCATGTGTGTTTGAATGTCTTCCAACCCCACGTCTTTCTCCCTTTTATTTACTCACTTTCAGTGGTTAGATTAGGGCATATTTCGATTAGCATACTTTATGCTTGCATACGTGCATCATTCATTTGTCTTGCATGCACCGGGCTCGGCGCACCATTCAAACTGCATTGTATTTCAATACACTTTCTTGAATACGTGTTCCAAAGCATGTTATCAAGTGTTGCATTCATATGCCATCTTAGATAGTCGAGCCTATTTTAGTTGTATTTTTGCATGTGTTGCATTAGGCATATTAACATAGCTAGGATCATGTATTGATTTCTAATTAGTTTCTGTTTTGGCTCGGAGTACACTGTGAGTGTTTACGCTTTAGCATCCTTGCATGTGTGTAGGTGTTGCCATGATAGCATGCTTGCCATAAGGCTATTTTCTTAAATGATAAACTGTATGAATGCCTGTGAGTGAAGGCTTGATTGTCTGAATCGGAACAGCTCGATGATTGTGAGTTTTAAGCCCACTTTGCGAAGTGAAAAAATCATGTTTTAAGCCCACTTGAGGGTGGCAAATCCGCATTTTAGCCTACTTGCGAGTAGCACTTCCAAACCATTTTCAAAAAACAAACATGAGTTGTTTTGTTCCAATCCGCGTGATTGAGTCTATACTTGTATGCCGTGCGCATCACATAGTAAGGTTAGCTAATAAACCGGAATAAGAGCGCATGTGTTCTCAAAACAACATATCATGATTAGTAGAGGTCGATCCTTTGATCGGGCGAGCAGAGGTGCTCATTTCATGACCATCCCCCTTCGTACCCAAGTTCCCGAGCCGAGGCAACTTTGGTGATGACGGACACGTGGCCTTAGGCACGAGTCAGGGTTTCCTAAATTTTTCAAAATAAAATATTTAGGTAGTGACTCTGAAATCTGACAAAGCAGTCCATGTTTGGCGCTTTTGATTCAAAATTGATTTTCCAAAACAATTTGCCAGATTTGGACTCTTTGGTGATTTATCAGTCTTACATTACACTTTGTGAGATTAGATTTAGAACCGTGACAGGAGTCCGAACTGTAGTAGCTAGAACCCAATTCGCGCCCTCTCCGAAAGGGGGGTTCGCGGAGAGAGTTCAGGTGGTCTACACAATGGCAGAATAATAAATATGAGACAATCACCCACAGGGCCAACAACAAGATTGAGCTAGGCTTGGCAAGACCACACACGTTGCGTTGAGTGGGCAAACGTGTGTAGTCAGCGTCAAACAAGTTGAGACCGGAGGCAACAATGGTGTCGGAAAGAAGTTGGCAACCATACACATCACGTTGAGTGGGCAACGTGTGTGGTCCGTGCTGGAATAGTTGAAGCCAGTGACGGACTAGCAGCAGAGCGAAGCCAATGATGTTCAACGCTAGATAGCCGAGGCTAGCGGCATAGATTGCAACAGAGGGAAGCCAATAATAGTAAAACACCGATGGTGAGGTGGAGGAGTCAGCGTCACAATGACGTTGCAGCGACGTTACAGAGGAGCAGCACGTTGCTGTTAATGGCTCGCAAAAGTTGGAGTTCACAAGTTCGGAATATTTTAGAGTAGGAGCCTTGTAATATCAAGGATTATTTTTGAAGTAAAGATGTACAGATTCTAAATTGGGTTTTCCACATAAAGCTTCCACCAAAAAAAAAATTATAAGAGCTTACCCACAGATTTATACCAACAGAGGAAGAGCACGGTTAAGTCAGAGTCAATGCAGGAAGCAGAAAATAGGCCACAGATTGATAAAATCAGCAGCAAGGATAACCGGAATAGATCAGCGACAGCACAAACAGTAGATGAGAATGAATATGGACAGACCGATGCCGCGTTGAGTGGGCGGCGTGGCCGTCACTGCTCAGTTACGGCTGACAAATACAGCAACGGGGCAAGAGCTAGACATGAGACGCACAAGCCACGCGAGTTGAGGTGATCGCGTGCAAGATAACGTCGGGGTTGGTTCTCACGTAAGCCGACAGCGACATTCGAAGGGTTGAGACGACAATCGATACGCAAGCAAAGGTGGACTTCAACGGCTGTGGGAGCGAAACCAAGATCCGACGTGCCCAAATGTCTAAGCTCACTAGGCTGAAGTGAAACAGCAATGGTGAGCAACTGCTTGAATCACACGTCTGCGGCAGTCGCGAGGCTAAAACAAGACAGTGGCTGGGTCGTGACGCTGAGACGGGTTGGCGGCGTTGCTTGAAGCCGCGATGGAGGTCTGTTCAAACGACAGCAGCTCTAGTTTGTGGAAGAAGAATGCTGGTCTCTCGATCTAGAGAGAGAGTAGGCTGAGAGATGGGTTTGGCGGCTGAGCAAAAGTTTGTGAGGTTTAGGGTTTTGGGCCCTTTCCTTAAATAGAAAAAAAGGGGATATTATTCTTTGAATATTCCTATTCCCTCAGATATTCTATATACATGTATATACACGTGATAAGTGTGCTAGCTTGTCAAACAAGAAAAAAAATGTGTGTGTTTAAGCCTCATCTTTTCATATTTGTTTAAGAACAAAAATAGGTGATTTATTATTCTTTGGTTAGAATAAAATATATATATATATCAGTGGGCCCAAAAAAAAAAGAGTAAAAAAAAAAAATTAATTGCTTGTCAATTTTATTCGTAAATTGCAGTGTGTCATCAACTTTATCTATAGGCTCTGTCAAGACAACATATTTTTTGGGACGTGATGCGAAGTAGGGCCGAAGAAAGGACAATATGCATATCCGAGAAATTTAAAAATTTCTCATACACGTAAGAGGCAAACGTAAGAGGAACTAATTTGAGCCCGCTAAATTAATTAGGCCCAATAGCCTAAGGTTGGTGGGCCCGAATTTATCGCAAGTCCAAGATTGGTGGGCCCGGATTAATTGCCATCAAACAGGCCGAATTGCTCTAAGCCTCGAAAAGGTTCGGATCCACGAACTTAGAGACTCACTCGGGCTCGGACTGGAAAGGGTATTGAGCAAGCCTAGAGATCCGAGGCACTCGGGCTTCGAACAGATTCAATCGCAATCTAGAAGCAGCTCCATTGGTCAGTCCCAGAACACTTTCGGGCTCGGAGTTTTCCGGGATCTACGTACTAGAATCATGGGCATAATGGAGTTCGAACAAAGGACCCGATCCCAAGGACAGTGAGTGGAGATAAATTCACTCTTCAGTTAAACTAGCCTATACCCGGGTCGAGGTGGCACGACTCCGGGGGGTCCATGAGACTTGGCAGTACTTAGTGGCGGGGGGTCCTCTAGGACTACCTCGGCCCATTGGGATGATTGGGGATCATTGGTTAGGTGTAGCTAAGAAGAAGGGTTCGTCGAGAGGTTGATCTCCTCTTCGAAGGTTTTTTTTTTCTCATCCTTAGAGAGGTCACCTCCTCGGACAAGGTGGTTAGAGAGAATATTCCCCATATGCCTTGCACATGGGCTCCATCCTACATCATGAGGTGCCTATAAATAGCATCCACCCATAGCTTTACAAGGGATGGATTTTAGAGAGAAAACTCTTAGAAAAGAACTAATTTCCCTTCTCCATTATCAACCTTGAGAGTGAAAGTGGGAGATACATGGGAGAGCCTTGTCATTATTCTCTCTTTAATTACTTTGTCTTCTTCTTCACCCAATCTCTTATCTCCATCATCTCCTTTTTTTTGTGTTCTTAGTTGGGTTACGTGCATAGAGTGAATGGAATATAAAATATATAGATGTGAGATAAAAATTGTGAATATATTATCTCATATTTATGCATTATATGTTCAATCTTCTCTGTGTATTTTGACATTTTGTTACATGATATAATGTCTTGTTTGGCAAGTAGGCTATTTTAGTTTTTGGCTATTTTCGTAAGCTAAAAATTTTGTGTTTAGAAAGATGATTGGATTTTTTTGTAGTTAAATGTGATATTTGTGAGAGAAAAAGTGAAATAATTATGGGTTTAATATGACATTTTATCTTATTGACTATTTTAGCCTATTTTTATTTTTTTATGAATTTTAGCCTAAAAAATCAATTAATAGCATTTTCCAAACAAGGCAAATATAAGAATCACAAATGAGAAAAATAATTATAAATTGAGAGCAATTATGGTATGCACTCTTAAAAGGTAACGTGTTATATGCAATTCATCACAACGTACGTAACATAATCACTAATGTTCTTAACAAACATCACAACATGTTGAAACTATTTTCACTCAAATGATTTGTAATATTTCGCATTATAAATTATTATAACATTTACACCATATCTTTATAATCACATCATTTTGAATATAAGAACAATGATCCGTAACTTTCGTTTTAAGAACACACTTATTCACAACTTTTATCATAAAATGACAAAAAGAATTAACACCAAAAAATAATATATGGCCTGCTTTTTTTAGAAGTGCACACAATAAATTCTTTATTATAATAAAGTTATAAATGAGAGCAAATAAGAATTGTACTTTAAACTACAATTTTTACTTCCAATAGAGTACAATTTTTACTTACATTCTATAAATTTGTGATTATTTTTTATTTTTCATTAATTTGTAATTTCTCAATAATAGACTAAAAGGTTGGGGCTGTCCCATGCGTCTAACACAGTATCAACCTTAGGTTTAAGTCTATTTCAAGATGAGAATGTTGACATCCCACATCAATAATAGATAATATCCATAATAAACTTATAAAATAGTGCAAAATACTTTGAAATATAATTTTAAAAGGGAGAATTTCATTTCAGGGCACCTTATAAATAATATTTACATATTAATGATAAATTTTACAAAATTAAAAGATATTTTTATCAACTTTTCCATATATCTGAAATTGCTTTTTAAACTTCTCACTTAACTGTTATTTCCCTATTTTAAAAAGTCAAAACCAGTAAGACTGATCATTCAGTTGAGTCATATTGAGATAGGGGAATCCAACAATGTTGAAAGGGAAAGAAAGGGAAAATGCGTGAGAGCTCGAATGTGTAGAGCTCGAATGTGTAGAGCTCGAAAATATTATCTTACTGGTAAGAGAATCAAAAAATATCCTAAAACGACGTCGTTTTGGGATTTCGAGCCATTCGAGCCATTTGATTTTCGAGCTACGTAGCAGTGCCGGAAAGAAAGTTTGCAATCTTGCTTTTCAAATCAAGAAAACTAAAATGGTGTTGGAATAATTTTTTGTTAAAAATAAATAATTTAAAACAAATTAAGTAAATAAAAATAAATTGTTTACAGAATTTATTTTATCAAAATAAAAAATAATAAAAAAGATCATGTCAAATGTGTGACACTCTGTCCTTAAGACAGATTCGTCCTGCTTCGGTGCTTACGGATAAATGGCGTCTATCTCTTAGGATACAATAATTTTCACAAATTGTAGTAGCACTCTAAACAATTTATACGACGAACCAAACCTGTGTTCTATACTCTCTTAATTTTTTCCTAAAAACTAGTATAAAGAGAATTTATGCAAAGGACCAAAACCGAGAGGGAACTAAGAGAATTTCAGTTTTTTCTGGATGTTTCTGATTGTGAAAAACCTGCTGGAAAGTCTTCTATTTATAGGTCAAATGGTGACCGTTCAGAAATTCCGAACAAGTATGAAAACAAACAGAGCAGGTGCAAACAGTTTTGAACAGATACAATTTCAAATCTACTAACTGTTGAATCTGTAAACTGCTGGCAATTTCTGGCAGTTAAAAACCTGTTAAAAAACAATTTATCAGTGGGGAATTTTTTGGAATTCGAACTTGGAAGAGGCACAACTTTTGGACAAAAACAAATTGAATTATTTGAAATTCAAATAATTTCCTGCAATAATTTGAAAAAATTCAAATAAATTTTGTCCAAAAAATTAATGTTAGAACCGACCCGATCCACACCGCGCTCGACACAGCCGGATGGACGGCGGCAGAGGCACGTGTGTGGTGGTTTAGGCTAAGGTTCACATTGTCCATAACTCCTCCCTTCTACAAATTTGGGGTGCCTCTTGCTGCCCAACCCAAGTATTGCCACCTAGAACTTATATACATATACAAACTCTCTTAAAGTTTCAATGTAGGACAACCCATTTCAAGGAAACCCACATTTTACTTCTTGAATTGTCCATTCCACGAACACGAAAACAACGTCAAATTCACATTCACTCATAAATGGTTTTGACGAACCATCTTCACCGTGTGACTTGCCATGCGGTAAGAAACATGTCACCTCTTTAAACTCACCTCAAAAGACGTATGGACCTCGCTCAAATTTGGGCTCAAATTAGCCCAAAATAAGCCTATGAAACCATTATTTCTAACAATCCCCCACATGAATGAAATTTGACAGAAAGAAAATGCAACAACATGATCTAATTACAGACAATACAGAAATTAAAAGTATTCTGCAAATGATAGATAGTTTTTGCCTTTAAACCTTCCCTTGTGAGAGATTATCGAATTTACTAGCTAACTAGTGAATATAATGTCTTGAATTGTTCAGCCGTTTGTGTAAACCAAGACAATAGAACTCACACAGTATATTACCAGACACAGTTTAGTTCTTACTATTGTGTTCATTTTGGCCCTGAACAACATGGTCTTTCATGAGTACTCTAAGAATTGTAGTCATTCACAAATCTCATAGAACCGGCCCAGTTCACACTCATATAGGTGATTCTTATGAAGAGTATTCTGCCATACTCCATTAGGTATACCTAGATATAAAAATTATTAAAAGTATTACTTAACCTAAAAAGCTGCAGACATCACTATTTCATCATTGAAATGGGTAGGAGTTTGACTCCTCAGTGATCCTTATGAGTCATATACAACTCGGTTGTCCCTTTAAACCTAGATCTTGGGATCTCCAGTCAACTAAGTTGGGTTGCCGTCATGGTAACTCTTATTTAATAGGCTTAAGTCCCATTTCCCTCGATGAATTCTCAACTAGCTCTCTTACTAATCTTTTGGTTAGTGGATCCACTATGTTGTCTTTAGACTTCACATATTCAATGGAAATAATTCCATTAAAGAGTAGCTGTCTTACGGTGTTATGTCGATAACGAATGTGTCACGACTTACTGTTATACATATGATTTTGTGCTCTACCTATTGCTGATTGACTATCACAATGTATGCATGTAGCAGGCACCGATTTTGGCTACATTTGAATATCTTCAAAGAAGTGACAAAGCCATTCTGCTTCTTTCCCAGCTTTATCTAAAGCTATGAATTCTAATGCCATAGTAGACCTAGCAATGCATGTCTGTTTGGAAGATTTTCAAGATACAGTCGCCCCACCAAGAGTAAAACATACCCACTGGTGAATTTTGAGTCTCTAGTATTCAATATCCTTCAAGTACTGCTGGATATCTAGTATAATTTAGTTCGATGTTACGAATAAATCGAAGATGTCTTAGAACTCGTATAATTGCTTTCCAGTGTTCTACTCCTGGATTACTCATATATCTACTTAATTTACTTACTGTATAAGCTATATCAGGGCGAGTGCAGTTCATCAAGTACATTAAGCTTCTAATAATTTAGGCATACTCCAATTGAGAAATACTTTCATGTACATTCTTAGAAAAAAAACAAATTAACATCCACAGGTGTTCTAGCAAGATAATCACCATTTATGCTGAATTTGTCAAGTATTTTCTCGATGTATTGAGATTGTGACAAAGTATAACCTTCTGATGTTTTGGTAATTTTCATACCTAGAATTATATCAGCGATCCCCATGTCTTTCATGTCAAAATGTTTATTCAATATTTTCTTGGTAGTTTTAATCATGTCATTATTACTACCTACAATGAGCATATCATCCACATAAAGACATACAATGACATAAAATTTGTCTGTGTTTTTAATATAAACACATTTGTCACACTCATTAATTTTAAATCCATTTGACATCATTGCCTTGTCAAATTTCTCATGCCATTGTTTTGGCACTTGTTTTAAACCATATAATGATTTAACCAATTTACACACTTTCTTTTCTTTTCCTGGAATAGAAAATCCCTCTGGTTGTTCCATGTCAATTTCTTCATCCAACTCACCATTTAAGAAAGCAATTTACACATCCATTTGATGAATTTCTAGATTGTACAATGATGCAATAGCAATTAGCATTCTAATGGATGTTATTCTAGTAACCGGTGAGTATGTGTCAAAATAATCAAGACCTTTTTTTTGTCTAAAACCTTTGACTACAAGTCTTGCCTTGTATTTGTCAATTGATCCATCCACTTTCATTTTTCTCTTGAAAATCCACTTATACCCAAGAGTTTTACAACCTGGTGGCAGATCCACCAATTCTCAAGTGTGATTTTGCGGGATAGATTCAACTTCACTATTTACAGCTTCTTTCCATAAAGGAACCTCAAGACTGGACATAGCTTCTTTAAAAGTTAAGGGGTCATTTTCTAACAAAAATGTTAGAAAATCTGGACCAAAAGATTTTGAGGTTCTAGCACGTTTACTACGCCTAAGTTCTTCTTCCTCATTTTGATTTATTTCTTGCTCTTGTTCTTGATCATGACTAGTAATAGCATCATAAGATCTTTTATTAGTACTAGTCTCTTATCCAGTTCTATTTAGAAACGCATGTTCAAAGAAAGACGCATTCCGAGATTCAATAATAGTATTTACATGCATTTTGAAATATTCTAACTTATAAATCAAAAATCGATATGCACTACTATTCATGGCATAACCAATGAAAATGCAATCAACAATTTTAAGACCTATCTTAGTCTTTTTAGGACTAAGAATAGCCACTTTAGCCAAACACCCCCACACTTTTAAGTATTTGTAGGATGGTACTCTCTTATGCCACAATTCATAAGGTATTTAATTCAATTTCTTTCAAGGTACTTTATTTAAAATATAATTAGCAAAAAGTATTGTTTCCCCCCACAAGTTTTGAGGCAATCCAGAACTTATTAACATAGCATTCATCATTTCTTTTAAAATCCTATCTTTCCTTTCAGCAATTCCATTTTATTGAGGTGAGTAAGGAGCGGTGGTTTGATGAATTATTCCATGTTCTTTACAAAACTCACCAAAAGGTGATTCATATTCACCACCTCTATCACTTCTAAGTTTTTTTTAATTTTCTTACCAAGTTGATTTTCAACTTCATTCTCATATTAAATGAAAGTTTCCAAAGATTCATCCTTGGTTCGAATTAAATAAACATAACTATATCTAGTATAGTCATCTATGAAAGTGATAAAATATTTTTTTTTCACCTCTAGTTTGAATTGATTTAAAATCACAAATGTCACTATGAATTAATTCAAGTGGTTCCGTACTTCTTTCAATTGAATGAAAAGAAGTTTTGGATAATTTTGCCTCCACACAAATTTCACATTTATGATTTAAATCAATGTCAAATTAAGGTAAATATTTCATATTAATTAATCTACGCAAAGATCCATAACTAACATGTCTAAGTCTACCATGCCATAAATTTAAAGACTCAAGCAAGTAAAAAGAAGATGTATTTTTATTAATAACAGAAGGTATAACAGTTATTACATTTAGTTTGAAAAAGCCATCAGACATGTAACATTTTCCTACATACATCCCATTTTTGGTAAGTACAAATTTATCACTTTCAAAAACTAGCCTAAACTCATTTTTACTCTGTAACGCCCTCAAAATTAACCCATTATATATCATTGACATGCATTATTTAAAGAAGACAATTTATTAATTCATTCATCAGAGTATTACTAAATTAAGCATTACATGAAACATCGAATAAAATGCCCTACAGGCTTACATCTTTCCAAGCCAACACCTGGATTCAAAAATATGAGTTCTAACTCAATACAAGAAAAGCCCTAGGCTTGAATGTTTACATGTACTAATAAATAAAAACTATTAACTAAAGGTAGTCTTCTTCAATCCAGAAGGCAAACCCTCCCAAGCTAAGTCCTTGGAGGTAGTTTATCACCTGAACCTGAAAATGATGTTCCCATAAAGGGTGAGCCACAGCCCAGTAGAAACATACTAAACCACATATAAGCAATGAATAAAGCAATAGCATTCAACAGATGGTTAACCAAGATAATCAATTACTTCATTTTACAGCCTCAAGACACTATTGTCTAACACATGTTTCACTTTCCAATTTTATCAACATGGCTCAGAACCTGGCCAAACTTACAACAAACATATGAGACTCAAGCTCAAATCAAAACACTTCATACTTCCAGATTGATACACATTTTAGTGATGTATCAATAAAACACTTCAATATAGATAAGCACACATAAAAGTGATGCTAATGGAGTCCATCCCCTATCTCCTCCCAAACAAAATCCGGTTTAGAGGTCCATCCCCTATCTTCCCCTAAACCGTGGAGTACATCCCCTATCTCCTCCAACACAAAACAATGTATGCAAATGCAATGCTCAATCAATACACGTATTTTCTGTATCAATGCAATAGTCAAAATTAATGACTTAACCAATGTGATTAGTTTCAGTTATTCCTAATTCACATGCAATGTCTACAACAATCACGACTATCCTCCACCGATAGCCCAAAACAGTTATTTCTAAACTGAAGATAACTATGTCAACAATTCAATAGACAAATGATTCAAATTAACCAACTATGCCATTTAATCAATGAATTCCCAAATTCCATGAATTTAACCATCTTTTTCCAATTCCATGAATTAATTATACAAATTAATTTAATAATACAACTAGGGTTTTTCCCAAAATTACCAAAGTATCCCCAACATATCAAAATACCAAAACTTAGATCAAAACTTATAAAATGGAGTAGGAGATCCCTACCTCGAAGAGAACAATCCAAATGGAGAAGACAGAGATGAATACCCAAAACCAAAGTGCTCCAAATCGCCAACTATTCAGATTAGATGGAAACCCTCGACTCACTCTATCTTTTTAATGAAGGATCTAGGGTAAAAACACACCCTAAGTAGATCAATCCTAAGAGAGAAGGTGTGTATAGGGAGAGACAACTCGTAACTAGGGTTTTGGAATATGAAAGTGTATGAAAAACAGATCTGAAACACGCTGCTGCCTATTTAAACCTGACAGGCTCGCTCGAGCGAAGACTTGGTCGCTCGAGCGACCAGACAGAGAAAAGATACGCTCGAGCCAAGAAAACCTTGCTCGAGCCAACAACCCAAAAGCTCGCTCGAGCGAAAGAAAACTCGATCGAGCGAAGAACTCAAACCCTCAGGTCTGTAACCAGACTCACGCTCGAGCGAAAGAACTATTGCTCGAGCGAAGAACGAACTAACTCGCTCGAGCGAAGAAAAGCTCGCTCGAGCCAAGAATGCACAGCTACAGGTCCAAATCAGACGCAACCTCTCGCTCGAGCTACCAAACCCCGGCTCGAGCGAAGAACCAAAAATAACAGCTCGCTCGAGCGACAAACTCCTCGCTCGAGCGAAGATCCAAAATTCTGGACAGCAACACTTGGTTTCTAAACCCAACCAACCTAAAACAAACCTGCCCAACACATCCTATAAGTCCAAATGAGCAAAATAAGGGGCAACAACAACAATTATACAATGACAGAGTCTACGGAACCTAAGTCCGGATACAATAATCAAATGGGAAAAGACCGGGGTCGCTATAACCTCCCCCCCTTAAAAGAATTTCGTCCCCGAAATTAAGCATAAGTTTATAAAAAACAAGTTTTTCTCAATTCCCAAAGATATTATATAACAATAATAAACAGCTTGACCCAATACTGGTCACTTCATCTCTTTATCAAGAGGCATCTCACAACATACATATAAAACAACATATATTTCAACCGGTATCAATATTATGCATTATTCCTTCCAATGTTAGCAATCCCCACATCATATTCAATTGCATGATATATATAACACACTCAGCAATGTAATCAACATATGCAATGATATACTAAACTTCTATAATGAAGCAAGTTTCAAGATACACCCATTTACCAAAACATACTCAACGTTTTACAACTTAAGACATATGTAAAGCTCTTAAGTTCAACAATATTACAAAATCTAAATACAAGATTACAAATTAATAAACATGTCCGGGTATTTTTCGCGGACTTCCAATTCACGCTCCCAAGTGGCTTCCTCCACTCCATGATGTTTCCACAAAACTTTTACCAAAGGGATGGTCTTGCCTCGCAAAACTTGATCCCGCCTATCCAATACTCGAACCGGTCTCTCCTCATACGAGACATCCTCATCAACCACTAAATCGGTCTAATCCAACACATGTAATGGATCTGGCTCATACTTCCGAAGCATACTCACATGAAACACGTCATGTACTCCGGACAACTGCGGCGGCAAAGCTAAACGATAAGCAGTCTCGCCAATCCTCTCAAGGATCTCAAACGGACCAATGAACCGAGGGGACAACTTCCCACTCTTCCCAAACCTCATCAAACCCCGTCTAGGTGATATCTTCAGAAAGACATGATCACCCACCTCAAACACCAAAGGTCTCCTCCTACGGTCGGCATACGATTTCTGACGACTCTGTGCTGTAACAAGCCTCTTACGGATAAGCTCAACTTTCTCCGTCGTTTCCCTCACCAACTCTGGACCCAACAGAGGTGCATCACCCACCTCGGCCCAACAAACAGGAGATCTACACGGTCGGCCATACAAGGCCTCAAATGGTGCCATACCGATACTCGACTGGAAGCTGTTGTTGTAGGCAAACTCCACCAACGGCAAGTGCCTCTCCCACGACCCACTAAAGTCTAGAACACAACCCCGCAGCATATCCTCAAGGATCTGAATAGTACGCTCGGACTGCCCATCAGTCTGAGGATGGTAAGCCGTGCTAAAGGTCAACCTAGTGCCTAAGGCACTCTGCAAACTCTGCCACAACCTGGCAGTAAAACGAGGATCTCTATCTGAGACGATCGTCACTGGAACCCCGTGTAACCTCACTATGTCTCGAATGTACAAGGCGGCAAGATGATCTACCGAATCTCTCACGCGCATCGGAATGAAGTGCACCGACTTAGTCAACCGGTCTACAACCACCCAAATAGCATCACTACCCCGCTGAGTCCTCGGAAGACTCACAACGAAGTCCATAGTGACGTGTTCCCACTTCCACTCGGCAATAGGCAAGGGTTGCAACAAACCCGCTGGCCTCTGATGTTCGGCCTTCACTTGCTGACAAGTAAGGCACTTAGATACGAAAGCTGCCACATCTCTCTTCATACCCCGCCACCAGAACTGACGACCCAAATCCCGGTACATCTTAGTGCCTCCCGGATGCACCGCAAGGCGTGAATGATGAAACTCTCGGAGTACCTCCTCTCGGCAAGACTCCGGCACAAACGGACGGTCTCGGTATCTCACACTCAGGTCGGAATACACCATCAAACCCTTCTCAACCTTCCCACCGGAAATCTTCTCACGGAGAGATTCTACCTCAAGGTCACCTCTCTGAGCCTCTAACACTCGAGTCACAAGTGTAGGCTGTGCAACAATAGAAAACAAGGCCGCAGCCTCAACGGACTCGCCCAGAAGTAAATCAAACTCCCCAAGTGAACTCAACATCTCCCATTCTCGGATGGCTATACTAGCTATGACGCCAACAGGTTTTCTGCTAAGGGCATCGGCCACCACATTGGCCTTTCCCGGATGATAATGCAACTCAAAGTCATAATCCTCTATGAACTCCATCCACCTCCTCTGCCTCAAGTTCAAGTCTTTCTGTGTAAACAAATATTTCAGACTCTTATGATCCGAGAATACCTCGAATTTCTCACCATAAAGATAATGCCTCCAAATCTTCAAGGCAAATATCACAGCTGCTAACTCTAGATCATGCGTAGGGTAATTCTGCTCGTGAATTTTCAACTGACGTGAACCATAGACAACTACTTTCCCTTCTTGCATTAACACACAACCCAGACCCTCTCGTGAGGCATCGCAATAGACTGCATAACCCAACCCTCTCTCTGGAATAATCAATACTGGAGCGGTGGTCAGTCTAACTTTCAACTCCTGGAATGACTTTTCACAAGTCTCACTCCATACAAATTTGACTCCCTTCCGAGTCAGTCTAGTCAACGGTGATGCTAACCTAGAGAAATCTTTCACAAACCGACGGTAATACCCAGCTAACCCCAGAAAACTGCGGATCTCAAACACACTCTTAGGTTGTGCCCAATCTTGCACTGCCTCAGTCTTGGATGTATCAACAGACACTCCTTCACCAGACACTACATGGCCTAAGAACTTGACCTCTTCCAGCCAGAACTCACACTTCCCAAACTTAGCATAAAGCTTATGGACTCTAAGTAACTCAAGCACCACTCTCAAGTGTTCCTTGTGCTTCTCCTCAGAAGGTGAATAGATAAGGATGTCGTCCACGAATACGACTACAAAACGATCTAAAAATTCCCGGAATATCCGGTTCATCAAATCCATAAAAACTGTCGGTGCATTGGTGAGCCCAAATGGCATCACCAGAAACTCATAGTGGCCATACCGCGTACGGAATGCCGTTTTCGGAATATCCTCCTTCCTGACTCTTAACTGATGATAACCCGATCTCAAGTCTATCTTCGAGAAACAACGGGAACCCTTCAACTGATCGAACAGATCATCTATACGAGGCATAGGGTACTTATTCTTAACCGTAGCCCGATTCAATTTCCGGTAATCTATACACAGTCTCAAAGCACCACCTTTCTTTTTAACAAAAAGGGCCGGTGCTCCCCACGGCGAAACACTAGGACGTATAAAACCCTTGTCTAGTAACTCTTGGAGTTGGATCTTCAACTCAACTAACTCGGCTGGGGCAAAACGATAAGGTGCCATGGAAATCGGCGCCGTGTCGGGCACCAGGTCAATAGAGAACTCAATCTCCCGATGCGGTGGCAAACCAACAAGATCCTCGGGAAAGACGTCTGAGTACTCACAAACCACCCTTGGCAACACAGTCTGAGTCTCAACATCCTCACTAATCAAAAGGTTAGCAAGTAGACCACTAAGCTCACTCCGTCCTCGCGGAACATACCCCGGTGGCAACACATCACCAACCCGGTCCCCCAGAAAATGAAAATACTCTCCGCTCACGGTACAACAAGTGACCCTCTGGCGGTAGCAATCAATAACTGCCTGGTATGACGATAACCAGTCCATACCCAAAATAACATCGAAACCCCTCATAGGCATAACTACAAAGGAAAATGGGATTCTATGATAATCAACCTCTATATCACAACCCCTAACACCTTGTTTCAAGATCAATTCACCCCCAAGAGGTGACACCACACAAATAGGAGATGCTAACTGTGCTAACTCCAACTCCAAAACAGATGCAAATGCAGCAGACACAAAGGAATGAGATGCACCCGTATCAATCAAAACATTAGCAACCGAGTTGCAAAACAAAAAGGTACCTCTCACAACTGATGGTGCTGGCACAAGATCCTGCGCGGTAACAGCATACACGCGCCCAGACGACCTCTGATCAACTTGCTCAACCCTAGGAGCATAAGATTGCTGCATCGACTGAGACGATGAAGCCCCCTGATTGGCCCTCGAGGCCTGACCCGACTGAGCTGGCTGCTGACCCTGAGTCGGCCTCAAACCAGATGCACCCGATGTGCCACCCAACTGCGGGCAATACCTCTTCATATGCCCTGGCTGACCACACTGATAACACGAGAGTGGCTGACCTCTACCCTGACTCTGACTCTGAGATCGAGCCGAAGAAGATGCTGCTCTCTGAACTCCTCCCCTCTGAGGACAAACTGGAGACTTGTGGCCCAGCTGGCCACACTTGAAACAGGTAATTTCTCCCTGACTGCCTTTCCCCGAACTAACACTCGGTACAGGAAAAGTCGACCTAGAAAAGCTACCCTGAGACTGCTGGGGATTAAAACCCTTCTGTCTCCTACCATCATTCTGACCATCCTAACTCCTCTTGGAGCCCTTCTGTCCTTCCTCCTCCTCCTGCATCATGATTTCCATGTGGGCTGCAGCATCAACCATACGCCCATAATCCCGAATCATAGTTCCCCCAACTCTCAGCTTGAGGCCACGCCTCAACTTCTTCTCGAATTCGATACAACGACGTTCCTCAGACGTCACCAACTCAGGTGCAAACCTGGACAAACTAGTGAATGCAGCCTCAAATTCGGCCACTGAAGAACTCGCCTGTTTAAGCTGACAAAACTGGTCTCGCAGCTTCTCCCTGACTGCTGGAGATAAGAACTTCTCCTGGAAAGCATTCACAAAAGCCTCCCACGTACCTCCTATACGCCCCTTAGTAAACTTCCACCACTGACCCGCATCCCCCTTCAACTGGAAAGATGCCAAGGTCACTTTCAACCCCTCGTCTTCGATGCCAAGCATCTCAAACGTCTTCGTTGTCTGTTCGAGCCATTCATCTGCCTTAAGCGGCTCTTTAGGATCACTCACAAATTCATCCGGATTAGACCGGAAGAACTCCCTCTTCAGAAAGGAAGGTCATGCATCCGCAATAACAGCCTGAGCTTGATTCTCAGCTCTGAGAATGCCTACTGACTCCCTGAATGCCCCTGCTATCTCTCGGGCTAGAGCGCCCATAGCCTGCTGGCCTACTGGCTCGGCCACATTGGCCTGGCCAATTCCCTCTTGAACTGCCGGAATCTCCTCTAGCACAGGCACCTCCTGCCTACCCGGCCTACCACGCCTACCGCGTCCTCGTCCACGTCCTGACATCCTAATAAAGAAAACAAAGACATTAGCACATTAATAAATGTGCCGAAGCTAAACACTCGCGTCCTAATGCAATGGACAACAATAGTACATTCCACGTAAGCACATAATCACATAAGCACCTACGAATTTCATTCTCGGATAATGATAGTCCCAATGCGTTACTATAGTTCCGGTTGGAAGCAGCAGTGATCAAGTGCCTTTCCAACAAGACTACAAGAAACTCAAGGGTCCAATCAACATCCTAGAAACTACATTCCATACCCACATAATCACATAAACATGTTATCACATAAGCATATAACATTACACTAAGTCTCTACCAAACGAGACGAACCCAATGTGATACTAATCACTTCCCACGTACCCAAAGTATTCAAACCCGGTACGCTCTGATACCAAGTTGTAACGCCCTCAAAATTAACCCATTATATATCATTGACATGCATTATTTAAAGAAGACAATTTATTAATTCATTCATCAGAGTATTACTAAATTAAGCATTACATGTAACATCGAATAAAATGCCCTACAGGCTTACATCTTTCCAAGCCAACACCTAGATTCAAAAATATGAGTTCTAACTCAATACAAGAAAAGCCCTAGGCTTGAATGTTTACATGTACTAATAAATAAAAACTATTAACTAAAGGTAGTCTTCTTCAATCCAGAAGCCAAACCCTCCCAAGCTAAGTCCTTGGAGGTAGTTTATCACCTGAACCTGAAAATGATGTTCCCATAAAGGGTGAGCCACAGCCCAGTAGAAATATACTAAACCACATATAAGCAATGAATAAAGCAATAGCATTCAACAGATGGTTAACCAAGATAATCAATTGCTTCATTTTACAGCCTCAAGACACTATTGTCTAACACATGTTTCACTTTCCAATTTTATCAACATGGCTCAGAACCTGGCCAAACTTACAACAAACATATGAGACTCAAGCTCAAATCAAAACACTTCATACTTCCAGATTGATACACATTTTAGTGCTGTATCAATAAAACACTTCAATATAGATAAGCACACATAAAAGTGATGCTAATGGAGTCCATCCCCTATCTCCTCCCAAACAAAATCCGGTTTAGAGGTCCATCCCCTATCTTCCCCTAAACCGTGGAGTACATCCCCTATCTCCTCCAACACAAAACAATGTATGCAAATGCAATGCTCAATCAATACACGTATTTTCTGTATCAATGCAATAGTCAAAATTAATGACTTAACCAATGTGATTAGTTTCAGTTATTCCTAATTCACATGCAATGTCTACAACAATCACGACTATCCTCCACCGATAGCCCAAAACAGTTATTTCTAAACTGAAGATAACTATGTCAACAATTCAATAGACAAATGATTCAAATTAACCAACTATGCCATTTAATCAATGAATTCCCAAATTCCATGAATTTAACCATCTTTTTCCAATTCCATTAATTAATTATACAAATTAATTTAATAATACAACTAGGGTTTTTCCCAAAATTACCAAAGTATCCCCAACATATCAAAATACCAAAACTTAGATCAAAACTTATAAAATGGAGTAGGAGATCCCTACCTCGAAGAGAACAACCCAAATGGAGAAGACAGAGATGAATACCCAAAACCAAAGTGCTCCAAATCGCCAACTATTCAGATTAGATGGAAACCCTCGACTCACTCTATCTTTTTAATGAAGGATCTAGGGTAAAAACACACCCTAAGTAGATCAATCCTAAGAGAGAAGGTGTGTATAGGGAGAGAAAACTCGTAACTAGGGTTTTAGAATATGAAAGTGTATGAAAAACAGATCTGAAACACGCTGCTGCCTATTTAAACCTGACAGGCTCGCTCGAGCGAAGACTTGGTCGCTCGAGCGACCAGACAGAGAAAAGATACGCTCGAGCCAAGAAAACCTTGCTCGAGCCAACAACCCAAAAGCTCGCTCGAGCGAAAGAAAACTCGATCGAGCGAAGAACTCAAACCCTCAGGTCTGTAACCAGACTCACGCTCGAGCGAAAGAACTATTGCTTGAGCGAAGAACGAACTAACTCGCTCGAGCGAAGAAAAGCTCGCTCGAGCCAAGAATGCACAACTACAGGTGCAAATCAGACGCAACCTCTCGCTCGAGCTACCAAACCCCGGCTCGAGCGAAGAACCAAAAATAACAGCTCGCTCGAGCGACAAACTCCTCGCTCGAGCGAAGATCCAAAATTCTGGACAGCAACACTTGGTTTCTAAACCCAACCAACCTGAAACAAACCTGCCCAACACATCCTATAAGTCCAAATGAGCAAAATAAGGGGCAACAACAACAATTATACAATGACAGAGTCTACGGAACCTAAGTCCGGATACAATAATCAAATGGGAAAAGACCGGGGTCGCTATATACTCAACAGAGATCCGGAGACTAAATTCTTGCGAATGTCCGGTACATGCAGCACATTGTTGAGAGTGAGTTCCTTTCCAGATGTCATCTTCAAAATAATCTTTCATTGCCCTTCAACTTTAGAAGTCGAAGAGTTGTCCATGAAAAGTTGTTCGTTGTTGTCCACCACATAATAAGATGTGAGCATCTTTTTGTCGACACAAATATTACGAGTAGCACCAGTGTTCACCCACCATTCTTTAGGATTTCCGACAAGATTTTCCTCAGAAACAACTGCAGAAAGATTTATGTCATCAATACCATTGGAAATTTTGTCGACTTCGGTCATATTTGCTTAAGCATGCTTCTTACTTGATTTTCCTTTGCCTTTGTGTTTGCTACGGCAATTTTTACCCCGATGTCCCTCTTTGTCACAAATGTAACACTTGCCATTAAACTTGTACTTTTTGGTTTCTCCTCTTTTAGAGCCTTGTGAGGAACTTTCTCCAGAAAACTTCTGTTTCTTGGCTTTTGGAGCATGTTCCACCAAATTTGCCTTTGACTCCATTAGATGCTTACCAGCCCACATCTCTGAATTGTGGTTGTCCTCTTCAATCCTCAAATGCACAATCAATTCTTCTAAAGACATTTCTTTGCGCTTGTGTTTGAGGTAGTTCTTGAACTCCTTCCAGCCTTGTGGTAATTTTTCAATTAAGGCAGCAACTTGAAATAATTCACTAAGAGACATGCCTTCTGCATGAATGTCACACAAAATGAGTTAGAGATCTTGAACTTGGCTAATCACAGTCTTAGACTCAACCATCACAAAATACAAGAATTTGCCAACTACAAATTTCTTTGAGCCAGCATCTTCTATTTTGTACTTTTTCTTCAAAGGCTCCCAAAGTTCCTTAGATGTCTTGATAAGACTGTAGACGTTGTATAATGTGTTGCCAAGTCCGTTCAAGATGTCATTCCGGCAAAGGAAATCAGTATGTTTCCAAGCATCGACCGCAGCAACCACTTACCGGTTGGTTTCATCCTCTTTCAGAGTAGGAGCATTTTCACGAAGAAAACGAGTCAGGTTTAGAGTAATAAGATAGAATAACATTTTCTGCTGCCATATTTTAAAATCAGTTCCTAAGAACTTCTCTTTCTTTTCACCGTGATTGACTAGTACAGTCACAACAGGAGGAGGGGTTGACACAATCGCAGCCACCATAACAGTACTTGTTTGAGTATTAGTTTCAGTAACCATAAATTCTAAATTATAAAACAGAATTAAAATTAGAATTTTATACTACACATAAAATTTAAACCAAAATTACAGAATTAAATTCTGTAAAAATAAAATAAACAAGAATTGTAACTTTTATTTCCAATTAATTTAAAAATAAAATGAAATTTTATTTAAACAAATTAATTCCACACAGAAAATTAAATTTTTGTAACACTTCAAAAATTAAAATACTAAAACAGAATTTTAATTAATCAAAAATCAAAAATTAATTAATGACCAACTTCACAAATAAATATTCTGAATTGTTAATGACACCAGTATATTACTATTAGTTATCAAAGAAAATAAACAGTATATTACTACTATTTATTTTTCTAACCAAAATATTTCTTTGTAAAACCACATAAAATAATTTCTCTAAGAACAAGAAAAGAATAAAGAAAACAAACGAAAAATTTTGTATAAAGAGAATAATTCGTATCTGTCTTAAGATTGTTGAAACAATCTTCTGTGAAAAATAAATAACTTGAAACAAATCAAACAGATAAAAATAAATTACTTACAAAATTTATTTTACCGAAATGAAAAATAATAAAAACGATCAAGTCGAGTGTGTAACACTCTGTCCTTAAGACAGATTCACCCCGCTTCGGTGCTTACGGATAAATTGCGTCAATCTCCCAAAATATAATAATCTTTACAAATTGTAATAGCACTCCAAACAATTTGTACGGTGAACCATACCTGTGTTCAATACTCTCTTAATTTTTTCCTAAAAACTAGTATGAAGAGAATTTATGCAAAGGAGCAAAACCGAGAGGGAACCAAGAGAATTTTAGTTTTTTCTAAATGTTTGTGATTGTGAAAAACCTGTTGGAAACTCTTCTATTTACAGGACAAATGGTGACTCTTCAAAAATTCCAAACATGTATGAAAACAAACAAAACAGGTGCAAACAGTTTTGAACAAATACATTTCCAGATCTGCTAACTGTTGAATCTGTAAATTGCTGGCAGATTCTAGCAGTTAAAAACTTGTTAAAAAACAATTTATCAATTGGGAATTTTTTGGAATTCGAACTTGGAAGAAGCACAACTTTTGAACTAAAAAAAAAAATTGATTTATTTGAAATTCAACTAATTTTCTACAAGAATTTGAAAAAATTCAAATAAATTTTGTCCAAAAATTCAATGTTAGAACCGACTCAACCCACACCCGTGCCCGTGTGTGGTGGTTTGGACTAAGGATTACATTGTCCATACCTCCTCCCTTCTACAAACTTTGAGTACCCCCTAGGGCCCAACCGAAGTGTTGCCACCTAGAGCTTATATACATACCCAAGCTCTCTTAAAGTTTCAATGTGGGACAATCCATATCAAGAAAATCCATATTTTACTTCTTGAATTGTCCATTTCATGAACCTGAAAATGACATCAAGTTCCCATTCACTCATAAATGGTTTTTACGAATCGTCTTCACTATGTGACTTGCCATGCGGCAAGGAACACGTCACCTCTTTGGACCTACCTCAAAAGACATGTGGACCCTACTCAAATTTGGGCTCAAATTTAACCCAAAATAAGCTTATAAAACCATTCTATGTGTTTGGTTTGAGTTTTCTGGATTAAATTTTTTGAAAACTGATTTTTTTAGTTTTCGTATTTTTTTATTTTTAGTGAATATTTTTAAAATTTTAAGCATGTTTTTTTACTTTTTTAGATGCATCTTACTTAGATGTGTCTAAAAAGTAAAAAATTTGTGAAAAAATATTTAAAAAAATTAATAAATACATAAAAATATAAAAAATGTACTGAATTCTTGTATTTTTTTTGTATTTTTGGTATTTAGTAAATTTTTTACAATTTTTTTTACTTTTAAGGTGTATTTATGTTAGGTGTGTCTAAAAAGTAAAAAAATTACTTAAAATATTAAAAAAATTCAGTAAAAACAAAAAATACGAAAAATAAGAAAGTAAAATTTTCTGAAAAGTATTTTTTGAAAAGTGGAAACAAGTAAGGTGATTATTTCTAACAAAAAAGTACTTTCCAAAAAAAAAAAAAACTTTTTCTAGCACACCTTTTACCACATCAACAATGATTTAGACCACTAAAAAATGAGTCCGGATTCTCGGCCGCCCTACCCGGCAGCCCTACCCGGCAGCCCCCAAAACGACGTCGTTTTGGGGGCAAATTTTCAAAAAAAAAAAAACGCAGAGGAAGAGAGGGAGGAAGGAGAGGAAGAGGGAGGGAGGAAGGAGGAGGGAGGAGGAGGAGGCGGGGCCGGAGGCGACGGCGGTGCAGTGCTGGAGGCGACGATCTGGATCGGGCGACGATCGGACGGCTGCGACGGCCGGCGGCGAGGCGACGAGCTGCGATGGCGAGCTCGCAACCTCCTCCCTCCTCCTTCCTCCCTCTCCTCCCTCTCCCCTCCCCTCTGGTTATGGCAGCTCGTCGGAAAAAACGAAGAAGAAGAAAAGAACGAAGAAGAAGAAAAGAAAAGAAAAAAAAAAAAAAAACCCCCAAAACGACGTCGTTTTGGGGGGCTGCCGGGTAGGGCGGCCGAGGATCCGGATTCCTAAAAAATGTATCACTAATAGCACTAATATATTAGGAACGGCACTGCTACGTAGCTCGAAATCAAATGGCTCGAATGGCTCGAAATCCCAAAACGACGTCGTTTTAGGGCATTTTTTTATTCTCTTACCGGTAAAATAATATTTTCGAGCCATTCGAGCTCTACACATTCGAGCTCTCACGCATTTTCCTATTAGGAATGACAAAAACAATAATAAAAAAATAAAAACAAGGCATAGAAAGTGAACAGGACCTACTGTCACATCATTAGTGCTCCCTCTAGTGATCCTTTTTTAGTGCTCCCAAACATTTTTCTTTACCACATATATACACTTTTCTTACTGAACTGCTAGTCAAATCATTGAAATGTTTAAATAACTGTAGTTTCTTTAGAAGATGAACAAGAATTGAAGCATTCATGAACAAAGAATTATAAGCAATAGATTTAAATATGATGATCAAATGGAGAGAGAGACTTGGAGGTCGAATTCTGATCTCTTTTGCTTCAAAACATAAAAGAGTGTAAAACATCATTCATGTTGACATCTGTATCCATCAGAATCCGGTGAGGCTGCAGCGTAGCGGCAACCAGCACCGCGGGGTGGCTGAAATCTCCGACGAGTGAAGTTATTAGAACCACCAGATAAATCTTCCACACCTTGATTGAACAATTTGATTCAATTTTGAAGTATGTAAGTATAATTTCGTCAATCAGATAAATTAGTGGAGTGATCAATAAGGTCCCGTTTGGCAACCTTTAATTTTAGCTAAAATGTCACTATAAGTTCACATCACTTTCTTTATTTTTTTTACATCTTTTCGTAAAAAATCAAAAAGTTAGAAAAATAACATATTCTCAAATGAAAAAAACAAAAAGAAAAGAGATTGGTTGTGTCTCCAGTGTTGTTTGTCCGGGCCATGGCTCTGTTTATGATCTAAATAGATCATTTATCCCTGTATTTATATCATCTATTAAAAAAATTATGTAAAATAATCATAATTTTTTCATTTTATCTAATGCAATAAAATAAAGAGGTTATAGTTATCAGATTGACCTAAACTTTTTCAAAGATAATATACATGCAGTGCCCTGCGAAATGAATGACTCGGATCATTAAAATGGACTCATACCCCAACAGCACCTCCAATTTGGGTTGGAAACAAGCCTAATCCAAAAATATAGAGAACTTCTGATTGGTTTGATTTTTAGAAAATTATTTTTTTTTTTAAAATAGAAATTAGTTTGATAAAAATAAATATTAAAAAAATATTTTTTAATTTTAAAAAGTAATTCTACCCCTCGTAAGATAAAACTTTTTAAAAAATATTGAGTTTTTAATTTCATATTTTCACTAAATTAACTTCTTCAGAAAAAAAAAATTAAAAATTAAAAATTAAAAATTCTGAAAATCAAACTAAACAAAACCTGGACTTTAGGTGAATTTTATGATCTGTACTGGAGCACTTCTCAGCCCAATTTTTCAACTTAAAAAAAAAAAAATTCAAAGCCAAGCCCAGGTACAAACCCAACCACCACCTTATTGTTTAGCTATTCAAGAGTTGCTAATCCTTGTCATTATCCATGATTAAACTACACTCACTTGATGACAAGGACTTCCAAATCATGTCTCCAAAATTATTCAAAGAAAAAAATCAAAGACAAAAAGAATAACCTGACTTCAAAAATCATCAAGAAAAAATATTATGGGTTGTTATTAACTTGGATTATTTTAGTATTTTATCTACTTATTTTTCCTATAATTTATTTTATTTTTTGTCATTAAATGATCAAGGGAAAAAATGTGTATATATAAAATTCATCATATTTCTACTAATATCGTAATTTGGAAAAGAGTCTTGTTTATGACAAAACTTGAATCGTTGACCTCGTAGTAATATATAAATTTTAACACATGAATAAGCTCAAAAGAGATATAAAAAAAAAAAAGTACTCTCATGATAAATAAATAACTATATTGAGTATAACGATGACACTATCTTACGTGATATAACCAATCAATAAAATACTGTCAATGAAATTAGGTGGACGATTCTTACCTTCTAATAATCTAATCACATAATCCTCATTATTGCAATTTAAGTTTTCTAATTAATGATATCATCGTTATATTCAATATTTACTCCAAATTTAGCCAATGAATTGATGAAAGTCCAAAAGTGGGACCAAGACAGTGAATTGAGCAAAACAGGCTGGCAAGTCTTTGTCCAGAGCTTTGCTGTTCCTTTGCCAAATTCAATTAGGAGTTGTTTAGGATGACCTAAATAAATGTATTTTTTGTCTTTTTATGAAAAGATGTGTAGAAAAATAGAGAGGTAATTTAATGAAAAAAAGATAAAGAAATAAATTATTTTATGTATGTCAAACTTGACCTTAATATTCTGACTCTCATTTTGAATGTATGTACATGTATATATCCCACCAGTTTACCATCATTGGACATGTTATTTCATTCTCTTGGACATTGACTCAAATATTTCTACAAGTAACAATTATTCAATGTGACATGGGTAGCGACGTGTCTATATCACAGAGAAATTTAAATTATCCATTTATAAGAAACTCACATAAATAAAGAGTTGATATTTATTTATAGTATGGTCACATATCGTATGAAATAATTTGTCTTTCAAACACTTAATTATTTGGGATTCACTTCTTAATATAGAGAATTTACATAGTTGTGTGTTACTAGAGAGCGTAGAGGTGATGTACCACAAGCACGGCTTGAGATTATATATCCAATTTTTCATACTAATTGTATATTATGTATTCTTCTAATTATTGATTTTGATGACATGACAATGTGGTGAAAGGAGAAGAGTCTCAGGAGATGGGATAGAACCAAACAAATTAAGGCTTTGTTTATACAATTTATGAAATTTCTAAAAAAAATTTAATTTATTTATTTTGAGAATGTGTGTCATGTTTGATATAATTTTTATTTACAGCTTATGAAATAAAAATAAATTAAATAAATTGGAGAAAAAAATTGATTATTATAAAGTTGAAGAAAAATGCTTTTAACTTCTACTTTTTAGCTACACACTTTTATCTTGCAAGAAGCTGTATCATGCTCTAATCAAGTGGGGTTAATTACAATTTTTTTTTTTATTATTTATATTCTGCTCTATCAAAGATTATATCATTTGTCCTATTTTTTGTCTCATTCTTTAATTGATCATATAAACTATGTAAAAAAAATTATATGATCAATTAAAAATGAGACCAAAAATGAGCAAATGAAAAGTGCTACAAAAGCACCAAATAAATGGTTTTCAATCATTGGATGTGGCTCACTAGTGGTCCCTTCAATACAACACATCCAAGGCTCAATCACTGCAACTATATGGGTTTGGTATTGTTCCAAAACAAGCCAATTTTTGTATTTGCTTCCATCCCAAGTTCCAAACTACTCATTCCAGAACTAGCATTCAACCACTGACAAGAATGAATAAAACTAATGTTGAAAAAATATGGCAAAATATCTATGATTTGAATTCTCTCTTCCAATCACTTGCTCCACACTTCTGCTATGGCATTGTCTCACATTATAGCTATAAAAAAAACAAAAAAAAACAACTCCCATAGATCCCCCTCTTTTTTCTCTTTTTTCTTTATTTGAGAAGACACAACACAACATATATTTTATATGTTTTTCACTTGAAAGGTAAGTAGACGAAAGTAGACTTGAAATCCAAACCTGCTTTCTGGTTAAATGGATTAACCACTTGGCAATATAACTTTCCCAAAATGTATGAAATATTTGTGTACTGAATGCCAGGCCACTCGTTGAAGATAAAAGTATATCAAGCCCATATAAATTTTCACCATGAGCAGATTGTATTGTATCCATTGAGCAAAAATATGGGATGTGTGTTAATGTGTAGCTAGACATCCACTTAACAAACATATTTAGCAATTCGAGTTTTCATAAATTCTCAGTAAAACCTTCCTATTATGCATGAGATGGACTACGACGTCTTATGAACATCATTTTACCTAGAAAATAGATTAACTATATTAAAAAAGAATAGTACTATAGATTCACAATATGAATTCCTTATGATGTGGGAAGACAGATAGGCCAACAAAATAGTGACAAATTAAAAGTTGACATGTGTCATGCCACATCATTGTAGATCACATTGTGAGAGATTTAGTGTGGGTCTTAATCATTTTTCATTAAAAAATATGAATCGGACACTGGCATACCCATGCTTGAATCCATGTAACATTACTATTGTGCATATCAACCATTCACAATCTTGGCACATTTCATTCACAGTAAGGAAATGTAAAAACAAGTTTCTGATCCTTTCAACATTAATATGATTTCAAAATCCCTTCATACTTGCCACCCATCAAATCTTCTTGTTCTTCATTCATAATGGGAAAGTGTAAGAAAACGTTTTGAAGACTGAAAGAATGAGAGAGTGTAAGAAAATTTCCCAATATCCTTCTATCAATCGAGGACTGATTGCTAGCTAGAAAGAATTGAATTCAAGAGATTTCAGTAACAATTACTTCACAATTCCAACAAAGCTACCAAAGTTCAACACTATCAACCAGTTCAGAAAGAAATACTAACAAATTACAGAGTGAAAGGAGTAAACGAAAACAAAATCAGATTCAATCAAGGAAGAAAACAAAAAACAGGAGAACCGAAACAATAGATAAACAAACAACTTTATATATAAGTCTAGTACTTATGTATAAACATCATACAAATTTATATATTACAATGGATGTTTTCCATTCTTGTCATACAATTAGCTATATAGCGTTAGCTAGCACCGACCTCAAGTTTGATCGGCCACCAAACACACACTTTCCTCTGTCATCAGCAGTCAGAAAGTTTTTTTTTTTTTTTTGAATTGGTGGATGAGCTGAACGGAGTTAGATGGCTTCGCCAGCCTAAAACTACTTACATCAAACCATATCAATTGAGGTCCAAACCCCAAGTGACAATAGAAGCATAACTAACTTTTTCAGTCCAACTAGATGCTGAACCACTTGCCTTCTTGACCAACAACCAAGCCAAGCCATCTTTCGCCGAAGATGAACCAGACCCAAGAAGCACAAAAGCAATAACAACACAACCAACTAAAGAGTAAGCGGTACTAGTAGACAGTAGTACTAAACAATCTTACAAACTGCAAACAAGCCCTTCCAAAGAAGATATAAACCCCCGTGGCGAAATGTCAAGCTTTTCAAGTATTGCTGCCCTGTCAGTAAATCGGGTTTGGTCTATGAACAATTAAGAATTAACAAAATCACTTATCTCATCCATGACGGTGTAGAAGTGATCATTGTTGGGTAACAAATAGAATCCAATCGTTGCTCGCTCCAAGTAGAGAAGCTTCACCTCTTGGTTATACCTCTTTAGCCCTTCAACATAAGCCAATTGCCAGTCTTGAACAAGATCCAAACCGGCAACCACAACAAGACTCTTGGGGAATTTGATTCCTTCAAGGCTTATCCCCTTAGGACCAAATGGATTGCACGCTGGATGGTCCCGGTCTTCTCCTTCAGGAAGAAATGCTCTCCAATACCAATCCCGGTCTTGCATTGTGACAAAATATTTCCCATCTAATCGCTTCTCTGATTCAGATCTCTCTTGCCCACCAAACATTGGGTTGAGAAGTATGTTTCCCAACACTTCAATCTCCGAATCTACAGCTCTTAAAGCAACATTGTGAACTATATTACCACCAGAGCTATCTCCAGCCAAGTATATTCGAACTTTTGAATCTTTTTTACTTTGAAGCCATGGCCTTGAATTAACCCACCGAAGAGCAGCCCAACCATCATCATAGGGACAAGGGAAACGGTTTTCAGGCGCTCGACAATAATTCACTGATACCACAACAGCCTTACAAATACCCACTAGGCGGCGACAAAGAATGTCATAAATAGCACTATTCGAAGAGGAGTGTGCAAAGCTTCCACCATGGAAGAAAATTATGACCGGGACAATATCAGACGTCACAGGCTTTTCAAGGTCAAGGATACTAGGCAGACCTTCACCATCAGCTAGCCGATAGACTCGACTGAGGAGGCTAGTTTCACGGTCAATAATGACGTCGAAAGAAAACACCCCTTCAACGGGATTGGCATTGGCGGGTACTTTCCGGTCAAGGAACTCTGCCAAATGGCGATTGAAAGTGCCATCTGGGCGACGAAGAAGAGTGTAGGCCAGCTTGAAATTGGAGATGAGGACCCATGTGTTGAGTGGAACCACCATCTATATACGTAAAATAGAAGTGAAAAACTGAGATGCCATAATTCAAAGCTAGAAATAGTAAAATTCTCTAGTCATAGGTAGTACCTAATCAATCATATCAAAAGGCCAAAATTAGGAGCAATAACATGATAACAAGGTCAAAAATGAGTAGACAGGCTCAAAATCCTACAAAAGTAACAGAACCCTAAATATGCAGAAACCACTTTCCCAACATAGCATAACAAATTAAAAAAGCAATAAGTAGGTGAACCAGCTATACAGACCATCAACATATCTCAAGAGCTTTAAATCATATATTAAAGTTCCACAACAAACCGCTTCAAGAGAACAAAAACACCAAAAACAGCAAATATTTCTTTAAAGAACAAAATCTCAAACCTAGTAGTAATCAGTCAAAGACCCATATCAAAATCACTTAAAACTTCAAAAAAAAATCTCAAACCTAATACCCAAAAATTTATACAAAGTAGAGATGAAAACAAATATATCAACAAATCCTCAATCTTCATAATAGTCAAAGACCCTTATCGAAATCACTTAAAACTCAAAGAATCAAGACTAGTTCAAGTTAAAACAAAGCCACAAGCTTAAAAACCCAATCCAAAGAAGCAAAAGGTCGAACACATGAGCTTAAATCAACATAACCACCATCAAACAAATCACTTTTATAAAGATATTTACACTACATAGATGAAAGAATAGAAAGTGAAAATTGAAAACAATTTTAATCAAAGAAAAAAATGAATACCTTCGATTCATTGAGGTTGACTTCATTACTACCCGCCATGAAAACAAGAAAAAATTGAATAATCAAAACACTAAACACTTAAACCCAACACAGATCTCTTCAGACCTTCACACTTCACAGTAGATCACATTTCCAAACACAAAGAACACCCAAAACTTCTCTCCCTCGTCTCTCTCTCTCTCTCTGTCTAAGATCGCTGCTCTAACTCATCAAAAGATCAATTTACATCAAACAAAACCCAATCACTCTCTCTGTCTCTCTAGCGTACAAAAACTCTTGCAATAAGACAGAGGAGAGAGAGAAGCAGGGGGAGGGGGAGGGGGAGGGGGAGGGGGTGAAGGATAAGGGGAGCCGCGCAGGATAGCGAGAACGTATGGTCAGGGGCTAAAGAACAAGGTGGGGTGAATGAAGACGAGAGAGGCGACAAAGTGAGCGGCCGAAAGGAAATACCTATTTTTAGTTCATTTTTCATGTGGGACCCTCCAACTTAATTTTGTTAATGTTTTCATTTTCGCCCCTTACTTTATTAAATTTTGTTGTTTTGCCCCAGAATATTATATTTTATTTGGAATCAACCAATTAAATTTTTTCTTTTTTTTTGGTTTTTTTTTTTTTGGGTTAGGTAAGGTATTCTCAGCTAGCTTATTTGCATCAGACTAAGTCCTTACAGTCCAAACAAACCTTCCGTAACAAAGCTTACACTCTGCAGTTCATGATCTCAAAATATACATTTACTGACTAGAGAATTTGAACCTAAAATATGAGAGAGAGCAAACTTCTAGACCTTAATCATCACCCATTAGGCCAAACACTTATGGTTCTCAAAGTTTTCTCGTTTTACACCAAGAAAGTATATTTCATTTGCAATTATTATTTATTTTTTAAAATAATAAAATCACAAAAGGGTGGCTCCCAGAGTCTTCTCGTTTTGCACTAAGAAAGTATATTTCATCTACAATTATTATTTATTTTTTAAAATAATAAAATCACAAAAGGGTGGCTCCCAGAGTCTTCTTGTTTTGCACCAAGAAAGTATATTTCATTTGCAATTAGTATTTATATTTTAAAATAATAAAATCACAAAAGGTGGTTCCGAGTCTTCTCGTTTTGCACCAAGAAAGTATATTTCATTTGCAATTATTATTTATTTTTTAAAACAATAAAATCACAAAAGGGAACTCGCAGGTCGGTGGTTCACAGTTTAGAGTATGAATAATTCTAAAAGGACACAATTCAATCATAAAATTATATATAATCTTGTTACATGATGTGTATAGAATTTTATTACAAAATCATATACAACAATTTTACATGATTTTCTTTTATGAGAGTTATATCTAATTTTATAATTGAATTAAAATATTTCTAATAACACAATAATTTTTGTACCATTTTAATATAATATATATATATATATATTATATATAGATTTATTATAAGTTAGTAGAGTAATGTGCGATGTTTAAGAAAATTTTACTATGCACACTCTTTACCATATACACCTCTAAGTTATGTTATTTTATTTTTTAGTTATAATTAATTTTCTTCTTTAATTATCATTTTATTTTAATTATAACTTATGAAATCTTTGATTATACATCATGTATTATTTGATTATAATTTTTTTACTTATAACAAAAAAAAATATAAAATTATACCTTTGATGAGTGTGCATGATAATTTTTTTTCAATGTTCGTAAAATAACATATACTTTAACAGTGTACTTTTTCTTTGTTTTTTTATTCATTTAACCATCGACCATTATTCTTTGAGCATAATTTTTTAAATAATACTATAATTCATTAATTTAAGTAAATTTTATAATACAAATAAATGAGTTTTTCATCTTTATCTTTACATCTAATGTATCTTAATTTAATTGTATAAAATTAACTCTCACTCGCTTGATTTATCTTTGTTATAGTCATACTTACTGATAAATTAAACTCTACTTCTAATAGCCTAAATGTATCTTCCATAATTAAAAAAATGAATTGATCAAACATATAGTAAAAAATTAATAATGCTATTTCATGTATCAAGTTTAGCACATAAAATGTGTTATTTTTGCATAATATATAGACTGAAGTAAGTTTTTTTTTTTTTTTTTTTTTTTTTTTTTTTTGGGGGGGGGGGGGGGGGGGGCTGCATTGTGTTATTTTAACATTGTTGCACTTAAATGCTCTATTTACTTGAAATGCTCTTGCAAGTAAGAGTCATCGTCATCCGCCCCCAATGACTCATGCCCAACCTCAGTTCGTACTTCAGGGTCGCCCGTTTATTTTTAGAAGTTGGGTCTCGTTTGCGAATAGGTTAATTTAGTAATTTTTTAATTATTTGGTTAAAATATGAATTAAAAAAAATTAATATTTTCAAATGATTTTTTAATTTTTTACGAAAAGATGTGTAAAAAGTAGAGAGAAAAGAGAATCTTTGACTTTTTTGTATGGATTGTTGGTTATTTGACTAATTTAATAACTTTTTGACTCTTTGGCTAAAAATGAGGGTTCCCAAACGAGGCCTAAGATAGAAAAAATTTATAGTGAAAGATTAATAGGAAGGGATTTAAGTAAAATTATATTTATTTTGATAATAGTTGTTAACGTAGGAATTATTAAATTATTTTTATATAAAATAATAAAACAAATACAAAAAAACAAAAAATTAAACATTAATCAGTGTGTTTGGTTTGAGTTTTTTTGATTAAGTTTTTTAAAAACTGAGTTTTTTTATTTTTGTATTCTTTTGTTTTTAGTGAATATTTTTTAAATTTTAAACATTTTTTTTTACCTTTTTAGATGCACCTTAGTTAGATGTATCTAAAAAGTAAAAATTTTGTGAAAAAATATTTTAAAAAATTAATAAATACATAAAAATACAAAAAATGTACTGGATTCTTTTTTTTATATATATTTTTGGTGTTTAGTGAATTTTTAAAAGATTTTTTTTATAATTTTTTTTACTTTTTAGGTGTATTTATGTTAGGTGTGTCTAAAAAGTAAAAAAAAAATGCTTAAAATATTTAAAAAATTCAGTAAAAACAAAAAAAAATACGAAAAAAAGAAAGTATAATTTTCTGAAAAGTGTTTTCTGAAAAATGAAAATAAGCAAGCTGAATACTTTTAAAAAAAATGTCTAACATGTAAAAAATAAAAAAATTTATAGTCCGGCGGACTATTTTTCTAATACCACCTTCACCTCCTCCATCTCAATCCCCCTTCCAACCTCCATCATAATCCCCTCCTCCATCTCAATTTCTTTCCTAACTCTACAAATAAACATAACATTAAATGAGTCTCGCATCCATCCTAATCACATCCCGTTGACTCAATCAGAAAAAATTGATTAAAAAGCTAACACAATTTTCTTTTGTTTGCTCACCCATACCTCTATTTTCACACCAACCCACCAACTAAATCTCCTTCTGATTAGAAGCATTTGAAGCATCAAAATCCTCATCCATCAAAAGATCCTAATGCCCATCTCATTTGATGAAAAACTCAATATCCTCAAAATACTTCACCCAATGCACATCCCCCACCAACGTGAACAAGAAATCACCAACACCCAAATCGTAATTCTCTTTCTTGCTCAAAATCCACACCCTTTTGCTACCCTTCAGCACCACCAAACCATGCCCAAAAGTGTGGTGATGAGCCGACTCTACGCTCCCAGCCTTGAACCTCATTATCACTGAGGTTGGTGTCTCTCTCAATATCTTCATCGATCCACCAAGAATTACAATAAGGATACTCTTTACTCACATTCACAACATAATCCCTAACAAAATTCTGAATCTCTCCCACTCCGATTCGCTGATCGTGACGCATGGCGGCGATGGAGAAGGGGAGGAAGAAGAAGTCAGCATCAGAGGGATTGGTGGTGAGGAAGTGGGACTTGGCGAGGGACTTTTTGAATAAGTATTCGCTGGCGTAGTTGCCACCTGGATCGCTGGAGACTGGGAGAAGGACGTTGGCGAATGGGTGGGATTTGGGGATAGGATAGAGGAAGATCTTGAAGCTTTTGTTCATTTGGCTATAGGGGAGAGAGAGAGAGGAAGCAGAGAGTGAGAAGAGAGAGACCAAACTTAGTTTTTGAAGATAGTTTTGAAGCCCTTTCGTTTTTTCTAAAATTTGTCTGTAATATATGGGTTTGGTGTTGAAGGACCTTAGACATCATAAAAAAAAACATTGTGGATCTCTTCCATTATTAAAAGTGGGAGAGAGACATTAGACTAATTTTCCCTTATATTAATTAATACACAAATAATATATTTATACTATTATTTATATATAATTTAATATATTATTATATAATTTGAATACAAATAAATGAGTTAAGTTTGACGAGCCGAACTTATTTAAGTTTGAACTCGACTCGCTTACTAAAGGGGTTTAATATTCGAGTTCAAGTTCAACTCAGTTATTAAATGAATCAAGTTCTTAACGAGTCGAGTCGAGTCAAACCAAACCAAACCAACTTGTTAATAATTCAATTCATTTACAGCCCTAATCATAGATAATCGATATTGATTACTACTTATAAAATTGAATATGTAAATGTTATTATAGGAAGTTTTATTTAAAGAAAGAAGAATAAGAAAGATCAAAATAAGACATGATTAATACTTGTAATGAGAATTTATTTATGAATATATTATATTGAATGACATAATGAATCAATTGAAATTTTATAATATAACAAAAAATTAAAACAAACAAATAAATAAAACAAAAGAGTATAAAACGGAGGAAGACAAAAGCTACCGTTCGTGCGGCTACGGCCAAGTCACGTGACGACAAACGGAATCCGTTCCGGGCCCACTCTCAATTGCCGAAACTGCCCCTAATTCTTACATTTTGTTTACTAAAATGCCATTCAAATTTAGGTATTTACTTATATGTTTTTTATTTTATTGTTTTTTTCTTTTTCGATTGGAGGTTGGTTTGACTTTTGAGGCTTCCGGTGGGAATTGGGAATGTTGATATGAGCAAGAGCAACTCACTACAGCTTCTTCTTGTGGTGTTTCAGTAGAAGTTTTTGGCCGTGTTTGCTTATATTCTGTAAATATAATTTCACTTCTTCATTTATATTTTATGTTTGGATAGAGTTTTTAAAGTGTGATTTTATCACATATTTTAAAATGTGATTCTCTTTTACATTTGGTTACTTCTTTTTTTTTTTTTTCGTGTTCTCCCTTCTCAAAGATGGAGGAATTTTGAATTTTGTGTCTACTCGATCGTCCCTTCAGATATTCGATTAATTGTCCTGTCAGTTGACTAGAACAGTGTATTTTTATTTTTTTTGCAACTGACAATCACCAATTGCCACTTGTTATTTAGAAAAAAAAAATTATATTTGTTTTTTATATTTTTAAATATAAAAATTATTTTTTTAGATCAAAATGACTTCTTTTTTTTTTTATTTAAATGCTAAAAGGAGTTTGGTTATGAGTTTTGAATATAATTTTCAATAGAGTTTTAAGTTGTGTGTTTGTTTATGAATTACAACTGTTTCAATTAAGTTTTGAAAACTCTTTTCAAAATTCGTAACCAAATATATTTTTTCATTTCACATGTCACATCAAACATTCAACACTCAACTCAAAACTTAATTCAAAATTATTTTTAAAACTCATAACCAAACAAATTTTCTACACTCAAATCATAATTTCAAAACTCACAAATTCAAAATATAACTCTATTCTCAAGTCATATTTCTAAAACTCTACCAAACACTACTGTATTTAGTTATGTGTTCCAAATACATTTACACCCACTGATTTGAGTGTGGTATTTGTTTCGAGCTTTTAAATTATAATTTCACACTCACTTTTGAAAATTCTTTTCCATGAGAGAAAATTTGGCTAACCCGATCATCCTCCCAGCCAGTTGACCAGAATAGTGTTTTTTTTTTTTCACATGTTACTTTTTATTATAAATAAAAAATATTTTTAGAATTTTTAAAATTTTTATATGAATTTTGAATAGAATTTTGAGTTGTGTGTTTAATTATAAATTGTAAATTTTAAAATCAAATAACTCTTCTAATTTCAAAAACTCAAAACACCCTCTAAAACTCAATTTAAAATTCTTTTCAAAATTTGTAATCAAACAAATTTTTTACATTCAAATTATAATTCTAAAACTTATAAACCAAAATATAACTTTATTCTTAAATTATATTTTAAAAACTTTATCGAATACAACCAAACTTATTATAAAAATATTTATTTTTAATTATACATGTGTATATATATATAATGACGACAATCGTCATGCTATCATCATAACTACGACTTTATAGATAGGATAAACAAGCACCAAACCAGCTACAAAAGCTTCAGCCAGAAACAAGATGAGATAATTCCGAGGAGGGAAGCGCATATCCAAATATCAGCTCAGTACTACCAAATGTACCGTGTACAATTTCTTTTAATTAAAATTCAACACCAAACGCTCCGTTTGGCGAGGTGGTTTAGGGTTATTTTAGCTATGGAAGATAAAATAAATTATTTTAGTCATAATAAATAAAATATTACATATAATTTATAATTATTATACTATTCTTTTACAAAAAAAGTTTAAAAAGTTAAAAAGTTCTTCCCAAATCAAACTTTTTAACTCAGGCTAAAATAGCCAAAAAAACCAAAAAACCAACTCACTTCCTAAACGGAGGCTTTGTACATATAAAAAATTGACAAAATTCAATATTTAAATTCAAATAAATGCCAAATAAATTTTCATATAAAAAAATTTAAAATTCAATTTTTGGCTAAAAAGTTTAGTTTGGGAAGAACTTTTTGATTTTTTGATTTTTTTGACTTTTTTTGTGAAAAAATGGTAAAAGGCTTTTTTTGGCTAAAATGAGTATGTGTTAGATGTGATATTTTATTTTTTGTGGCTAAAATAATTTATTTTGTCTTTTATTGCTAAAATAGCCAAAAAAATCTAGTTTAACTCTTTCCAAACGGTGCCTTTTTTTTGGCTTATTTAGCTGATAACTAAGAAAAAATGACTTTTTTAAATATAAAAAAAAATAAAATTTACTATGGCAAATACAAAAAATAAATAAATAAATATTCGGATTTTTTCTAAATATTTTTGTTTAAAGTGAGTCTACGAAATGTTTAATTTTTAAAAAAAACTTTTGAAGTCTATAAAAACTATAAGGATCCTAAAACATATATTTAAAAAAATTCATTTTTTTATTACCACACCTAAACTTATCCAACAACAGAAAGTAACTTTTAGAGTCGTGCTGGGTAGCTCGAAATGAGCTACCCCGAATCCCCCTAATTTTTTTTTTTTTTTTTTCAGAAGCAGAGAAGGAGGAGAGGAAGAGGAAGGAGGGAGGGGGAGCGGGAGGAGGAGGAAGGAGGGGACTGGAGGGGGCCTTTCAGAAGCAGAGAAGGAGAAGAGGAGGAGGAAGGAAGAGGAGGAATGAGGGAACTGCGACGGCGAGGCTGGGCTGCGACGACGACCGGCGGCTGGGCGACGATGGGCGACTGGGCATCGGCGATCGGCGATCGTCTTCTCTCTCTCTCTCTCCCTCTCTCTTCCCCTCCCCTCTGCTTCTCTCCCTCTCCCTGTTTCAGAGTCGAAAATGGAGAAAGAAAAAAAAAATCCCCAAAACGACGTCGTTTTGAAAATTAGGGGGATTAGGGGGGCCAAATTCGAACTCTCAAACATTATTCTAACTTTTAATATTTATTAAACCCATCAATTTTTTAAACAACATTTTTATCCAAAATAACATAAAAAGAGAGACTAAAATCTTTTAATTTTAATTTAAAATTTTCAAATTTATCAAACAACACCCACAATAGCTTCTTTTTTGGTACTTCAGAATGGTTCTAAGGCCTCTCTTAGGAACAAGAAAAAAGTCAATTTATCGATTTATTTAAGTCATATTATTTTTATATTTTTTTATATATTTTTTCAAAAAAAAAATTAAAAATTAGTAAATTAACTTTTTTTTCTTACCCTTCAAAGCCACCCTAAATTTAGCTTCAACGTTACTCTTCCAAAACAAGAAATGCAAAATGTGACAAATCAACTAGAAGTACACCTCAAACTAGCCCTCCACCATTGTTCAAAAAAAAAAAACACTAGCCCACCACGAGGGGCTTGGGATGCTGCTGTAAGTAATCACAGCAGCCTTTTTGTGGTGTTTTGGTGGAGCTCTTTTTAAGTTTTTTTTTTTTTTTAAATTTAAATTGTTGATATTATAAAATTTGTTGATTATATTATCTTTGTAAAAAATTAAATTAATCAAAAATCTATAACTCTATGATCAAATAATTATTATTTTTTAAAAATTAAAAAGATGAAATTAACCTTTTATTTTCAAAAAATAAATGTGCTCTTATTACGGAGTTGTAAATGTCCAACCAATTTAATTTTTTACATAATTGATCTAATCAATAAACTCTACAATATGAACAATTCAAATTATTAAAAAACATTTTTTTTAAAGAATTACGTTAGTATGTATTTTTTTAATTCTATACAAATTCAAATTTTATTTAAATAATATTAATTCTACCTATTTTACATGGATTCTATTTGACAAATATTTCGCTTCCATATAATTTTCATGATAAATTGAGATGACCTACAAACCTAATACCAATTTTGTGTTTTACGTTTTTTTTCTTAATTCTTTCAATAATATTATGATTTTTTTTAATACTAAATTGCTTTTTTTTTTCCTTCCTTATTCTATACCCAATACCAATTCTATATTATTTTATATTATAAATTTATCATTTAAATTTTATAGTGATTTTATATATAAAATTATATTTCTTTTTTAATATTATTTTATATAATCACAACTCATCAGAGAAAAAACTTACACAATAACGATACTCTCGAAGAATTTTGAAATTTGGATTTACTGTTTAACTTACTTTTTCAATTGTTGAACAGTAAGTTTTTTTATATTTTAACATCATATTACAGATAATTAATTAATTCACACACTGAGATGTATCCATCGTTTGGATGTTTTCATTATTTTTTCTTTTTGAGTTTAGATATTGTTATGTGATTATTAATTTATTAGATGTTATTGAATTTCTTTTATATAGTTGATATTTTAATTTAATTAAGAGTGTGTATTTTACAATCTTATAATTTAATATATATATATATATATATATCATATAAAATCATTATATGATAATCTAACTGCAACATTTTTATATTTAATTTTTTTAATAAATTTTATATAATTTCTATTTCTATATATTTTTATTTTTTAGATGAATATAAAAGAAAATTAAATAGTTAGAATTACTTTTAATTTTATGTTACTAATTCTTCTTCTAATTTAACTATTGTTTTTAATATCAAATAAGTATTTATTTTACTATTTTACAATTTAATATATATTATAAAAAATTATTATATAATAATTACACATTTGTAATACGATAGAACTAAAATTATCAAAATATACAAATAATTTAACTAAAATTAATATATATAAGTATTCAAGTAACAATTTTATAAAACAATAGTGTCAATATTATCAAATAAATAATTAAAATTATAGTTTAAATTTAATTTAAATTTAAAATTAAAATTAAAATTATTCTTTTATAATACACATTTTACCATTAAATATATATATATATATATATATTTAAATAGCACATATATTGCACAGATTGACTGTTGGTAAGACATAAGGAACAGTTAGATGTAAGATAAAATTTAGCATAAAATCCAATTGTCATAAATAATTTGTGTCCAAACTAACTCGGACATCTGTTCCAAAAATAAATAAAATAAAATAAAATATCTTATTAATGAGGATATTTCAGCCCCTAGATTTGTAATGCAAATTATTAGAGTGAGTCTCGTACCATGTGAGATATTTAATAAATTGAATGTTTAGAAAGAAACATATGATAAAAATAAAATAAAAAAATAATATAAAGTTAGGTGAAAGAAAGAAAAAAAATGACTTTTTTTTTTTACTTACATTTTTGTGAAAAAATGATGGAAAAAAATATAATCATTGCACAACAGAGAGTTGTGGAGAAAAACATGAGTAAAAAGAAAATAAAATAAACTTTGTCAAAATTTGTGAGAAAAAATAATTTTTCTTACATATTTTGTAAGAAATTGTTAGTTTAACTAACAAACTAATGTGAGCTGTACATATTTTCCATTACTTTCTAAGACTCTCTATTTAAACAAACACATAAAGAATTATTTTTTCCTTTTTTAAAATAAAGTACAAACACCCTCCCTGAAATTTATTTAAATTACAAATTACTCCTTGTGATTCTAAAAATAACATTATATCCCCTAAGGTTTCTAATTTCATAACAAATAAGTTCTTTTATTAATAAATCATCAAATTAATTAACAATTTTTGATAATGTTAATCAATTAATAATTCAGATAGTTTTATTATTGTATAGGTGAACAGTTAGAAATTTTATTTTTTCAATTAATTCTGTTAAATAAAAAATTCTGACAGGAAGGTATTTATATTTGTAATTTTTCAAATCACAAGCAATAATTCGTATTTTAAATAAATCTCAAAAAGTGTATTCGTAACCTATCCTCTTTTTTTTTTATGAATTCTTTTTTCTTTTTCTTTTTCCATATATTATCAATCTAATCAAACTCTGCCTAGCATTTTCCAGCTACTTATCTCAAAAATTCCTATTATTATGTGTAGAACTGGATTGGAGAGCCGCAGTTCAAACTGATGAGCTTATTATGTGTCCATTTCAATAATTTGTAATATATTTAATTTATTGTGTTTGTTTTATAAAATTAATGATGGTTAATCAAAATTTTATTTATTATTTATTTATTTAGAAACAAACATGATAAAATGAAAATTCTATCATTGTCAGATCGATCTATTTACTTTTATATTTTTTAAATATTATGCATAAAGCCTCTAAAAATGATCTGTTTAAATTATTAAAAGTGCGTTTATTTGAACGGACTGGATAAAGGGAGATTGTAATCCATCAGACTATTAGTCCTGGCATACATTGTCCCAGGACTATTTGGTTAGACTAAATTTGTATCCTATGTTTGTTTAGTCATAGGAATAGATGTTTGGATTGGGCTATTTTTAGTTCTTCAATGTTTGTTTGGGATATTATGGAGAATGATAAATGCTCAAATGACTATTTTATCATTTTCAATTATTTACTAAGTAATAGCAATATTAAACATAGCTTTAATATTTTAATTATTTTTAGCTAGATTAAATAAAAATTTGTTTTATTTTATTTTTTGCACAAAATTTTAATTATTTTAATTTATTATTTTCAATTAAATTAAATTTATAATTTATAATTCATAATTTTTATTTAATATATAATTTTAAATTAAGGACAATAAAAAATAATTTTATTTAATATATAAATTAAATTTCAACAACACTAAAAAAATTTAATTTATAAGGCCATAATTTATAATTTTTAATTAAATTTATAATTTGTATTTTTTATTTAATATATAATTTTAAATTAACAACACTAAAAAATAATTTAATTTAATATGTAAATTTATTTTTTTTTATGTAAATTTAATTTTTTAACAACACAAAAAAAATTTAATTTATAAGGCTGTAATTTATAATTTATTATTTTTAATCAAATTTAATTTATAATTTATAATTAAATTTTTTTATTTAATATATAATTTTAAATTAACAATACTAAAAAATAATTTATAAATGTTCAAAGACTATTTTATCATTTTTTAATTATTTGCTAAGTAATAGCATGGAAGGTAAAATAGATATTTTATAAAATAATCTCCTGGGATACCAATCTCATAGTTTCTATCACATCCCCCATAGGATAGGATAGTCCCATATTTGTAGGACTAATAGTCCGGGAAGACTATTAATCTGAAGCAAAAAAAATGAAACAAACAATGAAACTAATAATCCAATCCCACGCCCAATCCTTCGGAACAAACACATCCTAAGAGTTTGTGGTGAGTCGCATAAAACCCACGCAACATCTCTCGTACAAATCTACACTGAAAAGAATCATCCCCCTTTATATAAACACCGTTGGCCACTTCGTATCACTTATAAATTAATTTTTATAATTATAATTTTATATTAATTTAAAATAATTAAATTAAGTTAAAAATCTATTAGCATATCACCTATGCTATATATAGGATTAGATTTAAAAAAATTATTTATGATTATGTTAAATATATTTTCAAATTGTTAGAACAAAAGATACATAATTTCAAAAGAAAATGTTAACATTTTATAATTGAAGTAATAAAAATAAAAAAATTATCACATTTGTTTGAAATTTACTGAATAAATAAAATATATTATAACTAAAATCTAAATTGTTGTGGATCTTCTATCAACATTCCTGCATTGTAAAGATGATAGTTAATATTATAATTGATAAATAACATATATATTATGTATTTATAAAATGTTATAAAGTAAAAATGTTATACTTACATGAATAACAATTCCTTTATTTAGATTTACATGAATAAATAATTAGTACAAAATCCTCAGCTTGTTTGGTTCCAGTTTTCAGAAAATAGTTTTCTACTTTTTATTTTTCGTATTTTAATATTTTCAATGAATTTTTTTTACATTTTAAGCATTTTTTTTTTAATTTTTAGACACACCTAACATAAAGACACTTAAAAAGTATAATATTTGTGAAAAAAATCTTTAAAAAATACACTAAATATCAAAAAAATATTTTAAAAAATACGAAAATTCAGTATATTTTTATATTTTGGTGTATTTATTAATTTTTTAAAATATTTTTTCACAAATATTTTATTATTTTAGATACATCTAAGTAAGGTACATCTAAAAAAGTAAAAAAATACTTAAAATTTAAAAAATATTCACTAAAAACGAAAAAATACGAAAAACAAAAAACTCAATTTTCAAAAAACTAAAACCAATCACACTGATTATTTTTTTGAAGTTATAAGAATATTGTTAAATAAATCATAATCATAAAATTAATATAACTAATGTTTGTTACCTTCTTCCTTAGATATGGGAGATATATATATTTTTCATAAAAAATATAAACAACAAAACTATTAGCATTCATTATGAAAGTAGTAGCTATTAGTATTTGCGAGTTATAATATAAAAGAATCATAATTAGAATATATTATTACTTGAGATTCTTACCATTTACAACATTAATATTATTTGTCAATGTGGTTACTCTTGAAACATTTTGGTGGAAGTGGAAGTATCGAGAATTATAATTTCAAAAATCATAATTACAAAATCTATATACATGTTAGTGTTTACCTTGTTGTAAGACAATATTATTATTCATCACCCTCGTGGCTTCTGAAACATCCTCATATAGCTGAACATCCTCAGATATCAGGAACATAACAATTACCTTATTTGGATTTACATGAATAAAATAATTAGTAAAAAATTATTACTTTTTTTAAGTTATAAGAATATTGTCAAATAAATCATGATTTTAAAATTAATATAAATAATATTTCTTACATTCCTCTTCAACTATAGGAGGCATGACTATTATATCATATAATTTTCATTAAAAAAATATAAACAATGCAACTATTAGCATTCATTATGAAAGCAGTAGATATTAATATTTGCAAGTTATAATATAAAATAATCATAATTAGAAAACATTATTACTTAAGGTTCTTACCATTTAGAATATTAGTATTGTTTGACAATATGATGACTCTTGAAATTTTTTGGTGGAAGTGAACACCCTCTAATGTTGAAGGCATAACAACTCCTGTATTTTAAATTGCAGCAAAAAAAATATATTTAGTATAAAAACTAATAAGAAATCAATATATACAAAATGATAATAATTCAGAGCTTACTCGTGACATTCTGAACATTCGTTCTATATTGCAATTATTTGTCATGTAGAACACATACTCTTAATCGACGTGCTTCTTTTTTAAATTGTTTCAATTTATCATTGAATATGAGATAATCATGATCAGTCTAGTGTAAAATGAGTATTTTTTTTTCGAGATAGTCGATTGATTTTAGCAGTAACTGCATCACATTCCATCCTGTAAAAACACAGAGGTTGTCACGACGCAAACATTTTTTTTCCTCATCATGTGATCGAAATGGAGTGTTAAAAAAAAATCAGTTAAAAAAATTCACCATGTAATCAAAATAGAGTGTAAAAAAGCACAATCAAATTTTTGCTCATAATAAAAAAAGTAAATAAAAAATAAAACAATGAAGTCAATTGGTAGCTAAAAAGTACAATTATTATTTTTTTCGCAAAAAAAACACAGTGAGCTAAAAACCTAATCACAAATTAAGTCAATTGATAATTAAAAAAATACAATCATTTATTTTTGCAAAAAACACAACGAGTTAAAAAAAAAAAACCCAATTACAATTTTTTTTTTAAGACAAAATACAATTTAATCATCATCGAGAAAAATGAATATAATTCATTTCTGTTTGAAAAAATATAAAGATTGTCACAACCCAAACAATTTTTTTTTCCTCATGTTATCGAAATGGAGTGTAAAAAAACGTGATTAGTTAAAAAATGTGATCAGAACGGAGTGTAAAAAACACAATACTAACATTTTTGCTCATAATAATAAAAATAATAAAAAAAATAATGAAGTCAATTGATAGTTAAAAAATACAATCATTTTTTTTTCTTCAAAAAACATTATGAGTTAAAAAACCAAATTATAATTTTTTATTTTTTGCTAGACAAAATACAAAAAAAAAAAATTAATTTGATATTTAAAAAACACAATCATTTACAATCGTTCCCCCCCCCCCCATAAAACACTGCGAGCTAAAAACTCAATCACAAATTAAGTTAATTGATAGTTAAAAAATACAATAATTTTTTTTTCAAAAAAACACAATGAATTAAAACGCAATCACAAATTAAGTGAATTGGTAGTTAAAAATACAATCACATTTTTTATCATAATAATAATAATAATAATAATAATAATAATAATAATAATAATAATAATAATAATAATACAGTAAGTTAAAAACTACAAATTAAGTCAATTGCTAATTAAAAAACACAATAATTTATTTTTCAAAAAACACAATGAGTTAAAAAGACCAATTATAATTTTTTTTGTTCAAAATACAATCTAATCATCATCAATAATGGATACTTTATGTGAACTTAATGAATACAATCTTCTTTCTTTTTTTGGGGGGGTCAAAAAACACAATGAATTAAAAATTAAATCACAAATTAAGTCAATTGATAGTTAAAAAACACAAATAATTTTTTTTCAAAGAACATAGTGAGTTAAACAAATCAATTACATTTTTTTTTTTTCAAAATACAATCTAATTTTCATTAATGATGGATACTTTATGTGAACCTAATGAATATAATTTATTTATTTTTCCAGAAAACACAGTAAATTAAAAATCAAGTAACAAAGTCAATTGATAATTAAAAAACACAATAATTTTTTTTCAAAAAACACAGTGAGTTAAAAAAATAATTACAATTTTTTTTTTCAAAATACAATCTAATCATCATTAATAATGGGTACTTTATGTGGAATCCGGATCTTCGGTCGCACTCTCCTGCCGCGCTTCCCTGTCGCCCTCCAAAACGACGTCGTTTTGGAGGGGTGTTTTTTTTTTTTTTTTTTTTCTTTTTCTTCTTTCTCTTCCGTCTGTGTTTGGTTTTTGGAAGAAAACCAGAGGAGTGGAGAGGAGAGGGGAAGAAGAGAGAGAGGAAGGGAGAAGAAGAGTTGAAGCAAACCACCTCTCCTCTATCCTCCACTCCGGCCGGATCTGGAACAAAAATCCAATTCATCAAAATCCAAATTCAAAAAAACCCATCTGTAAAAAAAAATCAGATTTCAACATATCTACAAATCTAATTCAGAAATCTAATTCAAAAAAAAAAAACATATCTACAAATCTAATTCAGAAAGATTACCATAGCTGTGTTGAAAAAAATTCAGAAAGAGATCCAGATCCAACTCTTTGTGTTTTTGTTTCTTTCTCTTTCTCTCACCTTTTTTTTTTTGGATGACCATGGCCATTCGACAGAGCTCTGTTCTTGGTTGAAGTTTCCTAATAGAACATCATAGAATCATTTTGTATCTTTGGACCCTTGAATTCCTGTGTTGTTTTGGGTTTCTTGCTTGATGATTTTTAGGCGAACATAATCTGTAGATTTAGATCCAATTTTGATGGGTTTTTTTTTTCTTTAGATCAAGAAATGAAACATTTTTACTTTTTATATTGGTCTCTGATTCTGTAATTTTTTGGGGGGGCCTCTTTTTCTGTAGATATAACCAGTAAAATTTGATGTTTCAGTTTCAGTTTCAGATTGAATTTTTGATGGGTTTCTATTGGGTTTGATTCACATATATGGGAAGAGCTATATTTGATGGTAATCTTTTTTGTTGTGGGTTTGGTGAAAAAGATGCTGAATTTTGAGAGTTCCAGATTGGTTTGTTGATGGGTTTTCAGTAGATTTTGATGTTAATCACAGCTTCATTTATTTAAAGTTTGTGAAAATGGAGAAGCAAACAAATTTTGGTTGTGGGTCTGTCGTGAATTCGGGTAGAGAAACGAAATTAGAAGAAGATGAAGAAGATTTCCGGAGTTGTTGCGAAGATGAAGATGAATTGATGGAGAGGGAAGAATCAGCGAAGGAAAGTTCGAAGGACATTCTTGATGAAGGTTCAGTGAATATGCCCTCATCTTCTTCAAAAACCAAACACAGACGGAAGAGAAAGAAGAAAAAGGAAAAAAAAAAAAAAAAACCCTCCAAAACGACGTCGTTTTGGAGGGCGACAAGGGAGTGCGACCGAAGATCCGGATTCCTTTATGTGAACCTAATGAATACAATTCATTTTTTTTCAAAAAAACACAATGAGTGAAAAATCAAATCACAAATTAAGTCAATTGATTGTTAAATAAAACAATTTTTTTTTTTTACAACACAATGAGTTAAAAAATCAAATTATAATTTTTTTTAGGCAAAATACAAATCACAATTATTTATTTATTTTGGGTGTAGATATGAAAGAATGGTTGAACATTTGGGTTTAAGTTTGGTTGTTTTGCGGTTTTTATGCTATCTTTGTGACGGTTTATGTTTATCTAACTACAATAATATTTTTCTCATAATAAATAAATAAATAAATAAATAAAATCATTAAACTAACTACAATATAATCACATTAAAAAAAAAAGAACCATTGAAGTAACTACAGTCACATTTTTCTCTTTGTGACTGTTCATGTTTATCTAATTATAATCACATTAAAAAATCAAATTATAAATTTTCTTTTGCTAGATAAAATACAAATCACAAATATTTTTTTTGGTGTGGATGTGCCGAACAGTTGGAAAGAATGGTTAAGTATTTGGGTTTAAATTGGGTTGCTTTACAATTGTTATACTATTTTTGTGACTATTCATGTTTATCTAACCACAATCACATTTTTCACATAATAAAAATAAATAAATGAAAAAAAAAATCATTGAAAAATAATTAAAAAGACTGCTTACAGGCTTTGAAACTTTCTATTTTTCTCATAATAAAAAATAAATAAATTAAAAAAAAAGAACCATTGAAAAATAAATGAAAAGATTATTTATGGGCTTTGAAACTTTCTCTTTATTTTGGTTTGTCCTGACTTGGTTTGTTCTTCTAGTATGAAAAATAAGTGAAGAATTATGTATCATAGATAGGTAGATGTGTTGCTGGTAGAACTGGAAAAGACTACAATAAATATGGGAGAAGCTGAAAGTGAAGAATTATGTGGTAGAAGTGAAAAAGATTGTAATAGGTATGGAAGAAGTTGAAAATAGTGTGTATGGAATAAGTAAAAAAGGCTTGAGAGAAGTTAATAAGTGCTGAGATTTTTTTTTTTTAAATCAAAAAATTAGGAAATTAAAATTGAGATATTGAAACTTCTATAAGATTTATGGGTTAACACCATTTTCCTTATATAGTATATAAATTTGGTACATGAGAGGGAGATTTATAATCTGACTTTGGACCGTGGAAGAGGTCGAACAGGTCAGGACCGAGCATGTTTAGGCTGAGATCACTTGGGCCTGATTTGGAGTGGGATTTGCTCGGTCGAGGCCTAGCCCCTGTCTAGGCTGAGCTAACTGGGGCTTCCCTGGAGGTGATTTTGCTCGGTCAAGGCCCAGGCCTGAGGTCTGCGGCCATGTGATTGACCGAGCTCCCCTGGGTTTGGACTTGCGGGGCTGAGATGAGCATCTGCTACACAGGTTTTAGGGGAGCATGGTTAGCTCGGTGGTAAAGTCTTCTGTTCACCAGCTCGACTTATCTTAAACTCGGTTATGCCGGAATGCTACCGAGCTCGGCTGTTATGGAGCTCGACGAGTGGAGCACTCGGGCACGTTACACAGCACGGATGTGGAAAGCCGAGGTGATTACGCTGATCTGCCGAGATCCCGTTAATGTTGTCTGGCGGTTTGGTTAGGTGGTGATTGCAGGATTTGTGCTGACAGATTGGAGAGCAGCTCCACGTGTCAAAAGACTAATGGGAGCAGATATAAGCGTAGAAAGTATATAAGCTTGACGGCGCCCCCCATTCTGAAGAGGCAACATCATTTGGTGAGAACAACCTAAACACAAAACTCTCTCCTCTCTCTTTATATCCCTGAGTGTGTGCTAACTTCACCGCCGGAGTGGTTTTCCGGCCATACGCCGCCGGGTAGCTCACCGCCATTGTGTTCGCAGGTCGATCGGACAGACAACGAGCTTAGACGAAAGGAGTACGGGCATCACCGAATATTTGCTCGCTGTATAATTGGTGCCGTCTGTGGGAACGTTTAATAGACAAAACCTTGTCTTCCAAGCTCATCTGATCGCCTTCCATGGCGAACAACGACGAGATACCATTGTTCGTCATCGATGGTGTTACCCCGGAGTCAGCCAGACAAAGAGACAGATTCCCTACCGTTCCAAACATGGCGAGCCTGGAGGCTTCGCTAGGAGGACATTCAAGAGACGCACGGGATAAGCGCGGTAGAAGTTTTGGTAACTCTCGAAGCCCAGACGGGCACCGGCGGCGACGAGAATCGCACGCCAAGCGTCTGGAGCACAAGTTAAGGGACCAAGACGCCGTCATCCGGAGAATGGCGGTGGAGATGGAAGATCTCAAACGGCATGTCAAAGAGAAGGGTGTTGCTGGAGTGGGAGACCACAGTGAGCGCACCCAACCACGCCGTTCAGGCAGTTAGAGCCAGCAGCACACTCCTTCCCTTTCTATCACCAGAAGCTACAGGGTTGGAGAATCCGACGCGCCTGTAGAGAAGTCTAGCGCGTAAGATAGTACCTATCAACCCTCACGTCTGGCGACGACGTCGAGGTATTCTTATTCCGCTCACTCAGATGACTTGCGGGCAGTCTTGAAGGAGCGGGCTCGTCGGCGGGAGACTCAAAGGGTGCCGGCGCTTCAGCGGCTATGTTACAGCGGCCGCGCCAGTGAATAAGTCTGTAATAACCCTCACCACTATTTACTGATAAGCCATTGATTACTGTTAAACTGAGGCTAAATATGTTAATTGACTGACTGACTGAAAACTGAAGCTAAATTGATTGAGTATATTAGTTAAATTGCAATTCTATCTGTCTGCCTGCCAAATTATCTGTTCATGTCTTTGTGTTTAAACTGCTAATTGAAGGCCTTATCGGCGGCCGGATCTGAAATTGATTGATGTTCTGTGTCAATTAGATTTTATGTGATTTTATGGTGTATTTAATTAAAAAAGGTGTTTTGGTATGATTAAATTGGATCAATATTGATAAATGGCATAAGTTGCATTATTTACCAAAAAGCCATATTGGTGGGCTACTATCTAAGACATATTGAGGCTTCATTACACCTAAACACAACATTTGCTCTGTCCATTTGAGAGACAAACCGACTAGGAGGGAGAGAGTTAGGGGATTGAATTGTTCTTGAGGGTTTTGCTTGGAAACTTGAGGAAATTGTAGAAGACTTGCAACATTGAGCCTCCACACCTCTAATTCAAGACTTAAGGTAGAATAATTGCCTTCTTAATTGTGTATTTAAGTCCTATCTAGCATGGATCATGAAATTTTAAAGAGCTAAGTCAAAAATTGGAATAGATTGTTGAATTAAGGCTTAATTGTTGCATGCATGTCTATATCCTTGCATTTTGATGTTGACTTCATGGCAATTGGTGCATGCATGTTCATATTATTGTTATAGACCATGATTTCATCTTGTTTTTGTAAGAGTTGGCTCACTAGAGCATATATGTGAGGCTTGGAAGTTATTTAAAGTCATGAATGTCCCATGTTTATCTTGTTCATGATAATCGGTTTGAATTTATATTTATTTGAACTACCTTTGGGCCTTGATTTTACAAATTGAGCTTTGAAATATGCTATACTATGGGTTTCGAGGTGTTTTCCAGAAAATGGGCCCAAATGATCGAATTTGATACATTGAAACTTGATTTGAGCTTGAGGTTCAAATCTGGGAATTTCAGATTTTGAACTCACGCTCGAGCGGGGTGACTGGCGCTTGAGCGTGAAATTCGTGCTCCCAACACTTTGCACTATTTTGATGTCCGCTCGAGCGGAAGAATTGACGCTCGAGCGGGACCTTGTGTATTACGCTCGAGCGGTTGTCGAGCGCCCGTCGAGCGTAAATTTCGAGCATCCAGCACTTTTAGCATATTTTGCAGTCCGCTCGAGCGTAGTAGTCCACGCTCGAGCAAGTATCCTTTGTCTGCATGTTCGCTCGAGCGAAGTAATCGACGCTCGAGCGCGACCCCTGTTTTCCGAAAATTCTGAAAATGCTTTTAAAATGCATCTTTGCATCCTCATTTCATCCTAGGCATTCTTAGGCCTAGTTTAAGGCATCTTAATGAGGATATAGATGTAGAACCACACTGAGGCAAATTAGGGATTAAGTTATTATTTTTCCAACTGTGTAGCTTAGTGTGTGTTCAATCTGTAACTGTGTAGGGTTGGCATCTGGGGACGCGCTCTAGGTTAATTGTAGCCCAGAACTCTATGAGTAACAACTGTGTAAAGATATGTTCAAAGATGAATATTTTTTGGCTGTTAACTGAACTACTTTCTAAACTGTTACTGTTACTGTTAACTGAATGAATGTATGTCCTCTATTCTGAACTGTATTGTGGCATCTATAGCAACTACTGTTTACTGTTACTGCTACTGTTACAGAGATCTCTGTCAGTTCCTATCTTGGAACTTCTGTTTACTGTTATGATGGCCATCATAGACTGCTCGGTCTTTTAAGACCCACTGTTTACTATACTGCTATGCTAATGGATGTACCACATATGACTGTTATGACTGAATGACTGAAATACTGATTTAATGAACTGTTTTCATTACTGTAAGGACATTCATTATTAACCTCTTTACGCATTATGTTATTCACTAGGCTTTAGCTCACTGTTTATATATATATATATATATATATGTAGGTGTACAGGCACCAGACCGGAGCTAGGAGCATGGGTTAGACTCCCTTTTTGTCAAGCCAACCACTGTGCCTCATTGCGAGGTTCCGAGCCTGTCAAGCTATGGCTTAGGGGTGCTCTAATTTCCCCCGTCTGTCTCTATATCTGTTTTGTAATAACTGTATACACTGATAGCACTGTACTGTACTGTTTAACAGGGATTAGGTCCCTGTTCTGATCGACCGTAAATGTTGTACATACTGTTCTGTACTGTTCATGTATATACGTATGAAAAATCTTTTTGCATACAGACTCACATCTCATTGGACATTGTTTATTTACTGTTTTGGCTTCCGCCATGCCCCTGTACTCTGTATTACTGTCTTACTGTTAAGTAGGCCTTCAGTAATCTCAGATTACTGGCCAGTTACGGTGCTAAACCCATAGGGGCGGGTTTGGGTCATGACAAAGTCATAATGCCACCACCCCGCCCAGCCGTGCCTCTCCATCTAGACACAGATTTGGCGTGGCTAAGCGCCACCCCCTTCTCCCTTGAGATAGAAACCACTCCTCTCCCCACGGGCTTCCACCAGCCCAAGTTTACGCTCTACGACAGAAAGACCGATCCATACATGCATGTAAGCCACTTCCGGCAAGTCATGGCCGGACATAGGCGCAATGACGCTCTTATGTGCCTTATCTTCCCGTCAAGTTTGGGTGAGCTGGGCTTGAAATGGTTTGAGAGGCTGCCGGAGGGAAGCATTGAAAGGTGGCAACAGTTGGCGGAAGCATTGGTGACTCGTTTCAAGACCAACACCAAAACACCGAAGGAGGTTGACCACCTTCTCAGTGTGAAAATGGAGTCGAGCGACACACTCAAGGCATATAACTCCAGATATTGGGAAACCTTCAACGAGATTTTAGATTGCTCGATCAACCTAGCAATAACCCAATATAAACGCGGTCTTCCGATCGGACATAGGCTGCGGGACTCTCTTACCATAAACCAGCCGATATCCATGGGCCAACTAATGCAGCGCATCAATGAGCACATCTGGGTAGAGGACGATGCGGCGGCATCCACTGCGAAGACAACTCCGGTGGTAACAAACAAGAGGATGGCTGGCAAGGTACACGCGGTCGGACAGGAGTCTAACCAACCAAATGATAGCGCCGAGGAATCTGACCGTGGGTCAAATCATCGAAACCGGGAAAAGGGCCGTCAAAATCACCGAGCTGAATACCCCCGCGATGACGCAGCTGATGCGAACAGAAGGTTGAAAGCTCGGATGGGCATCACCACGGTCTTCAAAATTCCAATCTATCGCATACTTAGTGAAATCCGTGATGAGGATTACGTCCGGTTTCTTACTAAGATAGACGACGCACAAAAGGCCTTCAATCCACGGCACCGTTGTACATATCACCGGGAGCGAGGACACCAGACAGAGGACTGTTTGCCTCTGAAGCAACACTTGGAGGAGTTAGTCGCAGCCGGACACTTTGATCTTTACATTGATGGGGGAGTTACGGCCGCGCATCCCACCCCGGTTGATCCGCATGGACCGGATGACTTGGAGGCGCCCCCCCTCAAGGAGTGGTTAATGTGATCCATGGCATAGTGGAGCTGGCACGTATATACGAGGTCCGAGGAATGATCAAAAAGGCTGAACACATAAGGGAAGTTTTGTCAGTCCAACCCGCGATCAAAAGGGGGAAGACCGAGCAAAAAAACGTGATTAGTTTCTCTACCGCGGACCTGGAGCGCATTCAAATGCCACACAACGACGCCCTAGTGGTCACTCTTCGCATCAAAGAGTTCGATGTCAAGCGCATCTTAATTGACCAGGGAAGTTCGGTTGAGATTATGTACTACGATGCGTTCAAGCAACTCAAACTCCGTGATACAGACTTGGCTCCGGCGACTTCGCCACTGGTAGGTTTCAACTCGCAACCGGAATGGCCTTTGGGAAAGATAATTTTACCAGTCAAAGCCAGAACCGTGGTCAAGCAGGTGGAGTTCTGGGTATTGCAGGTGTTGTCTACGTACAATCTGATCCTCGGTAGGGGATGGCTTCACGCTATGCAAGTTGTAGCGTTGACCTACCACTAGGTTATGAGATTCCCCTTGGCTATGGGGGAAATTGAGGAAATTTAGGGTGATCAAGTCATGTCGAAGCAATGCTTCGTGGCAATGAACGGAAGCTGGGCTGCCAAAGACTTCGTTCAAATGATCGAAGGACCGGAGGACCAGGGAGTCCTTGAAGATGTGGGCGCCAAGGCTGAGGACAAAGCTATTGAAGAGTTGGTAGAAGTACGGATTGACACGGAAAGACCGAACAAGTTCTTTTTGCTCGGATCAAGCCTTACCGCCCAAGAAAGAACCGGGATGATAAAGTTCTTGATGGCCAATATCGAAGTCTTCGCATGGTCGCCCTACGACATGCCCAGCATCGATCCAAGCTTTATTTGTCATCACCTCAATATTTTCCCCGGTTCATGGCCGGTCATTCAGAGAACGAGAAGATCGGCGCTGCACCATACCAAGGTAGTCGTGGAGGAGGTAAGGAACTTGCTTGAGGCACGGGCTATTCAGGAAGTGCACTACCGTCGGTGGATTTCAAACACGGTCGTAGTGCCCAAGAAGAATAGGAAATGGTGAGTTTGCGTCGACTACAAGACCGTCAACCGAGTTTGCCCTAAAGACAACTTTCCCCTACCTCGAATAGACCAGCTGGTGGATCTAACGGCCGGACATAACAGGCTCAGTTTCTTGGATGCCTACCGCAGTTATCATCAGATTGCCATGCATGGCCTCGACCGTGAAATCACCTCATTCACTACTCCAAGGGGACTCTTCTGCTACCGAGCCATGCCTTTTGGTTTGAAGAACGCCGGGGCAACTTTCCAAAGGATGGTGACCAAAATGTTCGCTCCTCTGCTAGGCCGGACGATGGAGGTTTATATCAATGACATGGTGGTCAAAAGCCGGCATCAAGCAGACCATTTGTCCGACCTAGCCGAGATGTTCGTCATTCTCAAACAGCACAAGCTACGCCTGAATGCGTCTAAGTGTGCCTTTGGTGTGGGATCCGAAAAATTCTTGGGCTTCCTAGTCACAAACCGAGGCATCGAGGCAGACCCCACACAAATCAAAGCTGTACAAGAGTTAAAGCAACCAAACTCGGCGAAGGACGTGCAGCATCTTGCCGGTATGGCAACCGCGCTTAACTGATTCATAAGCCAGTCATCAGATCACTGCCACCCTTTCTTTCGAGCCTTAAAATCCAAGTTTTCATGGGACGAGGAATGCGACAAGGCTTTGGCCAAGCTAAAGGCGTATATGTCTTCTGCTCCATTATTGGTGACACCAAAGCCCGGCGAAGAACTCTACCTTTATATGGCCATCTCTCAGCATGCAGTTAGCGCGATGCTTGTCCGGTCAGAAGGCATCCAGCATTTCCCTATTTTTTACGTCAGCAAAACCATGCTACCGGCAGAGTCGAGATACTTGCCGCTGGAAAAACTTGTCTTGCCGTTGATGATGGCCTCAAGGAAATTGGCGCACTATTTTCATGCTCACACAATCATCGTTTTGACCGAGTTCCCCCTCAAAGCCTTGTTCGAGCGGGCGGATTTCTCTGGTCGAATCCTCAAGTGGACGGTCGAATTGGGACAATTTGACGTCAAGTTCTAACCACGAATTGGCATAAAAGCACAGACCTTGGCTGATTTCGTTGTTGAATTCTCTCATAGTATTCATCCGGTAAGCCCGGTGGATCTTGCCACGGCAGCTGAGGAGGTAGATGCAAGCTCAATCGAAATTACACAACAGGGCGATGTAGGCAACGCGGAACCTGCGCGCCCCGCTGTAGAACCTCCAACCAGCATAATATTGCAGACCAGTGATGTGGCGACGGACTAGGACATAACAGACCAACCTGTTGGGTCCGGTGCCGCATCGCCGAGGGGGGAGGAATTGGAACCGATCAGCATTGAAACTGAAGTCGAACAACCGAGCGACCACGATCCCCTCAACTTTCAAGCCTCCTAGGACCCCTCAGAGTGTTGGAAGCTCGTTATCGGCGAAATGTAGAAACTCTTTGTAGATAAAGCCTCGAACCGTCACGGTGCCGTGCTGGGCATTGTTCTGATTTCACTAGATGGCCTGACCATCGAACACTCTATCACCCTCGGGTTCCCTGCATCAAACAACGAGACTGAGTACGAGGCGCTGTTGGCCGGGCTCAAGAGCGCCCTTCAGGTGCACGCATCCGAGATGATAGTTTACAGCGATTCCCAACTTGTTGTCAACCAAGTGTCTGGGGTTTACGAAGTTAAAGATGACAGAATGACAAAGTACCAAGCTTTTGCAAGAAAACACATCAAACGATTCCAGGCAATTAGGGTCCAACAAATTGGCCAGGAAGACAACGGTCGTGCGAATGAGTTAGCCGATTTAGCTTCCATGGTCGATAAATCATCTCCCAACCCTCTATTGATTGAGTTTTTTCCTCGACCTAGCATCGAGGAAACTGAGCAGACAGAGGTACTTTGCACCGAGCTAGGTCCTTCTTGGATGGACCCTATTATCCTCTTCCTTAAGGAGCGGACCCTTCCGGCCGATAAAAAAAAAGCACATAAAGTCCGGGTGAAGTTAGAGCGGTTTTGGCTCTCTTCATCTGGCTCTTTATACATGAAGTCCTTTACCGGCCCGTATCTCAAGTGTGTACACCCAAACAGCGTGGAAGCTTTCCTGTACGAAATTCATGAAGGCATATGCGGCAGTCACATCGAGGGCAGATCTTTGGCCTACCAACCTATCTCGTAAGGGGATTGGTGATCGTGCATGCAAGCAGATGCTTAAAAATATGTTCACAAATGTGAGAAGTGCCAGAAATTTGCCCACCAAATTCACCAGCTGACTAGAGAACTTCTTCCCCTCACAAGCCCTTGGCCTTTTGCGATGTGGGGACTGGACATAGTGGGACCACTCCCAACGGCACCAGGCAATCGGAAGTTCTTTATCGCGGCTATAGACTACTTCACTAAATAGGTTGAAGCTGAGCCCTTAGCAACTATCAAAGAGAAAGACGTCAAACGGTTTGTTTGGCAGAATGTGGTAACGCGGTTTGGCGTCCCTAAAATTCTGATCTCTGACAATGGCACCCAATTTGACGGGCGCCTATTCAGAGGATTTTGTGAAGAATTGAAGATCGAATTCTACAACTCTACCCCAGCTTACCCGTAGTCCAACGGCCAAGCCGAAGCATCAAACAAAACCATTCTTGATGGGTTGAAGAAAATACTTGAGAAAGCCAAAGGAAAATGGGCCAAGAAACTCCTAAGTGTCCTTTGGGCATACCGGACGACCCCGCGGTGATCTACCAGGGAAACTCCTTTTGCCCTGGCATACGGTATGGAGGCGGTCATCCTGTTGGAAATCGGCATACCCACCATCCGTAGTAAAAATTTTGAGCCGGAGATGAACTCCGAAGCAGTAGCCCTGGAATTGGACCTTGCTGAAGAGCGCCGAGAAAAAGCTTTGATTCACGTGGTTGCGTACCAACACGAATTGTCTAGGAAATACAACAAAATCGTGCACCCCAGACCGTTTAAAGTAGGCGACTGGGTTTTAAGGAAGGTCATGGACAACACCCTGGTGCTAGGCGAAGACAAGCTAGGGGCAAACTGGAAAGGACCCTACAGGATAATCGGTCTGGCGGGCAAGCGGGCATACCACTTGGAAGATTTGGATGGCAAAGGCATACCCCGGTCATGGAATGCAGCTAACCTCAAACTATACTATTTTTAAGTTTTTCATAGTTTTTATGTTATTCTTTTGAGTAAGGATTTGTTTGCCTTACGCTTTAGAATGTAACTCTTTTTGTCAATATAATAGAAGTGACTTGTTTTTCCTGGAGCATTCTGTTGTTTTCGACGCTTATTTTGAAATTTCGACCGAGATGTTTTACTCCAGTTGAATGAGTTGATGATTAACTCAACTCTGAGATTTTGACCAAGATGTTTTACTCCGGTTGAATGAGTTGGGGATTTACTCAACACTAAGATTTCAACCAAGATTTCTTACTCCGATTGAATGAGTTGATGATTTACTCAACCCTTTGGAATTGTAACCGAGATGTTTTACTCCGGTTGACTGAGTTGATGATTTACTCAACTCTGAGATTTCAACAGAGATGTCTTACTCCGGTTGAATGAGTTGATGATTTACTCAACTCTGAGATTTGAACCGAGATGTTTTACTCCGGTTGAATGAGTTGATGATTTACTCAACTCTGAGATTTCAACAGAGATGTTTTACTCCAGTTGAATGAGTTGATGATTTACTCAACTCTGAGATTTCGACCGAGATGTTTTACTCCGATTGAATGAGTCGATGATTTACTCAACTCTATGATTTCAACCGAGATGTTTTACTCCGGTTGAATGAGTTGATGATTTACTCAACTCTTTTGAATTGTAACCGAGATGTTTTATTCCGATTAAATGAGTTGATGATTTACACAACTCTTTGGTTTCAGTTGAGATGGTTTATCTCGGCTAGATGAGTTGGTGATTTGCTTAGCCGAGGTGGTTTATCCCAGCTGAAGTTGTTTAGCTTAAACACAATGCAAACACTAAGAGAAATCAAAACATTTCATTAATGTGAAATAGAATTACATACGATGGGATTGGCAGTCCGGTTATATTCTTAAAAACAAAAGAAGGAAGACAGAAAACTACACCAAGGGAGAAAGGTCTGCGAACTCATCCCCGGTAGTAGTCGCCTCCAGGTTGATCGTAGCAGTGGTTTCTTGGACGCCGGCCTCGCCCTCACCGATTTGCTTTAGGCGGTTATTTCCCTCGGCGTTTTCCTCGTTATCCTCCGCGTCTTCCTCTTCGGCCTCGGCCTGCAGTACGCTGAAGACATCGTTGGCGTATGGCACCAAGTACGTCGGTAGGAAGGTAGTTGGGGGAGAGGCAAACACGTCGGTTCCAGATCCTTGGCCGAGTTGTTCGCAAGCAGCCTTCCAGCCAGTCTTGAAGAAAATTTCTTGGGTGGCATGGACTTGCTTCGTGTAGTTTTCCTCGGCTTCCTTAAAACCGGCGTTATTGGCGTCCTCAAACTCCATCTTCTTTGACTGGTTCAACGCCTCCAGCTTGGCCCGGAGAGCATCCCTTTCTTGCTCGGCGGCTTCAAGCTGGCCGAGCAATCTGGAGTTGTCGGAGTTTGCGATCTCCAAAGAAGCCTTTGATCGCCCTAGCTCGGTCTGAAGATGCTCAACCTGGCTGGCAGCGTTGGTTGCCTTCTGCCCTAGTTTATGAATGCACTCCATGTCCAAGTGTTGTTTCTGGATGGCCTGCAAGAAGAAAGTTTGATTAGAAAGGAAACCGAGCAAACACTTAAGAAAATTTGAGTAAAAAGTTAGTGATTCTTACCCGGGTCATAGACTTGACCGAGGATTTCACTAACCGGGTGTCCGGCACGTAGTCGTTGCCGACCATGTCGCTCGGCAGAAGCAAGGCTTTGGTTAGGTCAAGGGCGAGTAGATGCTCCTTGTCACTTTTGACCGAGGCAGTCGCCGGGATCTCCTTACTCCAGTGCTTAAGTTGTGGCTTCCATGGAGGTGTTGGGTCAGTTGTCATCACTGGTTGCTCGATGTTCAGCTCCGCAACTAGCTCGGTAGAGGGGTCGGTGGTACGTGGCCTTTTCCTAGCCCGGCAGCTTTCTTTGCTTGCCTGCCTGGAGGTAGGAGACGCCAGTGCAACCACGGTCTCGCTTGATTGACCGGCAACGGCTGCGCGGGATGGGTTGCTCGGTAGCTCGGTGGAGGTAGCAGTGAGGAGGTTCTTGATGCGGCTTCTTTTGGCCATCTCTTCTACCTCAGTCAACCGAATAAGTGGCACGTCCGGCAATGTGGGATAGAGAGGTGGAGATGGTGCACGGAGGAAGTTTGTAACCTTACTCCGGCATGGAGCTGAGTACCTGTAGGTCGGCACATAACTAAGGAGTTCGTGGTAATCCCAGTTGCGGTAGCGAAGCACGGTTCTGATGGTTGCTTCATTGGGATAATGGTAATTGGCTTGCAAAGCTTCGATTGCTGCAAAAGAAGAAAAGATATTAAGTACGGAATTTAGAAAGGAAGAAATTTGACCGAGCAGTTAGCACGACTTACATGTTTCACCGAAGTTTTTGCTAATATACCAGCCTGGCACGTCGGCCGTTTCATAATTACTACACACCCATAAAAAGTCGTCGTCGTGCATGTCTTTGTTCGGGGTGCCAGTCACTATCTTCTCCTTGCCCGATCTAATCATTAAATAATAAGCAAGGCCATCGCCCGTATGCCCGAGGGTATATTGGCGAAGTATTTCGGCTAATCCTAGGTTGGTTCCTAGCCGGTTGTTCAGCTCGTGGATCCCGTTAATTATCCTGTAAGTGTTGGTTGAGACTTGGGTTAGCGCTGGCCCGGTGCGCCGCAAGAACTCGCACAAAAGGGGGTTAACCGGGAAGTGGAGGGCACCTTCTATTATGGAGAGCACGGTGAAAGGACACTGGTCTAGTCTGTTCCAAGGGGTTGTTTCCTCGGCATCGAGCTCGAGATGTACGTCGGCTGGGATACAGTATTCTTCCCGGAACGCGGCTAAAGCGACCGGCGTGTCGACCAGGAAACGGTAGTGCCCCATGTGTAGCCGGCTGGTTTTGGCGCAGCTGAGGTGGTTTGGCACAAACTCTGGTTTCGTGGCTGCTCGGTCTTTGAGAGCCTCGGTGTTGGTGCGTTGTCCCCTTGGACTCTGTAGGAAAAGAAGGGTAAGTGTAAGTGGGAGTGAGGTCGCGCAAAACGAGCTTGACTTTAGCTCGGTCAGATGGAGTGGTAGACCACCTCGGTCACGAAGGTAAATCCAGAAGCTCGGCCGTTCAAGCGGACCAGATGTTAGCCCGGTTGAGCGGTCAAGCCCTCTGCCTACCTCGGTTCCTACAGAAGTTTTTGCAAACTCGCAATTTGCTCGGTTTGGATGTTTTTTGGGATCAAAAGAAGACCTGGAGCCTGGTCCGCTCCAGATCTTCATGTGTTCATCATTTGGGCTGAAGAACAGTGAAGGGAACAGGGATAGAGGTGGGTTTTGGGGAGCTATACCCTAAAATCTATGGTTTTGGTGCCTTAAAACGCGAAATACCAAAGGGAAAAGCTATAAAGAGATTCGAAGAGCTTACCAGTATAAAGATAAGAGCTGGTTCCTCGAACACGAACGCGAAGGAGGGCAATAATGGAGCTTGATGAGGGCGCTGCAGCTTCAGGTCATCTGGAACGAAAGAGAGTCAGTAAGGAGGAAATGAAAGGGGGGAGAGGCGTATATGTAAGAGAAAAAGGCCGCCAAAATTCGAATTTGAAAGGACGTCTGGGTTGGCTGTTCGAGGCCAATAAATGCACGACGTGTGTTCATAATGGCGGCAGCGTCAGTACTGAAGAGACAAGATGGCAAGTCATGGAGCTCGGTTACTGTCTTGCAAACTGAAGACCGAGAAAAAGTCTACCCCGGACGGATCATGTAATCCCAGTCACGCTTGCGCGGACGGAATTAAGGAACAATTGAGAGGGAGATTTATAATCTGGCTTTGGACCGTGGAAGAGGTCGAACAGGTCAAGGCCGAGCATGTTTAGGCTAAGATCACTTGGGCCTAATTTGGAGTGGGATTTGCTCGGTCGAGGCCCAGCCCCTGTCTAGGCCGAGCTAACTGGGGCTTCCCTGGAGGTGATCTTGCTCGGTCGAGGCCCAGGCCTGAGGTCCACGGCTATGTGATTGACCGAGCTCCCCCGGGTTTGGACTTGCTGGGTCGAGATGAGCATCTCCTACACAGGTTTTGGGGGAGCATGGTTAGCTCGGTGGTAAAGTCGTCTGTTCACCAGCTCGGCTTATCTTAAACTCGATTATGCCGGAATGCTACCGAGCTCGGCTGTTATAGAGCTCGGCGCGTGGAGCACTTGGGCACGTTACGCAGCATGAACGTGGAAGGCCGAGGTGATTCCACCGATCTGCCGAGATCCCGTTAATGTTGTTTGGCGGTTTGGTTAGGTGGTGATTGCAGGATTTGTGCTGACAGATGGGAGAGCAACTTCACGTGTCAAGAGACTAATGGGAGCAGATATAAGAGCAGAAAGTATATAAGCTTGACGGCAACCCCCATGGTGAAGAGGCAACATCATTTGGTGAGAACAACCTAAACACAAAACTCTCTCATTTCTCTCTATATCCCTGAGTGTGTGCTAACTTGACTGTCGGAATGGTTTTCTGGCCACACGCCGCCGGGTAGCTCACTGCCGTTGTGTTCGCAGATCGATCGGACAGACAACGAGCTTGGACGAAAGAAGTACGGGCATCACCGAATATTTGCTCCCCGTACAGTACAAATTTTAATAATTTTTTTTTTTTAAAGTTTAACCTATTTAATTAAATAAGCAATCACATAGAAAATTGATGTTACCAAAAGATACCTTAATGCAACAAGTTAAATCTGTAAATTAGTATCATATGAACCAGGTAAAACAAATAAGGATAATATTTTGGCCGTGTTTGGTTTGTTTTGGGGGGAAAAAATTTAGAAAATATTCTAAAAAAGTATAAACTAATTTGATAAAAATAATATCAAAAAAATATTTTAAAAAATCTTAAAATTATTTGTGATCTTCCAAAAGATAAAAGTATGTAAAAATGATAAGCGTTTTTTCTTCTTTTTTTATTTCTTTCACTAAATTAGATTTTAATTTTTCATAAAAAATTTTTAAAATAAGTTTCTGAAAACCAAATCAAACATGTCCTTTATATATATATATTTTTTGGATGGAAAGGTTAATCTTTTATCTTTAAAATTTACATTAACCCAACACAGGTATAGTAAAAAAGTCAGTATCTTCTCTGATTAGCCATTCCAATTTAAAAGTATTGTTGAACTATGTGGGTGTTATCACAGGTTTTACATTATATATTTCCAACTGTTTATTTTGTAAAATACTGCAAACTATTCGTTATTATAAAAAAATCAAATTCATTGGGTAATTGTAGTTACATGATTTTGTCTCTAAAAAATAAAAAATAAATAAAAAATGACTAGTATAATTCTGATAATAGATTTTTATTTTCTTGAAAACAAATGCGAACCAATCACATAGATATAGTTATTTGATTAATTTTATTTTTAGCAGGAATAATCTGTTTTGAAGAGTCTACGTAGGCCCATAATGGTCCCGTTTGGTGTAACTGTTAAAACAGCTTATAGATTATAACTTAACAGATTATAGATTATGACTTTAATCAGAAGTTGTTAATCTGTTTGGTGTAACTATTGGATTATAGATTTAAGTTGCTGAGTAGTGTTTGTTAAATAAGCTGTTAAATAGCTTTTTCAATTAATTTTTATTTTTTATTTGTCTACATTTCTCATAAAAAATAATAATAATAATCTATAGTCCATTTGAGTCTTTTTCTATTTTTAAAAAAATAAAAAATAAAAAAATTTAAGAGTATAGCCATAAATTAACATGTCTACAGCAGAAGCTGATAATCAGAAGCAAGGGGTGAACAGTTTCTCAGAATCATCTTTTTTGAGTTAAAATAAACTGTTAGAATCAGAAACTGTTTGAAATAAGTTTAACCAAACAGTCCAAAATAACTTTTTCAAAGGTAAAAGTCATAAGTTGACTCTGAAAACTGAAACAAACACCCCCAATAAAGCTCATGAAATCCAACAACACCACCCTTCACAATTAAAGAAAATCCTAACTCATAGTAAAAATAAAGGTAAGTTACGCATTGTCCTTTTTATGTTTAACTACTTTCTCACTTTAACTTTTAAAATTTATTTTTTTTCATTTTGATTCTTCAAATTTCAATTTTTTTTCAATTTATTTTTAAGATAACTTATGTTCAAAATTAGATAGAAAACGTCACTATTACTGTTATATAACATAAAGATTATATTATTATATTAAAATTTGAGTTTGTATCAAAAGTATGAATTATATATTTATATATATTAAAATATTTTTATACCAAGTGATTATTAATATATTATTTTTTATTTAATTTTTAGCGTAAACTAACTTTATGAGTAAATTGAGAAAAATTTGAAATATAAATAGTCAAAGTGAGAAAAATATATATTCGGATGATCAAAATGAGAAAGTGATAAGATATAAAGTGGTTAAAGTGTAATTTATCCAAATAAAAGGAGAATGGTATGATTTTCTTCTGTCTCTCTTTCTAATTTATTACAATTTTTTTTTATTTATCTAAAGATGAAATAAAGGGCATGTATGTTAACTTTTGTGTCACTATCAATAGCACTTCACTATCAAATGGGCTTTATTACTTTATGGAGTTTTGTATTATGGTGAGAAGCCCACAAAGGAATTGGAAGCATTAGGGAGGAGAGGGGGAGGGGAGGCTGATGATACTGGCAACAACTAAGAACAGTTTTTGGCATCTAGTATTGTTGTGTGTTGTGTGGCGTGTATGTGGTGATGTACTTTAAAAATCATTACTCATTTATAAATATCCAATGCCCTCCATAGTATGGACCAAAACTTAACGCCTCACCCACCCTTTGCCCTTTAATCTTTTTTGTCTTTTTCTGTATTTTTGGTTCTTCCCTAATTCTCTTTTTCTATCTAGACTAGATATAAGAGATACTGTTGGGGATGTAAGTTTTTAGTTAAAATAATCAATAAAATAAAAATATATTAAAATAATTAATTAAGTAAAATGTGATATTTAAATTATAATTATTTTATTTTTTTCTTATAATTATTAAATCAATTATAAAAAAATAAAAACACAATTTTTTTTGTCAAGTTAAAATTGTTAAAAAGTCAACTAAAATAGTCAAGTTTTTAACCGAGCATAGTTACACCAGAATTGATAGAGTGTATTACGCGGGAAAAAAAAATTAATTTAATGTGATTGAATACTCAATATCTTGAGTTGAGTCTTTAATTTATCGCACGACAAATGGTAAGTTAAGTGGTATACAATATCAATTAGGTCATGTGACATATTCATTGCGTGAAATGCTTTATCTTAAATATCTTTATGTATTTATTAGCGGTAGGTGCAAACGGGACGCATTTGTAATTTTACATTTCAATTTTATGACAGTTTGATGGATAGGTTAACCGTTTAGTAATTTTATACAATTTGGTAAATGATAATATATATATATATATATATATACCCATTAGTTATTTGATGCGGATGGTAGAACAAAAACAAAAAACAAAAGCATAATAGTGTTCACACTAAACGGGGTGTATATAATATAATATATATATATATATATATAAATAAAAGAAGACTATTTGATAGTCACAAAATCTCATGTGAGTTGTGTTAGAAAAGGATTTTAAAGTTTTGGAAAAATATAATTTTTTTTTAATTTTGGTCTAATTTTTAGGTGAGATTCATATGTCAAAGTTGGTGAGTCTAAGTGATAACGCGTTCTATGGCGCGTTATGTATATTTGGTTGTTCAAAACCATCATCGAAGGAATGAAAAATTGAAATTAAAGTGAGCGCCATGGAAATTTCGTTTTGATGGAAATTTCTTATAGGTGAGGTTTAAGACTTGTCCCACATTGATTTGATAAGTATATTTTAAGTGAGAGTTTGGAACTTGGAGTAGGTCTCAAAGGGCATCCAAGTTTTGTAGAGAGGGAAGTTTTGGGCTAGACCCATTGGACCCAAAATAAATACATACGCGCGTTGTTGTTCGGTCGGACGGGCATGGCGTTAGTGTGTGGTTGGGCTAAAAACATATGAATTTTATTTTTCTAAAACTAAATTCTAATTTTTTGGAATTTGAATTTTGAAAATTAAAAATTGGCTCCCGTTTATTTTCCCCACTCGGATAGATTCAAATCTGTTCAATACAGTTTTTATCTATTCAAAGTTTGAACCCAACATATTTGTATCTGTTTATTCAAACCAAAAAGGTAACATACCTGTTCAAACAGGTTTTGCACATGTTTAATTCAAACCATACAATCACGAATTTTGCTATATAAAGGCAGTCTCTCATTTGGATTTTTCAATCCAATTTCCGCTCTTCTCTGCTACCATTTATCTCTGCATTTTGCTGCATTAATTACATTAATTTTCTATGAGAAAAAGTGTAATTAAAGAAAGAGTATATACACAAAGTGTGTACAAACAATTTGTAGTGATGCTATTATTTGTTGTTGATCATTTTATCCTGGGAGATAGATGTCCACAATCTGAAAGCACCGTGGAAAGGACAAATCTGTCTTACGGATGCAATGTTAAACATTGGACTTGATCAAAAAATTTGCTCGACATATAAATAAGGTAAGTATTTAATTTACTTTCAATTTATTTATTTACATCAGATTTTGATTTATTTATTTATTTATTTATTTTATATTCTGGTTTAATTTTTGTAATCAAACAAACTCTTTCATTTTCTTTATTTTTTCTATATTCCGTTTATTGTTAAGTACACAAATATAATTTATTTTTTAAATTCATTGAAGATTATCCAATAAGTTGTTTATGTAGTGTTCCTGATAAATAAAAAATTGTAAAATATAATAGCTAAGTCATCATTTGTTTCTCAGCTAGCTTAGTGCATTTTCAATAATTATGTTAAAATTGTGTGTTAAAGTGTAAATGTATGATAAAGGGAAGGATTAATTTTGTACGTTAAGACTATGTTTATTTAAACGGATAAAATAAGAAAAAATTGTAATATAGATAATTGATAGTCCTAGGACATATACTTTCTAGACTATTTATCTGAAAATGATATGTATCTATATTCGTTTTCTCATGAGATTAAATGTTTATAAATAATTATATGAGTTTTTAAAAAAAAAGATATGTATAATTAAATGTTTAAAATATGAAGAATGATAAGTATAAAAAGTATGTGGAACTTTCTCTCTCTTCTTATTTTGTATTGGGGAACTTACTGATAAGTCTCATGTACTAAGTTCAAAACTCAGCTAATCCCAAAACAAAATACTTGCACCAATTAGTCCAATACATTTTTAATTGTTACCAAAAAATCTTTTTTTTTTTTTTAATTTACAGATACTGTTCACATCTTACTACCGTCGGACTTCCGTCAAACGGTCGCCGGAGACTCGTCGGAATGTTTAAAACATATTATGAAACTGTAAAATTTTATAGTTCTAAAAAATGTTATAAAACTGTAAAATTTTACAGTTTTAAACCATGATTCATTCCAGCACAAAAAAAAAATTTAAAACTGCAAAATTTTACAGTTTTCACCGCCTGTAACTAAAACTCGAAAATTATTTGTTCAGAATTTGAAAATTTTCTCATTACAAATCTGTGTGATATCTGTATAAATCTGAGTCATTACAGATCTGTTTCGATGATATTATAGATCTATTTCATCATCAACAACAACAACCATAGATCAACAACTATCCCAAAAAAAATCTGTAAATAGAGAGAGAAAGAGAGAGAAATTGACAAAGATATATACACAAATCTGTTCAATCTAAGCACAGATCTGAGGATGAGCGTCTTCTTGTTCTTGTTCTTCATCGTCTTCTTCTTCTTATTCTTGTTCTTCATCGCCTTCTTGTTTGACTTTAGGACTGAGATTAGGGTTAGAGGAGGAGGCGTAAAGAGAGAAGCAAAAAGCAGAGAGAGAGGGGAAATGACTTTTGGGTGTACTCAAAAAGTTATGAGATTAAATGGTATCCACATGTTCCACATGGGACCTATGGGTAATTTCTTATTTTGTATTTATATTGGGTTGAATAAGGAGTCTTTTGGAAAGTAGGTTATAATCCACTTCTCATATTATAACCCACTTTCTTCTCTCACAAAAAGCTGATTATAATTAATTTTTAACTATAAAAAATTAATTATAATTATCTTCTCAAAATAATCCTAAATATATTGGATTAGGGTTAAGATTTTAACACGTCAATGGACTTTGGAGAATGTATGGCCATCCATTGGGGCCCAAAAGTAGCCCAAAAAAAAAATATATATATATATATATAGAATTTTTCACATGGTTAATTTATATATATCTACATATATAATTTATGTGATCTAAAAGGAGGATATATTAATAATTTAGGTTGGGCCAACTGGTTGCCACTTAGTACAAATAAATTAATCATGAAATTGTAGGCTTTAGTTATGCTAAAGCTCATAATTCTTTTAAGCTTCGTTTAGTAATAGTCAATATAGTCAATTTTTTTGTATTGAAATTTTTGTAGTTTGGTTTTTTTTAACCTTATTTGGTTTAGATTTTTTAGCCTTTTTGATTTTTATAAGAAAAAAATGTAATGATTATGAATTAAATGCGATATTTTATTTTATTTAGTTTATTTTGTCATTTTATACCTTTTTTTTTTTTTTTTTAAACCCTAAAATGACAGCCAAACCAGGACTTTAGTAATGGGAGTGCCCCAAATGCACAACATAAAAGTATCCCATTAGAATTACAATAAAAAAATTTATTTTAGTCTAATGTATTTTTCATTACTTTTTCTATCTTGTACAGTTCATGCCTATTTTTCGGTTCATCATGTACACTGGATTCATTATTCAAAGTTTATTATTAGGGCACTGAGGCCATAAGTTTATTTTTTTCTTAATCTTTTGAGTCATGCTCGAACTCTAATCTGTTCAGGTTAAAAGTACACAATTTATCTAAAAAGACAATTATTTGTTAACATCAACCTATTTGTCTGTCTATCTCTTTAAACTACTCTATCTATTGAAATCACTCAATTCGTCTATTTGTTGAAATTCACCAAGCATATTTTCTTATTATTGATATTTATAAAACTACTTATATATTGAAATGTGATACATGTCACTCATTTATTACCATATTTATTGAATATCACACAACCACCACTTGCTGCCGCGAGCCCCCAGTCACTGTTGTCAGTAACTTTTTCGTCCAATTTTTCGACATGTCCTTATCATTAGGTAAGCTTTTATCTTAAATCTAATGTTTTTTACCCTCTTTAAATTGGATTGTTCACCAATTTTCTCTTATTGCTTTATTATTATTATTTAAATATTTTGGGGGTTGATCATGGGTATAAGATAAGAATACTAAAACACAATCACCTCGTTTGGTTTTGATTAATTTTTTAAAAATTGAGTTTTTTTTTAAGTAAATGTTTTAATATTTTAAGTAAACTTTTTTTCCCATATATACATAATTTAGATACACTTAAAAAAATAAAATATTTGTGAAAAATATTTTAAAAATCCAATAATACATAAGAATATGAAAATGTACTAAATTTTTATAATTTTTTTTATATTTGATGAATTTTTTGAAGATTTTTTTTCATAAATATTATATTTTTAAATATATGTAAGTTATTTGCATCTAAAATATTAAAAAAATAAATAAATAAATAATTAAAATATTAAAATTCTTAACTAAAAATAAAAAATACAAAAATTAAAAAACTTAATTTTATGAAACCAATGTGATTGAATTCAAAACCCAACCCATTCCCAAGTGGATAGTCAGCAATGGACAACGATCAAAATCATTGACTGATAGTTGTTAAATCTAAAAGATCTACGGTATGTTTTTATTATTAGAGTGTGGGCTTCCGGCAAAATGTATTCAGCCCAAATTAATTTGGTTCGGAGTTATGACATAGGCATTAAAAAAAAAACCCGAAAAAACAAAATTTACAAAATTCCAAAATAAAATGAAAATAGACAATTTTTTTTTGGATTGAAAGTTAGATCACATATAGAATTTTTTACCTTCATCTATTAAGAATTTTTTAAAAATATGTTAGATCACATTTTTAATAATTTTTCTTAGATTAACTGAGACTAGGGAAATCTCAAAATAAAAAGGAAAATTTCAGTCCATTCCATATTTTAAAAAAATATTATAAATGACATGGATAGGCCCACAAGGCTTACGGCCCACAGCAAACTACCCCAAACCCATCACTTGGGACCCATAGCATAACCCGGTTGGCAAAGCTCAGGACAGCTGGAAGCCATCTGGACATGGAGGGCCAATGGCATTCGGGCACATGGCAGGTGGAACACAAGCCACATCAGCAGACAAAGATCTGCAGAGTTATTGCCACAACACATCACCATTAATGCAGCCCATCACAGCATTTATTACGACAACACCTCCCCGTCGGAACAGAGCCCCCTCACCCTGAACAAGGTAAGCTGCGGCACAGGCTTTCGGCGGAAGGGGGCACGTCACAAGAGACATTGAAATGATTACCAAAGGATATAAACAAGAATGGAAGACAAGAGGAAGGTTAAGTTTTTCTATCTCTCTCTCTTTCTCTCTCTACATTTTCCTTCTTCCTCTACTGATTCGCTCGCCGAAGAGTTCACTAGGGGACTACCCCGTTCCCCTTTGGACTTGTTTGCAGGTTATCTGGAGGAGTCATCCGCCCGAATCGGAACTTGAGGAACTTGGACCAGCCCAGCCCATCCACCAGGACGAACTGCATTATCAGTTGGCGCCGTCTGTGGGAAGCTTGAGGTTTATTCGTGCGCTAGTTGTGTTCACTATCGCCGGAGCCCTCCTTTCTCACCATTACCTTTTCCTCTCACCCGTCCAGGTGTATGGTCACGACTAGGTCCATGGCCTCCTACCATAATACCACCGATCATCAAACAGACCCTTCCCATCCAAACAACCCACCACAGTACATCATCGAACTTACTAACAGTATTAACCGCATGGCCGAGCAAAACCAGGCCCTGATCAATGCTTTACTCCAAAGAAACCTCCCCGCTCCACCTCCAGACATTCCGCCCAACCAAGAAAGAACCCCGGGCCACACTGCTCCACAACCCCCTCCGCTCAACCCAGAAGGTTTACAACCCCCTCCTCCTCCACATATGAGCCTACCACCTCCACCTCCACTTCCACGCCCGCCAGTCGTGCCACTAGCCCCTGAGGGGGAAGCCAGCAGTGTCCAGCCCCCATTGACCGACCATGGCGACAACATTCCCCTCTGGGACGCTGAACTCCGAGCTATGAAACTCTAACTACAAGGGGTCATGTAGAACATTCAGCACAAGCCCTCAGTCACCGCCAACTCGCCTTTTGTTGCCTCCATCCGCGACAAACCATTGCCCGCCAAGTTCAAAATGCCTACCATCGACTCCTTCGATGGCACGACGGACCCAGTCGACCATCTGGAAACCCACCGCACCCTCATGATCCTCCATACTTTTCCTGACGAGATCATGTGCCGAGCTTTTCCAGTGACACTGAAGGGATCAGCTCGGTTGTGGTTTAGCCAGTTACCGGTGGACTCCGTCTCCACTTTTCAACACCTCAGTGATTCTTTCCTGAGCCATTTTGTCGGAGCCCAGCGTCAAAGACGCCCAACCACCCAACTCCTAAACATTCGTCAAACCGAGGGGGAGTCGCTTTGCAGCTTCGTCACCCGTTTCAACACCGAGGCCCTTCAAGTAGCGGAGAATGACGACAAGGTCATCCTCACCGCTTTCATGGCTGGCCTGCGGTCGTCCGATTTCCTTTTCTCCCTCTCCAAAAACCCTCCAACCACTATGGCAGTCCTACTATCCAAAGTCCAGAAATACATAAATGCTGAAGATTCCCTGGCCGTTCGGCAAGAGCCGACCCCTAAAAATCAGACCCCCAGAGACAAGAGGAAAGACTCCGAACCCAGAACCGCCCAGTATAATAGCCAAACACCCCACTATAATGACCGACACCCCCGAGCCGACCGGTCGACTCCGACCCGACCGCCCGGTCGGTTTGAGTGGTACACACCTCTCAACTCCCCCATGGAGTACGTCCTCAATCAGATCCAGCGGGACTACCCCCTCAAGTGGCCCCTGCCTTCACGAAACCCTTCCAATCGCAAAGATCAGTCCAAGTACTGCCGTTTCCACCAAGACCATGGCCATACCACCGACGAGTGTAGCAACCTCAAAGATCAGATCGAGACCTTCATACGTCAGGGCCGCCTCAGCCGATTCACAGACGAGGTCCCCACCCTTCGGCTACGGTCCCAGCCCCGCCTCAAACAATGCGGACGGTTGAACAAGCTCGTCTCATTTGGCCTTCTCTCTCTCTCTCCACTTCTTCACTCTCTTCACCCTCTCTTCCGCCATTGCCCCCAGTCTCGACTCCATCGACCTAGTTGGCACCTTCCAGATGGTGCGCACCCCCACTCCCCCATTAGCAGACACGTAGAACCACCGTGACCGCCACCCCTTGATCTATGTCGGCAGCCCCGCCACCAATCCCCTCCCCATCACTGCCTGTAGGGTGACCCACGTTTCTTGCTGTCTCGACGCCTTGTAACACGAAAAGAACTCATTTACCGTCATGGCCTCCCCTCAATTCGCCTTGGGCCACGCACTCGCACAGGCCAGCAGAATCTTCCATGCATTAGGCATCAATTGCCCCGGCGCTACCTCCAGGCGATTCAGCACGTCAACTACCACTTGGGGCAGTGGCAACCTCAGCCCACCTTTTAGCGCCTCCTCGTATAGGGAAAACTCCCCTGGCCTAGCATCAAACGGCCTTTCCCTTGATGTTGGCAGCAATAACTCCACCTCCGCCGGAATCTGGTATCTTTCCCTGATAGCCTCCAAATCCGCCGCAGTGAGTGTGGATTTGTCCGCCTTAGTGTGCCACTGATCTGACTCTACCTGGCTTATTGGCTTTGGAGCCAATATTAGGGCCGACGCCTGCGATTCTCCCACCGGTTCCCCCACCCCCACCATTCGTGTCTCCGTCCTATATCGCGCTGCTAGCTCCTCTGCATCATCGTCTCCCAGCGGATCCACCCTCACATTGACCACTTATTCTTGTGCCATTTCTAGGGTTTGCTTACAAATCACTTCTGGCGCAGGAGCAAGGAAGTTGAGAAAATGCTACACAGGTGTGTCGTACGCAATGAAGGAATTAACACTTGGATATTTTGAGTTTTTGTAAAAAGGTAGGTGAAACGCATTATACCAAAAACCCACGGTTTACCCGTATTTCATGGATCCACATTAATTTTCGCCCGTTTCAAAACCTTTCAAATCAACCGCCAAAACCGCCTTTTCAAAACCCTCTTCGTGACCTATCGTTTCATTTCTGCTTCAACGCTTCACTTCCCCCACGATATTGCCACGTGTATGGCCACGATGCACTGTCCCCTCCCCTTACCCTGTCCTTTCCGTTTTACATCATCACATGGCACCACCCCATCGCCCCTCTTTTTTGAGCCCCGTGCCGTCCTGGTCGGCACGCCTCACGGTCGACTCCTCCCGCTCGGCCACCCTCGCGGTCGGCACACCTCACGGTCGACCCTTCCCGCTTGGCCACCCTCACGGTCGACCCCTCCCGCTCAGCCACCCTCGCGGTCGGCACGCCTCACGGTCGACCCCTCTCGCTCGGCCACCCTCGCGGTCGGCACGCCTCACGGTCTCACGGTCGACCCCTTCCGCTCGGCCACCCTCGCGGTCGGCACGCCTCACGGTCGACCCTTCCCACTCGGCCACCCTCACGGTCGACCCCTCCCGCTCGGCCACCCTCACGGTCGGAACGCCTCACGGTCGACCCCTCTCACTCGGCCACCCTCACGGTCGACCCCTCCCGCTCGGCCACCCTCGCGGTCGGCACGCCTTACGGTCGACCCTTCCCGCTCGGCCACCCTCACGGTCAACTTTTCCTGCTCGGTCACCCTTGCGGTCGGCACGGCTACCGGTCGGCCTCTTCCTTAAAAGACAACATATCAAATTAAACTTTTATTCAAATTTAGGGTTCGTTTGGAAAGTAGGTTGACTTTTTGACTTTTTGGCTATTTTAGCTTGGGGCTAAAAAATTTCGTTTGGGAAGGGTTTTTTTGTTTTTTTGTTTTTTTTTGAATTTTTTGTGAAAGAAAAATGTAATGATTATGGGTTGGATGTGATGTTTTATCTTATTAGGCTAAAATAGTCCATTTTGTCTTATATGACTATTTTAGCCCCAACTCATCTTCCCAAACATGCCCTTAATAAACAATTTAGGAAAATTGTTAAAAGTTAGGGGTGAGCATGGTCCGGATTGGACCGGATTGGGATAAAACCAGGACCAATCCGTTATCTACGGTTCCTGAAAAATCGGAACCAATCCGATCCGTTTAAATCTTGGAACTAATCCGAACCAATCCATTTCAACACGGATTGGATCGGTTTAGGACCACGGATTCACATAATTAAATAACAATATATATATATATATATATATAATACTTTAATTTTATAAAAATATAAACATAGCGCTATATTAGTTCTACAATAGCAACATATTTTTTTATAATAGCGACATAATGTTCTAGAATTTAAACAATCATAAAAAAACTAGTTTCATCATAAGTATTTAGCCTCCGTTTGGGAAGTGGGTTGGCTTTTTGACTTTTTGGCTTTTTGGCTATTTTAGCCTGGGCTATTTTAGCCTGGTTTGGGAAGGGCTTTTTGGCTTTTTGGCTTTTTTGGCTTTTTTTGTGAGAGAGGATTGTAATGATTATGGGTTGGATTTGATGTTTTGTTTTTTGTGGCTAAAATAGCCTATTTTGTTTTTTGTGGCTATTTTAGCCCAAACCAAGTTCCCAAACAAAGGCTTAGATCATTACAAATTAAAACTAAAAACTAAAAAACAAAAGTAATAAAAGAAGATATTATACGAGGTTTAGGTTTGAGTTTAGATTTTATATAGAATAAGAGAAGATACTATGGGGGAGGATGTATAATAAAAATATAGACTATTTGTATACGGTCCGGATCGGTTCCAATCCGGAACCGTGAGGTTCAATCCGGAACCAATCCGTGGACTACGAATTTTTAATTCTTCAATCCGGAACCGAACCACGGATTCGAAAAACCAATCCAAACCTATCGGATTGGACTGGACTGGATCGGATTACAGATTTTACGGATTTCTTGCTCAGCCCTATTAAAGGTCATCTTATAATTTTTAACCTATTTTAAGTTACATAATATCTTTATTTTTTATACATCTAAAAAAATAAAAATCACATCATTTCTTTATTTATTATACATTTTAAAAAAAATTTGAAAATTAATTTTGAACTAACTTTCCAAAACAATCCTAAATACGCGTTGAAGATGCTTTTGTACCAATTGAAATTCAAACCCAAAGTTGCGTAGTTTTAAGAGTAAATTACGAATACACTTATTGAGATTTGCTTAAAGTACAGATTATTTTCTATAGTTTGAAAAATTATAAATACCTTTTTCTTAGTACTTTTTTTATTTAACAGAATTAACTAAAAAAATAAAATTCATAATTGTTCTTCTATATAATAATAATAAAATTTCCTAAATTATTAATTAAAATGTATTATAATATTATTGAAAATTATTAATTAACTTGATAATTTGTTAAGAAAAATGATAATTTGTTATAAAATTAAAAATTTCTAAAGATAAAATGTAATTCCTGAAATTACGACGGACGATTTATATTTTAATTAAATATTAAGGGTGTATTTGTAATTTAACTCAGTTTTAAAGTACGCGAACAGGTAGCTTCCCGCGAAAGCACAAAAAAGACTTGCCACGTTGGCAATCCGAGCGAAACTCTCTCCACCAATTAGCTTCGAGACTTTTCGCCTATATATAAATTCATCCTCGCCTAAATCATCTCCACTCACGATCTCGGCTCTTTCCCATACTCTCTTTCAAATCAACAACTTTCCCATACTCTCTTTCAAATCAACAAGTCTAGCGTTAGGGTTAGGCTTAGGGTTAGGGTTCGGGTTTTTGAGAATCTCGAAGTTTTTGAAGAAAGAAAATGAGTTCGGGTGGAGGATCGACGAAGGGAGGGCGAGGAAAGCCCAAGGCTTCGAAATCGGTGTCTCGGTCTCACAAGGCTGGTCTTCAGTTCCCTGTGGGTAGGATCGCTCGATTCTTAAAGGCTGGAAAGTATGCCGAACGAGTCGGCGCCGGGGCTCCCGTCTACCTCTCTGCTGTTCTCGAGTACCTCGCCGCCGAGGTACTTTCACTTTCCTGCTCTTCCGATATGCATTTGTTTTTTTTTTAGATTTGATTGTTTTGTTTTTAATCATCGTCAATGTCGTTTTTATAAGGGAAAATTGCAAATTTGTGATAAGACCCAAAAAAAATTGCAAAATCATGGAAATGTTTATTACTTCAATTATTAAAGTTGGTAAAGTTTTACCATTAATTTGCAATTTGTTTTGGAAACTTTACTTTGAATTGCAATTTTCCCTTTTTATAATTGTTCTTTAATAATTTGTTTTTGTAAGTAGTTTTTTTTTTTGTGGGAAATTGCACTTTAGTTCAAGCACCCCCCCCCCCCCCCCGTCCGGGGGGGGGGAAGAAAGAAAAAACTTGCAAATCAGTTGAAAAGTTTATCAATTTTAATAATTGAAGTTTTAAATTTTTCATGAATTTGTAAATATTTTATAGAAATGCCATTGATTTTCAAATTTTCCTAGTTTTTTTTTTTTTGGTCCCCCTTTTTGGTTAAATAAAAAAGAACAGATTTGATTTCAACACTCTCATTCATAAAATTGTGCAGTCCATTTGGTGTAAACGATGGAAATGATTTTTGAAGTTTCTTCAAATTTTAATTTCTATTCACCTAAATTTATGATTTGGTTAATTTAAGACTCTACATTCACTAAGCTAAAATAGTTTTCAAGATTAACCTATCTTTCTAACCTATCAAACTATCCGGAAAATAAATGTGTTTAGTTTGTATCCACTGCTAGCAAATATATTGTGGAAATGTGTAGAATTTTATAATTAGGTTTGGGTTTGTGCTTATGGACTATTTGATTGATGCTGTTGAGGAGATTATCCTTTTCATATCATTGACCCATTTAATTTAATAAGTGAATTTCCTAAAGTGTGAGTCTTGGGTGTTTCTGATGCGTCGATTGAGTAATTTTTGTAATGTTTGCAGGTTTTAGAACTTGCTGGTAATGCAGCGAGGGACAACAAGAAGAACAGAATAGTGCCTCGACACATACAGCTGGCGGTGAGGAATGATGAGGAGCTGAGCAAGCTGTTGGGTTCAGTGACCATTGCTAATGGAGGTGTTTTGCCCAACATTCACCAGACACTGCTGCCGAAGAAGGTGGGCAAAGGCAAGGGCGAGATTGGTTCTGCTTCTCAGGAGTTTTAGGGAACTTGGTTTTTGATCATGTAAAATACAAAATGCTTCTGAATTTTTTGTTTTTGGGTCTTGTATTAGAACTTTATGATAGCCCTCTCCTTTGGGAAGATGATTACAGTTTAAGCCTTCTATGAGTGAAAACTCTCTGGGTTTGTTTGCTTTGCGTTTGTAGAGTAGTTTTTGAGAGAGAAAGTATGAAAATTTATTTGATTTATTTTTTCTTTAGAAATGATTTTGGGAAATTGTTTTGGAGAGAGAATTTAAAAAAAAATAATTGATTTGATGTGTATGAGAGAGAGAGTGATTTTGGAAAGAAGCAAATCAAACAAAATCTTAAGATTTTTTTTGAAAAAATTTGTTTGGTTTGATTATTTTTTAAAATTTGTTTGTAGAGAATTTTTTTCAATTTTTTTTTCTCAAAAATAAACCAAACAAGCCCTCTCTCTCTCTCGTGTATGTTTCAGCAAAATACTTGGATGTTCACTGTTTTGGTGAATATTTTGTGTGGCGAGAGTATGTCCAATCTTTTTTGTCTTCATTTAAGAGTGCAAAAATTATTTTCGATTTTTTCATTAAGGCCAAGTTTGGGAAGACTAAAAAAGTGCACTTTTTATCTTTTTGGACTAAAAAATTGAGGTTGAAAATATGAATGTTTGGGTTAACTTTTTGACTTTTTATTGAAAAATGTGTAATAAAAAATTGTAAAAATTGATTTGTAGGGAAAAATTTGAATTGGGAGTTGTGCAGCCGTAATTGTTGACTTTTGGTGAATAGTGTTAACTTTTTAACTTTTTGAGTAACTTTTTGTCTTTTTGGCTTTTTTTGAACTCCCCAAACTTGGCCTAAATGTTTATTAAATAAATAGAGAAATATTTTATTATTATTAAATTTTGAATTTGACGCAAATTTTTTTTTTAAAAAAGTATTTCTTGAGTTTGGTCTTTTTTATAGAACAGCAATGCTACAGACCCCCACTGGGGATGACCCCCAGTGACCCCTAGTGTCACGTGTCGGCCTGGGGTTGGCTGAAAACTCAAAAAAAAAAAAAATTTGTTTTTTTTTTTGACCAATGGGAGGTGACCTCAGTACCCCCACTGGGGGTCCAAAGCTTTATTCTTTATAGAAAGATGATAAATTAAAATTTAATTTTTAATTTATTTTGAATTATATCATATTTTTAAAATTTTTTACACATTTAAAAAAATTTAAAAAGTCAGTTTTTAATTTATTTTTTAAAACAATCCTTGAGTTTTAAAAAGATATTTTTGGAGATGTTTTAAGAGCATTTTTAATTTTTTTTTCTCTTATTAAATTTGAGTAAAGATTTGAATTAAAAAATTTATTTCATATAAAATATTTTAATGTTAAATTTATAAGGTCTTGTTTGGGAACATAATTTTTTAATATTTTTTTAATTTTTTAATTAAAATATGATGTAAAAAAAATTAACCTTTTAATTAAAAAAAGTCACTTCTCAAACAAGACATAAGATTCATTAAGCAGCTAGTTGACTATTGGGATGATGTTTAGGTGGTTGTTTGGTGTAGTGTAAATTTTTTTTAAAAATTTCCTCAATTCCGTCGTCTATCAAGTTGTTTGGTTAATTGTCCATCAATGGTTATTTGTAAGATTTAATGAAAAATTAAAATGCTTTTTTAATTTGATAAAAAATGAAGACTTTTTTATTAGATATTAATTTGGTAAAATGGTTGAAACACGTTTTCATTAAATTTTTGTTAAGTTTAAATTTGATGAAAGATTTAAGTTTGGATTGGAGATAGCTTAGGAATCAGTGGGTTTGTTTGGTTTGTTTTTGAGAGAGTTGTTTTTGAAAAAAAATTTGGGAAAAAAATTTAGAAATTTTTTTGGTTTATTTGGTTATATATTTTGGAAGAGTTATTTTTTGAGAATTTGGGATGATTTGATATTTTGAGAGAATTTGAATAGATGTGTGTGAGAGAAAAAGTAATTGATTGATGTGTAAGAGAGAGAAAGTGATTTTGAAATTTTTTGGAGAAAAACTCAAACTAAACAATTTTTTTTCTAAAACTCATCTCCCAAATGCAAACCAAACATACCCAGTATGTTTAGTTTCAGTTTTCTAAAAATTGAGTTTTTTAATTTTTTAATTTTTGGTGAATATTTGTTAAATGTTTTTTGTATTTTTTGGTATTTATTGTATTTTTTAAATTTTTTTTACAAATATTATACTTTTAAGTATATTTATGTTAGGTGCGCTTAAAAATTAAAAAATTATTTAAAATATTAAAAAAAATTATTGAAAACATTAAAATACGGAAAATAAAAAAAAAGAATTTTCTGAAAGTTGTTTTCTAAAATCAGAATCAAACTAGTTGATTAATTTGTTGTGATTTCTTTTTTCTTTCAAAAAAAGGAATAATTGATTTGAACAGTCCTTCCCCTTTTTTTGGTACAAGAAACATACTGAGGCTTCGATTGGCAATGACATATGAGAGCAATGTCGTTACATTTATGTAATGCTTTCATTGTTTGTGTTCTAATTTGAATTTTATGTAATGCTTTCATTGTTTGTGTTCTAATTTGAATTTTATTTTATTATTATTATTTTTTTGGTACAGATTGACAAAAATTGTCTTTGAAAACAAAATCCTTGGAGCATAGGGACTTGATGGACTGCATTTTTTCAGGGGTAGCTGCAACTGTGAAAAATGGATGGAAGGGGAGTTTGAAAGTGTTGTGGATTCTAGTCATAGCCTTCGTTTAAGAAGTGGGTTGATTTTTTAATTTTTTAGTTATTTTAACATGAGGTTAAAAAGTCTCGTTTAGGATAAAATTTTTTAACTTTTGTGATATTTTTTGAGTTATTTTAGCCATGAAAAGACAAAATAAGTTAAAAAGTCAATAAGATAAAATGTCACATCCAAACCATAATCATTTTATTTTTTTCTCATAAAAATCAAAAGAACAAAAAAACATACTCCAAACGAGACTTTTTAGTCTCATACTAAAATGGCTAAGAAACTAAAAAGTTAAAAAGTCAACCTACATCCCAAACGAAGACATAGTATGGTTTGGTTCCTTTTGAAGAAGACATGCGTTCATTTGATATGTAGGTTGACTTTTTGACTTTTTTAGTTTAGGATTAAAAAGCCTTGTTTGGAATAAACTTTTATCCTTTTTTAACTTTTGTGAAAGAAAAAATAAAATTATTATGATTTGGATGTGACATTTTATTTTGTTGGATTAAAAAACTTATTTTGTCTTTTTGTGACTATTTTAGTCAAAAAACCGTATTTTAACTTATGTCAAACGAAGGTATAAACTTTGGAGTGTTTTGGGAAGATGGTTAAAAGTATGGCTAAAAACTAACTTTTGACTTTTAACTAAACTTTTTAATTTTTTTAGAAAGTGATTTAAGAAGTTGGTAAAAACTTACTTTTTTGTTTTTTTTGTTAATATTTATTTATAATGTCACTTTACTGTAAAATGGCCAAAATACTCCCACTTAATTTAGGAAATTTACTTTTTGGCCCATTTGGCTCCTTTTCTAGCTTATATATTGGTGGTGTTTGGGAAGCAAGTTCCCAAATTTTTTTCTCATTTTTTCCACTAAAAGACAAAAGTTTTGCAAAACCAAAAAAAACACATCCAAACAAAATATCACATCCAACCCCATAATCATTTCACTTTTTCTCTCACAAACATCACATCCAACCACATAAAAACCCAACTATCTTCCCAAACACCAAAAATTTTTTATCTCATAAAAACCTACATCTACTAAAATCTACATAAAAACTCACTTCCCAAACACCATCATTAACATGGAGGACAGCGCAGTAATTTCACACCTTGTATTTCTGCACTTCCCAAATGATGTTTGGTGCTTTTAGCTGTTGGGATTGCATTTTAGAAGCTGTTGAAAACTCAACTTTTTCATTGGGTTCCCAAATGGCCACTTTGTGAGACACAAAGCAGGAATGAAAAAGGTATAATAGGATGGCTTAAGGTTGAAGTAGTACGGTGGGGGCAGGTTTGAACCGGATGAATTATTGGGGAGCCTTGACTTCCGGTTCTGATGGTAACTCGGTTTGGCATAGAGGTGGTTGTGAATAGGAGTCATTTGAAATTTTTTCAATGCTTTTTTGTGGTTGTTACACTGCTACTTTTTCTCATTTTTGTTGGTTGTGCATGTCGTAAAAACTCAATTTGAAGTTTGTGTAAGCTTGTAGCAGCGTCATCAGTTCATATATGATGTTTAAAATTATCAAAACTGGGTTTATTTTGAAAAAAAATATATATATATATAACTAAAAAAAGTTAAAAAGTCAAATGAGTTTGTTTGGCATCCTCCAAATAAGTGTATTTATTTAGATGGGTACATTTATTTGAGTCATATTACCTCTTTATTTTTGTTTAATTTTAAATAAAAATTAATTTTAAAATAAATTGAAAAAAACTTTAAATACAAAAGATCAAAGTTAAAAAAAAAAAGGGTCAAAGGAAAAAAATAATTAAACAAAAAATGGATAAAATGTAAATTATCCTTCAAAATTGCTTAAACTGGTACCTGAACCGATCATGCTTCTGCTTATTTTACTAGTTGGGTTAAAAGTAGAGGTGTGCAGTGGATGGCCCAAGCCGCCACATTTGCTTGACTTGACTTGGCACGTTTTAGGTGAATGTGTGACACGTGACGGGCATCAGGCCAAAAAATATCGTTTTCACAAATGCGGGGCGGATTGTGGGTAAATCGCCAAATTCACTGACTTGGCCAACCTGTCTGCCACCAGTTAATTTCCCCCATTTTTCCCTCTGTCTTGTCCCTATTTTTTTCATTTCATTTCAAGTTTGTAGAGCCCTAGGTTTCGAAACAACTCTGCCCCTCTGTCCTTCATACTTGAATGGATGCGAGCGGCGAGCAACGAGCAGCGATCGGCTACAGTGGTGGCTAGAGACGATTGGCTATCGGTGACAGTGGCGACGAGCAGTGATTGAATTATTGATTCGAAGGTATTCTTCTCTTTTATTCTCGTCTTTTCTTCTCTTTTGTTCTTGTCTTTGATTGCGCAATCGGCGATAGTGTGTCCTCAAGACACTGTTTTGTGTTTTTGTTTATTTATTTATTTATTTTATTTTTTTAGTAATTAGGGCTTCGACTTCAATTTTGCTTCGTAATATGCAAATATACTTGAATTTATAACTCGTAGTTGGTTTCTGCGATGTTTGTGCTTTTGTATTTGATTATTTCTCGTGACAATTTTGCTCTAAGTTTTTTTCTTCTTTTTTTAATGTTTGGTGAATTGCAGTTCATCTGCTTTTTGTTGTGTCGTCCTTTACTATTACTGTTGTTGTTTGTCGTGGCTCATATGCGAATTGAGTCAATTGACAATAGGTTTTTTTTAGGTCAATTTTGTTTCGTAAATTTTTAATATGCAAATACAGTTCATTGAATTTATCACTCCCAAGTGGTTAATGCAATGTTTGGGCTTTTTTTGTTTGACTCATATGTGATGAAAGTATTGAATGTATTATGTGGTTGTACTTGTATTATTTTTTTCTTCTTTTGTAATTAAATGTGACATGTTTGATTCTTAGAGAAACAAAAAGTAAAAAAATAAAAATAGACATATGTGTTTGTAAATATGATAGTATATGCACAATGTTTGTCCACTGCAAAGTGTTTGTAAACTTTGAATATATATATATATATATATGTGCATTGCACACAGGTGGTAGTTGAGGAAAGAAGTGCACATGTGTTTTTTTTTTTTTTTTTTTTGAGAAAGTAAACATGTTAAAAATTTATAAAATTTTAAACTATCAAATTGATACGCATCTATTTGCCAATCCACTCAATTAGCATTTGTCGGATTGGCGAACGGATGTTGATTGATTTTTTTCAATCCGCTAATCTGGCAGACGGATGGCGGATTGTAGATTCTGTGGCCATAATCAATTCACGCCCAGCCCTAGTTAAAAGTCAATTTTTTTATTTTTTTATTTTTAGATCACATCACATCATTTCTTTATTTTTTTTACATATTTTAAAAAAAAATCAAAAACGTTAAAAAGTTGACTTTTAACCTCTTTTCCAAAATAAACCTTTAGCAACATGATTAACAGTCAATTTTTTGACTTTTTTAGTCATATCACCTCTCTATTTTTTTTAAATATTTAAAAAAAAAACTAAAAAAAATTCAAAAAATTAACTTTTAACTTACTTCCCAAAATAAGATCCTTATGCCCCGTTTGTTTTCTGCCATCACAGTCCGGAGTGAACTGTGATGGATGAATAATAATCGTAGCTCATGTTTGTTTTGTTTGTGGCTTCCGAATTGGTAGTCCGTTCGGACCAGGATGGGCATTGGGTGAGCAAATTGTTAGGTTGGGCAAAGAGATGGTATTACAAAAATAGTCCGTCAACTTAGTGAGTTGCCGGATATCCGGCTGGTCAACTACAAATTATTATTATTATTATTATTTTAACATGTTGGGTATTTTTTTTGAATATTAATGTTTAATGATTTTATATTTTTTGTTAACTAAAAATCATAATTTTATTTGTTTTATTATTTTATATTTATTTTATATAAAGTTAATTTAACAATCCCCATACTAACAACTATCATTAAAATAAACACAATTTTATTAATTCACTCACTATCAATTACCTTGTTCTATCTCTGAAAACAAACGGGACCTATAGATTTTGTACTTTGAGAAACTATATGGAGGTTGGAGTTTGAAAAAAAAAAAATACCAATGCATGGAGATATGCAAGTAATACTTATACCCTGCACCCTTTTATTTAGGGTTAGGTATAGAGTTATCCGACCTGCACAACCCGTCCTATCCGACCCTATCTGCACACGTATGAGCGATTTCACAAATATAATAAGATAGAGTGCGATTTAAAATATTTCTAATTTTCAAGCTGCAGGCGAATTGCGAATTTAAACCGCACCGACCAATCCGTCCGCGTAATATATATTTTTCGTCTGGACCGTTCACTTCACTTCATCTATACCCAATAAAAAAAAAAAAAAAAAAAAACCCTTAACTCAAAAACACATTGCGCAGCTCTCATCTCTCGCTCTCTCTCGTTTCTCAGTCTCTCACTCTCATCTCACTCTCATCTGATCAGTCTCTCACAGTCACACTCTCGTTTTTCACTCTCTCACTCTCATCTCATCACTCATCTGGGCCGATCAACCTCGCAAGAGATCGACTCTCACTCATCGCAAGATCGACCGATCGACCTCATTCTCTCATCGCACCGATCGACCTCGCAGGTATGGATCTCTATGTCTCTGTCTTTCTTTCCGCCCCGATCTCTGATTTTTTTGTGCTATTCAGATCTGTGTCTCTGTGTGACTAAGATTGTTTGTCAATGGTGTTTTTTTGTTCATTTCTATGTCAATGGTGATTTTTTTTTTTAGATCTCTGACTCTCAGTTTATTTGTTCATTTCTGATTGTGTGTTATGTGTCAATGGTGAGGACTTTGATAGTGGAGTTGATGATATTCATACTCCAAGACAGTACATAGTATGGAATATGAATAAGAATACTCATATTTACCCAGAATATGTTGTTAGCTTCAAGGCCTCTTTTCTTTTTTCTTTTTTTCTGGTTTGATTTTCTCAAACAATTTTAGCACGTAGCACTTGTTCTACTATTTTTTCTACAGGGTTTCTGGTTGGAAGTGAGAGCAAGCTTGATATTTCAGGAGTCACTACCTGTTCTCAGGGGCCTCAGGTCTCAACTTGATATTAGGGTAATTTAATTGAGGTCCTTTTATAAACTGGGTTTTCACGATGGCTTTATGTAATTACCAGGTCAACTATTATGTAATTACCTTTTATGTAATTTCATGGTGGCTTTATGTAATTATTAATGTTGGAGTATTTTAGAAAATTGGAAGAAAATGACCCAAAATAAATATTTATAAAATGGGAAAAACAATTCAAAAATTAATTTCTAAAGGAAAAAATTCAAACCGCCCGCACATCCGCAAACCCTATGCGCACAAACCGTAAACCGCACTGCGGGCGGTTGCGGTTTAACTTTTTCCCAAACCGCATGGATGCAGGCGGGTCAAAACCGAACCGCAAACCGCACAAATCCAATCCGCGAACACCTTACACTCTATCACAGAAAAGAATGGCAATAGGAATCTTATCCTATGGATATTCATGAAAACTGACCCACATATATGATTTTTTTTATTTATTTTTTATTTCATAATTATGAATCGAGTAATTAAGTGGTGTTTTTATAGGATATGGGTCGGGATGGGGACTCGCTCATTTCTCCATATGTTGTGTTTAGAACTAGGGTTCTCTTCTCATTTGCACAGTAAGCCTAAGCAGATTTCATTCCAACATCACTCGGATCTTCTCACTCCAGCATCGGCTAGCGGCGGCGATCTCGTCAGTGCTTACCACGGTGGTTCTCTGACGTGGTGAGTTTCTCTCTCTCTTTCGCTTACTGAAATTAAAGACAGATTTCATTGATTTGTTCCTGAACATACATGAAATCCCTCAACAATTCACTGGTTTCACTGGTTTAATCTGGGTTTGTGTTTTCGATCATGTAACTAATTCTTCATGATCATTGTGATCTGTTTTCGTTTTTCTTGCTAGATTTTTTTTTGAACTCACTTCTTGTGTGTGTGTGTTTACAAAATTCTAGAGAAATTTCTCGGTATTTAATTTACAGTACTGAATTAAGATTTGAATCCTTTTTAGTTCTTATAGCTACTCCAGATTCCATCAATTCTGCTTCCATTGGATGAGATTTCACTGAACAATTTGAAAATTGATAGCAAATTGGTTTAAAGCAATTCAGAAAATGGCTATATATATATAAGTATTGAGAGGTTTTGATTCATACTTGTAAAGCTTGCAAGATGCAATCTGTAAGAAAGCAAAATGAGGGAATTCAAAACAGATTATTTAAAATAGGGTAATCTTCATCTCATTTTCAGTAAACTAAAAACAAACCAAATGAATAAAGTAATGAACATCCACTTACCAGTCAAAATTTCATCAACAGCATAGAGACTACATTAATCCAATGAAACTTGACTTCTAAATTCAATAAATTTGCTTAATGATCTGAGTGCCTATTATCCCCCCAATACAGCAAATGGAAAAAAGAAAAGCAACTCAATGAGGAGACAAAGAGGAACATACCTGTACACACATGGTTTTTGGAGACTGGAGAGAGAAGAGAAGATGGACTGGTTCATCTCCAAATTACAACAACATTATTTTATTAGAACGTCTTTAATCCAGATTGATTTTGTTATATAAATATATTAAAATAATTTTATCTCATGTTTTTGTGAGCTTATTTGATTGTTTCAAAATTATATATTTGATTATTTTAAAACAAACTTTTTAATTAATTAATGTGTATTTGATTTTGTTGTTGAGCCAAATAAAAAAAATAAGATTGAATGTATATTTAGCTTTGGTTGTGAACCTTGAAATGAAAAAAAAGGGATCCAAACCCATTAGGAGACGGGGAGGGTAATACAATTGAGGAATGGGAAAAAATTATTATAGGAGAATGGGGATGGGGAATTAATATGCATCCCATTAACCCCCATTGCCATCCCTAACCACAGACACTTACATCGCTCATGTATTTGTAATTTTTTTTCCTAATTTCAACTTGTATGTACTTTCCCCTTGTATTTTTTCACTTTGTGTTTGATTCATAAATTAGAATAAATAAATAAATAAATAAAATAAAATGTGAATGAATATATAAATCATATCCAAAATAGAACAACATTTTCATACACTTCCCTCCCCCCCCTTTTATTTTCCAAATAACTCTCCCAAATCCACGAAATGAACACAACATGGCAAATTAGGGCTAAATTCTGAGTGTCTCCCCCTCTCTCTGTATCTTGCGACACTGGCATGGCAGTGAATCCGACAATTTTCCCGATCAGTTCTCTTGCGAGTCCGCTCGTCCACCAAAGTTTAGTTCTAGCTTCTCGCTTCCAGGTACCCACTCTCCTTTCCTCTCCTCATCTCCTTAAATAGGTATATATACAAATTGGAAGAAGAAACAAAGGTTGCAAATTCACGAGGGAGGCGTTATCAATAGATGTTTAAGTTTAATTTTTATTTGGTAAGTTTTTGCGCATGTATAATTTCAATCGTTGGTTGGTTTTAGAACTCAGTAGAAATGGGTTTTCAATATAAAAATACGAAAAATGGATTTTTTTCAATTCAAATTCAATCGTGATTTTCACTGACCAACTAACCAGTATTTTGTATTTCGAGTTATAGACTAAGGAATTTGAAATTGTTTGATGTTAAACATATATGTAGGCTATTCATGCTATTGATTGTAACTCAATTGGTTTTGAAGGTGTCCTTTATTACTATTTTTTTTTTAATTTTTAATATTTTTTTGGTGAAAAATCAACAACGAAATTCATTAAGTAATAGAAAAGGTAGAGGACAAGAAGTCCTTATATGGTGAAGAAGGACCAAACAAAATAAAAACAACTATAAAAAAACTAAAGGAAAACGAGGAAACCCAATCACTAAGGATTGCAAACAGAAGCCTAATCCCTAGAAATCAAGAAGAGTGGAACTCCCTTAAAATGAGGAGACATAAAGGCCCAAAACGAAGCCAAAAACCTAGTCCTATCCCATAAAGAATCTACAGCAGTCTCCTTTCCATCAAAGATCCGCGAATTTCTCTCTAGCCAAAAAGTCCAGAAAATAGCACAAACAATACAAGATCACAATGTTTTGGCTCTCTTAAAGCCGCCGAACCCTTCAAGCTCAACTAGAAGCATATCCTTGGAGCAACCCATTGAACATTACACAAGCTGAACAAACGCTGCCATAACTTAAGAGCTACGGAACAATGAAGAAAGAGATGATCCGTTGATTCTGTACTCCTCTTGCACATCACACACCATTGAGGGCAAAGATAGTGATTAGGCCTTCTCCTTTGGAATAGGTCATTGGTCATAATACCTCTTTGAGCTAAAGGCCACATGAAAAATTTCACTTTATGAGGGACACTTTTTCATATGAAGAAGAAACAAAGGAATGGAAGACTCGTCAATGAGTTTGTCAAACAAAGATTTACAAGAAAAACCCCATGAAGAGCTGATATTCCACACCCTTTTATCGAAAGATAAAGATAAGGAAACCCCATCAATCAATGTCAATAAAGATGCAAACTCAATATACTCCCTATCACTTAGATTCCTAAGGAAACTAAAATTCCAAGAAATTGGTGCCACGGTAGAACATGCCACCGGTGCAAAGGAGGAAATGATTTTTTTTTGTTGTTAATCATTGTTTGAAAGGGTGTCCTTTACTACTATAATGGTTATCTGGATGCTAGACGTTGCAATTTAAGAGATGCGTAATTTCTTCATGTGGCGAAAAAAAAAGTATAGGCACAAGTTGGATGTCTTGTCTTCTTATTGGTTACTTTTTTCTTTTTTGGGATTCTCGTATTGATTTCTTTAATTTGATGATAAAACTTATTTCAAAAACTGGGTTGTTATCAGAGTTCTGCAAAATCGCTTTGGATGGGAGGTATAAGTTTCTTGAACACCTTTTGCAGTTGAATTTTTGGTTAATGAACAAAACCCTTTTCAGTTTAGTAACCTAGAGGGTCGCACACAATGGAGACACATACATAGAGACATGTATTTATAGATAAAACTATGTTGTTTTGATGTCCATTTAGAAGAATACTAGTTGGCTATGTGCAGTTGGATCGAGAAATCTGTTTTGACTGGCCATGTTTCTCTGCCCATGTTATTGTTTGATTATTGTTTTGTGAGACAGTAGTTGTTGTCTTTTTCAATTGATCTTGCTCTGGATGTTGTTGGGATACTGAAATGTTGAGTTACTTTTTGTCACAGTTTAGGGAATCTTGTTGAGGTCTTGTATCAACCATGATTTACACAGCAATCGACACCTTTTATCTAACGGATGAGCAGCTACAAAATTCACCTTCTAGGAAAGATGGTATAAATGAAGCAACTGAAACAACTCTCAGAATCTATGGTTGTGACCTCATCCAAGAAAGTGGCATTTTACTTAAACTGTATCCTTCATTAGTTACTGTTGTTGTTGATGCTATTATTGTGATAATTAGCATAATTTTATGCAATACTTCCATGGGGTTGCCTGAAACAGGAATTTATCCAATCCACAACAGTGTTACTAGAAAACGCTAACGCCCTGTATTGAAACACATGTTCCGAATTATAATACACTTTTGTTCAAAAATGGTGAATTTAATGATCCTAAGCAATCCCATAATTTTTTTCTATGTTTTTCGTTAAAAGTTCTCCGTAATAGGAAAAAAGTTAAACATAATGAACTGAAATCTAGATGGAGACTATAATATATTGGAGGTCAATTTAAGAAGTCTACCTTATCGTACCACATTTTAGCTCATGTGGTGTACCATGTTCTGATTCCCATTCCTAGTAACTAGAACAATCCGCGTTCTAGGTAACATAGATCCGCAGCAACCAGTATGAATACTATAAATGCAATGTGTCTTTTCCCATATTTAGCTGGTGTTTTTCTTTAATCATATTCTCTGCAGACCTCAAGCAGTAATGGCTACTGGTCAGGTTCTATTTCATCGATTCTATTGCAAGAAATCATTTGCTCGTTTTAACGTGAAGGTTTCATTCTTGTTTCATTGATTTTCTAAATTCAATTGGAAACAGGACAATGTTTACATGCTTTCTGATGTGGGATCTGATCTTATTTACTTGCAGAGAGTTGCTGCTAGTTGTGTTTGGCTTGCATCAAAACTTGAGGAAAGTCCTAGAAAAGCAAGGCAGGTACTCATTGTTTTCCACAGAATGGAATGTAGGAGGGAGAACTTACCAATAGAGCATTTGGACACATTTCCTAAGGTTAGATTCCCTTCTCGTTATATTAGGACATTGTAGTGTCAAAAACATGAATATTTTTGTCTATTTAGTAATGAAAGGTATCCAATTTTTTTTCTCTATCTTTGCTTTTATTGTTTTTTTGAGAATTAAGTATTTAGTTTTGGAAGACCCAGTCACTCACGGAGCCTGATGTGTCTTCTTCTCAAAGCAAGTTGTTATCTTTGGAATTGGGTTTTGCCTGTTTACAGAAATATGCAGAGTTGAAAATGGACCTGAATAGAACAGAGAGGCATCTTCTGAAGGAGATGGGTTTCATCTGCCATGTCGAACATCCTCATAAATTTATATCAAACTACCTTGCAGCCCTTGAGACACCCCCAGAACTGAGACAAGAAGCTTGGAATCTTGCAAATGACAGGTAGCTTTGAATTATTAATATAATTTTTTTGTACCTATTTCAGTTTGATGGTTCAATCATTTAACTTGGTAGCTTTAAACTCAACCCGAATAAATCTGACTTGATGCATGGTGTAAAGTCTGTGGCTTCTATAAGTTCCTGAGTTTGCTTTTCTACTTAGAAGTTTTGTTGCAATCCTTTTGACTTGCTTCTTGTTGAGCCTTGATGTTGATGATGAACTGTTTTCGATATTTTTTGTCCCATTAGATTGGTTTATTTATTTTCCAAAAACTGTATAGCTCTCAGCAATAGTTGAATACTTGAATTTAACATGTAATTCTAAAATTAACATGTTTTGTGGTTTAACAAAGACTAACTTATGGTCCATGCTTGAATTTGAGTATAAGGGAACTACTTTGTGAAAATAATGTGAAATGATAGGTCTATACCTAGGATGATGCTCCCAACATCCTACCAACCATGGATAGTGGTCAATTTTTTACAATGTGGAATTTGATATGCTTATTTATCCATCTCTATCATGTATTGATGATTTCCCACCATTTGGCTTTTCTGTATACCTTTGACATTTTGGATGGATTTGTTTGTGCTTGCTTGTGCATAAGCAAGCAAGTTTTGTTTTGGTTTTGAACCCCAGCTTTGTATAAAAACACTTTTTATCTGCTTGTTTATATACTATCATTGTGTTAGGGAAACAATTATGTTAATTTGTTTTTCCATTGAGGTTCTTGGACAGATAGGCACATGTGATTATTGATAGGGGTTGCTTAAAACTACAAGCAGTGAAAGCTTAGCGGCTGTTTTTTAGAACTGAAAATTCTACACAGTAAATTTTAGTACCAAAAGTAGATTTAAAAGGTGAAAGGATGAGACAGAATAACATGTCCTTAATGTGAAGTTGTTGAATAAGGCAATTATAAATGAGAAATGGTTCATTATTTATTTTTGATGGTGCATTATTTTGTTCATGTGGCTACTTGTCAAAGAACAGAAAAATTATTCTTGTTATTCCTACTATACCTGTTAGCACTCGTTTGTTTAGGTGCTTCTTCATTGACTATCCTTTTTCTTGATCAGTTTGCGTACGACTTTGTGTGTGCGGTTCAAGAGTGAGGTTGTGGCCTGTGGGGTTGTATATGCTGCTGCTCGTAGATTCCAAGTACCCCTTCCTGAGAATCCACCGTGGTGGAAAGCATTTGATGCAGATAAATCTGGGATTGATGAGGTTTGTAGAGTTCTTGCCCATCTTTACAGCCTTCCTAAGGCAAAATATATACCTGTCTGTAAGGATGGGGATTCATTTACAACGTCTAATAAATCGTGGGATTCACCATCTCAGCCAGTTCCAAAGGTGAATTCTCATTCTCTCTCTGTCTCTCTCTCTCTCTCTCACTCACACACACACACACACACTCACACTCTAGCCCAGTGCGCTTGCATCCATTTGCAGAGGAGAAAAAGTTAATAAAAAGAAAAGTTTCTTCTGTGGTTGTGCAATTTCCTTTGTTATATTTTGTACAGCTGTAATGGTTGCCAACATTGGCAGAGCCACATATTGCTTGTGCCCCTCATTTTTTTTGAAAATTATACGTTTACACTGAATTAAAAATGTTTTTCAATTTGCTCTTTTGAAGTTCCAAATATGTCGCTTCAATCTTTCTACCTCCTATTTTGTTTACTTTTCCTTTCCAACAAAATCTTTGCACTTGCCACTTTAAATGTTAAATTTTTCTACATTAAATTTTTCTTATAAATTTTGTCTGTGCGCGCGCGTCTTGATGTAATTTTATCTTTATTTTTTACGGACGTGTGATTGCGTTTTAAATTATGATGATTATCATGTTTAGAAATTGAACAAAAAATTAAATTAATAATAAAAGAATTTCAAAAAAGAAAAATGATTTGTTAACTCAAGAACAATTCTAAAATATAACTTTGGAATCACGTTGATCTTTAGTCATTCTACCACCAAATGAAAATTGGGTTCAGTTGGATTGTGATAAATCATGCCAAGGCTTCAATTTAATGTTGCCCCCCTAGCCAAAATCCTGGCTCCATCACTGTTCATCAACTTTATCACTACTTTCTGCTTGTCATTAATGAACGGGATGGGTTTTCTTTAATTTCTTAGGAGAACAAAGAAAAACACAAAAGTGGGAATCAGTAAACTTCATTTCTTCTTTAGGAAGCTTGGTTGGTGATTTGATTTTTCCTCATTCCTCTTTTGCTTAGGAAGGTTCGCTAAGTGTCCCGCCTGCAAATAATGATACCAGTACTCCCAAGGCAGCTCCGGCCACAGCTAATCTGGAATCTGGTGGGTCCAAGGGTGCACTGATAAAAGCAGCACTTGACAAGTTGAAAGAGTCTAAGAAGAGTGGTGATGATTCTGAAAGCGTGCCTGTTGAGGCAGAGGCAAAAGAAGAACCTGTATCCAAATTGAAATCTGAGCGTAAGATGGACGCAAGTGGGGAAAGGAACAAGGAGAGGGATTGGGATAGGGAGAGGGACAGGGAAAGGGAGAAGGAGAGGGACAGGGACAGGGAAAGGGAGAAGGATAGACTAAAGGTACGGGACCGCGATAGGGGAAGGGATTCTGACAGGGAACGAGAGCGAGAGGACATTGAAAGGGAAAGAGAGAAAGTCAAGGACAGAGGTCACCGTTCTAAGGACAAAGGAAAGGATTCAGGTTAGTTTATGAATTCTTGACAGTTATCACTTTTGAAGCATGGACACCTCCACGGACACACCCCAGACATGTGTTGGACACGCTAGAGGAATTGCCCCAACTTTTTTATTTTTTTTCCTTTTCTAGTTGGACACATTAGGGAAACATGATGTCCCATTTTTTAATTTATTTTTATCAAGTAAAATACCTATCATTGATAAATTTGATGAGATTAAATTTTTGACATAAAATAAATATATAAAATTGGGCTAATTACACATACCTGTTTTCTAGTTTATGAAATTACACTAATCTCCCTTCCTGAGGTCAGGGGAGGTCCATGTAATTAACCCTATAAAATTATATGTTTTGCACGTGTTCCCCGCATGTTATCGTGTATTTTTTGAAATTTTGTATATCTGTCGTGTCACATGTCTGTGCTTTTTAGGTCATCACCAAATCCCTGCTGTTACAATTCTATTTTACATTATTTTTTGGGTGCTACTTTCTCTCAATTGAAGTTGTATATCTGTTCTGTCATCTTTATAAATGCAGGAGGGCATTCAGATAAATCGAAGCATCATTCATCTCGAGGTTGGTATTCTGTTTTTCTTCAAATGTTGATTCTAATAGTATGCTTGGTATATATTTTTCTTAGTAAAGAACTGAATTCTAGCTTCTGCCAATATTTCTTCTGCAGATCGTGAATACCATGGCTCGTCTTATTCAAGGGACAAGGATCGTCACAGACATCATTAATATTCTTGAAATCCAATTTCAAGGTGTGCCTGTATACCATTTCAAGTTTTAGCTCCCCAAAATACTGTAGTTGTGTATAACCTTGGTTTGATTGAGCTGTTAGTCTGCTAAATGGGAAATTGAATGGTGTGAAAAATCTAAAGATTGATTAGTGATCCCTTTTTTGGGTAAATTACACTTGCCACCTTTAAGTTTGATTATATTGCAAGCAACACCTGGAGGTTGGGGCGGGTCCAAAAATATCTTGTGGCAGAATGTGAATGTGATTTTAAATCTCTATGAATCTAGCGTTTGAAATAGATTGGAATTAAAAACTGATTATTGATTAACTATTTCAGTATAATCCATATTATTTTCTTAAACAAAGTAGATTCCTCTACTATTTGCATTAGTTTCGGCCGCTTTGTAGTCTTAATAAAAGAGAAGTTAGTGTAATTATGTCAATTGTGTGATTTATTGACATGATTAGCCTCCAGATTGTAGAAAACCAGTATGTCATCTTTTTCAGAGAACTTAAAGAGGTGTTTGAATCATTTACACCTATCATTAAGAGAGTAGTAAATGAGAGTTCCTATTGTAAAAAAGAATACAAATTCAACATCTGCATCATGAAAATCTTTTAGTTGAAATAATTGGCCAACCAATTTATCTTTTTGGCTTGTGACAACATTTTCTCCCACAATTGACTAACCAAGTGATCTTTTTAAACTTTTTTATTTGCATAGGTGAGCTTGATTGAATCCCCTTTTTTGGCAAAATTAGTGACTGAATTCCAATTTCAAGTGCGCCCACCTTGCAAAGAGCAAAGTTGGCTTGATCAGTGCGAAGGTTCCAGACTTAACTGAGCCTTTAGCAGAGAACATTAATTTTTGTTTTTTTTTTTCTTTTTTCTTTTTAGGTGCTGCTATACATCTACTGATCTTTAGCATAGTCTTATTTCACAGCATGCATTGTATGATCATGGAAATAACTTGCTTGGCTCTTTTTTATATTTTATCTTTTATATAATTTATTTTAAATTCAAATCAATCACAAGTGTATCTCAACCCAACAAAATTGGACAAATATTCAGTTACTTGCAACATTTTTTTGATTCTTTCTATGTGCATGTACTATGTGGTTACATTGTCCTGCTGCAGAATGCTATGGTTGATCCTCAGGCCCATCACAATTATTTCCTTCTCTGGTTGAAGTTCAGCTCTGGAATTTCCCAGAACGCATTCCTTTTTCTTTTTAAGGCCCTGTTTGGGTGGAAGGTGTTTGTCATATGGCTAATAGAAAGCCTTCTTTTTTTCTTTTTTTTGTATGTCTTTAGTGATATTTTTTTTTTATAATTATGTAAAATTACTTTTCTGGTCCATGTATGAAAGAAATTTCCAAAAAAAGAAAAGGTTAAAAAAGTAATTTCAGTTATTTCTTTTTTTTATGAACTTTTTAAAATTTAAAATTTAAATTTTTTTTAAAATTAATTTCACTGAAAAAAACACTCCAATCACCCAAACTTAAAAAAGCTAGACCATTAGCTAACAATAGTGAAGAACATTTTTTTAAACAAAATTTGGATGTGGCATTTAAGTTTTATCTTATAAAAAAAATTTCATTGAGAGTTTTTATTAATCAGTTGAGAATCTTAAAGAAAAGGATAAATTACACTGTCATCCTTAAGGTTTCTGTTTAAATACAAATCTCTTCTTACATTTGAAAAATTACATTTTCGTTTTTGAGGTTTATAATCTCATTACAAATTGCTCTCTAAATGATTGATGTTATGCCTTCAAATTTTTTAATTGACCATATTGTCTTTTTATGATATTTTTTGTATAATTTTTTATATATGAATATAATTTTTTATTTTTATTTCTACCATTATATTTAGATTAGATCGATTTAATCTAGATATATTTAAAAAGTATAAATTTTGTGCACAATTTTAAAAAAATCATTGAATATTACAAACAAGATAATGTACTGAATTTTTATATTTTTGTATTTGGTGAATTTTAAAAAAAAAAAAAAATCATAAAATATTATACTTCTTAAGTATATCTAAATTAGGTATATCTAAAAATAAAAATAAAATGCTTAAGATATTAAAAAAAATCAGTAAAAAAAATATATATATATATGAAAAAAAAAACTCAATTTTTTGTGTAAGTTAAACTAAAGAAGATGATTGTTATTTCCCTTGAAATGACATGAACAAAATATCTGCATTATTTTATATCAATAAAGGTTAAGGACAAATATGTCATTTAATTTGACAAGGGGATAAGTGTAATTTTTTAAATATAAAAAATATATATTAAATAAAAATCTCAGGGGATATCAGTTTAATTTACCCAAAAGAAAAAAAAAAGTGACTTACCTAAAATTTCCCAATAACAAAGATGATTTTTGAAGATTTTTCATACCATAGAAAAAATGTTTGAGATCCTTAAAATATTTTCACGATTGCATGTATGATGATGTTGCATGATATGTGTAAATTTTTTGTTTGTTAGAACGTCTTCAATGCTTAACACGTTCCTTTTTCCTGTTCCAACCATGACTTCAAACCCATATCAAGTGAAGGCGAGGCCAGAAATTAAGGGAGCGTTAAGCCTTTCATCAAATTTTGTAGGCAACCATTGGTGGATGACCGGGTAGATGACTGATAGAACATCCGAATGGATGATTGCCTTGACAAAATTTTGCTGAAAATTTGCTTTAAACCGGACGATTGGTCGGATAATCAGCCGGATGACCAACCAGATTTAATGAAGCGATTAAAGCACAACATATCAGATCAAATTTTTACTCAAATTTTAATTTGAATAAGCGTTGGAGATGCCCTTATGCACCAATAATATTAAGCCAACTGCTCATCACATCATTGTAAGTAAATTTATAGATCTAAAAATGTGAATCTTTAACATAATAAATAAATAATTTACCACTAGCGATCCTCAAAAATAAAATAAAAATAAAAAAATGATATTTGACAATCCCAACGTTAGTTTAAATTACACTCAAAGCTTCTAATATCCCTTAGGGGGCCTGTATTTAAATCTTAAAGAGAAAATAACCAAAAAAATCTCAACTTCTATTTCATTTTTTTCTAATTTATTTCCCTTCTACAAATTCAAAACCACAACACAACTTTTGTTAATACTAGGCGATCGCAATTGATCATGGTTAAGGAACCCTGGTTTTTCCCGAGTTGGGCTGCTGTCTTCCCTCTCAGATACCACAGGTTGAAAGATTATCCACCAACTTGAAGTGAATGATGGCATACACGACGACAATGAAATCAGATCCCAAACAATTGGAACACTCCCACTCCGTTTACTCTCATGCCGCTTTGAAGCTTTCTGACAAACGATGGTAGTAATGTTTTTGCTGCACCCCAAACAAAACAGAGAGATTAGAAAGCCAAGAAAAGGCGAGCTGTATAATGGGACAACACACGAGCATCAAGAAACAACTAAGCAAGGGTAACTCCCAAACCTTGTCTGAGACTGATGGAGAGATGTTTTTCAGTGCCTGCTCAAAATGTGTTTTCTTGATAGTCAATGAGGTCGGATGATCAGCATCTGAACTGCTTTGGGCCGTCAGTTTCTCTTCGAGTGCAGCCATGGCTGCTTCATTCATCTAGCATTGACAAAAACAGAAATTGAGCAGTCAGGAAAAGCCCAACCACGAGCCACACTCGGCACAAGCATGCACATGCACAATGGCAGAGTGAGTGTGCAGACGCAAGTGAGAATGGTTTTAAACAAGTATCTGGATACATATGGGGAGACCAAACTTCCGTTACATATTGTATTGATATTTATAACCAAGAGGAGGTAGCATTTCTCGAAAACAAAATATGAAATTAACACAATATAGTTGAACCAGTGCAGAAAGATCAGCTCCGCTAAGGTTTTCGCAATCTTCATCACTCCCGATAGCAATTAAATCCACACTAGAATCTATAGGCTTCTTCCTAGCAAGAGCTTTTAAGATCAACCCACGTTCATCTGGACTGGGCAGAGGGACATAAAGGAGTTTGCCAAACCTTCCAGGCCGTAACACAGCACGGTCCATCACTTCAGGTCTGGTATGCATTCTGGCAAGATCAGATATGATAACTTGGTAGACAAAAGACAATAGTATTTTGCTATCAGAGCAAACTTCAAGAAAAAGAACTGAGATCACCTGTTTGTGGCACCAATGACGAAAACACCACGTCGCTGATCTGCACCGTCTAGCTCTATCAGTAGCTGCATAATAAGAAATGAATTCATTGTCAAATCCATAATCTGATAATGACGTTTTGAGAAAGGAAGCATTAGGGTGTGACTCAGTCCCCTATTGTTGGTGCAATTCTCATTTTGTGACACAAAACCCATTCACAAACCAAGCAAACCAATTCTTGTGACATTTGTTCCGGTGTGGTTTGTGTGGTTTGTTGGTTCTCGTTCGGAAAGTTTTCTTCCCCAACTCATTATGCATTTCATTAAAGACATAAGATGAGTGGGTGAGCATAAGTGAATTCAGATACCGAATAGGTAAATTTGTTAGACCTGGTTCAAAAGCCGCTCAACAACCCAGCCCCCCTTCTTTCCACGCTTTGTAGTCAAAGCATCCACATGCAGATGTTGAAGCGACAGATGAGCACAAGTTAAAAACACTGACAGTAATGACTGATACAAAGACCAATTCTATAGGTATATAACTGTCAACCAAACCCATTAAGGATTTTGGCTAAAATAAAACAACTCATCTGAACATGTGAAGTTCAGCTAGCAGCAAGCCCTGTCCAGCCCATATTTTATAACAGAGTGCAGATCATTATTGGACCATTTTTATTTTTATTTTTATTTTTTTTTAAATACAAGACTTCATTGTCAAACTGAAAAGGGCAGTCTATATACAATTACACTATTATATAGTTGGCTTAAATTTTAGTCCTATGAAATATAAATGGAGACCAAGAAGGGAAAAAAAATCCCAAGAGAGATGAATGAATAAAAAATTTACATAAAAGTGCTTGTGATGTGAATGGCTCTGTCCTTTCTGCATTGATAGGAGTATGGAATTGCCGTTCTTCCCTATCTTGCAATCATGGCCAAAAGTAGATGTAAAGTTTGATGAAGAAGGGAGGTCCATGATTCCATAATTATCTAAATGCATCATTGTTATGTTGAAAGAGGTCCATATTTTCATAGTCAGAAATATTGGGAATAGTATAAACAGTAACAAGCCACTTACCTCATCAAAGAAAAGTATGCATGGGGCACATGTCCTTGCTCGGCTGAATATTGTCCTAACAGCCAACTCGCTTTCACCAACATATTTGTTCAGAAGTTCAGGGCCCTTTACCGGTGAACATAATTTAGAAATTACAGTTGAAATTAGCATGTTTAAACAAAAGATTGGACAGTGAAAATAAAGTGACAAACCTTGATATGAATGAAATTGGCTCCAGCCTTAGCAATCAATGTTTTCCCACAGCCTGGAGGTCCATAAAGCAAAAATCCTGTCTCTAGATCTACCCCGAATCCCTGAAAATGCCAGCTAAATCTAAGAACACAAACCTTATGATGTTAAAAACATAGGATGACTCTCTACTCTACCCTTATGTTGGTTTCCCTTTGCATCATCTTGATGGTGATTTATAATTTGACATTTAAATGTAATAATTACCTCATAATCCTCGGGATATTTTATACACCTAACTATGTAACGGTCAAACTCCTTCCTTAACAAATGGAGCCCTCCGACATCTCCCCATTTTACATTAGGAATGGCAGAAAATCCTTCTCTTCTTGAAGAGGGTTGAACCATTTTAGCTGCTTCCTGCAGGTGACATGGTTTTGTGATGGCCATCATTTTATCAGTAAATCAATCACAAAATAACTCATTCAAAATTTAAAACAAAAATTATTTTTCAGTATAGACAACAAAATAAGTGGTCAATCTCAATTTCAGATATGAAAAATGCTACATCATAAAACCATTATACAGCATCAAGCAATTCTACATGTTCAACTACATGCACATTCAGATTAAAGGAGTTTTCCATTGAAGCACAAAAGGGAACTGTTAAATCATTAAACTAACTAAAATTTAGATCGCTGAAGTATCATGAAGAAAATGAAGTTCCAAAGGATGATACTGATAAGACAAACATGTATTGAGAAGAAGCAACATCAAAATTAGAAGTATGTTGCGTTTTCGAAATATTAATAACATTAGATAGCATTCATTCAAAAAATCCAGATACCTCAAAATCAGCCACAGTGATGCTAAGATTTTCCATCTCTTCAGGCAGCCATGGATGCCTCCACCAGTCTTCAGTATGATCCACATGTGTAGGTTCTCCAGATAGATCAGACTTTCTTCTGTCAATAATTCTCTTCATAGCAAGGTTACCAGCCTTGTTAGCTAGAGCCGCCAAGTCAGCCCCAACAAACCCTGGTGTGGACCTGGCTATTTTCACAAGATCAAAAGAACCCTCAAGTCTAAGATTGCGTGTCAGAGCAAGAAGAATCTCAACCCTTGCATTTTCATCTGGAACACCTAAAACAATCTCACGATCAAATCATCCAGGCCTCCTTAATGCAGGATCAACCGCATCAGGCCTATTGGTAGCTCCAATCGCAAGAACATAGCCTGGTCTGCAATCAAAACTTTCTGCATTTGTGTTTGCATCAACCGGTTGTACAAGCCTGTGTGATTCATCCATGCAAGTCATCAACTGTGTCACAATCTTTCTCTCCATCTCCCTCTGTAGATTCTCTCGTTTCGAAGCAATTGCATCAATCTCGTCAATGAATACAATAGATGGTGCTGTTCTATATGCTTTCGTAAAAAGATCCCGAATGTTCTCTTCTCATGCACCTAAAATATTTACCACAAAAAATACAATAATTATAAGCATTAGAAAGCTTCTCCATCACAAAGCTGAGCCCAGGGAAGCAAGAAGACCAGTAATGGTTTCTTGGAGCCAGCAATATGCAACAATTGCCATCTCATGAAAACTTGATTTGATAAAAGTTTGATGAAAGGATTGGATCTCATTTTCACCAAAAAATTCATCAAATTTAAATTTGACAAAGGATTTGATGAAGGATTGGAGATAGATACTCTTACCTTTTTTATTCATCAATAGGTTAAAACTTAAAAGCTTGATCTCATATGGGATGCTCCATTAGTTTTTTTTAATCAAAATTAACTAACAAAAAACTTGATTGGTGAAAAAATTGAATGCACCAATCCTCACTCTGTCAAAATTTTCATCAAAATCCTTTTCAGAAACTCCAAGCTTATCCTAGAGCTTCTTCATCAAATTTGGTGAAAAACTTGTTTTTGCCTGGACTTCATGAAAATTTTTGGTGAAACTAATCAAACTAAACCAAGTAGAAAAATATTTATATATTGAATAGAAACACTAATTAATACCTGAAACACCAGAGACCAATTCAGTAGCAGAAATCTTATAGAATGGAACACCAGTCTCATTAGCAATGGCATGAGCAAGCTTCGTTTTTCCACAACCTGGCGGACCGTGCAACAAAATCCCCGCCATCGGCCTCACTCCGAGCCACCTCGGTAACTGCGGATGATACAATGGAACTATCACCTCCATCTTCAATTCCTCCACAACTCCACTCATCCCACCCAAATCCCTGAATCTTGGTCCATCCTTTTCTTTCACCTCTTCACCACCACCACCACCGCCATCGCCATCGCCATCACCATCACCATTCAAACCTTTTTCAAATCTTTTCATATCTCCTTCAAGCAAATCAACCTTATCATCAGCCTTGTTGTTAACAATCAATTCCTCCTCCACATTCTCCTTCAAATTTTCAGCATCCTTCGATTCACTATAACTCGCACGAAGCATCGACTTCATCAAATCGAACTCTGGCTCCAATTTTTCACCGTAAATCGCGTCTTTCGATGTCGACACTGCACCGTCTGCCGATTCTGATTCCGATTCAGACGAAGAACTCAACTGATCGATGATACCAATTCGCTTCCTTCGAATGTGTTGATTTTCCAATCGCTGCAACCTCTCCTCACTCGCGTCGATTCTCTTCACCTTCTTACGAGCAGATTCATCTTCTTCTTCTTCTTCATCGAAGACGAAGTTTGATGTGGACGGATGGCTTGATGTAATGCTCGTCGATTTGATGTGTTCTAGGGTTTTTTGAACGGTAGTTGTGAAAGGTTGGAGCTTTTGACGACTGTATCCTGGGAAGTTCGAGTGGAGCTGGCTGACGATTTCGTCGACGGTAGCGTATTTGTGCCTGTTGCAGGACTCGATGTGGCGGCGGAGGACTCGTTCGAAGTCCGTCGACGGCAGCGATCCACCGCCTCTTCTCCTTCCCATTTTCATCTCTCTCTAGGGTTCAGAGCTCAGTTGAAGGGCGGAGAGAGAAAGAGAGAACGAGAAGGGTTTTGACTGAGTAATGAGTTTGGGAACTCGGAGTCAACTCAGTGCTGTGGGCTGCGAGGCTGGTTCGGAGATTACATGGGCTAGACAGCTTGAGCCCGTATTTCAATTATAAGGCCTAAGATGGGCCTATAATTACGTGGTGTACTTTAAAATTTTTGCAGGAGTTGGAAATTATATAACTAGTCATTTGCATTTTTATAATTTTATAATTTATAATTCTCTTAAAAAAAAAAAGATCTGTTTGTAATTGTGTACTAAACAAGAAGTCCTCCATCTATTAGATCAAAACTATTATAAAACTATTGTCTAAAATATAAGAGAAAAAGTGAGAGAAAATAGTTACGCGTCTCTTTATAATTGAAATGACACACCACGTATGATATAAGTTAAACTTACGTAAAAAATTAAAATTTTTCGCACTAGACATTTAAAGATTGGGATTGAGTCTCAGAATATCTCCGTTTTTGACAATGTATGATAAATTATATTTTCAATTGTTATTTGAATTTTATTTTGTTTCCACATCTTCTAATAATTAACAATTACAGAAATCTTTATACTTCAATTCATGTTTTAATATAGTCTTCCTCTCACTCACTGTTAAATAAAAATTTGGATAAAAAGTAGGTGTAGATCGCAAGAGTTTGTTTTGGAGACATCGGAGTAAAAAAATTATAAAACAAATTACACATTTTTACCTTTAATTATAAATAAATAAAAAAATCACTCAAATTTCACATGGAGACCCCCTGTAATAATTATGATTCAATCCTTTTAGTTTCTCTTGTTTCAATTTTCACTCAAATTTTAAAACAACTTATATTTGGAAAATTTATTTAAAAATAATATGAATTGGAAAATAACTCCCCACACACAAGAGTTCACATTTATAGAAGATCACGAATGCATATATGTGTTCCTTCGTTTCATTGATCAAGGATCTACAAAAGACTACAACAGGACCAAAGGGACTTTCACCTTTGAAAGGGTTACTAAAAACACTTCAAAAAGAAACACAGAGATCCTAACTTGAGTTTTGGAAAGTAAAAAAAAATAAAAAATCAATCAAGATAAATTTTAACATCAATACCATTGTCAATGAGAGACTGAACAACAGCTCTTATCTTCCCTTCAAACTTATCCCTCTCCCTCGGAGTATACGAAGCCGTGTAGACATCCGCTTCTCGTGCTCTCTCTGCTAAAATCTGTCCTACGGCCAAACAGGCTGGTATATCTGATCGCGACTTGAGTGCGGCTTTGATGTCTTTGGAGTTGGTACCAGCAACCGCAACTTGCTTGCTCGTCATCCTGTGAGTGAACGAGGCCGAAACAAAGCGTTTAGATATGAACACGTCAAGTGTAAATGGCTCCATGTAAGCTATTGTACGCTGTTTGAAGGATACGTGCTTGTCTGTATTCTTCGACTTCTTCTCCTTCTGGTATGTGTATGGCCGGCTATTGTCATCGTCAAGATAATCCTCTACCCCAAAAAAGCTTCTTGGTCCCAAAGAAGGCTGTGAAATTATAAAAATGGTGAAAGATATAAAAAGGGACAAATACATCAAAGTCAGATTTTGAACAAGAAAACTTCAAATTCTTTCACAACAAATTGTACAAGTTTTGGAGCCTGTAAGATTTTTGTTTTATTGATGATAGGGTAAATTACACTAATCACCCGTGTTGTTTGAAATAAAATAAAATAAAATAAGCACTACAAGTTTATCATAATTACATTAAACACTCTTTTAGTAAGGCTAAAACAAGCATAACTAATGCAGTTGGTGTGTAAACACATGAATAATCAATGACAAAATATAGTGTAAATGTTATGATATTATCATATCCTAAGAAGTATGGATACGAACACGTGACACGATACGGACACGCAGACATGTAAATTTTCAAAAAAATATAAGGCACGACACGTTAAGGACACGTTCAAAATATTTTTTTTATTATATGTATATTTTTAAATGTTTAATATATATTTCATGTCAAATATTTAATTTTATGAAATTTATCAATCTTAGATATGCTATTTTAGTAAAAAAATAAAAAAAATTATTTTTTTTTAAAAAAATAGTACTCAGCATGTCCCTAACGTGTCCCTAGCGTGTCCTCAACGTATCCCATGCGTGTTCTCAGCATGTATCCGCAGTGTGTCCAAAATGTTCCAGCGTATCCAACTCTTTCTAGCGTGTCCGACACTTGTCCAGAGTGTATCCGTGTCCAACATGTGTAGGACGCTTGTACACGACCTCCAGAAAGGTGTCTATGCTTCATAAATTATATCATAATATCAAATTTTTTTTTTCCAACTAGACGAATTACTAATTATTGATGAAAAGTGTTACATGAATGAAATTCATAGGGATACAGTGTAATTATGCCAAACTTGTAGGGGCTTGGCATATTTTTCAAACCTCAAGGGAGGTCAATGTAATTTGTCCTTGATAATAAAATCATTTTACCTTTGACTACAACTTGGGTGCCAAAATCACTGCCCTCAGTTGTCTTGGTTTTAAGTTGTCATATTAAAATTTCAGAGCAAGAGTGGAGATTTCAAAAGCAAGTTAAATCAATCAAGAAGTTGTAAGTGACTAGAACAAGAGTGCTTTAATAATTTTAAGAACATAAAAAACCTAAAAAATAGCGGAGATGCTTCAACCGAGTAAAAGCAAACCAATTCACTCCTCAACAATAACAAGCGCTTTTTGAGGGAAAAAATGGACCACTACGATACCAACCTTTTCAAATTTGCATAGCTATTTGGAATGCAAGCCAGACTTCTAGCTGTTGCATTTCAAATCTATTATGCTACAATAAATCTTCATTCAACATAGTTATAACATGATTCTTAGATGTTTTCCTGAAGTGTCAAGTTCAATGAACTATAATCAGCATGAAAATGAGTAGCTAACAAAATCTTTCAAAACTCACAATGATTTTAACTATTATATTCAGTCATAAGCAAGACGTAACTAAATTGGCTGAGGATCTCAACTTTGTTGATGTAAAATGGCATCCTTTTCACACGGCTTACCTTGCAGTTTCTCGGATGTGAATATCAACAATGTTTTATACGGTTAATTAAGGTTTTCAGGCCATATTTCATAGTATAAGGACTGGATTCACTTTCTAGACCCGTATTTGCCACACTACTTGATTTGATCATTATAACAAATTACTCATTATCCACAACAGTTCTTTCAGATCCCAAAAAATTCATTGGCATGTTGTTCTCATCACCTTGCCAATGTTTCCATGGTTCTAAGGTTGGCAATAGCAATACATTACGAAAAGAGAAAAGCAAAATAGCATCTATACTATGTCCAAAAACAATGGCAAGAATGAACACTGCGAAGGACTCAATAGCAGTAACATCAAATTATTGGAAATCAAGCTAAAAACAAAAACAAAAACAAAAACAAAAAAAAAACAAAATTTTTTTTTGTTGAACATAGCTAAACACACAATTCAAACTAACATAAAAATGGCAACTTTTGCCCCCCAAAGTACATAACAGACATAAAATTTACTAATTGAAAGATTGCTACTGCTGCATTAATAGTCAGCTTTAGGGTGCCAAAAAAATTTATCATGATCCATATTCTATAGAAAGTTGATTCAAGAGAAAAATATATCCCGTACCCTCAAAACAAAATTCAAGAGTGTACCTGGCCATAGTGAATACCTCTTGTTTGTGAATACAAACAAAGCCTAATTTTATCACCTTCACGAGCACATAACTTGTGATATGCTTGCTTCAACATAGTTCCAAAACCCAAACTCCTGCTAGAAAACAAACAACAGTTCCATTAGTCGCACTACAATTTCAATAGGAAATTATGATTCCAATATGTGCATCAACATACACTGTTATAAGACCAAACTTTTTAGACACTACAATTTCAATGAGAATTATGATTCAACAGACACCTAATAATAATATACTAAAAATCCCAGGGTCCAAAATTACTTCTTTTTGACATTTATTTGAACATTGTAGTTCCATTTTCTGTTTCTATACTAGTTCATTTACATTGGCAAATTCGGCACAAATTAAAATTCCAAACTTTATGTCTCAGATTTGCTGATAAACACGCAATCATCAAACAACAAACGAATTGGGTCAACCTAGTCAGCTAAAAAGAATATCAAAAAAACCCAAATCGAGTACTCATTCACCGAGTAACAAAACACCCATTAGTTTTCCATAATCACATCCATATATAAAGAAACGACTGAATCGATTAGGTATATTGGGTCTGACCCAATATGGGTCGAAGTCTGTTTGATCACAGGAAAAGCTTACCTGGTTTGATTGTGAAGTATAAACAATGACACAAATTTCGGCGATTGACGGTGGCGAAACGGAGCGGAAGTTCAGTCCAGTTCCGGGCGACGGAGAAGGGTGGTGCTGTCGAGGCGAAGTGCCTGAGAATGCCGTCGGCGAGTGACCGCGGACTCTACGGCACGCTCCGTGGATAGTGTCTGCCTGGTTATTTTCTCGGGAACCAAACAAACACCCGATTCTCAAAGCCTAAACCCTTCGAATATGAAAATTTTGGAAAATCCTATTTTTTAAAAAAAAATAATACAAATTTATTTACATTAACTTCAAAATTACTCAGAAATTAATTTCTACCACATTCTATGTGGAGGCCATATAAATCTCATACTACACAAAGTAATCTAAATATTATACTACACAAATTAATCTCTACCAAACAATCACTCACTTAAGAAATTCTGAATAGATAAGTCTGAGTCCCTTTAAAAAAAAAAAATTGATTGTAAAAATAAAAATTAAATTACATTAACCTAATTTAAAGTTTAGAAGAAAAAAAAAAAAACCGACACTCTCTCACAATTTTTACATAATTATATTAGACTATCTTAATATTTTAATTTATATTACTTTTAGTTCATTTTCATCAATAATTTATTTCATTAGTCTTATGAATGAGGAAAAAAAATATTATCATTGTTTTTATACTTAAATATATATTTATTCTTTTTTTTTTTTAATGTTATTTGCTTTTAATTTGTTTAGTCTTAATAGAGCATCTCCAACGGTAGTAGGCATTTTACCTATCTAAATATTACTATAAATTATACATTTTATTTTGCCAGTCAACTATTACATGTTTCTACTCCAACCATGCTCTTTATTTTAGTTATTCATCCAAATACTATTAACTTTATACAATGCCACGTCAGCAACAAAGATAGAAGGAAATAATCTTAATGATTAAATATATTTTGCCTAGCCTTGAAGGCTAGCTACATGTAGCTAGTGAATATGAGTTGAGCCAAAATGCCTAATGTGTTGGAGTTGAAAAAAGTAAGTCACATTAGCCATTTTGACTAACAAGCATCATATGCCTAGTAGGTTGAAGATGCTTAGAGGACAAGTCAATCTAATTATGTTAAAACTGCAAGATTTACTATATTTTGTCTAAATCACAAGAGATATTAATGTAATTTACTCAAAATATTACTTTATGATTTTTATTCTCCAACTTATAATTTATTAATAAAAAATTATTATTTAATTTTAAAAAATTAAAATCAAGAAACAAAACTCAATACAATAACATTATTGTAAAAGTCACGTCAATATTTATAAAATCAGTTTTTTTTTACTTATTTTTATTTTTATGAATTTTTTTCAATTTTGAGTCAAATATTTTTACTTTTTAAATTCATCACACTAAACAACTTAAAAAATTTTAAATTTTGAATCATCTCTCTATTTAAAAAAAAAAAATAGTTAACCAAAAACAAAGCCAAGTTTTATCCAAAAAATTACCAAAACTTACTTACTTTTATCTTTTCTGAATGTTTTACAAAAATATTAACTTAATTTAATAAGTTTATTTTATTTTTAAGATCGTCAAGTTAAGACGAATCTAAAAAGCAAAGAAGTTATAATCAATTCTTAAAATAATATAAAAACAAATTTTAAAAAAAAAAAAAACTCAAAAAGATAAGGGAAAAAAAAAACATTGAAATGTATGGTCCAAATATGAATTTGGTGTAGTATGAGTGGCATATAAAATGAATTTGAGCCAAAAATTTCATTTTATATGTGAGCATTTTTCAATGCGCATAAATTTTGCAATTCCCGTAGACTCAGCATCTACACCATGGTTTATTCAAGAAAACAGGAACAAGAAAGTTCTCCAAAACAATTTCAGTTCTAAACAGATTCAGATAGAAATGAGAAATTGAAAGTATGAACAAGTAAAAAAAAAAAAACTATGGTCAAGAAGGGAGAATACACATTTTCAGTGTAGACCATATATCCTCGAGACACTAATCTAAATCCCACCCTTCTGCTAATACACTCATCAGGCCTTTATCCGGACCACAAATGAACCTGTTCAACAATTTAAACACATTAGTTAACAGATATATATACACATGCACATACATATGTGCTTACACACACGCGCGCAGGGAATTTATTTACAACTGGAAAACAAAAAATTAACAAGCTTGAATCACCTTGAGCGCTATTTGTAAATATATAAAGAGCAGCAAAGCCAACACCAAAACTATTATTATTATTTTTATAAGCTTGCCAAAAAAAAAAAAAAAAAAAGGCAACACCAATTTACAACTACAATGGTTTCAGAACAAACAATGACCTCCAAGTTTAGTCCAATGAGAGGGAGGAAAAGCAGAACATCTGAGATTAATGTAACTCAACCCTTTAGACCAGTGTGTACCATAACTACAATCCACATCTTGAAATTCCGAAAATTACCAAAATCTCTAACTCTTAAAATTCAGTAAAATGAAAGCATATATATGTTTCAAAACATACTAAACTAAAATAGACAGGATAAAGACTAAACATGAACAACCCCCCACCCCACACAAAAAAAAAAAAAAAAATCACTAGACAAGGTCCAAAGCATGCCCCGTGTGAATGTCTATATGTAAACTTTTTTTTTATTCTTCTTTATGAAGTTTTTGTTGACATATCGTAAGTGTTCCCTAGATCAATGGTGGAATTATTCCATTGTTGGAGAGGGTTAAGATAGAGTAGGAGAAGAAAATAGGTTTAGGTAGTGTCTCTTTGTGAACCCCAAGGGGGTGTGGACAAGACTTGGGGTTTGAGGGTGTGCTCCCTTTATGATCTCAGGTTCACACCTCTTCGGTGCATACAATTTCTTGGAACCAGTCGTACGGGCAAAATTCCCCCCCCCCCTCCCCTTTAATTGGGCCCCCCACTAGTGGACGGTGGGAGTCGGTCCAGTAGGCCGGATACTGAGTTGTCAAAAAAAAAAAAAAAAAGGTACTGTCTCTTTGTGGGAGAAGGGAATGCATCAACATATGAACAAATTGAAGCTCTGCATCAGGTGTCTATTTGTGTGTGCTGGAAACCCTAAAGTGCAAAGGGAAGCTAAATAAAAAATTTATCCCATAAACTCTCAATGTCTTTAAACTTCTCCTAAAAAATTCTCACATTCCTTTCCAATCAAATTACCCGAAGTATCGTACAAACCACACTCCCTAGCTTTGCCATTAATACCAAATCCACTTAAATCAATCACTAACATCAGAACACAATAGGAACGTACTACCCAATTCATCTACTTCCACCATAAGGTTGATTAATTAGATTAGATAGACCATAGTTAATTGAACCATTCATTTCTCTCTTCAGCAATTGATATTCTTTCAATACCAAAAAATCATGACATATCATATAATAATGGACATAAGAACGACAAAATCTTGGGGGGCCTAGTTTGACCATCACAACCTAGACCTTTCTTGAAACAATATTTCACTGATGCAATACACAGCATGTCCCGAGATAGAATTTAGGGATCTTTTCAAAGGAGTTTTCCCTGTAAGCTAGCTAGCTAGCTTTTGTTTTGGGCTTAGGCTCCCTCTTAAACCAAAAAAATGAAAAGGGCCTACACCAATACCTTTTACATTTGGAACTTGGGTCAAAAGGGCAAATTCTTCCTATCATTGCTGGGGTGAATATATTTATTCCATTGTTTCTTCTCTTCAATGGATAGGAATATATCATGAGTGAAATTGTAAAGTAATCAAAGAGATTAACTCACATGCAGGAAGGTTGGATATATCTGCAGAAACGGCACAAGGGATTCCCAAATTTGAAAGTGCTCCCCGAATGATTCCACATGGGAAGTATAGATACATTCCTGTTGCTTGTGCTTCCTTGCTTTCAGCCATAGCAGAAGGATCTTGAATGGAACCAGAGTTTTCAGATGATAGATCAACTGACATGCGCGAAAGCCAACGGAACCGATTATCTTGCAATACAAAGGTACCCTACGTGGAAAACACAAACCAGTTAGCCAAACTCTCACAATGAATTTTAGTTTCAATTTCAGCTTAGGCTCTTGAAATTACTCTATGATTTGTCTTTAAATTGTCTATCTGCTTCTTGAAGAGCTCGGACCAGAAGTCCTTGCAAATGAACTTGATCGCCTCTAGATGATCACTGAACCGTGGCCGCTCCATTGTATACCTAAGAAGAAGCAAAATTTCAAATTACAGTTTGTACCCATACTAAAGAATGGAAAGTAGGAGATGATTAAAATGGTGCTAGCCAATATATTCGATTGGAACCTTTCCAAGGTTCAGGAACCCAAAAAGTTTTTTCCTTCCCCATATTGTCTCAGCCATGGAATGCTATAATGCATATGTAAGCACATAACTATAGACCAATGTTTATATATCCCAAATATGTATTCAAGGAAACAACTCAAAATCAATCGGATAACACCAACATATCCAAATTGAATAGCTTCTATGATTTGCAAAACCCTAAGCATTTTCAAACCACTAATCAATGAGTGTTGAATTAGAAATTTGAACTTCAAGACAGGATTTATAGTCATTTCTATATATGGGTATGCAAATATGTATATGAGTGTGTATATACATAACTAGAGACCAATGTTTATATATTACAAACTAGAGGTTGGCACATGCATCGCATGTGCAATTAAAAAAAAAAAATCAAAATATTTATTATATAATGTGTGCTACTCATGGTAAGAGTTTTCTTCATTCAACCCAATGTCTAAGGTTTGAGTGTACTCTCATCTAATCAATTTTTTCTTTTTTGTTTTAAATAGGAATGTGGACACTTGGCAGCGTAACAAGCCAAGGCTTCAGGACACCTTTATATATAGTATAGATAGATATGTATTCCAATTGTTCATATGACACCTTCAAGATCTAAATTGAATAGCTTCTATGATTTGCAAAACGCTAACCACTGATCAACCACTGGTTTTTGAAGTGTGTCACCTGCTAGTACTACTATATATGGGAGCACTGTGTCCAAGTATTTGGTGGCTTATCCTTCTGCCACATGATAAACTTTTATATCATAAAATAAAAAATTATTATTCAAAGGCATAAGTAAACTTTGAATTAGGCCATGGGTTTCATTACGAGTACTCGTACCACTTAGATAATATACTAATTTTTTCATCATCTACTTTTATTCTTATATATCTGAATTGCACACACATTAATGTGCCACCATATATATATATATATACACACGCACACAACAATAGACCAACGTTTATATATAATAAAGATGTATTTTCCAATAATGGGTAAGATGACAGGTTGGGATCAAAATTGGATAGCTTCTAATCAGCGAGAGTGTTGAATTTGAAGGAAGAATGATGAGATAAATATGGGGATTAGAGGAGAAAGTATACCTTTCGGAGAGCTGGTGGCCGACCTGATAGCCGATGGCCTCGATCCTTCGGGCTGCAAGCTCAGGCTTGTTGGCGTAGAAGCGATTGCAATAGGTAGATACAATCTCTGTCAGCAGACTCTCCACACAGCTCTCTGATACCTCCCTCCCCATTCTCTCTCTCTCTCTCTCTCTCCAATCAAATTGTTCAGAATGAATAACAGAAAGACTCGTTGCCTTCTTTTCTTTCTTTTTTTTCTATCTAAGGCCGCGTTTGGGATAAACTTTTTAACCTGCTTTTTTTTTTTTTGCTTGATTAAAAAAAATTCTTTTTGGGAGACAATTTTAAAATTTTTGTCATTGATTTGATAATTGTGAGTGAAAAAAATCAAAAGATTATTATTTGAATATAACATTTAACCTTATCAACTAAATCAGATTACTTTATTTTTTTAATTGACTAATTTAATCCTAACTCATATGCGGATCTGAGATTTAATAAAATCATATAAACTTCCGGACATTTTTAAAATGACAAAAACTTCATTTGAGATTTAGTTTTTTATTACAAATTTCTCTTTTGTTACTTTATTTTTAAAAAAAATAATTATTATAATAAAAATTATTAACATCATCAAATAATTTAATATTATATATATATATTTCATTTTATCCTTTAATTAGTGAACTATTATCAAAGTAATTCAATATTGTCCTTAAATTATTGAACTTTGCCCTAAAAATTTATATTTTCAAAGTTAGAAAGTATAATTCTTTAAGGCAAAGTGATTAGACAGCAGCTATTAACTGAATTACATTGACAGATAAACAAATAATTGAGAGACAAAAAAATTTAATACAAAAATAAGAATTTAATAATACTTTATTAGTGCAGGTGTATTATAACCGTAGTATTTTTTTTTAAAATAAAACAAATAAGTATTTCTATACACTTTTATATATATATATATATATATATTATCAAGATTAAAAATAAATGAAAAGTTTTGTTTTTAAATTAGTAATAAAAAAAAGTTTCAAAATTTAGTAAAAATTAAATCATATTTTTTTTTTCTTTTTCTCTTGTTCTTGTGTTAGAGGAATACTTGCTAGCATAAACTTTTTCTGTTTTTTTCAAAAAAACAATTCAGTGTGTTTGGTTTGAGTTTTTTGAATTAAGTTTTTTTAAAATTGAGTTTTTTTATTTTCGTATTTTTTTATTTTTAGTGAATATCTTTAAAATTTTAAACATTTTTTTTTATTTTTTTAGATGCACTTTACTTAGATGTATCTAAAAAGTAAAAAATTTGAGAAAAAATATTTTTAAAAATTAATAAATATATAAAAATATAAAAAATTAACTGAATTCTCGTATTTTTTTTATATTTTTGGTATTTAGTAAATTTTTAAAAGGTTTTTTTCATTTTTTTTTTACTTTTTAGGTATATTTATATTCGGTATGTCTAAAAATTAAAAAAAATTGCTCAAAATATTAAAAAATTCAGTAAAAATAAAAAAAAATACAAAAAATAAGAAAGTATAATTTTTTAAAAAATATTTTTAAAAAATGATAACCAAGCACCACCACTAGATTTTCAAGAGAATTGGACTTACGGACCCTATGAGGATGAATTGATTTGTTTATTTTGCAAGACTTTTTTTTTCTAAATTGTCCATAAAAAATTATATTGATTTAGTAATTATAACTATATAATTTAATCTCACTTTCTTTATAAAAAAAAAAAAAGGATGGTAAGCTCTCCTTAGAGTGAGAGTTAGAGATAACAAAATACAGACAACCATGCCGCCATTTTAAGATACCCTATTAGGTAAACCAAAAATGATTTATACCCCCACTGGGGTCGACCCCAATGAGGTAGAGGCCCATGATTGGGTGAAAAAAAATAGTTTTTTTTTTTTTTTTTTTTTTGTTCGGTTGGCAGCCAGTGAGGGCGCGCCACGTCACTGGGGGCGCGACCCTCACTGGGGGTATAAGGCATAGCTCAACACTGCTGCATACTCCAGAGGGGGTCGCACCCCCAGTGAGGTGTCACCCCTCCACTAGCTGAAACCCAAAAAAAAAAAAAAAAAAAAATAGTTTTTTTTTTGTCCAATTATGGAGTGCCACCTCACTGGGGGTCGACCCCCAATGGGTGTATGAGGCATTTTTCATTAGGTAAATTACACTTAACTGTCGTGAGTTTTTGACAATTATAGTAACTTTTTTTTATAGTTTTAATAATTACACTTTTTTTTTTTTACTTTTGAAATTATTATTAAGATTCTTCAAATCTGTTAGGTCTGTACAAATAGCGTTAGTTGGGTGTAAAAATGACTATATTACCCTTTGTAAGGATGTGTGCAGTGCGACTGAGGCGGTTTAAGAGTAAAATTATAAATCGAATGGCAGATTAGCAAATTGCAGTTTGAGAGGTTTTGGACGGATTGGCGGATTGAAAATATTCTAACCAATTATCAAGCCTTTGCATAATATATAACACTAATTTGTATAATATTTTTCATATATATAATTATTAATTTGTAAGAAATTTCACATATTAAATATTTCTCACACTCATTTTTACGTTAATATTTCACTATAGATTAAAAAATATATATGTATTAATTATAGTGGAACGAAACGATTTTGAAGTTAAATTATAAATTTTAAAATTTAAACCGTAGTTAGCAGATAGAGCAATACTGATTGATACGAATCGGTACGATTTTAGTGTATTGGACAATATTTTGCACAATCCTAGTGAAAAGACAAAAATACTCATAAACCAACTAATTAATTATCAACATGAGTAAATTTCACTCACCTCTCCTGAGATTTTGTATATATATTATCAAAGACCCACACATAGGGGTTATGTGGGGAGCACTACAAAAGTGTACTTGTTTATCTTTTTATCTTTTTTTGGTCACATTATCTCTTTATTTTTTTGCACATTTTTCATAAAAAGTAAAAAAATATACTTATTTAGATCATCCCAAACAACCTTATATTTTAGCATTATTTAATGAAATTCATAAATTTCATGTAATATTAAATAAAATCCTGAATAAGACATTATGAAAACATTTATAAAAAAAATTAATTTTCATTGATAAAATATTTAAAAATAAACAATCTTTCTAAAATTATGTTAGATAACATCATAATAATTTAATATAAGACTTATTTCACATTGCATAAACAACGTATAATTTATCATTTAAAGTAATACATTTATTATTTGATTTTTTTAAATTGAAATAAATGAATTTATTTTTCCCCAGCAATTTGTATTATTTATTTATTCATATATAAAAAAATTATTATTTTATCTTTTCTTATTCATATATTATTCTCAAATTTTAATTTTTATCTTTGAGTCATTAAATTTATGATCGATGCGTATTTAAAAAAAATGCATGTTAATATTTCTTACATAATTAATAAATAAATATAGATGTAAAAAAAAAAAAAAAAAATCTTATCTCTGCTGAGATTTCTGAGAATTAAACCAATCTCATTCATTATCAACATTAATTTTAACCTTAAATGTACTAAATTTAATTTATCCTATTAAATATATATGAAATCATTATTTATTTTTCATAACTTTTTAAAAATATAAATTCAATTTGTTGACTCTATTTTTTTTCACAAGTTTTTGAACTTTTATAAACAAAAAATAAAATAAAAATTCAGCCATTAATGAAGGTTATAAATTAATTTTAAGATTTAATTTAATAAAAATAGTTTAAATGAGATAAATGAAGATGGATAAATAGATTTTAAGTATCATACGTATTAATTGAGTATTTTATTATCCTCAAATAATTTCTCCATTCAAGTAAAGATTAATTTTAATTTTAGATATAAGAAATGATAAATTATTTGAATTGCTTATTATTCTCAAATGATTTCTTGATCCTTCATTCCTTATTAACTAATTTTAATTTATTGTGAGGCGATTAAATTTTTTTTACTTCTATATTTTTTTTTTTAATCATGCAAGAAATATTAACTTGTGTTTTTTTAAATATGGATAAACTAGAAGTTTAATGACTTAAAAATAAAAATAAAAATTTGAGAATAATATATGATTGAAAAAATATAAAATAATAATTTATATATATATGAATAAATAAGTAATGCAAATTGTCCAAGAAAAAATAAATCCATTTACTTCAACTTAAAAAAAAATCAAATAATAAATGCATTACTTAAAATAATAAACTTTACGTTGTTTATGTAGTATGAAATAATTATTATATTAAATTATTACGATGTTATCTAACATTAATTTTAGAGAAATTGTTTATTTTAAAGTATTTTATAAATGGAAATTAAGTTTTTTTTCCCCATTAAATGATTTAATAGTATCTTAACAATTTAAGGGTTTTACTTAACATTGCATGAAATTTAAGAATTTTATTAAACAATACTAAAATATTTATGAGTTTTTGATAATATATATACAAACCTCTGGAGAAGTGAGTGAAATTTTTAATTTGAATAGATAAAATAGCTAATAGGCAATTTCATCATTTTTGGTATTATAACTTATGACATCAGCATGACATCAGTAAATTTTGTTAAATTGCCTAAGAGTGAGGGAATCTTGATAATAATTTTAAATGTAAGGGAGGTTAGTGTATTTATTACAGGAAAAAAAATCCCTATAATTGTTGGAAACCCCAGGGGAGTTCAGTGTAATTTACCCTAATATCTATTTTTGTGATTTGAATTCGTGTCCACCAAAACCTCGGACAAATCTTATCGTTGGGCAAAAGCTTAACATTTTTGTCTAAAAGTTTCTTTGTACTTAAAATTTGCTATTTCAATCAGTCTAGGGACACAAAATTGATCACATAATTAATCACATAAAATATAGATAGAATAATTTGAATAAAACGGAAATCTCTTAAGTTAAATATGAATGAAAAATAAGTTAATTTTTTATCACTTTTTCTTTCCCTTGTCAAATCATAGATCTAAACCCAGCTAAAAAGTGCCAACGGAGAACTGAATCTTTGTTTATATGAAGCTGGCTTTATGAGTAAAGGCACAAGCCTCCCTGTAGAGCAATTCCAGTGCGTTGCTACAATGGCTACTATTGTCAAATAATAGCAATTCCATTTAAAAAATCCTCTCCAGCGACCTACCAAAAATATGGCATTGCCGAACTCATCTCACCCAAGAGAGGGTTTTGATCCAATAGTCTGGATGTGAGACATTCAATAGATAGAATAAGCAATCAGATGTGTCAAAATGACATTTGCACCAGTGGAGCAATATTATCAAAATTTATCATTTTAGTACTGTAGCAAAATAAACACAAGATGATAAAAATAAGATGCAATATGTATATAATATGTAACTCATATAAAGAGCAGCCTAACAAAAGCACTCTTTGGGAGAAAATAATAGAAAGGAAAGAGATCCCCAAAGGGAGAAAAGGGGAAAAAAATGAAAAAGAAAAATGGAAATCAAAAGTCACAGTGAATTGGCATTTTACTGTTGGGATCGATCAACTTGCGCGATTCTTCCCACAACTGGGTTTCGATCCCTAACTTCTTGAGCTCCACAAGGCCACGTTCAACTGTTAAATGGAAGGACCGTGGAGGTGAGTAGAGAAGGAAACCAAAAAGAAATAAAAGAGATTTTACTTATAATAGTTGCTCGTTCATAAAATTCACTTGACCACTTGTTAGTCTTGCTACACTATAGGACACGAGTCTAGGGTAAAGTTGAAGCAAACACGGTCAAGTGAAGTTGACTTCACATGTGATTCAACATATAATATGGAAATAATAAAGAAGCATCACTAACCAGCTAAAAACTCAGTATGTAGCATACTAAGACATGATTCCTAAAGCTTTTATAGTGGAAAAACTTGTATCCATACATGATGTATTAATCTTTTTCGAATTACACCAAGAATCTAATGTGAAGCCTTTTAGTTTGGCAAAGTATTTTCGAAAATGGTTTCTAGATAAGTTTTTTTTTATTTTTAAAATACCCATTTTTAAAAGAAAGATTGATACATCATGTATGTGAGTGGAGAGAAGGATGAGTACCATCAACTGCGTCAGTTGAGGTGGGTGACTGAGTCCCATGGTTAATCCAAAATTGCAGGCGCTCCTCCGCAATGTCTGGTTCTAACCCATGGTTTTTTGCCCTTCTCCAAAAATACGTTAGCCAAGCCTGCATAAGTAAAGCAAACAAATATTTAAGGAGTGACTATTGTATAATCAAATATGAAAGATATGTTGCAACTAGTAACAAAAAATATATGCATATGAAAGATATGCATACTAAAAGTTAATTGGCTTTGAAAAGAAAACAACAGCTCCACAAAGAAAAATGAAATAATATTAAGATAATAAAAAAAGAAAAAGAAAAAGAGGTTTAGGGCTTTTGTGAAAAGTGAAATTTCATCAACAAGATGGCAGGAAAAGTCCTAATTAAAAGTCATGTCATCATACCTGCTTAAAAAGAACATCATCAGACTCCTCTTGGCTCAATTCTGAAACAACATACATTTCCCTTGTTAGATTTAACACCGCCCTAAGGATGACAAATGTAAAAATTCTGCTCATATAAACTCATTTTAATAGAAAACTCATGTGGATGATATGTATAGCACATTTTCAAAAGAAGAAGATAATGCCATTTTTTCTTTCTTTTTTCCCCCTCTAAAATTAATAATGAACTGATGGGACATATCAGCATGTACAGACATTGTGTACGGGCAGCTAAAGTAGTGCATTGCTGTAGAATGCATCCGGTAGCAGTAGAGTAGATCATGTGAAACTAAAGACATCAATCAATGAAAGAAAAGAACAAAGAAGATAAGAAATCAGAAATCCTTATTGAAAATAAAATTGTATGCTAGTCATGTTAGAGGAGAAAAGGAAAAATAAAATGCAGACATATGGATTATAAGTCATAAAAGTAAGCAGTCTCTGTTGCAACTATACTACTAAAAATATAATCAGCAATAAAGCTCATTCAAATGTTTCTCATTGAACATCAAGTTGCATACGATGCAAATGGATTCAATTTAATTGCCAAATGGAAATGGTGGTACGTCCAACTTTTTTGCTCCTAATAGCAAGCCTTTTTCAACATTGACACCATCTATATATCATATCTTAAACAATAACCTCAATTTCTTTCTGTGAAGGGGATTTCTTCATAACATGAACTTGGAGGGTCAATTTTGATTCCTTCATCTAATTAAAAGAATTTATAAAGTAGCATTTGTTTTACATTTATCACATTTGTCCATGATTTCATTTTTTCAGGCCTCTAAAAACTGGAAAGGGTATTGTGTACATGTGTGCAGTCTTCATTTTCTGTATAGAGATTAGTGAATCACCAATCTAAACCATCTGTCTGAGCATTAACTCCACAGCCTACCTTAAACAATTTTTAGGTGCAATATGGGGTTCGATTGCTTGCCTCACAGGTGATAACTGCCTACCTAAGTTTAATATGCTAGCAAAACGAATAATCCTTTATTACTCGCACATTATAGATCATACTGGTTGATCAACTCACCAAAAGCTTCTGAAAAATTATGTCCCTCAATTGGTAACTTCAGGTCATCTGCATTCATAATCAAATACGAAAAGGAACCATCAGAAAACAATTGAATAGTTATGACAATAAGTTGAATGACAGGCATCACAGGATCACAAGAACTATTTCCGAAACAGCAATGTAGAGAAATAAAACATCAAAGCCAGAGAGTAAATGAGCTTTGTGATTTTGCAAATTAATGTGCGTGAATAGTGCCAAGAGGATCGCAACCTAAGAAGCACGGACACTTCTAAGAAGGTGACGTATTCGTGTCGTATCCGTGTCGGACACCGATACTCTTTGGACACTCTCAGGACACATGTCCGACACTCTTCAAAACGTGTCCTATTTTTTAAATTTTTTTAAAGACTTGGACACTCTTTGGACACTTGAAGGACATACGTGTCCATCGCTTAAATACAAGTGTCTAACGATTAGACATATGTGAAATTAATTATAAGTTTGAACAAAACAACTTAAGATACAATAATAAAACAAAAACTATATAAATTTATAGGAATTAGTATCATATTGTATTTTTTATTATCTTTTTAATGATATATTCATATATATAACATATAATAAATATATAAAATTACATATTTCATGCGTGTCCCTCACGTGTCGTGTCCTACATTTTTTGAAAATTAACGTGTCAGCGTGTCCGTGTCGTACTCGTGTCGTGTCACGTGTCCGTGTCCATGCTTCTTAGATCGCAACACAAAATTGGGCTACAAGTATTTTAGCAAGACTATTACAAAATTAAAGAGGGTTTGGTCATTTTTTAACTACTTTTACTGCCCCAATTCATCTAGTAATTTGGCCAAGATTCTGAATCTTTTTAAATGGGAATTCCTTATGAATTTAAGTAGTTGCAAATATTTGCCCTTGCAATTGGCTTTATCTCTGCCTTGTATTTGTCTTCTGGTAATGCACTTGTGAACTATTCAGCGTGCTTATATTAAACTGGGCTTAGGTTTTCTATTTTTGTTTTGGTTGTGGGGTTGTACTTATCACATTAATAATTTGAAGAAGTGATAACAAGAGTGAACTCTGCGCCTTCAAAAGATTCACTACATCAAACCAATTATATCATCTAAATATGCTTGATTAGAGATCTGTGGACTCCGTGTAATTGGGGGAACAAATTTTGAATCTTCTCTAGACAAAAAGCAACCTAAGGAAACACCTCATTTTCAACACATAATTTGTTAACCAGCACCCTTAAATCATAATAACAAAGAAAGATATTGGTTATAAAATTTAGTATACCTGAAAAGATAGACATAGAAATGGTGTAGGAATATAGTAGATAAACACCTAAAAGATTATGCAGTGAAAATTACAAGGAAAGACAACATAATAATGCCTAATTGAAAATTGTAGTTGGAGAATATACAATCAATGTAATTAGTGCATACACACCCCAAGTTTGGATTAGATGAATATATTAAAAGACAATTTTGGAATCAACAAGTTAAATTAATTCAATAGATACCCATAGGAGATGAGGTAATTATATAGGTGGAGATTTCAATGGTCGTGTAGGAAAAGATAAGCAATGGAACAACATGGTGGATATGATTTTGGTGACTGAAATAAGACTGGAGAAGGAATTTTAGGGTACGGGGCCGATCCATACCCACCGATTGTCATCCCCAGTTATGGATGAGTTAACTAGACACATTAAAGATGATGTACATGGTGTATTCTATTAGTGAATGACAAAGAATGATCACTGTTTTAACATATTATTCAACAAATGGACAAAGCCCCATCACACCTGTTAAACCAGATTTCGCTGAACTTGACCGACGATGTTGAGCCATTGCGATTGCTACGGCATCCTCTACCTTTGAGAAAAAGACAATATATCAGAACCACTATTTACAGGAGAAAGATCACTTAAATTAAACATTATACACTTTGGTTGGTGCACCACAAAAGCCAGTTTGTCATACAATTCAGCATGGGACTGTCCTAATTTTAGAGGCCTAAATCTGAGAATTGTACTCATCCTTTAAACGATTAATCAATAAGGTACATGAATGAATATAGATATATAAATAAATAAACAATGGTTTAATGTGCACAAAGTAGAGTGGCATTGGGATACAAATGTCAAAAGGAAAATAAAAGTTCAAAAACAAAATTGTCCAACAAAACTAGTTTTTCTTAGCTGACCCCATTTAAGGAAATAATCATAACTCAAAAACTTGAAAGTGTTCCAAACCAACACGCAAGACAAAGCTAGCACTATTACTATGGTTTGATTTCAAAAATAAATGAATGAAAAAGTTCCCAACAATCAATCATTTGACAGAACAGGGGAGGGGAGATATTTCTTTATTGGTATTTGGGGCCATCAACAGTTGGGAAGTAGTCAACTTTAAACACATAAACCTGTAGAACATATCAGGCATAAGTATAAGACAAGAACCTTCAGTGAACACAATTCCCTAAGACCCTTCTCCACTAAAAGCATGCTCTCGACGTTTCCCTCTGCAGATAGTTCATTTAAGTCATGAAGAACCTTTTCCCTTTCCTCTGCATTGTTGTTCACTGCTCAGGAGAAGAATGAAAATGAAAAATGAGTAAAACCGAGCAACAAGTAAAAGGATTCAAGCAGCATGGTTGAAATCAGAATCAAATTTCATCTTTTAGGTGCAATGGAAGAGAAAACCTGACCTAATGAGTTTTCATCTTTTGCTTTCTGTCCAGCAGCTAAAACAACTTCGACAGGAAGAGGGGCAAAGGATGACCAGTGTTCATGTCTCGCTGTAGCTATCTCTGCATGAATACCTGTAAATATATTGCAATGCTCATCAAGTGTGCACCAAAACTTCATTTAAACCATAGTTTCTTGGTCCATTAACAAAAGCATGATTTGATGATCTTGTAATTAGTTACAAATTATTGAATTCACATTCCGTTCAAAATATAATTCTACCGACTATAGTACAAAGGAAAAATAATTAAGGGTGGTCACCAAGCTGCACAAATATGCGCAAATTTTGTAACCATATCTTGTGGTACAGGATTTTGGATGCACGGCAAGTCAGAAAAAGGATAAATTTAGAAGTGAAGGCAAATGCATTCATAAGTTATTGGAAGTTGCCAGATTGAAAGCAGGAAAAGAGAAGGTCCCAGTTTCATCAGATTTCTCTTAAGGGGGATTCTTAATGAGAAGAGAAAGTCCCCTAGCTTTTCTTTTTTTTTAAAAAAAAAAAAAGAAAGAAAGAAAGAAATAAAAGGATGAAAGAAAATTGGTTGAGATATTTTGTTTATCTGCAATGAACACCTTTGGTGCAAAGGAATGAACAATGTAATTCAAGATGAAACACCGAAGATCCTGGGAAGATGTAGGTCAAATTTCTGGGAAAGGATACACTGATCATGTTCAATCAAGAAGCAGAATGTCAAGAAAATAACCAAAATAAAAATTTAATTTATAAAACATATACCATGCAAAATACTTAATGGCATACCCCTGAAGAAAAAATGTGAACATAAGTATGCAATAGAATGGAGATCATACAAGCTGGAAAGGAGGTTATAACTGATGAATGAATTAATACAGGTGTTATGTGTAAGAATAAATGTATAGGGAAAAAGAGAGAAACAATTATGTATGTATTATTGATTGTTATAGTTTTGATGTATTGTATGTACATTATATAGGAGATGGAGATGTGAAGTGGAGGTGGAGTGGTGGAGTAGGTGAAGTGGAGTGTGTAGTGGAGTAGGTGAAGTGGAGGTGGAGTGGTGTAGTGGGTTAGGTTTAGTGGAGTAGGTTTAGGTGTACATTAACATTATGAATGGCTTTCCAAACTTTGATATATATATTTGTCATCTCTAACTACTACAATTCACTATCATGAGCTTTTCAGCAATGCATTTGCCAAACTAACTTAAAAAGCTTGGAAATTCTTACCAGAGAAGGAAAAATTGTCCATATATGGTGACAACTATTCCTTCCAATATTTACTTTTCTACTTGATTTATGGTTTACAGTAAACAGTCTATAACACTGCTTGTATTCTCCTAGATCTCATACACTCACATGCAGCTTATGGAATCATAAATGATAAAAACCTCTGTAAAATTGAAGTCTATAACACTGCTTATATTCTCCTAGATCTAATACACTCACATGCAGCTTATGGAATCATAAATGATAAAAGCCCTGTAAAATTGCAGATGCCATGTCCTGAATTTGTATTGACCAAAGTTCATCATACAAATGTTATAGCACCAACCCCAGCATTTAAATAGAAGAACAAAACCATGGAAGTTCATGTGCTGGAAGACTAACAAAATAATCACTTTACCATGGTGAACGCATAAACTCCAGTATCGAGCAAGCCAACACCTCTTAAGAACAACTTCTTCCTAAGATAGAAACTGTGAATCATGTAAATATTGACTTCAAAGAGCAGCAATAAGAGAATGACATAGATAAGCCATCATTGAATACAAACCATCTCTTCCTGAGACAGTATCAGTCTCTGTGTCATGATTCGAAGTGATTTATTTTCAATATCAGCATCGTGGAGCTGCTCCAAAGCAGATGCAGCTTCTTCCCTAGCAGACTAACTCAAATTTCACAGAATTCAATTAGACTAAACCAAAGCATTGCTATCTATCATGAAGGATAAGACAATGGGAAATTGTAATAGAAAGGACAAACATACAAGTCCTGAGTACCTCAGATTCCATCCGAAGGGACTGAATATCTTCACCTCTGCCACCATATGTATGTGCTGCAACTTTCAAAGCAGCCTGCAAAAAGAAATTTGATCACAAACTATACCCCACCTCCACATAGCAATGTGATTAGACTTCAAAAAGCACCAAAATATATGGTGTTGTCATCTATAGTATTGTGCATCAAACTTTTGAAAATACCAATTCAGTCAAAATAAATGGAGGGAAAGAATGAAAAAGCAAAAACAAAAGGAAAAAAAATTATTTAATTTGCCCCATATTGTTACAGAATGACTTATTAATTGGTGTAATAGGTGCAACCTTATGATGTGCACTAACCTAAGCGAGCTGGCCTCTATAGTTCAATCCTCCTATAAAAAAGGGGACCTTCCTCTTGCATGCAAGAACAAGCCAACTCCAATTGTCCTTTAACAATCTCAGAAGCATTATCCACTGCCATGCTCTCTCTATCTAATATTGCCTTGGCTCTCTCCTCCTCCACCTTCAGTGATCTCTCTTGCCTATCATCTCTAGCCACCTTAGACGACTTACAATCCACACATGAATGTGCTCCTCTAGGTAATCCAAGCCCTCTACCTTGTAACAATTTCTATTGTGGACAAAGGGAAATTTGTGTTATCTTAACGAGGTGGTCCTGTGCTCAACAACTTTGGGATACCACGCACTGAAACTGTGTTTCACCTTGAGTTTCAAAGAGAACTTTATTGATATAGTACTCCATGTATTCTAAAGAAACATGGGGCAAAGGGCTGCCTGACAAAGAAAGAGCGGCAACATACAGACTTCTTCAAAATCAAAATCATAATCTAGGTACTGTAAAAGAGAGAAAAAAAAATCTAGATTTCGCAGAGACTGTGGTTCATATCATAGATGAGAAAGACAAATTGCAAATCTTAGGCCATCTAATCAATGTAAATAAATGAGCAGAACCAATCGCAAATTTTAGGCCATACTGTAAATCTCAATTCTAATTTGATTATTGGGAAGAATACTCCTCATCCAGGATTTTAACTGAATACCAATGGCAGGATCTATCATAAGCAACCTATGGTATTACATGTCCAGTGCAATTGGATTGACTTGTTCCAGGAATAGAGTGTCAGCCATAGAAAACATGGGGATTTTAAACCTATATGCTTAAGGACCAATGAAGGGAAATAGAGTGCTTGAAGATGAAGGTGACCTACAAACATTTGCTATTTATCAGAATAGGTACACCAAAGGTAATACAGTTTTTTCTAAGGATTGTGGGATGTCGTTAAAATTGAAAAAAAGAACAAAAAGAAAAAAAGAAAAGGTGATATTTCAATAAATGTTCAAAACAGGATGAAGATTGGAAAAGTCAGTTCCTTGGAAATTGAACATATTTATTGCTTGTATAATGGGTCACGCCCTCTCCATACAAGCCGATGTGAAGTTCTGCCTTACTCAGGGCCAGCATATAAAAAAGGATCACATGCTAGAAACAAATGTCCAAAATAAGACCAACCATTCATCTGAGTGAAATGATGATCCTAAATGTGAATATTCATAAAGCATCCAATTGTTTGAACCCTTGAAGTAGCAAGTGGTTAAACATGTAATGCAAATCTGTACCTGAATCATTAAACAAATGCATGAAACATGTGGAAACAAAAACTCAAACACAGAGAAACAGACACTTCTGCACAGAGAAACAGTTTAAGTTCCCATTTACCATTTGCCCATGTGTGAATTTTCAATAAAGATATGAATGTTCATTGACATATAGTGCAGCAGAGTCATCAATCATATAGATAGCAGTACTTAGTAGTTAGTACAAACCTCTCTTTGCTGCAAGGCTGCCTCCTTCCTGCAGAGTAGAAGAAAATAAGAAATTAGGATACAATATAAGTTCTTGATATAACAATATAATAAGTACATTTATAAGTTTTTGATCCTTGCCTGGACAACAATCGGGCTTCTAGGGATACACCTTCTCCAAGATTAGCAACCTAATGATAATTCGACATGCTAAATGAGAATAACATAAAACACACACACAGAGCTTGGATTTTCAAATGGACCTTGTCAATGATGTCTTATTGGAACATGAATAACACGTGTTGTCCAGAAAATGCCAAATTGCAACAGAAAGCTCGTATTAACTATTAACTAATAATTTAATCAAGAAAAGCACATTCCACGACTGCCGTTTGAACATAGGTATGTTCATGAACTGCAATAGTTAATCAACTTTGTTAGTGTATCTGTACAGTTGAGGCTGTCTTTTTCTTTTGATTTCTCTCTATGGAAGATAAATGGCCATCATTAGACATGGTTCAATTGATCCACTCCCCAGTTATTTCCCTCATTGTAAACTTTAAATCTCACTTATCTTAAAATCAATATGCCAAACATGCTACCATGCAACAACAATTAGTTTAGAAATTGAACACCATTATTTCTTTAGCAGTGATTAAGCTCTGTGCATCATAATTGTCCTCATTCCATCTTCACAAATGCATTATATTGCAGATAAGTGAATTTTCTGTAAGTACAATTACAAGGCTTAGTTTGGTTTGGTAATCGCATTCAAACATAATTGATAAAGTTGAACATATTCAATAAATCATCACACGGAAATACATCACCTAATAGAGCTGAGGAAAGCATCAAAATTTTGGTTAAAAATGATGACTGCAAAAAGTTACCTGTTGCTCAAGCTGCCTGGCTCTTGCCTCTGCTTCATCACACCTTTCCTCTGCAAATCGAAGCTGGAATGCAGAAATCACAACGAAGTGCCAAAAAAAATGATGAAAATATCACTATTTCGATTCTCCAATCTACCATTATCATTATATGCCCAAGCCAGTGGACACCACATTACATGAGACCATGAAATAACAGTAATATCCACATGAAAATATTAGATTTAATTGTAATTGATCATTTTAGACTCTCCATGCTATTATTGCATCACCAATATCCAAACAATAATCAGAGTACGGATATGTGCTCAAGTATTATTTTTATCAACCTTAAGTGGGTGTTTGGGAAGTGGCTATTTTAGAGGCTTTTTGACTTTTTGGCTATTTTAGTAGGCTATTTTAGTTTTTGTGTTTGGGAAGATGGGATGGATTTTTATTTGAGTTGTTGTATTGAAAAATGTGTTGAAATGATGTTTAAAATTAAAATGACAAATTTACCCCTAACATCACATTTTTCAAAATTAATGTAAAGGGGCAAAATCGTCATTTACCAAGGGATGGGACAACTTGTCAATTTGACAGTGTAGGCTGTGCCTACACTGTCACACGGTTGCAGCTTTTTTTTTTTTTTTTTTTAATAAAGTGTTAATTTAGGAGCTTTTTGGCTTTTTTTTAGTTTGAGGCTATTTTAGCCTCAAACTCATCTTCCCAAACACCCCCTAAGTTGAAACATGATACTTGATATATAAAACAAGGAGAAGAAAAAAAATTTGCATCACCTTATCGAGTAAACTTTCATTTTCTTCTTGTAGCATATCGAGCTGCAATGTGAATGGACACCTCATTAAAGGTATTTCTAGTAAGAGGGGGAAAAGAGAAGAAAAGAAGCAAGAACATTGATTATATCCCTGTACGTTAAGCTTATAACCCTAAGAGCACTACTTCTAAACTTCCTAACAGATAGGAATATATCTTGGGCCTCAAAAGCACACAATGTAACAGCTTCAGGGGTGGCCCTACCTCATCCTGTAGAGCAGAAGTAGAACGCTGAACACCAGATTCTCTAAAGTTCATACTTCCCATATCTAGAGACAACCTGATTATCAACCAAATGAAGGGAAGATTAATATGTATGTAAGAAACAATAACCGAAGCAATAGGAACCAATTTGGAAAACTCAATAACATTTTGAATAAACTTCAAAACTTGACAATGGAATACTCAATCAGTTTGTGCAATCATGTAATAGCAAAGATTATAAAAGGACAGTGGTTAAAGCTACTTCAGAAACTAAAGCCTTCAGTAATCACTAACAGGGAAACAGCTAAGAGATTCAAACTTGGTAACATACGACACATTCTTGTTTAAAACCTTGCTAATTTCACCTAAATTTATGTGTTATCTTATATGGAAGATCATATAAATTTAAGAACATAGTTTGTTACCAAGAATTCTTTGGTTCAGTATGAAGACACAGTACCTTGCCATGGAGTAAAGAATAAACCTCGAATGAGGAAAAATAAATTGTCTATAACCCTTTAAATGCTTCTTCTTCTAGATCAAAGATGAATTCGAAAATTACCCAAAAAAATGGAAAAACTGTGAAAGATATTATATAACAAACATGAATGATAACCAACCTAACATTTAAGCACAAAATACTTTGAGGTTCATTCCTAGCCAAAAAAATGCTGACTTAAATAAAATTAAGAACAAATAAAAAATTGAAGCTCAATGTGCTCTTCCATACTCAAGTTTAAGAAAGTTCAATACTTCAATGTACCTTTTATCCCTTCGAGTATCAGGAGGAGCATCTGCTGAAATGACAGAAGCTTGTGGCCTCAGTTTTATGGGTATGCAAGGAGGTACCATAGGAATCTTAACTCCTATACTTGGACGGCCAGCCAAGGTAGACCGTGCAGACAGAGGTTGTTCCAAGGAGCCGGTGGATTGAGATGATCGAAGAGCTGATGCAGAACGAGCAGATGGAGGTTCTACTTGTTCCGTGGAGTAGTACAGCGATGATCGGCCAACTGAACTATGGCGAGCAGATGGAGGTTGTACTTGTTCCACCAAGTTGGAGGATTGAGATGATCGGCTAGGTAAGGCAGAACGAGCAGATAGAGGTTGTTCTACAATATTGGGAGGAGATGGCCGTGTCAATGTTGAATGAGTCGATGATGGAGGTGGTTGTTCTACAGAACTCATAATTCGGCCACCTGATTTGGTCTGGTCTACAGAGGTACGAACTGACTAACAAACAAGTGAAAAAATTCGAGTAAGCCTAATATACATAAATAGCATTAGCATAACGGTTCAAACAACTTCGAGATATTGAAACTAATGTTCAATATGAGAAGTAATTTAAACTACATAATAGTCCTTTTAAGTGCATAATGCCTCTGAATTCCTAGTTCAATGACTACCCATAATACATTAAAATACACACACATAGATTCATGTCGAGATAGACATGCTTATTAAACGAAGGAAAATGATATTTATACAAAATAGAATTTTAATAAGAACGATACTGGCAGTTTCATTTTTTTAAATATTAATCATTACAATGGGTACTTTAAATTGACGAAATCAAAACTTATCAAATCATTCCGTATTACTATTATGTACAAATTCTTTCTAGATTTTTCATATATGATTTTGATAAGAAAGACGTGTCAGTGTCAATTTTAAATATATAAATCATGTTAATCAAGACTTATAGCATCATTCTGTACAAATTCACATAACAACAATCACTTTTTTCGATCAAATGCAAAGCAACACAAAATCCAATTTACACAGACATATATATATGTATATATAAATACATACAGATATACACATTTGCATTGTTTAGAAAAGAGCAAGGGTTATTTGTTACCGCGGGACGAGGCCTAGCAACGGCGGATCTTCCACCGGCGAGGCCAATGCTGGCGGAGGAGGTGGCGGGGCTGTAGTCATACAAGAGGTCGTCCTCCTCCTCGTCATCGTCGTCGCCGCCGCCGCCGCCACCCTGTTGATTGGACATGACCTGAGCGAGCCTTTGGGCGGCGGCTTTGGCGTTGTGAGGACGCTTGAGGCTGCCGGCGGCGACGCCGGTGGAACCAGACCGAGCATGGCGGCGCATGGGGGAGGCCGGAGCTCCTCCGCCGCCGCCCGTCGGCGTGGTAACGCTGCTCTTCTGCGTCACGTACACAGGTCTCATGCGATCCATTATGGATTCTCTTCCATTAAAACTACACAGGAAAAAAATAATAATTGCAATTTTAATACTTTATTCCTATGATAATGATTCGATTAGTTTGTTTGTTTGTTTTTGTTTTTTTATTATGATTGCTTTTTAATTAGTTTTTACCATTGTCTTTATTGGGAAAATTATTATTAATTTTTTTGAATGGATTTGATTTCCCTTCGGTTCGAATCGAATCTGTAAGTATCCGTCAAAGGTTCCGTTTTAATAATCTGAATTATTGTTGAGTGTTATACACCTATAGAAAAATTATGTTATTGGATATCGATAACTACATAATTATTTCATTTTGTATTAAAAAAAAGTGAACGATGAAAAAATAAACGGTTGACATAAATCTAATTTAATGAAATAACTATCGATATCCGATCAATATAATTTTTTACAGACATATAGTACTTGACGAGTTCTACATATTGAACGGTTCGAATTATCGAAACGGAACCCGTGATAAGCCCTGATGATGCAGCGTGTTCCAGATGGAACGGGTCGGACTGATCCACGCTTCCCAAATCAATGCCCGGGGTTCCAAGCCCACCAGAAGACCTGCACAAGAGTTCAACGAGGAACGAAGAGTCCCCCAGCGAACCTTCCGACGAGCAAGTTAGAAAGAGAGGTAGAAAGTGGAGATATATTAGAGATAGAAAGCTTAACCTTCTTCTTGTCTTCGACGTCTGCTTATATCTTTTGGTAATCATTTCGTTGTCCCTTCCGACCGGCCATCTTGGCTGAAATTCTATGCTCTAGCTTGCCTTGTTCATGGTGAGGCCGTTCTGTTTCGACGGGAAGAGGTTATCGTAATAAATGCTGTAAGGGGCTTCATTAATGGTTGATGTGCAGTGCAATAACTTTGTAGGATCTTTATCTGCTTATATGGCCTGTCTTTCACCTGCCACGTGTCTAAGTGTCATTGGTTCTTAATGCCATGTTGAGCTCGAGCAACGCTGGGCTTTAGTATTTGAATTATGCATTAGGCCCTAAGTGGTGGGTTGTATCTTTTATGGGCTTACCCATGTCAGTAGTCCCTCATTCCCGAGTGCAGCTTTAGTCCAACGAAGGGAATTAGGAAGAAAACGATGGTTGTGAGAGACCGGCGGGGCGAAGACCGAGCAAGGGGTGGGCCGACAGTGATGGGTGATCACGAAGGGCGACCGGGTGGAGGGGTCGACCATGAGGAGGGCCGACCGGGAAGGGTGATCGAGTAGAGGGACCGACCATGAAGAGGGTCAACCGCGAAGGGTGACCGAGTGGAGAGACCGACCATGAGGAGGGTCGACTGCGAAGGGTGACCGAGTGAAGGAACCGACCATGAGGAGGGTCGACGGCGAAGAAGGGTGATCGAGTAGTGGGACCGACCATGAGAAGGGTCGACCGCGAAGGGTGACCGAGTGGTGGGATCGATGATGAGGAGGATCGATCGCGAAAAGTGACCGAGTGGAGGGACCGACCATGAAGAGGGTCGACCGCGAAGGGTGACCGAGTGGTGGGACCGACCATGAGGAGGGTCAACCTTGAAGGGTGAGTGGTGTGGTGCGGGGCTCAAGGGGCGGCGGGACACGTAGTGAAGTGAAGTGGAATGGATAAGGAAGGGGAAAAGGGGCAGTGGAACGTGGGCATACACGTGGTGTAATCCCATGATGGGAAAGGTTAGGCGTTGGGCAAGAAATGAAGCGATAAGTTAATATAGGGTGTTAAAAAGACAGTTTTGGCAGATTTTTGAAAATTTTCAAACTGTCGAAATTTAATTGTGACCCTTGGAATACAGGCAAGCCTTGGGCTTTTGGTATTATTCGTTTTACCTATCTCTTTGCAAAAAACCAAAACATCCCACAAGTAAACTTGTTCGTTGCCAGTGATACGCCCCTGCAACACTTCGTGAATTTTCTTGTGCTCGCATCCGAAGCCATTTGCAGACACACAGTAGAGATGGCCCAAAAGGAAGAAACAACTGCAAGGGTTGATCCGTTAGGCGACAACGATGCGGTGGATTTGGCGGAACAGTACAGGGCGAAGCGTAGGGAAGGAGGGGTAATCGGCGAGGCGGTGCAGGCTCGTCCAAGGATGATGATTGCAACCGCGAAACCTATTAATCAAGTGGAGCCGGACCACTGGCACACCAAACCGGACAGATCTACACTTATGGAGGAGGAGTTGGAGGGAATAAGGAGGAAGTACCAGATTCCCTCGGAGATAGGGTTAAGATTGCCCGCATCCAAAGAAAGGGCGTCGGATGTGCAACCAGGTGAATTCAGCTTGTACGATAAGGCGTTGCAAGGGGGTTTGAGGCTACTTCTCCTCCAAGTGGCGGTGGATGTATTGAACAAGTTAGAGGCGGCGCCAGGGCAGCTGATGCCGAACGCCTGGAAGATAGTAATGGGCTGTGCGAGTGCCTGGCTGTAGGCGACTGAAGGGACGGCAATGACAGTAGATGAGTTCTTCTCCTGCTACAAGGCCTTCGCTCAGCAGGAGACTTGGGTGACTCTGCAAGCGGTGATGGAGCTAGGGCTGGTGGCAGGTCTTTCATCGTCGGTAAATGGGTGGCGGCCGAGATGGTTCTTTGTGACCGCGAACGGTGGGGCAAGAGTTCGCACAACGTGGAAGGTCCCCACCAAATCAGTCGAGCCCAAGTTGAACGGGGCGGCCGAAGACCGAGTGAAGAAAATGAGGGAATGAAGGGAGGAGAAAGGAGTAAGGTGGGATAAGCTAGTCCTTCCGTCAACGTTGTTTGCCCTGAACTTGGGACTGCAACTGTTGGGGGAGGATCCGGCAAGGGAGGAGTTAGAGAGGCAACGGAAGGCGGATGAGAAGGAGAAAAGAAGATTATTTGCCCGAGCGAACAAATATAAGGAGACACAATTGGGGCCTGCTCCGAAGTTGGTGCCGAATGAGAGGATTTGACCTCATCCTAAGCCTTTGGGGGACAAGAACCTGACTGAGTTTGCCCCATTGCCACAACCCATAGACCCACTGAAGGAGAGGTGCAGACGAGAGGTTGAGGCGGGACTGAAGAAGTCGAAGAATAGGAGAGTTGCCACTGAGGGGGCTAAGGGTGCACTCGGCTTGAAGAAGATAAGGGTTGGTGGCGAGGACACTCCCAAAGTGGGACCGGAGGAGGCGGCGAAGAAGATGAAGAGTGGGGCGAGCGTCCCTAAAAAGCAAGTTGAAGATGGGGCGACCGGCCTTGAGGAGGGAGCAGAACAATAGCCAGAGGGGGGCCTGTTCCCCAAGGAGAGGGAGAGTGGGTCAAGTTGAAGACTGTCATCTACCATGCTCTAGCAATGTCTGGGTGATCGAAGGGAGAAGGAGGCCCAGCCAGGACAATTGCAGATCACCTCTTGGGAGTAGTGGAAGATGCAGTCGTGCACTCGATGGCCAGTTTCACTGAGGCTGAGCTGCTAAGGGGGTTGTGCTCTGCCCAAATGGAGGCGACCGCCTTAGCAGGGGCGCTACTGAAGAAGGTGGCGGCTGTAAGAGGCGACGTGGGGCCACTGAAGGCAAAGTTGGAGGAGGTGGAGGCCCAACTTGAAAATTTGAAGAGGGAGAGCGCAAACTGGAGGAAGACCGCGTGGAGTACGTGTGTCAGGGGGCTGGAGGAGGCCCAGAAGGCAAAGAAAATGGAGGTGTTGGGGATGGTGCAGAGCAATGTTGCCGACCGTGCCCATGTTAAGCTGCTCACGACCAAGTTAGAGTTGGAAACGGAACGCCGCAAGGTGGTGTCGCTCGAGTTCCAGCTAGTTGTCGAGCGGAAGAAGCTGGAAGAGGCCCAAAAAGCCTGCACCGTCGCCAACGAATGGTGGGATGAGGCCATGACCTGCAACGAAGATCTTCGTGCTTAGTCGATCAAAGAAAAAGAAGAAGCGGATCTGAAGATCGCTGAGCTGGAGAGGACGTTGGTAGACGAGCAGGCCAAGTCAATGGAGGAGAAGGCGGGGTTGGAGAAGGCTTTGGAGGAAAAAAAAGACCAAGTTAGCCTCTAAGAGGGCAGCATACCCCGACTTATGTGTCGCAGCAGTAGAGCAGTTCAAGGGGTCCGCTGACTTCCGGATGGCTATCGATGCTGCGATCGCCAGCAACTTGGCAAGAGAGGGATCAGGGGGGGCTGGCCCGTCTGGACCGACCGTTGGGAGCAGGAGTGAAGAATAAGTGATCCAGAGCTTCCAGCGGTCGGACTTCTACAAACATAAGATGGCTGAGTTCTGGGACAGCGGCTGGAAGACTTTCAAGCGTAAAACAGAAGAGCTGTTCCCAGACTTGGACTTCAGCAATGTAAAGATAAACGAAGACGACGTGGCCCAGACCCCCTTAGATGAGGGCGTGGACGAAGAGGAGCTTATCTCAAGTGAAGATGAGTGACTGGTGTGAACAAAATTTGTAAATAAAATTTTGGTTTTTGTTGTTTTTGTTTGTTGTTTTTTTTTTTTTTGTAATTGCTGTAGTAAACTTATGTATAAGTTTGTGAATAAACAAAATTATGGGTTGTATTTTTCATACTATTGTCTTTATTTTTTGTGGATCTGAAAAGAGTGAGAATGGTTATTCACATAAGGCTTGTGTATAAATCACAGTGAAGTTTAAAATGTAAGAAAACCACAACGCAAAGTGAAGTTTAAAATGTGAGAATGTTAAAAAATGTGAAGTTTCAAATCATGACCCAGTATGGGCTCTTCTAGCTTGTGATAAAACTATGACGCAAAGAATATGAAAACGTTGAAATATAAAGGCCTTGAAATGTGAGAGTCTTGAAATGTTAAATCGTGCGGTCAGAGTGTTAAGGAAGGAACGTTTGGGTTGGGAAATGAAAGTTAAAAAATGTAAAGAATGTTAAGAAACGTAAGAGCATAGACCTGCTTTAAGTAACTTAGTATGGCTGAGCCATTCGTGCTCAGTCTGGCTGAGGCTTTAAGTAACTCAGTCTGGCTGAGCCCTTCGTGCTTAGTCTGGCTGAGGCTTTTGAGTTACTCAGTCTGGCTGAGCCCTTCGTGCTCAGTTTGGTTGAGGCTTTAAGTAACTTAGTCTGGCTGAGGCTGCAAGCAAGGTGTTTTTGAAATTCCACGCAGATAATTGAGATATGAAAATTGTTGTCATTTAATGCGGAGCCCATTGATCACAAATTTACACCATGTAAGAAAATGACAAAAACATCCAAATATGTAGATTGTCAAAAAGAAAATACAGCAAAAGATCAATACAAAAATTAGGCTTTTATTGAAAATAACGCTTCAGGTGCTCGGCATTCCATGGATGGGGGAGGTCTCGGCCCTCTATGTCCTGAAGTCGGTAAGTACCCGAATGAGGTCTGGCTTTAGCAACGTAAGGTCCCTCCCACTTGGCTACCAGCTTGCCCTCAACTGGATTTTTGGTGGCAAGAGTTGCTTCCCGCAAAACAAGGTCCCCCACAGCGAACTCCTTCGGTCGGACTTTGCGGTTGTAGTGTGTTTTCATTTTCTGTTGGTATGAGGCCCGCCTGACAGCAGTGGTCTCTCGGAGTTCTTCAATTAGGTCTAGGTCTGCCCGACGCAGCTCTTCAGTTAGTTCTGGATTTGGGTATAGAACCCTCGGGGTAGGCAGACCGATTTCCACTAGGATGACCGCCTCAGCGCCGTATGTTAAGCGAAGGGGGTCTTCCTAGTTGGGGTTCGAGCGGTAGTGCGGTAGGCCCAGAGTACATTTGGTAATTCCTCAGCCCAGAGTCCCTTAGCAGCTCCCAGCTTAGTTTTGATGATCTTCAGAAGAGAACTGTTGGTAACCTCAACTTGGCCATTGGCTTGGGGATGACCTGGGGAAGAGAAACATGGTTGGATGTGAAGTTCTGCATAGAATTTCCTGAACTTGGCATTGTCGAATTGTTTGCTGTTGTCGGAGACGATGGCTTGAGAGATGCCAAATCGACACATGATCGACTGTTAGATGAATTTGGTTGTGTTTCGCTTGGTAATTGTGGCAAGGGGTTTTGCCTCTACCCGTTTAGTGAAGTAATCGATAGCGACAATTGCGAATTTGGTTTAGCCTCGGCCAGTGGGCAATGGGCCAACTAGGTCGATCCCCCATTTGGCGAATGGGTAAGGACTGCAAAGTGTGATCAACTCTATAGGAGGAGCATGGGGGATGTTGGCAAAACGTTGACACTTATCACATTTAAGCACGAAGTCAGCCGCATTTTGATTGAGAGTAGGCTAGAAATAACCAGTGCAAAGTATTTTGTGGGCTAGTGACCTGGCACCCAAATGATTACCACATATACCCTCATGGGTTTCCCTCATCACGTAGGTCGCTTGAGCTGGATTGAGGCATCGTAGATATAGGCATGAAAAGCCACGTTTGTACAAGAGGTCGCTGACGAGAATGTAGTTGGACGACCGGGCCCTGAATTTGGCGGCCTGCTGTTTGTTGTCTGGCAGTTCCCCCGTTGTCAGAAATAGAAAGATATCAGCTGCCAATGGAATAGGTTCATTTTAGAGGGAGTAGACTTGCTGCTAGTTTGGGGAAATGGCAGGGTGGGCCAGGTACTCGATGCGGACACCGTGGCTGAGGTCTGATTGGTCTCCAGAAGCTAATTGAGCCATCTCATCTACCTTGGAGTTTTCCGCTCGAGGGATGTGCTTGATCTGGAAAGTATTGAAGAGGCGAGCAATGGGGAGTGCAATATCCCTGTAAGCCCGCATTGTGTTTTCCTTGGCATCGAATTCTCCCTTAATTTGTCCGATAATGAGCTGGGAATCACTGAACACTTGGATATGGCTAACACCAATGTCTCTGGCTAGGCGGAGACCTGCTATCAATGCCTCATATTCGACCTCATTATTGCTTGCGTCAAACAAGAAACAGAGAGCACACTTGAAATAACCACCCTTGGGGCCGGTGAGGATGAGACCAGTTCCACTGTTTTCTTTGCGGGATGATTCGTTGACGTTGAGGGTCCAAGAGTGGGGGTCTTCCTCCTTAGTCTGGGGTCGCGGGGGCGGTGGGGCCGTGGTCGGAGTGGGATTAGTGAATTCCAGGATAAAATCGGCAACAACCTGCCCTTTGATTGCCGTTCGAGGTTTGTAGGAGATGTCAAACTGGCTGAGCTCGACCGACCATTGCATGAGTCTTCCGGACAGCTCTGGTTGTTGCATTATCTTCTTCAAGGGTTGGTCAGTGAGGACCACTATGGACTGGGCTTGGAAGTAAGGACGGAGTCGTCTTGAGGCTATGACCAAGGCTAAGGCCATTTTTTCAAGCAATGGGTAGTTCTGTTCTGCTCCCCTGAGAGCCCGACTGATGTAGTAGACCGGTCGTTGGACAGAGTTGTTTTCCCTGATGAGTGCTGCACTGACTGCGGTGTTTGACACGGCTAAGTAGGGAAAAATGGGTTCACCCGTGATTGCCTGAGAAAGTATGAGGGGTTAACCATGCACTGCTTCAATTACTGAAAGGCCTTTTTGGATTCTGCCGTCCACTCAAAAGTTTGTCGAAAAACTTTGAAGAAGGGGAGACACTTATCCGTTGCGCGAGAAATGAAGCGGTTGAGGGCGGCGACTCTGCCAGTAAGCCTCTGAACCTCTTTAACCGTTCTGGGTGACTGCATTTCTATTAAGGCCTTGATTTTTTCGGGGTTAGCTTCGATGCCTCGCTGGCTGACCATGAAATCTAAGAACTTCCCAGATCCTACGCTGAAGGCGTATTTCTCCGAATTAAGCTTCATTTGGTACTTTCATAGGGTGCCGAAGGTCTCTCGTAGGTCGGCCAAATGATCAGTGGAGAGTTTGCTTTTGACTAGCATATTATCGATATATACTTCCATGTTCCGGCCTATCTGATGATGAAAGATGGCGTTGACCAACCGTTGGTAAGTGGCTCTGGCATTTTTCAACCCAAATGGCATGACACGATAATGGTAGGTTCCTCGGTCGGTGATGAAGGAGGTGTGTTCCTGGTCAGATGGGTGCATCAGAATTTGGTTGTACCCAGAAAAGGCGTCCATGAAGCTGAGCATTTGATGACCGGCCGTGGCGTCAACAAGCAGATCTATGCGAGGAAGGGGATAGCTGTCTTTGGGACAAGCTCGATTGAGGTCGGAGTAGTCGACACAGAGTCGCCATTTGCCGTTGTTTTTGTGAACCAGTACCACATTCGACAACCATCTGGGGTAGTCCACGTTGGTGATAAACTGTGCCTTCAGGAGCTTATCTACTTCAGAAGCAATAAGGATATTACGCTCCGAGTGAAAGATACGCTGCTTCTGGTGGGTGGGTCGGAGATGGGGCTCAATGCTGAGACGGTGGGTGATGAAGGAGGGGTCAATACCTGGCATGTCGGAGTGGGTCCAGGCAAATACGTTGTTATGCTCAATCAAGAGGGCAGTAAGGTCGGCCTTTGCTTGGGTGGATAGGTGGCTGTCGATTTTGGCAGTTTTTGTCAGGTTGGTGGGATCGATGGAGACCTCGACAAGCTCTTCCACTAGTTCCCCTCTGACCAGCTCATCCTCGTCCCTAACGTCGAGCCCTTCAATGATCATAGCCTCATTTAGCTTGACCTCTTTAAGTGAGGCGATGTAACATTCCTTGGCCACGGTTTGCTCGCCCCTCACTGTGCCGAGCCCAAGGTCGGTGGGGAATTTGACGGCAAGATGGAAAGTTGATGTGATAGCTTGGAAAGTATTTAGGGCGGTGCGACTGAGGATGATGTTGTAAGTAGAGGGATAGTCGATGACGAGGAATGTGAACAACTTTGTGGTCTGCCGTGGGTATTTTTCGATTGTGATGGGAAGATCGATGAAGCCGATAAAGGTCACCCGATCTCCAGTAAAACCGACCAATGGGGTTTGAAGAAGGGACAGACTTTCTTCTCCGATCTTGAGCTGGCAGAAGGCATTTAGGAAGATGATGTCTGAAGAACTGCCGTTGTCAACGAGAACCCATTTGACCTTGTAATTGGAGAGGAGGGCAGAGATGACGAGAGGGTCGTCATGGGGGTAACGGATGCCTATGCAGTCAGTGTCCGTAAAGCTGATAGGCTCCGTCCACTGCTTGGGCTGTTTAGAAGGTCGGTCCAATGTGACAACTTCTTTGTCTAAGCCCTGCCTTATTTTTCTGAGTTCTGCCCGCTGAGCCGAGCGGGATGGTCCTCCACAAGCAAGCCCACCAGCAATAACTCTGATCTCTCCAACAGGGGGGCGAGGTTACCTTGTGCTCGGGGTTGCTGTGGAGGGCGATCATGACCTTGGTTAGGTTGTGCTGGTTGCCGGGGAGGGGTGCGCCGACGGTTGTTTCTGATGGGTTCAGTCCTTTGCCTCTACTGAGGGCGGGCTTCCGTAAAGCAATTGAGACGTCCCTGACGTATCAAAACCTCGACCTGGTCTTTGAGGTTGACACACTCCTTGGTATTATGGTCGTGGTCCTGGTGAAAACGGTAATATTTGGACTGGTCTCTCCGGTTGGAAGGAGACCGCGACGGTTAGGGCCATTTTAGGGGATAATCTCGTTGAATTTGGTTCAAGACTTATTCTATAGGGGAGTTGAGAGGGGTGTATCATTCGAACCGCCCGGGCGATCGGGTTGGCGTCGATCGGCCGGTTCGGGGTGGTTAGTCTGTATACTGAGGTGTTTGGTGAGTGTACTGGGTGTTTCTGATTTTTGAGTCCTTCCTCTTCTTTTTGGGGTCGGATTTTTGGCTATAGGATCTTGTCGGGCGGCTAGAAAAGCTTTGGCGTTCATGTATTTTTGAGCTTTGGAAAGTAGGGTTGCCATGGAGGTCGGGGGGTTTTTGGAGAGGGAGAAAAGGAAATCAGATGATCATAGGTTGGCCATGAACGCTGTGAGGATGACCTTGTCATCGTTTTCTGCTACCTGTAGGGCTTCGGTGTTGAAGCGAGTGACAAAGCTGCGCAGCGATTCCCCCTCAGTCTAGCGGATGTTGAGGAGCTGGGTTGCCGGACGCCGCTGTAGACACCCCATTTTTGACCGACCTTAAGACTCAGACGTCATCGATTGAGCACTCGGTGATGACGCATGTTGTGCTCGTTCTGAGGTTACAGAGTCTCGGCTGAGAGCCTTGCCTCCGGACCTCGGGACTCTTTTGTGCTTTGCCTCGGTTTGCGAATTAGGTTTTGTTTTCTTTTCCCGAAGGAAGGGAGAGGTCTCGTAGACCATCTCTCAGTGACCGTAGGCTACTTTTCATGGTCGTAGACCACTGTTCCCGTTTGGAGACTAGTTTTCGATTTTCGAACCCGTCGGCCGTGCGCCTCAGTTCGGGATAGCTTAACTTTCTCCGTTTGGCACGATTCTTGGAGAGCTTGAACATTTTGAACCTTCGTTTTAGCTTCTTGAGGAAGCTTGAACCTTTTGAACTCTTGTTTTAGCTTCTTGAGGAAGCTTGAACCTTTTAAACCTTCGTTTTAGCTTCTTAATAAAGCTTGAACCTTTTGAACCCTTGTTTTAGTTTCTTGAGGGAAGCTTGAATGTTTTGAACCTTTATTTTAGCGTCTTGAGGAAGCTTGAACCTTTTGAACTTTTGTTTTAGCTTCTTGAGGAAGCTTGAATCTTTTGAACCCTTGTTTTAGCTTCTTGAGGAAACCTGAACCTTTTGAACCCTTGTTTTAGTTTCTTGAAGAAGCTTGAACCTTTTGCTCTAGCTTCTCCAAGAAGCTTGAACCCTCTTGTTTCTCTATAAGAGAGGGTCTCCCTCTCCTTTAGAGAGGTTGAAAAAAAAATTGTCTAAGGAAAAGCACATATATCTCTCTATATCTCTACATTCTAGGCTTAGAAAGGGTTTTGTTCTTGGCCTTTAACACCACACCTCATAGCCACACACCTCCACCATTGATCTAAGGTTCTTGGAGGGTCTTGAGAGATCTTAAAGAGCTGGTTTTTGGTCCAAGAAGCTGCTGGTTTTGCTGAAGCTACAAGGGTAACACACTGTTCCCTCTTTTAAGCTTTATTTTGCTCCATCTTTTAGCCATACTTGCAAGCATATTTGAGCTTTGGTGTAAACTGAAAAAAGTTTTTTTTTGAGGTCCTTTTCATGGTTGTTTAAGGTCACTTTGTTGTTGGGGGTCATCTACCCCCTTGCATGCTTCATTTTGCCTTGTTTTGAGCCATGCATAAAGGCCTTTGTATTGATCTTTGTTTGGCCTTTTGACCACTGAAATCCAGTGGATTTTCAGTGGTTAATATGCTGTTTTGGGAGCCAAAATCAGAGAGGGGTGACCCACTCTCTCCTTGTCTTGTTTTCTAGCATATTTGGCCTAACAAATGAGCCTATACTTGCATGCCTACAAGCCTTGTTTCAGGCCTTTTTTGGTGTTTTTTAGGACCTTCATAAGCTCTGTCCAGAGCTGATTTTGTCATATTGGATGTCCACCTTGCATGTGTAGAACAATTCTCTTCATAGCTTATCAAAGGAGCATGTCATTCTTGCATGCATTGACCATGTTTTAGTGGATTTTTGGACTTTATTTGGCATGTCATACCTCTTTCTTATGCTGGTTTAGTGGCCTCTTGAATGCTTCACATGCTTGTAGTGTAAATCCTCTTCACTAGCTTGTAATGCATGTTGTTTTGGCCTTTGATTCTAGCATATTTTGGCCATGTTCTAAATTGAGTTTGTGCATGTTTTGGACTACCTTAGCTCTGTTTTTAGGCCTCATGGTCGAATGATATTTGCTATGCATGGTTGTAGTGCAATACCCTTGCCTAGCTTTGAGTTTTGAAGCCTATTGCATGCTTATATTGAGGTGTTTGCATGTTTTAGGGTCATTGTGCATGGTATTTCAGAGCATGTAAGGTTGCAATGTTCCCATGTTTTCCACTCTTTATATGCATTTGAGGGTTGTGCTTGTATGCCTCATTTATGGACCATTGCATGAGTTTCATTTCCATGCCTTTTGAGCCACCATTTTAGCCCATTTTTCTACTGTTTTGGGCCTATATAGGGACTGTTTGGGGCTGGTTTGGTCATTTGTGCATCGCTTTGCATACCTTTAGTGTAATGCACTTCACTAATTTCGGTACTTGAGTCATCTAACATGCATCGGGTGAGTTGTTTGCATGATTCGGGACCGCCTTGTATGCCATTTCAGAGTTGGAACTTGCGTCATTGTATGCCATATTTCATGCTTGCCATGCTTTGGTAGAGTTGCACTTTGTGCCTTAGGTTTGGTCCCTTGCATTTGTGCATGTTTGCACGTATTTTTGTTGTCTCATTTTCGTCCTATTGGCCACTGATTTGGATGTGGCTGAGGTTTATCCATCCATCTTGGTTTAAGTCCATCTTGCATTGCATATGCCATATAGTCCATGTTGTTGCATGATTGACCATTGCATTGTGTATGCCTTGATCATCTCATTGATAGTCTTCATATGTGCATTGTGTATGCCATGTAACGTCATGTGCATTAAGTATGCCATTCTTAGTTCATAGCATTGCGTATGCTAGTCGCACCCTTGCATGTTTGAATCATTTAGTCGTATTGCATTTAGGTTGCATGCTAGAGTTGCATTGGTGCGTGTATTGTGTGTTGCATCGTGTTTGGAATAGGAGTTAGTCCAAACACGGACACGAGGGACGTTTCGTACTCAAAGTGACAAAACGTGCTTTAATTCCCAGTCGCTGACACTCTTGACTACCTATGATGGAGTTTAGGCCTTATTGTGTTCATATGTGCATTCGTTTCATATCGAGTCGTGCAATTCGACTCCTCGGCCATCATGCATCGAGATGCATGATTGGTGTAACGAGGATCGAGGGCTACCCTCCCTAGAGCTTATGCAATGATGGGTAGAGTGGTCGTGCACACATATATTGAAAATACTTTGTCATGCCCTTTTTTTGCTCTCTGTTGCAGCAAACTAGAAACCAGCAGCAAAAACTGGTCGGCAGTATCCCTACAGGTTCCCATGGTGGAGTTTCAGCCTTCTGGAGCTTTGTATAGTATTCTGGGACCAGTTGCAAACAGAGGCAAATCGAGGCATCGCGATGGATTTCCCGACGAGGCGACTCGAAGATGCATGCATCCCTTATCATTCAAAGCAGAGCTGAGGCGGTCCATCATATGTAGTTTGCATGCTAGTTCATTTGCTTATTTAATTAATTTGTTAATTAGCTAATGTTGTGTAATAATTAGCTTGATTAGCTTAGATTAGCTAGTTGGTTGTGTATTATTCATTCGGACCCTCTAAGGAGGGCAATGTTGTAATAAGTGTGCGTATGTATGATGTATGTCTTCCAACCCCGCGTCTTTCTTCCTTTTACTTACTTTCTTTCGATGGTTAGTTTTAGGGCACATTTCAATTAGCATCCTTGTGCTCACATGTTTGCATCCATTCATCTGTCTTGCATGCACCGGGCTCGGCGCATCATACTAACTGCATTGTATTTCAATTCCAAGTTGAATACATGTTATCTGTTGCATTTCATATGCCATGTTTAGAATAGCCGAGCCTATCTTAGTTACATTTTGCATGTGTTGCATTAGCCATCTTAACATGAACTAGGATCATGCATTGATTACTAACTGGTTTCTGTTTTGGCTTGAAGTGCTCGGTGAGTGTTTATGCTTTAGCATCCTTGCATGCGTGTGAGTGACTGCCATGATAGCATGCTTACCATGAGGCTATTTGCTTATGTGATATAACTGCCTGAATGCCTGTGGGTGGAGGTTGGGTTATTTGAATTGGAACAATGCATTGAATGAGAGTTTTTAAGCCCACTTGAGAGTGGCAAAATCATGTTTTCTAAGCCCACCCGAGGGTGGCAAAATTCACGTCTTAGCCTACTTGCGAGTAGCACCTTCAAACCGTTTTTCAAAACGAACATGAGATGTTTTGTTCCAATTCAGGTGACCCAATCTATACTTGTATGCTGTGCGCATCATATAGTAATTCCAGGCTAATAACCGGAATAAGAGCACATATGTTTTCAAAACTCGATATGATGCTTAGTAGTGGCCAATCTTTGATCGGGTGAGCGGGGGTGCTCATAGCTGACCTTTCCCAATCGTACCCAAGTTTCCAAGCTGAGGCAACTTTGGTGATGACCGACACGTGGCCTTAGGCAACGAGTCAGAGTTTTCTAATTCCCCCAAAAATAAATATTTAGGTGGCGACTCTGTATCTAGCAAAGCAGTCCATGTTTGACACTTCTTTCTAAAAATCATGATTCATCGGTCTTGCATTGCACTCTGCGAGATTAGATACAGGACCGTGACATTGAGTCCTGAACTGTAGTAAGCCCAAAGGAACAAAACGGGATTTCCTCCCCGGACGTTCGGGGACGCCTACAGCCGCTGGTGCTGGGCTCCAATGAAATGGCTGAGAAACGAGTCACTGAGGTGCTGGAAAGTGGAAACAGAGTCCGCTGGCAGTTGACTGAACCAGGGTCGAGCCGACCCCTTGAGTGTCACGGGGAAAGCCCGATACATGATTTCATCAGGGAATGCATGGAGGATCATGAGGGGTCTGTAGGTCTCCAAGTGATCGACTGGGTCCGATGTACCATCGAAAGAGTCAATTGTGGGCATTTTAAACTTAGGAGATAGAGGTTTGTCTCTGATGAAGGCAACGACTGGTGAGTTGGCTGTGGTAGATGGTTTATGCTGTATGTTCTGCATGACTTCTTTGAGTTGGAGCTTCATGGCTCGGAGTTCTGCATCCCAGAGAGGTATGTTGTCACTATCGGAAGGCAACGGGGGCTGGACGTTACTGGCCTCTGTTTCGGGGGTTGGTGCCGGGATCGATGGATGCGGGGCCCGGGGTGGCAGGTTTATAACTGGGGGAGAGGGTCGCAAGCCTTCCAAGTTGGGTGGATTGGGCTGTTGGATAGTATGGCTCGGGGCTCGTTTTTGGTTGGGTGGAATATCTGGAGGTAGTGGAGGAGGCATAGGAAGGTTTCTTTGGAGTAGCGCATTAATCAGGGCTTGGTTTTGCTTGGCCAGGCGGTTGATGTTGTTGGTGAGCTCGGTGAAATACTGTGGGGCTTTGTTTGGGTTGGGAGGGTCGGCTTGGTGGTCGGCAACATTGTGGTGGGAAGCCATGGATCAAGTCATGACCATCCACCTTGGTGGTGGTAGGAAGAGGTTATTGGGAAAGGGTCTCCGGCGGCAATGAGCACAACTGGCGCGCGGAACAGAAAAGGTTCCCATAGACAGCGCCAACTAATAATGCAGCGTGTTCTAGATGGAATGGGTCGAACTGATCCACGCTTCCCAAATCAATGCCCGGGGTTCCAAGCCCACCAGAAGACCTGCATAAGAGTTCAACGGGGAACAGGGAGTCCCCCAACGAACCCTCCGACGAACAAGTTAGAAAGAGAGGTGGAAAGTGGAGATATATTAGAGATAGAAAGCTTAACATTCTTCTTGTCTTCGACGTCTGCTTATATCCTTTGGTAATCATTTTGTTGTCCCTTCCGACCTGCCATCTTGGCCGAAAGTCTATGCTCTAGCTTGCCTTGTTCATGGTGAGGCCGTTCTGTCTCGACGGGGAGAGTTTATCGCAATAAATGCTGTAAGGGGCTTCATTAATGGCTGATGTGCAGTGCAATAACTTTGTAAGATCTTTGTTTGCTTATGTGGCCTATCCTTCACCTGCCACGTGTCCAAGTGCCATTAGTTTTTGATGCCATGTTGAGCTCCAGCAACGCTGGGCTTTAATATTTGAATTATGCATTGGGTCCTAAGTGGTGGACTGTATCTTTTATAGGCTTACCCATGTGAAGCCCCACCCTTCACTTCGATCTCAGATTGAAGGGAAACCTATTCTTTTTTGAATTATGCTAAGAACATGGAAAAATAAAAATACCAAAAAAAAACTACCACACACTCTCATGAGTGTAGTTTTTTGATAAATTATTAGTATCTCTACCATTAGAGCTTGCTTGTTTTCTCCTTTCAGAAAATACTTTTCAGAAAATTCTATTTTCTTATTTTTCGTGTTTTTTTGTTTTTATTGAATTTTTTTAATATTTTAAGCAATTTTTTTACTTTTTAGACACACCTAACATAAATACACTTAAAAAGTAAAAAAATTGTAAAAAAAATCCTTTAAAAATTCACTAAATATCAAAAATACAAAAAAAAATACAAGAATTCAGTACATTTTTTGTATTTCTATGTATTTATTAATTTTTTAAAATATTTTTTCACAATTTTTTTACTTTTTATATACATCTAACTAAGGTACATCTAAAAAAGTACAAAAAAATATTTAAAATTTAAAAAATATTCACTAAAAACAAAAAAATACGAAAACCAAAAAATTCAATTTTCAAAAAACTTAATTCAGAAAACTCAAACTAAACACACTGATTGTTTTTATTTTTTAATTAAATGTTGATTGGAAATTAAATCAAAGCAAAATAAACCAAGTCTTAAGTCTTTTTAAATGAAGTTAGTTATATAAATCCTTATTCTTCACTTGACTCAATTCAAAATAGGATTCATTTTATAAGGGATTCGAGCAAATTTTTTTCGTATTGGTTGTTACCTACCTTACATATAACCCCTCCTCCTTTAACTTAGAACCGACAGAATTATTAAACAGACCCAACAAAGTTTAAAATATTGATTGTAAATTTTCAAATTCAATTAAGGGTAATTATTTGGTTGAGGACCCGTAATCTTAGGGGTTGTTTAGGGTATCCTAAATAAATATATTTTTTTATCTTTTTGGACTAAAAAATTAAGGAAAAAAATATGAATATTTAGGTTAACTTTTTATCTTTTTACGAAAAAATATTTAATAAAAAGTTGTATAAATAAAGTGTATAAAGGAATAAAGTTGAGTAGGTTGTACGGCTGCCCTAGTGGTTCAATATGTCTTACATAGCAAATTATAGCCTCATTTAGGACAAAGTGTTTGGACAGTGATGGTTGGTCCGTAGGGCCCACCATGGGTCCCATTTTAATAATCTGAACCGTTCAATATTTACAACTCGTCGAGTATTATATGTTTGTAAAAGATTACGTTGATCGAATATCGATATCTATATGATCGTATTATTATTTTTTTTTCAACATTTAACTATCGCACCATCAGTTTTGTTTATACAAAACTGATTTGATCATATAGTTAACGATATCCGATCAAAGTGATTTTTTACAGGTATGTAGTACTCGATGAGTTCTATATATTAACGGTTCGAATTATCAAAACGGAACCCTCAGTGGGCCCCCAAGGACCCAACATTACCATCAAACTTTGTGGCTTTACATATGTAATTTTTTTTTTTTGCCTAAAAAGTGTATGACTTGGCTTCCTGCTGAGACAGTATGACTGACAGTGTAATGAAAACCTTTGTATTACAAAAATGTAAAAATATGATTTTAATATTTTTATTTGTGAATAGTAATGACTTTTTTATTTTTTATGTAACTTTTTAACTTTTTAAAATTTTTAAGACTTGCCAAACCTGACCTTTCTCAACTAAGTAATTACCTTGGTTGAATTGGGTTGAACTAAAGTTTGATTTGACTTTTTAGTTAAATTATGAAAAAAAAAATTAATATGCTTATGATGATTTATTTTATTTTATTTTTTGATAAAAAAAGTGAGGAAAAAAAAAAGTAGAGATAAAAAAGCAAATATCCGACTTTTTATATAATTTATTATTTTTTAACTTTTTATATAATTTTTTGACTTCTAAATTTTTTTGAGCTTAATATTATAATTTGAAGTCCAATTATCCAATCTAAACATAAAATATTGAAAATATATATAGATGGATAATATTAAGGATACTAAATTTTCTACTAAATAAATAACTAAATGTCTGAAGTGTATAATTTTATGGACCTCACACTTATTTGAGCCATTAAATCATTCATTTAATAAAAATTTAGAGATTATAACATTTTTCTTTATGGATTAACAAGAAAAAAGAGTAAGTGTGAATCTCAGCCCGTTCTACTAAGCCGGCGAGTTCCTCTGGACTAATACCATTTGGGCATGTTTGATTTACCAAATTAAAAGTGAGGTGATTAACTATATGAAATTAGTTTACAAAAATGGTATATTTATTTTGAGATCTCTAACATTATTTATTAGTTTAAGATTAGTTATTCAATTCGGTTAGTGAGATATATAATTCTCTCTTATATACATTTACTTTGCAATAGATTTGGAAATATATAATTCTAGTTATATGTATGTTTTGAGTTATTAGTTGTACGATTTAAAAAATTGTCAATTTTGTTGAATAAAATGACCATTAAAATCTAATCCAAATAATAAAATTTACAACAAAATAATAGCATGTGAATCTCGTAACTTAACAATTTCAATCCTATATTATAATTCGTCCGATCAGACAAGTCCATTTTTGGTAGAGCATGGGCTTTTTCCCGAAGCAGGGTCATTGATATGCATCTTGCACAGCAGTGACTGTTGTGCGGTTCATGAGAATTATTTTGGACTTATTTTCATCATCTGAAGCGTTCAATTTTTAAATAACATTGAGTAGAACATACCTGAAAAAAATTAGTTGATAAGATATTAACAGACCCTTCATCAACTAGAATTTGTATATATAAAAATAAATATATAAGTATTAAACTTAATACAAATTTCAGTTGATGAAGGGTCTATCAATACCCAATTAACTTAATTTTTTACAAATATATTCTACTTAATATTTTTTAAAAATTAAATAATTTAAATGATGAAAATAAAATCCGAAATAATTTTGATAAACCGCATGACATTCACCGCCGCGGAGTTTGCACAGCTGTGATTCCAAACCCCTTTCCTTCCTCACACCACCATTATTCCCATTACTCTATTTCCATAATTACATTTTGATATGCATTAATTTATTTCTCCATCATGCTTCAATAATTATTAAGAGTTCATTTAAAAAATTACTATTTTAATTTTTTTTTTAAATTTTTTTATAAAAGAAATATAAAAAAATAAAAAAAACGATAAAATTGAGTATTTGACCTTTTAACTTTTTAAACCAAACAACATTACTTCAAACGAGATCCAAATATAAAATTAATATTATGTCACAGAGTTAATTAAAGATCTTACAATTATTCAAATAGTTACGGAGACTATGTTATTCCACTCATGACATGTATTCACCTACTCGTCTAATAGCATTTTCAATCTTTTATTTATTTTTATTGAATTTAAATTTCATATAAATTTATTTAGAAATTATTTTCAATTTATAGTAAATATTCACTAAAGTGTTTTTTTTTGTTTTTTGTTTTTTGTTTTTTAAGATGGTGGAAGCTAAAATTGAACAAGAAGAAACAGCAGCCACCCTAAATGTAAATTCTGACAGAAAATCTACCACTTCTTCCATCCACACAAGTAGTTTATGGACGCATGACCTTGCCTCACTCGGGGATGACTTGGGGTTTGCTTATAAAAGAATATGTAAAAGATAAAAAAAAATAATTTGATAACGTAACAAACAAATGATTTAGGGTTTGCAATTTATTTATTACTTATTTTCATCTTTAGTAAATTTAAAAAAAAAAATTCAAAAAGCTTTAAGCTTATAGATTCAGTTCGACAATACAAACTGTAAAATTATTAAGGTAGTATTTGGTAGAGTTTTAAAATTATGATTTGAGAATAGAGTTGTATTTTGAATTTATGAGTTTTAGAATTATAATTTGAGTGTAGAAAATTTGTTTGGTTATGAGTTTTGAAAAGAGTTTGAATTGAGTGATGTGACATAATATTTGATACAAAAATTTACAACTCATAACAAAACACACAACCCAAAATTCTAAAATTTTTAAAAAATTTCGCAAATATATATTTTTTATAATATAAAAGTAACAGGTACAAAAAAAAAAAAAAACTGTTCCGGTCAACTGGCCGGATGACCGATTAGTCCAAATTTTTCCGCCTTGCAAAGAGTTTTCAAAAGTGTGTGTGAAATTAATTTTTGAAAATGCTAAACAAACACCACACTCAAAAGTGAGTGTGAAATTATATTTTGAAAACTCGACCAAATGGAACCTAAATTTTTTTTAAAAAAATTGGGCTTATTTTAGTTTTTCTTTTAAGAGTTTTTTTATTTTTTATTTTTAAAAAGTATACCATTTAGAATCATCTCAATAATATGGGGAAAAAAAACATTTTTTAAAAAAAAAAGTTAGTAAAAATGAAAAAATAAAAGTGAATTTTTTTTTAGATGTTGTCAAACCAATCAAGCAAGACAATTCACAAAATATGGAATTTAATAAAAATTTAAGAAGATAAAGAGATTTTTATTATTATCAAATTTGAGAAAAATTTAGAATAAAAGATTTTTTAAAAATACTTAAATAAAAATTCAACGAAAAAATTGAAATAGGTTATATCAAATTTTAAAAATATAGTTCATATTAAATTAAATTTTTTTTTAGGTTCCATTTACTTTAACGTAAAAGATTTTACACACATTCCAAAAAAAAAAAAAAAAAAAGATTGTTTGAATTTTTCAATACTTGGTTTATACTTAAAACAAAAACACATGTTATTGCCTTTTTTTTTTTAATTTAACAAAGTATTATTTATGATTTTTAGTGAGTTAAGATACTTATTTTAAAATGTTAAATGTGTTGAAAATATAATCAGTGAGAGTCAATTTTACAAAAATAATTTTAAGAAATTTTTAAAGATAAATCATTTTTAAAAAAATAATGTAAAAATATTTTTCGTAAAAAATATTTTACTTACTTTTTGCTCAGCTAAATAATGAAAAATTTGATTAAAAAAATAACAAAAAAAATAGTAAAATATTTTTGATATAAATATTTTACATTGAGTCTAATTAAAAAAATAAAAAATAAAAAGTCTACGAAGGGTGGGTGGGTTTGGAGTCTGGAAATGCGTGCAACACGAAAGCACCATCTCCCAATCAAAAAATTACTCATCCCAAACAATCCTCAATGTCCAACAACTGATTCAACCACAGATCATCAACTTTCTATACATAAATGTCCACATACTAGGGTTTCTACTTGATTGCACTCTTATTTCTAGGGTTTCTACTTTCTTCGCATTCGAGCTTGCGATTGAAGCAACTATGAGGGCTCTCGAGTTCGTTCCAGGGGTTCCACTTCCTTCCCCGATCTCGAATTCAACCCCAGAAGAAGCAGCAGAAGGAGGTGGTTACGGCCCCAGACTGTACGGGTGGTTGTTCGATTGCCATGGATTTTGGCACAACCTTGCTTTGATTCTGTTTTCGGCTTTGTTCGTCGTGTACTTGGCGTCTCACGCCAAGAAGAGCTTTGCGAAGCTTTCGCATGGTCGGTCGTATATAATGAATTCGTATTACGGTGTTCTTTGGCTCGTTAGCGTTCTCAATCTTGCTTGGTGCTCACTTCAGGTTCGTGCTTTAAAGCCTCTCTCTCTCTCTCTCTCTCTGGTTGTTGTGTGTGTGTGTGAATTTTCAGTCAAGAGAATTGGTAGTGTTTGGAATGGTGTGAAATTTAATTGGTTGTTTTGAGGTGCTAAAGTACTATAGCATACCTCACAAGGAAAGGGCTGTCATTGTAAGAAAATTTGCAATTTGTTACAATTCCGTCGAGAAAGTTAAGAATTTTTGTGGCGATTGTTATGAATGATGAAGTTATGGCACTTATGAGCGACAAAGTTATGTTTTTTGTGGTAAAAGTTATATTCATACAAAACGGTGCACATGGTAGCCTTTCTCATGTTGGAAATGTGTAAGAAGTGTATAAAAATATATAAAAGTGTGCTGGGATGTGGTAAAAATTGTATTGAGATTATAACTTTTTGTCATTTTGTGTTTCTTAGAATGACCCAATTCACTAAGTCTAGCAACGCATCTGATAAATATGTGTTCGCTAACAAATTAGCCATTTGCTGACAACTTGTTGGACTCAACGTAAATCTGTCTTTCAGAGTTTGAATGGGATATGGGGGAAGCAAGCTGGCAAATAAGATCAATGCTGCTATTTGTTTCAGTGAATTGGTTGAAATCAATAAATTTTATGTTAAGAATATGTTGCAACTGTTTTAGTGAAATTTAGCTAGTTCCTTGCGGTTCTGTGCAATGGAATATGGAAAATTGGCAGTTTAGTAGATGACATGGTTCAATAGTTTCTTGGACTATGAGTTATGTTCATTGACAACAGAAACATTTTGGAAAGCCTACGGAAAATAGCATAACATGCTTGAAGATATTAGAAAATGTTGGAAACTTCAAAGAAAAATGTGTTTAACTTTAAGAGTTATTATTATTCTGGCCAGGGAAAAATAAATTCTTATTAGGATGTGTAAATAATTGAATCAACAAATTAGTTTAGTTATTATTATCTCATGGGAGGACAAGATGATTAACAGGAGAACTAACTTCTTGACCTCGTTGATGTCTTAGTTCGTGTCCAACATTATGGCTATTATGCGCTAAACATGATGAAAAAAGTGTTCCTATTTTAAGTTAATTTGTGTAATTTGAACCTGATTTGTGTACATTGGTTTACTATATTGAATGCTCAATTGCTCAAAATATTTATTCGGAAGTACTAGATCATGGGAAAAGTCATCCTTAAAATTGCCAACAAATTGTCATAGAACTGGCCAGTTACCAGCATCATCTTATACATTATATTCAGTGGTGATTGCTGCATAACATCATTCAAAGCTACTAGGACCACTCTTATGTTATGTCTACTATGTTGTTATACGGAATATTTGATCACTCTTTATCTATCACAGTGCTGCTGGTCTTATGCTTTGCTGTTGTCTGATGAGCTATTGTTTATCGAGACAGGCATTGGAATGCACTGCTGGCAAAGAAATGGCATGGAACATCTTGTCTTTGTTTACGACATCTGGAATGTTGTTTCTTGAAGTAAGCTTGATGGCCTTCTTACTACAAGGAAATCATGCTAGTGGGCTCGAAGCTTTAACACGTACATTTGTTGTCTCAGGACTCATTGTTGGTTTAGATATACTTCTCAAGGTATTCTTTGATGTTCATCTTAAAGTATACTTCTCAAATATTACACTTTGCACTTTGCACTTTGCACTTTGCACTTTATATCAAATCTCGCTTTGGTCTATTATTTTTCAATTGTAACATAACAATCGACTCCTTGCACCTTTGATCAAGTTGCAATATGGCCATTTTGTTAGTATGGTGTTAAATTCACATAGCGGAAATCACGTGACCTGAGAAATTTTTGGGGCGAAAATGTACTTTTTTTTACATTCTCTATTTCTCCATTGTACTTCCTCTCTCTACTGTATTTTCTAAACCCACCACCACTGACCCTACCCTTTTCCAGCAGGCCCCATTTATTCCCACCACTCATTGCCTGCCAGCTCCAGCCCTTCCCACCACCCAATACCACTGCACCCCTTCCCCCTACTCAAAGCTACTGCACTCCTTCCCACTACTAATGGCCAACCCCACCCCTTCCTCCATTTTTTTTTTCAGTAGAAAGAGAAAATACAGTTAGGTCACATGATAATTTTTGTGAGCCAATTTAGCACCAAATTGACAATAGAGCCCCATTGCAACCAAGCCAAAGCGCAAGGAGTTGATTGTTACAATTAAAAATGAAGGACCAATGTGGGATTCAATGTGAAGTGCAGGGGTGCAAAGTATTATTTACTCCTATTTCAAAGTTGTTATTTGTGATTGGTTATGTAATTTCATGTGAAGATTGGGACTAGGGTCGGCGAAGGGTCTCCTCATTATCATACTTATCCAACTCTGATGCACAACTTATGCCTTTGGGTAAAATAGGCAATTATGTGCTATGGCTCAATTCTCATCATATATCATTGTCTGCCCCCCCTGTCCTGGCCTTAGGAGGAAAAATATTCTGCAAACCTGAAACAGGGGCAAGGTTACCTATGGGAATATTGTTTAAACAGTTTTAGGAAAAAATGATGACATGGGAAATGCTTAAATATTTTTGTTGAACATATTATGGGCAAATAAATATATTGGTTTTGCTTTAGTATTATATGAAAGATAGAAAGCGACAATAAGAGCATAAAAGAGAGCATTGATAGCAAGAGAGAAAGAGAGAGAAGAATATAGGAGAGAGAAATAAAAAGATAGGAGTGGGAGATAAGAGATGTAAAAAAAATCTAGAAAGAAAGAGAGGCAGAAAGTAAATAAGAGCAAAAGATTAGATAGACAAAAATATCAAAAAAGACAAAGAGATGAGGGAAGAAGAAGAAGACTTTCTAATAACACTTAAAAACATGAATCTATCAATCAATATTATCTTTTTGCAAGTCCAGTTTAACTTGATTGCATTGTGCTTATTCAAGTTTAATCAGGGTAAGGCAGGCTAGGAGTGGGTAGGTTTGATGAAATCTCTATCTGACCCCAACTTGAATTGTGTTTCTATTGGTTACATGAACAAGCAAGGTTTATTCTGTATATTTCAATAGTTGTCAAACTTTTCCAGAATATCTCGACTATTACAAATAGTTCTTGGATTTTTTTTTTTTTTGAATTTCTCAAGTTAATGAGGAAAATATAGACAGAGGATCCACATTTTAAGGGCTTTTGGTGTACATTGTTTTTCGTATCAACTTAAGGGTTGTTTGGGTGTCCTAAATAAGTGCATTTTTTGACTTTTTGGACTAAAAAGTTGAGGAAAAAAATATGATTGTTTGGGATAACTTTTTGTCTTTTTACGAAAAAATATGTATTAAAATATTGTATAACATGGCAAAATTACGTTTTTACCCTACATGGAAAAATCATCAGTGACAAGCGGCAGAGGAAAGTACGGCTGGGTTGAAATCGTGCATGAGGCTTCACCGGTACTGTTGGGCTGTGGGCAAGGTTTTAAAAAGCGACCGCAACCGTTACGTAACGCCGTTACGTAACAGTTTTAGTGGTTATCGCCACCCGTTACGGCCGCTTTTGCAGTGTGATTGAGATTCACAGATGTGTCGGTCATAGCGGCTGCTGTAGCGGTCGTAACGGTGCCGTAACAGCCATAACGGCCTGTTACGCACCGTTACGTAATGGTTCTGAACTATTTCTTTCGAAAAAACACACAAAAAAAAGATGAAAATGGGAGAAGAGGGATAGAGAGAAGAGGAAAGATAAAGAGAGAAAATGCAGGAGCAAGAGATAGAGAGAGATAAGAGGAAAGATGAAGAACATATTATTAATTTGTTGAAACTGTAAGACCTATGCTATTCTATTCAACTGTTATCACTCAACCATTTTGTTTGTGCGTCTCTATCTATATATTGTCTGAAAATAATAATAATAATAATAATAATAATAATAATAATAATAATAATAAGTGTGATCATTATCTATTTGGCTTGATTAAAATATATATATATATATATTTAGGCTCTTATTTATTCTCTTACTTTTGTTATTATTTATCTTATATATAATAGTTAGCGATTGATTTTTTGTATAATATAAAATCATTAATTATTAAAATAAAATGTAAAAAACTCAGTTTATAGTAATTAAAAATATGAAATATATTAGATTATACTTAAAATTTTACAAAAATTGATCAATATTTATTTTAAACCCAATAAATATGATCATGGAAATAAAATATACTTATCGGTAAGTTTTTTTCAAATTGTACGAAAAATAAAAAAATTCACGGTTCCGGTTACCGCAACCGTTACGTTGCGGCCTTTACACTCCGCAACCGCAACCACGCCACCGCCACCGTTACGGTGACCGCAACCGCTTTTCAGAACCTTGGCTGTGGGGCTCACCAAAAGTTCCATTTCGATAATCTGAACCGTGAATGTGTAGAACTTGTTAAGTACTATATGCCTATAAAAAATCACTTTAATCAGATATTGATAGTTATGTGATCAAAACAGTTTTGTATGAAATTAATGGATGGTGAAAAATAAACGGCTGAAAAAAAATCTGATTCGATCATATAGCTATTTATATCCGATCAACGTGATTTTTTACAGGTATATAGTACTCGATGAGTTCTACACATTGAACAGACGGTTTGGATTATCAAAAACGGACCCGTGTTGGGCCCCCATGGGCCCAACATTACTCTCCAACTTAATAAATATATACATCTAATTTTTTTTTTTGTTCATTTGGACAGACCATTACGTACTGACAGTACCAACGCTGTCCAGTCGTTGTTTGTATTAAAATATTGGGGAAATTAATTTTTTTATATTTTTAATTTGTGAATAGTGGTAACTTTTTAACTTTGTAAATAACTTTTTAGCTTTTTAGATTTTTCCTGGTATGCCAAACCAGGCCTAAAAATGTCTCGCATATGAAGCCCAAGACAGAAAAACGTGAGGTTAACTTGTGAATCTGAGTATTGGTTTAAATTGATTGAAAGGGGGAAGAGGTTTGAGGCATGAAGTAAGGCTACAGCAAGAAGAGCTCGGATAGGTTTTCTTGGCTTCTTTGGAGCGTTGGGGGTCTCGAGGCATATGACCATCACAATTTTTTTCTAAGCTTGTTTGGAATGCCTTTGTTACTGCATTTTATTATATAATGATTGCACTTTGATATGTGCTCCCTTTTCAGGCCATCTATCTTTTCGGATTTGCAATCCCTTTGTTCATTGATAACTTTGAAGATCCGCATAGGCTAAAATGGGGATTGTGGGTTGTCCACAAGCTGCTGCTTACTGCTGTTTATGGCTTCATATTATTCATCTACCACTCAAGATGGAGAGAAAGGTTACCTGGTCAGTATTTTGTTTTATTTTACTGTTGTTTTTAACAATGAATTTCTTATATGTTGCACATTATCTTCTAGTGCGATCTTAATGTGCGATCTTAAATCAAATGGATTTTTATTTACCTTTGCTTCTTTCTTATTTCTAACAGCAAGACCTACATTCTACAACTATGTCATCATTATGTTTTGCTTGAATTCTATGGCTCTGTTTGCTTGTGCACTTACCGGACACAGGGCTGGATTTGGGTTCTGGTATGCCTCAAACTCATTACCTCTCCAGCAATGCAGTATTTAGCAGTGTTAAAATAGCACAATGTTATTTTATACTGCATCTTTGACCAGTTGACTTTTTTTTTTTTGAGTTCATCACTTGTTACAACTTTCATGTGCAGATAAATTAAGTGTGAGATAATTTGGCATAAATAAATTGATATAAATTAAACATGAAGATAAAGTTTACATCTATGCACAAAGCCCATTTATTTTGTCATTATTAATCCAACATCAAACAAGTTGAAACCCTCACCTATCAATTAATAACCAATATTCTTTTTCCCCTCAATGACCACCGTGTTTATTCTGCAATTAATCCAACACAAATGTTTTAGTGATAACACGAGAAATATTTTAATTGATATGTACAAGAATGGTGGTTGATTGATAGATAGATGAATAAAAAATAGCACAAAAAATATTACATAGTAAATAGCACTTGTGCTATTTTAGCACAGTAAATACCACACAATGCTGGAAAAACTTGTAGCAAATCTATATAAAGTGCACTTTTGGATAGCACAAAAATTACTACACTTCCGGAGATGCTCTTACACATGAAGTATTTCGTCAAGTCTTTAATTGAGCTTTACAGTCCTAGGATAATTTATTCTGTGATTATTTTTTAATTTTGTTTTACAGGTTGTATGATGTCACAGTTGTTTGCTACCATTCCTTTTATCTCCCCCTTCTATATGTGACATTTCTGGCAGACTTTTTTCAGGTCAGCATCTGTCTCATATTCTCTCTTCTACTTCCCTTTTATTCTTTTATTTTTTTAAAAAAATTTATAAGAACCTGGTCATTTTGTTTAATTTTATGTGGTGACAACAGGAGGAAGATTTACATTTAGAAAATGTGTACTACTCGGAGATGAAGGATGCTGGTTTCTTTGATGCTGGTTGGGAATGATAGATACGTTAACTTCTGAGGGTTAACTGTAAATGAGAGAAATATGCTCCCCACGGAATATGATTGCTTAGGTTGAATGTGCAGATCAAGGGGTGAACCATGTTTGTATATCTTTCTTTCCAGGTAATTTTGTGATTCAACTTAAATATAAAGTGTACGATATGGTAATGATTCGTTTAGTATGTACTGATTTCTTCCTGAGACTGTTTGTAATGATCTTTGGTGATTGGCTCTTAGGAATGTATGATAAATAAGATTGGAATGTTGTTCCTAAATATATGAAGTATGAGTACTTAAACAAGCCTTGGATATTTTATTCTCTTTCCTTTCTGACCACTTCCTCTCTCAACTCCCTTGATTTCTATTTTTTTCTTTTTGTCTTTCTCCTACCAAACACAACATGTCATTTTAGTTGTCTGATTTAGTTTAAATTTAAAAATTAAAGGGTACTCTGAACAAGTAGGTTTTTTGATAACCCCATTATCGAGTAGACCTGAAAATTTTAATTGAATATATATTATTTGACAAAATGTATAATCAGCTTCCTCTTTAACACTGAAAAATTCACTCAAAAATTTCTAAACTTTTAGTGGGAGAGAGCTTACTTAACATTGAATGCTGAATTGTCATTTTTATAATTTGGTAGGTGCTCTGTCCAGTTCGAGTTTTACCCTTACGATACGTAGCAATAATAATAAAAAAAACAATGAATAAGCCATTGGACACAATTTCAACCGTAATATCATAACTAGGTATGGGGTGAAGTTCCTGAACCATAATATCATAACTAGGAATAAGTTGTGTTTTCAAGTCAAAAAATTATAATTTCACGACACAATTTCAACTAAAGCCCATAATACATAGTGTCATTTTGGGAACATGGTAAAAAGTCACGTTTTTGGATAAAATGTCTAAAAACGTGGCTGTCAAAAACGCCAGAAAAGTCATTTGGCAAGTGTCAAAAACGCAGCTGTGAAGTTACAAATTAGGGCCTATGAAAAAAAATAAAAAAATAAATCTTTTATGTTGGGTAAGGGTATTTTGGTTATTTTAATTTGATTTGACACTATAAATAAATATTAAATTAAAAAGTAAAAAGTCAGTTTTTTACCAACTTTTCAAATCACTTTAAAAAAAAATCAAAAAACTTGCTAAAAAGTCAAAAGTTAACTTTTTACCAACTTTTCAAAACTATTAATAAAAAAAAAAAAAGTCCTGCAATGATTTCACAATTTTTCTAGAGTCTTTCCACTGAAGTTGTGGTTGCACAACTTTTAAAAAGGGTGTTTTATCTACCATGTCAATCCAATGATCATTCGAGGATTACACACAATATTGACCAAGAACAGGGGAGTTTGTACCGGCAAGTCGTAAATATTGATCCCATTCAAGTACAAACCTACCAAACGAATCTAGCTATTCGATTTGTGTTCGATTTGTCAAAAATTATCTGAGATTGACTCATTATGTAAACAAGCTAAATTTAAATATATTTTGAAATTTGTTAAATTTGAACAATCTATTACTAGATTTGAGAGTTTGACTTGTGTTCAGTTCTTTCGAAATCAATTCAAAAATTAAAGAAGTTAACTTAAACACATTTTGAAATTTGAAATTATTATAGTTAAATTTAAGAAATCTGTTATTTGATTCGACCCAGCCCATATCATTTGGAGATCTCCAAGGGGGAAAACTCCATAGCTTTGACACTTGAGGACTCTTTGATCAGTCCCTGGCTTGCTTACTTATTAGAATAATCAAGATTTTATAAAATATGACGTGTAAGATGACTATCACACATCGATGAATATGTCAAGATGTTCTGTTGGTTAACTTCTAAGGTAATTATGATTGGGATTTATTTAAGGTTTTTATTTATTTATTTTATGTTTTTAGTGGCACTAAAAACAAAAGAAAAGCCTTATTTTGAGAATAAAAATAGCGTCAAAAATAAGAAACCACCAAAACTGATCCCATATTTTAACTTAATAGCTAAGGCAAACCTAGTTCTTTTATCCACCCAAAAAAAAACCTAATTTTCTTGCCTTCTTGCATACTATGACCTATTTTGATAAGTGTTTTCTTTTTTGTTTGACTTATTATCTTATTAGAGCATCTCCAATGCACTAGGCATATAATACTTGTTAGTTAAAATGCCTAGTGTGATTCACTTTTTTCAATTCCAATGCACTAGGCATATGATTAGGCATTTTGGCTTAACTCATATTCACTAGCTACATGTAGCTAGCCTTCAACGCTAGGCAAAATGTATTCAATCATTAGGATCATTTCCCTCCATCTTTGTTGTTGACGTGGCATTCTATAAAATTAATAGTATTTGGATAAATAGCTAAAATAAAGAGTATGGTTTGAGTAAAAACATAAAATAGTTGATAGGCAAAATAAAATATATACTTTATAGTAATATTTAGATAGGTAAAATACCTACTACCGTTGGAGATGCTCTTATGAAAAAATGTGTAAAAAAAAAAAAAGAAAGTTGATGTGTAACTCAAATGAGTTAATAAACTGATTTTTTTTTGCCTTTCTAAAAGAGGCCTATAAATATGCATAAATACAAACATATTATATATCTATTATATTATTATATAAAACTTACATTTGAATAAATTGTCACTTTTTTTTTTTATAGTTTATATAAAATACAGATTATCTCTTGTAATTTTAGTAATTATAAATATCTTATTTTTATAAATACCCTATGAGTTAAGTTAAATTAGGTTATGAGTTGAGTTAAATCAGACTGATAACTGATTATTTCAGAATTTAGACCCACGGATACGAGGATAACCGAACATTTTTTTTCTTGTTAAAAAAAAAAGAAAAAAAACAGTGTGCTCATGTATATACGTCACCAATATATATAAAATGCGTTTGCTTGATGGCTTGCCATTCAATTCTGAAGCCGCGGCTATAAAATGTGCTGCATGTTCGCTTTTACTGGCTACTAAGTACTTATAAAAAAAATTATTGGTTCTAATTTTAAGAAAATAATTTTCAATTTTTTATTTTATTTTATTTTTTATATTTTAATATTTTTAATGAATTTTTTAAATATTTTAAGTAATTTTTTTAGTTTTTAGACAAACCTAACATAAATACATTTAAAAAATATAATATTTTGTGAAAAAAATCTTTAACAAATACACTAAATATCAAAAAATATGAAAATTCAGTATATATATATATTTGTATTTTTTGTGTATTTAATTAATCTTTTAAAATATTTTTCATAAATATTTTACTATTTAGATATATATATATATATATATATATAAAAGTAAGATGCATATAAAAAATTTAAAAAATGCTTAGAATTTTAAAAATATTCACTATAAACAAAAAAAAAACACAAAAAAAAAAAAAAACACTCAATTTTTAAAAGACTAGCCTCCGTTTGGGAAGTGGGTTGGCTTTTTGGCTATTTTAGCCTGGGCTATTTTAGCCTGGTTTGGGAAGGACTTTTTGGCCTTTTTGGCTTTTTTGTGAGAGAGGATTGTAATGATTATGGGTTGGATTTGATGTTTTGTTTTTTGTGGCTATTTTAGCCAAAAAAGCCTGGCTTTTTTCTTCCCAAACAGAGCCTAAATTCATAAAACTGAAATTAAACACACTAATTTTTTTTTTCTCTATCTCTCTCTATATTTTTTAAAATTGTTTTCTTATATTTACAAGTAATTAAGGCTGTAGTGCATTGGCATCGTGACAGTGGTAGTGGTGATACTAACAGTGATTGTGACAGTAATGATATGACGACAATGATAGAAGTAGTGTAGCAACAACAATCGTAAGGTGATAGTGATAATAACAGCAGGGTAGAGGAGGTTGGAGGTGGTGATAGTGGTAGGGTGGTTGTGGTGACTGTGGAGGTGTAGCGACAACAGTCATAACGGTAGCAACAGTAACTATAGCGGATATGGTAGGGTGGTAGAGATGATGGTGGTGATAATGATGGGACAATGATAAGATAAAATATTTTTGGACAAATTGTACTAACAGTTCTTATAGTTTGAAACTCGTGTCACTTTGGTCCCCGATTTTTTAATTGTGACATATTTGACCTTAAATTTTGAATCTTATTCCAAATAAGGACAATTGAAGATACCAATGCTCAATTTAAGGGCAAAGTCATCAATTTGTTAAAATATAAACTAATTTGACAAAAATTAATGTAAAAAAATATTTTTAAATTTTTAAAAATTATTTCTACCCACTAAAGATAAAATTAAGTAAAATTGATAAATCTCTTACGCATTTATTTATTTATTTTATCAAATTAGTTTTTATTATGTTTTTGGATGATAATCATGTAACAGATGGTTACTAGGCTTTTAATGATCAATATATTTAATATATGAAATATTTTTAGTTTTAGATTTTTTGATTTAATGAATTGGTTTAATAATAATATTAAAGTTGTCTCCATATTTGACTTTCGAAAAATAGAAACTTATTTAATGAAAATAAAAACAATCACCCATTACATGATCATCATCCAAACATATAATAAAAGTTAATTTGATAAAATAAATAAATGTGTAAAATATTGAGAGATTTATTAGAAAATCATTTTTCAAGTGTTTGTATCACAATTAGTCCATAAGATATTCTTGTATCCCAATAAGTCCTATTATTTGAACATTTGATCTACTAAATCCTAATTTTCATTATAAAATTATTTTATAGATATTTCTACCTTTACAAATATTTTTTAAACGGTTAACAATTTAATGATATGAATATTCATATTTTACAATGTGAATATTTACATTGACGGTGTGAACATTCACATCACGAAACATTCACACTGTAAATGCGAATATTATTGGGGATATTTTGATAGGGTATGGCTTCTGTCCAGTCCGGGATCGGACTGGACCGTGCTGTTGGACCCGTGGGGGTCCACCACAGGTCTCGTTTTGATAATCTGAACCGTTCAATGTGTAGAAATCGTCGAGTATTATATACTTGTAAAAAATCACATTGATCGGATATCGATAGCTATGTGATCAAAACAGTTTTTTGTCAACCGTTAATTTGTTCATCGTTCAATTTTTTTAATACGAAACTGATTTGATCATATAGCTATCAATATCCGATTAATGTGATTTTTTTACAGGCATATAGTACTCGATGAGTTTTACACATTGAACGGTTCATATTATCAAAACGGGACCCGTGGTGGGCCCCCACGGACCCAACAGCACGGTCCAATCCGAATCGGACTGGACAGAAGCCATACCCATTTTGATAACTATGTCACTCATAGGATTTATTGGAATATAAGAAAATAATGTGGACTAAATGGAACATAAGTAGGTGAAAAAAGGATTTCTAAAAAAGTGTTCCTAAAATATTTATTAATTTTACATAATTTTATCTTTGGTGGGTATAAATAAATATTTTTTTGCCATTTATTTTTGTCAAATTAGTTTATATTTTATCAAATTTAAGACTTTGCCCTTAAAATTAAGTAATGGTATCTTCAATTGTCTTGATTTGGAACAAGATTTAAAATTCAGGGTCAAATGCGTCATAATTAAAAAGTCAGAGATCAAAGTGGTATAAGCCCCAAACTATAGGGACCGTTAGTGTAATATGCCCAATATTTTTTGTCTAAATAAATTAATTTTTTTATTGATCACATAAAATATATTATGTCGATTTTTATTTTCTTTTGCATAAAATAAAAAAAAAATCTTAGATTAAGAATAATTTATAGATTTTTATTTTGTATTTTTTTTATTCAACAAGAATAATCATATATATATATATATATATATATTTTTTTTTATATTAAAAGTAGTGTTTTCTCATGCTTAGGTGGCACAATCTAAAGGCTTACTTAAATAAAAAAAAAAAAATCATATCAGCGCGTGCCTTTCCATTTACATATGGACTTTATTTGAGAAATACTTATTTTTCATATATATAATTATAATTTAATTATTATGATATTTGAAAAAAATTATCTCAATATACGAATAAATAAATAAATAAGATAGAATGTGTGCATCTCAAGGATTAAATTAATTTTGTTTTATATTTTTATTTTTTTGTCTATTTTATTGATGTCTTAATATTAATTTATATTTAATTATATATATATATAAATAGAGTTTACTCGCAAAAAATTTCTCTCTCTTATCTGGCATATCTTTCTTCTGTTCTTTTTTTATTTTTTATAAAAGTGTCACGTAATATACCCTTCTACTAACCCAAGGGGTTGTGGCATTGTGGTAAGGCCTTGGGGTTTAAGTCCCAAGGTCACAAGTTCAATTCCCCCCTTGGGCCAATTTTCTGGGCGAAACACTGTTGGTTAGGAGGTTGGACCTCAAGGATGCCTAATCAGCTACTTGGTGTGGGTTTAATGCTCCCCCGCTGTGCGAGTCCTGACTTAATCGAAGCTTGCCTTGGGAGGTCGGGACAAGCTTCCAGGTTATAGTCTCTTACTCGGAACGGACAACAGGACACCCTGGTGATCTCCTCATGGGGCGCTACCTTGGACCTGCGGGAGGGTGAGAGGATTTTCCCTGTAACAAAGAAAAAAAAATATATATATATATATATACCCTTCTACTTAATTATTTATAAAATCTAATATTTAAAAGATTTCTACTTAATCTAAACTACCCATAAATAAAATTTAAAATAATTATATGTACTAAAAAATACTTTACGAGTTAATTTTCTTCTACTTTGTTCACCTTTATTCAAGTATTCAATTTTTATATTAAAATTAAATATATTTCTTATTTTTTTTTGTCTATCTTATTTATATTTTATTATTTATTTATATTGAGTTTCCTACTTAACATGAAGTTGTTTATTAGGAAAAAAATTATATTTAATTTAAACTTTGTACAAACAGTTTTAAAATAAATATTAAAGAAAATAATACTCAACATATTTAATCTAAGGGATTTTTTTTAGGATCTTTGGTATTAAAATTTTATATCATAAATGACATCTAATATTTTCATAATGTTCAAGGTCTCTTAATATCGATCCAGAGAATTTCTCTCCATAGTAATTCAGAATTTCTTTGTTCAACTCTGCTCAACTCTTCCAAAACCCACACCTACTTCATCTCCTCTTACCCTTGTTTTTTCTTCGTCTTCACATGAACTTTCCCAATACAGGTCACCTTGGGAGACGAAGGCTCGCTTGGGTTTTCAAATGCGCAACCTCGTTTCTTGGCGGAGGTGGGGAACATCGGAGATTGGCCCCCTTTGAGGCTTGTGCTGGTTATGAGTCTGCGATAGAGAGAGATGGGTGTGTTTCTACCTCCACATGGACTCAGGATTGACTTGGAAGAGATCTTCATTGATGATGAAGAAGAAGATGAAGATATCTCACTCTCAGTTTCTGGTAATGTCAGTGCAATGTGTCTCCGATAAATCCATCATTGTGCTATTTTGGCCATCAATTACCACAAAATGACGATGAATTTTCTTAGGAGAGAGAGATATGAGGTTTGATTTGAAAGAGTCAAATTTCTCTGTGATATATAGGTGTGTGGTTGAGGGACTTTAAACATCATAAAATAATATTGTGGATCTCTTTCATTAGTAAAAATAAGAGAGAGACCTTAGACTAATTTTTCATTAATCTATCTATTTTTTCTTAACCTAACCACAATATACTTATATTTAATTTTTTAAAATAATTTTTTTTATAACTTCCATGCCTACTTTTTTTTTTTTTCCAACTGAATAAAAATAAATAAACAATTAGAATCACTTTTATTTGTATGTTATTATTTTTATTTCAAATTTAACTATTATTATTAATGTTAAATTAAGTGTTTATTGTACTATGTTATAATTTAATATCGTATAAGATTATTAAAATACACATAAAATTATTACAATCACTTTTATTTGTATGTTATTATACATTTATTTCAGTTATACTTTTATAGCATGATAGGACTAAGATTATTAAAATACGCAAAAATAATTGAAATAAAATTATTATATATATTTGTTTAAATAACACTTTTATAGAACAATAAGGTTATGATTATAAAAATAAATAATTAAAATCATTCTTTAATTTTAAATGACTTTTTTTCTCGAGAAATTTGGTCATAAACCCTTCATAGTTTCCTTTTCTCGTTAAAAGGACAAAAAAAAAATTTAGTACTTTCAAAACCCCATCATAATTATAAAGTCCTGTATGAAGGACAAAATTTGTTACTTGAATATTTTATTTGACCATTATACCCTCTCTTTCTTCTCTTTCTTTTACAGTACTCCATCTCTTTTTATCAACTCGACAGTTGTTCATCGTCTCCACTATCTTCATTGTTTACTAGCGTTGCTCATCCTCATCGTAGGCCAGCAACCACCATTTTTACTGTAAAACCAACACCATCTTAGATTTGATACCTACGAACTCATATTTGATATCAATAACTTCAGATTTGAGATTAAAAAAAACTTAGATTTGACAGAAAAATGAAAAATCGAGATATTACAATGAAAAATCAAGAGTTTTTTATTTGTTTGTTCATAGATTTAAAAGTAAAATTTGACTATGGTTCATTCATTTAGTATGTACTTTATTTTTTGTAACAGTAAAATTTTGCTTTGGTTAACAACACACTGATTTACTTAATGACAGTAAAATTTTAGTTTGAATCATAGTAAATATTACTCTGATTCAGAGTAAAATTTTGTTTTATTTTATTACAGAGTAAAATTTTACTTTGAAAGATAATTTTACTTAGAATCAAAGTAAAGTTTAATATGATTCAAAGTAAAATTTTACTCTAAAACAAGTTGCGAGTATGATTTTACAAGAGAGTGTTATGTCATGAATTAGAGTAAAATTTTACTATTCGAAAAATAGAATATCATGAGAAGAAGAAAGAGAGATGGGGAGATAGAATTAAAAAACAAAAGATCATGAGAAAGAAGAAGAGAGAGAGAGAGGGAAGAGAGCATAAATGATGAGTCACACACACACGCACACATATAGAGAGAGCACGAACCATTAGAACCAAAGTGAGGGAGACAGTAAAGGATCTCAAATATGAAGTTTGCAAATCGTTGCGAACCGTTATTTTCCGACTACAATGACTGTGAATGATATCAGATCTAAGGTTGTGGATGTGATGAGTGACGGTGGCAATGAAGACGGTAGAGAAAGAGTTCTATGGTGAGCGGTGGTGGCGCTGGTGTGGAGCGACAATGGCACTGATGGAGAGCAATAGTGATAAGAGCGTGACAGAGAAAAGAGAGATTGAGATGAAAGAGAGTGATTGTAATATGATACACATACACATATATATGAGTGAGAGTATTATAGTAAAAGAAATAAGTTTTAAAATATTAGGGGTTTTTGAAATGATTCATATAATTTTTATTCTTTTGAAGGGCAAGTTAAACACTAAGGGGTCTATCACCAAATCTCCATTTTTTCTCCAATTTAATCACTATTTTTAATATTAAAATGAATATTTATTTTATTATATTAAAATTAAGTACAAAAGTATCATATATATATATATATATATATTACAATTTTATAGTTTAACAGAACTAAAATTGCACCGAATATTTTGTAATATATTTTTTAAGTAGTTTTTTTTTTATATATGTATACATAGATATATACATAAATAATTCAATTAAAATTATTATATATTTATTTGTGCTATATTTTATATCATGACAAAATTAATATTATTCTTTTATAATGCATACATTGTAACGTATTTTTTAAAATAATTTATATATAGACATGTAAAAATAATTTAATTTAAATTTATAAAATATTATTTAAAAAAAAAACAAAATTAACTCATACATTACACGGGTCAACTACTAATTTATAGATACAAAGCATTACTTCTATATTTTATATCATGACAAAATTAATATTATTCTTTTATAATGCATACATTGTAACGTATTTTTTAAAATAATTTATATATAGACATGTAAAAATAATTTAATTTAAATTTATAAAATATTATTTAAAAAAAAAACAAAATTAACTCATACATTACACGGGTCAACTACTAATTTATAGATACAAAGCATTACTTTGTGATAGCAACAAGCATTGTGTGTTTATCCACCCAAAAACAAGCATTGTGGTCCTCAGTTAGTTGAAGGAAGCTTTGAGAAGTGGTTTTCTTTGAAGTGCCCCATTTGTCATCATAAAATTAACATCCCAACTAATTGTTGGTTTTGTTTCATTTTCATGAAATTTATGATTTATGATATCCCCATCAAGATTCATGTTGATGAAAATCAAAACACAACAATAAATTAAAACAAGAATTGAATTGGATTGAAAAAGTAATTGAATAATAGGTGAAGAATTTCTGAGTGTTGTAATATCTTTCTAGTTTAACACTTCCAATTGCATCTCTAATGATGTGACAAGGAAGTAGAGCTTCATATAATTGAGTATGTGATAAATTAAAAATTAATACCTATCATTTTACATCATTGTGGGTGAAAGTATGAAAAAATTATTAGAAATCTCAAACATTTTTCAAGAATTTTATGCACGAGATACATTGTCGAACATATGTGGTGTACTTCAATTAAAAAATTGAGGCTTCGTTTGAGAAGATGCTATTTTAATAACTTTTTATGTTTTGACTAAAATATGAAATAAAAAAACCAAGTATGTTTAAAATAACTTTTTAATTTTTTATGAAAAGATATGCAAAAAATAGAGAAATAAAGAAATTTTTAACTTTTTGGTATAAGTTATAGATTTTTTGATTTTTTTTTAATTTTTAAGCTAAAACAGACCCATACGAAACGAGGCTGAATTTTAATGTGATCAAATACTCACTATTTTGAGCTAAGCCGGGAGCTACTTCCTGTATTTCAACTTGATCACGTAACAAACTTGTACTCGTGATATAAAATACTTTGGCCTATTTTTAAAAGTAAGAAAAAAGCTTTTTCTTTTTTTTTATATTTTTTTAAATATGCAAAAAAAAAAAAGAAAAAAAAATAGAGAAATGATACAATTCAAATAAGTCAATAAGTTGAATTTTTTTCATTGTCAAAATAGACCTTTATCAAATAGGTTCAGGCTTCTCTTCTGTCTGAGATCGGACTGGAGCATGGTGTTGGACTCGTGGGGGCCTACCATGAATTTTTTTTCAATAATCTGAACCGTTTAATATGTAAAACTGATCGAATAATTTATCCCTATAAAAAATCACATTGATCGGATATCGATAGCTACTTAATCGAATCAGATTTTTGTCAACAGTAAATATAATTTTCAAAATAAATTGTTAACAAAAATCTGATCAAAAAAGGGCGGAAGTAGCACATATAAAAATTATATAACATATAAAACATACATCAAATTAAATAATTAAAAATTATATAACATAAAAAACATACATCAAATTAAAAAATACAGTAGTACTTGACTTACAATTGTTTACTGGAGTGAAGCAAATAATTCTTCTAAATACATAGCTTGAAAATACATTTGCAGAAATTAAAATTACAGAGATTTTTCTTGAAATATTGGAACTCTCAATTTTTCTCACTCTGCCTTATTCTTGACTGAAGAGTCTCTTTTATAGATAAAAGAGTTACTGTGAGCCTTGTGAGGGAATTTGACTGTGAAAGAAGCACATGGGAGCTGTTTGTAACTTTCGGTGAGTGACTAAAGTTGATGGCTGCCTTTCACTATTTTGAATTTGTTGGTTGGATGAATTATGATGAATGATGGATAGTAATGTTGATTTTTTGATGAATAGTGAATAGTAAATTTGACTTTTTTCACTATTTATTGGAGGCATGTAACTAGGAGAATCAATATAGATATATATATCATCAGCTTTTCTTAAAAGAAGAGTATTGATTGAAGTTGATAATTATAGTTATATAGAATCCAATGACTGAATTAAGCATATGGGTCCTGAGCATCTTGGAACTGGGGCCCATAAGGATCCTGGTTAGTTGAACCAGAAGAAGAGTGTGCACCGTTTGAACCTTCTTCTGAACTGTCTTCATCAGATTTTGACTTAGCTTGGGCCATGAGTAGACGGGCTATCTGCAGAAGCTCATCTTTGGATGACTTGTATTTGACTTTGGGCTTAGCCTGAGATGGTGATGATTTTACTTTGGATTTGGATTGATCAGACATGGGCTTTGCTGACTTGGGCTTGGAAGAACTAGAAGTTGGGCTTCCAAGGTTAATTGGAGGAAGTTGGCTTCCTTGTGTTATTGAAGCAGTTGGGTTCTGCAGAGCTTTAATCATGGCAGGAGTAGGAGCATGGAGGTTGACGGAAAACTCAGCTTGAACTTGTTTAATGATGCGTGAAATTTTGAAATTATCCCACCATTTAACAGAGTGTCGGCGAAAGATTAAATTATCAAAAATATCATATTGCCATTTAAATATCCACGGGACTTTGTATTTGGATAGAAAAATGAGCAGTGGAGGAAATTTCTTTTGTTGTGTACTGAACGAGAAAACAGTAGAAAAATAATTGACTTGTTCAATCATAATGGAGGGCAAAATTATCCAAAACTCATTTTCATTCAATTGAAAGAAGTACGGAATCACTTAAATTAATTCATAGTGACATTTATGATTTTAAATCAATTCAAACTACAGGTGAGAAAAAGTATTTTATCACTTTTATAGATGACTATATTAGATATAGTTATATTTATTTAATTCGAACCAATGATGAAACTTTAGAAACTTTCATTCAATATAATAATGAAGTTAAAAATCAACTTGGTAAGAAAATCAAAAAACTTAAAAGTGATAGAGGTGGTGAATATGAATCACCTTTTGGTGAGTTTTGTAAAGATTATGGATAATTCATTAAACTACCGCTCCTTACTCACCTCAGCAAAATGGAATTGCTGAAAGGAAAAATAGGACTTTAAAAGAAATGATGAATGTCATGTTAATCAGTTCTAGATTACCTCAAAACTTGTGGGGGGAAGTACTACTTTATGCTAATTATATACTACCCCTAAAAAAAGTGAATCAAACACCTTATGAAATGTGACATGGGAGAGTACCATCCTACAAATATTTAAAAGTGTGGGGGTATTTGGCTAAAGTGGTTATTCCTAGTCCTAAAAAGACTAAGATAAGTCCTAAAACCATTGATTGTATTTTCATTGGTTATGCCAAGAATAATAGTGCATATCGGTTTTTGATTCATAAATCAGAATATTCTGAAATGCTAATACTATTATTGAATCTCGGAATACATCATTTTTTGAACATGCATTTCCGAAGAAAATTGGACAAGAGACTAGTACTAACAAAAGATCTCATGATACTATTACTAGTCAGGATCAAGAACATGATCAAGAACAAGAGCAAGAGATAGATCAAAATGAGGAAGAGGAACCTAGGCGTAGTAAATGTGCTAGAACCTCAAAATCTTTTGGTCCAGATTTTTTAACATTTTTATTAGAAAATGAGCCTTTAACTTTTAAAGAGGCTATGTCCATTCTTGAAACTCCTTTATGGAAAGAAGCTGTCAATAGTGAAGTTGAATCCATATTGCAAAATCACACTTGAGAATTTGTGGATTTGCCACCAGGTTGTAAACCTCTTGGGTACAGGTGGATTTTCAAAAGAAAAATGAAAGCGGATAGATCAATTGACAAATACAAGGCAAGACTTGTAGTTAAAGGGTATAGACAAAAAGAATGTCTTGATTACTTTGACACTACTTACCAGTTACTATAATAACATACATTAGAATGCTAATTGCTATTATATCGTTGTACAATCTAGAAATTTATCAAATGGATATGAAAATCGCTTTCTTAAATGGTGAGTTAGATGAAGAAATTTAAATGAAACAACCATAAGGTTTTTCTGTTCCAGGAAAAGAAAAAAAAGTGTGTAAATTGGTTAAATCATTATATGGTTTAAAACAAGTGCCAAAACAATGATATGAGAAATTTGATAAGGCAATGATGTCAAATGGATTTAAAATTAATGAGTGTAACAAATGTGTTTATATTAAAAATACAGACAAATGTTATGTCATTATATATCTTTATGTGAATGATATGCTCATCATAGGTAGTAATAATGATATGATTAAAACTACCAAGAAAATGTTGAATAAACAATTTGATATGAAGGACATGAGCATTACTAATGTAATTCTTGGTATGAAAATTACCAAAACATCAAAAGGTTATGCTTTGTCACAATCACATTACATTGAGAAAATACTTGACAAATTTAGCAAAGATAATGATCATCTTGCCAGAACACTTGTGGATGTTAATTTGTTTCTTTCTAAAAATGTACATGAAAGTGTTTCTCAATTAGAGTATGCCCAAATTATTGAAAGCTTAATGTACTTGATGAATTGCACTCGCCTGGATATAACTTATGCAATAAGTAAATTAAGTAGACATACGAGTAATCCAGGAATAGAACACTGGAAAACAATTATAAGGGTTCTAAGATATCTCCGATTTACTCGTAACATTGGGCTGAATTATACTAGATATCCAGCAGTACTTGAAGATTACTGTGATGCAAACTAGATATCGGATACTAGAGACTCAAAATCCACCAGTGGGTATGTGTTTATTCTTGGTGGTGTGGCTGTATATTGGAAATCTTCCAAACAGACTTGCATTGCTAGGTCTACTATGGAATCAGAATTCATAGCTTTAGATAAAGCTGGGGAAGTAGCAGAATGGCTTCGCCATTTCTTTGAAGATATTCTAATGTGGCCAAAACCGGTGCCTGCTAAATGCATACATTGTGATAGTTAATCAGTAATTGGTAGAGTACAGAGTCATATGTATAACGGTAAGTCACGTCATATTCGTCGTCGACATAACACCGTGAGACAACTACTCTCTAATGGAATTATTTCCATTGAATATGTGAAGTTTAAAGACAACATAGCGAATCCACTAACCAAAGGGTTAGCAAGAGAGTTAGTTGAGAATTCATCGAGGGGAATGAGACTTAAGCCTATTAAATAAGAGTTACCACAACGGCAACCCAATCTAATTGACTGGAGATCCTAAAATCTAGGTTCAAAGGGACAATCGAGTTGTGTATGACTCAAAAAGTTCACTGGGGAGTCAAACTCCTACCCATTTCTATAATGAAATAGTGATGTCTGCATCATTTTAGGTTAAGTAAAATTTTAATGATTCTTATATCTTGGTAAACCTAGTGGAGTATGGCAGGATACTCTTCATAAGAATCACCTATATAAGTGTGAACTGAGCCGGTTCTATGAGATTTGTGAAGAGCTACAAATTTTTAGCGCACTCATGAAAGACCAGGTTATTAAGGGCCAAAATGAACACAATAGTGAGAACTAAACTGTGTCTGGGGATATACTGTGTGAGTTCTATTGTCTTGGTCTACACAAACGACTAAACAGTTCAAGACATCATGTTCACTAGCTAGCTAGTAAATCCGATAGTGTCTCACAAGGGAAGGTTCAAAGCCAAAAGCTACCTATCATTTGCAGAATATTTTCAATTTCTGTACTCTTTGTAATTAGACCATATTGTTGGATTTTCTCTCCGTCAAATTACATTCATGTGGGGGATTGTTGGAAAATTTAGTTTTATAAGGCTTATTTTAGGCCATCTTTGAGCCCAAAATTGAGTAGGCTCCAAACGTCTTTTGGGGTGGGTCCAAAAAGGTGATTTGTTCCTTGCCGTATGGTAAGTCACATGGTGAAGACAGTTCGTCAAAACCATTTACGTGTGAATGGGAAGTTGATGTTATTTTCGAGTTCGTGAAATGGACAATTAAAGAAGTAAATGTGGATTTCCTTGAAATGGGTTGTCTCACATTAAAACTTTAAGAGAGCTTCTGTGGGTATATAAGCTCTTTGTGTACTAACTTGGGTTGGGCTCCAAGGGGCACCCAAGTTTGTAGAAATGAGGAGTTATGGACAAATGGAACCTTGACTCAAACCACTACATGCGCGTTGTCCGTCCGACCGGCCGAGCCGAGCCGGATGCGGATGTGGGTGTGGGTCGGGTCGGTTCTAATATTAATTTTTTGGACAAAATTTATTTGAATTTTTTCAAATTCATATAGGAAATTATTTGAATTTCAAATTGAATTTAATTCAAAATTGAATTCACATTTTGTGTCAAAAAATTGTGTCTCTTTCAGTTAGGGGTGAGCAGCGGATATACCGATCCGCCAAAACCGACCGAACCGAACCGATCCGCCACATTTTGGATGGATGCGTGATGATGAGCGGACGGTTACGGATTGATTTTCTCCAATCCGCCAATTTGGCGGACGGATGGCGGATTTGAGATTTTTTTGCCGCAACCGAACCGCCAAACCGCCAAATCGCGAGCACCTGTAGTAATTTATAAGACTTTGTATTTTTAATTTGTTTAAATATTATGTTTGTGTTTTCAATTGAAAAAGAGTTTAAATATTTTGTTGAAAAAAAGTTTTCAACTTGAATATATTTTTGAATTGAAAAAAATAAACATATTATTCATCTATATTTTTTAGTTTTTAAATCTAACTCTAAAAATAATAAATAAAAAATATGATATATGCTGGTTGGTTTTTGTTTTCAAAAACATATGTAGATGTAACAATATAGAGACATTCAATCTCTACTACTGCTCTGTTTATGGTTTTGGTGGTTTGAATTATTATTATATTTTAAGAATCACAGATTGTAATACTTTATAGGGATGAATCATGCTGTAATTGTAATATGTGGATGAAGCATACAGTGATCGTGATATTCTAAAGTTTCAAACTTTCTTTCTTTGGATAAGGCATACAGTGATTGTAATACTTTTTTAAGTCATTGACTGTAATACTTTTTTTTTTCTTTTTTTTTTTAAGGAAGTGCACAAGTTGAATTATGTTGAAAATTTATAAAATTTTAAACCGCCAAACCGATTCGCATCCATCCGCCAAACCGCCAATCCGCTCAATCCACATCCGCCGGATTGGCGGACGGATGCGGATTGATTTTCTTCAATCCGCCAATCTGGCGGACGGATGGCGGATTGGAGGTTTCGTGGCCGCAACCGACCCGCGCCCACCCCTACTTTCAGTCCAATTTCCAAATAGATTAAATTGTCCAAACAGTTTCCAAATCTATTGCACACCTAGACAGATTCTGTTTTTTTTCAAACAGATTTAACTGTTGTACAGTTATTTGTTGAAACTGCCAGATCTGTTTGAAATTCAAACAGTACCTGTACAGATTGAAAATGTATCTGTTCACTTCTTTTTCATACTTGTTCGAGACATTTTGTGTTGCCTATAAATTTAGATCATTCCACCAGTGTTTAGAGATCCAAAAATAGTCTGAAAATCCATTTTCTTACTGTCCAATCTTTGCTTTGTTGCATATTTTCTTCATATATTTTTTATGAAAAATTTAGAGAGTATAGAACACAAGTTCTAATTCACCGGATAAATTTGTTTGGAGTGCTACTACAAATTTGTGAAGATCATTGTATTTTGGTAGATAGACGCCATTAGTCCGCAAGTACTGTGGCGGGGCGAATCTGTCTTAAGGATAGAGTGTCACACACTCGACTTGATCTTTTTATTATTCTTCGGTTCGGTAAAATAATTTCGGTACGTTATTTATTTTATTTGTTTGATTTAGTTTCAATTTATTTATTGTACACAGAAGATTGTTCTAACAATTTATTGATAAATATTTCAAAAAGAAACTAGTTGAATTCATCCTCTCTATCTGCGGGTTTTAATTATCACCAACTCATCCTTTTCCCCTCAAACTAGAGAAATATTTGAAGTTTTTACTATATATGATAAATAATAATAATGATAAAGAATTCTAATTTAGAACGTTAAAAAGAGTTCTAGTGATATGACAAGAGAAAAAAATAAAAATAAAAATAAAAATATAAACACACATATTACATCACATATAAACCTTACTCCTTACTATATCACTAAAATTCCTTTTAAAATTTTAAAATTAAAACTCACAATCTTTGTTTAATAAATAAATATGCCACAAAAAGTTCAATAGCCGTAATCTTAGCATAGAAGACAAAGTTGCTTTTGCATCCTAAAGGTGGCCATAATCCACAAAGCTAGCACAGTAAATTTAGGTCCCATTAATAATAATAATAAATTTAGAGGGCGGGAATTTGGAAATAGAAAAGCTAGGAATTAAAAAGTTATCTTAAATTTACAGAAAAAAAAGTGTTATTTATACGGGTTAACACTTGTGTAAGTGTAATAGAACTCACACATGAAATGGATATAGATCCCATAATGTTTTTTCTGAGTTTCTTTTGTTAGAAAAAAATTACAAATTAAGTTAAATTTTAAAAAATAATTACATATCCATGAAAAAATTTATGACTTCAATAATTAAAATTTGTAAATTTTATCATGAATCTGAAAAAAAATTCAATCAATATAGTGGTTGGTTATTTTTCCTTTTTTTACATATATTTTTTTTTGAGTTCTTAGTACTACTGATTTGACTTGTTCACTATGATAATTTGAATTGTTCATTTTATTAAATTTTTGTGTAAATCATTGGTGAAAAAGAAGAAGATTGATTTGTATTTGTAACCATATGATTTTATCAATTTTAAATAAAAAAAAAACTGCAAGTATGCTTTTGAAAATAAATAATCTATTTTTTAAAATTAAATATAATAAAATTAGGGAACTGCTATTCTCATCTCACTTTGCTCCAAATACACTTCTTAGGATTATGCATAATTACTAAAATAGTTCAATAATTGATGATAAGGATAAAGAATGGAAATAACGGCTCCCTAAAATTAAATAACCATAATTATCAAATCAATTTAAATTTTTGGAAGTCGCTATTCTCATTTCACTTTACTCTGAATACACTCCATTTTTTATCTTTATTATAGATAATTATATTAATATTCTTTCATACAAAATACACTACTTACACTCCTTAAAAATATCAAAATTTTAAAAATATTAATATAATAATATATAATAAAAATAAAAAATAAAAATATTTAAAATAAAATGGGGTGAAAATATTTTTCTATAAATAATTTACATAGAAATCGACAACATGAACAATTTAATAGAGTGAGAGAAAAGACACTTTGAAAAAGTAAAATAAAATGGATGGTGGGACACATAATTCACAACTTTAAACTTTAATGTAGGATGCCAGATCATCGGCTCCTTCTTTTTCTTCTCATCATCTTTTGGCAATTGAGAAATCATACGATCCTAATGGACTATTGCATGTATATTCCAAAAATAAAAACTAAAAGAATGGAGCCAAAGAGAATTAAAGTATTTTTTTAATGGAGGAATTATACTAACAATTTCTGTAATTTGAGATTTATATCACTTTAATTTATGATTTTTTAATTGTGATATATTTGATCATGAATTTTAAATTTTATTTCAAATAAGGATAATCAAATATGTTTCCTTTACAAATGGTTTATTTTAATGGTAAAGTCGTTATAAAACTTATTTTGTATCGGTTAACTTGTATATTATTTGAAATATAATCGTCTTTTTTTAATGAATAAATATGAAACTTTTTTAGTTATAAAGTTTTGTTTAGTTTGGTTTTTAGAATCTATTTCTAGAAAATTTTTCTAAGAACCTAAAAATAAAATTGGTGAAAAAAAAATTAAAAATACATCATTTTTATATAGTAATTTTATTTGTTGGGAAGGTAGAAATATTTTTTTTTTTAAATAATTTGTTTTTGATATTTATTTTCGTTAAATTAGTTTCTATTTTTTTAAAAATCGAACATGGTGACAATTTTAATATCATTATTAAATCAAAACTAAAAAATTTCATATATTAAATATATCAATTACACATTAACAGCCTAATAATCATCTATTACATAATAACCATCTAAAAATATATGTTAATAAAAAAGACAACTATCTATTACATGATAATCATCGAAAAACATCAACAAAAATAACTCATCCATTATATGATTATCATCTAAACACGTACTAAAAACTAATTTGGTAAAAAAATAAAAAAATTTATCATTTTTATATAATTTTATCTGTGGTGGGTGAAAATAAGTTTTTGACATTTATTTTCATCAAACTAGTTTATATTTTATTAAATTGACGACTTTATCCTTAAAATTGAGTAATGGTATTTTCAATTGTTCTTATTTAGAACAAGATTCAAAATTCAGAATAAAATATATCACAATTGAAATGTCGGAAATCAAAGTGACACAATCTCAAATTACAATGACTGTTAATGTAATTCGTAATTTTTTAATTAAAACCTTACTTTGCCTTTGGCAATCAAATAATTAATTAAATCTTTCATTACCTTCATGGATGCTTCCATACTCCAAATTTGTCCCCTTGATTGTGAACATAGCCACATGCTAAAATTACTATAGTAATAGAAACCAAAATGTATATTACAGAATATCTCTAAACAAATGAAGCCAAAAACAATTTAAATAACTGCTTTCTTCTATAGGGAAGTTCTTGATTTGGGTCCATCACAAAAGGTCCACTATGCAAAAAGTTGTAGAAAAGAGAGAATTAAAAAAAAAAAAAAAAGAAATAAAAAACTTGGGCAAAAATTTACAAATTGGTGAGGAATTAATTTTAATTACAGAGGAGATGAAAGAAGAAAATATTACAGAGAGATAAAATGACATTAATTTATCAAAATAACCCCATCAACTCTTTTTCTTATCCTTTTTCCGTTGTTTCTCGACCCTTCTCATCTCCTCTCCCACGGCTACTACACATTAGTAGAGAACAAGTGATAATTGTGCCTCCAAGATGCGGTGTTTGGCAAAAGTTTTTTTTAATTTTTTGGATTAAAATTCACAAAATAATAAAATAAATTAAAATTGTTAATAAGGTAAAATATTACATCAAATTCATAATTATTTCACTTTTTTTCTCATAAATATCACATCTAACTATCTTTCCAAACACAAAAATTTTAGCCTACTAAAATAGCCAAAAACTAAAATAGCCTACTGAAATAGCAACTTTCCAAACACCACTTCCACTCGATTGATTTGTAATTGTGTTAAGGCCTCGTTTGGGAATATACTGTTTTAGTAATTTTTTGATTAAAATATGAGGTCAAAAAAAAATTTATGTTTGGAATGACTTTTCGATTTTTTATAAAAAGATGTATAAAAAGTAAAGAGAAAAAAAGATCTTTGATTTTTTAGTATAGATTACAATTTTTTTGATTTTTTTAATAATTTTTTTACTTTTAAACTAAAACTATTATTTCCCAAACGGGATCTAATTACACTTAACATTCATATATTTTCACACAAATTGTGTTGGAAATGGTTATAAAATTCTGGATAAAACCAGAATTTTTTCCTAAGTTTGGTCTATTTTTTAGGTGGGCCCCGAGCGTCGATTTACTAGGGTCAAAGTGGTAACGCGTTCTATGCCGCGTTGTGATTCACGTGGTATATTTGGTTGCTTAAAACCATTACCGAGTGAATGGGAAATTGAAGCCAAAGTGTGCTCCATGGAAATGGAGTTTTGGTGGAAATTACTTAAGGTGGTAAATTGGCTTGTCCCACATTGATTTGGTGGGAAGTTTTGAAAGGGTTTATAAGGCTTAGGGTGAGATACTTGGGGTGTGCCCCAAGGGGTACCCAAGTGTTTTAGAGGGAGAGGTTATGGACAAAATGGGCTAGACCCAAAAATCACCACACGCGCGCACCGCCGCCGTCCGTCCGTGCTGGGCTTGGGCTGTCGTGTGTGCTTCTAATATTTTTGGGCAAAAAACATTTGAATTTAATTTTATTTTTTATTAAAATAAAATCCAAAATTCAAATTAATTCCGTTTTCAAACAGAATTAAATTGTTTTGGATTTATTGCTCATCCAAACAGAGCCCTTCCCGTTTTCAAACAGAATTAAACTGTTTTGGATTTATTGCTCATCCAAACAGAGCCCTTCACTTAGTGTGTTCGTAAGGCAAACAATTTGTAGTGCTGCTATTGTTTGTGGTAAGATCATTTCATCCTGGGAGATAGACGTCCAAATTCTGAAAGTACCGTGGAGAGGACGAATCTGTCTTAAGGACACAGTGTTAAACACTGGACTTGATCAGAAAAGTTATTCAAATAAATTAACCAAGTAAGTTGTTTAATTTTATTCTGTTTTTTATTTGTTTATTTAATCAGATTTTATTTTTGTTTTTGTAACAAAATAAAATCTGTGGTTTTATTTTTTTTTTTATTTCGAGTTTGATTTTTGTAATCAAACAAATTCTCTCATTTTCTTTATTTCTTTAAATTCTTATTGTTGTTGTGTACACAATAGAATTAAATCTTTTAAATACAGTGAAGATTGTCCAACAATCTTAAGACAGACTCATTTTTGGGTATCTTCATTGTATTTAATTTTCTGTGTTTTCAAATTAATATTCTGGTTGGAAAAACAAATAGTGATTTATGCTATTTGACAGATAGTAGTAATATACTGTCTCTTTTCTTTGACAACAACTAGTAGTACGATACTGGTGTCATTAACAATTCAGAATATTATTTGGTATTACAGAAAATTCTTGTGATATTTTATTTTTCTAGTTTTAGTAACAAGGAAAATAAAATTATTTTGTTGTTATAATTTATTTTCTGGTTTTAGTAACTAGAAAATTAATTTGTGTTTCAATTTTTTCTGATTTTTGTAATCAGAGATTATGGCTACTACAACTGAAACTGCATCTGGCAGTGGTACTCCTATTGTTACACCTACATCGGTCCCTATTCAGAACCATGCTTGTACGGGGAGCAAATATTCCGGCGTGCCCGTATTCCTTTCTTCCGAGCTCCGTCGATGTCCGATCACCTGCGAGCAAGTAATGGTGAGCTACCCGGCGGTGTGTGGCCGGAAAAAACCCTCCGACGGTCAAGTTAGCACACACCTTAGAGGGAATAGAGAGAAGGGAGAGAGTGTTTGAGTGTAAGAAATCCTTACAGATGTGTTCGTGTATTGCGTATGGGGGGCGCAGACATGCTTATATACCTTCTGAGCCCCATATCCACTCCCTGTCATCTCCTGACACGTGGCTCTGCTATCCCATCTGTCAGCATAAGCCATGCCATTCATCACCTGCCCTCAACTGCCTGTCAGCACAGCTGGAGCTCGGCAGCCGAGCTGCCCTACCTCGGTCGTACCATGCTTCATACCTTAAGCGCCTATCCGGATAAACAAACGGAGGACCGGGCTAAGTGGCATCCCGGCCGAGCCTAGCCCGGATACTTACTTTGATCGGCCTTCTTGCCGGTCAATCAACTACCTCGGCTGACCGCGCCTTTCCGGGCGCCGGTCTCTCAGCATGCCTGGCTTCGACCATCCTCGGACCGAACATCCCGGTCTGACCGGTCGCTTCCCGGCCGAGCAATTTCTGTACGGTCCGGGGTGGCACACGCTCGGTCCAAACTCTGCCCGGCCCAAGTTTTGGCTCCCCTTCTCTGGGCGAACAGTGGATCATCTCGGCCCAGTGCGCTGCTGGGCTCTCAACTTGATCGGTCAATATCTCGGCCCAACCCCAGATCATAAATTACCCTCTCAATGCTCATGTACCAATCAATCATGGAGAAAAACCAGAAAAATTTAACGGTACCGAGTTTAAGAGATGGCAGCAGAAGATGCTGTTCTATCTTACAACTCTTAATTTGGCCCGGTTTCTCCATGAAGAGGCTCCAGCACTTAAAGAGGGTGAAAGTGATCGGCAAGTTGTTGCCGCTGTAAATGCTTGGAAACATTCAGATTTCCTGTGCAGAAACTACATCCTAAATGGCCTTGACAATATGCTGTATAATGTATACAGTCCTCTGAAAACAGCAAAAGAATTGTGGGATTCTTTGGAGAAGAAATACAAGACAGAAGATGCCGGCACGAAGAAATTTGTCGTCGGTAAATTTCTGGACTTTGTTATGGTAGACTCCCAAACGGTAATATCTCAAGTTCAAAGTTTTCAAATAATTTTGCATGATATTCATTCAGAAGGTATGTCTCTTAGCGAGTCATTCCAAGTCGCTGCTTTAGTGGAAAAGTTACCACCGGCTTGGAAAGATTTCAAAAATTATTTAAAACATAAACGCAAAGAGATGACTATGGATGAATTGATTGTAAGATTAAGAATTGAAGAAGATAACCGAAAGGATGAAAAGAGGAATGAGAAAAATCCCATTGAGTCCAAGGCTAATGTGGTTGAACAAGTTCATAAACCACATAACAAAAAGAGAAAGTTTACTGGAGATGGTCCTAAACAAGGCGATAGTAGCAAGAAGTTCAAAGGAAAATGCTATAACTGTGGCAAAACTGGACATCGAGCTTCTGACTGCCGCCGCCCTAAGAAGAATCATGGAAGTACAAGTAAGAAGACCACCAATCAGGCCAATGTAACAGAATTGGATTACATCTCTGACGGAGTGAATGACATCAACCTTTCTACTGTGGTGTCTGAGGCTAACTTGGTTGGAAATCCCAAAGAGTGGTGGGTTGACACTGGAGCAACTCGTCACATATGTGCGGACAAGAAGATGTTCACTACCTACAATGAGGCTGCAAATGGTGAACAACTTTTCATGGGAAATTCTTCTACTTCTACTGTGGCTGGACAAGGGAAAGTGATCTTGAAGATGACATCAGGGAAAGAACTGACCCTCAACAACGTACTGCATGTACCTGACATCCGGAAGAATTTAGTTTCTGGGTCTTTGTTAAGTAAAAATGGTTTTAGGCTTGTTTTTGAGTCTGATAAATTTGTATTAACAAAGAGTGGTATGTATGTTGGTAAGGGATACATGAGTGATGGTCTCTTTAAGTTGAATGTAATGACAGTTGTACTGAAAGTTGCTATGAATAAGAATAACACATCTTTTGTTTATATTCTTGAGTCAAACTTATGGCATGGTAGATTAGGACATGTGAATTTTGATGCTTTGCGTAGATTAATTGGTTTAGATTATATACCAAAGTTTGAAATTAATCCTAATCATAAATGTGAAATTTGTGTAGAAGCGAAACTAACTAAGGCTCCATTTAAATCGGTTGAAAGAAAAACCGAACCTCTAGAATTAATTCATACTGATGTATGTGATTTAAAATTTATTCAAACTAGAGGAGGCAAAAAGTATTTCATAACATTTATCGATGATTGCACAAGATATTGTTATGTTTATTTACTTAGAAGTAAAGATGAAGCCTTAGAAATGTTTAAACTCTACAAAACAGAAGTTGAAAATCAACTTGGTAAAACCATTAAAATGGTTAGAAGTGATAGGGGTGGTGAATATGATGCACCATTAAATGAATTTTGTGCACAACATGGCATTATTCACCAAACTACAGCCCCTTATTCTCCACAGCAAAATGGAATTGCTGAAAGGAAGAATAGAACCCTAAAAGAAATGATGAATGCCATGTTACTAAGTTCAGGCTTACCACAGAACTTGTGGGGGGAAGCAATATTGTCTGCTAATTTTGTTCTTAGTAGAATACCCCACAAGAAAACCAACAGTACTCCTTATGAATTGTGGAAAGGTCGATCGCCTTCCTACAAATACTTAAAAGTGTGGGGGTGTTTGGCAAAAGTTGAAGTTCCTGTTCCTAAAAAGACTAAGATTGGACCAAAAACAATAGACTGTGTGTTTATTGGTTATGCTCAGAATAGTAGTGCATATCGATTTCTGACTTATAAATCAGAAATACCTGATATAAATGTGAACACTATTATAGAGTCAAGGAATGCTGTGTTTTTTGAACATGTCTTTTCTTACAAGAAAGGACAGGAATTAAGTTCACAGAAAAGAACTTATGATTGTACACAAAGTCAAGAAACTAATGACAATCCAACAAAAGAGACTAATAATAGTCTCAACCAACAGGATTTAACTAATGATGAACCAAGACGAAGTAAGAGAGCGAGAACATCAAAATCCTTTGGTCCAGATTTTCTGACATACTTGTTAGAAAATGAACCTCAAAGCTTTAAGGCAGCAATGACAGGTCCTGAAGCACCTTTGTGGAAAGAGGCTGTTAATAATGAAATTGAATCCATTATGCAAAATCATACTTGGGAATTGGTGGATCTTCCACCAGGTTCTAAACCTCTTGGATATAAATGGATATTCAAGAGAAAAATGAAAGCAGATGGTTCAATTGACAAGTATAAAGCAAGACTTGTTGTTAAAGGTTACAGACAAAAGGAAGGTCTGGACTATTTTGACACATATTCCCCTGTGACAAGAATAACATCCATTCGCATGCTTATTTCTATAGCAGCGTTATTTAATTTAGAAATACATCAAATGGATGCTAAGACAGCTTTCTTAAACGGTGATCTAAATGAAGAAATCTATATGGAACAACCCGAAGGGTTTGTAGTATCAGGGCAAGAAAAGAAAGTTTGTCGATTTGTAAAATCCCTTTATGGATTAAAACAAGCACCTAAGCAATGGCATGAAAAATTTGATCATGCAATGCTTACTAATGGGTTTAAGATAAACGAATGTGACAAATGCGTCTATGTTAAAAATACTGACCAAGGATATGTCATAGTTTGTCTTTATGTGGATGACATGCTTATCATCGGAAGCAGTCAAAACATGATCAAATCAACTAAGCAGATGCTTAACAAAAGATTTGATATGAAAGATATGGGGGTCGCAGATGTTATATTAGGAATGAAAATTACTAAAACATCTGACGGATATGCATTATCTCAATCTCATTATATTGAGAAAATTCTTGATAAATTTATCAAGGATGATTTGAATTTAGCTAGAACACCTGTAGACATCAGTCTTTATTTATCAAAAAATAAAGGAGATGCAGTGTCTCAGTTAAAATACTCCCAAATCATTGGAAGCCTAATGTACCTAATGAATTGTACTCGTCCTGATATAGCTTATGCTATCAGTAAATTGAGTAGGTACACTAGTAATCCTGGAGAAGACCATTGGAAAGCGATCATTCGGGTTCTTAGATATCTAAGATTTACTCGTGATCATGGTTTGAACTTTACTCGATATCCAGCAGTACTTGAAGGTTATTGTGATGCCAATTGGATATCGGATACTAAAGATTCAAAATCCACTAGTGGATATGTCTTTACTCTAGGAGGCGTTGCTGTTTCTTGGAAGTCCACGAAACAAACTTGCATCGCACGATCCACAATGGAATCCGAGTTCATTGCTTTAGACAAAGAAGGTGAAGAAGCAGAATGGCTTCGTCACTTCTTAGAAGACATTCCAATGTGGCCAAAACCTGTGCCAGCTATTTGCATTCATTGTGATAGTCAATCTGCAATAGGCAGGGCACAGAATCACATGTATAATGGTAAGTCACGACATATTCGTCGTCGACATAATACCGTAAGGCAATTGTTGTCAAACGGAATAATCTCAATAGATTATATAAAATCTAAAGAGAATATTGCGGATCCGTTAACAAAAGGTTTGACAAAAGAGCTAGTGTATAGTTCATCAAAGGGGATGGGATTAAAGCCTATTACATAAGAGTCGTCATAATGGTAACCCTACTTATATGACTGGAGATCCCAAGAACTAAGTTCAAAGGGACAACTAAGTTATGTATGGCTCACCAGAAATCACCAAGGGATTAAAAATTCCCTACCCATTCCTATGGTGAGAGTGATATCTGCAACATATGTTGTATGTAGGGGTATAAGGATAAGCTTTGCTTTTAATGATTACTTATATCTTGATTAAGGTATAAAATCAGGACGAGTATAAGGAGATACTCACAATAAGAATCGCCTATATGAGTGTTGAACTGGGGCCGGTTCTATGAGAATGAAGAGGCTAAATTCTCTAGAAACACTTATGAAAACCAGGCGCGTTCAAGGCCAAAATGAACACAACAGTGAGAACCACGATGTGTTAGAAGATATTTTGTGTGAGATCTATTGTCTTGGCTTACACAAACGGCTGAACAATTTAAGGCATCGCGTCCATTGGTTAGCCAGTAAGTCCGATAGGTTATCACTAGGGAAGGTTCAAGGCCGAAAACTACCTATCCTGATGCAAGATATTTTCGACTTATACTCTTTCGTTAAGTCTGCATATTGTTGCATTTCCTTTGTCATCAAATTCCATTCATGTGGGGGATTGTTGGAAATGGTTATAAAATTCTGGATAAAATCAGAATTTTTTCCTAAGTTCGGTTTATTTTTTAGGTGGGCCCCGAGCGTCGATTTACTCGAGTCAAAGTGGTAACGCGTTCTATGCCGCGTTGTGACTCACGTGGTATATTTGGTTGCTTAAAACCATTACCGAGTGAATGGGAAATTGAAGCCAAAGTGTGCTCCATAGAAATGGAGTTTTGGTGGAAATTACTTAAGGTGGTAAATTGGCTTGTCCCACATTGATTTGGTGGGAAGTTTTGAAAGGGTTTATAAGGCTTAGGGTAAGATACTTGGGGTGTGCCCCAAGGGGTACCCAAGTGTTTTAGAGGGAGAGGTTATGGACAAAATGGGCTAGACCCATTGGACCCAAAAATCACCACACGCGCGCGCGCGCCGCTGCCGTCCGGTCGGGCGGGCTGGGCTGGGCTTGGGCGCGGGTGCATGTCCAAAATTCAAATTAAACTGGTTTGGATTTATTGTTCATCCAAACAGGGCCCTTCCCTTTTTCAAACAGAATTAAACTGTTTTGGATATCCAAACAGAGCCCTTCCCGTTTTCAAACAGAATTAAACTGTTTTGGATTTATTGCTCATCCAAACAGAGCCCTTCCCGTTTCTATCTGTTTGAATAAACAGATTCAAATCTGTTTAAATTTGAATCTAACAGGTTTCATACCTGTTCAATTCAAAACCAAAAGCCACCTTTACATCTATAAATAGACTAGCCTCCCATTTGGATTTCATTCCAATTTTCGTACTCCATCCTCTGCAAATTATATTCTCTATCTTGCTGCATTTTATTTCCGAAAGAAAGAGTGTAAACACTTAGTGCGTTCGTAAGGCAAACAATTTGTAGTGCTGCTATTGTTTGTGGTAAGATCATTTCATCCTGGGAGATAGACGTCCAAATTCTGAAAGCACCGTGGAGAGGATGAATCTGTCTTAAGGACACAGTGTTAAACACTGGACTTGATCAAAAAAGTTATTCAAATAAATTAACCAAGTAAGTTGTTTAATTTTATTTTGTTTTTTATTTGTTTATTTAATCAGATTTTATTTTTGTTTTTGTAACAAAATAAAATCTGTGGTTTTATTTATTTTTTTTTATTTCGAGTTTGATTTTTGTAATCAAACAAATTCTCTCATTTTCTTTATTTCTTTAAATTCTTATTGTTGTTGTGTATACAATAGAATTAAATCTTTTAAATACAGTGAAAATTATCCAACAAATTGTACTTTGGGATCTCATTTTTTGATACCAGATCACTACTATGAACCTCTGCTGTGTTTTCAATTGTGCCTAAAACGAGATAGTTTCAACTTTTCTTTTCTTTTCTTTTTTTTTCACATCCTATTCTCACAGTTTGCATGCCATAGTTATGTTTGGAAATAATTAATGTGTAATGTTTTTGTTTATTATTTTGGAGTTAAAATGATATATAAAAAAGAAGATAATATAATATAATTTTATGTTTATATATATGAATACATATAAATAAACTAAATTAAATTAACACTCATATTAATTTAAGAATGTTATGATACTAAATTAAATTAACACTCATATTAATTTAAGAATGTTATGATATGGTTATATTTTTTATAAAATGTTATAAAATCTTAACGATTATAATTAAAAGTAAAGCAATTAAAGTGAAAATTAAAAAAATTATCAAAAGGTGTTAATAATGCTATATGCATTATTTGGTACACTAAAAATAATGTATTAATAGATGATGTAATATAATTTTAAAAATTTTAAATCTTTGTAATTTGTTTAATGAATGTGATCATAATTTTAAATTGACAATGTCATAAGATATATTGATACCTTAATTAGTATATCAATTGAGGCGGGTAGCACTACCGAAAAACGTTAGGTGCAATTAATCCTTTGCATTTGATTTTCTTATTTTTTTTTATTTATTTCACATTCTTGAATTAGAGCATATATGGGGGTGGGCGCGGGTTGGTTGCGGCCACAGAACCTCCAATCCGCCATCCGTCCGCCAGATTGGCGGATTGAAGAAAATCAATCCGCATCCGTCTGCCAATCCGGCGGATGCGGATTGGCGGTTTGACGGATGGATGCGAATCGGTTTAGCAGTTTGAAATTTTATAAATTTTCAACATAGTTCAACTTGTGCACTTCCTCAAAAAAAAAAAAAGAAAAGAAAGTATTACAGTCAATGACTTAAAAAAGTATTACAATTACTACATGCCTCATCCAAAGAAAGAAAGTTTGAAACTTAGAATATCACAATCATTGCATGCCTCATCCACATATTACAATCAGAGCATGCCTCATCCACATAAAGTATTACAATCTGTGGTTCTTCAAATATAAAAACAATTCAAACCACAAAAACCATGAACAGAGCAATAGTTGAGATTGTATGTCTCTGTATTGTTACATTTATATATGTTTTGAAAACTAAAACCAACCAGCATATTTCATATTTTCTATTTATTACTTTTAGAGTTAGATTTAAAAACCAAAAAATATAGATAAATAATAAGTTTACGTTTTTCAATTCAAAAAATATATTCAAGTTGAAAACTTTTTTTCAACAGAATATTTGAACTATTTTTCAATTGAAAACACAAACAAAATATTTAAACAAATTGAAAACACAAAATTTTATAAATTACTAAGGGTACTCGCGGTTTGGCGGTTCGGTTGCGGCTAAAGGAACCTCAAATCCGCCATCCGTCCGCCAAATTGGCGGATTGGAGAAAATCAATCCACAGGCGTCCGCTCGTCATCACGCATCCGTCCAAAATGCGGCGGATCGGTTCGGTTCGGTCGGTTTTGACGGATCGGTATATCCGCTGCCCACCCTATGATACATGCAATTCACGTTTCTTTGATGACGTGGCACATACAGATTGCTCAACAGTATTATCATTGGAAAAATGTGGAATAACATATGATTTTGTGTTAAATGATTGAGAAATATAAAATAATATAATAAATAATAATTGATAAAAAAGTATGTATACATGGTATTTCGGGAGTACCTAATAATTTTTTCACAACAAATATAATCTTTAAGCAAGGTTAAAGACTCATACTTTTATACTTACAAATTCACCCAGGTAGCCCATATCATTGGGTGTTTAATAAATCAAGCGTTGACATATATCATGCCATATCATTATAAGTCCAATTATGAATTTTTTTAGGATCTCAAACATTTTATAGGACAAACTTCACTTTACTTTACTCTTCTGATTTATGGCATGTGCAGTTTACCTTAATGTTTAGAAATAGTCACATAACCCTTGTGATTTATGGATTGAATTGCACTGTTAAGTCTGTTAACGATTTAATGATAAAGACTAAAACACTCTTATATTTTTATCATTTGTTTAGAATGCAAAATACAATTTGTCCCTTATAATCTATTTTATCTGCAATTTACTTTTTTAAATTTTAAAAATGAACGTATAACTTTTTTATGTCTGTAATATATTTTGCACTAACTGTTAAGTTAAACTAAACATTTAATCATATACTTTAATCTATAAATCACATAAAATTTATATGATGATTTCTACAGGACAAGTAAAGTGAAATTTGTTCTATTTTCTAGAATCTTTCTACCCGATCCATCCTCCCTCCTTTAACTAAGCCGACCCAGAACAGAAACGTCCGCTTCAGCTAAGCCGAGCAGAGCCAAAACGGCCGGTGCAACCGCCATAAGACCCCCCCACGCACTCTATCTCTGATCAGTAGACAAACAGACACCACAATCTCTACACCATAACTCGCATTCATTGCTTCGCTTTCACTGCCCACTTCACATTTTTTGCAGTTTTTTTCAGACCACCAAACAAACAAACAAACAAACAAACAAACTCTCTCTCTCTCTCTCTCTCTCTCTCTCTCTCTCTACAGGTATACTATACCATAGGGTTTCTCTCTCCTTCGATTCAACCAAGGCCAAATACGTATATATGTGTGTGTGTATATGCGATCAACAACAGGAACGGTGGAAATCATAGACTTGAATTTCAACTGAATACGAAAGCCTACACTTTCAAATTCATTTTAGGGCCAATCCAGTCCAGTAAGCGTTTGCTTTCTCTTTCTGACGATGATCCAGACACTATTGTCTTTATTGGTTGACTCGGTCTTCGTCTCTTCTCTGTCGCTTTACCCATCAGTTTTGGGTTTTTGATGCAGTCTAGATTCTCAAAACTGTGGTTTTCAAGTGTATCCCTTGCGTGTGTGTGTGTGTTTTTTTTGAAAGTAAAAATTGTACTCTCTCGCTTTGTCTCTCGATTTTTTTGATGACCCTGTTTTTAATTTTGAATTTGTGTTGTTTTGTATGAATTTGCAGGTTGAGAGATCCAAGTATCCGTAGGTGCCCTGAAATTTGGGATTCTGAAAGTGTTTCTGTGAAGAAGAAGAAGAAGAAGAAGAAGAAGAAGAAGAAGAACAATGAATGCAGAGCTTTTAGAAATTCATCCCCGTGAACTCAAGTTCATATGTGAGTCTTATCAATCTCGATCATCTGTTTTCCTAGTCTCTCAATTCCATACATTTGATTTTGTTAATATTAGTACATATTACATTTTATTTTATATATACTCTTTGTTCACTTAACAATTGGTTATCTAAAGCAATCTTTTTGAATAACATGCCCTAATATTATTCCTTTTTTTCTTTTATAGTTGAATTGAAGAAGCAGTCAACGTGCTCTGTTCGACTCTTCAATAAGTCCAACAACCATGTTGCGTTTAAGGTACAAACAAATCATGTTTTATTCGCATGAGTAGTACTAGTGAAATATTGCTGCATTTTCTAAATGGAATGGTGGGTGGAAATATAATCAATGGATTTTTTGGCAGGTTAAAACTACATCTCCAAAAAAATATTCTGTGCGACCGAACATAGGCATTATTAAGCCAAAATCAACTTGTGAATTCACCGGTATGTCTTGTAACTTTTATTGTAAGTGAAAGTTAATGTATCATAAGGTTTTTCAGAAAAAAGAAGAAATACTTGCTGTATTTTCTAAAGCACACATACAAATTGGTTACCTATATATATTGGTATCAACAATTGAGTAAGGAGTGCATACTTCTTATTTTATTAGTAATTGAATTGAAAAAACTTTATTAAAGGGTATTTGAAATTAGTTGGATAGCAGTAACTGATGGGGATCCATCATTCATACCTATGTGAGGCAAGGACGGAATATTTTTGGAATTGATTTATTTATTTGTGCCTTAATTTAGGATTTCTTATTTTAGGACAGATCTTGAATATGCATATAGACTATTGTCATGGAGTGATAATTCAGACCTTGAATTAAAATTGTGCAGATGTTTCATAGAAGGCCGCATGCCAAGCTATTTTAGTTTAAAAGCATAGGGGGTTATCCTGGGGTGATCATATTAGGCATCATTGTTGTTGGAATGCTAGTTGATAAATAGACTGATGATAGGGGTGTTGGGAGCATTGGACCAAATGAAAAAAGTTATCAAGTTTATGGATTTTTATGGAATTTTGTTAGGAAAGGAAGGAAAGGGCATGGCTTTAACTTTTTGTCCCTCTAGCTCCAACCAATACTCATTCAGCTGATCTTCCGAGCTTCTCGGGCCCTCCAATTTTTCTTACAATGTTTGTGCATTATCGGAGGCAATTTTTTGGATTCTTTTTGTTTTGGTTAAGGTAAAAGGACAGTTTTCATTTTCATGGATAGAGATAAATTTATAGACTCAGATTAGTATATCATTATTTTCCCATCACTGGGAAATGTCCTTAGATAAAAAAGAGGAAAATTAAGAAAAGAAAGGCAGCAAAAGTAATCTCTTTGCACATTATTAAATTTACACAATCTTTAAACTGCCATCTGAAATAAAATTGATATATTATTGCAGATTTTAGAAAATGTTGATACATTCAAATATTGTGTTCACATCTACTACATTCATCATACTATCTAAATGTTTGTTGTCCTTGTCTATGGTTGTTCATGGTTGACAAATTTGGTGTCATGTAGTTATGATGCAAGCACAAAGGGTGGCTCCTCCTGACATGATATGCAAAGACAAGTTTTTAGTTCAGAGCACAGTTGTTCCTGCAGGGACCAGTGATGATGATATTACTCCTAGCATTGTAAGTTGTTTTGTAGTTGTATATAAAGTTGTTGGTCCTGATTTACTATTCTGGTTTCTCACGGTTTAGTTTGGCAGTTTGCCAAAGATGATGTCCGATACGTTGAAGAGAACAAGCTGAAAGTGGTCCTTGTCAGTCCCCCCAATTCTCCGGTACTTTCACCAATCAATAGAACGTTGAAACAGGTGCCGGCTTATGAACCTTCAATACTGAAAGATCAAGTGCTGAGGAAAGTCGAAAGCCTTACCCAACGTCACACAGTAAGAGATTCTCCTTTTACTTTGATATCAGGCTCATCTATGTACATTTTATATGTGGACATCAACATGATGTAAGTCTATTCGGGGAATTGTACATGTGAATCTAGTGGTTACATTGGAGCTTCATTATGTTCTGGAAATTGACCAGTTAGGAAAGAGATTTGAGTTAGGGATTCAGCATATGACTCAAGCTATCTGTCATATTATAATGAAGTTCTTTTCCCTTGGTGTTGTATCTGAAAATATAGTAAATTTGTGATTTTGATTTTTCGTTTGTGTCAGGTTACTGAGGATGTGGAGTCCAAAGTGGAAAATAGTGAGGAGGCAAATTCAGCAAAGAATTTAGAGTATAAAACAAGGAAGGATGCGGATGAGCCTCTAATGAATGTCGGGTATAAAACAAGGAAGGAAGTGGATGAGCCAACAACAGATGTAGAGCATAAAACAAGGATGGATGTGGATGAGCCAACAACAGATGTAGAACATAAAACAATGAATGATATGGAGGAGCTGAAGTTGGTTAAAGATGTTTCGGAAATGAAGTCAAAACTAAATGAACTTGAATCAAAACTAAGTGAGGTCAGTTTTCTCCCGGGTTTCTGGTTTCCAACTACTTGTATTAATCATGTGGCTTTCCTTGTTTGCTGGTTAGTTGCTAGGGTACCTAGGTTTAATGAGACTTCTCTGGCAGGTATACCTAGTTTGATATTTTATGCCTCCAACGTCTCTTGTTTTTTTTTATATGAGGGATACATTTATGAGAGCTTGTTACTATGGAAGCTATACCTAATTTCTTCTAGATATATTTTATTTTCAATCCATGTGAAAGATATGATAAACTGTGGGATCCTTGTGGACTTGGTTGCCCGTTTTTTTGTGGACAGATTGGCTTGAGATTCCATAAAGATGAGTATATTATACCATACAGCCTTGCACTTTACCCCATATTTATTTCACTTTGGTCCTTGCACTCCCAATTGTGACAGTCAAAACCTTATGCTTCTTGTCAAGTTTCAATATCAATATCGATACTCCTGTCAAGTTCCATATAGAAAATGATTAAAACTGGCCAGATGAATGTCACGTGAATTAAAAAAGTTTCCATCGAAGCAAATATCAGTGAATAAAGTGAATCTTCATAAAAAAAAAAAAACTTGGGAGATTTAATTTGCCAAATTAGGCCATGTGCTGCTACATGTCTAATTCCAGTCAAATTTACTGGCAACCATTGACTGAGGTTTGACATTGCAACTTGACCAAAAGTTAGTTTTCGACTGCCACAATTAGAAGTACAGGTACTAAATGAGATTTGAGGTAAAGTACATAAGCGCAAAGTGTAATTTACCACATTAAAAATGCTTCAGCATCAATTATGCACTTGGCTTCATTTCCTGCTGTGAACACTTTGTAGGATGAGAATGCCTGCCAGTTGAGGATAAAATGGAATGGTCAATAATTTGAAGACTGAAACATTCTGTTAAATTTCCAAATTTAATACACTCAATGGATTTAGAAAGTGGTTTATGATTGCCTTTCCACTGCTATATGTTCAAAGAACAGTGCTCATGATTTTTCCGAATTTACTTTTGCAGGCTGAAGTTATCATTTCAAAACTAACAGAGGAGAGGAGATTGAATGCTCAAGAGAGGGAAAGTTTACGGCAAGAATTGGTACTACATCATTGCATTCTCTTCTTGTTTAGTGTTTTCATGTACACCAGCAGTGTATCTAAGGGCCCGGTTACTCTATTCTATGATATTTAAATGGAGTTCCATTATATTGTCTTTATTTAAAGACACTGTTGATATTGCTCTTGGGAGCAACTTAAATGAAGGCTAACAGCAATGGCCGTTAAGATGAGTTATAAACCCAATTAGCCATTGAAACCCTTTCCTACCTATGAATCCAAGATCCAGTGGCTTAGTTTGTACTCGCAAAAGTTGCATAAAGAGTATCTGTATTGGATAGAGAACCATTTTCTTAGAATACCATACGAACCAATAGGTGAAAATAGTCATTAATAACATCTTTAGACCTCTTCAATGGACCTTTGCTTAACAAACTTGTATGGTAATCGGTTTCTAGTTCTTTCTTGATCTCCAAAATTTTCATTTTGAAACTCTTGTATTTTGTGCTATTTTCACTCTCAAAACAAATAACCCAAGTGGGGGGTGAAAATTTCTAGCAAATCTATAAGATAGTCAATGCATCGCTTTTGCATTTTTGCTTTTTTTCTACGACTTTCACTTTTGGAGACATACTTGTTGGATTTGCTTCTTGACATTGGCTTAATTGCTTTTGCAGACTTTGTTGATGAGCAAGAGAGTTGTACGAAAAGTTCATGCAGGATTTCCTTTCCTATTTGTTTGTATGGTGGCACTTGTCAGTGTCATGCTCGGGTACCTTCTAAACCGCTGAGATAGAATTTTTAGCATGAAGAACGTTTGGGAGATTCAATATATGCCTGCCTCTACATGAGAGAATTGTTTATATAACCAGAGGTTGTTGATAGAAGAAGACATAGATCACTAAAATTCCCTCCTTTTGGTTCCTTTTTGTGGCTTTTGTCACTTTGCAACTTCGTAGTTGTTCACTAATCTGAATTGAAGTTGGTGAGTTCAATAGAAAATCTCATCAAGGTGGTTTTAGTTGTATGCATTTACATTTTCAAAATCAAGATATAGATGTTTTTGCACATTGTAGTCATGATTTTGTTTGGCAACTACTTTTTTTCATGTGATAAACCTTGCAATCACGAAATAAGTTGCTTTTCAACTAAGAAAGTCAAAAAGTAAAAAATTTATTTAATTTGACTAAATAAGTAACTCTTCCTTAATTTTTTTTTTTTTGAGAAAATCCTTGCAGTTAGCTGTAAATATGATTTTACCCCTAACAGTTTAAGAAATTCCGTTGTGTTTGTTTGGTTAGGTTAACAAAAGGCTTTACAACATTTTAAGGGTAATGTAATGTGATAATTTTTCACAAAAAAGTAACTAGTTAAAAAAGTTTCACAAACTATTTTTTCGTAACAGAAAGTAAAATTTTAATTGCACCAATTTTTTTTAGATTTTATAAAATAAAAAATTATTTACCAAAATATTGCCGAATCCAATAGGATGACACCAAAAAAGCTAGCCAATTTATTTTTATTTTTATTTTTTTTTAAATTTTTGTAATTTATTGTTTAGCGATATATATATATATATATATATTTTCCTTTTGTTATATGAAAAATTTGAAAAAGGAAAAAAGTTTTAAACTAGAAAAGCAACGCTACAAGATCAAGGGTCCCACTTCTTCCCTGTAGGCGTAACGTACCAAAAAAACAAAGGTAGGTTTTGGTAGAATTTTTTAAATATGATTTGAGAATAGAGTTATATTTTGAGTTTGTGAGTTTTAGAATTATAATTTGAGTGTAAAAAATTTGTTTGGTTACCAGTTTTGAATTGAGTTTTGAGTTGAGTGTTGAATTGAGTTTTTAATGTTTGACGTGACATGTGAAATAAGAAAATTTGTTTGGTTATGAAATTTTAAAAGAATTTTCAAAACTTAATTCAAATTGTTATAACTCATAACCAAAAATACTACTCAAAACTCTATTGAAAATTTTGATCAATAAGCAAATTCTTTTTAAAATTTAATTAAAAAAATTAATTATTAACAGAAAATAACATTAATCAAATTTTTTAATTGAAAATATTACAAAGACAATATTTTTTTTTTTCAAAATAAATATTCAATTACTGATTTAAAATAATTTTTGATTGTATATTTGGTTAGAATTTTTTATAAATATTTTTCAGTTAAAATATTTTTATATTTTTAATAATTACTGTCACGAATTATTTGCTATTTATTGTATTGTTATTTTCAAATGAATAGCCAAAAAATTTATTAGGTATTATGTATGTGAGAGTCAAACAAAAATTAAAATATTATTTTGTTAGCATCTACACAGTTTACCACACACAATTCAATTTTATTCAATTTTTTTTATTCGCTTTCAACAGAAAATTAGTCTACAATAGTACAAACACATGTATGTATGTATGAAAGAGTTACCAAAAAAAAAAACCATTGTAGTGCTCAACTGGCCGGACATCCGGAGGGATGCTTGGGGATGTCTCATAGACTCAAAAAATTCAAAAATTGTATGAAAAGAAAAGAGTTTTGCATTGGAAGTTTGTTTTGGAATGAGCTCAGCCAAACGTGAACTAGAAATGTATTTTGAAATGTGTGGTGAAATTAATTTTTAAAAAGCCCATCCAAACACCTTGTTCACGTGAAAAGGTGAAATTGTAATTGAAAAGTTATACCAAACATAGCCTTAGTTTCTCGCAATTAAACCAATGTCATGGTGGAATGTTGATCCATCCATAATCGCGATCAACGGTTGTTAGCCCTCTCCTTAAGGAGCTCAATTCCTGTTTAGAGAGAAACATGAGATTGGGGGAAAGGTTTTTTTTTTTTTTTTTTTTTGAATTGATTAAAACTAAGCATATTTAGAAAAACTGAGAACAAAAAATTGTTAGTACCTTTCTGCGGTACCAAGGAAGCTTTTGTTCATAGCCATGGTGATGCAAGTAAGTAACGGTGTCACGACCCCATTCCGCCCCTAGTAGAATGGTGCCATGATGGCCAGTAATCTGGGATTACCGAAGGCCAGCTTTCAAAATTCACACCCAATCAGAGTAGAATATATAGGGCTTACAAGTGCGGAAGCAATATAAGTAAATCTAATTAGTCCATAAGAACTGTGCATAAGTCTATGGAAAAGCATACATCTTTACATAGCTTTTGAAACTTAAATACAAATACAATGAAGTACAAAAATACATTTTGACCAAAAGGCTTCTCAAGCCATCATATACAGAATACAATAAAATGCAAGCTAAGAAGCATGATCTTCAAGATGTTGCAAAACACGAATCCAAAACACATCTAGGCGTCGCTGCCGTCCTGCTCATCACCTACATATATATAGAGAGGGTGAGCTTGGATACTCAGTGAATGGTATAAGTAATAAAGGGGTTTGCATGACTGATATTCAAGATCCTTAGCAAAACTATACATAACATATCTAGTATGAAATCAAGGGATGAACCAAGTTCATCTAGTGGGTTTTTCAAGTTTCAAGGGATGCTTACTAGCATCAATGTAATACAAAGGATGACATTCCAGACAAGCAAACCCACGCGGTAAAACTGTCGGTGGCAAGGCAAGACAAGACAAGACAAGACAAGCGAGATCTCAAAACAATGGTGTCGTTGCATTATAGTCCCCGGACACTAAGGACTTGTGCTACAAATGCTTAGAGTCCCTTAGCACGTACGGACTTTCCAAGATTGTGCTACAAATGCTTATAGTCCCCTAGCACATACGGACTTTCTAAGATTGTCATCAAAACAAGATAGTATTTATTGCAACTAGGAATAATCATTCATGCTTGTAAATATTTTCCGAACAAGGCAAAACAAGATTTTATCAAAGTTTTATAACATATCTTTATTAAAAATACCACTCACATAGTTCTTCAAACGTCGGGATCGAGGCAAGTCCAAGTCTTACAAACACACGGCAAGTTTATTGAATGCACTTTCAAACGAACTTTATATGAATGCAAATGATCTCGGCATTCTCTCAAAGCCAAGGCAAACCAAAACAAAACACTGTTTCTCATCTCGGGAAAACATGCTGGGTACCAACCAGGTCTAGGCCGAGGTCCCACACCTTCTTGCCGAGGTGTGGTCCTGATGGCCACAGTCAAGGAAATGATGTCGGGAAAATCTGGGTTTCCCTCTGCTCAAGAACATGAAGAACATGAACATGATGAATGCAAAGATCAAAACTTGTTATTACAAGGTCTGGGATTTTATGCTATGAGTTTGAAAACATGGACCTGGATACCCATAAAAGAAGATAATGGGAAAACAAACACAATAACATGGTTTCTGATATAAACTTCCGGATCAAAACAAGACTTTTCATGAAGAACACATGAACACTATTTTCTCTTTCTAAAACCAACTTTAAATCAATGCATGGCATGCAGCACAGATTCGATCATGCAATGGAGCTAGAGAACCAATAAGAACAACGAGAGTAAACCAAGATTCTAACCTCAAAACTCGAATCTAACGGTTTAATCTCTAGGGATCAAGCTTGAAGTCTACTCTCTCGCTCAAGAACTCCTTCTTCTTCCTCTAGAGCTTCTCTCTCCTCTTCAAAAATAAGGATATAGCAAATGATAGGTTTCTCTCTCTGCCGGCTGATTTAACACTCAGCTCGGACACGTGGCAACGGCTGGTTGGTTCTCCTCAAAAAGGTGATAGATTGACAAGACAAGGCTATGACAAAGCGTATCTAACAAGATTCACGGCAAGGCACTCCGGTAAGTAATGATCTCGGCTAAGGGCAAGACTTCGGCAAAAATAATATCGGCTTGGAAGGACAACACTTGACTAAGCTGTGCCACACCTTGGCCTAGATGTGCCACACCTCGGCCTAGGTCGTACCATTCCAGCAACAAGGTCTCTAGGTATAAGGATAAACATCTCGGCCTAGATAATACACATCTCGGCCTTGGTGCTGTACACCTCGGCCTAGATAGGGACATCTCGGCCAATATGCCAGGGTGAAAAAGGAGGTCAATCAGAGTGGTTCCAAGTGTAAAAGGGTTCAAAGGTGACTAGGCTTAGGATGATCTCGGTAACACACCAAACAAGAACAAAGCATGCAAGCAACATTCAAGCAAAACAAGACAAGATTACACATAAATGTATGCAAGTATGACTAGTGTAAGATGAGGGTTGCTACATCCCACCCTCCTTAAAGAAGTTTGGTCCCCAAACTTAAATTACCTTGCTCCATAAATAACTCCGGATAACAGATTTTCATCTCTTCTTCCATTTCCCAAGTAGCATCCTTGCCGTAATGCTCTTTCCATTCAATTTTCACCATTGGTATAGATTTGCTCCTCAACTGTTTCACTTGTCTGCCAATAATTCTCGTTGGCTTCTCCTCATAGCCTAAATCTTCATTAACCACAACCCCGGAATAATCAATCACATGCAGCGGATCCCGAATATATTTCCTCAACATCGAAATATGGAATACATTGTGAACTTGACTCAGTTCTGGTGGTAAAGCAAGTCTGTAGGCAGCTGTGTTAACCTTCTCAAGAATTTCAAACGGCCCGATGTAACGAGGTGTTAACTTACCTTTCCTTCCAAATCTAGAAACTCCTTTCATTGGCGAAACTTTAAGAAATACATGATCCCCAACTTTAAATTCCAACTCTCTTCTTCTCTGGTCGGCATAACTCTTCTGTCGACTCTGAGCAGTTTTGATCCTTTGACGAATGAGCTTAATCTTCTCGGTTGTAACTTGGACTAGCTCGGGACCAATCAGAGCTTTATCTCCCACTTCCGTCCAACATATCGGCGATCTGCACTTCCTTCCATACAAGGCTTCGTACGGCGCCATGCCAATGCTAGCTTGATAACTATTGTTGTAAGCGAATTCTACCAACGGTAGATGTTCTCCCCAACTTCCCTTGAAATCTAACACACACAGTCTGAGCATATCTTCGAGTGTCTGAATCGTTCTTTCTGTTTGCCCATCGGTTTGGGGGTGAAAGGCTGTGCTAAACTTCAATTCGGTTCCCAAGGCTCTTTGTAAACTCTGCCAAAATCTACAAACAAACTTCGGATCTCGGTCTGATACAATGGATATCGGCACCCCGTGGAGTCTCACAATCTCATTCATATATAGTACAGCTAGTCGGTCAGCATTGAATGTAGTCTAAACAGGCAAGAGGTGTGCTGACTTAGTTAATCTGTCAATTACAACCCAAATCGAATCCATACTCTTCTGCGTCTTCGGCAAGCCAACCACAAAATCCATGGAGATGTGTTCCCATTTCCATTCAGGAATTGACAAAGGTTGAAGAAGTCCTGCTGGTCTCTGGTGTTCTGCTTTCACTTGTTGACAGTGCAAGCACTGGGATACGAACTCGGCTATTTCTCTCTTCATGTTCGGCCACCAAAAGGTCTACTTCACATCTTGATACATCTTAGTGTTCCCTGGATGAACAGCAATTCTGGAACCATGGGATTCCCGTAGAATCTTCCTTTTTAACTCTGGGATGTCGGCCACGCATAATCTTCCTCCGAACTTCAGCACTTCATTCTCAAAGGTATACCCTATCCTTGGCCTAGTGATAACCTCTTCGGCTATCTTCTTCAAGAATTCGTCCTCCATCTGCCTTGCTTTTACTTCTTCAATAATAGTTGGCTCCGCTGAGATCACGGTCAAGCATGCCAGTCTTCTTATTGACCTTCTGCTCAATGCGTCGGCTACTGAGTTTGCTTTGCCTGGGTGATACTGAATCTGCATGTCGTAGTCTTTCAATAACTCAAGCCATCTTCTCTGCCTCAAATTTAATTCCTTCTGAGTGAACAAGTACTTCAAACTCTTGTGATCTGTGAAAACTTGGCAGGAAGCTCCATACAGGTAATGACGCCAAAACTTCAAAGCAAATACCACGGCTGCTAGCTCTAAATCATGGGTAGGATAGTTCTTTTCATAGGATTTCAACTGACGAGATGCATAAGCTATAACCTTATCCCCTTGTATTAACACACAACCCAAACCCTTATGTGAAGCATCACTGAAAATCTGAAATTCCTCATTACCTGTTGGAAGTACAAGAATTGGTGCTGTAACTAATCTCGTCTTCAACTCCTGGAAGGCTGATTCTCTATCTTCGGTCCATTCGTATGTCACTCCCTTCTGAGTTAATTGTGTCAACGGTACTGCAATTCTTGAGAAGTCCTTCACAAACTTTCTGTAATAACCTGCCAAACCCAGAAAACTACGAACCTCGGACACGTTGGTCAGCGTCGGCCAATTCACAACAGCTTCAATCTTACTGGGATCAACTGAGATACCCTCTTCATTGATCACATGTCCCAAAAACGAAATGATGGAAAGCCAAAACTCACACTTACTCAACTTAGCATACAACTTCTTGTCTCTCAAGGTCTGTAGGGCAAGTCTCAGATGGCTCTCGTGTTCAGTTGTACTCTTGGAGTAGATCAATATGTCGTCAATAAAAACAACCACGAACTCATCAAGATACGGCTTAAAGACTCTGTTCATTAAATCCATGAATGCTGCAGGCGTATTAGTCACCCCAAAAGGCATTACCAGAAACTCGTAGTGCCCATATCTTGTTCGAAAAGCAGTTTTCTCAACATCCTCGGCTTTAACCTTGAGCTGATGGTAGCCCGACCTAAGATCAATTTTTTGAAAAGACTCGTGCCCCTTGTAGTTGATCAAGCAAATCGTCAATCCTAGGCAACGGGTATATTCTTAATGGTCACTTTGTTGAATTCTCGGTAATCAATGCAAAGACGAAGTGTGCCATCCTTTTTCTTAACAAACAGGACTGGTGCTCCCCAAGGTGAAGTACTCGGCCTAACGAAACCCTTATCCAACAATTCCTGTAATTGTAGCTTTAGTACCTTGAGTTCGGTTGGGGCCATTCTATATGGTGCCTTGGAGATAGGTTGTGTTCCCGGCATGATATCGACAGTAAATTCCACTTCTCTATCGACCAAGTGGCCTGGCAAGTCATTTGGAAAGATGTCGGGAAATTCATTGACAACTGGAATGTCGGCTAGGTTAACATTTCCATTCAGATCACTTAGTATACTACACAGATAACCTTGACACTCCTTTTGGATCAGTTTAAAGGCTTTCATGGATGAGATCAAGTAAGGTGGGGGTACTACTCATTTACCATGGAAAATAACCTCGGCTTGGTTTGGGGGTCTCAGTGTGACATTCTTCGAGACACAATTAATAGATACATGATACGTTACTAACCAGTCCATTCCTAATATGGCATCAAAGTGAGTCATGTTTAACGGCATTAAATCGACTAGTAATTCTATACCCTCAATCACAACAACGCACGCCCTATAGATGGATGCAACAATCATAGTTCTCCCAGATGGAGTAGACACATATAACACATAATCAAGGGGTTCCTGTTCTCTATTCAACTTCTCGGCAAACTTAGTAGATATAAACGAATGCGTAGAACCCGAATCAATCAATATGTATGCATCTTGATAGCAAATTGGGAGTATACGTGACACTACTGTCTCTCCATTCTGGGTGTCTCCTGGCACTAAAGCGAAAACTCTGCCTTGTCTCGTTTGTGTCCTTCTGATGTTGCTTCCAGGTGCAGAGCCCGAGGTGCTCCCATTCTTCTTACCATCATCAATCTTTGACTTGGGACAGTCTCTCACACGATGACCCATTTCACCACACTCAAAGCAGGCTCCGGACGCCCAACGGCAAACTCCGGAATGCAGCTTCCCACAACTTGCACACGTCGGCTTAGCATTTCCTTCCTGGTTCGAATTGCTGGAGCTGCCCACGTTCGCTCTCTTCTTGTCGTTAAATGGAACTCGGCGACTATCATAGTTCTGTCTCTTCCTCTGGTTCTCTCCCGAATTCTGATATCGGTTCAAGTTAGCTTCTGCAAGGATAGCCTTGTCTAATATCCCAGCGTAAGTCGGCATGTTGAGCATGTTAACTCGATCCTGAATCAGTCCACGCAGTCCGCTTTCGAACTTCCTAGCTTTTCTATATTCATCCTCGACCATGTGAGGCGCGTATCTCGCCAACTCGGTAAAAGCACGATCATATTCTGCCACTGTCTTGTTTCCTTGCGTTAGAGTCTGAAACTCCGTGGTCTTGCGATCTCGAACACTAAGGGGAAAGTGCTTGTTGTAGAACAATTCCAAAAATCTGGCCCAAGTTAAGTCAGGATTACCTTCTCGAGTCATCATCCACCATCTTTGAGCGTCGTCGTCCAACGTGAATGCTGCCAATGCAACCTTTTGAGCATCGGTGCTAGGAAAAATCTCGAACAACTTCTCCATTCCTAAAACCCACGCCTCGGCTTTCATTGGCTCTATACCCCCTTGGAATCTTGGCGGGTTCATCTTCTTGAACTCCTTAATCAAAGTCATCGTTCCATCCCCATACAAGGCTGGCTGTGGAGGCACCTGTGGTACTGGAGGAGGTGGAGGCGGAATTGCCTGTCGTCCATTGGTCTGTTCGGCCTGGGTGGAGGTAGCACTAGCATTCTGTTGCCTCATTTGCCTCAACTCATGGGCTAGACCTTCAACTAATCTTTCTAGTCTGTCCATTCTGTCTTCTGATTGATCTCGGCCAACTGGTGGTCTACCACTTCTCATGATACTAGAGGTATGCAAAATGTGACTCTTAAACAAAATGAGCAAGTAAACATGCATGCAAGTAATAAATGACCATGCCGAGATGATGCGCACCTTGTCAAGTAGCCAGCAACATGATGCAATCCTAACATCATTCTAAGGGACATCCTATGCTCTTTAGGACTTAAAGTGTGTGAATAACGTACTAATAGGAACTTGTGCTCTGATACCAATCTGTGACGACCCCATTCCGCCCCTAGTAGAATGGTGCCATGATGGCCAGTAATCTGGGATTACCGAAGGCCAGCTTTCAAAATTCACACCCAATCAGAGTATAATATATAGGGCTTACAAGTGCGGGAGCAATATAAGTAAATCTAATTAGTCCATAAGAGCTGTGCATAAGTCTATGAAAAAGCATACATCTTTACATAGCTTTTGAAACTTAAATACAAATACAATGAAGTACAAAAATACATCTTGACCAAAAGGCTTCTCAAGCCATCATATACAGAATACAATAAAATGCAAGCTAAGAAGCATGATCTTCAAGATGTTGCAAAACACGAATCCAAAACACATCTAGACGTCGCCGCCGTCCTGCTCATCACCTACATATATATAGAGAGGGTGAGCTTGGATACTCAGTGAATGGTATAAGTAATAAAGGGGTTTGCATGACTGATATTCAAGATCCTTAGCAAAACAATACATAACATATCTAGTATGAAATCAAGGGATGAACCAAGTTCATCTAGTGGGTCTTTCAAGCTTCAAGGGATGCTTACTAGCATCAATGTAATACAAGGGATGACATTCCGGACAAGCAAACCCACGCGGTAAAACCGTCGGTGGCAAGGCAAGACAAGACAAGACAAGCGAGATCTCAAAACAATGGTGTCGTTGCATTATAGTCCCCGGACACTAAGGACTTGTGCTACAAATGCTTAGAGTCCCTTAGCACGTATGGACTTTCCAAGATTGTGCTACAAATGCTTATAGTCCCCTAGCACATGCGGACTTTCCAAGATTGTCATCAAAACAAGATAGTATTTATTGCAACTAGGAATAATCATTCATGCTTGTAAATAGTTTCCGAACAAGGCAAAACAAGGTTTTATCAAAGCTTTATAACATATCTTTATTAAAAATACCACTCACATAGTTCTTCAAACGTCGGGATCGAGGCAAGTCCAAGTCTTACAAACACACGGCAAGTTTATTGAATGCACTTTCAAACGAACTTTATATGAATGCAAATGATCTCGGCATTCTCTCAAAGCCAAGGCAAACCAAAACAAAACACTGTTTCTCATCTCAGGAAAACATGCTGGGTACCAACCAGGTCTAGGCCGAGGTCCCACACCTTCTTACCGAGGTGTGGTCCTGATGGCCACAGTCAAGGAAATGAAGTCGGGAAAATCTGGGTTTCCCTCTGCTCAAGAACATGAAGAACATGAACATGATGAATGCAAAGATCAAAACTTGTTATTACAAGGTCTGGGATTTTATGCTTTGAGTTTGAAAACATGGACTTGGATACCCATACAAGAAGATCATGGGAAAACAAACACAATAACATGGTTTCTGATACAAACTTCCGGATCAAAACAAGACTTTTCATGAAGAACACATGAACACTATTTTCTCTTTCTAAAACCAACTTTAAATCAATGCATGGCATGCAGCACAGATTCGATCATGCAATGCAGCTAGAGAACCAATAAGAACAACGAGAGTAAACCAAGATTCTAACCTCAAAACTCGAATCTAACGGTTTAATCTCTAGGGATCAAGCTTGAAGTCTACTCTCTCGCTCAAGAACTCCTTCTTCTTCCTCTAGAGCTTCTCTCTCCTCTTCAAAAACAAGGATATAGCAAATGATAGGTTTCTCTCTCTGCCGGCTGATTTAACACTCAGCTCGGACACGTGGCAACGACTGGTTGGTTCTCCTAAAAAATGTGATAGATTGACAAGACAAGGCTATGACAAAGCGTATCTAACAAGATTCACGGCAAGGCACTCCGACAAGTAATGATCTCGGCTAAGGGCAAGACTTCGGCAAAAATAATATTGGCTTGGAAGGACAACACTTGACTAAGCTGTGCCACGCCTTGGCCTAGATGTGCCACACCTCAGCCTAGGTCGTACCATTCCAGCAACAAGGTCTCTAGGTATAAGGATAAACATCTCGGCCTAGATAATACACATCTCGGCCTTGGTGCTGTACACCTCGGCCTAGATAGGGACATCTCGGCCAATATGCCAGGGTGAAAAAGGAGGTCAATCAGAGTGGTTCCAAGTGTAAAAGGGTTCAAAGGTGACTAGGCTTAGGATGATTTCGACAACACATCAAACAAGAACAAAGCATGCAAGCAACATTCAAGCAAAACAAGACAAGATTACATATATATGTATGCAAGTATGACTAGTGTAAGATGAGGGTTGCTACAAACGGTGTCATAAACAACTAGATAGACAGATTCTCACCAAATATATAGGGTATGCAAATATGGGGAATGAAACTTTAAATCTTAGGATTTTGGTAGATTTATCCAAAGTCTTGTATAACTTCTCAGGCAACTATAATCATAAGAGTAATTAATTAAATACTAGCATAACTCCAAAACCAAACCCTTTGTTACACCAATTTCAGACCTTAACAGTCCACAATAGTCACTCTCGAAGATCCTCTTTGAGAAATCAAAATCAAACTTTAGATCGGAGTTTATAAGAGTGTGCTCTGCCCCATCAGTTTCATGATTTTCTGTTAGTCAAAGAAGCAGACCACCAAAAGGTCTCACACCATTATTTAAATGCCCAGCATTTGGTGCATTTAATTAGAGCTAATACTTTTATCCTCATGTTGAATTTTGTTATCCTGAACTTAAAAAGAAAGTAAGCACGCTAGTGCAGTATTAAATCACAAATTCATTAGAGTAACAATGTCCCATTCCATAAATACACATGTATCAGTAACCCAACACCAAAAAAATGAATACAAATGCATCAGTATGACTAATACATGCATAATGATTTCATCTAGTTAGCACATGCACAATAAGATAGATTTATAATTTTATATGACAGATTCATGTTAATTAAATGTGTCTATTTCACTTAAAAATATCATGCATATGTATGTTAATTTCCATGAAGCACCTTGAACAAAAAAGTCAAAAGTTGTGTTTTGTTATAAAGATTAGATTTTATGTTGCACTAAGAAACTACATGAAATCAGATGGCCATTCTTTCTATCGATACTATGTAATCTACTATCAGTCACATTTATCAAGCGCAACACACGTGCTGAAAGTTCTGCATCACGTATTTCATATGATTCCACACTAAAAAAGAAGAGATGTAACACATGCTAAGACATACGACGCACTCCGGAAATGTCTGACTACAATTAACAGGAGTATAATTACCTTACACCACTAAATTGCTTTGTCTTAAGAATAGCTGCAATTATATGTACTATCCATGAAAGTTTGGCTTCAACAACAAGAAGTTCACTATTATCTGAGAGGGTTGGGGCGTTGTCTGCTTCCTATACAAATGAAATTAAAATAATGGAAGAATCATAATCTTCACATGGAGAATTTCACAAATATCAAGAACGATGATGGAATTGCACAAAATGCTACTGGGCCTTACCATATATATACATTTGGAAGATAGGATCAGTAATCTGCATTATATATGTGCTATAGATGTCATACTGCAATCAAATGAAAGATTTTAAGCCAACAGAGAAACAAAAATAAAATTTTGATGAATAGAATCATCAGCTGAAAAAGCAAATGTAATCTAACCTAAATAGAATCAAATTTTGATGAGATAAAATGTTATATGATCTTAGGCACAAATTCGTTCAGTAGGTTTGGTGCATTGCCCTTCAAATATGGTACATAAGTCACCAATCTAGACCATCGCCCAAGAAGGTAGTAGACACTATTGCTTGCCCACTGGTCAAAGGCAACAATTCAACAAGATTTATATAAGAGAAAATATTTTTATGTATAGAAAAGATTGAAATATAAATAAAACCAGTTCAAATCATACTCAAAGTCAGTTATGCATATTATTGTTTTTACATGCATTTGTTCACAAAAATATAAATCTGAAATATCAGAGCAAAATACAAAGCTATGTAAAGCAAGAAAATACTCTTTGAGGATTTATCCCAATAGCAGCAACATATAAATCCAGCTTCCCAATTGCAATTCCAATACCATGCAGTCCAAGATCACCGAGACCCAATATTCTACTTCCATCTGTTACAACAATCATATCAACCTACAACAAAAGGTTCTGTATCAACACTCTAGAGCAGTGATCAAAAATCAAGTACAGTAAGTAAAGTACAATGTTTGTAGCGAGCTAACACTGAAAGATAGCAAACTTCATGGTAAGCAACTAGTAAATGAGATCTGATGAAAGCCAAAAATGAAACATTCAGGCATGTAGCAAAAGTGAAATTCAAGATTGGAAATATGAAACCAAAATGAAAAGGACACAGAAGCTAATAGCTGTTATATTTTAGAAACACTTCAAAGAATGGGAGAAACCAAAAAAAATTAAAGCTAAGTTATTCCCAGTCCGTCATAGATGGAAAAGAGTAATGGAACAATCTTGCAAGTCAAAACAGTAATAGATATTATGAGTCAAAAGTCTGATGTCTAGAAAAGCTTGAAAGGTTCCAATCTACAACATGATGCATCAAACAATCATTATAAAGCTTTAACAAACAGATTGTTAATCAAAAGTACTGCAGACCTGATCAGCTGGCCAATTATACACCATTGACATCATTTCCCCACGATCAGCAGCACTGAAATACATCCTCCTGGTCCTTCTAAACAATCCACTATAGTTCTGGCAAACAAGACCAACTGTAGGAGTGTAGACTATAGGTGCATATTCCAATCAATCATTTCTTCGTAGAAAAAAATAAAATAAAATGCTAAGTATGTAGATGTCATAAATGAGGAGTTTGAGGAAATAAAAACTTTACATATCAGAAGGTTAGAAAAAATGTAACTCAGATTTCAGGTAAGCTAAACAGTGACATAGTGCGGGGAAAAAAAACGAAGAAACCAAACATTTATATATATGTACACACACATACATACAGCACAAATAAGCAATAGATCTGAACAACAAAATCGAGAGAGATGGGAAAGAAGAGAGAGAGAGAGAGAGAGAGAGAGAGAGAGAGAGAGAGAAATCAATACCTCGCAGTGAAGCTTCAAAATCGAGAGAGAGAACTTCAAAATCAAAATCGTTTTGAGACCGATCTAAGAAATCAAGCATAGCCTCTCCTGAGATCACTTCCTCTGCGATCGAAACCAACTCCTCTTCTCTCTTCTCAATCTCCCAGAGCTTCAGATCGATATCGCAGAAAACAAAGGATGAATAGAGAGAGAGAGAGAGAGAGAGAGAGAGAGAGAGAGAGAGAGAGAAAGAGCATCAGAGCTTCAAATCGAAATTGCTCTGATGAATCTGTATGAATCTCAAAGATGAATCTCAAAAAATCGCTTCGAATTGAAATCTCTCTCAAGGGTTTAGAAGCAATTGGGGGGGAGCAAGAGAGAGGCGTGAGGATTGTGAAGGCATGAGGATTCAAAATAAGGGTTTACACAGCTTTAACATGTATTCTCAAAATAGGTGCGTGAGACATAACGCATTTGGAGGCGGTTTTAACCGCCTTCTATTTTAAAACGGTGTCATTTTATTAAATGAATGTGTGACGTTTTTATAAAACATTGTTAAATATTAATAAAAGTGACGTTTAAAAAAAAGTCGTTAAAAAAACGTCGACTAAACTCATTTTTCCTGTAGTGAAGCTAACTTATCTGCCTCACCTAGTTTGCTCCCAGGAAATAATTAAGCAAATACCTTAGCATTGTCATTGACTACTTGTATAGCAACTCCATCCAATCTTTTCAACTTCTTTGTGGAGCCTTGATTCATGTTGTCTGATGAAGTAGAAAGCATTTGTGCACTCACAGGAGTTGCAACCTGCATGACAGTCGCCGAAGTAAGACTTTATGGTTGTAGAGCAAACTGCTGCTTCAAGTTAATCATCCTAGCCCAAAAAATTCATAAATCATCACACTTCTAAGCAACGAGAATGTTGTGCAGATTTCGCCTCTAAAGATTTTATGGACAGATTAATGGCATATTGGGAATATTGCAAGCATGGAGTAAAAAATTTCTGCAACAGAACAGACTACTTTAAATGATGAATCTGACTGGAGAAACTGTTTCTCATATCAGCAAGAGAAAGAGGGATGCAATGTGGTGATGTAAGTGTCATCGCACTAATAGTTTGAAAAGTACAAAAATTTCAACAATTGTACGAAACTAAGTCGCACCAATCATAGTTGTTGATGAATTTTGAATAGTATACGTTTCTTGCTTCTCTAAAGTAGAGAAGGTACTCTGGAACTATTTTGTGTTTACAATTCACTCGGATTTAAAACAACCCACAAACAGAAGTTTGCAAGTGGGGAACTGAAGTTCTAAAGAAAAAGCATGACTTATAATAGGAACTGTAGGATGAGCATAAACAACTCCAGGAGAATAGATGGCAGAGGCACCCCATAAGGTGGCATCTCATGCTGCAGTAGTTATATGTCAGATAGAGAATGAGTTCAACAAATATTGCATTTGGAACATAGCTCCAAGCTAGGCATACAGAAATGTCATGTGCATAAGATGACTATAGAAACTCAGATAACTCCAGAGTACCTGTGGTGGTGCCCACACATGAGGATGAGGAACATGACTAGCCATGACTACAGAGTTCAAATATGATGGTGGCATGGGTACTCCAGGCCCATAATATGCCTGAAAGTGAATCAAATTGTTAAATTGCTAGTGAATTAAGAAAATTGGCAAAAACAAAATTTTCTGAACCTAAGGTCCAACTAAAGTAATTGTCATGCAACAAAGGAAGATGCGCCATAAAGGGAATAACTTGAATAGTTGCCTAGTCGGGATAGAGATGAATGTTTGTCTAGTCCTGCCAATGCCAATGTGTGGTCCAATTTTAGATCTTGAACTCCAAGAGTTAATCCGCCAAAGAAACAATGCAACAAGCCTCTCTCTCTCTCTCATGCAGGCACACATGCATGTATGTATGTTGGATTAAATTGTACATAAATAGTAGTACTGTTTGCTTATTGCAATCATAATTCATAAACTATTTGTACATGTATTTAACAAAAAGGAGAAAAATCATTCATTTGTTGTTGATAAAGACATTTCCAACAACAAAAACATATCAGGAACACATAACCTGTTTAGGTGGAGATGCTTTTTCTGATTCTGGACATGCTTTTTCAGAGTTTGGAGATATCATGTCTTCACTTCTTCCCATCGAATATAAAAGTAGATGGCAAAAGGGAAAATAAAACTGCAAAAAAAAAAAAGAAAAAAAAAATCTGGAGTGAAAAAGAAGAAGAAAGAATACAGCAAAAAATACATCAACTTAGCTTTGGTGACAGCTTCCTAATCAAGTCATCCAATTTTCTTTCCCTTTTTCTTTTGGTTCTTTTCTAATCAATCACTGAACATGCCAAAAATGAAATTGTTCACATATGCTCATGTAGTGTCCAAGAGCACAAAAAATGTAAGAAGGCGAGAAATATGACTACAAACAAATTCTTAGACTTGTGGGAGGTTTTTGGAATTAAAGCTAAAAGTATAAATTCCTAACATAAAGATGATACAACCTGACTTAAAAACGGAAGAAGAGCATATGGATAGAGAAGGCTGAAAACATAACAGAGAGTGATGCCACTTGTGCTGAGATTGTTTGAGAAATGAAGTTAAAATGGAAATGTCAAAACTTTTCACATTGATACCCCTAACTTAGAGAGAGAGAGAGAGAGAGAGAGAGAGAGAGAGAGAGAGTTACTAGTGAAGGAAATGGAGTTGAAATGGAAATGTACTAGTGAAGGAAATGAAAGTTGAAATGGAAATGTCAATAAAATTAAGATTGCATCCACTTGTTCAGGGAAAAAAATATCTATACACTTCTGTGAGTACGTATGAAACAAAAATCACCTCCTCTTGTTATTATTATTTTTTTTCAATTATTTTTTCCTTTTTATCTTTTTTATATTTTCCATGTGTTGGTTATAAACATAAATCACCTTCCAACATAGGCAAATTCTCAAAATCTTTTACAATGCAAATAGCAATCATAAAAAATTACCATATTGTGCAAATTTAACAAGAAATCACCATAAGATATAAGTTGAACGAAAAAGCGAAAAAGAAAAGAAAAAGGGATATAACATACTGCAAACTGTAATTTGTAAAAGGTAACATAACAGAATATATATATTTATCTTATAAACGTAAGAATGGAGGCCTGACCTAGTAGTATGTCAGCAGCTATCCTTCATAAGCAAAGTGGTGCACTATGTGTTGTGATGCAATGTATTAATTTTAGTAGCTAGGTGAACTATCTATCGCAATTATTACCGAAGGTAATCAGTGAACGGAATCAACTGACCGCTTGCCTCTTTTTAGGCATACCTCATTAAATCAAACGCAGTAAATCCTTGATTCTTGGTCAAAGAGGAGCCATTAACGGATTGCCCCTTACACAATTACTATCTATAAAGAGCATAAACAGCATTCATGCATAGTTTGAGATCGTTCTGAAATGCTGAAATCATGTCAATTTCAAATAACCATGTTTAATTATCATCATTCCTACTTCGGAGCTTTTTAATTGTATTTTCAATGTCAGAAGAACTATCTACACTGTCAGAACCATCACCCCCATCTGTAATCAACTCTTGAGTTTCCTTTGTTTTAAGTTTACTAATTGGAGTCATGTCATCATCATCATCATTCTTACTCACATCAATATTAGTGCGTGGACCTCTTTTTCTTTTGGTACTTGAATCCAGTAGGCGATTCTCTGTGCAACTTCTCCCATTTTCATCACTAGTCTGATGAAAATGTGCACTTCCTATTTCTTTATCACTCAGAATAAATTCTGAAGCAACAACATTGGGCACGCTAGTTGTTCCATCGCTTATGGGATCTCATTATCACTATCATCCAAGTCAATGGAAACTCCATATCCAGTTCTCCCCACAGAAGTATTCTTCACTTTGTTGGAGCTCCCTCTTTCAAGCACCAACTGATTTTGGATGGGCTTTTTGTTGTTGCAAGCCATGATGACAGAATGTGCACCTGCAACAGACACAGCCAGATCTTTAACTTAAAAAAATAAAATAAAATAAAAAATTGCAACGCATTCATAGGAAATATACTATAATATGGTTAATGTGCTCCAAAACTGAGTCACTAAATAGATGGTTCTTTGAACCACACCTCCAATGTTATTTTTTTGGCCTTTTCAAATAATTTAATTAGTGCCAGATCCCAACTGTAATACAAGGCCAACTCTGGTTGCCCACCAGTATCTCAAAAATAATTCAAAAAAAGAGAGAGATAATTTCTAACTAATTTAAAATAAAAATAAAAAAAACATAAAGGAACAAGTGGAACCTAATAGGAGATAAGTATACAAGTAGATCACCTTAAGCCACACCACCAAATTATTATACTTGAAAAAAGAAACATGAGTTCACGAGTCACAAGTTAATGTACAACCACTAAATCTAGTAATTCAACTACAAGCCTCTCCTTGAAAACAAAATGATTCAGCAAAAGACTTTGGCTAAATTCAATACAATAACACAATAGGAACTTAACTAATATTTTAAAATCAACAATTTTATTTTAATTTATTTTCAACACAATAACACAATAGGATGACTATAACGAAATTTTCATCTCCCATTACCTCCAAAAAATGTTAGCTACTCAGCTTACTTTGCTATTTAAGAAATGTTGATCATGAAATTAAAAAATTAAACTTAAACGTAATGTTGATCAGTAAATATGTAATTTCACATTTGGAGAAACCCACTTTTATCTCTAAAAAATTAAACTTAAACGTATAAATGACTACCATTTTGTGCAATTTCCACTTTAATAGGACTTTTGGGTTCATAAAAAAAAAAGAGGACTAAACCATTTACAAGATCATATTTTGAGATTTATTGGTATTTTACCCTTAAATTATTAAATTCAATTTGTCAAAATAATGGAATTTTTATTAATTATTAACCTTTTTCTTTGTTAAGCATAGTTTTTTATTTTTTATTATTATCGGCAAGTATATTTGTTGTTAGTCTTATTTTAAAGGCATTGGTGATAACCCTTAATAGCGTACTATTTTTTTTTTTAAAAAATTGATGAATGTATAAAAGTTCTTCAAATTTTATAAAATTAGCATACAATCTAAAATCAATAGACCGATAAGAATAATGTAAGAATTTTAAAGTCCTTAAATTTTTTGGAAAGATTTTTAAATTTATTGGATCAGACATTTAATTTCTAGCCTATTTTGAAAAGCGATATTTTTTTTGATTTTTTGACTTTCTAAAAAAAAATATAGAAAAAAATAAATAAATAAAAAGGTGATATAATCTAAATAAGTCGATAAATTAGTAAATTAATTTTTTTTTTTTTTTAATATCTTCCTAAACAAGTTCTATATATGAGTGGGTCGAGGTGATAGGTTGCATTTGGTGTAGCTTTGAATGCTATTTAAAATAATGCTAACCCAGAATACACAATGTCGATGGGCACACCTTGTCATAGAAGTTTTGGGTCCACTTTGTGGATGTTGTGCCATTATTTATTTATTTATTATTATATATTTTTATGAACTTATACTAACCTATATTTATGGGGAAAGAATAAGGGGATTTGATTACCATTTTTTTATTATAAAGAATTTACCCTAGGTGGACGTTGTCCCATTATTTATTTATTTTTTATTATATTTTTATGAACTTATCCTAACCTATATTTATGGGGAAATAATAAGGGGATTTGATTACCATTTTTTTATTATAAAGAATTTACCCTAGCATGTATTTAAGGGAAAGAATATGGGGATTTTATTACCCTTTTTAACCGTATGGCCTATATCTAAGGAGAAAGGAAAATGGAATCACTCCCAACGTCTTATACGGGACTTAAATTCACAACTTACGATTTGAATGGTTTATTTTATATAATTTTATGGTAATATTAGTTATAAAAAAAAAAAAATTGATTCCACAATTGTAATCAAATAATTTTATTATATTTGTCTTTATAAAACTAGGGCAATATTTTTGGTTTTTAGAAAAGGAGAATTAGTGAAATATCTCTCTCTAATTTTGGGTAATAAGCAGGGCCGGCTGTGGCCTAAGGACAGTAAGGCCTGAGCCTTAGGTCTCAAAATTTTGGCCTAAAAATAGGGCCTCCAAATTTGATAAAATATTATAGGCTCAATGTTTTTTTTTTTTTGGATCAATTTAAAGGGTCTCAAAATATTTTATTGGGTTCATATATGGTTTAGTCCATATTTATTTATAAGTGTAGTTTGGCCCATATTTATTAAAATGAATATATATATATATATATAAAAAAAAAGTGTTTGGGCTCAAAAAAATAATACATATAATATATGGGCCCAAATTTTTTTTTACCTTCTTTATCTATTAGATTTTAGTGGAATAAATAATTTTGTTCAAATTTTTTTACCTAGGTCTTTATCAGTTTTAATTGAATAATTTTTTCTTAATTTTTTTGTCTTAATTTTGTTTCATTAAATTGTTTTGTTTATAATTTTAATGATTATATGTACAAGTAAATTTTTTGTGGTTACAAATAAATAAAAAAGTTATAACTTATCATTTTATCCATAAATTTTTTTTTTAATATAAGAGGGGCTCCCATTTTCAAAATTCGCTTTAAGCCCCTAAATCTCAGGGCCGACCCTGATAATAAGAGAGGTTCAACATGTTGTTTTTATTAGTTAAGGTTTGCTGATGAAATTTTTTTGTGAAATCAGAAAAATTTCTCTGTATCAAATTTTTTCTCTGTAAAAATATTGAGGAACCTCAACTATTAAAAAATAAATTTTTTTTAAGGTATCTGATATTAAGATTTTATAAGATAAAAGGCATACAATATTTTCATATTAGTTAAGTTCCCTCAATATTTTAAAAGATAAGAAAGTTGATGAATTGGAAGAAATGATCCAAGACTTGAAAAGAGAACTGGAAATGAAAGGAGATGAAGTGAACTTGCTGATGGAGAATCTCAGCATGATTGAGGAAGACTACGGGCACTTTGAGAGCCGTGTTTATGAAATTCTAAACGAGTTTCAAGGTGTAAAGAACAGGGTCAGAGAATTGGAAGAAACAATCGAAGAGAAGTAAGAGAAAAATATTGCTGATCAACAGAAGATTCTCGAAGAGAAAGAGGGTCTTATGGTACAGGTGAAGGACCTGGAGCGGGAGGTGGACTCTCTACGGAACCAGAATAGTGATCTGGAAGAGCAGCTAAGAAGTAAAAACCATGAGACTGATTAGCTGCAAGAAGAAGAAGAAATGAAGAGCTACGAAGATGATGATGATTTTGAGTTCCCTTGTGTGTGTGAAGACCCCAGGCCTGTTTTCCTTATTTTCGGCAGAGATGAGCTCGATGGAGTTTTGGCAGGAACCTACTGCGTCTCTGGAAGAGTGAAGTTGACGGTGGCCAGAGGTGGAGTGACGGTGGCGCAAGAGAGAGATTGGAGGCGGTTGTTGATGCCGTACAGGCAAAAAGGGTTCTTTGCTAACGTGAAGATGTTGACCAGAAATGTCAAGAAAATTGGAAATGCTCTCAAAGCTATTATCTGGTAGAAGAAGGCCAATCAATAGTGTTCTAAATTTTTATTTTTATTTTATTTTATTTTTTTGTATTTATGTCTATTGTTATGATTTTTAGTTGATTGTGATATTATGGTGTAACTTTTACTAGTTTAGATTTAGATTTTTAAAAAAAATAGTTTTAGCTTTAGATTCATCTAGACAAGGTAGATGAGAAAAATAAAAAATTGACACAATTTTAAATAAAAAAAATCACTAAAAACAAAAAAAAAAATTGAAATAAAATATAATTTATTTAAAATTTCCTAGACAATTAAAACTTAACAAGCTTAAAAAATATATTAAAAGTTTAGTTTGTTTATCATTCAAGTCAATTTCAAATGAGTTTTAATAAAAAAAAAATCACAAATTAAGCTTAAATAGTTTGATTTTTTTTAAAAAAGTTCTATAATACTTATAAATTATATCCTCCAATCATGATTGAAGTTTTTATGCACTCATTTAAGTAAATATTTCAATAAAAATTCCAATGTTAAACTTTTATTCTGTTTGGAAATTGATTGTTGCGCTATTATGTAATTTAGTGGGCTTTCTGAACTATTTTAAGTTTTCTTTTTTTACTTTTAAAATTTATTTAATTTAAATACACCTAAAAAGTAAAAAAAAAAATATGAACATAATTTTAAAAAATCACTAAATATAATTTTTTTTTTTAAATTTCTTTACAAATATTTAATTTTTTAAGTCCATATAAGTTAAGAAGCAAATTTTTTTAAAATATTTAAAAATTTCACTAAAAACAAAAAAAAATTAAAAATCATTTTTATGATATAATTTTATATTTTATTTTAATGTGGAGAGTTTTGATTTTCTTAACTCTATAATTTAACAATGGTCTCCCCAAATATTTTTTTATTAAAATTGGATTGAATTAAATAGAACTAAGTCGGATAGTTTTGCCAAGAGAAAGTGTTGAGCTTTTGGAATAAATTATGAAAAATTACAAATGAATGTAGAATATTAAAAATACTTATAAATATATGGGGTGTGTAATTTTTTATGTGTAAAGAAATTACAGTAAAAATTACATCTCACATTTTGGTAAATAATTTTTTCATTTCTCTATTGTCTTCTAATTTTTTTAATAATTGTTGAGAGCAATAGTCACTGATCAATAAATAAAATTAAATGGACAATTTTTATCTTTGGTTAATTTAATTATGTAATTATGTAATTTTCATTACCGCAATACCATCACACTACCATAACTTTAAAATTTGCAATCTTGTTAACTATTATATTCAATATTTATTTCAACTTTTGATAACTTTTATTTATGCGTATAGATATATATCATTTTATCTCAATTTACACTATTATTTGATACATAATTTTATTTTTACTCAGTTTTTACCACCTAATCCCTATAATACCATCACCTTCATCCATCAAATTCTAAAACTAAACCAAACCCCGTTAACCACCACATGCTACTCGTATCAATGTCGACAGCCTTTCCAACCCCCTTCTCTCTCTATCTTTGTAAGGCCCCTAAAATATGTATTTACTTTTAAGACCTTAATGATGAATTATTTTCTTAAAGCCCTCGTTTACTTGAATTAATTCGAATCTTGTCGGTTAGCAATTTCTATTTTATTTTTTTTTATCAAAACATAAATTTCTCTAACCAGATTAGTTTCCCTAACTTAATTTAATTCTACCTAGGTTGCATGTAATTTACTTCAAGCCCTCATTTCTTTTTTAAACTTGCCCCAAAATAGTACTTGTATCTTGTACCTTGGTATACCATCAATCTTGCAATATATATATATATATATGTGTGTGTATAAACACCTTGAGGGATGTGCCTAGGACCAAAATTAATAAAAAATTTGCCCCATCACACTCCCCCAAGGCTAGCCCTCCTAGGGAAAGGAGAGAGAAGCCAATTTTCTAAGACCATGATTATGAGATTCTAGAGAAATACAACCTAGTGACCTACCTAGGATATAAAATCCAAGAATTAGTTTTATTACAACTAGAGGTGGCCTAAACCAATGGAACACACCTTCTAAATCCCTTCCATTCCTTTAGAATTCAAGCAAAATCCTAACTTTCTATCCAATTCCAACTAAAGGGCTTTTATGTCATTTTATACCAAAATTTGCCTATATATACCACACACCCCTAGCTTACAAACTCACACAACACACTCACTCACACACATTTTGGTTAGAGAGAGGGAGGAGAGAAAGGAAGAGAAGTCTAGAGGAGAAGGAGGAGGAAGAAAAGAGAGTTTCTTGTGCAAAGTTTGGAAGGTAAGCCACCAACACAACCCTCTCTTCATTTTCTTTTCTAATGCATGTTTTTAGAGATTCTAAATAAAGTTTCAGATCTGTTATTATCAAGTTCCTATGTTGAAAATACTAAGATTTGAGTATTGTTTCCATCTCTCATGTATTTTACCCATTTTGGCACAAAACCATCTTCTTTTGTACACATCTCTCAAATTTTCAAGGGTACTCTTTCAAACAATTTTTCTGAGTTAAACATGTGATAGTTAGCATATTTTATTCACAAAAGAAATGAAACTTTCCCATGGTGGAACCCCCTTTTTTATAAATTTCCTTGTTTTGGGCATTCCACCTGAAAACCTGTTTTTTTTAGTCAACTTTCAAAAATTCCAGAAAAATGTACAAAAATATTCTGAACCTATATTTTATGTCAAAACCTTCCTTAAGGAGTTAGCTTTCAACTAAAATTGGTTTCATCGAAAAACATTGAATGGTTTGCAAGAAAATCAAGTTTTCGTAACAGTCGACAGATCTGGGCAGATTCTGGACAGATTCTGGAACAGTGCTGGACTATTTTCTAAATAACTTAAAATCGGGAAAAGCAATCCCATTTCCGAAAAATGTTCTAGGAACTAGATCAAATTCTCTATGAACCATAGGAAAACCGAGTCCGGTGGATGAACCTAAGTAGTCCTTCCATATTAACCTTCATGTGATGTTAAATCTGGAAATTTGTTATGTTTGGATGTTTTATACCCTTGTATTCATGAAAATGTTTAATGGCCTATTATCATATCTTGGCATAATGTTGTATGGGTATGTTATGTTATTTATCTTCTTATCTTGAGGAGGCATGCTTATGTGAATTTTATTTTATTATTTAGTTGGACTAACCTTGACTTAAAACACTTAATTCAACGGAAAACCTAATTGGGTGGGTATTGGGTTTTCGAACACTTGAGTAATGAAAAGATGAGAAAATGTGATATATGGTCTGTTGGGATGTGTTCCCTATTCGAGGTTAAAACTTGCGCAAGTGGTTTTCGGGACCCTTGAACGGAGCGGTTGTATTCGGACCCTAGGTGGTTTGGTGTAAGGAGGGATTCGGGCAAGGCCCTATTTTTACCGTCTCTTTTGAGGCCCTACGGTTGGCGCTACGCGGTATATAACCGTTGGTAGGCATCCAAGGTTAGTTCTGCAACAAAGCAGCAAAAGAGGGGGCATACCGAATAATCCGCGTCCGATTCTTGTGGTCGGGAGGACGGAATCTCTTTGGGGGATTTCTAGTTACTAACATCTGACTCAACTCTTAATGTATTTATTTGTTTATTGGAGTATCATGCTTTACTACTTGGTGCTATAAATGTGATTGTGTATTGGACTAGGAAAAAGGGATGGGGTGTGTGTGTGTTTACTGGGCATTCAAAGCTCACGTCGTATCATGCCAGGTGACGAAGCGGAACTCATAGCGGAAGACGACGAGCCGGAAACCTTTGAAGACTTTTGGCTATCTTAGGAATATTAGAAGTTTCTTTTTGATATTTTTGTAAGTCTCATGTGAGGTTTAAAAACTTTCTTTTTGAGATGTAATGTAATGGAACAATCTTTTTAATCAAGTATATTGTGGTTAGTATGTATTTATATCCTATGTATGTACCTTATCGTTACTTATGAGACCTTGTGTCAATGCCTTGTAAGATCTGTCAAAAAGGTAGTGCCCTGCCTAAGAAAGCTGGACTTAGAATGGAGGCTATTTTGACTCCTCCGGCAATCTGGGATCTTACTTGGTTATTGACCATAGGACTCACTAGTGACTTTCGTTTGACTGCAACCTATAGTGTAGAATTGGGGCGTCACAATCTTCTCATTTCCAAGTGCCTTCTAACCCTAGTCCAATCCTTTCTCTTCCCAACGTCCTTACATACACCACTCTTTTTTTTTTTTGCAATTGCTCCTTCTCCAACCTCATCTCTATTGTGCCCCACCTCCCCCCTGAAATATGAAAACCTAGCCCTTCACCTTCACTAATCCCTTCTTTTTTTTTCTAGATGATGATGGGGTTTATCATGATGGTTGGCGATTAACAATGGTAAGTGACTAAAGAGGGAGGTCACGATATTTGAGATCAACGGTGGAAAGAGAAATGTGTCTAGATATCCAATTATCCACACAAAAAAAAGAAAGAAAGCGAAAGGTGTACTTTTATCCTAGATGATAATTTGCTCAAAGGACAAAATGATAAAACAATAATAGTCATAATGTGAAGTGAGCGGATTGGTGGTGTACAAATATGTACTTCTCAACTTTTGTTCCAATAATATTTTCTCTATCCAATTCTATCCACACTTAGACTTAATTTGAGGACTTGGTTAGACGTGAAATTTTGGCTTTTAATAATTTGGAAACTTGGTTAAAAGTAACTTACTCTTGGTCACATTATTTCTTCTTTTTTTTACATGTTTTTTTCCAAAAAAATAGAGATAAAATAACTTTTAACTAATTTTTCAAAAGATGCCTTAATCTCAATATATATATATATATATATTCTGCAGTCAAAAAAAATGTTACCTTACCTCCTAACTTTTTCGATTATGACTGTAAACAAATGTAAAGTATCTTGTTAGTTGTATTAATATATTCAAAAGAGATAGAGACCCTAATTAAACTATGGAGAATTTTAATATTCTCTCATGTGAGTTTTTTGATAATTTGATCCAGGATTTGATTCAAAATTATTAAATATTTCAATATTTAATTAATTTGTTTTTTTATTGGGAACAAAGTTGGCTTTATAGCTTTGTATGATCTCGAACAAGGATAATTATTTAGTAATTTCAGAATACAGACACATGATATTTCATAATATTATGATTAGTGAAAAAAGTGGATAGATGGGGTATCATGTTGAGTGATTAAGAAGTATAAAAAAATATATTAAATGATAATTGATTAGAAAATATAAATACGTGATACTCTAAAAATATTAAATAATTTGTCCTCGAACAAGGCACACCATACTCATATCAAACGAGGCATTATATTCTATGGTAAAATTTTAACCTTTAAAATTTGATTGAATATTATTAAATGAGAGTCGTCAAATATCAACATTCTTTTTTATTTGACCCAAATGGTTCTGATCCAAGGCTGATAGTAGTAATGCTGAACAAACATTGAGTACGGGAAAGAAATAAACCTTATCGTATAATCCTGTTGATCAATTCTGTGCTCCTCCGTACGACGTCGCTTTACTCCCTGAAAACACAAACGTGAGCTAGCCGGCGGGTGTGTGCCGGATACCTCTCCGATGCCTAAGTTAACAAAATAGACAAATAGACAAAAAGTTTTGTGTATTCAGGAATCAAAGTTGTGTTACCTCTCCATAGGTGATGTTATGAGCTTTTATAGGTTTCGTGTGGCACAATCCTAGTAGGATTCTTACTCCTTCATGTAGAGTCCTCCTAGGAATCACATTTTTGAAAGATAATGCTTATCTCTCAACACCCCCCTCACTGCTTAAACCAAGTAAGATGGTTTTACTACGGTTGGATGTCAATACGACCGAGATAACATGGCCACGCTAAAGCCGCAGACTAGACCAAGCTCCAACTAACTCGGTTCTTCCTTTCACTGCGCGTGTACCTCGGCTGACATTCCAACTGGGTTGTCCGAAACCGTGCTATCCACAATGAGCTTGGACCGAGCTAACCAATGGCAAGGTTCTGAGGAAAGCTCAACATACTTCGGCCCAACATAGTATGACCGAGCTAACTGTTACCGCGCCAACCGTGGCGACCGAGCTAACCACCAAGTTTCTTCGGACCGGACTAATTACAAGGCCCTTTTACCCAGCCCTTCTCACCGTGGCCCTCAGAATGGCCCATTACCTAGCTCGGCCCAATTTATATATAAATTACCCCCACAAATATTATTAAATGAGAGTCGTCAAATATCAACATTCTTTTTTATTTGACCCAAATGGTTCTGATCCAAGGCCGATAGTAGTAATGCTGAACAAACATTGAGTTGGGTTAAATTTGGATTGGGTGTGGACTAAGTTTAAGTGGATATTTAAGATTTAAGTATTGTTTGACATGTGTTATTTCTCTATCATATCATTTTAACCCCAACCTACATTTTAAATATTTTCGTAAAAAGTCAAAAAGTATATTAATTTGAAACTTTCCAAACAGACCTTTTCTTTTTTTTTTGGGTGGGTAACAGACCTTTACTTATTTACTAGTTTTTTAATTTTTTATATATACTTATTTTTATCTTCAGTGACTTTATTAACAAATTAAAAAATTTAAATTTCTAGATTTAGTTTGACGAGACAAATTAAAAAATTAATTTTTTTAAAAGAATTCAAAAAAAAAAAAGCCCAAAAATAGTAGTCTTTTTTTGGGCTTGTCTTAGCTTTTTTCATTTTTTTTTAACTTTTTAAATTCATCTACACAAGACAAATAGAAATATATATATATATATATATATATATATATATATATATATAAAATTTTGAGAAAAGCCACTAAAAACAAAAAAAAAAAATTAAAAAAAAAGATGTGACTTTTTCAAGAGTTTCCAAAGTGTAAAAATACAAAAATATCTTGAGTAAGTCTAGATTGGCTAGGCTACAAGTCTAAAAATCTCTATAATCCCATCCTTCAACAAATTCCATAATAAAAAATATATATTATAAAAATAAAATAGGTAAATTATAAATATATTCCCTGAAGTTTATTTAAATTACAAATTATACCTGTAATTTTAAAAATTACAATATGCTCTTAAAGTTTTTTTTTTTTTTAAATTTCATAACAAATAAGTCATTTTATTAATATATCATCAAGTTAATTAACAATTCTTAATGATGTTAAAATTTTATTTCAATTAATAATTCAGATAATTTTATTATTATATAGGAGAACAGTTAGAAATTTTATTTTTTCAGTTAATTTTGTCAAATAAAAAATTATAGCAGGGAGGTATTTGTAATTTTTCAAATCACAAGGAGCAATTCATATTTTAAGTAAGCCTCAGGGGGTGAATTTGTAATTTATCCAAATAAAATTAAGTAAATTATATAGATATAATTAAACTAATATATAATATTTATAATTTCATAAAAAATTAAATATCAATGGGGCATTTATTAAAAAGTTCATTTTCATCTTCTTATGTTTCATTTAATTTAAATTATTTTCTTATATTTTAATAAATTTTACGAGTGACATAATTACCACAATATCCCTAATAATGATAGGATGAAACACCAATTAATGTTCACAATGACAGTGTAAATGTTTCATAATATGAACATTCATATTGTCAATATAAGCATTCACACTGTAAAATTTATTTATTTATTTATTTTATAAAATTATATATTCAATTGAGATTTTAGTTGATAGATTTCGTTAATTAGGTTTGAAAAATATAAATTTCATTAAAAAAAATATGTACGACAATTCTAAATTTCTAAAGAAAAATATACAAAAAATACAAAATAGTCCAAAATACTACACACCATGTTGCTAAGGTTTAAAAAAATATTTAAAAGGGTAAAATTATTTATAAAATACCTTAAATATGATAAATAAGATTTGGTAGATCAAATGTCCAAATAATAAGACTTATTAGAATACAAGAATATGTCATGAAATAATTGAAATAAAAGTATTTGAAAGAAAATTTCTTAATAAATTTATCATCCTGATTTTTTTTAAATAAATTAAAATAAACAAGCTGAATCAACTAGTGCACACCCGTAAATGATAGTGATGTGGTGCAATCAAGGGCGAGCTCATAAGAAGTATTATGAGGTCAATCTCATGGTATACTTGCTCTCTTTTGTTTTTGCCAATTAAAAGTTCTTTTACCATCAATTGAGCCTTGAGTTCTAGATCCCACAATTTTATAATGGAGACTAATCTCTCAAATACAATAGGACCTCGATTATAAGCTGCCAATTTCAAACTTTTTCTCAAGATTTGGTAAACCAAAAATTATCACGAGTCTAAAATATTACAAGATCGTGTTCCTTTAAAAATATTTTATTATTTATTCATTATAAACACATGTTTTGAAAAAATAAAATAATTACTCAAAAAATATAAGAGGGTTGCATTTTCGGTGACTATTGTATGGCACCTCTAATTATTTCCTAGACAATTTTATGTAAATTACCAAAATTGCCCTTATATAATAATTAAAAAATCTAATTAAGGGGCAATTTTGGCACTTTTGCCAATTCTTTGAGTAATAATTTAAATGTCAAAGCAAAATAAGAAAGAACCCCAAAGCTATGAGAAATGACATTGAGTCTACAAAGAAAGTAAAATATAACTGATTTTCATTTACATAAACATTCAAATTATTTACAAATCTTGTAAGCACATTGAGCTCAAACCCTGCATAGATAGTTTGAATCCTAAGCAGATATCATGCATAGAATGATATTTATTACCAAGTTTCGCTCGTTGGCAATGATTTTTTTTTAAAGCACAAATTTCTACAAATTTCAGTAACAGTAAGCATTTACAAGAAACTCCAATAAAATAAACAGATGATGAAAATAAATAAATTTCTCTAATTTTGAAGTTAAGCTAATGAAATGTGCATTCTTTCAATCTGTTGTCAGAAGTAACTGTTCAAATCCCCACAACACTACGGGGATAGTTGTAGTCAAGAACTAACCACACCATGATTAATTAAAAACTTAGAAAATGCAACTCAAGAGATCTTTTGGAAGTAATTTAATCGCCATTCCTACCTATGTGCCTGTGTCACCAACTAAACATATCATACAAGTGAATTAGGGGCTTTCAAGCTAGTTGTCAAAAATTACAAGAGAAAATATATGAATTAGCTTGTGGCAACAGCATAGGCCCTTGATCCAAATATTTGCAGCTTCATCTCAGAACAGAGTTCTTAAGGGTCTCACATTCCTTTTGTTTTCCTTGACAGAATTTGAGTCTTTTAGCAAAATCCATCCCCGCTACAGTGAGGCTAAGCTAAATCTGATTCAATATTATCTAAAATTGTCTCTCCGGATATGGAACTTCTGAGCCATTCAAATTCTCCTGCAAGATCGAACTCACATAAACTCCAACCTCTACAACCTCTCTGCCCCACTTCACTCATTTGAGAGCTGGCGAGACATTACCCATCAATAGTGAGCTTTGTGAAGAGTTAAGTGTTGGGTAGTGTGGATCCTAATTAGTATCTAATCACTCAACTCAACTGCATAGTAAGGGTATTTTTAATATTTCCTCAAGCGACTTGTAAACCTAATACTACCTAAATGTAGTTTAGGGGGGTGACTATCTTTGTATCTTGTTTTGTAACTCTTTCTGACCATAGTGAAATAGCAGTGATTGTTGACGTAGCCCTATGGTGAACCACGTAAATCTTGTGTGCATGTAATTTATGATTATTGTTTATTGTTGTTCTCTAATTTTCGTGTCTCACAATAACTAGTTAGGTGTCCTGCAAATCCTAGCATTAAAAAATACCATCCTCCAGGTAAACAGCTCATGACACCTTTGGTTAAAGTTTGAGAAACACAAGTGTTACTGAACTGTCTTAAACAAAGGCTTTCCAAATAAAACCAAAAAAAGAAAAAAGAAGCAGCCAAAACTAAGAAATAAAAAAGAATTCTACAAGATAGAAAGTACCATCAATGCAGCATTCTCAACCCTAAGTTTCTCTGAATCTTCCATTACTTGTTTCATTTTAAATTTAAGGGTTATGTTTTCCACTTTCATGGTTTCATATCTTTTCATCAGTTCCTCAATTTCAACCTGAAAAGAAAAAGCAGATTGAACTAATAACAAATTCAATTGGGAAGCTGAGTTACAAAGGTGAAAACTAAAAGAATAAAAGAAATTATAACTTAAATTCTATATACATGTTTTCTTAACCTAGACCTCCTAGCAGATTGTCTGTTAGTGTGTTTCCTCTTCTCTCGTTTCAATTGCCGTTCATCCTGAAGAAATGGACACAAAGCAAATAAGAGTTTGAAAATAATATTGCACCTCTGCTATACTCTGCAAGCTGTTCTATATGGAAATGTTCGAACTCAAAGTCCCCTCAAATATCTTTACAATGTTATAAACATGGCTTTAGAAAGCTGCACTATTAACTAGGTCTTAATATAGGCAATCTCTCAGCTAATTTTGGCTATTGAACTCAAAATTTTCTGTGTTCCCTTACCACTCCTGTGGTTCATGCAATGTAGAACTATTTTAAGAGAAGGCAAGAAAAGAAATGTTTCTTGCATCTATGGACAACCTGAAACACGTTAGTTCAAAGCATGACAAGTGGTATTAACTACAGATGAAATATACCATCCTACTTTTTTCCAGTCTTCATAAGGCAACCCTGCAGCAGCAGTAGAAGCAACACAAGTTGCTCTATTTTCTGTTTTCCAATTGGGAGAGTCTACTGGTTTTCCTGTAACATTTTCAAGAGCCACATCAATCCCCGAAACTCTCCTGGAAGTTACATTGGCATCCTCTTCAAGTACAGACCTGGCCTGTTTATGGACTTTTACTTTGTTGTCTGTTTAAGAAAAAATAAATAGCAAACAATAAGTTTGGAGACACAATTAGACAACTTCTCTACTATCTTGGAGTGTAAACAAGGCTCCTATTCCATTATTATGTGCCAACACCAATATAAAGGCAACATAAGCCCAAGATTTTTATTCCAGAAGGCCGGCCCCTAAAGGCACCATCTTCTTTCAAGACCAATTGGTTGTGCAGTCCAAGGTGCATTCCATATTATTATCAGAATAAAATATATTCAAGGACTTAATCGTACCAGTGGATAGTTTGCCTATTTGTCACGACCCAAACCCGCTCCTATGGGTTTAGCACCGTAACCGGCCAGTAATCCGTGATTACCGAAGGCCTGCTTGACAGTAAAAACAGTAATACAGAGTACAGGGGCTGGCGGAAGCCAAAACAGTAATAAAAGATGTCCAATGAGCTGTGATAATCTGTATGCAAAAAGACTTTTTCAAATATATTCACATTCATAAGCAAAACATATATACACCATATGTACAAACATTCAGAGTACAGTACAAGTCTTAAACAGTATTACAAAACAGAGACGGAAGGGTGAAACTGAGACACCCTAAAGCAGCCTTGGCTCGGTCAGACTTGGAATCTCGAGATGAGGCACAATGGTTGGCTTGACAAAAAGGGAGTTACCCCGACGCTCCTAGCATTGATCCGGTGCCTAAACACCTACATATAAATATAAACCGTGAGCTAAAGTCCAGTGAATAACAACTGTGTAAAGAGGTTAAGAATAAATTTCCTTTCAGTCATTAAACAGTCATATCAGTCATTTAGAAATCATAGCAGTTATATGTGGTACATCCAATAGCAAAACAGTACAGTAGGTCTTAACAAACCGAACAGTCAGTCGATGGCCATCATAACAGTAAACAGTAATGGTTCCAAACATGAGAATCGACAGAGATCTCTATAACAGTAGCAGTAACAGTACAGTAATAGTAAATTGCTATGGATGCCACGAATACAGTTTACAAATAGGACAAACATTCATTCATTAAACAATAACGCTTCAGTAAACAGAACAGTTGATCATTCAGAAAATATTCATAATTGAACATATCTTTACATTATTGTTACTCACAGAGCACTGGGCTATAAGCAGCTAATGAGCGTCCTCGGATGCCAACCCTACACAGTTACAGAATGAACACACACTAAGTTACACACTTGGGATAGACAAACTAGCCCATTAACATAACTCGGTGTGGTCCTACATCAATATCCTCATTAAGATGCCTTAAACTAGGCCTAGGAAAGCCTAGGATGAAATGAGGATGCAAAGATGTACTTTAAAACACTTTTCAAAATTTTCAGAAAACAGGGGTCTCGCTCGAGCGTGGCTTTCTTCGCTCGAGCGAGCTTGTCAAAACAGTGGGGTCGCTCGAGCGTGGACTTCCTCGCTCGAGCGGTCTGTAAAATGCAAAAAGTGCTAGATGTTGAAAATTTCCGCTCGATGCCCGCTCGACGCTCGCTCGAGCGTGAGACACAGTCCTCACTCGAGCGTAGGTTCCCTCGCTCGAGCGTGCGTCTGTGTGCACCAAAAACCTGAGAGCTTGCAATTTATGTTCGAGCCATCATTCCTTCGCTCGAGCGGAGCTCTGAACAAACGATGATCGCTCGAGCGTGGAATCCTTCGCTCGAGCGAGGAAGCCAAATTTCGAAATTTCCAGATTTGCCTTCAAAGCTCAAACCAAGCATTCAACACCTCAAAACTCAACCTCTTGGGCCCATTTTCTGGGAAAACACTTTAAACCCATAATATAACATGTTTTGAAGATCAATTTATAAAATCAAAGCCCAAGGATGAGTCAATTGAACACAATTTCAACAATAACTTCAAGAACATGATGAACATATGATATGCATGTTTTCATCTGAATTCAAAGCTTCTAATACAAGATCAAATGAGTCTAAACTTCCAAAAACAAGATGAATTCATGAGCTACGACAAGAGTGTAGACAGCATGTAAGAATTTCCATGAAAACAACCTCAAAACTCACCAATGTGTACATGCATGCATGATTCAAGTTTCAATTCAACAATTTAAAACCAATATAAATGACTACCATTTTGTGCAATTTCCACTTTAATAGGACTTTTGGGTTCATAAAAAAAAAAAAAAAAAAGAGGACTAAACCATTTACAAGATCATATTTTGAGATTTATTGGTGTTTTACCCTTAAATTATTAAATTCAATTGGTCAAAATAATGGAATTTTTATTAATTATTAACCTTTTTCTTTGTTAAGCATAGTTTTTTATTTTTTTATTTTTTATTATTATCGGCAAGTATATTTGTTGTTAGTCTTATTTTAAAGGCATTGGTGGTAACCCTTAATAGCGTACTAATTTTTTTTTTAAAAAATTGATGAATGTATAAAAGTTCTTCAAATTTTAAAAAATTAGCATACAATCTAAAATCAATAGGCTGATAAGAATAATGTAAGAATTTTAAAGTCCTTAAATTTTTTGGAAAGATTTTTAAATTTATTGGATCAGACATTTAATTTCTAGCCTATTTTGAAAAGCGACATTTTTTTTGATTTTTTGACTTTCTAAAAAAATATAGAAAAAAATAAATAAATAAATAAAGAGGTGATATAATTCAAATAAGTCGATAAATTAGTAAATTGAATTTTTTTTTTTTTTTAATATCTTCCTAAACAAGTTCTATATATGAGTGGGTCGAGGTGATAGGTTGCATTTGGTGTAGCTTTGAATGCTATTTAAAATCACCAAGGATCCTCTAGAGTGAAATTTCCCTAAAGTTTCCTAAAGTGCTACATTGTGTGGTTGAGATTTACTGGCAAGTCACATCAGAAAAATTGATGTGACTTGTCAGTAAATCTCAACCACACAATATAGCACTCTAAGAAATTTTAAGAAAAAATCACTCTAAAGGGTCTTTACTCATTTAAAATGATGCTAACGCAGAATACACAATGTCGATGTGCACACCTTGTCATCGAAGTTTTGGGTCCACTTTGTGGATGTTGTGCCATTATTTATTTATTTATTATTATATATTTTTATGAACTTATACTAACCTATATTTATGGGGAAAGAATAAGGGGATTTGATTACCATTTTTTTATTATAAAGAATTTACCCTAGGTGGACGTTGTCCCATTATTTATTTATTTTTTATTATATTTTTATGAACTTATCCTAACCTATATTGATGGGGAAATAATAAGGGGATTTGATTACCATTTTTTTATTATAAAGAATTTACCCTAGCATGTATTTAAGGGAAAGAATATGGGGATTTTATTACCCTTTTTAACCGTATGGCCTATATCTAAGGAGAAAGGAAAATGGAATCACTCCCAACGTCTTACACGGGACTTAAATTCACAACTTACGATTTGAATGGTTTATTTTATATAATTTTATGGTAAGATTAGTTATAAAAAAAATAAAAAAAAATAAAAAAATTGATTTCACAATTGTAATCAAATAATTTTATTATATTTGTCTTTATAAAACTAGGGCAATATTTTTGGTTTTTAGAAAAGGAGAATTAGTGAAATATCTCTCTCTAATTTTGGGTAATAAGCAGGGCCGGCTCTAGCCTAAGGCCAGTAAGGCCTGAGCCTTGGGCCTCAAAATTTTGACCTAAAAATAGGGCCTCCAAATTTGATAAAATATTATAGGCTCAATGTTTTTTTTTTTTTTGGATTTTTGGATCAATTTAAAGGGTCTCAAAATATTTTATTGGGTCCATATATGGTTTAGTCCATATTTATTTATAAGTGTAGTTTGGCCTATATTTTTTTATAAGTGTAGTTTGGCCCATATTTATTAAAATGAAAAAATATATATATAAAAAAAATGTTTGGGCCTAAGAAAAATAATACATATAATATATGGGCCCAAAATTTTTTTTACCTTCTTTATCTATTAGATTTTAGTGGAATAAATAATTTTGTTCAAATTTTTTTACCTAGGTCTTTATCAGTTTTAATTGAATAATTTTTTCTTAATTTTTTTGTCTTAATTTTGTTTCATTAAATTGTTTTGTTTATAATTTTAATGATTATATGTACAAGTAAATTTTTTGTGGTTACAAATAAATAAAAAAGTTATAACTTATCATTTTATCCATAAATTTTTTTTTTTAATATAAGAGAGGTTCAACATGTTGTTTTTATTAGTTAAGGTTTGTTGATGAAATTTTTTTGTGAAATCAGAAAAATTTCTCTGTATCAAATTTTTTCTCTGTAAAAATATTGAGGAACCTCAACTATTAAAAAATAAAATTTTTTTAAGGTATCTGATATTAAGATTTTATAAGATAAAAGGCATACAATATTTTCATATTAGTTAAGTTCCCTCAATATTTTAATAGAGAAAAATTCAATTTAAAAAAATTTTGGTCGACAAAAAGAAATTTATTTTCAATACAATAATACAATAGGATGATTAGAACGAAATTTTCATCTCCCATTACTTTCAAAAAAAAAAAAAAAAATATATATATATATATTAACTACTCAACTTACTTTGCAATTTAAGAAATATTGATCATGAAATATTTCATCTCCCACACACACGCGTACACACACACTGAGAGAGAGAGAGAGAGAGAGTTAAGGAAACGTGGAATGGAAATGTGAATACTTCCCATTTGTGCCCCAATTTTATATGAAAAAAAGAAACTACCAAAACAAGAATATGGAAAAAAATGAACTCCCTCTCACGATAAAAGCCACTCACTACATCTCTACATCTCTACCGCAATCTCTACAACTCTCTTCTGTCTTTTTTCCCAACCAAGAATTACAATGGATCAGCAACCACAATCCATTACTAAAAAACCCTCAAAGTTTTCCCGGTTTCTGCGATCGATTTTTGGCAGCTGCGGCGGGAAGTCGGTGGAGAAGACATTAGTTGAGGATGAAAAAGATGGGAATAGAGATTATTCTTTTTCTTTTTCTTCCTCCGGCTCGGACTCGGATTCAGCTTATTCTTCAAAGGAAAAGGGCAGTAAAAATGGAAAATTGCAAAATGAGTTTCAGAAGGTGACAGATGACATTAAGGAAGAACTTCAAGTGGCTGACTTGAAAAGGAAGTTGACAGAAACTACTGAAGAGCTTTTAGAAATTCAGCCCCGTGAACTCAAGTTCATATGTGAGTCTTATCAATCTCGATCATCTGTTTTCCTAGTCTCTCAATTCCATACATTTGATTTTGTTAATATTAGTACATATTACATTTTATTTTATATATACTCTTTGTTCACTTAACAATTGGTTATCTAAAGCAATCTTTTTGAATAACATGCCCTAATATTATTCATTTTGTTCTTTTATAGTTGAATTGAAGAAGCAGTCAACGTGCTCTGTTCGACTCTTCAATAAGTCCAACAACCATGTTGCGTTTAAGGTACAAACAAATCATGTTTTATTCGCATGAGTAGTACTAGTGAAATATTGCTGCATTTTCTAAATGGAATGATGGGTGGAAATATAATCAATGGATTTTTTGGCAGGTTAAAACTACAGCTCCAAAAAAAAAATATTCCGTGCGACCGAACATAGGCATTATTAAGCCAAAATCAACTTGTGAATTCACCGGTATGTCTTGTAACTTTTATTGTAAGTGAAAGTTAATGTATCATAAGGTTTTTCAAAAAAAAGAAGAAATACTTGCTGTATTTTCTAAAGCACACATACAAATTGGTTACCTATATATATTGGTATCAACAATTGAGTAAGGAGTGCATACTTCTCATTTTATTAGTAATTGAATTGAAAAAACTTTATTAAAGGGTATTTGAAATTAGTTGGATAGCAGTAACTGATGGGGATCCGTCATTCATACCTATGTGAGGCAAGGACGGAATGTTTTTGGAATTGATTTATTTATTTGTGCTTTATTTTAGGATTTCTTATTTTAGGACAGATGATCTTGAATATGCATATAGACTATTGTCATGGAGTGATAATTCAAACCCTGAATTAAAATTGTGCAGATGTTTCATAGAAGGCCGCATGCCAAGCTATTTTAGTTTAAAAGCATAGGGGGTTATCCTGGGGTGATCATATTAGGCATCATTGTTGTTGGAATGCTAGTTGATAAATAGACTGATGATAGGGGTGTTGGGAGCATTGGACCAAATGAAAAAAGTTATAAAGTTTATGGATTTTTATGGAATTTTGTTAGGAAAGGAAGGAAAGGCCATGGCTTTAACTTTTTGTCCCTCTAGCTCCAACCAATACTCATTCAGATGATTTTCCGAGCTTCTCGGGCTCTCCAATTTTTCTTTCAATGTTTGTGCATTATCGGAGGCAATTTTTTGGATTCTTTTTGTTTTGGTTAAGGTAAAAGGACAGTTTTCATTTTCGTGGATATAGATAAATTTATAGACTCAGATTAGTATATCATTATTTTCCCATCACTGGGAGATGTCCTTAGATAAAAAAGAGGAAAATTAAGAAAAGAAAGGCAGCAAAAGTAATCTCTTTGCACATTATTAAATTTACACAATCTTTAAACTGCCATCTGAAATAAACTTGATATATTATTGCAGATTTTAGAAAATGTTGATACATTCAAATATTGTGTTCACATCTACTACATTCATCATACTATCTCAATGTTTGTTGTCCTTGTCTATGGTTGTTCATGGTTGACAAATTTGGTGTTATGTAGTTAAGATGCAAGCAGAAAGGGTGGCTCCTCCTGACATGATATGCAAAGACCAGTTTTTAGTTCAGAGCACAGTTGTTCCTGCAGGGACCAGTGATGATGATATTACTCCTAGCATTGTAAGTTGTTTTGTAGTTGTATATAAAGTTGTTGGTCCTGATTTACTATTCTGGTTTCTCACGGTTTAGTTTGGCAGTTTGCCAAAGATGATGTCAGATACGTTGAAGAGAACAAGCTGAAAGTGGTCCTTGTCAGTCCCCCCAATTCTCCGGTACTTTCACCAATCAATAGAACATTGAAACAGGTGCCAGCTTATGAACCTTCAATACTGAAAGATCAAGTGCTGAGGAAAGACGAAAGCCTTACCCAACGTCACACAGTAAGAGATTCTCCTTTTACTTTGATATCAGGCTCATCTATGTACATTTTATATGTGGACATCAACATGATGTAAGTCTATTCGGGGAATTGTACATGTGAATCTAATGGTTACATTGGAGCTTCATTATGTTCTGGAAATTGACCAGTTAGGAAAGAGATTTGAGTTAGGGATTCAGCATATGACTCAAGCTATCTGTCATATTATAATGAAGTTCTTTTCCCTTGGTGTTGTATCTGAAAATATAGTATATTTGTGATTTTGATTTTTCGTTTGTGTCAGGTTACTGAGGATGTGGAGTCCAAAGTGGAAAATAGTGAGGAGGCAAATTCAGCAAAGAATTTAGAGTATAAAACAAGGAAGGATGCGGATGAGCCTTTAATGGATGTCGGGTATAAAACAAGGAAGGAAGAGGATGAGCCAACAACAGAGGTAGAGCATGAAACAAGGATGGATGTGGATGAGCCAATAACAGATGTAGAACATAAAACAATGAATGATATGGAGGAGCTGAAGTTGGTTAAAGATGTTTCGGAAATGAAGTCAAAACTAAATGGACTTGAATCAAAACTAAGTGAGGTCAGTTTTCTCCTGGTTTTCTGGTTTCCAACTACTTGTATTAATCATGTGGCTTTCCTTGTTTGCTGGTTAGTTGCTAGGGTACCTGGGTTTAATGAGACTTCTCTGGCAGCTATACCTAGTTTGATATTTTATGCCTCCAACATCTCTTGTTTTTTTTTATATGAGGGATACATTTATGAGAGCTTGTTAATATGGAAGCTATACCTAATTTCTTCTAGATATATTTTATTTTCAATCCATGTGAAAGATATGATAAACTGTGGGATCCTTGTGGACTTGGTTGCCCTTTTTATGCGGACAGATTGGCTTGAGATTCCATAAAGATGAGAATATTATACCATACAGCCTTGCACTTTACCCCTATAGTTATTTCACTTTGGTCCTTGCACTCCCAATTGTGACAGTCAAAACCTTATATTTCTAGTCAAGTTTCAATATCAATATCGATACTTCCGTCAAGTTCCGTATAGAAAATGTTCAAAACTGGCCAGATGAATGTCACGTGAATTAAAAAAGTTTCCATCAAAGCAAATATCAGTGAATAAAGTGAATCTTCATAAAAAAAAAAACTTGGGAGATTTAAATTGCCAAATTAGGCCATGTGCTGCTACATGTCTAATTCCAGTCAAATTTACTGGCAACCATTGACCGAGGTTTGACATGGCAAGTTGACCAAAAGTCAGTTTTTTGACTGCCACAATTAGAAGTACATGTGCTAAATGAGATTTGAGGTAAAGTACATAAGCGCAAAGTGTAATTTACCACATTAAAAATGCTTCAGCATCAATTATGCACTTGGCTTCATTTCCTGCTGTGAACACTTTGTAGGATGAGAATGCCTGCCAGTTGAGGAAAAAATGGAATAGAGATTATTCTTTTTCTTTTTCTTCCTCCGGCTCGGACTCGGATTCAGCTTATTCTTCAAAGGAAAAGGGCAGTAAAAATGGAAAATTGCAAAATAAGTTTCAGAAGGTGACAGATGACATTAAGGAAGAACTTCAAGTGGCTGACTTGAAAAGGAAGTTGGCAGAAACTACCGAAGAGCTTTTAGAAATTCATCCCCGTGAACTCAAGTTCATATGTGAGTCTTATCAATCTCGATCATCTGTTTTCCTAGTCTCTCAATTCCATACTTTTGATTTTGTAAATATTAGTACATATTATATTTTATATATACTCTTTGTTCACTTACCAATTGGTTATCTAAAGCAATCTTTTTGAATAAAGAGTACAATTCATTGTTGATGCATTATTTTTTTATTTTGGGAAAAAAATAAAAATAAAAATAAAAAATTGCCGTGACTTTCTTATCATGTTAACAAGATACCAAAAATGAAAACAAATTGGTTTAATTTCTTACTGGGAGCGAATTTGTTTTATTTCAACATATTATTTCATTTGTTTTTGTTGTGTATCGAATTTCAAACTAATTGATTAACATGCCCTAATATTATTCCTTTTTTTCTTTTATAGTTGAATTGAAGAAGCAGTCAACGTGCTCTGTTCGACTCTTCAATAAGTCCAACAACCATGTTGCGTTTAAGGTACAAACAAATCATGTTTTATTCGCATGAGTAGTACTAGTGAAATATTGCATTTTCTAAATGGAATGGTGGGTGGAAATATAATCAATGGATTTTTTGGCAGGTTAAAGCTACATCTCCAAAAAAATATTCCGTGCGACCGAACAGAGCCGTTATTAAGCCAAAATCAACTTGTGAATTCACTGGTATGTCTTGTAACTTTTATTGTAAGTGAAAGTTAATGTAACATAAGGTTTTTCAGAAAAAAGAAGAAAAATGAATAAATACTTGCTGCATTTTCTAAAGCACACATACAAATTGGTTACCTATATATATTCGTATCAACAATTGAGTAAGGAGTGCATACTTCTCATTTTATTAGTAATTGAATTGAAAAAACTTTAGTAAAGGGTATTTGAAATTAGTTGGATAGCAGTAACTGATGGGGATCCGTCATTCATACCTATGTGAGGCAAGGACGGAATATTTTTGGAATTGATTTATTTGTTTGTGCTTTATTTTAGGATTTCTTATTTTAGGACAGATGATCTTGAATATGCATGTAGACTATTGTCATGGAGTGATAATTCAAACCCTGAATTAAAATTGTGCAGATGTTTCATAGAAGGCCGCATGCCAAGCTATTTTAGTTTAAAAGCATAGGGGGTTATCCTGGGGTGATCATATTAGGCATCATTGTTGTTGGAATGCTAGTTGATAAATAGACTGATGATAGGGGTGTTGGGAGCATTGGACCAAATGAAAAAAGTTATAAAGTTTATGGATTTTTATGGAATTTTGTTAGGAAAGGAAGGAAAGGCCATGGCTTTAAATTTTTGTCCCTCTAGCTCCAACCAATACTCATTCAGATGATTTTCCGAGCTTCTCAGGCCCCCCAATTTTTCTTACAATGTTTGTGCATTATCAGAGGCAATTTTTTGGATTCTTTTTGTTTTGGTTAAGGTAAAAGGACAGTTTTCATTTTCGTGGATATAGATAAATTTATAGACTCAAATTAGTATATCATTATTTTCCCATCACTGGGAAATGTCCTTAGATAAAAAAGAGGAAAATTAAGAAAAGAAAGGCAGCAAAAGTAATCTCTTTGCACATTATTAAATTTACACAATCTTTAAACTGCCATCTGAAATAAACTTGATATATTATTGCAGATTTTAGAAAATGTTGATACATTCAAATATTGTGTTCACATCTACTACATTCATCATACTATCTAAATGTTTGTTGTCCTTGTCTATGGTTGTTCATGGTTGACAAATTTGGTGTTATGTAGTTAAGATGCAAGCAGAAAGGGTGGCTCCTCCTGACATGATATGCAAAGACCAGTTTTTAGTTCAGAGCACAGTTGTTCCTGCAGGGACCAGTGATGGTGATATTACTCCTAGCATTGTAAGTTGTTTTGTAGTTGTATATAAAGTTGTTGGTCCTGATTTACTATTCTCGTTTCTCATGGTTTAGTTTGGCAGTTTGCCAAAGATGATGTCAGATACGTTGAAGAGAACAAGCTGAAAGTGGTCCTTGTCAGTCCCCCCAATTCTCCGGTACTTTCACCAATCAATAGAACATTGAAACAGGTGCCAGCTTATGAACCTTCAATACTGAAAGATCAAGTGCTGAGGAAATTCGAAAGCCTTGAATCAAAACTAAATGAACTTGAATCAAAACTAAGTGAGGTCAGTTTTCTCCCGGGTTTCTGGTTTCCAACTACTTGTATTAATCATGTGGCTTTCCTTGTTCGCTGGTTAGTTGCCAGGGTACCTGGGTTTAATGAGACTTCTCTGGCAGCTATACCTAGTTTGATATTTTATGCCTCCAACGTCTCTAGTTTTTTTTTATATGAGGGATACATTTATGAGTGCTTGTTAATGTGGAAGCTATACCTAATTTCTTCTAGATATATTTTATTTTCAATCCATGTGAAAGATATGACAAACAGTGGGATCCTTGTGGACTTGGTTGCCCTTTTTTTGTGGACAGACTGGCTTTAGATTCCATAAAGATGAGTATATTATACCATACAGCCTTGCACTTTACCCCATATTTATTTCACTTTGGTCCTTGCACTCCCAATTGTGACAGTCAAAACCTTATGCTTCTAGTCAAGTTTCAATATCAATATCGATACTGCTGTCAAGTTCCGTATAGAAAATGTTCAAAACTGGCCAGATGAATGTCACGTGAATTAAAAAAGTTTCCATCAAAGCAAATATCAGTGAATAAAGTGAATCTTCATGAAAGAGAAAAACTTGGGAGATTTAAATTGCCAAATTAGGCCATGTGCTGCTACATGTCTAATTCCAGTCAAATTTACTGGCAACCATTGACCGATGTTTGACATTGCAACTTGACCAAAAGTCAGTTTTCGACTGCCACAATTAGAAGTACAGGTACTAAATGAGATTTGAGGTAAAGTACATAAGCGCAAAGTGTAATTTACCACATTAAAAATGCTTCAGCATCAATTATGCACTTGGCTTCATTTCCTGCTGTGAACACTTTGTAGGATGAGAATGCCTGCCAGTTGAGGATAAAATGGAATGGTCAATAATTTGAAGACTGAAACATTCTGTTAAATTTCCAAATTTAATACACTTAATGGATTTAGAAAGTGGTTTATGATTGCCTTTCCACTGCTATATGTTCAAAGAACAGTGCTCATGATTTTTCCGAATTTACTTTTGCAGGCTGAAGTTATCATTTCAAAACTAACAGAGGAGAGGAGATTGAATGCTCAAGAGAGGGAAAGTTTACGGCAAGAATTGGTACTACATCATTGCATTCTCTTCTTGTTTAGTGTTTTCATGTACACCAGCAGTGTATCTAAGGGCCCGGTTACTCTATTCTATGATATTTAAATGGAGTTCCATTATATTGTCTTTATTTAAAGGCACTGTTGATATTGCTCTTGGGAGCAACTTAAATGAAGGCTAACAGCAATGGCCGTTAAGATGAGTTATAAACCCACTTAGCCATTGAAACCCTTTCCTACCTATGAATCCAAGATCCAGTGGCTTAGTTTGTACTCGCAAAAGTTGCGTGAAGAGTATCTGTATTGGATAGAGAACCATTTTCTTAGAATACCATAAGAACCAATAGGTGAAAATAGTCATTAATAACATCTTTAGACCTCTTCAATGGACCTTTGCTTAACAAACTTGTATGGTAATCGGTTTCTAGTTCTTTCTTGATCTCCAAAATTTTCATTTTGAAACTCTTGTATTTTGTGCTATTTTCACTCTCAAAACAAATAACCCAAGTGGGGGGTGAAAATTTCTAGCAAATCTATAAGATAGTCAATGCATCGCTTTTGCATTTTTGCTTTTTTTCTACGACTTTCACTTTTGGAGACATACTTGTTGGATTTGCTTCTTGACATTGGCTTAATTGCTTTTGCAGACTTTGTTGATGAGCAAGAGAGTTGTACGAAAAGTTCATGCAGGATTTCCTTTCCTATTTGTTTGTATGGTGGCACTTGTCAGTGTCATGCTCGGGTACCTTCTAAACCGCTGAGATAGAATTTTTAGCATGAAGAACGTTTGGGAGATTCAATATATGCCTGCCTCTACATGAGAGAATTGTTTATATAACCAGAGGTTGTTGATAGAAGAAGACATAGATCACTAAAATTCCCTCCTTTTGGTTCCTTTTTGTGGCTTTTGTCACTTTGCAACTTCGTAGTTGTTCACTAATCTGAATTGAAGTTGGTGAGTTCAATAGAAAATCTCATCAAGGTGGTTTTAGTTGTATGCATTTACATTTTCAAAATCAAGATATAGATGTTTTTGCACATTGTATTTGTGATTTTGTTTGGCAACTACTTTTTTTCATGTGATAAACCTTGCAATCACGAAATAAGTTGCTTTTCAACTAAGAAAGTCAAAAAGTAAAAAATTTGTTTAACAAAAGGCTTTACAACATTTTAAGGATAATGTAATGTGATAATTTTTCACAAAAAAGTAACTAGTTAAAAAAGTTTCACAAACTATTTTTTCATAACAGAAAGTAAAATTTTAAATGCACCAATTTTTTTTAGATTTTATAAAATAAAAAATTATTTACCAAAAAATTGCCGAATCCAATAGGATGACACTGAAAAAGCTAACTAATTTATTTTTATGTTAATTTTTTTTAAAATTTTTCTAATTTATTGTTTAGCGAGATATATATATATATATATATATATTTTCCTTTTGTAATATGAAAAATTCGAAAAAGGAAAAAAATTTTAAACTAGAAAAGCAACGCTACAAGATCAAGGGTCCCACTTCTTCCCGGTAGGCGTAACGTACCAGAAAAACAAAGTAGGTTTTGGTAGAATTTTTTAAATATGATTTGAGAATCGAGTTATATTTTGAGTTTGTAAGTTTTAGAATTATGATTTGAGTGTAAAAAATTTGTTTAGTTATGAGTTTTGAAAAGAGTTTTAAATTCAGTTTTGAGTTGAATGTTGAATTGAGTTTTTAATGTTTAACGTGACATGTGAAATAAGAAAATTTATTTGGTTATGAAATTTGAAAAGAATTTTTAAAACTTAATTCAAATTGTTATAACTCATAACCAAAAATACTACTCAAAATTCTATTGAAAATTCTGAACAATGAACAAATTCTTTTTAAAATTCAATTAAAAAAATTAATTATTAACAGAAAATAATATTAATCGATTTTTTTAATTGAAAATATTACAAAGGCCATAATTTTTTTTTTTCAAAATAAATATTCAGTTACTGATTTAAAATAACTTTTGATTGTATATTTGGTTCGAATTTTTTATAAATATTTTTCGGTTAAAATATTTTTATAGTTTTAATAATTACTGTCACGAATTATTTGCTATTTATTGTATTGTTATTTTCAAATAAATAGCCAAAAATATTATGTATGTGAGAGTCAAACAAAAATTAAAATATTATTTTGTTAGCATCTACCCAGTTTACCACACACAATTCAATTTTATTCAATTTTTTATTCGCTTTCGACAGAAAATTAGTTTACAATAGCACAAACACATGTATGTATGAAAGAGTTACCAAAAAAAAAAAAAACCATTGTAGTGCTCAACTGGCTGGACATCCGGAGGGATGTTCGGGGGATGTCCCATAGACTCAAAAAATTCAAAAACTGTATGAAAAGGAAAGAGTTTTGCATTGGAACTTTGTTTTGGAATGAGCTCTGCCAAACGTGAAATAGAAATGTATTTTGAAATGTGTGGTGAAATTAATTTTTGAAAAGCCCATCCAAACACCTTGTTCACGTGAAGAGGTGAAATTGTAATTGAAAAGCTATACCAAACACAGTCTTAGTTTCTCACAATTATACCAATGTCATTGTGGAATGTTAATCCATCCATAATCGCGATCAACGGTTGTTAGCCCTCCTTTTAAGTAGCTCAATTCCTGTTTAGAGAGAAACATGAGATTGGAGGGAAGGTGTTTTTTTTTTTTTTTTTTTTTTTTTTTTTTTTTTTTTTATTCTTTGAATTGATTAAAACTAAGCATATTTGGAAAAACTGAGAACAAAAAATTGTTAGTACCTTTTCGCGGTACCAAGGAAGCTTTTGTTGATAGCCATGGTGATGCAAGTAAGTAACGGTGTCATAAACAACTAGATAGACAGATTCTCACCAAATATATAGGGTATGCAAATATGGGGAATGGAATTTTAAATCTTAGGATTTTGGTAGATTCATCCAAAGTCTTGTATATCTTCTCAGGCAACTATAACCATAAGAGTAATTAATTAAATACTAGCATAACTCCAAAACCAAACCCTTTGTTACACCAATTTCAGACCTTAACAGTCCACAATAGTCACTCTCGAAGACTCTCTTTGAGAAATCAAAATCAAACTTTAGATGGGAGTTTATAAGAGTGTGCTTCGCCCCATCAGTTTCATGATTTTCTGTTAGTCAAAGAAGCAGACCACCCAAAAGTCCCACACTATTATTTAAATGCCCAGCATTTGGTGCATTTAATTAGAGCTAATATTTTTATCCTTACGTTGAATTTTGTTATCCTGAACTTAAAAAGCAAGTAAGCACGCTGGTGCAGTATTAAGGCCAAGTTTGGGAAGTTGCCAAAAAGTCAAAAAGCGAAAAAGTTACTCAAAAAGTTAAAAAGTTATCACTATTCACCAAAAGTCAAAAATTGCGGCTGCATAACTCCCAATCCTAATTTTCTCCTACACACTAATTTATACAATTTTTTAATACACATTTTTCCATAAAAATTCAAAAAGTTAACCCGAACAACCATATTTTTTTCCTCAACTTTTTAGTCTAAAAAGACAAAAAGTACATTTATTTAAGACACTCCAAACAACCCCTAAATCACAAATTCATTAGAGTAACAATGTTCCATAAATACACATGTATCAGTAACCCAACACCAAAAAAATGAATACAAATGCATCAGTATGACTAATACATGCATAATGATTTCATCTAGTTAGCACATGCACAATAAGATACATTTATAATTTTATGTGACAGATTCATGTTAATTAAATTTGTCTATTTCACCTAAAAATATCATGCATATGTATGTTAATTTCCATGAAGCACCTTGAACAAAAAAGTCAAAAGTTGTGTTTTGTTATAAAGATTAGATTTTATGTTGCACTAAGAAACTAAGAAATCAGATGGCCATTTTTTCTATTGATACTATGTAATCCACTATCAGTCACATTTATCATGCACAACACACGTGCTGAAAGTTCTGCATCACGTATTTCATATTGTTAGGTTTTATTTCTTGGCAATCCCGTTTGACAAAACTCCTTTGAGTTGTAATTTTATTCGCATTTTTTTATTTCAGTGAGGCTATGAGTTTATTAGATGCGAATCCAACCCGAATTGTGCCGTTCAGAGAAGTTTGTGATGTTAATGCTTTCAAGATTGCCACTTCGCTAATTATTACGGGGGTCGAGCTGCCCGGTCAGCTCGCGGCCGAAGCAAATTGCAAAATTGCATTCAAAATTGCATGTCCGCCCATGTTCGCTCGAGCCAAGGAATTCTCGCTCGAGCCAAGGCTTTCTCGCTCGAGCCAAGGAGTTCTAGCTCGAGCTAAGGATTGCGTCCATACAAAAACCTGAAAGAGTGTATTCCTCGCTCGAGCCAAGGATCCGTCGCTCGAGCCAAGGCACTAGTAGAAATCATGAAAAATACACTACTCGCTCGAGCCAGAAAAGCTTCGCTCGAGCGAGCCTCAGAATCCGGATTTCTCAAGGAGTTTGTTTTCTTCCCAATCTAGGATTACTTTTTGTTCTCTATAAATACTTGGTTTTCTCCCAAAACTAAGGGATTTTGATTGAAGTTCTCCAGATCTTATTTTTTATCTTAAGGTTTATATCTGGAGATATTTTGTTTTGTTTTCTTTGATGTTTTTATTGAGTCTTCAACTCATGATTTAAAGAGAGTACATCAAAGGTTTGGTTTGTTATACACAAAAGAGAGAGTTGTTCTTCAGTTGTGGATTCTGAAGAATTCGAGCCTGAAGCTTTGGTGGAATCCAGAGTGGCTCATCAGAAAGACAATTCCGTGGTGAAGATGTGGTTGGAAGAGGCACATAGAGGTTGGTTCAATTAGGCGTTGTGGATTCGCTAGGTAATTGAGAGTATACCTGTGTAATTCCTTTAAATCTTCTTAGTGGATTGTTCTTGTGGCTGTTGCCCGTGGTTTTTTGATCACAGTTGGAGGTGTCCAATTGCGGTTTTTTCCACGTAAAATCGTTGTGTCTCTTTGTCTTGATTGTTTGATTGGGATTGTTATATTTTGCTTAAAATTGATACATAATCACAAATCAACATCTAGGGGATTTCTAGATTTTTCACATATGATTCCACACTAAAAAAGAAGAGATGTAACACATGATAAGAAACACAACGCACTCCGAAAATGTCTGACTACAATTAACAGGAGTATAATTACCTTACACCACTAAATTCCTTTGTCTTAAGAATAGCTGCAATTATATGTACTATCCAAGAAAGTTTGGCTTCAACAACAAGAAGTTCACTATTATCTGAGAGGGCTGGGGCGTTGTCTGCTTCTTATACAAATGAAATTGAAATAATGGAAGAATCATAATCTTCACATGGAGAATTTCACAAATATCAAGAACGATGATGGAATTGCACAAAATGCTACTGGGCCTTACCATATATATACATTTGCAAGAGAGGATTAGTAATCTGCATTATATATGTGTTATAGATCTCATACTGCAGTCAAATGAAAGATTTTAAGCCAACAGAGAGAAACAAAAATAAAATTTTGATGAATAGAATCATCAGCTGAAAAAGAAAATGTAATCTAACCTAAATAGAATCAAATTTTGATGAGATAAAATGTTATATGATCTTAGGCACAAATTCATTTAGTAGGTTTGGTGCATTGCCCTTCAAATATGGTACATAAGTCACCAATCTGGACCATTGCCCAAGAAGGTAGTAGACACTATTGCTAGCACACTGGTCAAAGGCAACAATTCAACAAGATTCATATAAGAGAAAATCCTTTTATGTATAGAAAAGATTGAAATATAAATAAAACCAGTTCAAATCATACTCAAAGTCAGTTATGCATATTATTGTTTTTACATGCATTTGTTCCCAAAAATATAAATTTGAAATATTAGAGCAAAATACAAAGCTACGTAAAGCAAGAAGATACTCTTTGAGGATTTATCCCAGCAGCAGCAACATATAAATCCAGCTTCTCAATTGCAATTCCAATACCATGCAGTCCAAGATCACCGAGACCCAATATTCTGCTTCCATCTGTTACAACAATCATATCAACCCACAACAGAAGGTTCTGTATCAACATTCTAGAGCAGCGATAAAAAATCAAGTACAGTAAGTAAAGTACAATGTTTGCATCGAGCTAACACTGAAAGATAACAAACTTCATGGTAAGCAACTCGTAAATGAGATCTGATGAAAGCCAAAAATGAAACATTCAGGCATCTAGCAAAAGTGAAATTCAAGATTGCAAATATGAAACCAAAATGAAAAGGACACAGAAGCTAATAGCTGTTATATTTTAGAAACACTTCGAAGAATGGGAGAAACCAAAAAAAATTAAAGCCAAGTTATTTCCAGTCCGTCATAGATGGCAAAGAGTAATGGAACAATCTTGCAAGTCAAAACAGTAATAGATATTCTGAGTCAAAAGTTTGATGTCTAGAAAAGCTTGAAAGGTTCCAATCTACAACATGATGTATCAAACAATCATAATAAAGCTTTAACAAACAGATTGTTAATCAAAAGTACTGCAGACCTGATCAGCTGGCCAATTATACACCATTGACATCATTTCCCCACGATCAGCAGCACTGGAATACATCCCCCTGGTCCTTCTAAACAATCCACTATAGTTCTGGCAAACAAGACCAACCGTAGGAGTGTAGACTATAGGTGCATATTCCAATCAATCATTTCTTCATAGAAAAAAGAATAAAAATGCTAATTATGTAGATGTCATAAATGAGGAGTTTGAGGAAATAAAAACTTTACATATCAGATGGCTAGAAAAATGTAACAAGGATTTCAGGTAAGCTAAACAGTGACATAGTGGGGGGGGGGGAAAAAAATAAAGAAACCAAACATTTATATATATATACACACACACACATAACACAAATAAGCAATAGATCTCAATAACCAAATCGAGAGAGACAGGAAGGATGAGAGAGAGAGAGAGAGAGAAATCAATACCTCGCAGTGAATCTTCGAAATCGAGAGAGAGAACTTCAAAATCAAAATCGCTCTGAGACCGATCTAAGAAATCAAGCACGGCCTCTCCTGAGATCACTTCCTCTGTGATCGAAACCAACTCCTCTTCTCTCTTCTCAATCTCCCAGAGCTTCAGATCGATATCGCAGAAAACAAAGGATGAATTGAGAGAGAGAGAGAGAGAGAGAGAGAGAGAGAGAGAAAGAGCATCAGAGCTTTAAATCGAAATTGCTCTGATGAATCTGTATGAATATCAATGATGAATCTCAAAAAATCGCTTCGAATTGAAATCGCTCTCAAGGGTTTAGAAGCAATTTTTTTTTTTTTGGGGGGGGGGGGCAAGAGAGAGGCGTGAGGATTGTGAAGGTGTGAGGATTCAAAATAAGGGTTTTCACAGCTTTAACATGTATTCTCAAAATAGGTGCGTGAGACACAACGCATTTGGAGGCAGTTTTAAACGCCTCCTATTTTAAAACGGTGTCATTTTATTAAATGAATGTGTGACGTTTTTATAAAACGTCCTTAAATATTAATAAAAGTGACGTTTAAAAAAATGTCGATAAAAAAACGTCGTCTAAACCCATTTTTCCTGTAGTGAAGCTAACTTATCTGCTTCACCTAGTTTGCTCCCAGTAAATAATTAAGCAAATACCTCAGCATTGTCATTGACTACTTGCATAGCAACTCCATCCAATCTTTTCAACTTCTTTGTTGAGCCTTGATTCATGTTGTCTGATGAAGTAAAAAGCATTTGTGCACTCACAGGAGTTGCACCCTGCATGATAGTTGCCGAAGTAAGACTTTATGGTTGTAGAGCAAACTGCTGCTTCAAGTTAATCATCCTAGCCCAAAAAATTCATAAATCATCACACTTCTAAGCAACGAGAATGTTGTGCAGATTTCACCTCTAAAGATTTTATGGACAGATTAATGGCATATTAGGAATATTGCAAACATGGAGCAAAAAATTTTTGCAACAGAACAAGCTATTTTAAAGGAAGAATCTGACTGGAGGAACTGTTTCCCATATCAGCAAGAGAAAGAGGGATGCAATGTGGTGATGTAAGTGTCATCGCACTAATAGTTTGAGAAGTACAAAAATTTCAACAATCGTACGAAACTAAGTCGCACCAATCATAGTTGATGAATTTTGAATAGTATACGTTTCTTGCTTCTCTAAAGTAGAAAAGGTACTCTGGAACTATTTTGTGTTTACAATTCACTCGGATTTAAAACAACCCACAAACAGAAGTTTGCAAGTGGGGAACTGAAGTTCTAAAGAAAAAACATGACTTACAATAGGAACTATAGGATGAGCATAAATAACTCCAGGAGAATAGATGGCAGAGGCACCCCATAAGGTGGCATTACATGCTGTGGTAGTTATATGTCAAATAGAGAATGAGTTCAACAAATATTGCATTTGGAACACAGCTCTAAGCTAGGCATACAGAAATGCCATGTGCAGAAGATGACTATAGAAACTCAGATAACTCCAGAGTACCTGTGGTGGTGCCTACACATGAGGATGAGGAACATGACTAGCCATGACTGCAGAGTTCAAATATGATGGTGGCATGGGTACTCTAGGCCCATAATATGCCTGAAAGTGAATCAAATGTTAAATTGCTAGTGAATTAAGAAAATTGGCAAAAACAAAATTTTCTGAACCTAAGGTCCAACTAAAGTAATTGTCATGCAAAAAAGGAAGATGTGCCATAAAGGGAATAACCTGAATAGTTGCCTAGTTGGGATAGAGATGAATGTTTGTCTGGTCCTGCCAATGCCAATGTGTGGTCCAATTTCAGATCTTGAACTCCAAGAGTTAATCCGCCAAAGAAACAATGCAACAGACCTTTCTCTTTCTCTCATGCAGGCACACATGCATGCATGTATGTTGGATTAAATTGTACATAAATAGTAGTATTGTTTGCTTATTGCAATCATAATTCATAAACTATTTGTACATGTATTTAACAAAAAGGAGAAAAATCATTCATTTGTTGTTGATAAAGACATATAATTCCACAATAAAAACATATCAGGAACACATAACCTGTTTAGGTGGAGATGTTTTTTCTGATTTTGGACATGCTTTTTCAGATTTTGGAGATATCATGTCTTCACTTCTTCCCATGGAATATAAAAGTAGATGGCAAAAGGGAAAATAAAACTGCCAAAAAAAAAAAAAAATTGGAGTGAAGAAGAAGAAAAAGAAGAAGACAGCAAAAAATACATCAACCTAGCTTTGGTGACAACTTCCTAATCAAGTCAAACAATTTTCTTTCCCTTTTTCTTTTGGTTCTTTTCTAATCAATCACTGAACATGCCAAAAATGAAATTGTTCACATTTGCTCATGTAGTGTCCAAGAGCACAAAAAATGTAAGAAGGCGAGAAATATGACTACAAACAAATTCTTAGACTTGTGGGAGGTTTTTGGAATTAAAGCTAAAAGTATAAATTCCTAACATAAAGATGATACAACCTGACTTAAAAACGGAAGAAGAGCATAGGGATGGAGAAGGCTGAAAACATAACAGAGGGTGATGCCACTTGTGCTGAGATTGTTTGGGAAATGAAGTTAAAATGGAAATGTCAAAACTTTTCACATTGATACCCCTAACTTAGAGAGAGAGAGAGAGAGAGAGAGAGAGAGAGTTACTAGTGAAGGAAATGAAGTTGAAATGGAAATGTACTAGTGAAGGAAATGAAAGTTGAAATGGAAATGTCAATAAAATTAAGATTGCATCCACTTGTTCAGGGAAAAAAATATCTATACACTTCTGTGAGTACATATGAAACCAAAATCACCTCCTCTTGTTATTCTTCTTTTCTTTTCAATTATTTTTTCCTTTTTATGTTTTTATATTTTCCATGTGTTGGTTATAAACATAAATCACCTTCCAACATAGGCAAATTCTCAAAATCTTTTACAATGCAAATAGCAATCATAAAAAATTACCATATTGTGCAAATTTAACAAAAAATCACCATAAGATATAAGTTGAACGAAAAGCGAAAAAAAGGAAAAAGATATAACATACTGCAAACTGTAATTTGTAAAAGGTAACATAACAGAATATATATATATATATATATATATATATTTATCTTATAAACGTAAGAATGGAGGCCTGACCTAGTAGTATATTAGCAGCTATCCATCATAAGAAAAGTGGTGCACTATGTGTTGTGATGCAATGTATTAATTTTAGTAGCTAGGTGAACTATTTATCGCAATTATTACCGAAGGTAATCAGTGAACGGACTCAACAAACCGCTTGCCTCTTTTTAGGCAATACCTCATTAAATCAAACACAGTAAATCCTTGATTCTTGGTCAAAGAGGAGCCATTAACGGATTGCCCCTTACGCAATTACTACCTATAAAGAGCACAAACAACATTCATGCATAGTTTGAGATCGTTCTGAAATGCTGAAATCATGTCAATTTCAAATAACCATGTTTAATTATCATCATTCCTACTTCGGAGCTTTTTAATTGTACTTTCAATGTTAGAATAACTATCTACATTGTCAGAACCATCACCCCTATCTGTAATCAACTCTTGAGTTTCCTTTGTTTTAAGTTTACTAATTGGAGTCATGTCATCATCATCGTCATCATCATTCTTACTCACATCAATATTAGTGCGTGGACCTTTTTTTCTTTTGGTACTTGAATCTAGGAGGTGATTCTCTGTGCAACTTCTCCCATTTTCATCACCAGTTTGATGAAAATGTGCACTTCCTATTTCTTTATCACTCAGAATAAATCCTGAAGCAACAACATTGGTGTAGACGTCCCCGAACGCCCGGGAGGACGAGTCCCCCCGTTCTGTTCATATTGGGTTCACTACAGTTCAGGACTCTCAAATTGTCACGGTTCTTAATCTGAACCAAAGAGTCCAAACCCGGTAAATCGTTTTGAGAAAATAGATTTTGAAAGAAGTGCCAAACATGGACTGCTTTGTCAGATACAAAGTCGCCACCTAAATATTTTATTTTGGAAAAATTTAGGAAACCCTGACTCGGTGCCAAAGGCCACGTGTCCGTCATCACCAAAGTTGCCTCAGCTCGGGAACTTGGGTACGATTGGGAAAGGTCAGCTATGAGCACCCCCTCTCGCCCGATCCGAAGATCAGCCTCTACTAACCCTGATATCCAGTTTTGAAAATGTTATGTGTTCTTATTCCATTTATTAACCTAGAATTACTATGTTATGCGCGCAGCAAACAAGTATAGACCAAATCGCCTAAATTGGAAGAAAACATTGCATGTTCGTTTTGAAGATGGTTTTCTACTCGCAAATAGGCTAAAATGCAGGTTTTGCCACCCTCAAGTGGGCTTTTAGAAAAGATGGTTTTGCCACTATCTAGTGGGCTTAAAACTCACAGTTTTAATGCATTATTCCAATTTAGGTAATTCAACCTCCATCCACAAGCATTCAAGCAGTTATATCACATAAGCAGCTAGCCTCATGGTAATCATGCTGTTATGGCAACACTCACACGCATGCGGTATGCTAAAGCATAAATGTTTACTGAGTACTCCAAGCCAAAACAGAAACTAGTTAGTAATCATATGCATGATCCTAGTTTAAGATGGCTAATGCAACACATGCGAAATGCAACTAGAAATGGGCTTGGCTATTCTAAACATGGCATGTGAAATGCTACAACTAACACGTATTCAATTTGGAATTGAAACACAATGCAGTTAGCATGATGTGCCGAGCCTGGTGTATGCAAGACAAATGTATGGATGCACGCATGCATAGCATAAGGTATGCTAATTTAAATATGCCCTAGTCTACCATCATAAGCGGGTAAATAAAAGGGAAGAAAGACGTGGGGTTGGAAGACATACACACACTCACGCATACTTATTACACAATTGCCCTCGCTCGGAGGGTCCAAATAAATATTACAGTCCGAATAAATAATACTAAATTAATTATTACAGAATTTCTAATTAATTAACAAATTAAACGCAGAATTAAAGTGACCACAGCCCCCCCGCCTCGAAATACGTAGATGATGCATGCTTGACTCGTCTTGCCCGAAAATCCGTACCATGCCACTGTTGCCTCTGTTTACACTGCCTTGCCCCTCTGAGGACTACCAAAGTCCAAGGACATGCTCTATGGATGTTGGGGAATACCACCGACCAGGTAGAAACACCACTGGCCTAATATGATGATCACCGGCCGCCTTTTAACCTGTCGGCCATAGATTACTGGCCGGTCGGCACTGTATTTAGCCGACCGGCCAAATCTTCCTGCAGAACCTGCAATTGACAGCAGCAGAGGGCAAGCAGTGTATGGCATGGAATTTTAAGGCAAATGTATGCATGGACACACTCCCTATCATGTAATGGACTCAAGGGAGCATGACCCTCGACCCTTGGGCCATCAATTATGCATTTTGATGCATGATGGCCTAAGAGGCCAAGTTAGCAACTTTGATATCAAATGGAATGCACACACAAAACACATTAAAGGCCCCGACCTCTATCATGCTTGTTCAAGAGGCAAGGGATGCATGCATAATGTAATACAGCCTAAGCATGTAAGCAAGGCTAATGCAAGATGATTATGCAATGCATCTAATATGCAATAGGCACATAACCTAAACATGTAAGCATACATGGCATATAACAAAATGCGATGATGGACTTAAACTAACATGGATAGCTCGCAAGCGTGCCAAAATCAGTGGCCATTAGATGAAAATGAGACAATCGAAATGCGTGCACACATGCACGCAAATCGAGGACCGAACCTAAGGCATAAAATGCGACTCTACCAAGGCATGGCAAGGGATGCAATATGGCATACAAACATATGATTTAAGTACTGAAACATGATGCTAAAAAACCCCAAAACATGAAAAAATGGCACCCGATGCATGAGATGAAACCCGCAACTCAAAACTAGGCACCCGGAATGACTTACAGCTATACAAAACATGCATTATTTGATCATGAAGCATGAAGACAGATGCAAGACAGTCCAAAAAAATGCATATTTCCAGTTTATAACAAGTCTCAAAAATGAACACAAATAGGGCTAATCTATCATGCAAAAATGGCCCTAAAAGAGAGATTAAACACAAAGGGATAGCAGCTGGCCACAAATGGAAAAGATCCCTTCAACAAAGTTGAAGAGGGGCTCAAAAAAGATATTTCACAGTTTATGTCAAGCCACGAAAATAATCACAAATAAGGCTAAACTATCATGCAAGAAAAGGCCTAAAAGAGGGGTAAAGAGACAAGTGGCAGCTGCTGTTCTTAAACAGAGGAGAGACCTTCAACAATATTGAATAAGGGCTCAAAACAAGTTATTTTACAGTTTATGGAAAAGTCCAAAACAACTCACAAATAGGCCTAAAATGCTATGCAAAAATTGGCCTAAAAGAGAGATAAAGAAGCAAGTGACAGCTGCTGTTCTCAAACAGAGAAAAACCCTTAATCAAACATGAAAAGGAGCTCAAAATATGACTATTTACAGTTTGGGTTGGAGCCCAAAAAAGCTAGCAAGTATGGCTTAGATACAAAGCAAAATAGGGCAAGAAAAGAGGAGAAGAGGACTTACCCTTGAAGACCAATGAACCAGCAGCTCTTGGACCAAATTTCTGAGCCTTTAACCTCTCCAAAACAATTCCAAAGTGCTGGAATGAAGGATGGAGGCCTTGTGCTATGAGGTGTAGGGTAAATGGTGCAAGGTCAAGGGTGTTTGGAGGCTTGGATGAGAGAGATAGGGAGGGTTGTATGCATATAGCTCCAGCTGGTTTTCTAACCCTTCAAAATGGTGGTGGAGGGCTGGTTATATAGAGGGAGAGAGGCTAAGGAAAGGGGGGGAAAAACAAATTCAAATTTCCCCCCCAAAAGGCAGCCCCTCGGACAGTGGGTTGAGTGGAGAATAGCTGGCACAGCTGGCATCCATTCAATTTGTAGAATACTCCGGAAGGTCGTCGGCTAGCAAAATTGGTCGGTCGGCTACTTTAACTAGCCGGTCGGCATCTATTTGGCCGGTCGGCCATCTGTTCTGGCCGGTCGGCCATCTATTTGGTCGGTCGGCCATCTGTTCTAGTCGATCGGCAGGAAAAATCTGCTCTGCAGATCCAACTTCAAACAGGCATAACTCCTTCATATGAACTCCTTTTCAGGTCATTCTTGTGTCAAAATTGAAGCCTTGAAAGTAAGCTTTCCAATGGCACCAGCCTTGCATCAAAATTCCAACTGTATAAAAAAGTTATGCTTGTTTTGGTGAAGGTTGCTCAGTTTCGGTCCAACCGGGATGATGCCCAACTTCAACCAATCATATCTCCGCCATCCGGACTCGGATTTAAGAGATTCTTGAACAAAAAATGAAGCCCCGAAAGTCTTCTTTCCAACGGTGGTGGGCTCATAGCTTAACTTCATTTGTATAGACAGATAAGCTTGATTTAGCAAGAACTGCTCGTCCCTCTCTTAGCGATTCTTGCCTATCTTCTTCTCCAACTTGGTTTCTTCTCTCTTCCCCTCCTTTCTTCAAATTCAAACCCCTAAGCAAGGTGTTTTGAAAGATTTTTCAAAGATTTCATCTCTCTTTTATTCATTTCCACTTTGTTCTTACTCGGTTTATCGAAAAGCACATCATTTGACAAAATGTGAGCCTCGGAACATTGTAGAAACTTTATTTCAAAAATGTTTTGAAAGAGAGGGTTCTAAGTTCTACAAACCCTCCAAAATAACTTTGGTCCAAAATGGGGTGTGAAGTTGAGATTTGTCTCTGTCCTTGCCGAAGAAACTGAACCTTTGCCCTGCACACCTTTCTCCACCAAGTAAACCATCAGTAACGCCCAAGTCTTAAGGGCGGTCAAAAATGGGGTGTCTACAGTTGCCCCTCTTTGACAGAACTCATGAGTCATGAAATGACGTGAGTGAATGTCAAAGCTTAGAGACGACCCATTTTTGATGAGGCCGAAGACTTAGACAAACAAACAAAATACAAATGAATGGCTGGTTGTGCCCGCAGGCTGCCTACGTATCCCTTTGCAAGGAATCAAACCAGCATAGTTCAGGGGCAGGATGCAAATGATATGTAGGAAGATTTTGATAATTGGACTTATACGCTACGCGAAGCCAGCTTGTAATTGGACTTATACGCTTTCGCGAAGCCGGTTTGATAAAACAATGCAAGTGGAATGTGCGTGACAACGCAAGTGAAGAGGTGTGCATGACAATGCAACCTAAGATGAATTCCAAACACACTGAAATCATGTGGGGAAATGGGACAGGGAGAAACATAGGGACATATCCCGGTGTTTCGGAATGGTGTGAGCTTTGGAACGTATTTCGAACGCTTTTAACAGAAGAGGGAGAGACATAGGGATGTATCTCGAGGATTAGGGACGTATCCCAAGGATTAGGGACGTATCCCAAAGGTTAGGGACGTATCCCAAGGATTAGGGACGTATCCCGGTGTTTCGGAGAGAAGGAGAAACATAGGGACGTATCTCGGTGTTTCGGCGGGAAAGAAAAACATAGGGACGTATCCCGTTGCTTCGGAATGGAAAGAGAAACATAGGGACGTATCCCGTTGTTTCGGAATGGAAGAAGAAACATAGGGACGTATCCCGGCGCTTTGGAAAAGTAGGAGAAACATAGGGACGTATCCCGTTGTTTCAGAATGGAAGAAGAAACATAGGGACGTATCCCGGTGCTTCGGAAAGGTAGGAGAAACATAAGGACGTATCCCGGTGTTTCGGAAAGAGAGGAGAAACATAAGGACGTATCTCGGTGTTTCAGAAAGAGAGAGAAACGTAGGGACGTATCCCGGTGTTTCGAAAAGAGAGAGAAACATAGGGACGTATCCCGGTGTTTCGAAAAGAGAGAGAAACATAGGAACGTATCCCGGTGTTTCGAAAAGAGAGAGAAACATAGGGACGTATCCCGGTGTTTCGGAAAGAGAGAGAAACGTAGGGACGTATCCCGGTGTTTCAAAATGAGAGAGAAACGTAGGAACGTATCCCGGTGTTTCAAAAGAAAGGAGAAACATAGGGATGTATTCCGGTGTTTCGGAATGGTGTGAGCATTGAAACGTATTCCAAATGCTCTTAACCAGAGAAGGTCTAACCCGTCGCACGCGCGAGGAGAAAGAATGATAATTGCAAGTGAAAAGGTGCATAACAATGCAAGTAATGAGCGTGACAATGCTAGATAGATGTGCAAAATCAATGCAATGAATGAGCGTAACAATGCTAATGAAGTGGGTGCATAACAATACAATTGGAATATGCATCACAATGCAAGTGAAGTGGGTGCATAACAATGCAATTGGAACATACATCACAATGCAAGTGGAACGTGCGTGACAACGCATATTTGAAACAAAATGCCGAATAAGGGAATACAAGCCTTAACAAGATCAATTCAAACATAACCTCCGATTTACCTCTCGGAGGGGTCACAATATATTTCAAAAGGATACACCTTGTGTATGCCAACTGACGATGAGCTACGCATCGAAGACATGAATTGAAAATTCCGCAGAAACAATTTGAGCTGAAAAGTGGGTTTCTCTTGCTTATACTTCCAAAACGCAGTTACTACCTTTCTTTCCCGGCCATGTTCACAACTTTCCCTATTCTCCAACGGGGTGACAGACTAGGTTGGTTCAGTATCCAGAATTGAGGTGCATACACGCTATCTCAATCTATGGGGCTACCATACAAATTTCAAGCCGGGGATACATCCTTGGGTATTTAAACCAGACTTTAGTCTCGGAAATCCCGAACCTTTGTGTTCTAGGTGATAGCCGTTCGAACTCTAGTTTCCACCGTCGCAGTTGGTCTCCTAGGAACTCATTGTAAACACAACCAAGATGCCTCTGGCAAGGACTGGTTTTCTGAGGGAGCACTTTGATTGCCATTCTGGCTTGAAGCAGACCTAATCTTGAGCTTGAGGTAGAGGCACACCCATACTTCGGAGTAGTGACAAGGCCTGAAGAGGTACATCCGAAGTACAATCACGGAATTTGCTGAAGGTGAAACACACTCAGATGCTTCGATTTTCCCTCTTTTCTTTTGCTTTGCAGTCCGGAACCTATATAGCTTCAGATAGATCCTGATTTTACTGTTCTCACATGACCTGGGTTGAACCCTGCAGTTTTCGAAAGAACAAATTCCCTTTTTTGCACAAATGTGGAGAATGGCACAGCACTCTGAGCACACAACAAATCATTTTTTGAAATTGAGAAAATGAGTTCTCGACCAGGTATTGAGCCTACGACTGAACACAGCGAAAAAGACTCAACAACAAAAAACAAAAGGTAAATAACCTAAACACATCGAGACACGCTCGGAACGACTCAAATCCAGAATCGAGACAAACAAAACAAGAGACAAGACACACAGACGTGTTAGAAAGACGAGAGACCTCTCAGCGCACGAGGAGCCAGTTTCTCTGGGTATTGTTTCCCACCCTTTTCTCATTTGTGATTCTCACGTCACTCTGGCACTCAATCTCTGTTTTTCTGAAAAAGCCCTTTTCTCACTTTTTCTCTCAGCGCACATCTCTCTATTCTTCAATCTCTCATTTTTTATTCCTCCCCTAGGTGGTTGGTGGATAAACAAGGAGTTACGGGCTTTTGCCCCTAGCATTCTGCTAGATTCTCTTCTTCTGCTCACAACAGTGATCTTCTCCCACGGAGAGGTTGTGATGCAGCTGGATGTGCAGCAGATTTGCAATTGACATCGGTTGACGATGCTTTGCTGGGGAGTTTGGATGTGATCAAATCTGTCCAGATGAGGGAGTAGAATATCTTGATCCTTTCCAGTTTGTGCTTCGCACTTGGCTCGATACCTCATTGATCAAAGGATGTGAGAGCTTTCTGCCCTTTTGTGGTCAGCTTCGGGGGTGCCCTTCTTGGCAAGTAGAGTGCTCTTTCTGGCAGGTATGTTGATAATAAGGGAAAGACAGGACACCTGACTCAACTGTGCCCCTAGTTCATCATTTTGACCATTTTTTGTTTTGGTTTTCTACTAAAACAATTTTGACCGATATGAGAGTTAGATTAACACACTTGTTCGATTTTTGAATTGAAATCATGCAAGTCATGCTATGAGCACAGAAAATTTTCCTTTTTTGGGTCCAAGAAATAGTTCAGTTTTTGGAAAAGATGGAACAATTTTCAAGAAAATTAGTCAACTTCAGTAAAAATTCTCAAAAATTATTTTTGCAAATGGCCAATGCTTAACAAGCACGGAACCTACTCTTGAGACGCACAACCTCGGATTTGGAGGAAAATTGCCCCCTTGCTCGAAGAGAGTTGCATGGCAACGGAAAGTTGCCCCTTGTTTGAACGGCACCGCAGCGCATTGAATGGCAACGGAAAGTTGCCCCTTGTTTGAATGACACCGCGGTGCATTAAATGGCAACAGAAAGTTGCCCCTTGTCTGAATGGCACCGTAGTGTATTGTAATCAGTCCTCAGAGCGATGATTGCAACCGAACTCCCGGATACAGAAAAGACAAAGATGACTAGAACCATCACATGGACACAGTTGAATTTGAAGTATTTTACGGCTGGACTTCAGAATGAAGTTGCCTACGTATCCCAAAGATGGGAATCAAGCCTCACGTAGTTCGGGGTAAGGTACACTCGGGTATTATCCTCTCCTTTTTAGGCTCTAACTTTTGCCATGACGCCCGTTGCGGGTTTTCGACCTTGCGAGCTTTGTTTTTTTTTTTTTTCATTTCTTTTTCTCTTCTTTTTTTTGCATTTTTTTTCTTTCTTTTTTTCTTTTCTTTTGCATTTTTTTTTTTTGCTTTTTTTTTTTTGTATTTTTCTCTTGCTCTAACTTTTGCCTGGGCCGCTCTTCCGAGTTTTCGGCCCAGCGAGCCTCTCAAAGGGTAAAAGTGTAACAAGTCCATGCCAAATGGTTTTAGGGTTTTGAAGCCATCCGTATCCAGGAGAGTGGCTGTTGTATTGATTTACTGAAGGATCCATCTTCGGCTCTTTGAGCATATCTGACATTTTTGCTCCTAGTTTGAGGGGGGGCTTCTGATCTATCTTTACAAGATTCCTTTGATCTGATCTTCTTGATTTGACTTTGGTGCCTCTTGTTCGAGGGCTGCTTCAAAATGGCCACACAAGCCTCACATTGTGGTTGACCGTTGAGCGTTCTGAACTCTGGTTCAAGGTTTGAAAGTGAGGGGTCGAATCTCGAGGCTGAGAGCGATCCTAAGTTGCACAATCTCAAGAGCGATCCCACACAAGTCTTCGCAGGACCGCGCAAAATATTTTTTGAAATTTTTTAAGAAAGTGACAAATTGCTCGCGCCGAAGACAGTGTAGAACCAATCTGGATCAAGCCAGGGTCCTTCTCAGTACTCACATTAACAAGCACGATCTCAATCATTAAGGGCTTAGCATGCCTCTCTTTCTCTCAATTGATCAAGTTTTGCAAAACCTGAGGAATTCCTTTCTCTTCGTTTTTATCACAATGTTTCGAAAAAAGTTTTAAAAAACTTAGGTCATTACAATGACTTCAAAGGCACAGAAAAGGCAGGCGAAGAGCACTGTCATTTCATTCAAACTTCTGGCACAACTGGCACACGGCAGAAGCAAACACAAGAGTGTGAAAATCACTATTGTTCCATTCAAATCTGTTGGCATAACTGGCTCCAAGGCAGAAACAGACTCAAAAGAAAGCAAAAAGACAAACACAAAACAAGATAGTAATGTCCGAGGTAACACCCCCGAAATCACCCGACTCCTACACAACATGACTGACTCGATACAACAAGACAGACCGACTGACTCAATACAAAATGACAAGACTGACCCAATACCCAAGTCAGAAAACACGAAAACTAGCATTCGCAAAATGCTCAAAACAGTGCGTGCCATACGCCACATCCGAAGTAAACTGAGCGCCGCCCGCAGGTGGTTCATCCCTCGATCACATCGCATTATCCCCCACAAGTTCACTGATCAAGTGTCGATAGACTTTACAGGACCTGGTGCGGGGATGACCTTGTTGTCAATCAAATTTTGTATTTCGTGGCGGAGACGGACGCAACTGTTGGTGTCACGACCGGTTTGTTGATGAAAAGCACAGTACTTGGTCGGGTCATGCTTTGGAGGGAGAGGATCGGGTAGAGGCCGTTGTTCCAATGGTTACAGATGTCCTTTCCTGAGTAGGACCCCTAGAGCTTTAGACAAAGGCATATAAAGCGGGGCGAAAATCCTCTTGCCCCGGGGTAGATAGTCTGAGGTTCGGGCTTTTGGATTGGATGCACCAACAAAGGGGGTGGTTGCTCTTGGTGTGGTGGTGGCAACCATGCCCACGTCTGAGGTCCTAGCAACTGCGTCACCACCGGCGGTCGCATTTGAACTGCGGGAAAACGGCCTCCTAGGCTGTTCCTTCTCCTGGTCAATGAGGCCCTGCTTCATAGCGTTCTCGATCTGTACTCCCATCCCATGCAAATCTGAAAAGGTAGGGAAGGGGAGCACAATTATTTTCTGCATCAGTTTGGGCTAGAGGTTGCGCACAACCATCCGTATTTGATCCTTATCCGTTGGCCTAATGGTCATCATTGAGGCCTTGGCCCTCCAGCGGGCCACGAATTCTGAGAAGCTCTCCTTTGGCTCTTGGCGGGTGACTTCAAGATCACGAGTTGTGACCTCAATCTGTGCGTTGTAGGAGTATTGATCACTGAAGGCCTCAGCCATCTGTTCCCAATTCTGTTTCACAGAGTTCTCCAATTTTGCATACCAGATTGCGGCTATCCCAGACAGGGTCTGGCCAAACAATGATAGCTTTTGTAATCTGGTGAGGCCCATCGGCCTTAGTATGTCTGAAAACAGTCTCAGGTGCACCATGGGGTCCCCGGACCCATCGAAACGGTCAATATGCGGCATTTTGAATCTGTCAGGCAGCGTCACAGCTGAGTCTGTATACCCGTCTTCAATGTCAGGAATGGAGTGGGCCCCCTGAGACTTCTTGAACAATTTCTCAAGCTTGCTCACTTTCAATGCTGTGGGGTCTGTCTTGATATCAAAGGGGAGGTCTGGTAGGTTGGTGGGTGTTTTAGATAGCTGGGGTAGAACCGGGGGGGGAGCTGGCCCTGTCGGAATGTCCGTATCTTCCTGGACATTAGCTGTCTCCCCGAGTGTTGGAACTCTTGGTGGGGGAGGAGCCTGGTGTGAAGTAGATACTCCAGTTTGCTGCTCCAACCTGGCAATTGTCTCTGCATGTTGGGTTATGACCACAGCCTGTTGCTTGGCGAATTCTGCTTGACGGACAGTGTCTTGCTGCATGGCTTTCATACTATCCTGGAGTTGGCGCACCATCTCTTCCAGACTCGACATATTGTTCCGATCTAACTGAGCAACCGGTATACCTTCTTGAGGTAAAAACAGATATCTCAACCCAACTGCGCACAAGTGAGATGGATAATGACTGCTAATCCGAAGACTGATGATCTGTGCCTGACTGGCCTTTTTACCCTGTCTCTGGCAAAGGAGCACTGATTGCCCTTGGACTGAATCTCTGACTTGAAAAAGTCTATCAGCACAAGTCCGATGAACCTCGGGGGATATCGGAGCCTTCTGAAGCTATGGTTCTAGGACTACCTTGCAAAAGAGAAAACAGACAGCACCTCAGCCTGATTTCACCAAAACAGATATGAGCACTAGGATAACTGTGCCCTCTACTGAATTTTGCCCCAAAATTTTGCTTGTAAACTGATACCCTCAGGTAAAACTGATTCCCAGATACTGATGCCCGTAGGCCTAATACTCAAACTTACAAACTGATACACACAACCTGTAGAGACACACTCTGACAGCACATAGCAGGCAAATGAGAGCCAAAACACCCCTATGTTGGGGTAGGGTTTCCCTGTCCTATTTTGTCAAGAGCTAGGGTTTCACTACGCATGCAGCGGTTTCAAACAAACTATAAACGGGTAAGCAACCTATCCTAGTTTGGAATGGTCACTATGGATTTCGAATATGCACTAGGTCGAATGGTCAAAAAGGGTGCCCCGGTAAAATCGGGGTTTGTGTTCCCATACTGTCAGAGCCCATAACCGGTCAGCCTTATGGTCATGCCTTGACAAGACAAGCCTCCGACAAACCGTTCAGGAATGGCAGATGGCAAACACGGTGTCCTAGGCGCACCAATGCACATGCAACGCAAAGAAACACATAAGTGCTGTCAAAACAAGATATCATGAGTTCGAGTCAAGTTCTCTATTATTCCCAGCAGAGTCGCCAGAAACTATAGACGTCCCCGAACGCCCCGGGAGGATGAGTCCCCCCGTTCTGTTCATATTGGGTTTACTACAGTTCAGGACTCTAAAATTGTCACGGTTCTTAATCTGAACCAAAGAGTCCAAACCCGGTAAATTGTTTTGAGAAAATAGATTTTGAAAGAAGTGCCAAACATGGACTGCTTTGCCAGATACAGAGTCGCCACCTAAATATTTTATTTTGGAGAAATTTAGGAAACCCTGACTCGGTGCCAAAGGCCACGTGTCCGTCATCACCAAAGTTGCCTCGGCTCGGGAACTTGGGTACGATTGGGGAAGGTCAGCTATGAGCACCCCCTCTCGCCCGATCCGAAGATCGGCCTCTACTAACCATGATATCCAGTTTTGAAAACGTTATGTGTTCTTATTCCATTTATTAGCCTAGAATTACTATGTTATGCGCGCAACAAACAAGTATAGACCAAATCGCCTAAATTGGAACAAAACATTGCATGTTCGTTTTGAAGATGGTTTGTATAGGCTAATATTGATGTGAGTAAGAATGATGATGACGATGATGATGACATGACTCCAATTAGTAAACTTAAAACAAAGGAAACTCAAGAGTTGATTACAGATAGGGGTGATGGTTCTGACAGTGTAGATAGTTCTTCCAACATTGAAAGTACAATTAAAAAGCTCCGAAGTAGGAATAATGATAATTAAACATGGTTATTTGAAATTGACATGATTTCAGCATTTCAGAACGATCTCAAACTATGCATGAATGTTGTTTGTGCTCTTTATAGGTAGTAATTGCGTAAGGGGCAATCTGTTAATGGCTCCTCTTTGATCAAGAATCAAGGATTTACTGTGTTTGATTTAATGAGGTATTGCCTAAAAAGAGGCAAGCGGTTTGTTGAGTCCGTTCACTGATTACCTTCGGTAATAATTGTGATAAATAGTTCACCTAGCTACTAAAATTAATACATTGCATCACAACACATAGTGCACCACTTTGCTTATGATGGATAGCTGCTGATATACTACTAGGTCAGGCCTCCATTCTTACGTTTATAAGATAAATAAATATATATATATATATATATTCTGTTATGTTACCTTTTACAAATTACAGTTTGCAGTATGTTATATCTTTTTTCTTTTTTTTTCGCTTTTCGTTCAACTTATATCTTATGGTGATTTTTTGTTAAATTTGCACAATATGGTAATTTTTTATGATTGCTATTTGCATTGTAAAAGATTTTGAGAATTTGCCTATGTTGGAAGGTGATTTATGTTTATAACCAACACATGGAAAATATGAAAACATAAAAAGGAAAAAATAATTGAAAAGAAAAGAAGAATAACAAGAGGAGGTGATTTTGGTTTCATATGTACTCACAGAAGTGTATAGATATTTTTTTCCCTGAACAAGTGGATGCAATCTTAATTTTATTGACATTTCCATTTCAACTTTCATTTCCTTCACTAGTACATTTCCATTTCAACTTCATTTCCTTCACTAGTAACTCTCTCTCTCTCTCTCTCTCTCTCTCTCTCTAAGTTAGGGGTATCAATGTGAAAAGTTTTGACATTTCCATTTTAACTTCATTTCCCAAACAATCTCAGCACAAGTGGCATCACCCTCTGTTATGTTTTCAGCCTTCTCCATCCCTATGCTCTTATTCCGTTTTTAAGTCAGGTTGTATCATCTTTATGTTAGGAATTTATACGTTTAGCTTTAATTCCAAAAACCTCCCACAAGTCTAAGAATTTGTTTGTAGTCATATTTCTCGCCTTCTTACATTTTTTGTGCTCTTGGACACTACATGAGCAAATGTGAACAATTTCATTTTTGGCATGTTCAGTGATTGATTAGAAAAGAACCAAAAGAAAAAGGGAAAGAAAATTGTTTGACTTGATTAGAAAGCTGTCACCAAAGCTAGGTTGATGTATTTTTTGCTGTCTTCTTCTTTTTCTTCTTCTTCACTCCAAATTTTTTTTTTTTTTTTGGCAGTTTTATTTTCCCTTTTGCCATCTACTTTTATATTCCATGGGAAGAAGTGAAGACATGATATCTCCAAAATCTGAAAAAGCATGTCCAAAATCAGAAAAAACATCTCCACCTAAACAGGTTATGTGTTCCTGATATGTTTTTATTGTGGAATTATATGTCTTTATCAACAACAAATGAATGATTTTTCTCCTTTTTGTTAAATACATGTACAAATAGTTTATGAATTATGCTTGCAATAAGCAAACAGTACTACTATTTATGTACAATTTAATCCAACATACATGCATGCATGTGTGCCTGCATGAGAGAAAGAGAGAGGTCTGTTGCATTGTTTCTTTGGCGGATTAACTCTTGGAGTTCAAGATCTGAAATTGGACCACACATTGGCATTGGCAGGACCAGACAAACATTCATCTCTATCCCGACTAGGCAACTATTCAGGTTATTCCCTTTATGGCACATCTTCCTTTTTTGCATGACAATTACTTTAGTTGGACCTTAGGTTCAGAAAATTTTGTTTTTGCCAATTTTCTTAATTCACTAGCAATTTAACATTTGATTCACTTTCAGGCATATTATGGGCCTGGAGTACCCATGCCACCATCATATTTAAACTCTGCAGTCATGGCTAGTCATGTTCCTCATCCTCATGTGTAGGCACCACCACAGGTACTCTGGAGTTATCTGAGTTTCTATAGTCATCTTCTGCACATGGCATTTCTGTATGCCTAGCTTAGAGCTGTGTTCCAAATGCAATATTTGTTGAACTCATTCTCTATTTGACATATAACTACCACAGCATGTAATGCCACCTTATGGGGTGCCTCTGCCATCTATTCTCCTGGAGTTGTTTATGTTCATCCTATAGTTCCTATTGTAAGTCATGCTTTTTCTTTAGAACTTCAGTTCCCCACTTGCAAACTTCTGTTTGTGGGTTGTTTTAAATCCGAGTGAATTGTAAACACAAAATAGTTCCAGAGTACCTTTTCTACTTTAGAGAAGCAAGAAACGTATACTATTCAAAATTCATCAACTATGATTGGTGCGACTTAGTTTCGTACGATTGTTGAAATTTTTGTACTTCTCAAACTATTAGTGCGATGACACTTACATCACCACATTGCATCCCTCTTTCTCTTGCTGATATGGGAAACAGTTCCTCCAGTCAGATTCTTCCTTTAAAATAGCTTGTTCTGTTGCAAAAATTTTTTGCTCCATGTTTGCAATATTCCTAATATGCCATTAATCTGTCCATAAAATCTTTAGAGGTGAAATCTGCACAACATTCTCGTTGCTTAGAAGTGTGATGATTTATGAATTTTTTGGGCTAGGATGATTAACTTGAAGCAGCAGTTTGCTCTACAACCATAAAGTCTTACTTCGGCAACTATCATGCAGGGTGCAACTCCTGTGAGTGCACAAATGCTTTTTACTTCATCAGACAACATGAATCAAGGCTCAACAAAGAAGTTGAAAAGATTGGATGGAGTTGCTATGCAAGTAGTCAATGACAATGCTGAGGTATTTGCTTAATTATTTACTGGGAGCAAACTAGGTGAAGCAGATAAGTTAGCTTCACTACAGGAAAAATGGGTTTAGACGACGTTTTTTTATCGACATTTTTTTAAACGTCACTTTTATTAATATTTAAGGACGTTTTATAAAAACGTCACACATTCATTTAATAAAATGACACCGTTTTAAAATAGGAGGCGTTTAAAACTGCCTCCAAATGCGTTGTGTCTCACGCACCTATTTTGAGAATACATGTTAAAGCTGTGAAAACCCTTATTTTGAATCCTCACACCTTCACAATCCTCACGCCTCTCTCTTGCCCCCCCTCCAAAAAAAAAAAAAAATTGCTTCTAAACCCTTGAGAGCGATTTCAATTCGAAGCGATTTTTTGAGATTCATCATTGATATTCATACAGATTCATCAGAGCAATTTCGATTTAAAGCTCTCTCTTGCCCCCCCTCCAAAAAAAAAAAAATTGCTTCTAAACCCTTGAGAGCGATTTCAATTCGAAGCAATTTTTTGAGATTCATCATTGATATTCATACAGATTCATCAGAGCAATTTCGATTTAAAGCTCTGGTGCTCTTTCTCTCTCTCTCTCTCTCTCTCTCTCTCGATTCATCCTTTATTTTCTGCGATATCGATCTGAAGCTCTGGGAGATTGAGAAGATAGAAGAGGAGTTGGTTTCGATCACAGAGGAAGTGATCTTAGGAGAGGCCGTGCTTCATTTCTTAGATCGGTCTCAGAGCGATTTTGATTTTGAAGTTCTCTCTCTCGATTTCGAAGATTCACTGCGAGGTATTGATTTCTCTCTCTCTCTCTCATCCTTTCTGTCTCTCTCGATTTGGTTATTGAGATCTATTGCTTATTTGTGTTATGTGTGTGTGTGTATATATATATAAATGTTTGGTTTCTTTATTTTTTCCCCCCCCCCCACTATGTCACTGTTTAGCTTACCTGAAATCCTTGTTACATTTTTCTAGCCATCTGATATGTAAAGTTTTTATTTCCTCAAACTCCTCATTTATGACATCTACATGCTTAGCATTTTTATTCTTTTTTCTATGAAGAAATGATTGATTGGAATATGCACCTATAGTCTACACTCCTACGGTTGGTCTTGTTTGCCAGAACTATAGTGGATTGTTTAGAAGGACCAGGGGGATGTATTTCAGTGCTGCTGGTCGTGGGGAAATGATGTCAATGGTGTATAATTGGCCAGCTGATCAGGTCTACAGTACTTTTGATTAACAATCTGTTTGTTAAAGCTTTATTATGATTGTTTGATACATCATGTTGTAGATTGGAACCTTTCAAGCTTTTCTAGACATCAAACTTTTGACTCAGAATATCTATTACTGTTTTGACTTGCAAGATTGTTCCATTACTCTTTGCCATCTATGACGGACTGGAAATAACTTGGCTTTAATTTTTTTTGGTTTCTCCCATTCTTCGAAGTGTTTCTAAAATATAACAACTATTAGCTTCTGTGTCCTTTTCATTTTGGTTTCATATTTGCAATCTTGAATTTCACTTTTGCTAGATGCCTGAATGTTTCATTTTTGGCTTTCATCAGATCTCATTTACGAGTTGCTTACCATGAAGTTTGTTATCTTTCAGTGTTAGCTCGATACAAACATTGTACTTTACTTACTGTACTTGATTTTTTATCACTGCTCTAGAATGTTGATACAGAACCTTCTGTTGTAGGTTGATATGATTGTTGTAACAGATGGAAGCAGAATATTGGGTCTCGGTGATCTTGGACTGCATGGTATTGGAATTGCAATTGAGAAGTTGGATTTATATGTTGCTGCTGCTGGGATAAATCCTCAAAGAGTATCTTCTTGCTTTACGTAGCTTTGTATTTTGCTCTAATATTTCAGATTTATATTTTTGTGAACAAATGCATGTAAAAACAATAATATGCATAACTGACTTTGAGTATGATTTGAACTGGTTTTATTTATATTTCAATCTTTTCTATACATAAAAGGATTTTCTCTTATATGAATCTTGTTGAATTGTTGCCTTTGACCAGTGGGCTAGCAATAGTGTCTACTACCTTCTTGGGCAATGGTCCAGATTGGTGACTTATGTACCATATTTGAAGGGCAATGCACCAAACCTACTAAACGAATTTGTGCCTAAGATCATATAACATTTTATCTCATCAAAATTTGATTCTATTTAGGTTAGATTACATTTTCTTTTTCAGCTGATGATTCTATTCATCAAAATTTTATTTTTGTTTCTCTCTGTTGGCTTAAAATCTTTCATTTGACTGCAGTATGAGATCTATAACACATATATAATGCAGATTACTAATCCTCTCTTGCAAATGTATATATATGGTAAGGCCCAGTAGCATTTTGTGCAATTCCATCATCGTTCTGGATATTTGTGAAATTCTCCATGTGAAGATTATGATTCTTCCATTATTTCAATTTCATTTGTATAGGAAGCAGACAACGCCCCAGCCCTCTCAGATAATAGTGAACTTCTTGTTGTTGAAGCCAAACTTTCTTGGATAGTACATATAATTGCAGCTATTCTTAAGACAAAGGAATTTAGTGGTGTAAGGTCATTATACTCCTGTTAATTGTAGTCAGACATTTTCGGAGTGCGTTGTGTTTCTTATCATGTGTTACATCTCTTCTTTTTTATTGTGGAATCATATGAAATACGTGATGCAGAACTTTCAGCACGTGTGTTGTGCATGATAAATGTGACTGATAGTGGATTACATAGTATCAATAGAAAAAATGGCCATCTGATTTCTTAGTTTCTTAGTGCAACATAAAATCTAATCTTTATAACAAAACACAACTTTTGACTTTTTTGTTCAAGGTGCTTCATGGAAATTAACATACATATGCATGATATTTTTAGGTGAAATAGACAAATTTAATTAACATGAATCTGTCATATAAAATTATAAATGTATCTTATTGTGCATGTGCTAACTAGATGAAATCATTATGCATGTATTAGTCATACTGATGCATTTGTATTCATTTTTTTGGTGTTGGGTTACTGATACATGTGTATTTATGGAACATTGTTACTCTAATGAATTTGTGATTTAGGGGTTGTTTGGAGTGTCCTAAATAAATGTACTTTTTGTCTTTTTAGACTAAAAAGTTGAGGAAAAAAATATGGTTGTTCGGGTTAACTTTTTGACTTTTTATGGAAAAATGTGTATTAAAAAATTGTATAAATTAGTGTGTAGGAGAAAATTAGGATTGGGAGTTATGCAGCCGCAATTTTTGACTTTTGGTGAATAGTGATAACTTTTTAACTTTTTGAGTAACTTTTTCGCTTTTTGACTTTTTGGCAACTTCCCAAACTTGGCCTTAATACTGCACCAGCGTGCTTACTTGCTTTTTAAGTTCAGGATAACAAAATTCAACGTAAGGATAAAAATATTAGCTCTAATTAAATGCACCAAATGCTGGGCATTTAAATAATAGTGTGGGACTTTTGGGTGGTCTGCTTCTTTGACTAACAGAAAATCATGAAACTGATGGGGCGAAGCACACTCTTATAAACTCCCATCTAAAGTTTGATTTTGATTTCTCAAAGAGAGTCTTCGAGAGTGACTATTGTGGACTGTTAAGGTCTGAAATTGGTGTAACAAAGGGTTTGGTTTTGGAGTTATGCTAGTATTTAATTAATTACTCTTATGGTTATAGTTGCCTGAGAAGATATACAAGACTTTGGATGAATCTACCAAAATCCTAAGATTTAAAGTTCCATTCCCATATTTGCATACCCTATATATTTGGTGAGAATCTGTCTAACTAGTTGTTTATGACACCGTTACTTACTTGCATCACCATGGCTATGAACAAAAGCTTCCTTGGTACCGCGAAAAGGTACTAACAATTTTTTGTTCTCAGTTTTTCCAAATATGCTTAGTTTTAATCAATTCAAAGAATAAAAAAAAAAAAAAAACCTTCCCCCCAATCTCATGTTTCTCTCTAAACAGGAATTGAGCTACTTAAAAGGAGGGCTAACAACCGTTGATCGCGATTATGAATGGATTAACATTCCACAATGACATTGGTTTAATTGCGAGAAACTAAGGCTGTGTTTGGTATAGCTTTTCAATTACAATTTCACCTCTTCACGTGAACAAGGTGTTTGGATGGGCTTTTCAAAAATTAATTTCACCACACATTTCAAAATACATTTCTATTTCACGTTTGGCAGAGCTCATTCCAAAACAAAGTTCCAATGCAAAACTCTTTCCTTTTCATACAGTTTTTGAATTTTTTGAGTCTATGGGACATCCCCTGAACATCCCTCCGAATGTCCAGCCAGTTGAGCACTACAATGGTTTTTTTTTTTTTTGGTAACTCTTTCATACATACATACATACATACATGTGTTTGTGCTATTGTAAACTAATTTTCTGTCGAAAGCGAATAAAAAAATTGAATAAAATTGAATTGTGTGTGGTAAACTGTGTAGATGCTAACAAAATAATATTTTAATTTTTGTTTGACTCTCACATACATAATATTTTTGGCTATTTATTTGAAAATAACAAAACAATAAATAGCAAATAATTCGTGACAGTAATTATTAAAACTATAAAAATATTTTAACTGAAAAATATTTATAAAAAATTCGAACCAAATATACAATCAAAAGTTATTTTAAATCAGTAACTGAATATTTATTTTGAAAAAAAAAATTATTGCCTTTGTAATATTTTCAGTTAAAAAAATCGATTAATATTATTTTCTGTTAATAATTAATTTTTTTTAATTGAATTTTAAAAAGAATTTGTTCATTGTTCAGAATTTTCAATAGAATTTTGAGTAGTATTTTTGGTTATGAGTTATAACAATTTGAATTAAGTTTTAAAAATTCTTTTCAAATTTCATAACCAAATAAATTTTCTTATTTCACATGTCACGTTAAACATTAAAAACTCAATTCAACATTCAACTCAAAACTGAATTCAAAACTCTTTTCAAAACTAATAACTAAACAAATTTTTTACACTCAAATCATAATTATAAAACTTACAAACTCAAAATATAACTCGATTCTCAAATCATATTTAAAAAATTCTACCAAAACCGACCTTTGTTTTTTTGGTACGTTATGCCTACCGGGAAGAAGTGGGACCCTTGATCTTGTAGCGTTGCTTTTCTAGTTTAAAACTTTTTTCCTTTTTCGAATTTTTCATATTACAAAAGGAAAATATATATATATATCTCGCTAAACAATAAATTAGAAAAATTTTAAAAAAAATTAACATAAAAATAAATTAGTTAGCTTTTTCAGTGTCATCCTATTGGATTCCGCAATTTTTTGGTAAATAATTTTTTATTTTATAAAATCTAAAAAAAATTGGTGCATTTAAAATTTTACTTTCTGTTATGAAAAAATAGTTTGTGAAACTTTTTTAACTAGTTACTTTTTTGTGAAAAATTATCACATTACATTACCCTTAAAATGTTGTAAAGCCTTTTGTTAAATAAATTTTTTACTTTTTGACTTTCTTAGTTGAAAAGCAACTTATTTCGTGATTGCAAGGTTTATCACATGAAAAAAAGTAGTTACCAAGCAAAATCACAAATACAATGTGCAAAAACATCTATATCTTGATTTTGAAAATGTAAATGCATACAACTAAAACCACCTTGATGAGATTTTCTATTGAACTCACCAACTTCAATTCAGATTAGTGAACAACTACAAAGTTGCAAAGTGACAAAAGCCACAAAAAGGCACCAAAAGAAGGGAATTTTAGTGGTCTATGTCTTCTTCTATCAACAACCTCTGGTTATATAAACAATTCTCTCATGTAGAGGCAGGCATATATTGAATCTCCTAGACATTCTTCATGCTAAAAGGAGGGCATAAACTTTTCGTACAACTCTCTTGCTCATCAACAAAGCCTGCAAAAGCAATTAAGCCAATGTCGAGAAGCAAATCCAACAAGTATGTCTCCAAAAGTGAAAGTCGTAGAAAAAAAGCAAAAATGCAAAAGCGATGCATTGACTATCTTATAGATTTGCTAGAAATTTTCACCCCCCACTTGGGTTATTTGTTTTGAGAGTGAAAATAGCACAAAATACAAGAGTTTCAAAATGAAAATTTTGGAGATCAAGAAACAACTAGAAACCGATTACCATACAAGTTTGTTAAGCAAAGGTCCATTGAAGAGGTCTAAAGATGTTATTAATGACTATTTTCACCTATTGGTTCTTATGGTATTCTAAGAAAATGGTTCTCTATCCAATACAGATACTCTTTATGCAACTTTTGCGAGTACAAACTAAGCCACTGGATCTTGGATTCATAGGTAGGAAAGGGTTTCAATGGCTAATTGGGTTTATAACTCATCTTAACGGCCATTGCTGTTAGCCTTCATTTAAGTTGCTCCCAAGAGCAATATCAACAGTGTCTTTAAATAAAGACAATATAATGGAACTCCATTTAAATATCATAGAATAGAGTAACCAGGCCCTTAGATACACTGCTGGTGTACATGAAAACACTAAACAAGAAGAGAATGCAATGATGTAGTACCAATTCTTGCCATAAACTTTCCCTCTCTTGAGCATTCAATCTCCTCTCCTCTGTTAGTTTTGAAATGATAACTTCAGCCTGCAAAAGTAAATTCGGAAAAATCATGAGCACTGTTCTTTGAACATATAGCAGTGGAAAGGCAATCATAAACCACTTTCTAAATCCATTAAGTGTATTAAATTTGGAAATTTAACAGAATGTTTCAGTCTTGACCATTCCATTTTATCCTCAACTGGCAGGCATTCTCATCCTATAAAGTGTTCACAGCAGGAAATGAAGCCAAGTGCATAATTGATGCTGAAGCATTTTTAATGTGGTAAATTACACTTTGTGCTTATGTACTTTACCTCAAATCTCATTTAGTACCTGTACTTCTAATTGTGGCAGTCGAAAACTGACTTTTGGTCAAGTTGCAATGTCAAACCTCGGTCAATGGTTGCCAGTAAATTTGACTGGAATTAGACATGTAGCAGCACATGGCCTAATTTGGCAATTTAAATCTCCCAAGTTTTTCTCTTTCATGAAGATTCACTTTATTCACTGATATTTGCTTTGATGGAAACCTTTTTAATTCACGTGACATTCATCTGGCCAGTTTTGATCATTTTCTATACGGAACTTGACAGGAGTATCGATATTGATATTGAAACTTGACTAGAAGCATAAGGTTTTGACTGTCACAATTGGGAGTGCAAGGACCAAAGTGAAATAAATTCGGGGTAAAGTGCAAGGCTGTATGGTATAATATACTCATCTTTATGGAATCTAAAGCCAATCTGTCCACAAAAAAAGGGCAACCAAGTCCACAAGGATCCCACAGTTTATCATATCTTTCACATGGATTGAAAATAAAATATATCTACAAGAAATTAGGTATAGCTTCCATATTAACAAGCTCTCATAAATGTATCCCTCATATAAAAAAAAACAAGAGATGTTGGAGGCATAAAATATCAAACTAGGTATAGCTGCCAGAGAAGTCTCATTAAACCCAGGTACCCTGGCAACTAACCAGCGAACAAGGAAAGCCACATGATTAATACAAGTAGTTGGAAACCAGAAAACCGGGAGAAAACTGACCTCACTTAGTTTTGATTCAAGTCCATTTAGTTTTGACTTCATTTCCGAAACATCTTTAACCAACTTCAGCTCCTCCATATCATTCATTGTTTTATGTTCTACATCTGTTGTTGGCTCATCCACATCCATCCTTGTTTTATGCTCTACATCTGTTGTTGGCTCATCCACTTCCTTCCTTGTTTTATACCCGACATCCATGGAAGGCTCATCCGCATCCTTCCTTGTTTTATACTCTAAATTCTTTGCTGAATTTGCCTCCTCACTATTTTCCACTTTGGACTCCACATCCTCAGTAACCTGACACAAACGAAAAATCAAAATCACAAATATACTATATTTTCAGATACAACACCAAGGGAAAAGAACTTCATAATAATACGACAGATAGCTTGAGTCATATGCTGAATCCCTAACTCAAATCTCTTTCCTAACTGGTCAATTTCCAGAACATAATGAAGCTCCAATGTACCATTAGATTCACATGTACAATTCCCCAAATAGACTTGCATCATGTTGATGTCCACATAAAATGTACATAGATGAGCCTGATATCAAAGTAAAAGGAGAATCTCTTACTGTGTGACGCTGGGTAAGGCTTTCGAATTTCCTCAGCACTTGATCTTTCAGTATTGAAGGTTCATAAGCCAGCACCGGTTTCAATGTTCTATTGATTGGTGAAAGTACCGGAGAATTGGGGGGACTGACAAGGACCACTTTCAGCTTGTTCTCTTCAACGTATCTAACATCATCTTTGGCAAACTGCCAAACTAAACCGTGAGAAACCAGAATAGTAAATCAGGACCAACAACTTTATATACAACTACAAAACAACTTACAATGCTAGGAGTAATATCATCATCACTGGTCCCTGCAGGAACAACTGTGCTCTGAACTAAAAACTGGTCTTTGCATATCATGTCAGGAGGAGCCACCCTTTGTGCTTGCATCTTAACTACATAACACCAAATTTGTCAACCATGAACAACCATAGACAAGGACAGCAAACATTGAGATAGTATGATGAATGTAGTAGATGTGAACACAATATTTGAATGTATCAACATTTTCTAAAATCTGCAATAATATATCAAGTTTATTTCAGATGGCAGTTTAAAGATTGTGTAAATTTAATAATGTGCAAAGAGATTACTTTTGCTGCCTTTCTTTTTTTAATTTTCCTCTTTTTTATCTAAGGACATTTCCCAGTGATGGGAAAATAATGATATACTAATCTGAGTCTATAAATTTATCTATATCCACGAAATTGAAAACTGTCCTTTTACCTTAACCAAAACAAAAAGAATCCAAAAAATTGCCTCCGATAATGCACAAACATTGTAAGAAAAATTGGAGGGCCCGAGAAGCTCGGAAGATCATCTGAATGAGTATTGGTTGGAGCTAGAGGGAAAAAAAGTTAAAGCCATGGCCTTTCCTTCCTTTCCTAACAAAATTCCATAAAAATCCATAAACTTTATAACTTTTTTCATTTGGTCCAATGCTCCCAACACCCCTATCATCAGTCTATTTATCAACTAGCATTCCAACAACAATGATGCCTAATATGATCACCCCAGGATAACCCCCTATGCTTTTAAACTAAAATAGCTTGGCATGCAGCCTTCTATGAAACATCTGCACAATTTTAATTCAGGGTTTGAATTATCACTCCATGACAATAGTCTACATGCATATTCAAGATCATCTGTCCTAAAATAAGAAATCCTAAAATAAAGCACAAACAAATAAATCAATTCCAAAAATATTCCGTCCTTGCCTCAGATAGGTATGAATGACGGATCCCCATCAGTTACTGCTATCCAACTAATTTCAAATACCCTTTACTAAAGTTTTTCAATTCAATTACTAATAAAATGAGAAGTATGCACTCCTTACTCAATTGTTGATACGAATATATATAGGTAACCAATTTGTATGTGTGCTTTAGAAAATGCAGCAAGTATTTATTCATTTTTCTTCTTTTTTCTGAAAAACCTTATGTTACATTAACTTTCACTTACAATAAAAGTTACAAGACGTACCAGTGAATTCACAAGTTGATTTTGGCTTAATAATGGCTCTGTTCGGTCGCACGGAATATTTTTTTGGAGATGTAGCTTTAACCTGCCAAAAAATCCATTGATTATATTTCCACCCACCATTCCATTTAGAAAATGCAATATTTCACTAGTACTACTCATGCGAATAAAACATGATTTGTTTGTACCTTAAACGCAACATGGTTGTTGGACTTATTGAAGAGTCGAACAGAGCACGTTGACTGCTTCTTCAATTCAACTATAAAAGAAAAAAAGGAATAATATTAGGGCATGTTAATCAATTAGTTTGAAATTCGAAACACAACAAAAGCAAATGAAATAATATGTTGAAATAAAACAAATTCGCTCCCAGTAAGAAATTAAACCAATTTGTTTTCATTTTTGGTATCTTGTTAACATGATAAGAAAGTCACGGCAATTTTTTATTTTTATTTTTTTTTCCCAAAATAAAAAAATAATGCATCAACAATGAATTGTACTCTTTATTCAAAAAGATTGCTTTAGATAACCAATTGGTAAGTGAACAAAGAGTATATATAAAATATAATATGTACTAATATTTACAAAATCAAATGTATGGAATTGAGAGACTAGGAAAACAGATGATCGAGATTGATAAGACTCACATATGAACTTGAGTTCACGGGGATGAATTTCTAAAAGCTCTTCGGTAGTTTCTGCCAACTTCCTTTTCAAGTCAGCCACTTGAAGTTCTTCCTTAATGTCATCTGTCACCTTCTGAAACTTATTTTGCAATTTTCCATTTTTACTGCCCTTTTCCTTTGAAGAATAAGCTGAATCCGAGTCCGAGCCGGAGGAAGAAAAAGAAAAAGAATAATCTCTATTCCATTTTTTCCTCAACTGGTAGGCATTCTCATCCTACAAAGTGTTCACAGCAGGAAATGAAGCCAAGTGCATAATTGATGCTGAAGCATTTTTAATGTGGTAAATTACACTTTGCGCTTATGTACTTTACCTCAAATCTCATTTAGTACCTGTACTTCTAATTGTGGCAGTCAAAAAACTGACTTTTGGTCAAGTTGCCATGTCAAACCTCGGTCAATGGTTGCCAGTAAATTTGACTGGAATTAGACATGTAGCAGCACATGGCCTCATTTGGCAATTTAAATCTCCCAAGTTTTTTTTTATGAAGATTCACTTTATTCACTGATATTTGCTTTGATGGAAACTTTTTTAATTCACGTGACATTCATCTGGCCATTTTTGATCATTTTCTATACGGAACTTGACGGAAGTATCGATATTGATATTGAAACTTGACTAGAAATATAAGGTTTTGACTGTCACAATTGGGAGTGCAAGGACCAAAGTGAAATAACTATAGGGGTAAAGTGCAAGGCTGTATGGTATAATATTCTCATCTTTATGGTATCTCAAGCCAATCTGTCCGCATAAAAAGGGCAACCAAGTCCACAAGGATCCCACAGTTTATCATATCTTTCACATGGATTGAAAATAAAATATATCTACAAGAAATTAGGTATAGCTTCCATATTAACAAGCTCTCATAAATGTATCCCTCATATAAAAAAAAACAAGAGATGTTGGAGGCATAAAATATCAAACTAGGTATAGCTGCCAGAGAAGTCTCATTAAACCCAGGTACCCTAGCAACTAACCAGCGAACAAGGAAAGCCACATGATTAATACAAGTAGTTGGAAACCAGAAAACCGGGAGAAAACTGACCTCACTTAGTTTTGATTCAAGTCCATTTAGTTTTGACTTCATTTCCGAAACATCTTTAACCAACTTCAGCTCCTCCATATCATTCATTGTTTTATGTTCTACATCTGTTATTGGCTCATCCACATCCATCCTTGTTTCATGCTCTACATCTGTTGTTGGCTCATCCACTTCCTTCCTTGTTTTATACCCGACATCCATTAAAGGCTCATCCGCATCCTTCCTTGTTTTATACTCTAAATTCTTTGCTGAATTTGCCTCCTCACTATTTTCCACTTTGGACTCCACATCCTCAGTAACCTGACACAAACGAAAAATCAAAATCACAAATATACTATATTTTCAGATACAACACCAAGGGAAAAGAACTTCATTATAATATGACAGATAGCTTGAGTCATATGCTGAATCCCTAACTCAAATCTCTTTCCTAACTGGTCAATTTCCAGAACATAATGAAGCTCCAATGTAACCATTAGATTCACATGTACAATTCCCCGAATAGACTTACATCATGTTGATGTCCACATATAAAATGTACATAGATGAGCCTAATATCAAAGTAAAAGGAGAATCTCTTACTGTGTGACGTTGGGTAAGGCTTTCGTCTTTCCTCAGCACTTGATCTTTCAGTATTGAAGGTTCATAAGCTGGCACCTGTTTCAATGTTCTATTGATTGGTGAAAGTACCGGAGAATTGGGGGGACTGACAAGGACCACTTTCAGCTTGTTCTCTTCAACGTATCTGACATCATCTTTGGCAAACTGCCAAACTAAACCGTGAGAAACCAGAATAGTAAATCAGGACCAACAACTTTATATACAACTACAAAACAACTTACAATGCTAGGAGTAATATCATCATCACTGGTCCCTGCAGGAACAACTGTGCTCTGAACTAAAAACTGGTCTTTGCATATCATGTCAGGAGGAGCCACCCTTTCTGCTTGCATCTTAACTACATAACACCAAATTTGTCAACCATGAACAACCATAGACAAGGACAACAAACATTGAGATAGTATGATGAATGTAGTAGATGTGAACACAATATTTGAATGTATCAACATTTTCTAAAATCTGCAATAATATATCAAGTTTATTTCAGATGGCAGTTTAAAGATTGTGTAAATTTAATAATGTGCAAAGAGATTACTTTTGCTGCCTTTCTTTTCTTAATTTTCCTCTTTTTTATCTAAGGACATCTCCCAGTGATGGGAAAATAATGATATACTAATCTGAGTCTATAAATTTATCTATATCCACGAAAATGAAAACTGTCCTTTTACCTTAACCAAAACAAAAAGAATCCAAAAAATTGCCTCCGATAATGCACAAACATTGAAAGAAAAATTGGAGAGCCCGAGAAGCTCGGAAAATCATCTGAATGAGTATTGGTTGGAGCTAGAGGGACAAAAAGTTAAAGCCATGGCCTTTCCTTCCTTTCCTAACAAAATTCCATAAAAATCCATAAACTTTATAACTTTTTTCATTTGGTCCAATGCTCCCAACACCCCTATCATCAGTCTATTTATCAACTAGCATTCCAACAACAATGATGCCTAATATGATCACCCCAGGATAACCCCCTATGCTTTTAAACTAAAATAGCTTGGCATGCGGCCTTCTATGAAACATCTGCACAATTTTAATTCAGGGTTTGAATTATCACTCCATGACAATAGTCTATATGCATATTCAAGATCATCTGTCCTAAAATAAGAAATCCTAAAATAAAGCACAAATAAATAAATCAATTCCAAAAACATTCCGTCCTTGCCTCACATAGGTATGAATGACGGATCCCCATCAGTTACTGCTATCCAACTAATTTCAAATACCCTTTAATAAAGTTTTTTCAATTCAATTACTAATAAAATGAGAAGTATGCACTCCTTACTCAATTGTTGATACCAATATATATAGGTAACCAATTTGTATGTGTGCTTTAGAAAATACAGCAAGTATTTCTTCTTTTTTTTGAAAAACCTTATGATACATTAACTTTCACTTACAATAAAAGTTACAAGACATACCGGTGAATTCACAAGTTGATTTTGGCTTAATAATGCCTATGTTCGGTCGCACGAAATATTTTTTTTTTGGAGCTGTAGTTTTAACCTGCCAAAAAATCCATTGATTATATTTCCACCCACCATTCCATTTAGAAAATGCAGCAATATTTCACTAGTACTACTCATGCGAATAAAACATGATTTGTTTGTACCTTAAACGCAACATGGTTGTTGGACTTATTGAAGAGTCGAACAGAGCACGTTGACTGCTTCTTCAATTCAACTATAAAAGAACAAAATGAATAATATTAGGGCATGTTATTCAAAAAGATTGCTTTAGATAACCAATTGTTAAGTGAACAAAGAGTATATATAAAATAAAATGTAATATGTACTAATATTAACAAAATCAAATGTATGGAATTGAGAGACTAGGAAAACAGATGATCGAGATTGATAAGACTCACATATGAACTTGAGTTCACGGGGATGAATTTCTAAAAGCTCTTCAGTAGTTTCTGTCAACTTCCTTTTCAAGTCAGCCACTTGAAGTTCTTCCTTAATGTCATCTGTCACCTTCTGAAACTCATTTTGCAATTTTCCATTTTTACTGCCCTTTTCCTTTGAAGAATAAGCTGAATCCGAGTCCGAGCCGGAGGAAGAAAAAGAAAAAGAATAATCTCTATTCCCATCTTTTTCATCCTCAACTAATGTCTTCTCCACCGACTTCCCGCCGCAGCTGCCAAAAATCGATCGCAGAAACCGGGAAAACTTTGAGGGTTTTTTAGTAATGGATTGTGGTTGCTGATCCATTGTAATTCTTGGTTGGGAAAAAAGACAGAAGAGAGTTGTAGAGATTGCGGTAGAGATGTAGAGATGTAGTGAGTGGCTTTTATCGTGAGAGGGAGTTCATTTTTTTCCATATTCTTGTTTTGGTAGTTTCTTTTTTTCATATAAAATTGGGGCACAAATGGGAAGTATTCACATTTCCATTCCACGTTTCCTTAACTCTCTCTCTCTCTCTCTCTCTCTCAGTGTGTGTGTGTACGCGTGTGTGTGGGAGATGAAATATTTCATGATCAATATTTCTTAAATTGCAAAGTAAGTTGAGTAGTTAATATATATATATATATATATATATATATATATATATTTTTTTTTGAAAGTAATGGGAGATGAAAATTTCGTTCTAATCCTCCTATTGTATTATTGTATTGAAAATAAATTTCTTTTTGTCGATCGAAATTTTTTTAAATTGAATTTTTCTCTATTAAAATATTGAGGGAACTTAACTAATATGAAAATATTGTATGCCTTTTATCTTATAAAATCTTAATATCAGATACCTTAAAAAAATTTTATTTTTTAATAGTTGAGGTTCCTCAATATTTTTACAGAGAAAAAATTTGATACAGAGAAATTTTTCTGATTTCACAAAAAAATTTCATCAACAAACCTTAACTAATAAAAACAACATGTTGAACCTCTCTTATTATCAGGGTCGGCCCTGAGATTTAGGGGCTTAAAGCGAATTTTGAAAATGGGAGCCCCTCTTATATTAAAAAAAAAATTTATGGATAAAATGATAAGTTATAACTTTTTTATTTATTTGTAACCACAAAAAATTTACTTGTACATATAATCATTAAAATTATAAACAAAACAATTTAATGAAACAAAATTAAGACAAAAAAATTAAGAAAAAATTATTCAATTAAAACTGATAAAGACCTAGGTAAAAAAATTTGAACAAAATTATTTATTCCACTAAAATCTAATAGATAAAGAAGGTAAAAAAAATTTTGGGCCCATATATTATATGTATTATTTTTCTTAGGCCCAAACATTTTTTTTATATATATATTTTTTCATTTTAATAAATATGGGCCAAACTACACTTATAAAAAAATATAGGCCAAACTACACTTATAAATAAATATGGACTAAACCATATATGGACCCAATAAAATATTTTGAGACCCTTTAAATTGATCCAAAAATCCAAAAAAAAAAAAAAACATTGAGCCTATAATATTTTATCAAATTTGGAGGCCCTATTTTTAGGTCAAAATTTTGAGGCCCAAGGCTCAGGCCTTACTGGCCTTAGGCTAGAGCCGGCCCTGCTTATTACCCAAAATTAGAGAGAGATATTTCACTAATTCTCCTTTTCTAAAAACCAAAAATATTGCCCTAGTTTTATAAAGACAAATATAATAAAATTATTTGATTACAATTGTGAAATCAATTTTTTTATTTTTTTTTATTTTTTTTATAACTAATCTTACCATAAAATTATATAAAATAAACCATTCAAATCGTAAGTTGTGAATTTAAGTCCCGTGTAAGACGTTGGGAGTGATTCCATTTTCCTTTCTCCTTAGATATAGGCCATACGGTTAAAAAGGGTAATAAAATCCCCATATTCTTTCCCTTAAATACATGCTAGGGTAAATTCTTTATAATAAAAAAATGGTAATCAAATCCCCTTATTATTTCCCCATCAATATAGGTTAGGATAAGTTCATAAAAATATAATAAAAAATAAATAAATAATGGGACAACGTCCACCTAGGGTAAATTCTTTATAATAAAAAAATGGTAATCAAATCCCCTTATTCTTTCCCCATAAATATAGGTTAGTATAAGTTCATAAAAATATATAATAATAAATAAATAAATAATGGCACAACATCCACAAAGTGGACCCAAAACTTCGATGACAAGGTGTGCACATCGACATTGTGTATTCTGCGTTAGCATCATTTTAAATGAGTAAAGACCCTTTAGAGTGATTTTTTCTTAAAATTTCTTAGAGTGCTATATTGTGTGGTTGAGATTTACTGACAAGTCACATCAATTTTTCTGATGTGACTTGCCAGTAAATCTCAACCACACAATGTAGCACTTTAGGAAACTTTAGGGAAATTTCACTCTAGAGGATCCTTGGTGATTTTAAATAGCATTCAAAGCTACACCAAATGCAACCTATCACCTCGACCCACTCATATATAGAACTTGTTTAGGAAGATATTAAAAAAAAAAAAAATTCAATTTACTAATTTATCGACTTATTTGAATTATATCACCTCTTTATTTATTTATTTATTTTTTTCTATATTTTTTTAGAAAGTCAAAAAATCAAAAAAAATGTCGCTTTTCAAAATAGGCTAGAAATTAAATGTCTGATCCAATAAATTTAAAAATCTTTCCAAAAAATTTAAGGACTTTAAAATTCTTACATTATTCTTATCAGCCTATTGATTTTAGATTGTATGCTAATTTTTTAAAATTTGAAGAACTTTTATACATTCATCAATTTTTTTAAAAAAAAATTAGTACGCTATTAAGGGTTACCACCAATGCCTTTAAAATAAGACTAACAACAAATATACTTGCCGATAATAATAAAAAATAAAAAAATAAAAAACTATGCTTAACAAAGAAAAAGGTTAATAATTAATAAAAATTCCATTATTTTGACCAATTGAATTTAATAATTTAAGGGTAAAACACCAATAAATCTCAAAATATGATCTTGTAAATGGTTTAGTCCTCTTTTTTTTTTTTTTTTTTATGAACCCAAAAGTCCTATTAAAGTGGAAATTGCACAAAATGGTAGTCATTTATATTGGTTTTAAATTGTTGAATTGAAACTTGAATCATGCATGCATGTACACATTGGTGAGTTTTGAGGTTGTTTTCATGGAAATTCTTACATGCTGTCTACACTCTTGTCGTAGCTCATGAATTCATCTTGTTTTTGGAAGTTTAGACTCATTTGATCTTGTATTAGAAGCTTTGAATTCAGATGAAAACATGCATATCATATGTTCATCATGTTCTTGAAGTTATTGTTGAAATTGTGTTCAATTGACTCATCCTTGGGCTTTGATTTTATAAATTGATCTTCAAAACATGTTATATTATGGGTTTAAAGTGTTTTCCCAGAAAATGGGCCCAAGAGGTTGAGTTTTGAGGTGTTGAATGCTTGGTTTGAGCTTTGAAGGCAAATCTGGAAATTTCGAAATTTGGCTTCCTCGCTCGAGCGAAGGATTCCACGCTCGAGCGATCATCGTTTGTTCAGAGCTCCGCTCGAGCGAAGGAATGATGGCTCGAACATAAATTGCAAGCTCTCAGGTTTTTGGTGCACACAGACGCACGCTCGAGCGAGGGAACCTACGCTCGAGTGAGGACTGTGTCTCACGCTCGAGCGAGCGTCGAGCGGGCATCGAGCGGAAATTTTCAACATCTAGCACTTTTTGCATTTTACAGACCGCTCGAGCGAGGAAGTCCACGCTCGAGCGACCCCACTGTTTTGACAAGCTCGCTCGAGCGAAGAAAGCCACGCTCGAGCGAGACCCCTGTTTTCTGAAAATTTTGAAAAGTGTTTTAAAGTACATCTTTGCATCCTCATTTCATCCTAGGCTTTCCTAGGCCTAGTTTAAGGCATCTTAATGAGGATATTGATGTAGGACCACACCGAGTTATGTTAATGGGCTAGTTTGTCTATCCCAAGTGTGTAACTTAGTGTGTGTTCATTCTGTAACTGTGTAGGGTTGGCATCCGAGGACGCTCATTAGCTGCTTATAGCCCAGTGCTCTGTGAGTAACAATAATGTAAAGATATGTTCAATTATGAATATTTTCTGAATGATCAACTGTTCTGTTTACTGAAGCGTTATTGTTTAATGAATGAATGTTTGTCCTATTTGTAAACTGTATTCGTGGCATCCATAGCAATTTACTATTACTGTACTGTTACTGCTACTGTTACAGAGATCTCTGTCGATTCTCATGTTTGGAACCATTACTGTTTACTGTTATGATGGCCATCGACTGACTGTTCGGTTTGTTAAGACCTACTGTACTGTTTTGCTATTGGATGTACCACATATAACTGCTATGATTTCTAAATGACTGATATGACTGTTTAATGACTGAAAGGAAATTTATTCTTAACCTCTTTACACAGTTGTTATTCACTGGACTTTAGCTCACGGTTTATATTTATATGTAGGTGTTTAGGCACCGGATCAATGCTAGGAGCGTCGGGGTAACTCCCTTTTTGTCAAGCCAACCATTGTGCCTCATCTCGAGATTCCAAGTCTGACCGAGCCAAGGCTGCTTTAGGGTGTCTCAGTTTCACCCTTCCGTCTCTGTTTTGTAATACTGTTTAAGACTTGTACTGTACTCTGAATGTTTGTACATATGGTGTATATATGTTTTGCTTATGAATGTGAATATATTTGAAAAAGTCTTTTTGCATACAGATTATCACAGCTCATTGGACATCTTTTATTACTGTTTTGGCTTCCGCCAGCCCCTGTACTCTGTATTACTGTTTTTACTGTCAAGCAGGCCTTCGGTAATCACGGATTACTGGCCGGTTACGGTGCTAAACCCATAGGAGCGGGTTTGGGTCGTGACAAATAGGCAAACTATCCACTGGTACGATTAAGTCCTTGAATATATTTTATTCTGATAATAATATGGAATGCACCTTGGACTGCACAACCAATTGGTCTTGAAAGAAGATGGTGCCTTTAGGGGCCGGCCTTCTGGAATAAAAATCTTGGGCTTATGTTGCCTTTATATTGGTGTTGGCACATAATAATGGAATAGGAGCCTTGTTTACACTCCAAGATAGTAGAGAAGTTGTCTAATTGTGTCTCCAAACTTATTGTTTGCTATTTATTTTTTCTTAAACAGACAACAAAGTAAAAGTCCATAAACAGGCCAGGTCTGTACTTGAAGAGGATGCCAATGTAACTTCCAGGAGAGTTTCGGGGATTGATGTGGCTCTTGAAAATGTTACAGGAAAACCAGTAGACTCTCCCAATTGGAAAACAGAAAATAGAGCAACTTGTGTTGCTTCTACTGCTGCTGCAGGGTTGCCTTATGAAGACTGGAAAAAAGTAGGATGGTATATTTCATCTGTAGTTAATACCACTTGTCATGCTTTGAACTAACGTGTTTCAGGTTGTCCATAGATGCAAGAAACATTTCTTTTCTTGCCTTCTCTTAAAATAGTTCTACATTGCATGAACCACAGGAGTGGTAAGGGAACACAGAAAATTTTGAGTTCAATAGCCAAAATTAGCTGAGAGATTGCCTATATTAAGACCTAGTTAATAGTGCAGCTTTCTAAAGCCATGTTTATAACATTGTAAAGATATTTGAGGGGACTTTGAGTTCGAACATTTCCATATAGAACAGCTTGCAGAGTATAGCAGAGGTGCAATATTATTTTCAAACTCTTATTTGCTTTGTGTCCATTTCTTCAGGATGAACGGCAATTGAAACGAGAGAAGAGGAAACACACTAACAGACAATCTGCTAGGAGGTCTAGGTTAAGAAAACATGTATATAGAATTTAAGTTATAATTTCTTTTATTCTTTTAGTTTTCACCTTTGTAACTCAGCTTCCCAATTGAATTTGTTATTAGTTCAATCTGCTTTTTCTTTTCAGGTTGAAATTGAGGAACTGATGAAAAGATATGAAACCATGAAAGTGGAAAACATAACCCTTAAATTTAAAATGAAACAAGTAATGGAAGATTCAGAGAAACTTAGGGTTGAGAATGCTGCATTGATGGTACTTTCTATCTTGTAGAATTCTTTTTTATTTCTTAGTTTTGGCTGCTTCTTTTTTCTTTTTTTGGTTTTATTTGGAAAGCCTTTGTTTAAGACAGTTCAGTAACACTTGTGTTTCTCAAACTTTAACCAAAGGTGTCATGAGCTGTTTACCTGGAGGATGGTATTTTTTAATGCTAGGATTTGCAGGACACCTAACTAGTTATTGTGAGACACGAAAATTAGAGAACAACAATAAACAATAATCATAAATTACATGCACACAAGATTTACGTGGTTCACCATAGGGCTACGTCAACAATCACTGCTATTTCACTATGGTCAGAAAGAGTTACAAAACAAGATACAAAGATAGTCACCCCCCTAAACTACATTTAGGTAGTATTAGGTTTACAAGTCGCTTGAGGAAATATTAAAAATACCCTTACTATGCAGTTGAGTTGAGTGATTAGATACTAATTAGGATCCACACTACCCAACACTTAACTCTTCACAAAGCTCACTATTGATGGGTAATGTCTCGCCAGCTCTCAAATGAGTGAAGTGGGGCAGAGAGGTTGTAGAGGTTGGAGTTTATGTGAGTTCGATCTTGCAGGAGAATTTGAATGGCTCAGAAGTTCCATATCCGGAGAGACAATTTTAGATAATATTGAATCAGATTTAGCTTAGCCTCACTGTAGCGGGGATGGATTTTGCTAAAAGACTCAAATTCTGTCAAGGAAAACAAAAGGAATGTGAGACCCTTAAGAACTCTGTTCTGAGATGAAGCTGCAAATATTTGGATCAAGGGCCTATGCTGTTGCCACAAGCTAATTCATATATTTTCTCTTGTAATTTTTGACAACTAGCTTGAAAGCCCCCAATTCACTTGTATGATATGTTTAGTTGGTGACACAGGCACATAGGTAGGAATGGCGATTAAATTACTTCCAAAAGATCTCTTGAGTTGCATTTTCTAAGTTTTTAATTAATCATGGTGTGGTTAGTTCTTGACTACAACTATCCCCGTAGTGTTGTGGGGATTTGAACAGTTACTTCTGACAACAGATTGAAAGAATGCACATTTCATTAGCTTAACTTCAAAATTAGAGAAATTTATTTATTTTCATCATCTGTTTATTTTATTGGAGTTTCTTGTAAATGCTTACTGTTACTGAAATTTGTAGAAATTTGTGCTTTAAAAAAAAATCATTGCCAACGAGCGAAACTTGGTAATAAATATCATTCTATGCATGATATCTGCTTAGGATTCAAACTATCTATGCAGGGTTTGAGCTCAATGTGCTTACAAGATTTGTAAATAATTTGAATGTTTATGTAAATGAAAATCAGTTATATTTTACTTTCTTTGTAGACTCAATGTCATTTCTCATAGCTTTGGGGTTCTTTCTTATTTTGCTTTGACATTTAAATTATTACTCAAAGAATTGGCAAAAGTGCCAAAATTGCCCCTTAATTAGATTTTTTAATTATTATATAAGGGCAATTTTGGTAATTTACATAAAATTGTCTAGGAAATAATTAGAGGTGCCATACAATAGTCACCGAAAATGCAACCCTCTTATATTTTTTGAGTAATTATTTTATTTTTTCAAAACATGTGTTTATAATGAATAAATAATAAAATATTTTTAAGGGAACACGATCTTGTAATATTTTAGACTCGTGATAATTTTTGGTTTACCAAATCTTGAGAAAAAGTTTGAAATTGGCAGCTTATAATCGAGGTCCTATTGTATTTGAGAGATTAGTCTCCATTATAAAATTGTGGGATCTAGAACTCAAGGCTCAATTGATGGTAAAAGAACTTTTAATTGGCAAAAACAAAAGAGAGCAAGTATACCATGAGATTGACCTCATAATACTTCTTATGAGCTCGCCCTTGATTGCACCACATCACTATCATTTACGGGTGTGCACTAGTTGATTCAGCTTGTTTATTTTAATTTATTTAAAAAAAATCAGGATGATAAATTTATTAAGAAATTTTCTTTCAAATACTTTTATTTCAATTATTTCATGACATATTCTTGTATTCTAATAAGTCTTATTATTTGGACATTTGATCTACCAAATCTTATTTATCATATTTAAGGTATTTTATAAATAATTTTACCCTTTTAAATATTTTTTTAAACCTTAGCAACATGGTGTGTAGTATTTTGGACTATTTTGTATTTTTTGTATATTTTTCTTTAGAAATTTAGAATTGTCGTACATATTTTTTTTAATGAAATTTATATTTTTCAAACCTAATTAACGAAATCTATCAACTAAAATCTCAATTGAATATATAATTTTATAAAATAAATAAATAAATAAATTTTACAGTGTGAATGCTTATATTGACAATATGAATGTTCATATTATGAAACATTTACACTGTCATTGTGAACATTAATTGGTGTTTCATCCTATCATTATTAGGGATATTGTGGTAATTATGTCACTCGTAAAATTTATTAAAATATAAGAAAATAATTTAAATTAAATGAAACATAAGAAGATGAAAATGAACTTTTTAATAAATGCCCCATTGATATTTAATTTTATATGAAATTATAAATATTATATATTAGTTTAATTATATCTATATAATTTACTTAATTTTATTTGGATAAATTACAAATTCACCCCCTGAGGCTTACTTAAAATATGAATTGCTCCTTGTGATTTGAAAAATTACAAATACCTCCCTGTTATAATTTTTTATTTAACAAAATTAACTGAAAAAATAAAATTTCTAACTGTTCTCCTATATAATAATAAAATTATCTGAATTATTAATTGAAATAAAATTTTAACATCATTAAGAATTGTTAATTAACTTGATGATATATTAATAAAATGACTTATTTGTTATGAAATTTAAAAAAAAAAAAAACTTTAAGAGCATATTGTAATTTTTAAAATTACAGGTATAATTTGTAATTTAAATAAACTTCAAGGAATATATTTATAATTTACCTATTTTATTTTTATAATATATATTTTTTATTATGGAATTTGTTGAAGGATGGGATTATAGAGATTTTTAGACTTGTAGCCTAGCCAATCTAGACTTACTCAAGATATTTTTGTATTTTTACACTTTGGAAACTCTTGAAAAAGTCACATCTTTTTTTTTAAATTTTTTTTTTTTTGTTTTTAGTGGCTTTTCTCAAAATTTTATATATATATATATATATATATATATTTCTATTTGTCTTGTGTAGATGAATTTAAAAAGTTAAAAAAAAATGAAAAAAGCTAAGACAAGCCCAAAAAAAGACTACTATTTTTGGGCTTTTTTTTTTTTGAATTCTTTTAAAAAAATTAATTTTTTAATTTGTCTCGTCAAACTAAATCTAGAAATTTAAATTTTTTAATTTGTTAATAAAGTCACTGAAGATAAAAATAAGTATATATAAAAAATTAAAAAACTAGTAAATAAGTAAAGGTCTGTTACCCACCCAAAAAAAAAAGAAAAGGTCTGTTTGGAAAGTTTCAAATTAATATACTTTTTGACTTTTTACGAAAATATTTAAAATGTAGGTTGGGGTTAAAATGATATGATAGAGAAATAACACATGTCAAACAATACTTAAATCTTAAATATCCACTTAAACTTAGTCCACACCCAATCCAAATTTAACCCAACTCAATGTTTGTTCAGCATTACTACTATCGGCCTTGGATCAGAACCATTTGGGTCAAATAAAAAAGAATGTTGATATTTGACGGCTCTCATTTAATAATATTTGTGGGGGTAATTTATATATAAATTGGGCCGAGCTAGGTAATGGGCCATTCTGAGGGCCACGGTGAGAAGGGCTGGGTAAAAGGGCCTTGTAATTAGTCCGGTCCGAAGAAACTTGGTGGTTAGCTCGGTCGCCACGGTTGGCGCGGTAACAGTTAGCTCGGTCATACTATGTTGGGCCGAAGTATGTTGAGCTTTCCTCAGAACCTTGCTATTGGTTAGCTCGGTCCAAGCTCATTGTGGATAGCACGGTTTCGGACAACCCAGTTGGAATGTCAGCCGAGGTACACGCGCAGTGAAAGGAAGAACCGAGTTAGTTGGAGCTTGGTCTAGTCTGCGGCTTTAGCGTGGCCATGTTATCTCGGTCGTATTGACATCCAACCGTAGTAAAACCATCTTACTTGGTTTAAGCAGTGAGGGGGGTGTTGAGAGATAAGCATTATCTTTCAAAAATGTGATTCCTAGGAGGACTCTACATGAAGGAGTAAGAATCCTACTAGGATTGTGCCACACGAAACCTATAAAAGCTCATAACATCACCTATGGAGAGGTAACACAACTTTGATTCCTGAATACACAAAACTTTTTGTCTATTTGTCTATTTTGTTAACTTAGGCATCGGAGAGGTATCCGGCACACACCCGCCGGCTAGCTCACGTTTGTGTTTTCAGGGAGTAAAGCGACGTCGTACGGAGGAGCACAGAATTGATCAACAGGATTATACGATAAGGTTTATTTCTTTCCCGTACTCAATGTTTGTTCAGCATTACTACTATCAGCCTTGGATCAGAACCATTTGGGTCAAATAAAAAAGAATGTTGATATTTGACGACTCTCATTTAATAATATTCAATCAAATTTTAAAGGTTAAAATTTTACCATAGAATATAATGCCTCGTTTGATATGAGTATGGTGTGCCTTGTTCGAGGACAAATTATTTAATATTTTTAGAGTATCACGTATTTATATTTTCTAATCAATTATCATTTAATATATTTTTTTATACTTCTTAATCACTCAACATGATACCCCATCTATCCACTTTTTTCACTAATCATAATATTATGAAATATCATGTGTCTGTATTCTGAAATTACTAAATAATTATCCTTGTTCGAGATCATACAAAGCTATAAAGCCAACTTTGTTCCCAATAAAAAAACAAATTAATTAAATATTGAAATATTTAATAATTTTGAATCAAATCCTGGATCAAATTATCAAAAAACTCACATGAGAGAATATTAAAATTCTCAATAGTTTAATTAGGGTCTCTATCTCTTTTGAATATATTAATACAACTAACAAGATACTTTACATTTGTTTACAGTCATAATCGAAAAAGTTAGGAGGTAAGGTAAGATTTTTTTTGACTGCAGAATATATATATATATATATATTGAGATTAAGGCATCTTTTGAAAAATTAGTTAAAAGTTATTTTATCTCTATTTTTTTGGAAAAAAACATGTAAAAAAAAGAAGAAATAATGTGACCAAGAGTAAGTTACTTTTAACCAAGTTTCCAAATTATTAAAAGCCAAAATTTCACGTCTAACCAAGTCCTCAAATTAAGTCTAAGTGTGGATAGAATTGGATAGAGAAAATATTATTGGAACAAAAGTTGAGAAGTACATATTTGTACACCACCAATCCGCTCACTTCACATTATGACTATTATTGTTTTATCATTTTGTCCTTTGAGCAAATTATCATCTAGGATAAAAGTACACCTTTCGCTTTCTTTCTTTTTTTTGTGTGGATAATTGGATATCTAGACACATTTCTCTTTCCACCGTTGATCTCAAATATCGTGACCTCCCTCTTTAGTCACTTACCATTGTTAATCGCCAACCATCATGATAAACCCCATCATCATCTAGAAAAAAAAAGAAGGGATTAGTGAAGGTGAAGGGCTAGGTTTTCATATTTCAGGGGGGAGGTGGGGCACAATAGAGATGAGGTTGGAGAAGGAGCAATTGCAAAAAAAAAAAAGAGTGGTGTATGTAAGGACGTTGGGAAGAGAAAGGATTGGACTAGGGTTAGAAGGCACTTGGAAATGAGAAGATTGTGACGCCCCAATTCTACACTATAGGTTGCAGTCAAACGAAAGTCACTAGTGAGTCCTATGGTCAATAACCAAGTAAGATCCCAGATTGCCGGAGGAGTCAAAATAGCCTCCATTCTAAGTCCAGCTTTCTTAGGCAGGGCACTACCTTTTTGACAGATCTTACAAGGCATTGACACAAGGTCTCATAAGTAACGATAAGGTACATACATAGGATATAAATACATACTAACCACAATATACTTGATTAAAAAGATTGTTCCATTACATTACATCTCAAAAAGAAAGTTTTTAAACCTCACATGAGACTTACAAAAATATCAAAAAGAAACTTCTAATATTCCTAAGATAGCCAAAAGTCTTCAAAGGTTTCCGGCTCGTCGTCTTCCGCTATGAGTTCCGCTTCGTCACCTGGCATGATACGACGTGAGCTTTGAATGCCCAGTAAACACACACACACCCCATCCCTTTTTCCTAGTCCAATACACAATCACATTTATAGCACCAAGTAGTAAAGCATGATACTCCAATAAACAAATAAATACATTAAGAGTTGAGTCAGATGTTAGTAACTAGAAATCCCCCAAAGAGATTCCGTCCTCCCGACCACAAGAATCGGACGCGGATTATTCGGTATGCCCCCTCTTTTGCTGCTTTGTTGCAGAACTAACCTTGGATGCCTACCAACGGTTATATACCGCGTAGCGCCAACCGTAGGGCCTCAAAAGAGACGGTAAAAATAGGGCCTTGCCCGAATCCCTCCTTACACCAAACCACCTAAGGTCCGAATACAACCGCTCCGTTCAAGGGTCCCGAAAACCACTTGCGCAAGTTTTAACCTCGAATAGGGAACACATCCCAACAGACCATATATCACATTTTCTCATCTTTTCATTACTCAAGTGTTCGAAAACCCAATACCCACCCAATTAGGTTTTCCGTTGAATTAAGTGTTTTAAGTCAAGGTTAGTCCAACTAAATAATAAAATAAAATTCACATAAGCATGCCTCCTCAAGATAAGAAGATAAATAACATAACATACCCATACAACATTATGCCAAGATATGATAATAGGCCATTAAACATTTTCATGAATACAAGGGTATAAAACATCCAAACATAACAAATTTCCAGATTTAACATCACATGAAGGTTAATATGGAAGGACTACTTAGGTTCATCCACCGGACTCGGTTTTCCTATGGTTCATAGAGAATTTGATCTAGTTCCTAGAACATTTTTCGGAAATGGGATTGCTTTTCCCGATTTTAAGTTATTTAGAAAATAGTCCAGCACTGTTCCAGAATCTGTCCAGAATCTGCCCAGATCTGTCGACTGTTACGAAAACTTGATTTTCTTGCAAACCATTCAATGTTTTTCGATGAAACCAATTTTAGTTGAAAGCTAACTCCTTAAGGAAGGTTTTGACATAAAATATAGGTTCAGAATATTTTTGTACATTTTTCTGGAATTTTTGAAAGTTGACTAAAAAAAACAGGTTTTCAGGTGGAATGCCCAAAACAAGGAAATTTATAAAAAAGGGGGTTCCACCATGGGAAAGTTTCATTTCTTTTGTGAATAAAATATGCTAACTATCACATGTTTAACTCAGAAAAATTGTTTGAAAGAGTACCCTTGAAAATTTGAGAGATGTGTACAAAAGAAGATGGTTTTGTGCCAAAATGGGTAAAATACATGAGAGATGGAAACAATACTCAAATCTTAGTATTTTCAACATAGGAACTTGATAATAACAGATCTGAAACTTTATTTAGAATCTCTAAAAACATGCATTAGAAAAGAAAATGAAGAGAGGGTTGTGTTGGTGGCTTACCTTCCAAACTTTGCACAAGAAACTCTCTTTTCTTCCTCCTCCTTCTCCTCTAGACTTCTCTTCCTTTCTCTCCTCCCTCTCTCTAACCAAAATGTGTGTGAGTGAGTGTGTTGTGTGAGTTTGTAAGCTAGGGGTGTGTGGTATATATAGGCAAATTTTGGTATAAAATGACATAAAAGCCCTTTAGTTGGAATTGGATAGAAAGTTAGGATTTTGCTTGAATTCTAAAGGAATGGAAGGGATTTAGAAGGTGTGTTCCATTGGTTTAGGCCACCTCTAGTTGTAATAAAACTAATTCTTGGATTTTATATCCTAGGTAGGTCACTAGGTTGTATTTCTCTAGAATCTCATAATCATGGTCTTAGAAAATTGGCTTCTCTCTCCTTTCCCTAGGAGGGCTAGCCTTGGGGGAGTGTGATGGGGCAAATTTTTTATTAATTTTGGTCCTAGGCACATCCCTCAAGGTGTTTATACACACACATATATATATATATATATATATATTGCAAGATTGATGGTATACCAAGGTACAAGATACAAGTACTATTTTGGGGCAAGTTTAAAAAAGAAATGAGGGCTTGAAGTAAATTACATGCAACCTAGGTAGAATTAAATTAAGTTAGGGAAACTAATCTGGTTAGAGAAATTTATGTTTTGATAAAAAAAAAATAAAAATAGAAATTGCTAACCGACAAGATTCGAATTAATTCAAGTAAACGAGGGCTTTAAGAAAATAATTCATCATTAAGGTCTTAAAAGTAAATACATATTTTAGGGGCCTTACAAAGATAGAGAGAGAAGGGGGTTGGAAAGGCTGTCGACATTGATACGAGTAGCATGTGGTGGTTAACGGGGTTTGGTTTAGTTTTAGAATTTGATGGATGAAGGTGATGGTATTATAGGGATTAGGTGGTAAAAACTGAGTAAAAATAAAATTATGTATCAAATAATAGTGTAAATTGAGATAAAATGATATATATCTATACGCATAAATAAAAGTTATCAAAAGTTGAAATAAATATTGAATATAATAGTTAACAAGATTGCAAATTTTAAAGTTATGGTAGTGTGATGGTATTGCGGTAATGAAAATTACATAATTACATAATTAAATTAACCAAAGATAAAAATTGTCCATTTAATTTTATTTATTGATCAGTGACTATTGCTCTCAACAATTATTAAAAAAATTAGAAGACAATAGAGAAATGAAAAAATTATTTACCAAAATGTGAGATGTAATTTTTACTGTAATTTCTTTACACATAAAAAATTACACACCCCATATATTTATAAGTATTTTTAATATTCTACATTCATTTGTAATTTTTCATAATTTATTCCAAAAGCTCAACACTTTCTCTTGGCAAAACTATCCGACTTAGTTCTATTTAATTCAATCCAATTTTAATAAAAAAATATTTGGGGAGACCATTGTTAAATTATAGAGTTAAGAAAATCAAAACTCTCCACATTAAAATAAAATATAAAATTATATCATAAAAATGATTTTTAATTTTTTTTTGTTTTTAGTGAAATTTTTAAATATTTTAAAAAAATTTGCTTCTTAACTTATATGGACTTAAAAAATTAAATATTTGTAAAGAAATTTAAAAAAAAAAATTATATTTAGTGATTTTTTAAAATTATGTTCATATTTTTTTTTTTTACTTTTTAGGTGTATTTAAATTAAATAAATTTTAAAAGTAAAAAAAGAAAACTTAAAATAGTTCAGAAAGCCCACTAAATTACATAATAGCGCAACAATCAATTTCCAAACAGAATAAAAGTTTACATTGGAATTTTTATTGAAATATTTACTTAAATGAGTGCATAAAAACTTCAATCATGATTGGAGGATATAATTTATAAGTATTATAGAACTTTTTTAAAAAAAATCAAACTATTTAAGCTTAATTTGTGATTTTTTTTTTATTAAAACTCATTTGAAATTGACTTGAATGATAAACAAACTAAACTTTTAATATATTTTTTAAGCTTGTTAAGTTTTAATTGTCTGGGAAATTTTAAATAAATTATATTTTATTTCAATTTTTTTTTTGTTTTTAGTGATTTTTTTTATTTAAAATTGTGTCAATTTTTTATTTTTCTCATCTACCTTGTCTAGATGAATCTAAAGCTAAAACTATTTTTTTAAAAATCTAAATCTAAACTAGTAAAAGTTACACCATAATATCACAATCAACTAAAAATCATAACAATAGACATAAATACAAAAAAATAAAATAAAATAAAAATAAAAATTTAGAACACTATTGATTGGCCTTCTTCTACCAGATAATAGCTTTGAGAGCATTTCCAATTTTCTTGACATTTCTGGTCAACATCTTCACGTTAGCAAAGAACCCTTTTTGCCTGTACGGCATCAACAACCGCCTCCAATCTCTCTCTTGCGCCACCGTCACTCCACCTCTGGCCACCGTCAACTTCACTCTTCCAGAGACGCAGTAGGTTCCTGCCAAAACTCCATCGAGCTCATCTCTGCCGAAAATAAGGAAAACAGGCCTGGGGTCTTCACACACACAAGGGAACTCAAAATCATCATCATCTTCGTAGCTCTTCATTTCTTCTTCTTCTTGCAGCTAATCAGTCTCATGGTTTTTACTTCTTAGCTGCTCTTCCAGATCACTATTCTGGTTCCGTAGAGAGTCCACCTCCCGCTCCAGGTCCTTCACCTGTACCATAAGACCCTCTTTCTCTTCGAGAATCTTCTGTTGATCAGCAATATTTTTCTCTTACTTCTCTTCGATTGTTTCTTCCAATTCTCTGACCCTGTTCTTTACACCTTGAAACTCGTTTAGAATTTCATAAACACGGCTCTCAAAGTGCCCGTAGTCTTCCTCAATCATGCTGAGATTCTCCATCAGCAAGTTCACTTCATCTCCTTTCATTTCCAGTTCTCTTTTCAAGTCTTGGATCATTTCTTCCAATTCATCAACTTTCTTATCTTTCGATTCTATACTCTTTTGCAACTCCTCTTCTTCCATTTCTTCAATCTTCCTTCAGCAACTTCAACCACTTGAGTCAAGCTTTCTGCAGATTCTTGTTTACCTCTCTCAATCTGTAACACCAATGCTTCATCCTCTCTATCTTTGGATTTACTGCCCAAGCCGGAGGAAGAAAAAGAAAAAGAATAATCTGTATTCCCATCTTTTTCATCCTCATCTTCTTCATTCCCGACATCCTCAACTTGCTTCTGGAGAGTAAATGATGACTCCTCTAACTCAACTAATGTCTTCTCCACCGACTTAAACTTCCCGCCACAGCTGCCGAAAATGGATCGAAGAAACCGAGAAAATTTTGAGGGTTTTTTAATAATGGATTGTGGTGGTTGTTGAGAAAAAAGAACTTTCTGATCGATTGTAATTCTTGGAAAAAAAGATAGAAGATAGAGATATAGAGATTGTTACACAACTTTAGAGAGGGAGGGAGTGTCTTTTATCGTGAAATCAATGTTCATTTTTTTCCATATTCTTGCGGTATCAATGTGGAAAGTTTTAACATTTCCATTTCAACTTCATTTCCTTCACTAGTAACTCTTCATAGAAAAAGCAAACAATTCACAGAGCCTAATCTTTACAGCTATGGTATTGCCCTTTTAAATTCCATTTTCTTTGTTTGTATTTATGCTTATATGAATGTAAATTTAGTGTTAATAGAAGGGCAATTTTTTTTTTTTTTTTTTTTTGGATAATTTCATGAAATGTGAGAGTTTTGGTGAATTGGAGAGTTATTGATTTGTTTGATTTGAACATTATGTGGAATTAGTACATGGGTTTTGTGATCAGAAATTGCAATTTATGTTTGAACACTGATATGGGTTTTTCTAGTCTGAGGTAATAAAATCAAGTGCTAGAGAAAAGGTGGATATGAAGTGTAATTTTCTAGTATGAGGTAATACAATCTTAATTTTATTGACAGTTCCATTTCAACTTTCATTTCCTTCACTAGTACATTTCCATTTCAACTTCATTTCCTTCACTAGTAACTCTCTCTCTCTCTCTCTCTAAGTGTAACACCCTCAAAATAATGACATTAAACTCATCAATTAAGACATTCATTGACAAATGAAATAACCACATTCTTCTATTCATCAGAGTTTCATTACAAAAGTATCACATGTTAACAACAAAAGCAAAATGCCCTATGGGCTTACAGCTTTCCAAGTTAACACTTGGTTACAACAAAAGAGTACTAACTCGTTTACACATTAAGCCCTTGGCTTGAATTTACATGTAATACATCAAGAATAAAACGACAAAAGTATGTCCGCCTCTAGCCTCCCAAGCTATGTCCTTGGAGGTGGCATGCTACCTGTACCTGAAAATGATATTCCCATATAGGGTGAGCCACAGCCCAGTAGAAATACACTAAACCAACCATGAACAATGACTAAAAGATTAGCAATTGATAGATGGTCAACACTGATACATTCACATAAATCACATATTTATGTCATACGACTTATGAGTCCAAGTTACTTTTCATTTTCCCTTTTTCAACAGATAAGCATGTCAGCTCTATCATCATTTCAACAGATATGTATAAAAACTATATCCCACATTCACAGATAAGCATATAAGCTGTATCCACATTCTCAACAGATATGTATAACGACAATATCCCGCATTCACAGATAAGCATATAAGCTGTATCCACACTTCACAAAGATAAGCATATGAGCTTTATCTTCACTTCTCTAGACAAGCATATGAGCTGTATCTACGGAGTTCATCCCTTATCTTCTCCCAACACTATCCGGTTTAGAGGTACATCCCCCATCTTCCCCTAAACCGCGGAGTACATCCCCCATCTCCTCCTCTACACATAACGTATACAAACACATTAGTTCTATATACAATCATTCAATACATATAGTTAATGTATTCTATCAACCGTCAAATTCCATGACACATTCCATTGATTAGTTTTCGTTTGCCTAATCATCATGCATTGTCTACAACAATCACGACTATCCTCCACCGATAGCCCAAAGCAGTTATCTCTAAACAGAAAATAAATGCACAATGGATATTCAATCAACATTTCAATTCGGTGAGTGATAAATAATTCAACTACACCCTTTAACCCCATACATTCTCAATCTCGACAATTCCATTTCATTTTCTCATTTCTCGCAATTAATTATCCCAATTAATCAAATAATGTAATTAGGTCATTTTCCATAATTACCATTTCAACCCTTAGATCCCATTTTCATCAATGATTCAACATTAATTCCATTTCTCTATACCAAACATGCATCTAGGTTTATTACAAATAAAACCCCAACCTTTGTAAAATAACACAAAAGCCCCAAATCTTCACAAGATTACCAAACCAACCCCAACGTCTCAAAATACTAAAATTTAAAGACAAAATCCATAGAGAGGAGTAGGATATCCCTACCTCAATTTCGGAGCCCCAAGAGAGAAGATGACAAAACCCAACGTGCTCCAAATCCCGAAATTTTCAGATTAAAAAGTAGGCCTCGACGATCAACAACTTTTTTGTAAAGGCCAAAGATGAGCAAATCACTCCTACTAGATCAAAACCTAGAGAGAAGGTAGAGTTCTAGAGTGAGAGGCTCAACAATGGTGTTTTTGGAAAAGTAGGAGAGAGAAGAGAAAGTGAAAAAGTGATTTGAAAAGTCAAAACACGGAACTTAAACCCAGTCGACCCACTCGAGCGTCAAATACCCCGCTCGAGCGTCACTCACAGACTCCCGCTCGAGCGTCAACAATCCCGCTCGAGCGGTGGATACACACTCCCAAAACTTTTACAGAACCAGGTCTCCGCTCGAGCTTCCAACTCCCCGCTCGAGCGACACTCACACAACCCCGCTCGAGCGGCCAACTCCACGCTCGAGCATCCAACACTGCACAGAAAATACTGGATGGGTGCAATTCTCGCTCGAGCGCCAAAACCCCCGCTCGAGCGGACAGGTCAAAATCTGGGCAACTAGTTTTGGTTTCTAAACTCAACCAACCTGTAACAAACCTGCCCAACATATCCTACAACTCAAATACAAAGTAAAAAGGACGTAAACAAAAACAATAATCAACTACCAACATCCACGGACACATGTCCGGATCACTGTACAACAAGGGTAAATCCGGGATCGCTATACTAAGGTAGGGGTATCAATGTGGAAAGTTTTGACATTTCCATTTCAACTTCATTTCCCAAACAATCTCAGCACAAGTGGCATCACTCTCTGTTATGTCTTCAGCCTTCTCCATCCCTATGCTCTTCTTCCCTTTTTAAGTCAGGTTGTATCATCTTTATGTTAGAAATTTATACTTTTAACTCTCTGTGGGTATTTGTTGACAACTTTTTTTTGATAACAGAGAATGAGCGAAATGTGAATTGGAAAAACGAAATGAAAAGGAAGCGATAGTGTGGCATTTAGTTAAAAAATGCTATGGAAAATTGGAAGCAAAAAGTAATAGAGAATCTGACAAGGAGTTTATATGAAGGAGCTAATAGGATCGTTAATAAGATTACTCTGGAATAGTTGAAGAGTTTTATCATGAGCCAAAGTGAATAATTAGAGATTTTTGTGTAGTGAATATTGCGTGTCATAATTAGAAACAAACACCCAAGGGCCTAGAAAAAAATTATGGTAAATGTTTTCTCATAAGTTTTCCTGGCATTTCCCGTGTGCTTTTATGAAAAGTTTCCTTTATGTTTGCTTAAAGTTTCATAATGTTTTGGATATGTCTTCTTGTGGGTTCTTATAAAATTTTCAGGAAGATTTGTCCTAGCTCCTGAAACAAATTTTTCTCTCCAAAACCAAATATCCCCACCATAATGGGTTGGTGTCACGACCCAAACCCGCCCCTGTAGGTTTAGCACCGTAACCGGCCAGTAATCCATGGATTACCAAAGGCCTCTGAACAGATTAGCAAATAATAAGGGGCTGCGGAAGCAATAATACAAAATAGACAAGGTCCAATGTGCTGTGATAATGTACATGGGACAGAACATTTCAAAACTTATTTATATATACATAAACATGCCAGTCTAGATACACAATATTTACAAGTATTTACAGAATGTATTTCCCAAGACCTGACTTTACAGAGCATACACAAAGGCTAGCATGTATACAAAAACAGCCATGGCATTAGGCTTCGTTCGGAACCTCCTCGGGAGTCACAACAGTTGGTTGACAAAAACAAAACAGAAGGCCGTCAACTCTGGCCCTGGTCATGTGCCGGCTCACCTACATACATAATATAAACTGTGAGCGAAAGCCCAGTGAATAATAATAGAGTAAAAGGTTTCAATGAATGAGTTCGTACAGCTTCAGAAATCATAATTCAGATTTGTATCAAATTCATCATTTGTCCAGATCATATACAGACAGAAATCATAAGTCATGATTAAGTTTACATGATATATCCATTAGCATTAACAGAACAGAACAGAACGTATACACGTGAGGTTACGAATAACCAGTTCCATAAGGAACCTCCGGATCCAGGCAACAGAACAGAACAGAACAGAAGCTGAGCCCCCGTGACAGGGCCTCCGGTACGAGTAACAGAGTGCAGACAGAAATAAGTTCCATAAAGGAACCTCCGATACCGAGTGATAGCTAACAGATATCACATGATGCTAAGGATGTCACGAATACATATCAAAAATTGAACAATCATTCATTGTACAAAACATATCATTTCGGAAAACAGATCTTGTTTTATCACACAGAAAGTAGATACAGTTTGAACATAACTTTACTAAATTATTACTCACAATTGGCCTTGAAACAGACAGACGGAGCAGATTGATCACACGATACGCGGCACGTGACCTACATAACACATAACGGACACACACTTGAAACACACATTCTAATTGCACAAAACTTACGTCGTTAGTTCTTAGTGTGTTTCTAACCTTAAATCCTCACTAAAGAGTCTTAAACATGGCCTAGGAATGCCTAGGATGGAATGAGCATGCAAAGATGCCTTAGAAAATATTTTTCAAAACTTGCTGAAAACAGGGGTCTTACTCGAGCGTGGCTTCCTTCGCTCGAGCGAGCTTCTCAAAACAGAGGGGTCGCTCGAGCGTAGACTCCTTCCCTCGAGCGGTTTGTAAAAATGCAAAAGTACTGGTTGTTGAAATTTTACGCTTGATACCCGCTCGATACTCGCTCGAGCGTAGGTCTCGTCGCTTGAGCGTGCATCTGTGTGCACCAAAAACCTAAGAGCTTGCAATTTACGCTCGAGCCACCATTCCTTCACTCGAGCGAAGCTCTGAACAAATGATGGTCGCTCGAGCGTGGAATCCTTCGCTCAAGCATGGAAGCAAATTCTAAAATTTTCAGATTTGCCTCCCAATCTCAAACCAAGCATTCAACACCTCAAAACTCGACCTCTTGGTCCCATTTTTCTAGAAAACACTTGTAAACTCATTGTATAAGATGTTTCAAAGATCAATTTGTAAAATCAAGCCCAAAGGTGAGTCAATTAAACATAATTTCAAATAAAACTTCAAGAACAAACTTAAATGTAACATGCATGAATTCTCATGACTTCTAATGCTCCAAAACATGATCCAAAGCAAGATTAAGCTCAAGAATAGGATGAATTCATGGACTATAACAAAAATATGGACATGCATGTGAAGGTTCTATGAGAACAACCTCACAATTCAAGAATGTAGACATGCATGCATGATTTAAGCCTCAATTCAACATTTTCAACCAATTCTTGACTTTAAACTCTAATCTTCCATGAACCATGCAAGAATTAATCTTAAATTCACAATTGAAAGGGAAATCTCCTACCTTAAACCTTGAATTCCAAGTCTAGGAGCTCAAATTTGCAAAGCCTCTTCAATTCTCCTAAGTTCCAAGCCAAATCTTGATGAACTCTATTTTCTCCTAACTCTCTCTCTCTCTCTAGTCCGTTTTGGCTTAGGAAGATGGATGAAAATGATGTCAACACATAACATGGAGAGTAAACAATGGCCTAGGATTGTCCACTAAGTGGCAAAATGGTAGATAAGTCCAATTAATGTAATTTAGCTTATTTAATCCAATTAAATCATACCAAATCAAACTTCAACTAAATTTACCATAAAATCACATTAATTCTAATTAACACAAAACACTAATCAATTTCGGATCCGGCTGCCGATAAGGCCTTCAATTCGCAGTTCAAAGTCAAAACATGAACAGATCATTTTATGGCAAACAGATAAAAATAAAAATATAATGTAATACATATGCAATTTAATTCCAGATTCCTTCTAAATTACTATTAGGCATAAATAATCATGGTTTAGCATTAATCGGAGGTCGGGGTTATTACAGTCTTCCCCCCTTAAAAGAATTTGGTCCTCCAAACTCGAATTACCTTCATTCGAAATCAACATTGGGTCTAATGGGAACAAATCTGGATATATCTTCATCATGTCTTCCTCGGTTTCCCAAGTTGCATAGGTTCCTCCATGGTTTTGCCAATCAAATTTTACCAACGGTATTTCTTTATTTCTCAACTTTTTGATCCGGTGATTCACAATCTGGATAGGTCTTTCCTCATAAGTGTAGTCATCTTTCAAAAGCACATGTGTCGGTTCGATGACGTGGAGTGGATCCCTCAAATATTCTCGTAGCATCGATACATGAAAGACATTATGCATGTGTTCCATTACTAGAGGTAAGGCTACCCGATACGATACCGGATTGATCTTTTCGAGGACTTCATAAGGTCCAACATATCTTGGCGCCAATTTTCCCTTAGCACCAAACCGAGTTTGACCCATCATCGGGGTCACCTTTATGAACATGTGGTCCCCAACTTCATATTCCCTCTCTCTTCTTCGAACATCGGCATAGCTCTTCTGCCGACTCTGTGTAGTTTTCAGACGCTGTTGTATCAGTTTCACTTTCTCGGTTGTTTCTTGCACAAGTTTCGGTCCCAACAAAGGTCTATCACCTACTTCAGCCCAACATATCGGAGAATGACATTTTCTTCCATACAAAGCTTCGTAAGGAGCCATTCCAATGCTTGAATGGTAACTGTTGTTGTACACAAATTCAGCTAATGGCAAGTAGGTCTCCCAATTCCCTTGGAAGTCTAACACACATATTCTGAGCGTATCCTCCAAAGTTTGGTTCGTTCGTTCAGTTTGGCCATCTGTCTGTAGGTGATAGGCACTACTTACTCTCAATTCAGCCCCCAAAGCCTGTTGCAAACTCTGCCAAAATCTCGATACAAACTTTGAGTCCCTGTCAGACACAATAGATACTGGCACTACATGCAATCTCACAATTTCAATCATATAGATATTGGCCAATTTATCAGCGTTATAAATAGTTTTGACAGGCAGAAAATGGACAGACTTAGTTAAACGGTCAACTATAACCCAGATAGAGTCCATACCTCGAGAAGAACGAGGCAATCCCACAATGAAGTCCATGGTAATATGCTCCCATTTTCATTTCGGTATCGGAAGTGGTTGTAGCAAACCAACAGGTCGTTGATGTTTAGCTTTAACCTGTTGGCACTGTAGACATCTAGCCACAAAGTCTGCAATACTTTGTTTCATTCCAGGCCACCAAAAATTCTGTTTCAAATTATGATACATCTTCGTGTTTCCCGGATGCATAGCAAATTTACTACTGTGAGCTTCGGTCATAACACGTTTCCTCAAATCATAACAATAGGGCACACAAAGACGGTTCTGAAATTTCAGCACATCATTCTCAAACATAAATCCTGGCCTTGGCTTTGAATCAAATTCTTCCGTGATTTTTTTCAAGTATTCATCCTCGCACTGTTTCTGTTTGATCTCGTCAAGAATTGTAGGTTGAGCGGCAATAGCAGTTAATAGCCCATCTTGTTCTAAGTCAGTCAACAATTTTTTTCGGTTGGATAGCAAACATGACAAATTCGCACTGGATTTTTGGCTCAAGGCATCTGCTACGGTATTAGCCTTTCCTAGATGATACAAGATTTGCAAATCATAATCCTTGATTAGTTCTAACCATCGTCTCTGTCTCATGTTCAATTCCTTTTGGGTGAAGAAATATTTCAAACTTTTATGGTCTGTATACACCTCGCAGGTTACCCCATACAAATAGTGACGCCATATTTTCAAAGCAAACACCACAGCCGCTAATTCAAGATCATGTGTTGGGTAATTCTTTTCATGAGGTCGAAGTTGTCTAGAAGCATAGGCAATCACCTTTCCGTTTTGTATTAGTACACACCCCAAGCCTTTATAGGAAGCATCACTGTACACTTGAAACCCATCAGTACCATTAGGCAAGGTTAAGATTGGTGCAGTCACTAACCTGGTTTTCAACTCTTGGAAAGCTGCCTCTCTTTGTTCATTCCAGTCAAATAGCACATCTTTCTGAGTTAACTAAGTCAATGGCATGGCAAGCTTGGAAAAGTCTTTCACAAACCTCCGGTAGTAACCCGCAAGTCCCAGAAAACTTCAGACTTCTGTCACATTTGTCGGTTTAGGCCAATCCACGACAGCTTCAATTTTCTGAGGGTCAACAGAAACTCCATCCTTGTTGATTACATGTCCCAAAAATGCCACACTGTCAAGCCAGAATTCACACTTGGACAATTTAGCATACAATTTCTTTTCTCTCAAAATCTGCAAGGTGGTTCTCAAATGGTTCTCATGTTCTTCCCTGTCTTTAGAATAAATCAGAATGCCATCAATAAACACGACAATGAATTCATCAAGATATTGTTTGAAAACCCTATTCATTAGATCCATAAAAGCTGCAGGTGCGTTTGTCACTCCAAAAGGCATTACCAGGAATTCATAATGTCCATATCTAGTTCTGAATGCAGTTTTCTCTACGTCTTCTGCTTTAACCTTTAATTGATGATAACCGGACCTAAGATCAATTTTAGAGAACACTTTAGCTCCTTGGAGTTGATCAAACAAATCATCTATTCGAGGTAAGGGATATTTGTTCTTAATAGTCACTTTGTTCAATTCTCGGTAGTCTATACACAACCTCAAAGATCCATCCTTCTTTTTGACAAACAAGGCTGGAGCACCCCAAGGTGAAGTGCTCGAACAGATAAATTTCTTATTTAACAACTCCTGAAGTTGAGTTTTTAATTCTTTCAATTCTGAGGTAGACATTCTATAGGGAGTCTTGGAAATAGGTTGCCCCCGGAAACACCTCAACAGTGAATTCAATTTCTCTATTAACTAAGTCCCCAGGTAAGTCAGTTGAAAACACATCGGGAAATTCACAAACAACAGGGATTGTTTCTACAGTAGTATTGTCAAATGGTGCTGTCAGTATGCAACATAGATAACCCCTACATCCCTTCCTAAGGAGTTTTACAGCTTTCATAGCCGAAATCAAATATGGGGAAGGAATTATCCCATTCCCAATAAAAGTAAATTCAGGCATACCCGGTGGTCTAAACACAACAGTTTTATTTGCACAACCAATGGTAGCACAGTATTTAGTCAACCAGTCCATCCCCAAAATACAATCAAAATGATTAATGTCCAAAGGTAATAAGTCCACATATAACATCATATCGCCAATCATAACATCACATGCTGGATAAACATGAGCACACATCATAGAATCCCCAGACGGCGTAGACATAGATAACACATAGGTCATAAGTTCTACTGGTCTAGTCAATTTTTGAGAAAAAGCATACGATACAAAGGAATGTGTAGAACCAGAATCTATCAGTACACATGCATTTTGAGAACATATAGGGAGTGTACCTGACACCATAGTATAGGTGTTCGGCACGTCACTAGGCACTAAGGCAAACACTCAGCCTTGTCTCAGAGGTTCTTTCCCAGTATTAGCTTTGGCATTGGTTTTGGCCACAGAAGCGGATCCCGTTGAACTTGCTGCAAGACGACTAGTAGTCTCAAACCTGAGCGGGCAATCTTTCACTACATGACCTGGCTGGCCACACCGGAAACAAGCACCAGACACCCGGTAGCACACACCCCTGTGCCACACCAGTCAACCAGTCCATCCCCAAAATACAATCAAAATGATTAATGTCCAAAGGTAATAAGTCCACATATAACATCATATCACCAATCATAACATCACATGCTGGATAAACATGAGCACACATCATAGTGACTATTAAGAACAAATATCCCTTACCTCGAATAGATGATTTGTTTGATCAACTCCAAGGAGCTAAAGTGTTCTCTAAAATTGATCTTAGGTCCGGTTATCATCAATTAAAGGTTAAAGCAGAAGACGTAGAGAAAACTGCATTCAGAACTAGACATGGACATTATGAATTCCTGGTAATGCCTTTTGGAGTGACAAATGCACCTGCAGCTTTTATGGATCTAATGAATAGGGTTTTCACACAATATCTTGATGAATTCATTGTCGTGTTTATTGATGACATTCTGATTTATTCTAAAGACAGGGAAGAACATGAGAACCATCTGAGAACCACCTTGCAGATTTTGAGAGAAAAGAAATTGTATGCTAAATTGTCCAAGTGTGAATTCTGGCTTGACAGTGTGGCATTTTTGGGACATGTAATCAACAAGGATGGAGTTTCTGTTGACCCTCAGAAAATTGAAGCTGTCGTGGATTGGCCTAAACCGACAAATGTGACAGAAGTCTGAAGTTTTCTGGGACTTGCAGGTTACTACCGGAGGTTTGTGAAAGACTTTTCCAAGCTTGCCATGCCATTGACTTAGTTAACTCAGAAAGATGTGCTATTTGACTGGAATGAACAAAGAGAGGCAGCTTTCCAAGAGTTGAAAACCAGGTTAGTGATTGCACCAATCTTAACCTTGCCTAATGGTACTGATGGGTTTCAAGTGTACAGTGATGCTTCCTATAAAGGCTTGGGGTGTGTACTAATACAAAACGGAAAGGTGATTGCCTATGCTTCTAGACAACTTCGACCTCATGAAAAGAATTACCCAACACATGATCTTGAATTAGCGGCTGTGGTGTTTGCTTTGAAAATATGGCGTCACTATTTGTATGGGGTAACCTGCGAGGTGTATACAGACCATAAAAGTTTGAAATATTTCTTCACCCAAAAGGAATTGAACATGAGACAGAGACGATGGTTAGAACTAATCAAGGATTATGATTTGCAAATCTTGTATCATCCAGGAAAGGCTAATACCGTAGCAGATGCCTTGAGCCAAAAATCCAGTGCGAATTTGTCATGTTTGCTATCCAACCGAAAAAAATTGTTGACTGACTTAGAATAAGATGGGCTATTAACTGCTATTGCCGCTCAACCTACAATTCTTGACGAGATCAAACAGAAACAGTGCGAGGATGAATACTTGAAAAAAATCACGGAAGAATTTGATTCAAAGCCAAGGCCAGGATTTATGTTTGAGAATGATGTGCTGAAATTTCAGAACCGTCTTTGTGTGCCCTATTGTTATGATTTGAGGAAACGTGTTATGACCGAAGCTCACAGTAGTAAATTTGCTATGCATCCAGGAAACACGAAGATGTATCATAATTTGAAACAGAATTTTTAGTGGCCTGGAATGAAACAGAGTATTGCAGACTTTGTGGCTAGATGTCTACAGTGCCAACAGGTTAAAGCTAAACATCAACGACCTGCTGGTTTGCTACAACCACTCCCGATACCGAAATGGAAATGGGAGCATATTACCATGGACTTCATTGTGGGATTGCCTCGTTCTTCTCGAGGTATGGACTCTATCTGGGTTATAGTTGACCGTTTAACTAAGTCTGTCCATTTTCTGCCTGTCAAAACTATTTATAACGCTGATAAATTGGCCAATATCTATATGATTGAAATTGTGAGATTGCATGGAGTGCCAGTATCTATTGTGTCTGACAGGGACTCAAAGTTTGTATCGAGATTTTGGCAGAGTTTGCAACAGGCTTTGGGGACTGAATTGAGAGTAAGTAGTGCCTATCACCTACAGACAGATGGCCAAACTGAACGAACGAACCAAACTTTGGAGGATACGCTCAGAATATGTATGTTAGACTTCCAAGGGAATTGGGAGACCTACTTGCCATTAGCTGAATTTGTGTACAACAACAGTTACCATTCAAGCATTGGAATGGCTCCTTACGAAGCTTTGTATGGAAGAAAATGTCGTTCTTCGATATGTTGGGCTGAAGTAGGTGATAGACCTTTGTTGGGACCGAAACTTGTGCAAGAAACAACCGAGAAAGTGAAACTGATACAACAGCGTCTGAAAACTACACAGAGTCGGCAGAAGAGCTATGCCGATGTTCGAAGAAGAGAGAGGGAATATGAAGTTGGGGACCACATGTTCATAAAGGTGACCCCGATGATGGGTCAAACTCGGTTTGGTGCTAAGGGAAAATTGGCGCCAAGATATGTTGGACCTTATGAAGTCCTCGAAAAGATCAACCCGGTATCGTATCGGGTAGCCTTACCTCTAGTAATGGAACACATGCATAACGTCTTTCATGTATCGATGCTACGAGAATATTTGAGGGATCCACTCCACGTCATCGAACCGACACATGTGCTTTTGAAAGATGACTACACTTATGAGGAAAGACCTATCCAGATTGTGAATCACCGGATCAAAAAGTTGAGAAATAAAGAAATACCGTTGGTAAAATTTGATTGGCAAAACCATGGAGGAACCTATGCAACTTGGGAAACCGAGGAAGACATGATGAAGATATATCCAGATTTGTTCCCATTAGACCCAATGTTGATTTCGAATGAAGGTAATTCGAGTTTGGAGGACCAAATTCTTTTAAGGGGGGGAAGACTGTAATAACCCCGACCTCCGATTAATGCTAAACCATGATTATTTATGCCTAATAGTAATTTAGAAGGAATCTGGAATTAAATTGCATATGTATTACATTATATTTTTATTTTTATCTGTTTGCCATAAAATGATCTGTTCATGTTTTGACTTTGAACTGCGAATTGAAGGCCTTATCGGCAGCCGGATCCGAAATTGATTAGTGTTTTGTGTTAATTAGAATTAATGTGATTTTAGGGTAAATTTAGTTAAAATTTGATTTGGTATGATTTAATTGGATTAAATAAGCTAAATTACATTAATTGGACTTATCTACCATTTTGCCACTTAGTGAACAATCCTAGGCCATTGTTTACTCTCCATGTTATGTGTTGACATCATTTTCATCCATCTTCCTAAGCCAAAACGGACTAGAGAGAGAGAGAGAGTTAGGAGAAAATAGAGTTCATCAAGATTTGGCTTGGAACTTAGGAGAATTGAAGAGGCTTTGCAAATTTGAGCTCCTAGACTTGGAATTCAAGGTTTAAGGTAGGAGATTTCCCTTTCAATTGTGAATTTAAGATTAATTCTTGCATGGTTCATGGAAGATTAGAGTTTAAAGTCAAGAATTGGTTGAAAACGTTGAATTGAGGCTTAAATCATGCATGCATGTCTACATTCTTGAATTGTGAGGTTGTTCTCATAGAACCTTCACATGCATGTCCATATTTTTGTTATAATCCATGAATTCATCCTATTCTTGAGCTTAATCTTGCTTTGGATCATGTTTTGGAGCATTAGAAGTCATGAGAATTCATGCATGTTACATTTAAGTTTGTTCTTGAAGTTTTATTTGAAATTATGTTTAATTGACTCACCTTTGGGCTTGATTTTACAAATTGATCTTTGAAACATCTTATACAATGAGTTTACAAGTGTTTTCTAGAAAAATGGGACCAAGAGGTCGAGTTTTGAGGTGTTGAATACTTGGTTTGAGATTGGGAGGCAAATCTGAAAATTTTAGAATTTGCTTCCATGCTTGAGCGAAGGATTCCACGCTCGAGCGACCATCATTTGTTCAGAGCTTCGCTCGAGTGAAGGAATGGTGGCTCGAGCGTAAATTGCAAGCTCTTAGGTTTTTGGTGCACACAGATGCACGCTCAAGCGACGAGACCTACGCTCGAGCGAGTATCGAGCGGGTATCAAGCGTAAAATTTCAACAACCAGTACTTTTGCATGTTTACAAACCGCTCGAGGGAAGGAGTCTACGCTCGAGCGACCCCTCTGTTTTGAGAAGCTCGCTCGAGCGAAGGAAGCCACGCTCGAGTGAGACCCCTGTTTTCAGCAAGTTTTGAAAAATGTTTTCTAAGGCATCTTTGCATGCTCATTCCATCCTAGGCATTCCTAGGCCATGTTTAAGACTCTTTAGTGAGGATTTAAGGTTAGAAACACACTAAGAACTAACGACGTAAGTTTTGTGCAATTAGAATGTGTGTTTCAAGTGTGTGTCCGTTATGTGTTATGTAGGTCACGTGCCGCGTATCGTGTGATCAATCTGCTCCGTCTGTCTATTTCAAGGCCAATTGTGAGTAATAATTTAGTAAAGTTATGTTCAAATTGTATCTACTTTCTGTGTGATAAAACAAGATTTGTTTTCCGAAATGATATGTTTTGTACAATGAATGATTGTTCAATTTTTGATATGTATTCGTGACATCCTTAGCATCATGTGATATCTGTTAGCTGTCACTCGGTATCGGAGGTTCCTTTATGGAACTTATTTCTGTCTGCACTCTGTTACTCGTACTGGAGGCCCTGTCACGGGGGCTCAACTTCTGTTCTGTTCTGTTCTGTTGCCTGGATCCGGAGGTTCCTTATGGAACTGGTTATTCGTAACCTCACGTGTATACGTTCTGTTCTGTTTTGTTAATGCTAATGGATATATCATGTAAACTTAATCATGACTTATGATTTCTGTCTGTATATGATCTGGACAAATGATGAATTTGATACAAATTTGAATTATGATTTCTGAAGCTGTACGAACTCATTCATTGAAACCTTTTACTCTATTATTATTCACTGGGCTTTCGCTCACAGTTTATATTATGTATGTAGGTGAGCCGGCACATGACCAGGGCCAGAGTTGACGGCCTTCTGTTTTGTTTTTGTCAACCAACTGTTGTGCCTCCCGAGGAGGTTCCGAACGAAGCCTAATGTCATGGTTGTTTTTGTATACATGCTAGCCTTTGTGTATGCTCTGTAAAGTCAGGTCTTGGGAAATACATTCTGTAAATACTTGTAAATATTGTGTATCTAGACTGGCATGTTTATGTATATATAAATAAGTTTTGAAATGTTCTGTCCCATGTACATTATCACAGCACATTGGACCTTGTCTATTTTGTATTATTGCTTCCGCAGCCCCTTATTATTTGCTAATCTGTTTAGAGGCCTTTGGTAATCCATGGATTACTGGCCGGTTACGGTGCTAAACCTACAGGGGCGGGTTTGGGTCGTGACACCAACCCATTATGGTGGGGATATTTGGTTTTGGAGAGAAAAATTTGTTTCAGTAGCTAGGACAAATCTTCCTGAAAATTTTATAAGAACCCACAAGAAGACATATCCAAAACATTATGAAACTTTAAGCAAACATAAAGGAAACTTTTCATAAAAGCACACGGGAAATGCCAGGAAAACTTATGAGAAAACATTTACCATAATTTTTTTCTAGGCCCTTGGGTGTTTGTTTCTAATTATGACACGCAATATTCACTACACAAAAATCTCTAATTATTCACTTTGGCTCATGATAAAACTCTTCAACTATTCCAGAGTAATCTTATTAACGATCCTATTAGCTCCTTCATATAAACTCCTTGTCAGATTCTCTATTACTTTTTGCTTCCAATTTTCCATAGCATTTTTTAACTAAATGCCACACTATCGCTTCCTTTTCATTTCGTTTTTCCAATTCACATTTCGCTCATTCTCTGTTATCAAAAAAAAGTTGTCAACAAATACCCACAGAGAGTTAAAAGTATAAATTTCTAACATAAAGATGATACAACCTGACTTAAAAAGGGAAGAAGAGCATAGGGATGGAGAAGGCTGAAGACATAACAGAGAGTGATGCCACTTGTGCTGAGATTGTTTGGGAAATGAAGTTGAAATGGAAATGTCAAAACTTTCCACATTGATACCCCTACCTTAGAGAGAGAGAGAGAGAGAGTTACTAGTGAAGGAAATGATGTTGAAATGGAAATGTACTAGTGAAGGAAATGGAAGTTGAAATGGAACTGTCAATAAAATTAAGATTGTATTACCTCATACTAGAAAATTACACTTCATATCCACCTTTTCTCTAACACTTGATTTTATTACCTCAGACTAGAAAAACCCATATCAGTATTCAAACATAAATTGCAATTTCTGATCACAAAACCCATGTACTAATTCCACATAATGTTCAAATCAAACAAATCAATAACTCTCCAATTCACCAAAACTCTCACATTTCATGAAATTATCCAAAAAAAAAAAAAAAAAAAAAATTGCCCTTCTGTTAACACTAAATTTACATTCATATAAGCATAAATACAAACAAAGAAAATGGGATTTAAAAGGGCAATACCATAGTTGTAAAGATTAGGTTCTGTGAATTGTTTGCTTTTTCTATGAAGAGTTACTAGTGAAGGAAATGAAGTTGAAATGGAAATGTTAAAACTTTCCACATTGATACCGCAAGAATATGGAAAAAAATGAACATTGATTTCACGATAAAAGACACTCCCTCCCTCTCTAAAGTTGTGTAACAATCTCTATATCTCTATCTTCTATCTTTTTTCCTAAGAATTACAATTGATCAGAAAGTTCTTTTTTCTCAACAACCACCACAATCCATTATTAAAAAACCCTCAAAATTTTCTCGGTTTCTTCGATCCATTTTCGGCAGCTGCGGCGGGAAGTTTAAGTCGGTGGAGAAGACATTAGTTGAGTTAGAGGAGTCATCATTTACTCTCCAGAAGCAAGTTGAGGATGTCGGGAATGAAGAAGATGAGGATGAAAAAGATGGGAATACAGATTATTCTTTTTCTTTTTCTTCCTCCGGCTTGGGCAGTAAATCCAAAGATAGAGAGGATGAAGCATTGGTGTTACAGATTGAGAGAGGTAAACAAGAATCTGCAGAAAGCTTGACTCAAGTGGTTGAAGTTGCTGAAGGAAGATTGAAGAAATGGAAGAAGAGGAGTTGCAAAAGAGTATAGAATCGAAAGATAAGAAAGTTGATGAATTGGAAGAAACAATCCAAGACTTGAAAAGAGAACTGGAAATGAAAGGAGATGAAGTGAACTTGCTGATGGAGAATCTTAGCATGATTGAGGAAGACTACGGGCACTTTGAGAGCCGTGTTTATGAAATTCTAAACGAGTTTCAAGGTGTAAAGAACAGGGTCAGAGAATTGGAAGAAACAATCGAAGAGAAGTAAGAGAAAAATATTGCTGATCAACAGAAGATTCTCGAAGAGAAAGAGGGTCTTATGGTACAGGTGAAGGACCTGGAGCGGGAGGTGGACTCTCTACGGAACCAGAATAGTGATCTGGAAGAGCAGCTAAGAAGTAAAAACCATGAGACTGATTAGCTGCAAGAAGAAGAAGAAATGAAGAGCTACGAAGATGATGATGATTTTGAGTTCCCTTGTGTGTGTGAAGACCCCAGGCCTGTTTTCCCTATTTTCGGCAGAGATGAGCTCGATGGAGTTTTGGCAGGAACCTACTGCGTCTCCGGAAGAGTGAAGTTGACGGTGGCCGGAGGTGGCGTGACGGTGGCGCAAGAGAGAGATTGAAGGCGGTTGTTGATGCCGTACAGGCAAAAAGGGTTCTTTGCTAACGTGAAGATGTTGACCAGAAATGTCAAGAAAATTGGAAATGCTCTCAAAGCTATTATCTGGTAGAAGAAGGCCAATCAATAGTGTTCTAAATTTTTATTTTTATTTTATTTTATTTTTTTGTATTTATGTCTATTATTATGATTTTTAGTTGATTGTGATATTATGGTGTAACTTTTACTAGTTTAGATTTAGATTTTTTTTAAAAAATAGTTTTAGCTTTAGATTCATCTAGACAAGGTAGATGAGAAAAATAAAAAATTGACACAATTTTAAATAAAAAAAATCACTAAAAACAAAAAAAAAATTCAAATAAAATATAATTTATTTAAAATTTCCCAGACAATTAAAACTTAACAAGCTTAAAAAATATATTAAAAGTTTAGTTTGTTTATCATTCAAGTCAATTTCAAATGAGTTTTAATAAAAAAAAATCACAAATTAAGCTAAAATAGTTTGATTTTTTTTTAAAAGGTTCTATAATACTTATAAATTATATCCTCCAATCATGATTGAAGTTTTTATGCACTCATTTAAGTAAATATTTCAATAAAAATTCCAATGTTAAACTTTTATTCTGTTTGGAAATTGGTTGTTGCGCTATTTTGTAATTTAGTGGGCTTTCTGAACTATTTTAAGTTTTCTTTTTTTATTTTTAAAATTTATTTAATTTAAATACACCTAAAAAGTAAAAAAAAATATGAACATAATTTTAAAAAATCACTAAATATAATTTTTTTAAAAAAATTTCTTTACAAATATTTAATTTTTTAAGTCCATATAAGTTAAGAAGCAAATTTTTTAAAAATATTTAAAAATTTCACTAAAAACAAAAAAAAATTAAAAATCATTTTTATGATATAATTTTATATTTTATTTTAATGTGGAGAGTTTTGATTTTCTTAACTCTATAATTTAACAATGGTCTCCCCAAACATTTTTTTATTAAAATTGGATTGAATTAAATAGAACTAAGTCGGATAGTTTTGCCAAGAGAAAGTGTTGAGCTTTTGGAATAAATTATGAAAAATTACAAATGAATGTAGAATATTAAAAATACTTATAAATAATTTTTTCATTTCTCTATTGTCTTCTAATTTTTTCAATAATTGTTGAGAGCAATAGTCACTGATCAATAAATAAAATTAAATGGACAATTTTTATCTTTGGTTAATTTAATTATGTAATTATGTAATTTTCATTACCGCAATACCATCACACTACCATAACTTTAAAATTTGCAATCTTGTTAACTATTATATTCAATATTTATTTCAACTTTTGATAACTTTTATTTATGTGTATAGATATATATCATTTTATCTCAATTTACACCATTATTTGATACATAATTTTATTTTTACTCAGTTCTTACCACCTAATCCCTATAATACCATCACCTTCATCCATCAAATTCTAAAACTAAACCAAACCCCGTTAACCACCACATGCTACTCGTATCAATGTCGACAGCCTTTCCAACCCCCTTCTCTCTCTATCTTTGTAAGGCCCCTAAAATATGTATTTACTTTTAAGACCTTAATGATGAATTATTTTCTTAAAGCCTTCGTTTACTTGAATTAATTCGAATCTTGTCGGTTAGCAATTTCTATTTTTATTTTTTTTTATCAAAACATAAATTTCTCTAACCAGATTAGTTTCCCTAACTTAATTTAATTCTACCTAAGTTGCATGTAATTTACTTCAAGCCCTCATTTCTTTTTTAAACTTGCCCCAAAATAGTACTTGTATCTTGTACCTTGGTATACCATCAATCTTGCAATATATATATATATATATGTGTGTGTGTATAAACACCTTGAGGGATGTGCCTAGGACCAAAATTAATAAAAAAATTTGCCCCATCACACTCCCCCAAGGCTAGCCCTCATAGGGAAAGGAGAGAGAAGCCAATTTTCTAAGACCATGATTATGAGATTCTAGAGAAATACAACCTAGTGACCTACCTAGGATACAAAATCCAAGAATTAGTTTTATTACAACTAGAGGTGGCCTAAACCAATGGAACAGACCTTCTAAATCCCTTCCATTCCTTTAGAATTCAAGCAAAATTCTAACTTTCTATCCAATTCCAACTAAAGGGCTTTTATGTCATTTTACACCAAAATTTGCCTATGTATACCACACCCCCCTAGCTTATAAACTCACACAACACACTCACTCACACACACATTTTGGTTAGAGAGAGGGAGGAGAGCAAGGAAGAGAAGTCTAGAGGAGAAGGAGGAGGAAGAAAAGAGAGTTTCTTGTGCAAAGTTTGGAAGGTAAGCCACCAACACAACCCTCTCTTCATTTTCTTTTCTAATGCATGTTTTTAGAGATTCTAAATAAAGTTTCAGATCTGTTATTATCAAGTTCCTATGTTGAAAATACTAAGATTTGAGTATTGTTTCCATCTCTCATGTATTTTGCCCATTTTGGCACAAAACCATCTTCTTTTGTACACATCTCTCAACTTTTCAAGGGTACTCTTTCAAACAATTTTTCTGAGTTAAACATGTGATAGTTAGCATATTTTCTTCACAAAAGAAATGAAACTTTCCCATGGTGGACCCCCTTTTTTATAAATTTCCTTGTTTTGGGCATTCCACCTGAAAACCTGTTTTTTTTAGTCAACTTTCAAAAATTCCAGAAAAATGTAAAAAAATATTTTTAACCTATATTTTATGTCAAAACCTTTCTTAAGGAGTTATCTTTCAACTAAAATTGGTTTCATCGAAAAACATTGAGTGGTTTGCAAGAAAATCAAGTTTTCGTAACAGTCGACAGATCTGGGCAGATTCTGGGCAGATTCTGGACAGATTCTGGAACAGTGCTGGACTATTTTCTAAATAACTTAAAATCGGGAAAAGCAATCCCATTTCCGAAAAATGTTCTAGGAACTAGATCAAATTCTCTATGAACCATAGGAAAACCGAGTCCGGTGGATGAACCTAAGTAGTCCTTCCATATTAACCTTCATGTGATGCTAAATCTGGAAATTTGTTATGTTTGGATGTTTTATACCCTTGTATTCATGAAAATGTTTAATGGCCTATTATCATATCTTGGCATAATGTTGTATGGGTATGTTATGTTATTTATCTTCTTATCTTGAGGAGGCATGCTTATGTGAATTTTATTTTATCATTTAGTTGGACTAACCTTGACTTAAAACACTTAATTCAACGGGAAACCTAATTGGGTGGGTATTGGGTTTTCGAACACTTGAGTAATGAAAAGATGAGAAAATGTGATATATGGTCTATTGGGATGCGTTCCCTATTCGAGGTTAAAACTTGCGCAAGTGGTTTTCGGGACCCTTGAACGGGGCGGTTGTATTCGGACCCTAGGTGGTTTGGTGTAAGGAGGGATTCGGGCAAGGCCCTATTTTTACCGTCTCTTTTGAGGCCCTACGGTTGGCGCTACGCGGTATATAACCGTTGGTAGGCATCCAAGGTTAGTTCTGCAACAAAGCAGCAAAAGAGGGGGCATACCGAATAATCCGCGTCCGATTCTTGTGGTCGGGAGGACGGAATCTCTTTGGGGGATTTCTAGTTACTAACATCTGACTCAACTCTTAATGTATTTATTTGTTTATTGGAGTATCATGCTTTACTACTTGGTACTATAAATGTGATTGTGTATTGGACTAGGAAAAAGGGATGGGGTGTGTGTGTGTTTACTGGGCATTCAAAGCTCACGTCGTATCATGCCAGGTGACGAAGCGGAACTCATAGCGGAAGACGACGAGCCGGAAACCTTTGAAGACTTTTGGCTATCTTAGGAATATTAGAAGTTTCTTTTTGATATTTTTTTAAGACTCATGTGAGGTTTAAAACTTTCTTTTTGAGATGTAATGTAATGGAACAATCTTTTTAATCAAGTATATTGTGGTTAATATGTGTTTATATCCTATGTATGTACCTTATCGTTACTTATGAGACCTTGTGTCAATGCCTTGTAAGATCTGTCAAAAAGGTAGTGCCCTGCCTAAGAAAGCTGGACTTAGAATGGAGGCTATTTTGACTCCTCCGGCGATCTGGGATCTTACTTGGTTATTGACCATAGGACTCACTAGTGACTTTCGTTTGACTGCAACCTATAGTGTAGAATTGGGGCGTCACAATCTTCTCCTTTCCAAGTGCCTTCTAACCCTAGTCCAATCCTTTCTCTTCCCAACGTCCTTACATACACCACTCTTTTTTTTTTTTTGCAATTGCTCCTTCTCCAACCTCATCTCTATTGTGCCCCACCTCCCCCTTGAAATATGAAAACCTAGCCCTTCACCTTCACTAATCCCTTCTTTTTTTTCTAGATGATGATGGGGTTTATCATGATGGTTGGCGATTAACAATGGTAAGTGACTAAAGAGGGAGGTCACGATATTTGAGATCAACGGTGGAAAGAGAAATGTGTCTAGATATCCAATTATCCACACAAAAAAAAGAAAGAAAGCGAAAGGTGTACTTTTTTCCTAGATGATAATTTGCTCAAAGGACAAAATGATAAAACAATAATAGTCATAATGTGAAGTGAGCGGATTGGTGGTGTACAAATATGTACTTCTCAACTTTTGTTCCAATAATATTTTCTCTATCCAATTCTATCCACACTTAGACTTAATTTGAGGACTTGGTTAGACATGAAATTTTGGCTTTTAATAATTTGGAAACTTGGTTAAAAGTAACTTACTCTTGGTCACATTATTTTTTCTTTTTTTTACATGTTTTTTTCCAAAAAAATAGAGATAAAATAACTTTTAACTAATTTTTCAAAAGATGCCTTAATCTCAATATATATATATATATATATATATATATTCTGCAGTCAAAAAAAAATCTTACCTTACCTCCTAACTTTTTCGATTATGACTGTAAACAAATGTAAAGTATCTTGTTAGTTGTATTAATATATTCAAAAGAGATAGAGACCCTAATTAAACTATTGAGAATTTTAATATTCTCTCGTGTGAGTTTTTTGATAATTTGATCCAGGATTTGATCCAAAATTATTAAATATTTCAATATTTAATTATTTTGTTTTTTTATTGGGAACAAAGTTGGCTTTATAGCTTTGTATGATCTCGAACAAGGATAATTATTTAGTAATTTCAGAATACAGACACGTGATATTTCATAATATTATGATTAGTGAAAAAAGTGGATAGATGGGGTATCATGTTGAGTGATTAAGAAGTATAAAAAAATATATTAAATGATAATTGATTAGAAAATATAAATACGTGATACTCTAAAAATATTAAATAATTTGTCCTCGAACAAGGCACACCATACTCATATCAAACGAGGCATTATATTCTATGGTAAAATTTTAACCTTTAAAATTTGATTGAATATTATTAAATGAGAGTCGTCAAATATCAACATTCTTTTTTATTTGACCCAAATGGTTCTGATCCAAGGCCGATAGTAGTAATGCTGAACAAACATTGAGTACGGGAAAGAAATAAACCTTATCGTATAATCCTGTTGATCAATTCTGTGCTCCTCCGTACGACGTCGCTTTACTCCCTGAAAACACAAACGTGAGCTAGCCGACGGGTGTGTGCCGGATACCTCTCCGATGCCTAAGTCAGCAAAATAGACAAATAGACAAAAAGTTTTGTGTATTCAGGAATCAAAGTTGTGTTACCTCTCCATAGGTGATGTTATGAGCTTTTATAGGTTTCGTGTGGCACAATCCTAGTAGGATTCTTACTCCTTCATGTAGAGTCCTCCTAGGAATCACATTTTTGAAAGATAATGCTTATCTCTCAACACCCCCCTCACTGCTTAAACCAAGTGAGATGGTTTTACTACGGTTGGATGTCAATACGACCGAGATAACATGGTCATGCTAAAGCCGCAGACTAGACCGAGCTCTAACTAACTCGGTTCTTCCTTTCATTGCGCGTGTACCTCGGCTGACATTCCAACTGGGTTGTCCGAAACCGTGCTATCCACAATGAGCTTGGACCGAGCTAACCAATAGCAAGGTTCTGAGGAAAGCTCAACATACTTCGGCCCAACATAGTATGACCGAGCTAACTGTTACCGCGCCAACCGTGGCGACCGAGCTAACCACCAAGTTTCTTCGGACCGGACTAATTACAAGGCCCTTTTACCCAGCCCTTCTCACCGTGGCCCTCAGAATGGCCCATTACCTAGCTTGGCCCAATTTATATATAAATTACCCTCTCAAATATTATTAAATGAGAGTCGCCAAATATCAACATTCTTTTTTATTTGACCCAAATGGTTCTGATCCAAGGCCGATAGTAGTAATGCTGAACAAACATTGAGTTGGGTTAAATTTGGATTGGGTGTGGACTAAGTTTAAGTGGATATTTAAGATTTAGGTATTGTTTGACATGTGTTATTTCTCTATCATATCATTTTAACCCCAACCTACATTTTAAATATTTTCGTAAAAAGTCAAAAAGTATATTAATTTGAAACTTTCCAAACAGACCTTTACTTATTTACTAGTTTTTTAATTTTTTATATATACTTATTTTTATCTTCAGTGACTTTATTAACAAATTAAAAATTTTAAATTTCTAGATTTAGTTTGACGAGACAAATTAAAAAATTAATTTTTTAAAAAAAATTCAAAAAAAAAAAGCCCAAAAATAGTAGTCTTTTTTTGGGCTTGTCTTAGCTTTTTTTCATTTTTTTTTAACTTTTTAAATTCATCTACACAAGACAAATAGAAATATATATATATATATATATATATATATAATTTTGAGAAAAGCCACTAAAAACAAAAAAAAAATTAATAAAAAAGATGTGACTTTTTCAAGAGTTTCCAAAGTGTAAAAATACAAAAATATCTTGAGTAAGTCGAGATTGGCTAGGCTACAAGTCTAAAAATCTCTATAATCCCATCCTTCAACAAATTCCATAATAAAAAATATATATTATAAAAATAAAATAGGTAAATTATAAATATATTCCCTGAAGTTTATTTAAATTACGAATTATCCCTGTAATTTTAAAAATTGCAATATGCTCTTAAAGTTTTTTTTTTTTTAAATTTCATAACAAATAAGTCATTTTATTAATATATCATCAAGTTAATTAACAATTTTTAATGATGTTAAAATTTTATTTCAATTAATAATTCATATAATTTTATTATTATATAGGAGAACAGTTAGAAATTTTATTTTTTCAGTTAATTTTGTTAAATAAAAAATTATAATAGGGAGGTATTTGTAATTTTTCAAATCACAGGGAGCAATTCATATTTTAAGTAAGCCTCAGGGGATGAATTTGTAATTTATCCAAATAAAATTAAGTAAATTATATAGATATAATTAAACTAATATATAATATTTATAATTTCATATAAAATTAAATATCAATGGGGCATTTATTAAAAAGTTCCTTTTCATCTTCTTATGTTTCATTTAATTTAAATTATTTTCTTATATTTTAATAAATTTTACGAGTGACACAATTACCACAATATCCCTAATAATGATAGGATGAACACCAATTAATGTTCACAATGACAGTGTAAATGTTTCATAATATGAACATTCATATTGTCAATATAAGCATTCACACTGTAAAATTTATTTATTTATTTATTTTATAAAATTATATATTCAATTGAGATTTTATTTGATAGATTTCGTTAATTAGGTTTGAAAAATATAAATTTCATTAAAAAAAATATGTACAACAATTCTAAATTTCTAAAGAAAAATATACAAAAAATACAAAATAGTCCAAAATACTACACACCATGTTGCTAAGGTTTAAAAAAATATTTAAAAGGGTAAAATTATTTATAAAATACCTTAAATATGATAAATAAGATTTGGTAGATCAAATGTCCAAATAATAAGACTTATTAAAATACAAGAATATGTCATGAAATAATTGAAATAAAAGTATTTGAAAGAAAATTTCTTAATAAATTTATCATCTTGATTTTTTTTAAATAAATTAAAATAAACAAGCTGAATCAACTAGTGCACACCCGTAAATGATAGTGATGTGGTGCAATCAAGGGCGAGCTCATAAGAAGTATTATGAGGTCAATCTCATGGTATACTTGCTCTCTTTTGTTTTTGCCAATTAAAAGTTCTTTTACCATCAATTGAGCCTTGAGTTCTAGATCCCACAATTTTATAATGGAGACTAATCTCTCAAATACAATAGGACCTCGATTATAAGCTGCCAATTTCAAACTTTTTCTCAAGATTTGGTAAACCAAAAATTATCACGAGTCTAAAATATTACAAGATCGTGTTCCCTTAAAAATATTTTATTATTTATTCATTATAAACACATGTTTTGAAAAAATAAAATAATTACTCAAAAAATATAAGAGGGTTGCATTTTCGGTGACTATTGTATGGCACCTCTAATTATTTCCTAGACAATTTTATGTAAATTACCAAAATTGCCCTTATATAATAATTAAAAAATCTAATTAAGGGGCAATTTTGGCACTTTTGCCAATTCTTTGAGTAATAATTTAAATGTCAAAGCAAAATAAGAAAGAACCCCAAAGCTATGAGAAATGACATTGAGTCTACAAAGAAAGTAAAATATAACTGATTTTCATTTACATAAACATTCAAATTATTTACAAATCTTGTAAGCACATTGAGCTCAAACCCTGCATAGATAGTTTGAATCCTAAGCAGATATCATGCATAGAATGATATTTATTACCAAGTTTCGCTCGTTGGCAATGATTTTTTTTTAAAGCACAAATTTCTGCAAATTTCAGTAACAGTAAGCATTTACAAGAAACTCCAATAAAATAAACAGATGATGAAAATAAATAAATTTCTCTAATTTTGAAGTTAAGCTAATGAAATGTGCATTCTTTCAATCTGTTGTCAGAAGTAACTGTTCAAATCCCCACAACACTACGGGGATAGTTGTAGTCAAGAACTAACCACACCATGATTAGTTAAAAACTTAGAAAATGCAACTCAAGAGATCTTTTGGAAGTAATTTAATCGCCATTCCTACCTATGTGCCTGTGTCACCAACTAAACATATCATACAAGTGAATTGGGGGCTTTCAAGCTATTTGTCAAAAAGTACAAGAGAAAATATATGAATTAGCTTGTGGCAACAGCATAGGCCCTTGATCCAAATATTTGCAGCTTCATCTCAGAACAGAGTTCTCAAGGGTCTCACATTCCTTTTGTTTTCCTTGACAGAATTTGAGTCTTTTAGCAAAATCCATCCCCGCTACAGTGAGGCTGAGCTAAATCTGATTCAATATTATCTAAAATTGTCTCTCTGGATGTGGAACTTCTGAGCCATTCAAATTCTCCTGCAAGATCGAACTCACATAAACTCCAACCTCTACAACCTCTCTGCCCCACTTCACTCATTTGAGAGCTGGCAAGACATTACCCATCAATAGTGAGCTTTGTGAAGAGTTAAGTGTTGGGTAGTGTGGGTCCTAATTAGTATCTAATCACTCAACTCAACTGCATAGTAAGGGTATTTTTAATATTTCCTCAAGTGACTTGTAACCCTAATACTACCTAAATGTAGTTTAGGAGGGTGACTATCTCTGTATCTTGTTTTGTAACTCTTTCTGACCATAGTGAAATAGCAGTGATTGTTGACGTAGCCCTATGGTGAACCATGTAAATCTTGTGTGCATGTAATTTATGATTATTGTTTATTGTTGTTCTCTAATTTTCGTGTCTCACAATAACTAGTTAGGTGTCCTGCAAATCCTAGCATTAAAAAATACCATCCTCCAGGTAAACAGCTCATGACACCTTTGGTTAAAGTTTGAGAAACACAAGTGTTACTGAACTGTCTTAAACAAAGGCTTTCCAAATAAAACCAAAAAAAGAAAAAAGAAGTAGCCAAAACTAAGAAATAAAAAAGAATTCTACAAGATAGAAAGTACCATCAATGCAGCATTCTCAACCCTAAGTTTCTCTGAATCTTCCATTACTTGTTTCATTTTAAATTTAAGGGTTATGTTTTCCACTTTCACGGTTTCATATCTTTTCATCAGTTCCTCAATTTCAGCCTGAAAAGAAAAAGCAGATTAAACTAATAACAAATTCAATTGGGAAGCTGAGTTACAAAGGTGAAAACTAAAAGAATAAAAGAAATTATAACTTAAATTCTATATACATGTTTTCTTAACCTAGACCTCCTAGCAGATTGTCTGTTAGTGTGTTTCCTCTTCTCTCGTTTCAATTGCCGTTCATCCTGAAGAAATAGACACAAAGCAAATAAGAGTTTGAAAATAATATTGCACCTCTGCTATACTCTGCAAACTGTTCTATATGGAAATGTTCGAACTCAAAGTCCCCTCAAATATCTTTACAATGTTATAAACATGGCTTTAGAAAGCTGCACTATTAACTAGGTCTTAATATAGGCAATCTCTCAGCTAATTTTGGCTATTGAACTCAAAATTTTCTGTGTTCCCTTACCACTCCTGTGGTTCATGCAATGTAGAACTATTTTAAGAGAAGGCAAGAAAAGAAATGTTTCTTGCATCTATGGACAACCTGAAACACGTTAGTTCAAAGCATGACAAGTGGTATTAACTACAGATGAAATATACCATCCTACTTTTTTTCAGTCTTCATAAGGCAACCCTGCAGCAGCAGTAGAAGCAACACAAGTTGCTCTATTTTCTGTTTTCCAATTGGGAGAGTCTACTGGTTTTCCTGTAACATTTTCAAGAGCCACATCAATCCCCGAAACTCTCCTGGAAGTTACATTGGCATCCTCTTCAAGTACAGACCTGGCCTGTTTATGGACTTTTACTTTGTTGTCTGTTTAAGAAAAAATAAATAGCAAACAATAAGTTTGGAGACACAATTAGACAACTTCTCTACTATCTTGGAGTGTAAACAAGGCTCCTATTCCATTATTATGTGCCAACACCAATATAAAGGCAACATAAGCCCAAGATTTTTATTCCAGAAGGCCGGCCCCTAAAGGCACCATCTTCTTTCAAGACCAATTGGTTGTGCAGTCCAAGGTGCATTCCATATTATTATCAGAATAAAATATATTCAAGGACTTAATCGTACCAGTGGATAGTTTGCCTATTTGTCACGACCCAAACCCGCTCCTATGGGTTTAGCACCGTAACCGGCCAGTAATCCGTGATTACCGAAGGCCTGCTTGACAGTAAAGACAGTAATACAGAGTACAGGGGCTGGCGGAAGCCAAAACAGTAATAAAAGATGTCCAATGAGCTGTGATAGTCTGTATGCAAAAAGACATTTTCAAATATATTCACATTCATAAGCAAAACATATATACACCATATGTACAAACATTCAGAGTACAGTACAAGTCTTAAACAGTATTACAAAACAGAGACCGAAGGGTGAAACTGAGACACCCTAAAGCAGCCTTGGCTCGGTCAGACTTGGAATCTCGAGGTGAGGCACAATGGTTGGCTTGACAAAAAGGGAGTTACCCCGACGCTCCTAGCATTGATCCGGTGCCTAAACACTTACATATAAATATAAACCGTGAGCTAAAGTCCAGTGAATAACAACTGTGTAAAGAGGTTAAGAATAAATTTCCTTTCAGTCATTAAACAGTCATATCAGTCATTTAGAAATCATAGCAGTTATATGTGGTACATCCAATAGCAAAACAGTACAGTAGGTCTTAACAAACCGAACAGTCAGTCGATGGCCAACATAACAGTAAACAGTAATGGTTCCAAACATGAGAATCGACAGAGATCTCTGTAACAGTAGCAGTAACAGTACAGTAATAGTAAATTACTATGGATGCCACGAATACAGTTTACAAATAGGACAAACATTTATTCATTAAACAATAACGCTTCAGTAAACAGAACAGTTGATCATTCAGAAAATATTCATAATTGAACATATCTTTATAATATTGTTACTCACAGAGCACTGGGCTATAAGCAGCAAATGAGCGTCCTCGGATGCCAACCCTACACAGTTACAGAATGAACACACATTAAGTTACACACTTGGGATAGACAAACTAGCCCATTAACATAACTTGGTGTGGTCCTACATCAATATCCTCATTAAGATGCCTTAAACTAGGCCTAGGAAAGCCTAGGATGAAATGAGGATGCAAAGATGTACTTTAAAACACTTTTCAAAATTTTCAGAAAACAGGGGTCTCGCTCGAGCGTGGCTTTCTTCGCTCGAGCGAGCTTGTCAAAACAGTGGGGTCGCTCGAGCGTGGACTTCCTCACTCGAGCGGTCTGTAAAATGCAAAAAGTGCTAGATGTTGAAAATTTCTGCTCGATGCCCGCTCGACGCTCGCTCGAGCGTGAGACACAGTCCTCACTCGAGCGTAGGTTCCCTTGCTCGAGCGTGCGTCTGTGTGCACCAAAAACCTGAGAGCTTGCAATTTACGTTCGAGCCATCATTCCTTCGCTCGAACGGAGCTCTGAACAAACGATGGTCGCTCGAGCGTGGAATCCTTCGCTCGAGCGAGGAAGCCAAATTTTGAAATTTCCAAATTTGCCTTCAAAGCTCAAACCAAGCATTCAACACCTCAAAACTCAACCTCTTGGGCCCATTTTCTGGGAAAACACTTTAAACCCATAATATAACATGTTTTGAAGATCAATTTATAAAATCAAAGCCCAAGGATGAGTCAATTGAACACAATTTCAACAATAACTTCAAGAACATGATGAACATATGATATGCATGTTTTCATCTGAATTCAAAGCTTCTAATACAAGATCAAATGAGTCTAAACTTCCCAAAACAAGATGAATTCATGAGCTATGGCTAGAGTGTAGACAGCATGTAAGAATTTCCATGAAAACAACCTCAAAACTCACCAATATGTACATGCATGCATGATTCAAGTTTCAATTCAACAATTTAAAACCAATTCTAGACTTAGATCACTAATGGCTCATGGACCATGCAAGATGCAACTAGAATTCAAGTTCAAGAAGATGATTCTCCTACCTTAGGTCTTCAATTCTAGGTATGGAAGCTCAAATATGCAATCTCTCTTCAATTTCTTCTAGTTCCCAAGCTAAATTTAATGAACTCAAGTTCTTTCTCTCACTCTCCTCTCTCATACAGTTTGTCTAAGGAAATGGTTGAAGGAATGATGCCTCAAATACATAACATGGAGGGTAAACAATGACCTAGGATTGTCCACTAAGTGGCAATTTCGTAAATAACTTGAACTAATGCGATTTAGCTCCATTTAATCTAATTTAATCATATCAAATCAAATTTCAATTAAATCTACCATAAAATCACATAAATTCTAATTAACATATAACACTAATCAATTTCAGATTCGGCCGCCAATAAGGCCTTCAATTTGCAGTTCAAAGCTTAAAACATGAACAGATCAATTAAGTAATCAAATAGATAGAAGTGCGATCAAACAACCTACTCATGCAATCAATTCAGAATTTCAGTCAGATCAATCACTTATCATGCTTAATCAGAGATTAGCACTAATCAGAGGTGAGGGTTGTCACAGTCTTCCATCCTTAAAAGAGTTTGGTCCCTAAACTTGAATTACCTTCATTTTGGTAGAATACTGGATTCAGAGGAAACGGTTCATGATATCTCTTTAACATATCATCTTCTCTTTTCCAAGTGGCATAAACGCCACCATGGTTTTGCCAATCAACTTTTACCAACGAGATTTCTTTATTTCTCAACTTCTTGATTCGTCGGTTTACAACCTGAATAGGCCGTTCTTCATAAATGTAGTCATCACTTAGCACTACACGGGTAGGCTCAATCACATGGAAGGGATCCCGTAGATAATTCCTCAACATTGAAATATGGAAGACATTATGCATATGTTCCATTTCAGGAGGAAGCGCTACTTGATACGCCACCGGATTAATCTTTTCAATGATTTCATACGGCCCGACGTATCTCGGCGCTAGCTTACCCTTGACTCAAAAACGAGTCTACCCTTTCATTGGTGTCACTTTAACAAAAACATGATCACTTACTTCGTATACCCTGTCTCGCCTTCGGACATCCGCATAACTTTTCTGTTGGCTTTGTGCGATTTTCAATCTCTGTTGAATCAGTTTCACTTTTTCAATAGTCTCATGTACAATTTCGGGCCCAAGCAAAGGCCCATCTCCAACTTTTGCCCAGCAGATGGGAGATCGACATTTTCTTCCATATAAAGCCTCGAAAGGTGCCATACCAATGCTTGAGTGAAAACTGTTGTTGTAGGCAAATTCAGCTAAAGGTAGATGACTTTCCCAATTTCCCTGGAAATCAAGAACACACATCCGCAGTAAATCTTCCAGAGTCTGGATGGTTCTTTCTGACTGACCATCTGTCTGAGGATGATATGCACTACTCAGTCTCAGTTTAGTACCCAATGTCGCTTGTAGGCTTTGCCAAATCTCGATGTGAACTTCGAGTCCCTGTCAGAAACAATAGATACAGGCACTCCATGCAATCTAATAATCTCGTCAATATAAATTATAGCCAATTTGTCCGCATTATAGATTGTTTTAACAGGTAGAAAGTGAGCAAATTTAGTCAATCTATCAACAATAACCCAAATTGAGTCCATACCTTTACTGCATCGAGGTAAGCCAACAATGAAATCCATAGTGATATGTTCCCATTTCCACTCCGGTATTGGTAAGGGTTGCAGTAAGCCTGCGGGTCGTTGAAGTTCAGCTTTAACTTGTTGGCAATGAAGATATTTCGATACAAAGTCAGCAATCTCTTTCTTCATTCCTGGCCACTAGAAATTCAGTTTCAAGTCTTGGTACATTTTCGTATTTCCTGGATAGATAGACAGTTTCGAATTGTGGCCCTCTTGCAGAATTCGTCTTTTCAGTTCAGAATCATTCGGTACACACAACCTTCCCTGGAATTTCAACACATTGTTCTCAAATTTAAAGTCCGGCCTCGGTTTGGACTCCCGTTCATCAATGACCTTTTTCAAAAAGTCATCATGTTGCTGTTTCTCTTTAATTTCCTCAATCAGTGCTGGTTGAGCAGAAATAGCTTCTAAGGTTCCACCTTGTTTACGCAAAACAATCTCAACTTCAAATTTTTCAAGGTCACATAGCAATTCTTTCTGCACGGTGAGTAAACAGGCTAAATTTCCAACTGATTTCCGACTCGGTGCATCGGCAACAGTGTTAGCTTTCCCCGAATGGTACAAAATTTGCAAGTCATAATCTTTTATCAATTCTAACCATCTCCGCTGCCTCATGTTCAATTCTTTCTGTGTGAAGAAATATTTCAAGCTCTTATGATCTGTATACACTTCACATGTTGCCCCATAAAGGTAGTGACGCCAGATTTTCAATGCAAACACTACTGTGGCAAGTTCTAAGTCATGGGTCGGGTAGTTCTTTTCATGCGGTCTCAGTTGTCGGGAAGCATATGCAATAACTTTACCATTCTGCATCAAAACACATCCCAAACCCTTGTAAGAAGTATCACTAAATATAGTAAATCCATCCATACTTGAGGGTAAGGTGAGAATCGGTGTAGTCACAAGTCGAGTCTTTAACTCTTGAAAAGTTGATTCTCTCTGGTTAGTCCAATCAAATGATATCCCTTTTTGAGCCAACTGAGTCAACGGTAGGGCAATTTTGGAGAAGTCTTTCACAAATCTTCTGTAGTACCCGGCTAAGTCTAGGCCAATTCACCACTGTTTCAATTTTCTGTGGGTCAACTGTAATGCCATCCTTACTAATCACATGACCCAAAAACATAACGTTATCAAGCCAAAATTCACACTTTGTCAGTTTTGCATAGAGTTTCTGTTCTCTTAAGGTCTATAAGGCAATTCTCAAATGATGTTCATGTTCTTCCGTGCTTTTGGAATAAATCAAAATGTCATCTATGAACACAACTACAAATTCATCGATGAACAATTTAAAAATTATGTTCATAATGTCCATAAATGCGGCAGGTGCATTAGTAACTCCGAAAGGCATAACAAGAAATTCATAATGTCCATACCTCGTTCGAAATGCAGTCTTTTCAATGTCCTCTGGTTTGACTTTCAACTGGTGGTATCCGGATCTAAGGTTAATTTTTGAGAAAACCTGGGCACCCTGTAACTGGTCAAACAAATCGTCAATTCAAGGCAATGGATATTAGTTTTTCACTGTTACCTTGTTCAGTTCACGGTAGTTAATGCAAAGTCTCAGTGAGCCGTCTTTCTTCTTTACGAACAAAACTGGAGCACCCCACGGCGAAGTACTAGGCCTGATGAACTTCTTATCCAACAGTTCCTACAACTGAATTTTCAATTCTTTCAGTTCGGTAGGTGTCATTCTGTACGGAGCTTTGGAAACTGGCTGTGTACCTGGAATCACATCAATGGTGAATTCAATGTCCATGTCAATCAAATCCCCTGGCAAATCATTTGGAAATACATCTGGAAATTCTCTGACGATAGGAATACTGTCCACATTAGCTTTAGCATCAGTAGGTACAGTCAATATGCAACATAGATACCCTTTACACCCCTTTTTAATCAGTTTAAATGCTTTCATGGATGAAATCAGGTATGGGGGAGGTATTACACCAATTCCACCAAACATAAATTCAGGCAATCCAGGTGGACGGAAAACAACTTGTTTTGTTACACAGTCTATGGTAGCATGATATTTTGTTAACCAGTCCATTCCCAATATTACATCAAAATGGTTGATGTTCAAAGGCTGTAAATCAATATACAAATGCACATCTCCAACAATAATTTCACATGTAGGGTATATATAAGCACAAGTCATGGATCCCCCAACAGGTGAAGATACAGCTAAAAAATAATTCATGGGTTCCAGTGGTCTATTCAATTTCCGTGAAAAAGCATGCGAGACATAAGAATGTGTAGACCTTGAATCAATCAGAACATAAGCATTTTGAGTACAGATTGAGAGTATACCTGACACAACGGTCTCGGTATTCTGCACATCTCTTGGTACAAGTGCGAACACTCGGCCTTGCCTCATAGGCTCTTTTCCAGTAGCTTTGGGGTTGGGTTTCGGTGGAGCAGTTGATGCTGCTGCGCTTGGTGCAGCTTTACTATTGCCTTGAGAAGTGAAAGGGCAATCTTTAACCATGTGGCCTACCTTGCCACACTTGTAACAAGCACCAAAAATTTTATAACAAACCCCTTTATGTCTTTTCCCATATTCGGAGCAGGGCGGAATGGAATTGTTTCCCTGGCTAGAATTGGTTGTTGACTTTGTATTTTGTTTCTTGTTCAGTGAGTTATTTCAGCCCTTCTTAAACTTAAAACCCCGTCTCTTACCAAGCCATTCAGTTGCTGGTGTTTCCATCTGTTTCAATGCTTCGATATTTGACTCGGCCATTATTGCTCGATCAAGAACATCTACATATTTCAGTAATTTCAGCACATTGATTCTGTCAAGTATCTTTACATTAAGGCCGCCTTCAAACTTTTTGGCCTTTTTGTAGTCAGTGTCCACTATGTGTGGTGTGGCGCATATCTGGTGAGTTCGGTAAACTTTGATTCATACTCTGCTACTGACATGGTACCTTGTTTCAACTGTTCAAACTCAGTCACCTTGCGATCCCTGACACACTGAGGGAAGTATTTCTCAAAGAAGGCTCCCTTAAACTGAGCCCAAGTCATAACAGTATCGGTGTCACGGATGACCATCCACCATCGTCTAGCTTCCTCTTGCAAAGTAAATGTAGCCAATAACACCTTATGTGCTTCAGAACACGGAAATACCTTAAACAATTTCTCTGTTTCTAGCACCCATGCTTCAGCCTTTAATGGTTCAAGGCCTCCTTGGAAGGATGGTGGTTTCATCTTGCTGAACTTCTGTGTTAAAGCAATTATATCATCATTAACATTCTGCTCTGGTTGAACTGGAGGAGGTGGGGGCTGTTGGTTCTGTTGTAGCCTCAAGGCCTCAGTCAACAGTTCAACTGTTCTTTCCAATCTTGCCATTCTGGCATCAGATGATTTTGTTTCATCGGCATCCTTGCATTGTCCATTTCATTATATGCAATACAGCAATAATAAACATAGGAATTGCTTACTTAAACACATTAGCACATTAGCACATATATTCATGTCATGGCCACACACACTTTTTCAATGCTCATGCAATGCCTTAATCGCTTTTCTAGGACATCCTATAGCTCATTTGGACACATGTGTGTAGTATAACTCGTGCTTTAGTATCGCTCTGATACCACTCTTTCACGACCCAAACCCGTCCCTATGGGTTTAGCACCGTAACCGGCCAGTAATCCGTGATTACCGAAGGCCTGCTTGACAGTAAAGTTAGTAATACGGAGTACATGGGCTGGCGAAAGCTAAAACAGTAATAAAAGATGTCCAATGAGCTGTGACAATCTGTATGCAAAAAGACTTTTTCGAACATATTCACATTCATAAGCAAAACATATATACACCAAATGTACAAACATTCAGAGTACAGTACAAGTCTTAAATAGTATTACAAAACAGAGACGGAAGGGTGAAACTGAGACACCCAAAAGCAGCCTTGGCTCGGTCAGACTTGGAATCTCGAGGTGAGGCACAATGGTTGGCTTGACAAAAAGGAGTTACCCTGACGCTTCTAGCATCGATCCGGTGCCTGAACACCTACATATAAATATAAACCGTGAGCTAAAGTCCAGTGAATAACAACTGTGTGAAGAGGTTAAGAATAAATGTCCTTTCAATCATTAAACAGTCATATCAATCATTTAGAAACCATAGCAGTTATATGTGGTACATCCAATAGCAAAATAGTACAGTAGGTCTTAACAGACCGAACAGTCAGTCGATGGCCATCATAACAGTAAACAGTAATGGTTCCAAACATGAGAACCGACAGAGATCTTTGTAACAGTAGCAGTAACAGTACAGTAACAGTAAATTGCTATGGATGCCACGAATACAATTTACAAATAGGACAAACATTCATTCATTAAACACTAACGTTTCAGTAAACAGAACAGTTGATTATTCAGAAAATATTCATAATTGAACATATCTTTACAATATTGTTACTCACAGAGCATTGGGCTATAAGCAGCTAATGAGCATCCTCGGATGCCAACCCTACACAGTTACAGAATGAACACACACTAAGTTACACACTTGGGATAGACAAACTAGCCCCTTAACTTGACTCGGTGTGGTCCTACATCTACATCCTCATTAAGATGCCTTAAACTAGGCCTAGGAATGCCTATGATGAAATGAGAATGCAAAGATATACTTTAAAATACTTTTCAAAATTTTCAGAAAACAGGGGTCTCGCTCGAGCGTGGACTTCCTCACTCGAGCGGTCTGTAAAAATGCAAAAAGTGCTGGATGTTGAAAATTTTCGCTCGAGCGTGAGACACAGCCCTCTCTCGAGCGTAGGTTCCTTCGCTCGAGCGTGCGTCTGCGTGCACCAAAAACCTGAGAGCTTGCAATTTACGTTCGAGCCATCATTCCTTCGCTCGAGCGGAGCTTTGAACAAACGATGGTCGCTCGAGCGTGGAATCCTTTACTCGAGCGAGGAAGCCAAATTTTGGAATTTCTAAATTTGCCTTCAAAGCTCAAACTAAGCATTCAATACCTCAAAACTCAACCTCTTGGGCCCATTTCTGGGAAAACACTTTAAACCCATAATATAACATGTTTTGAAGATCAATTTATAAAGTCAAAGCCCATGGGTGAGTCAATTGAACACAATTTCAACAATAACTTCAAGAACATGATGAACATATGATATGCATGTTTTCATCTGAATTCAAAGCTTCTAATACAAGATCAAATGAGTCTAAACTTCCAAAAACAAGATGAATTCATGAGCTATGACTAGAGTGTAGACATGCATGTAAGAATTTCCATGAAAACAACCTCAAAACTCACCAATGTGTACATGCATGCATGATTCAAGTTTCAATTCAACAATTTAAAACCAATTCTAGACTTAGATCACTAATGGCTCATAGACCATGCAAGATACAACTAGAATTCAAGTTCAAGAAGATGATTCTCCTACCTTAGGTCTTCAATTCTAGGTATGAAAGCTCAAATATGCAATCTCTCTTCAATTTCTTCTAGTTCTCAAGCTAAATTTGATGAATTCAAGTTCTTTCTCTCACTCTCCTCTCTCATACAGTTTGTCTAAGGAAATGGCTGAAGGAATGATGCCTCAAATACATAACATGGAGGGTAAACAATGACCAAGGATTGTCCACTAAGTAGCAATTTCGTAAATAACTTGAACTAATGCGATTTAGCTCCATTTAATCTAATTTAATCATACCAAATCAAATTTCAATTAAATCTACCATAAAATCACATAAATTCTAATTAACATATAACACTAATCAATTTCAGATTCGGCCGCCGATAAGGCCTTCAATTTGCAGTTCAAAGCTTAAAACATGAACAGATCAATTAAGTAATCAAACAGATAGAAGTGCGATCAAACAACCTACTCATGCAATCAATTCAGAATTTCAGTCAGATCAATCACTTATCATGCTTAATCACAGATTAGCACTAATCAGAGGTGAGGGTTGTCACACTATTAAATCACTTTTCCTCAGACTTTGTTGTGCCGGAAAGATAAGAGAGCAATATTTTCTCGTAACTCCACATTTAACGTCTTGTAGCTTTATTTGGTACATGAATGGATAACTGGAAAGAAGTTGCATGAAGGATGGTTGAAAAAAGAAAGGGAAATCCTTCTTCCATTTGTCTAGTTGAGACAAAAGGGATGACGAAGGCAAGGGGTCTGTCTTTTTTAACTTTTCCACCCTGATGTATTACTATGAACGTGTCGTTGGAAGAGACAAATGCAAAAAAGAAAGGTACCGTTATTTTCTTTCCCACGTTTAATTTTTGATAGATTGAAAATGGTGGACCGGGGTGAATATGCTCTTTTGCTATGTTTGCACTCCCTTCCCTTTTCCTTCTAACTAAACAAAGAATCTGTCTCCATTAAGGAAGGAAAGCACGTTGTCTTTCACCTATGTTACCAGAAAACGCTAATACCCTAGCGAATTACGTATTGGTACGCACGTTCTGAAACATGGTACACTCCAATTTCAAAATAGTATATTTAGTGATCCAAAACGATCCCAAAAGTTTTTTTTTTTCAATATATGTCCTTAAATGTTATCTTAGGAGTAAAAAAAATCAAATATAATGAACTAAAATCTAAGGCGAGTTAAGTTTCGATAAGAAAAAAAATCAAAAAAATGGGTCATAATACTCATGGAAAATATTACATTTTATTGGAGGTCTAATAATTTTAAAAAATTACTCTAGAAATACCTTAAATTCTTAAGTATAATATATACAAGCCTACCCCTATTGTACCACATTTTAGAGCATGTGGCGTACCATGTTCCAGTTCCCGTTTCATGTATCGGAACGATCCACGTTCCAGGTAACATAGGTCTTTCACATGTTGGTTTGGTTTAGTAGGAAAGAAAGAAAAGTTAAAGTTAATTGTGTTACTTTATTTTACCATTATATTGACATGAAGATGTTTGTGTGGCAATGATATGAAAGAAAAACACATTATTTTCATCTTTACTCACTTTTGGGGAGATTGAAAATGGTGGGACACTAGAGATTTTCCTACACTTCCCTTCTCCTTTCCCCTTTTCCGCTAAATGGAGGAAACTGTCTCTGTCCGCTTCATTTATTTCATTGCGCATTAAGGAAAAGAAAGGAAAGGGGAAGCTTAGGGATGTTCGTTTATTTTATAGCATGGTTTTTGAATGACGAAAAACAAAAAAGTAAGAGATAATCTTCTCATTTGTTCCTCTCCTTCCACCTCTAGGTAAAATGAAAAATGGTAGCCAGGCTGGACTTGCTCACCTTCAAGTTTTCCTTTTTCCTTCCCCTTCAATTTCTACAAAACTAACAATACTCCTTTATCCTTCCCACTTTCCTCCTCCTAATGTTCCCTCATATCAAACAAAGCCCAATGACAAAAAGACCTTAAAATATAAAATAAGAAAGAATCCTTACTCGTGTGTTACCACCACTTGCATTACTAGAAACATCAATATTGCATTCTACCCTACACATGTTAGATCCAGAAGTCTAGGTTAGATCCAACAGAGCAATGATTAAAATGGGACTCGTCCAACTGATATACTAACTTAAAGCATTAAATGGAGCATGACTTCAACTCATGCACTAAGGGCACTGGAAGCATTGCTGGAAATTAAGCTTTTAGTAGTGTTTAAAAAACGCATCTATAGCTATCAAAAACGTTGCTAATTGTTTTTGTGGCATTTAGTACCAAACGCCGAAGATTTGGTTGTCGCTATAACTTCATGACGCTTTAAAAGTGTCGCTATATTAGTATAGGCGGCGTTTTTTAAAACGCCGGTAAATGTGCTGCATAACGGTACAATGACGTCACGCCACATTTGGCGACGTTTTAAAAACACCGTGATAGATCTTTTCTATTTTAAAAATATAACCATTGGTATTCTATAGTGGCGTTTAAAAATGCCGTTATAGCTTTTTGTTTTTCTTTTTAAATAAAAAAATAGTGCTAATTTTGTGAGATTTAACTAAAAAAAAATACTTGTTATAAAGATAAAAAAATATTCAATATATTGACTAAATTTAGGTAAACACACTACAACAAAAGTAACCTATGGTGACGAAAACTAGTGAAGAAAATAAAATTCGTCACTAAATGAAAATAATTCGTGAGGAATTTATAAATTTTGTCACATATAATAAAAAAATTAAAATGATAGGTGACAAAATTTATTTTCGTCAATAAATACTTCATTTTAAGTGAGGAAAAATTTAGTTTCGTCACCAAAAATTTTCCCGCTATTTTTTTTGGGTGGTGCCAAAATTTTGAGACTTTTGGTGACAAAAAAATTTGTCACTAATTATAAAATTATTTGTGATGAATATATTTTCGTCACCAAAACATTTTAATATTTCTGATATCTTTTGGTGAGGAAATAATATTGTCACCAATTTTGGTGAAAATTTTTTGATATATTGAGCAGCAATAAAAAAAAAAGGGTATTAATTTTTTTTACCCTTTTTCTGTTTATCATCTCTCTCTCTCTCTCTCTCTCTGTCTCTCTCAAAATAGGGTATTAATTTTTCTTACCTCTTGCTCCTCCACTACGCCGATTGCCATCGTTGCCTCTATTAGTCTTGCCGATCGCCACCGCCAGTAGTAGCCTTGCCGGTAACCGTCACATCTTCTTCGCTCGATGATTTGGTACATGGTTTCTCTTTGCTCTTTTTCTAGTGTCACTTTCTCTTATTCTCTGTTTTGGTATGGTGACGAAAATTAGTGAAGAAAACAAATTTCGTCACTAAATAAGAATAATCCATGAGGAATTATAAATACTGTCACGTATAATAAAAAAAGAAAAATAATAGGTGACGAAATTTATTTCCGTCAATAAATACTTACTTTTAGGTGAGAAAAAAAATAAGTTTCTTCACCAAAAATTTTGAAAGTTTTGGTGAGAATTTTTTTTTTCGACAATTAAAAAATTATTAATGAGGAATCACTACGACAAAAACAGTTAAAGATTACACTTTAACAAAATGAAAATATCTCACTTTTATTAGAAGTGTGATAAAAAAAATTAGATTGATATTTTAATCACACTTAATTTGATTAAGTGTGATAATATTTATTTTTTATGATATTTTTTAATTAAGTGCAATTATATATATATATATATATTTTAATCTCACCTTCTAAATAAGTGTGATTATATGTAATTTTTTTAATCACAACTTCTAAATAACTGTGATCAAAAAATTTTGAGGGAAATATTTACCACCTAATTTTATTTTATGTTTAATTTTATTTATTTATTATTTCTCTGATACATACAAAGGAAATACCAATCAACGCTGTTTACCCCTCTTTTCCACTCTCTCATTGTCTTGAACCCTAACCCGTCAAACAGAGAGCGGTGAAGGTTGAGCAAAATCAGAGGGCAATGGCGAACGGAGGTTGACGGCGGACTGATGGGGTCTGCGACGACGAGAGAAGGCAGCTGTGAAATCTGGGTGCCTACGACGAGGTTTGATGAATTAGCCTCTGACCTTCTCTTTCCCTCTCTCTCTCTCTCCCTCCCTCCTAAATCCATTGGATCCCATGTTTCTGAACCGGCGCTCCTCTTCGCGAACACCTTCTGCTTCATTCTCTGGATTTCTGAGGTACTTTCACATTTGGGGTTCTCTTAATTTGTTTGGTTTACTTTTAATCTCTTAAATTGAATGTGATGATCACTAGTCCTAGAGCAATCCGCTTATTGGTTATACACGATAATAGTTAGCTGGCAGAGGTATTGATGGTTCGCCTTTATTAATTGATATGAATGAGGGTTTGAATTAAAGGTTGCTGGGTTGATGGTCCTCTGCTTCAGCATTATTGAGGCTGGTTGTCAATTTGTTTAGCATTTGATGCTAGAATTAGATATTAGCTGAATGTAAAGGCTTGAACATATTCAATTAGGAAATAAAAAGGGCTGATGATCTTGAAACCTACCACTCTAAAGCCTCTTTTTTTTTCTTTTTTTTTTTCTAAGTAAAAATGATCTTACTGCAACTGTAACTGTAATTTGCTAAGTTTTAAAATTAATTTAATTAAAATTAGGTTGACATTTTATCAGTATTCATTAATATGCTTGTCCAGTTTAATTTCACTGATGTTAAAGGCTTTTATTTGTTTCTCTTTGCTTTCCTCATATGAATGGAAGTCTCTCTTTCTCTATTGGGAGTCAGGATAACTCTGGCAACATCTCAACTTATGAAGACCGCACTTCTCGTTTCTTTCCTTCTGCACCAAGGGTTCCTCAAATGCCTGGGGTGGTACCTGGAGATACTGGCTTTATGGATAAAAGTGAAGATTCATTTCGGGAGCTATCAAATTCTTCACATCAATGATTTAATATCTTATGCAGTTGGGACAAAGATGGGAGTAGATTTAGTAAATTTGGCATATTTCCCATTGGAAAAGTTGTAAGTTAATTACTGGATTGAACCATAGAGGAAATAACTCTAAATGTGGTTCATTTGTATCCCCTTCATTAGTCTCTATTCTTTTTGGTATTCTTTTTATGAGTCTCCTTGTGGATTACAACCCTGGTATTATTTGCCAGAATATACACTAGTTTTCTCTCTCTAATCAACCAGTGGACAACCACATCATTTGTCGACTTTTGAATGCTTCAATTTGCAAGGTATGCTTATCCTTAATTTGGGTGGTTTTAAAATCCTTGATATTTATCTAATTATGTGATGCTTATGATTATGGAGAGCTAGTCTCTATTTCCTCATGAATATATATATATACATTTATTGTTCTATGCTGTATAATATGGGTAATTTCATTTCCAATTAGATTCATTGTTATTTCTGTTGCTTGAGCCAAGACACCTGGAAAGAATACTAACTATATTGAAGTAGAGACAAATCCCATGAATGGGACTACAAACAAAAGTCTTATACAGGCCAAGCAAAAATAAAAATCACGAGGAATTCTTTCGAAAAGGCTCAAAAGCTAATATTCAATGGTCTACGTTTGATGCAATCATAAATGATTATGACCTAAAATAAATTTCTTCTTTTTTTCCAAAAAAAAAGTTTAACTATTTTTGTTTTTAGTCTCTCTCTTCCTAAGAAAAAATAATATAAAATTTTATCTGCGCCTGTACAACAATATAACTTGTATGAAGTTGTCAATGGTCTTACATAATATCTATTGAGAGTTAGAGGAAATTTCTGACAGATGCAAGTGCATATGGAATAAATTTGGAAAATAAGTCGATTAGATATGTCAAGCAAGACAGCTTATTGAATGGAAACCTGTTAGAAATACAGTTGTTACATTTCATTAACTCATGTATCTTGATTTTTATGATTGTAGCAATCATGAATGAAATGGGTCCAAGTTGTTTGCAGATTTCTTTTATGTGGTTATTTTTCTTGTATACGTGTGTTCATAAATCTTTGATGGATATCTTATTTTTTGGGGAAATAATATCTGTAAGAAATAAATGCATACGTACATATGTTGTTAAATGAGATGAAACTAAGTATATTTAGTTTGTTGATGCTTTTAGAAGCTTTTCACATGTCAGTTTTCTGAAGTAACTCATTATCAAGTACCTTTCTGTCATAGGGCTTTGGCAAAAGATCTTTATCATTTGGTAGTCATTTGCTCTGGGGAGCTTTCAGAAGAACCAAGCAACAGTCCAATATTTGGACATGATTTACTTGGTTTGCATTGCTTAGTGCTTGATACTTCAATATTTTGGAAGAGGTAATTTTAACATGTTGCAGAAGTTGTGATTATTGGAAGAATTAAAGAAGCTAATGAGTTCTGTAGTCCTGAAGTCGCATTCATTATTCTGTTATTTTTCTTGTTTACCATTCCATTGCTCAGGAATTGGTGTTTCATTTTGTCAGTCTTGCAAAGATTGAGTTCTTAGTATAATTATTTTAACTTGCCTTATTGGTTGTTTGTATCATTGAGAGCTCCTTGGTTCAAATTTTTTTGTACCATTGTGCCGAACAATTATAATTTTTGCATTTTTGTGTATATTATATGCACCATTACACTTTCTGATTATCTATATGTTATTTCTCCTAGATTCATGATAATCTATATGGCAAATTATGGAGCCTATATTTAATCTACTAGGTAGGCTTTAATTTTTATATGTTGTGCTTAGTGTTTGAAATCATGTCTTTGTCAAATACCACAAGAGTACGAATTGCTTTGGTTGATATAAAGACCCTTCGTGTTTTTTAACTGGAACACATTTGAGATGGCGAAAGATCAACAAGGTTTTATATACTTTTAAACTTCTTAGTAATAACTGTTTATGTCATCTACTCTATTAAAAAAAAAAAAATCAATATGATTAAAAGTAGATTTATTTTTTAATGCATTTTTGCATGAGCGCCATTCCTTGAACTCTTTTAGATGTAGATTTTCCCTATTATTTACTGTTCTATGGACTTGATTGAGTTATTAGAATTTTTTTTTTTTTGGTAAACTAGTTATTAGACTTCAAGTGACCAAGCAGTGTAAGAATATTGAGATCAATGCTAACTCAAGAATGGCTATTTTAATTTTTTAAAAATATATATTGGGGGCTAGGGCACCCCTGAAACTTTATCTATGCCTCAATTATGCTTTTCTATGCATGTTGCACACTTATGTGTGTGCACAAGTGTAATGTTGGTTAAGTCTAAAAGTTGTTTAGTGTTACAAGAATGCAAAAGCTGGCATGAAAATTCTTGAATGATGTGGCTAGGTATCATTATATTTGCTTCATTATTGATGTCACTACAGGTTGTGAAGTTTACAACCTTGGAACTGGAAAAGGAACATCAGTCTTGGAAATGGTAACAGCATTCGAAAATGCATCTGGAAAGGTACTGAATTGTTGAACCTGTGTGTTAAATTTTCCCAATGTGCCAAATCTTAAAAAATTATCTAACTTCTTATGTTGGACATAATCTATATTCTATATCCTAGTTCTCCTTTTCATTTGATGTGAGTTTTTTCAATATATATATTTAAATTGTTCTACTGATTCCTGAGTAAGCAAGTGCTTGGAGATTGAATTGGAGTTCCTCTCAATAGTTCCTTGAATTAAACTTTGCAAAGTCTTAGATTCTGGGGCTATTATTTTCATATCCCAGACTTTTAAGAGCAGATGTGAAGTCTGGTGAAATCTAAACCAAACAAGGCTTTGGTTCATAGACCATTTATTCCTCTGTTACATTTTCGAATTCAGTGGATAACAACAGAATCGTATATGATGTGTGAATGTAATTTTAAATGTACATCAAGTGATTCCTCCCAAAGGTCACCCCGAGTCCAAGGTCAATGTACCACCCAGTATTGGGTCTTCATCAGGAAGAGAAAGGAAAACAAGATAAACAAAAGGTTACTCTAGGCATCATAAATGGACATTGAAAAAAAGGAAAATTGGCATTTTTGTTATTAAACATTGATATATTCTCGTTTGTGTGGACAAGAGCCATAATTTTCTTTTCATGTTTGTTCCAGATAATTCCCCTGATGTTTGTTGGGCGGTGACCTGGTGATGCTGAGGTTGTGTATGCATCAGCAAATAAAGCAGAACATCAGTTGATCTGGAAGTAAGTGTTATCCCCCTTGCAAACCACTATGTTGATAATTACTCTGTAATTTGGCTTCTCATGAATGATTCAAGAAGTTTGCTTTGAGGAATTTTCATCTGGATTTGTGGTGATATTAAAAGATTCTAATATATTGCCCAAAGGAGTAAAATTTTAAAATGGCAGCCAGTGGAAATATAACTATATTTGTAATGACCGACTCAACTAAGTTGCCCATCAGTTCCTAATATTTTTTATATTATTGGTTTTACTTATGTCAAATAGAATATTGAAATATAGAAGTTGGAGAAAAGATGAGAGCATCTGCAATGGAGTGGCTAAAAATGTGTTTTATTGAGAATCTGTTTGACGTGGTTGTGATTCATGTGATGATTGTCAACACTTAAACTATCCTCCTTGTGGCAGGTCCTGATGAACTTAACAAATGACAACCCTGTCGACTGTCAGCAAACTTTGCAACACATTAACTTAAAGAAAACTTGACATAAAACTTACTTGACTAAAATCTTAATTCCATTAGGTTCCATGTGGCACTAATATGTAATTCAGAATTTGCACATCAACAGTTAACAGGCTTTGCATAATCAAGTCAAACTTTTTCCTTGGTAGATATTGACCTCATCTCAAGATTTATAAATGGCATTACTGTACTTTTATATATTATCATTACATTTTTTATTTGATAATTGTTTATCTATTATCATTACATGACCTTTGTCTGTGGTAAACTGACTATCACTATATGATTTCAATGTAACAAACTCATCTCTTGTTACAGGGACAAATTGTTTTATGTGGTTTAAGAAATGGAGCAATTTGTTTTCTACATGTTCATGTCTTGGAATAATTATCAATTTTTAAATGGAGATGACAACTGTCTTCTGGCTATTAATTTGAGGTGCGTGTAAACTAATCCGGACATCGGTCATAAAAATATATATATATATATATATATTGGCTTTATTATGTGATAATGCTAGGATAGCACTCTAAAACTAAAGAGTCAAAAAAATCATGAGCATGTTTATAAATAAAAAATAAAAAATCACAATGATTCCTTACCAAAGACGATTTGATCAAGGCTTTTGTTGGGTACAAATTCATAAACAAGAAGGCATTGAGGGGCTTCAATGGTACAACCCAAAGGTCTTACAAGGTTCTTGTGTTGAATTCCACTAATCAAATTTACCTTATTGAAGAAGTCATCGGCCCATTGTCGTGAATCAAATGTACCTCAATGCTACGTTATATTTTGGAGCTATTATATATATATATATATATATTCTTCCATTAGTGATAGTGATATATAGTATTTCTGCAATCTTTTGGCATCTTATGTTATCCGTGTTGTTTTATCATCAAGGATCACCTCAACTCTTTGAAGTTTTGGTTTGTTAGATGCATTTCTACTAAATTGGTTTATAAAATAAAATTATTTATATATGAGTTTAGATGTAATTGATAATATATTAATGTTTTCTTTGTTTATTTTCTTTGCAGATTGGTTTTTAATGACGTTCGGAAGTTTACTAGCAAATGAAGATCAACTGTTGAATTTTGTTTCCTGAACGAATACTTAGTTGTAGTTGCAAATCAAGATTGAGTGTTGATTTTTTTTTGTGGATTCCACGTTAGTTCATTTTGGGATTTGCTTTGATGGTTTTTTTGTTACACTTAATGGTTTATATTATTAAAGTTGTTTGATGGATATATTTTGATTTATAATATAAATTGTTTACTGAATTTTTTTGTGGAGTGATGTATAATAGCTAATGGATTTCTTAGTACAATTAAAAGGCTATTGGGATATGAGCAGGGATATTTGTGAAATAATAATTAAAATTAAAATATAAAATATGGAACAGGTTTAGTGACGAATTTGTTTCGTCATTTGTATTTGTTATTATGACAAAGTGATTATTCGTCATTAATAAACATTTTTTGTGACAAAATTTATTGCAACGCATATATGAAAGTTTTCATTGATTTTGTTGTTTGGTGACGAAATGTATTTCCTCATGTATATAAATATATTTGAGAGGAAATATATTTCGTCACCCATGTATGACTTTTGGAGACGAAAAATTTCGTCACCTTTACATCTTACCGTGACGAAATTATTTCCTCATCAATGATCAACATTTGTGACAAATTTATTCGTCAACTAAAATTATAAATATGGTACTGAATAATTATTTGGTGACGAAAATGAGAATTTTTGGCGACAAAATCTTGTTTTATTGGTGACAAAAAATTTCGTCACTGAACTAATTTCATTGGTGACGAAATTATTTTTCGTCACGATGGTTTTTAGTGACAAACATTCAATGACGAAACTTGTGACGAAAATATTTCGTCACAAATATCTATAGTGACGAAATTAGCTCTTTCGAGACACTACAACAAAAGTAACCTATGGTGACGAAAACTAGTGAAGAAAATAAAATTCGTCACTAAATGAAGATGATGGTCCTCTGTTTACATCTCAGCATTGTTGACACATCTTGTGTTGTCACCCGCCAAGCATTCACCAAAATAAGTGTTAACAAGGACAAATTCAGAACAGTGAATCCCATTACTGCAATCCCTTAAGTTTATAATCCTTCATATTGTGCATGCTATGTGACATATGATGAAGCTATACAAATATCAACGTAGGAAGTATATCCAATACAGTATTCATAAGATTAGGAGAATTTATAAAAATCAAGACTATATTATATACACTGAAGATTGAAATGTATGCATAATTACCTGGAAGCTACCATCACCAATGGAAGCAATCGCTCGCTTATTCCGTGCAACCTATGCATATCCAAGAGTCGCACCTACATCCCAGCCAATTGATCCATATTGCATCTGGAGCTCATACCTGCAAAACCTAATTTCATAATATTTTTTGTATCATAAAGCATAATAAAACCAAAAAAAAATGCAACATTCTCTCCACAACTTACCAGCATCCCTTAGGCAACTTTAGGTAGCGTTTGGTAGAATTTTCTAAATATGATTTGAGAATAGATTTGTATTTTGAGTTTGTGAGTTTTGAAATTATGATTTGAGTGTAGAAAATTTGTTTGGTTATGAGTTTTGAAAAGAATTTTAAATTGAGTTTTGGTTGAGTGTTGAATTGAGTTTTTAATGTTTGATGTGACATGTGAAATAAGAAAATTTGTTTGGTTATGAGTTTTGGAAAGAGTTTTCAAAACTTAATTCAATTTGTTATAACTCGTAACCAAAAATACTACTCAAAACTCTATTGAAAATTCTGATAAATAAGCAAACTCTTTTTAAAATTCAATTAAAAAAATTAATTATTAACAGAAAATAACATCAGACAATTTTTTTAATTGAAAATATTAGTAAGGCAATAATTTTTTTTTCAAAATAAATATTCAATTACTGATTTAAAATAACTTTTGATTGTATATTTGGTTCGAATTTTTTTAAAATATTTTTCAGTTAAAATATTTTTAATAATTACTGTCACAAATTATTTGCTATTATTGTATTGTTATTTTCAAATAAATGGCCAAAAAAATTATCAGGTATTATGTATGTGAGAGTCAAACAAAAATTAGAATATTATTTTGTTAGCATCTACACAGTTTACCACACACAATTCAATTTTATTCAAATTTTTTTATTCGCTTTCAACAGAAAATTAGTCTACAATAGCACAAACACATGTATGTATGTATGAAAGAGTTACAAAAAAAAAAAAAAAAAAAAAAAACCACTGTAGTGCTGAACCGGCTGGACATCTGGGGGATGTCCTGGGAGATGTCTTGGGGATGTCCCATAGACTCAAAATATTCAAAAACTGTATGAAAAGGTGAGAGTTTTGCATTGAAAGTTTGTTTTGAAATGAGCTCTGCCAAACGTAAAATAGAAATATATTTTGAAATATGTGGTGGAATTAATTTTTGAAAACCTTATCCAAACACCTTGTTCACGTGAAGAGCGGTGTAATTGTAATTGGAACGCTGTACCAAACACAGCCAAATATTTTCAAACAAGAAAGCCCAAAAAAGACCAAATTTAGAAAGAACAAAAAAAAAATAATGACGAGAGATAATATATTGGGTTTTTTTTTCTTTTCTTTTTTGGAGTGGACTATATACCAAAAAAAAAAAAAAAATCATGAATCCAATAGAAAATAGTACAAATTATTTAGGAATTTAAGGTTATCTTTCAAATTTCAAGAGTCCCCCTAACGCATCATCCACTGTTGTAATCAATATATATGCTGTTAAATTGTCATTCCATTACGGAAAAATTCTCGATTTTGATACACAAAACCCTACAGCAGAAACCAAAAATCAATACCAAAAATACATTTACAGAAGAAAAAAAAAAAAAGAAAAGCAAGATTTTTCATCTTAAATCTAAAACAGAAAAGAAAATGTTTGCAATTCCTACTGTGTGAGAGACTTCAAGCTGCAGATATACACAGCAGATGATAATCGCGGCAGAACAAAACATCCCATGCCGGGCTAATATATTATATACGAATAATATTACATACACCATTTTGTTCTACTGCATTTTCCTACTCACAGTGGGAGTCGAGCCCACATCATGATGACGTGTGGACTCCAGTCTCATGTTGCTAATAAATCTCGTTTTGTATTGAACATACTGTCTTCCCTTCCCCTCTCATTTTCATTGGTCAGCACCTGGTTCATTCCGTTCCGTCGGTGAACAGGGCACGTAGGGAACGAAACCCCGCCCACCAAACACGGGACGCATGAACGTATCATCAAACTTACGCCAGAGACGGTGGATGGTGTGAGTTGGGGTGCTTAAAAATAACCGTAGGCTGTTTGGACGGGGGATACCAGTGCCGTCCAGATCAACTTCGGAATCTTGTCTGCCTTCGAGAAGTGGCATTGTGGATGACTTTGGAGTTCCGAGATCTGATGATACGGTGCTGCACAACCGTTTTGGGGGCAGCAATAACCTTACAAGAGGTTTGGTCAATAAACCAAACACCTAAACAAACCAGGGAACCGTTACATAACTTTCATAATAGAAGGAAAAAGGAAAAATTAAAAGAAGATTGTCATGGGCAGAGGTGAAAAAGCTTACCACCGTGCTAAAAAGAACGACGGTGATGGTGCTTGTTATCATAATTGCATTTCCTCGCAAGTGAGTATGACCCAAGCTAGTGAACTACACATTATACCAAAGTTAATGGTAATTCCTTCCAAAAAAAAAAAAAAAAGTTTTGTTGTGTTTTCATTTTCTGTTCTCTATTTTTTATTTGGGAAAATTTCTAAAGCTACCCAACTTTTAGGTCCTGTTTCCTAATGTTTACAATTTATTGTTTTTTTGCTTACAAAAAAACATTAAACATATTTATGTTTGTGGGGGTGGGGGGAAGGGGGAGAAATGTTGGGTACACATGATTCAAAACATATTTGAAAACAAGTGAGGGGTGGTCAGAGGTTGTGGTTGATGGGCAAAGGTGATGGCTAGAGATGCTAGCCGACAGGAAGTGGTGGCTACAGGTGGTTGCTGGTGGCCACCAACAACCAGACTACGTCAAAAAACACCACTTTCCATTGTCTTTGTTTCTGAAAACACAATAAAATCAAAACACAAAAAATTGAGAAAATGAAAACACAACCAGACAACATCGTTGTATTTGTATGAATATTGTCCTCATCTTTACCTTATTATAAGCAAGTGCCATAGACACTGCTCCCCTCATAAGACCGGCCCACCATATTGTAACCTGAAAAAACAAAAATTATTGTTACAATAACAAATTAACAAGCACTTAAAAAATAAGATAAAACTTTAATAAGAAGACGCGTACTTGCTGCTTGAACTCAATTTTTTCATTTGGATTTTTCTTGGCTAGATTAGATAAGAAAGATAGTGGAAACACAAAAGCTGCTCTTCCAGCCAAAATTAGGCATAGCAGGATTGAACTCACTGCAACTGATATTCCGGGACTGTGAAAAACAGAAGTAAACCCACATGTGAGAACAGTGAACACTAACAACATCCACAGACGAACACAAAAGTTCTGCTTAGAGGGAGCCGAGTTTGTTAAAATTAATGTCATATTTACATTAGATACATTGGATACATTGCATGCATTGGATACATTGAGTTCATACATTCTTTGTATTCATGTATTTTTATATTCATGTATTTTATATTTATTAAGTACATTGTCTAGATTATATTCATGTACCTAATTAATTACAAGGTTGTTTAGGTTCATGAATCTTATTCATTGAACTTATGTATAACCTTCTCTATATAAAAGGATGTAAGCCTATGGGCAACATATATGAATCAATAAGTGATAAAAATTCAATACAAAATATAGTTCATTCTAAAGAGAGTTTTATCAAAAGCTAACATAAGTGGTATCAGAGCTTTGGTTGGGTCAAGAGCAAGCTGGGCGTAGAGATCGGATATGGGAAAACAAGCCCTGAAGAAGAACAAACCGACGTCCATGGCGAATCCCATCAACCAAAATGTATCCACTCCTATCTTTAATGGTGAAAATTTTGATTTTTGGTATGTGAAAATGAGAACTATTTTTGTCTATACGGAGCTTTCGGATCTTGTCGAGAATGGGTTCGAGGAACCTGAAGATGAAGAAGCTTTGACAAATCCCCAAAAGAACCAATTAAAAGAGCAAAGGAAGAAGGATTCAAAGGCTCTCTCTTTTATTCAACAAGGAGTTTCAGAAGCAATCTTTCCAAGAATTATCAATGCAACAAAAGCGAAGGAGGCATGGGATATTCTTCAGAAAGAGTATAGAGGCAACTTGAAGGTAAGAACCATCAAACTTCAGTCATTGAAAAGAGATTTTGAAAATTTAAAGATGAAGGATATGGAATTGTTGAAGGATTATTTTTCTAGGGTTATGGAACTTGTAAACCAAATGAAAATTTATGGGGATAATATTACTAATCAAAGAGTTGTTGAGAAAATTTTGATAAGTTTGCCGGAGAAATGCAATCCCATTGTTGCTGTCATTGAAGAAACTAAAGATCATGCTGATTTGAGTATTGAAGAATTGATGGGTTCAGTTAAAGCATTTGAGCAAAGGTTGAGTAGGCAATCTGAAAAGTCAATTGAAAGTGCCTTTCAATCCAAGCTCAATGTTAGTACCTCTAATTTCCAAGGAAGAGGAAGAGGAAGAGGAGGAGGAAGAAATGCAATTGGAAGAGTAAGAAATGCAAGAGGAAGAGGAAGAGGAAGGTCTAATTTTCAAAGAAAGGAAAATGAAGAGTCCACTCAACAAAAGTGTGGAATTTGCAACCGAAGCAATCATGTTGATAAAGATTGTTGGTTTCGAGGAAAGCCAAAATGTTACAATTGCAACAAATTTGGGCATGTCAAGAAGGATTGCCTAGTCAAGAGCACTCAACAAGCTAATTTTTCTGAGGAGTAAGAAAGTGAAGGGCACATGTTCTATGCTTGTCGCAAGGCATCGGATCAACCAAGGATGTATGGTTTCTTGATAGCGGATGTAGCAATCACATGACAGGAGATGAAAGCATTTTTGTAAAAATGGATGCTTCCTCCAGTCCTCAAGTAAAAATAGGGAATGGTGCCTTAGTCCAAACAAAAGGAAAAGGTACTATTGCTATAGAAACCAAGATGGGTACAAGATTCATTTCCGATGTTCTCTTAGTTCCAGACTTAGAGCAAAATTTGCTAAGTGTTGGACAACTTATGGAGCGTGGATATCTTGTTCATTTTGAAGACGATTTTTGCAAAATTTTTGACAAAGGGGGGAAAAGCCAAGTTGTAGCACAAATCAAGATGAAGAAGAATAGAAGTTTTCCTCTCATTTTTCGGTATAGCAAAAATGCGGCTTTGAAGATGGATGTGATTGATAATTCATGGCTTTGGCATAGAAGATTTGGGCACTTGAATTTTCAAAGCTTGAAGCATCTATAACAAAACAATATGGTTTTTGGGTTGCCAACCATTCATGAAGTGCAACATATTTGTGAAGGTTGTGCACTTGGAAAGCATCACCGGGAGTCATTTCCAAAGGAGAAAGCATGGAGAGCTAAAGCACCATTGGAGCTTGTCCATACCGATGTGTGCGGACCTATGGATACACCAACTCATGGAGGTAACAAATACTTTATTATCTTTGTTGATGATTTTACTAGAATGACTTGGGTGTATTTCATGAGATAAAAGAGTGAAGTTTTCTCTATCTTCAAAAAATTTCAAAATCTTATTGAAAGACAAAGTGGTTGTTTGATGAAAGTATTGAGAAGTGATAGAGGCGGAGAATACAACTCAAATGAGTTTATGAAATTTTGTGAAGATATTGGAATGGAAAGGCAATTGACTGTTGGGTACACTCCACAACAAAATGGTGTGGCGGAAAGAAAAAATAGAACCATAGAGGAGATGTCCAAGTCTATGCTACATGAGAAGGGGCTACCCAAAACTTTTTGGGGTGAGGCCGTGTATACAGCAGTTTACTTGATGAATAAATGTCCTACAAAAGCTCTTAAGGACAAAACTCCATTTGAAGCTTGGAGTGGAAGGAAACCATCGGTGAATCACTAGAAGGTGTTTGGTTCCATTTGTTATGCTCATGTTCCAAAAGAAGTGAGGCACAAGCTTGATGAAAATAGTAAGAAATGCATCTTTGTGGGTTATAGCTCAAAATTCAAAGGCTATAGACTCTTTAGTTTGGATCAAAAGAAGGTGATTATTTGTAGAGATGTTCTCTTTGATGAGAAGGCGTCTTTTGATTGGAAGGAAAAGAAAGTCCAAGATCAAAGCATTGCTTTCAATGAAGAATCGGAAAGTCTACAAGTTGAAGATGTTGTAACTCTTGAATCTCCACAAAGATTGTCACCAATTGCTAGTTCACAATCTTCTCCAAGTTCAAGTTCAAGTTCAAGTTCAAGTTCTTCATCTCCAAGTTCAACTCCAAGAAATATTAGGAGTCTTAGTGATGCGTATGCAAGATGCAATTTATGCATTGTTGAACCTGAAAATTTTGAAGAGGCAATTAAAGATGAAGCATGGAAGAAAGCAATGGAATATGAAATTCATGTGATTGAGAAGAACAAGACTTGGGAGTTAGTGGAGAAATCGAAAGAAAAAGAAATAATTGGTGTGAAGTGGATTTTCAAAACAAAGTTCAATCCGGATGGCTCTATTCAAAAGAAAAAAGCAAGACTTGTGGCAAAAGGGTATTCACAACAACCTGGAATTGATTTCCAAGAAACTTTTGCTCCTGTGGCTCGACTTGATACAATTAGAGCTATCATTGCTTTGGCGGCTCAAAAGGGTTGGTTCTTGCACCAACTTGATGTAAAGTCAGCATTTTTGAATGAGAAATTAGAAGAAGAAGTGTATGTTGATCAACCTCAAGGCTTTGTTGTCAAAAGCAAAGAAGATAAAGTGTACAAGTTGAAGAAGGCTTTGTATGGCCTAAAGCAAGCACCCCGAGCATGGTATAGTGAAATTGATGCTTACTTCAATGAAAAGGGTTTTCAAAGAAGCGAAAGTGAGCCAACTTTGTACATCAAGAGGCAAGGTACAACCGGTATTCTCATTGTTTCACTTTATGTTGATGATTTGGTTTTTACCGGTAATGATGAAAACTTGATTGGAGATTTTAAAAGGGAGATGATGAAGAAATATGAAATGAGTGATTTGGGGCTATTGCATCATTTTTTAGGCATTGAAATCCACCAAAACAATGGTGGTGCTTTTATTTGCCAAAAGAAGTATGCTCAAACACTTCTTGAGAAATTTAAAATGAAGAATTGCAAACCAGTTGCTACTCCCTTGATTGTGAATGAAAAGTTGTCAAAGGAAGATGGAAGCAAAGAAGCTGAAGCATCTTGTCATAGAAGTTTGGTTGGAAGTTTGTTGTACTTAACTGCTACAAGACCGGACATCATGTATGCTACAAGTTTATTGTCTCGGTTCATGCACAGTCCAAGCCAAATTCATTTTGGGGTTACAAAAAGAGTGTTTAGATACATTTAAGGTACACTTGATTATGGAATTTTTTATGAGAAATTTCTTAATGCAAAGTTAATTGGATTTTGTGATAGTGATTGGGCCGGATGTGTTGATGATATGAGAAGCACTTCTGGGTATGCATTTTCTCTTGGATCGGGTGTAATTTCATGGTTATCCAAGAAACAACAAACTGTGGCACAATCATCTGCTGAAGCCGAATATATTTCAGCATCATTGGCAACTACACAAGCAATTTGGCTAAGAAGAATTTTGGATGATTTTGGTGAGAAACAAGGTGAAGCTACTCCAATTATGTGTGATAATAAGTCTGCTATTGCTATGGCAAAGAATCCTGTCTACCATTCTCGTACCAAACACATTGCTATCAAACATCATTTTATTAGAGAAGCTGTGGAAGATGATGAGATTCAAATCAAGTATTGCAAGACTGAAGATCAAGTTGCGGACATCTTCACCAAAGCTTTACCAAGGGACAAATTTGAATTTTTTAGAGAAATGTTGGATGTCACACAATATGGCATTAAAGGCGAGTGTTAAAATTAATGCCATATTTGCATTAGATACATTGGATACATTGCATGCATTTGATACATTGAGTTCATACATTCTTTGTATTCATGTATTTTATATTTATTAAGTACATTGTCTAGATTATATTCATGTACCTAATTAATTACAAGGTTGTTTAGGTTGATGGATCTTATTCATTGAACTTATGTATAACCTTCTCTATATAAAAGGATGTAAGCCTATGGGCAATATATATGAATCAACAAGTGATAAAAATTCAATACAAAATATAGTTCATTCTAAAGAGAGTTTTATCAAAAGCTAACAGAGTTAAGTGTATGAAAAAATAAATAAATTCTCTTTTTAAAAATTATAATTCCTTACATAAGCTTTATTAGTAAAAAAAATCATTAAATTCATGCCAGTCTTTTCTTAATAGTTATCGCAATTATTTTATACAAATTTTAGGCTATATAATATAATTAGGTTCTTAGTGTATAATTAGATTGTCATTTTAAAAAAAGAAGCCTTTCTCTTGTCATCTTAAGTCATTCTATTGATAATGTAATTTATATAAATAAACAAATCTACCTCTATAATTTTTGTTATCGAAACAAATAACAAATGACATATACATAACAAATTAATAGAATTGATGCTATTAGGTAATATGTGAAATAGTATAGGGTCATGTCAGATATATTATAACAATATTTAAGGACAATAAAAGAATTTTAAAAAATTTAGAGGGAGCATTTATGTACATTGTAAAAGTACTTATAAATTAGAGGGGTAATAGAATAATTTTAAAAAAACATAGGGCGGGCCATGACCCCACTTGCTGCTCCCCTACCTTCATCATTGGTGACATGGGTAATAAACTAATCCTCCAAATGGATGAAATTCTAAATTTTAGTAAATAATAAATCAAATTCATCATTAAACAATCTACAGAATCGGGCTTCTCTTCTAGATGTATATTTGACATACCTGTCATTAACAAACCTCCACTTCTCAATGTCCAAAGCATCCATTCCAACATAAAGAAAAATAAAAATCTCGGCAACAAAAGACAAAGTCGCAAAAGCATGCCTGAAATGATTTGTAGAAAGAACTAAAGCATTAGTTAATAGAGCATTGAGAACAATAATATGATCAAAATAGGTTCCGATGGCTTGAGATGATATTTTAAGAGGAATGTACTTTGTTGTGATCCTTGAACTCTCTGTCACGTTGTGCCAGGTGTAATGGGACATAACAATCCCACAGAAAAATACAGTTAGAATCCCGCTCAAATAGAATAGCTGCAACAAAAATTGTGAAGAACATAAGGCAAAAGAAAAGAAGGGCCTCAAGGGAAAATTACAATGGTATTAAGTAGAATCTTACTTCGGCCATCATATATGAAAGATAAGCCATGAGAATCATAAGAGCTACCTCACGATCGGTTGAGTGCCTGGTTTTTGTCAGATTCAACATAATGCCATATTAGTATATTACATTCATATTCTTCCCAACAAATATTTTTTTATGACTCATATAAATAATGAAAAACCAAACGTAATCAAGTCAAACACAATATTTCAACAAAATTTCAGGGTTACAATTTTTTTGATTTGTTCTAGTGATGATCTAATGGTTACTTGTGCGATCTGCATATAGTATATCTGGTGAAGAATCAATGATGAAGATTTAGGGCGTGTACAGAGTTTTATATTCTCCCTCATCTAAACTTTTAAGTCTTCTATGGATAATTATCTAGGTAGATTTCTGTAACTAAAACATTTGGGGAAAAACTTGCAAAAAAAAGTGTCAATATATATATATATTTTATAAAAAAAAAAAAGAAAAAAAGAAAAAAGAAAAAGTGTGATATTTCGGTAACTGTAATAATTATCCATCAGAATGGAAAAATTAAATAGTGATCATGAAGCAATTAACTGGTAGGACAGAAAACAATCCCCTATGTCCTCAAGATATGACCCCATACGTGAAGAGGGGAGCTTTCTAAACTGGCAGGTAGTCCAGTTTTCTTAACCAATTGTGTAGGTTAATTCCTAATAATGCGATACACAATATGTGACAATCAGAAGTTACTATCATTCTATCATAGTAAAAACAACAAATACCTGCCAAAATACAGCTTTTTGATGATATAGGCACTAAGCAGCCCAGTCTGCAAGGGAAAAGGAATATGTGTCATATCATAGCCACATTCTTGCTCTATCATTTGCATGTAACAAATGAGAGAGAGAGAGAGAGAGAGAGAGAGACATACTAGCACTCCCAGCAAAGTGCTTGCAACAAATAAATACGAGAAATTGCCAAGAAATTGAAGGGCAATTGTGGGATCAAAATTTGTAACGTCAAAACTTTGTATTGCATTGAAAAGCACCACTGATGTAGCATCATTTACGACACCTTCCCCAAAAACCAGACTGTAGAGTAGCGGTGTCTCATCCTGATCAAGCACCTGCACCATCAAATAATTTTAGTTTTCTAAGTCTTTGGTACCTTCAATATACAAAACACTGCTTTAACTTTGATATATTCTTTACCTGTAATGTGCAAACAGAGTCTGTTGCAGAAAATATCGCACCGATTGCTGAAATAGTGCAGCAAAAACAGGTCAGCTTCCAAAAAGGTAAGAAAACAACAGCGAAGCAAACGTGAGTGAAAAAGATGATACCTAAGTAATCACCAATATCTAGAGAGCCAATCTCCATTCTTTTAAAGACCTGTGTGACACCTGAGTCAAGCACAAGAGAGTCACTAATATGACCAGATAACAGACTGATGACCATTCACTACAAACCAATTTAATTGGTTGGTAATCGATACCAATAGACATCTCATAACCCAGAAGGTCATCATTTACCCATTTGATTACAGCTATGTACAACCAAGTCAAACAGGAAACTCAAACATACACCACAAATTCAAGGGAAAAAGATTTAATTAGATTCAACTGCAAGTAATCTCAAAAAGCAGTAAATTCAGAACAAGGTAAACAAGCTCAGGAGATCAAACCTACCCTTTTCCGTCCTCAAAACAAGAACTATGTTAGTGACTACTGTCTTCCATATGTCTTGCCAAATATCTGGCTACGTACATTGTGAAAGAGTGACAAGAGATAAGAAACAAGAGGGAAAGCATATGAGTCAGCCTTTAGAAAGCCTACTCTTATATTTATAGAGGACTGTTATATCTCACTTGTTTTTCTTACTGTTTTATGTCATTAGGGCATATGGCAATGCCTTCATTATTTCCTTATTGATTATTTGCAAACAAAAAACCAATTATGAGTATTCACGTAGGAGGTGGTACAACGCAATGACCAAAAATCTGTGACATATAGAATTTCTCATATTTATATAACACCACCATGTATATGAAAGTACAAAATGGTCCCCATTACATGTGTCATACTTGACAATCCCTCTCAATATAGGGCGCACAATAACAAATATAATGGGGAATGTGGGAACAAACACAATTGTGACTTGTGAGACTTGAACCAACAGCCTGTTGGACTCAAAAACCATGTTAGATGACAAATTGTCCTGAAAGCGTAAGCTTTTAGAAGAAAAATAATCTCACGTCATTTATAATTTTTGCTATTTCTTTTGCATTCAGATGGAAAAATGAATGGAATGAAAAGGTGGTCATTTGAGAATAACCCACCAGAAGAGAAAATATACGTGCCTAATGCAAGTCGACACCCGGGAATGGAAATCATCCAAGTTGCACACAAAAGCAACAGTATTTTGAATCAAAAGAACAGAATATAGTATAAAAGAATGTAAACAAACTACAAAAAAATCATTGCTTCTTCAGGTAAACTTTACCAACATAGGGAAGGTTCCAGCCTTGGAAACATAACAAGAGAAAATTAAATGAGATTTCATACTGTTGAGGAAACATTTTACAGCATACATAAGGTTTTAAGGTATACCTACTGATATAACGACCCAGGAAATAATTGTACCAACAGCACCAAACAGTGTAATAGTGATGAAGTTACGGAAAAATTGCTTCTTTTTCACCTGAAACCTGGTACACAACACAATCATTAAAAATCATGCTTAAAAGATTGGTGAAGAAATTTTTTGGATAATTGATAATATGTGATCATCATCAGGACATCATTAGAAATGTTAGACAACCAGTAACAAATGGCATACTAAAATCATTGCATAAATAGAAACAGTCAACAATTTAACTCTTAGATGGTGATCCGCTCAAGAGGGAGAAAATGTAGTTTTCTTAGTAGGCTGAATGCCAACACATATTTTGAGTCAATAATAAGAGTCTAGAAAACCTGGGTGCCACAATACCATCAACATTATGCTTGGTTACACAAAAAGATGCACCACATTTATTAATCATATACTTGGATTAAATGGAATAACAATAAAAGCTTAGTCAAGAACTTTTATAGGAAATTATATGTGAAAGCAGTATATCAATTATCACACCTCAAATAGAATATTTTGTATAATAAAAAAAATTAAATTAATTATGATCTAAAAGGCAGAATATTACTGAATAAGATGTAATAAAACACCAAAAAAAAAATAAAAAATGAAACTCTTTTAAGCCAGTGTAATGGTAAACATAACAACTCTAAATGACGAAAGAAGCAATGTAAGTGAGAAATTTAAATCAATGACAACCACAAAACCAGAAGTAGAAACACACTTCTAACTAGGTACAACTTACAAGCATAATGAGAAGCACACTCAATAATCTATAATCAGGTTACAGGTATATAAACTATTACAAAGATCTCAGTAAACAGCAAAGTTTGAAAGCAACACAATTTACCCGGCATTGAATATAATAGGTGGAAGAAGATATATGAAGAAAAGATCTTCACTGAAGACTAAAACATGCGAGCTTCTTCCCCCACTTGTAAGCAAAATCACAGACCCGGTACACAGACCCTGTCACCAACCACATTACAAATTACATTATTGAATATTTTGAAAGAACAAACGTATGAATGCTGGTAGATATAATCAAGAATTTAGCTTCACATATAATTCCTTTTTTTAGCTATACAATAAGTTGCAACACCATTTAATTCCCATTTCTTGAATTTTTTATTATTCAATGGCCTCATAAACTCTATTTTTTTTTTCTCTTTTGGGCTTATCAGGCCTGGCCCGAGGGCAGGCAAAAGAGGACTGCGCCTTGGACCCCAAATTTAGGTTGAAAATAAGGGCCCTCAAATATAATTTTGTATTTTAAATATATATATATATATATATATAAAAGCTCAAATACTATAGACCAAATTGAACTGATCGTGATTTAATTGTAAACTGGATATTGCTAAACTATAAAGCAACAAGGCTAGATTTTTTTTTTTTTTGAGTATTTGTAATGATTACTTCCTATCTTAATATATGAAAGTAAATTTTTGTTTATAATTTTAATAATTATACGTGCAAGTAATTTTTTTGTGGCTACAAAAAAAATAAAAAAGTTATTGTAACTTATCATTTTATTTATCAACTTCTTTTTTTTTCAATGTAAGAGGGATTCCATTTCCAAAGTTTGCCTTGGACCCCCTAAATCTCAGGCCGGCCCTGAGGCTTATTTTCAACTTTTTAAAAATTATGTCAAAATATTTGACTTTTTAAGTTTGTCTAAACTGGATTGACTGAAAAATTTAAAAGATTTCAAAAAAATTTCACTAAACACCAAAATAACCCAAACTTTATCCCAAAAAAAAAATCCTACTTTTCCTTTATGAACTTTTTTCAATATTTTTTTTAAAAACAATTTTTAGGATAGTCTAATAACATATTTTGACTCAAAGTTATAAAAGTTCACTAATATGAAAGTAAGCTTAGAAAATAGCACAAGTAATTAGATGCAGCCAAAAAAAAATCCTAAAATTCAAACACCAAGCAACATTCAAGGTTGGATAATTGGATTCAAAATATGATTTCTTTTGTTTTCGCGATAGCTTTTGTTCTTAACAATGAAAAGGAGGATAACGAGGATAAAGACTCACAAGGACAAGGGCAGTGGTGGACTCATTCATCCATCGGCTCTCCTCGAGCAAATGACCGATCACAATACACGCGCAAAGAAGCGCCACAAATAAATTCATTGACACAACCGAAGCATGGTTCGAAGTTGATACCATCCCCAACCTTGACAATACTGAACTCAATTCGAAAGCCATTGTTACAACTTTCTAAATCCACCACACAAAGCAATTAACTATAATCTGACCTACTTTTCATTCTCAGCCCCAAAAAATTCCCTCCAGATTGTAGAATCCACATTAGAAAGCCGCCAACTCTGCATCAAACAATATTAAATAACTACGATTCTGAAAACAATTGAGCAAAAAATAAGATCATTTCTTCACGAAGCGTAATTGCAAAAATGCTTTGTTTGGTTTCTCGGAAAATGCATGGAAAATAACTAATGTAACAGAATTTACGTGATATTGCATTTTTTTTTATTTTTTTATTTTTTCTTTCTGTAAACAAACTAAAATAGCATCAGAGGACAAAATAATAGAGTAAAGTAAAAATAAGATTTACTAAAATTTTTCTTTTCATTTTTTTTTTCTTTTCTCAGCAAAACAGAAGGTAACTTCGATGCAAAACGTAATAAAAATACTCACAAATGCATTTCCAAGGGAAATGAAACAAGGCATTGTCGAAATCAACCAACAGTTTTCAAAAAATGGGCAAAATGATTGAATTCAAACAGATAGTTCGGAGTTGATCTCTGTTTTCGAGTTCTTCAGCAATTAGCGATGTTTAGGGACACGGAAACTATGGAGATAGCCAGAGAAAAAGATCGGAAAAAGAGAGAAAATGAAAGCAAATTGCCGAGAAAGTTGAAGAGAGAACGTGAAAATCCTGTAAAGAGAGAGAAGATGAGAATGCATGAGAGAGAGAGAGAGAGACGGGGGCGTCTTATGCGGGAGAACAGGACATGGAGGCGGAGGAAGGTTTTGATTAGGTACGGTCATGTGGAACCGCAAACAAGGTGGTGTTTGATCTGGATCGTTGGTTTTTGGGGCTGAATCATCGTACGGTTAGAAGCAATGGGGATGTTGTAGTAAAAGTAACTTTTTGAAGACCTTGCTTTGAAGAACAAAATGACAAATAAATAAATAAAACTGTATTTAAATGAACAATTCAAAAGAAAAAAATAAAATCTCATTTTTCTTGAAAAAAAATAATGAATAAATTACATTGACCTCTCATAAAGTTTAGTGAAATATGACACTAACCTCCCATAAAATGTCTCCCCACTTTTGGCATAACACTAACCTCTATTTTAGTAAAATTTAAAGAAATTAAAACTAATGTAAATAATAATGTGAATGCATAAGAATAAACAAAGAAAAATAAATTTCTGTGTAAAAGTGTTGTCGCTAATGAATTATTCATGAAAAAAGTGTTGTGTCAATTAAAATCTTAAGAAAATCTAATTTAATAATACTAAAACTGCGATATTAGTTATATTTAAAAAAAATTAAAAAAATCTTAAAAGAAATCAATATAGTTTACTCAAAAAATAATTGTTAATAAAGTTATTGTATTTGACAAGTGTTTTTTTTTTTTTTTTTTAGATAAAAATTTGAGTAAAAATTGCTTTTTTTTCCCCTTCTTCTGTCAGTTAAATTAGTCATTTCCTGACCAACAATTTTTTTTTTTTTTTAGCTGATATAACTACAATGCTGTTATTTAAGCTATTGTCAAACATGACCTTAATGCTAAAAACATTAATTAAATTATATATTTATATATAAGGCTATTTACTCATATGTTCAAACCATAAGAAAAAGGACCTTTGTAGTTTGCTCATTATAGTTGGCTGTTGGTACAAGACAAATTTGGTAAATGACCAAAAGTTAGTTTAGTGTTTGGCAATTTATCACCAACAATTAGTCTGAATTATTTCGAATTTATTTCTCAAATTCAAGTTATTGTGTGATGCAGAATTATTTGTCTTTAAATTTTTGTTACACTATTTCTATATACTCTCAATTATTAAATAATATCTCAAAATTTTAATATATTGATATTCTTATATAATTTTACGATTAGACTAAAATATAACAATAGAAAATTTTAAAAATTGAGATATGAAACAAATGTATTTAAAACATAAGAAAAAGAAAAAGAAAAAGAAAGAATGAAAGAATATAAGACACTTTTATTAAATTCAAAACAATTTTTACTGAATTCACTACCTTTTTTTTTTTTTTTAAATTGAAATACTCTCTTTAGGTTCTGTTTGAATTATAAATTTGGGTACAGATTTTAGACTTAATTTTTTTCTTATTTTTAAAGCACATTTTATCATAATTTCAATACTAAACAAACAATAGCTCAAGAGCACTTGTCACATTTCCAAATACAGAATAAGAACTACACTACTTTGTGTGAATCAACTCTTTTAGCATTTTGAATTTGGCTTCTCATTTTATTTTGGTAGCTTTAGTTTTATTTTTAGTTAAAATGTATAAAAAAAGAAAAAGAGAGAGAGCAGAAATTTTTTTTCCACACAAATTACATTTTCACCTTCGAACTTCCATATGAATTTCTCTTCTAACTTTCAGTCAAATTTCACTTTGGTATTTCATGTTTCAACTTCATTCAAATTTCATAAAGTGGATTTACGGGAGGATCACATTACAACACGTATTAAAATCTAAGGACTTAATTGTTGCAATTAAAAGATAGGGGACCAAATTAAAATTTGAGTGAAGTTCAAGGGCAAAAGATGTAATTTACCATTTTTTCAATAAAGTGCGAAAGGTCTGGTTAATTCAAATGGGAAATCTCATGAGCAGCCACTGCTACGATGTTGACGGCGTGAAGTAGTTGGCGTCACGGACTTTATGTTTGTAAGCTACTTTCTCTACTAAATTACAATACCACCCCAACTCTTTTGGCTAATTCCATATTAGGCAAAGTTTTAGTCAATTATCTTCCTTTTACTACTCGTTTGTTGCCTTTTCGTGAGGTTTTGAGTCATGCCATGCCATATGGTGAATGAGAGCCTCAAATTTGTCTCACATTGCTTGGCGGATGAGATATTGACCCTATAAAAGTAAAGATCACGAATGTTTTTTTTTTTTCATAGAACTTTTGAAAATAAAATCATGCGCTAATTAAGTGAATTTATGTGTATGGACAGAAGAGTTGTACGTGGTAATATTGTACCCAATAGGGCTGAGTTGTTACAAATTTGGTGGTTACAAAGTCTACTTCATACTTTTTACTAGGGTCATGTTAAATATTGTCAAATTTGATAAAACTTTATTGATTCGCATTAATTCGTATCATTCTAACTACTATTAGCAATTTAAATTTTAAAATTTACAATTTACTTTTTAAACCACTCCGCTTTACTTTTAAACTGCTCCACTCCGTTATAATTAACATATATATATTTTTTAACCTCTAATAAAATATCAAAGTAAAAATAAGTGCGAGAGAGATTTAAGATATGAAATTTATTACAAATTAGTAATTATATATATGAAACATATTATATAAAATTACTTTGTGTTATATATATATATATATATATATAAAATATTATACAAATTAGTGTTATATATTATGTAAATGTGTGATAATTAGTTAGAATATTATTCAATCTGTCGATCAGCCAAAAACCGCTCAAATCACAATTTGTCAATCTACCAATCTATCATTCGATTTGTAATTTTATTTTTAAACCGCCCGATCATACCGCGCATACCCTTACTTTTTATGATGGCAAAAGAAAGAGTACAGAGTTAAAATTTATTTTCAAAATAAGTAACATTTTTTTTGTTACAATAATAGAATAAAATTTCTAAATTGTTTACATTTTTAAAAAATAAAAAATAGATATCAAACAAGTTTTTATTTATAATTAATATATATATTTTTGTATATATAAACATAAAATTATAAATACAAACGTTAGTGAATTAGTCCTTAATTTTATCTTAGAGCATCCACACCAACCTCTTCAAATTTTTAGTCAAATTAAAACTATTTTGTTATTTTAGTTAGTCACCTCTTAACACCTATTGCATCAAACTCTCTATTCTAACTTATTATTATTAAAATATTATTTTCTTATTGTGTTTGTTAGTCTTTCTTTTTTTATTAAATTGATAAGTTACTAGTTAAACAATTCTTAAAAATGCAAAAAAAAAAAAAAAAAAGTTGTCATTGACCGTTTGACCGGGCGGACATCCGACAACACTAATCTAGCGATGAATAGTATTTCGTTTGTTGTAGCAAAATACTGTAACAAACATAAATTTTGACGAGCTTGTTGGCTGCATATTTTGTACAAGCCAGTTACAATTCGATACGTGGCAAAGTAAGGGTAATATGGGGAGACCATTCAAGTCTTCGATCCTGATCATACACGTGGCAGTTGATATTGGTTGTTATGAGATCTGAGTAGCAGTGGATCAACAAAGAGATGCAAAGTGATGTGGCATCAACGGTTACTCTTATTTAAATTCAAATTTAGGAGGGAAGCTTAACTGCAAATGATGGCATAGTGGAGCTAATCTTGAGGCTACATAATCAGCGATCATGAGGGAGCAGTTCGACGGTTGAAAATACAGTTCGACTGTCATCTTTTGAGCAGTATAAATAGCAGAAAAGGCCCTGGAAAAAGCCCCCGGACTTAGATCTAAAAAATCAGTTTTATTCTACTTTACTTTTACGTACCCTGTTCTTTACATTCCAGTACTTCAAATTCTACACTGCATTTTCATTCATAGGAGTAGTTTCAAATAGATTGTCGTTTCGAATCATTGTAAGTTTTTCATTCTAGTGAAATGCTTCAGATTTTCTTTATTTGATTGGTATTCTGTTTAAATTCTCCTAAATCAAGCCACCAGTAAAAGTCCTCTTCATTGAGGCTGAGAGAACTAAAACACAGTCGTCTGATAATTGGTTGGCAATTAAATTTTTGTAAGGACTAAATTGATCCTTGCTGGCACGCTCGCAATCACAATAATAACCTTGGAAAGCCAAAAAGCCAACATATATTTTTGGCACGCCCAGTGGGACCACATTAAAATGGCTAGACGTAGGAGACAAGGAGAAAATGAACGCTTGGAAGAAGGCGTGAAATGAGAGGTAGAGATACCTAATCTAGAGGATAATGTGATAGCACATCCTGTGGAAACTCCTATTTTATCAGAACCTATGGTCGAACAGACCAGTACTTCAGAACAAATACCATTTGTTCGTAATATTGGACGAGACCAAGGAATTGGACCATCCAATGTCCCATCTACTCAGCCAGTGAATCCATGGGGTGGCTTAATAGATGCAATGGGACAGCAATTAATGAACACAATGGAAAGGTGGGCAATATCCTTTTTGGATCGAATGAATAACCACCAACTAACAAACGCAAGACACATGGAGGAAATTTCGAATGTCCCTCAGCAAAGATTGGCTAGAGATAAACAGCCTATGCAAGTTAATGGACATTCTAATGGACAAACTAGTAATCAGAACCATGAAAGACCATCACCTCAGTCTTGGTACGAACCTGTTCCAAGGCCCGTTGTAGGTCAAAATGTCTCAGTACTTAACAGTGAAGCCATGCAATTTGGTAGAACTGGCCCAGTACAAGGAAATGGCATAAGAATGGTTCTGAATCCCATGTTCAAAGCCATACCTGGCACAAGGGGGTTCACTAATCCCTTATTCGAATTTATACCCAGAGGGTTAGAAGGTTTTTCTACAAATGGAAGAGACACAACACCAGTTCCAATACCTTTCGCAGGTCCTTTCGTAGGACAAATTCAAAGGGGTTCCCCACACCCCCAACAGCAACCTGCACCACAGGAACAACCAGTCCCAAATATACCACCTTATGGACCAAGAGGACCACAAGCACAAGTTTATCCACAAAATCCTGTGTTTGTTCCTCCGGCGGTGATTCAGCAGGCACAAAATATGGTCCCTAGGGACCAAATTGCTGACATCGTTAGGGAGATGTGTGGACCAATGGCTCGGGGGGTACAGACTCCTGTATACAGAAAACCCTACCCCGAATGGATAGATAGGGTACATGAATACCCAAGAGGTTTCAGGATACCAAATTTCATCCTTTTTTATGGGAATGAAAACCAGTCAACAATAGAGCATATCGCTAGGTTCGCTGCTCAATGCGGCGAATTCACTAATAATGATTTTATGAAGCTGAGGCTGTTCCCAAATTCTCTAACTGGGGAGCATTTGTATGGTACATTAACCTTACACTTGGCTCAATCCAAACTTGGCAACAAATGGAAGAGGCATTTCATGCTTAATTTTTCCAATCGGAGCCAGAAGTTTCCATGGCAGACTTGGCAAGGTTGAGTCAAAGGCCTGAAGAAAAGGCTACTCAGTTTATTGCCAGATTTAAAAGGGCTCGAAATAAATGTAGAGTCATTTTGCCAGAGTCAGAATTCGTAAGATTGGCTCAAAATGGCTTAGAATTTAGGCTTCGAAAGAAGTTTGACTCAACAAAGTTCAGGGACTTAGTGGAACTGACTTACAAAGTATCTAGATATGAAGCATTACTAGAAGAGGAGCAAGATCGAAATAATGCATCATATAAGACATACTACAAAGATCCTAACTATGAGATTGATGCAGCAGAGATTGTGGGGAAAGAGCCTATGATCTGTGAAGCATTAATTCATAAGGATATGACAATTGACCAACAATTTAAAAAGAAAGATCTCCACAGGAAATATTCTTTCGATTTAACTAAGGCAGATGACATTTTTGATTATTTGCTTGCGGCTAACTTCCTTAAGTTACCAAAAGGGGTTAAAATTCCATCTCTTGATGAACTTAAAGGAAAAGTATATTGTAAATGGCATAATTCTTGGTCTCACTCGACTAAAAACTGTGTTGTTTTTCGAGACAGGATCCAAGAACAAATTTAGAAAGGGAGTTTGAAATTCCCAGCCAAAGCTGAAAAGGTCATGGGGATCGACAGTAATCTATTTCTAGAAATTAGAGAGGTGGCAGCCAATGTCATTATGCCAGATTTTCAGAACCTGTCTTTGAAAGAATTGGAAGAAGTCAATGTGTAGATGTATGTGGCCAACCAGACAGCAATCAAGAAAGACACTAGAGATCTACCAGTTATTGGACAAGGTTTCTCACACCAGAGGAAAGACTTTGAGGAAGAAACATTGGATGACGATTCCTTAGAAGTAGCTGTAATGCAGAGGATGTGTTCTAGATGCAGACTAAGCTACAAATGATTGAAAGGACTCCCGACTGATGGGAAGTAGTACTACAAGGATGTGCAGAGACGCCCTAAACCAACCAATGCTTAAGGGTTGAACCAACAGTTGATAGGATGCATTTCAAAGGCAAGAAGCCTTTACATGAATCCAAGCCAGCTAATTATTACAAAACGGAGAGCAGCCATTCTGGGAGGAGATTGGAGAGAAGTCCAGTTTATGGGATTAAAACCAGAGATTGGTCCTCTAAACTAGCCTCACGCAAGACAGAAAGTGGACACCTTCATCAAAGGCCGGAGTTAAGCCCAAAGCATGAAGTCAGGACCAAGCAGTGGCCTTCGCGGCTAGCTTTAAAGAGAGCTTCGAAGTAAGAAGGAAGTAGTTCCACGGCAGGGTCAGTAAGTTCGTGGGTACCTGAGGTCCCAGACTGGTTTGTAATGCAGAACAAACCTAGGGAAGTGTCTACCCAGAGAGAGGTTGCTGAAAACCAAGGTAGGATGGTCAGACCTCCTTTGGTGGCTCCGAACAATTGGGTCTTGCTTAAGCACCCAAAAACAAAGGAACCAGATATGGTCTTCGTGATTTCTAGATCACAAAGGAGAAAAATTCAGCATAGATACACTCAGTACTAACGAGACCTGAAAGAAAATTGAGAGAATTCTTTATTGGCACAGACAGAAGGAAAGAAGAATCCAAAGTCAGACCCTACTCCAAAACCAACTCTACAAGGCAAAATGGGTTGCAATAGAAAACAGTTGGCCAAAGTTCATTCTGAACTAAGAGCCAGGGAGAAGTCCAGTTTAGCGGGATTAGAGAAGGCACTAATGGAAAGTGACAGCGAACCAGAGACGGAGGTTGGTTTAAGCCAAAAGAAAGAAATGGTTGAGGAAGAAATGTTCGAGAAAGAAATGTTCGAAACCTTCATGGCTGAACAAACGTTCCTGGTTGAAAAACCAGTCGTGACAGACCATTCAAAGGATAAAGTACTAGAAAGCGACATAGAGGATGCTTCTGGAGTGACTGAACAAGGTGGCCAAAAGGAGAAGCAGACACAGCCGGCCATCCAATTTGGCTTGGTGTCAGTGAACATGGTACACATACTACCGCATAAATTCCAAGTTGGAGATGAGAATCAAGAGGGGCAAGAAATTGACCCAATTCCAGTCTCTAGTGAAGACTCACAAGTGAGTATGGTACAAGATAATTCTGGAATGTTTACCCTAATGGAAACTGAGTATGAGAGTGAAGAAGTGATAAGTATTAACCTCTCGTATCCTTTTGAATATCCCTCGAATTCTATGACACAGCATGTTAAGCCTTTGTATATTAAGGCCTTCTTCGATGGGATACAGTTGAACCGAGTCTTAGTGGATAATGGGGCAGCGGGGAACTTACTACCGAAATCTTCCTTGAAGAAATTAGGAAAAAAGAATCCCAGGTTAATCCAAACCAGTACAACCATTGCTGGTTTTGCTGGGGACAAACAGATGGCCCAGGGAATTCTACCCATCAACCTGAGTGTGGGAACTAGGGACTGCATGACGGCATTTTTCGTCATCGACAGCAATGCGAAGTACAATGCTTTACTTGGTAGAGATTGGATCCACACCAACAAATGTGTGCCTTCCTCTTTGCATCAAAAAATGATAATGGCTCTAGGCAATGGGGAGACGGAGGAAATTGATGCAGATCATCAACCTTTCGTAGCTTGCGTAGACTTCGCAGAAGCCAAGTTGTATATTGAGGGAGTGACACCGCTCAGTATACTGATAAAATCTGATGGCTCAGCCGAAGTAACGGCTGATGAGGAAGTGACACACCTGAAGCACTTAGTCTAGGAGAGTGCTGATGAAGATGTGGTCGTTAAAGATGACAATGATGCCTGGTTATAGGCAGCAAGATGAAGCACCAGAAGCCAAGTCTTTGGCTTTAATTAAGTTTTCAATATTAGATGTAAAGTCAATAGTCCAGAAAGTGCGGGAGCAAGAGAAAGAAGTCATGATAATTGGCTACAAGCAGGAGCAGCAACAAGCTAGAGTTTTGACCCTTGATAAATACTGTGTATTAGACATAGAGACAAAAGTCCAAGAAATACAGGAAGAAGAAGCCTTGTGGACAGACTTCGTCTATGAGGAGGAGGGTAAAGAGGTTGAATCAAAGAACCTGGGAACAGAACGCAGCAAGGAGATTGCTTCGAAGCCAGAAGGAATCAAAGAAGGAGTTCTAGTAAGTACTCAGATGCAAGACCCCTTAGAAGAAATAAATTTAGGGGAATGTTCTGTACAACAACTCATTTATATAAGTGCTCGGTTGAATACTCTTAACAGGAACCAGTTATTGGTTATACTGAGAAGATATAAAGATTGTTTCGCATGGTCTTATAATGAACTACTAAGATTGGATAGGTCATTAGTAGAACATAGACTTCCTATGAAGCCTAACTTCAAGCTATACAAACAAAAATCAAGAAGAATGGGTCCAGAAGTGATCCAAAAGTTAAGGAAGAAATTCTTAGACTACTCAAGGCAGGCTTTATCAGGACAGCCAAGTATGTTGAATGACTATCTAATATTGTGCCTGTAGTTAAGAAGAATGACAAAATGAGGGTATGCATCGATTTTAGAAACCTAAATCTAGCAACTCCAAAAGATGAATATCCTATGCCTATTGTAGATTTGCTGGTGGACAGTTCAGCAGGGTATCAAATTTTATCAATGATGGATGGGCACTTTGGTTACAACCAAATCTGCATTGCGGAGGAGGATGTTCACAAGACAACATTCAGATGTCCTGGGAATATTGGGACCTTCGAATGGGTTAAAATGCCATTTGGCCTAAAAAATGCTGGGGCCACATATCAGAGGGCTATGAACACTATCTTTCATGACCTTCTTGGAGGGTATTTAAAGTGTTATATTGATGACATTGTAGTTAAATCACAATCCATGGAGGAACATCTGTTTCACCTAGAAGCAGCCTTTGAAAGAATGAAAAAGTTCAAATTGAAGCTTAATCCTTTTAAGTGTGCTTTTGGCGTATCATCTGGAAACTTCTTGGGCTATGTAGTACACAAGAAAGGAATACAGATTGACCAGAATAAAGCCAAAGCCATCATTGAAGCCAGACCTCCATCAAGTAAGAAAGAATTACAAAAGTTCCTTGGACAGATTAATTTTCTTCGAAGATTCATTTCTAACACTGCAGGGAAAACTAAAGTATTTTCTTCCTTATTAAGGCTGGAAGATGAAGAGAAATTTGTGTAGACAGCGGAGCATCAAATTGCTTTCAAAGGAATCAAAGCCTACTTGGCCAACCCTCCAGTACTGATGCCACCAAATAGCGTTAAGCCTTTGAAGTTGTATATAGCTGCAGCAGAAGATTCATTGGGAGCTTTCTTAGCCCAAGACAATGAAGAAAGTAAAGAGTAAGCTGTTTATTACCTTAGTAGGTTTTTAAAATCTTGTGAATGTAAGTATTCAGCTGTAGAAAAGCTTTGCCTTGCGCTGTATTTTGTTGCAATGAAATTAAGATATTACCTTTTGCCTACAACTGTCTTGGTAATTGCAACCACAGATTTGGTTAAATATATGTTATCTAGACCTATGTTGAGGGGAAGAATTGACAAATGGGTATTAGCCTTGTCAGAATTTCACTTAGAATAGGTTCCCCAAAAGGCAGTGAAAGGACAAGTTTTAGCCAATTTTTTGACAGACCATCCATCTCAAACAGAGAGTCAAGAGATAATGGAACTTGGTATGGCTAGTGTCGAGCCATGGCAAATGTGGTTCGATGGATCGAAAGCCAATGGCCTAACTGGAATTGGTATAGTGATTAAGTCACCACAAGGAATAGAAACCACACACGGTTTCAGAGTGGATGAAACTACTTGTTCTAATAATCAAGCTGACTATGAAGCATTGATAGTGGGATTGGAAATTGTTATTGGATTACAAGTACATGCAGTTGACATATCTGGAAATTCTTAATTGGTGGTTAACCAAGTGAAAGGGATTTTTAAATGTCAAAGTATAAGCATGCTGCCATATTATGTTGTCGCATTACATTTGCTCTCTCAATTTCAAATAGCAAATGTAACTCATGTTCCAAGATTCTTGAATAATAGAGCTAATGATGTAGCTCAGAAAGTCTCGAATTTCAAGAGGAATGATGGTACCCAACAGGACATAAGCCGAACAACATACCAGAAATCTATACCACCCTTAAATAAAAGGAATGTGGTCCTGAAAGTCAATCATAATGATTTACAGGAACAAGATTGGAGGCATCCAATAATACAGTACTTGGCTGGCCCATCCTCAAAAGCCAGCAGAAGAATCAAATTGCAATCTATGCAATACATCATATATAACAATGATCTCTACAAAAGGGGGGGAGATGGTCTATTGTTGGAATGTTTAGGACCAAAAGAAGCATTAACAGCTATGGCTGATGTTCATGAAGGCATTTGTGGTGCACATCAGCCTGGTGTAAAAATGAGATGGATGTTTCAAAAACATTCCTATTATTGGCCAACTATCCTTAAAGACTGCATATAATATGCAAAGGGTTGCTAGGCATGTCAAAAGCATGGTACAATAAGGCATGTGCCCATAACTGACTTGCATACAGTAGTAAAGCCTTGGCCATTCAGAGGATGGGCCATGGATATGATGGAAAAAATACACCCACCCTCTTCGAAGCATCATTATTTCATTTTGGTGGCTACTGATTATTTCACCAAGTGGGTCGAAGCTAAGCCATACAAGGTTGTAGACCAGACTGAGGTCATTGGGTTCATCAGGGATTTAATCCATAGGTTTGGCATCCTGCAAACCATAACTGTTGAAAATGGGACTGTGTTTGATGGAAAAATGGTGAGGTCTTTTGTGGCTGAATTTGAAATTAGCCTTATTAATTCCACCCCCTATTATGCACAAGCTAACGGCCAGGCTGAATCATCCAATAAGTCCTTGAAGAAAGGAATACAAAAGGTTGTGGAAGACAATCCTAGGGATTGGCATAACTTGTTGTTAGATGTATTGTGGGCTTATAGAACTTCTCCAAGGTCAAGCACAGGAGTTACTCCTTATGCCTTGGTGTATGGGCATGATGCTGGATTGCTTGTGGAAATTAATGTTAAGTTTTTAAGGGTAAGATGCCAAGATCAGCTATATTCTGAGCAATACCATTAGAGTATGTGCTTGGAATTAGAAGGAATAGATGAGGCCAGAATTTTGGCATTAAATAGCATTCTCTTTCAAAAGAAGACAGCAGCCAAAATTTACAATAAGAAAGTCAAGCACATTGGCTTCGATGAAAGTGATTTGGTGTAGAAAACTATACTCCCAATAGGTATTAAAAGCTATAAGTTTGGTAAATGGTCACCACACTGGGAAGGACCATATCAAATTCATAGAGTCCTGCCTTCTGGGGTATACCATTTGAGAAATTTGAATGGATACGTACATCCCAAAAAGATCAATGGCAGATATTTGAAACCTTATTTTCCAACTATCTGGGAAACACAAGGAGTAGAATGAATGTCAAGCAAAAGAAGACAAGAGTACTCAAATGATAAATCAGAATTTGTTTTTCTTTATAAAGAGTTAAATACATTCTGCCATAAATTGGCCTAAAAATCATTACAATGCCTTAATTGTTCTTTTACAACAGACTTCATATTCTTAAATGAGGGAGTCAACTGAATGGCCGTGGTCATTTCTTGCTTTTGATCGAACAATCCTTGGTTGGTGATCTGCAGTTTTGTGTCAGTTCGAATTAAGGCTTGATTCACTGCAGACAACTCCTCCTCAAGTTGAGCTTTCTTTTCTAGTAGTTGAGTTCGAAAATGGGAGACAGAGGAATGTTGTTCCTTCAGCACTGAGACTTCAGAATGTACTGCGGAAACAAAGCTCTGATCTCTCGCTAATCTCTCCTCTGCAACCTTGGCAGTATGACAAATGTTGATATAAAAGTCAATAGTAGCTACTGCCTGAGATAAATGACTTGAGACAGTCATGCTAGATTGCTCAACAGCTTTGCAGCACTGTAGGAAGTCATTTCTTATTATAGGCCTTTGTAAAGCCTCGAAAGGAATCCTTGAAAAAGATATCAGTAATTCCAGACAGCTGTCTAAATCCATCAGAGGTGCAAAAGGCTTTCTACTGGAGGAAGAGAAGCTCTCAAGAATTTCTAACAAGGAGTCAGCTAGTACCAACGGCTCAGCCTCATTATCATTAGTTATTGGAGAGGTAGAGGCTATGTTGAAGAGACTAGCTAGTCTTGCTTCGAAGACATCTACTTTGTCCATGAACATGAGGGGTGCAGAAAGAGTAGTGGTAGAAGACACAGAGGATTACATAGGGATAGGAGAAATGGATGGAACATTTTCAGCAGTCTCTATGGTCCTAGCCACTAATTTGTCAAGGGAAGAAGGGCTGGAAGTAGATAAAGGTAATAAACCATGGGTTGGAGAGCCACCAGCACCCTCTTTTGGGGAATCAACTATAGTTGGAATTTCCTTAGGGAGAAGGGAAAGAGCAAGGCTCGGAAAAGAATCGAATAAAGGTAGATCCAAAGATAAGAAAGGAAGATATGGATTCAATCCAAAAGAAAGAGATGCAGGAATGCTTGGCCTCAAGGAGGATACATTGAATGTAGGCCTAGGAAGTGGGAGTATTATCTGAATGGTCTTCACATTTTGCATCTGATCAGCCTCAATTGAAATTGAGAGAGTTCTCATTGAAAGAGTAAGCTCAGGATTTGTTGCTGCAAAAGAAGAGAAGGACAAAGTGATGTCAAAACTCAATACCCACAAGAGTAACAAGGAAAAACAGTAAAGGCTTTAAGGAAGTTACTTGTTTCAGAAGTGACAATAGCAGTAGGAGAGCTTCGAAGAGAGTAGTGATCAGCAACGTGTTGTCTTCTTGCAGCATCCCTTTGAAGTGCATTAGCAGCAGCAGCTTCGTCTCTTAAGAATTGCTGCTGTCGTCTCTTCTCAGCTCTCTCAAAGACAATTATGGCCTTGGAATGCTCTCGTTCCACTGCCTTAGCAGCTGTCTTATGTATAGGGTCTTCAACAAAATCAGAAGGAGAGACAGTCATCTTCCTTCTCTTTTTTCTTTGTGTAGGCATTGAATGTTCTTCCTCAACTTCTTTCTCTCCAGTTTGAGATTCAGATTCTTCAGAAGTAAGTTCCTCCACTCTGACCATTGTCTCATGCATGGAAGGGATGGCCACTCTTTTCCTTCTTTTCAGGGAAGACTCTTGCTCTTGGGTTAACTCTTCTTCTGCTTCTTCTTCTTCTTCTTCTTCTGCTTGCACCTCAAAAACTTCCTTCTCAGGCTCAAGTAAAAGTCTCATTTTCTTTTGTTGCTGTTTATTTTTGAGGAGATTTAGAGCTTGAATCTTCTGAGGAGAATCTCCTTGTGAGGTACCTACACCACCTTCACAAAAGGAAAAACTAAAGATAAGACTGAAAGCATTACAAAGAAGGTAAAAGAGAAGAGATGAGAGTATATACCTTTTTTCGAGGTGGCCCGAGTAACTCTAGGAGTAGAGGCAGACACAGGAACTGGAGTGGTCAGAACAGTGGAAGAAGTAGCAGCTCCAGCTCCTTTGGGCTTGGGTACATCTAACACCGTCAGTAAGTCTTGAGGGGGAATGGCCAGGTGCACTTCCATATTGGTCACCCACCAATTTTGGTATCTCTTCAAAATGTTACCTTGGGGAAGGAAGGGGATATATTCAAAATCGATCAAGTCCTGTATAAATTTGGAAGTTGCCTCTTCCAGTCTGGACCTTCGAACTTTCACATCCCTTGTGGTAAGACTTAGATTGGTGTTACTACAGAAAGGTATTGGGAACCCCTGAGTAAAGCCAAATTGTCTAGCAAATTGTGCAGGACAATAGGGCTTAGCAATGCATTTGTAAGCTCTGGGGTTCATAGTCCCAATGAATAATTCTCTGGGAATTAAAATGGAGGCCCATATATCCTTATGAACAGGTGAAGCACAGAGCCTATCACTTAGGAAATTCTTCAACCAAAGTGGGCCAATAATAGTGGGTTCGAAGGGACGAAAGCAGTAGGAAAGAGGTGAAGTTGAAAGTTGGTGGAAGAAAGAGAAGTAAAAAGCAAAAGTAGAAGGATAAAGAGAAGCATTGGCTAGCCTCATGCCATGAGTAGGAGGGTCTGGTTCAAAAAATTTGAGACATTTGGATTGTAACTTGGGGAAATAAGCAAAAAACCAAAGCTGAAGAATCCAAATCGGTCCCCCTTGATTGACATCTAAGGGTTTCTCACAAAAAAGAGAGCATGCTCTGCATACGTGACCTAGAACGTATGGGGCTAAAGCCACCCTTTTCTGTAAAACAAGGGCTTTGGCAAGAGGGGCAAATTCAGGCATAATTCTTTGAGAAGAAGTGTAGAAAAGGAACTTGCAAAGCCAATATAATAAGAAAGAAAAGAATTCCCTATCGGTCACAAGACCCTCCCTTCTATTCTCAGCCTTGACAAAGTCACTATAGGATGAGTTAAGAGAGGGGAGGGAAAAAGGGACTGCTAGGTCAAGATAATCTGGTCCAATGAGAGTTCCAATGAGAGATAATCCTAAAAGATGGCAAATGTCAAGCACAGTACGGGCCATCATCCCACATCTGAATTGGAAGAAATTAAAAACAGAATTCCAAAAGCACAGAGCACCAGGAACTAAAAAGGGGTCCTCTGAAATGGTTAACCTGGACAACCGAAGGGCATCGAGGAGGCAGAGTTCTTGAAGGTCCAGGGTCCTACTAGGGACAACTTGATCATACCATTCTTGCCACTCCGGTCTCACCGTGGGCCAGCATCGGTGGGGACGATTCGTCTTCCAGTTCCTCCAGTCAAGGCCACCTTCGTAAAGGAGACAATGGTCTTCCAGACGAGGGTATAGAGCTGGAAGCTCAATAGGAATCTCCTTGAATATGGGACCAAGCACATAGTCTTGTTGCGCATGACGACGAGGAATGAAGATGTGCCCATCAATGGCACTTTTCTCCCCCAGTTTTGTACTTTTCACATTCTGCATCAATGAGCCTTTTCAGGGCTACAGATGGGCTCGCACGCTCTACAACTGGCACTTTCAATGAGGAGGAAGCCATTGATAAAACGCTTTCTCAAAGGACGAAGCTGAAAAAGGGAGTAGAAAGAAGTGGGAGACGAATAGAGGTGAAGGGTTTTGTATGTTGAGCAGCGAGCAAGTGATTTCAGAATGTGAAATAAGAGGATTTCAAAAGCCTTTATATCTGAAAGATACATCGCGTAAATTCGTTAAGTACTAAAAGTACGAATACGAAGAATTTCCTTCAATATTGATACTCTTGGAGGGAAAAAACATATCCTAGATGTTGATACCAGCTTCGAAGTAGAATGTTTGGCTTCAAAGCCAGATTTTGGCGCCAAAAGTCAAATAACAACGGCTTTGAAACTGAAAAGCCAGCTTCGAAGCACATTCCATGCTTAAGAATGTAGGAATACTCAAATATTCATTTACTTAGAAGGGGATTAAAGACCTGTTTTGGGCTTCTTAATGAAAACGATGACCTTCGAAGTGAAACTTGAGACCCCGTGAGGATGGAAATTGGTGTTCAAAACATAACACACTAGATTTTGGCGCCAAAAGTCCAATAACAACGGTTTCGAAACTAAGAGCCGGCTTCGAAGCGCATTCCGTACTCAATGGATACAAAAATGCTCAAGTATTTGTTTACTTCAAAAGGACTAAAGACCTGTTTTAGGTTTCTCAATGACAGTGATGTTCTTCGAAGTAAAATTAGAAATTCCTTGGGAAGGGAAATCGGCATTCGAAACATCGAAACCCATAGTTGGTTTATATATATATTCAGAAAAGTTGACTTTTTGAACTAAAACAGTGCAACCCTTAAAAGGAGCTTCCATATTTTTGAAAATATGGACTGTTGTTCAAAACGAAAAGATCAATTTAGAACTGATCAATCTGCATTCCCTAAATTGGAAAAGTTCATGGTCGTGTTCATTTTAAACGATCGAATCCAGGTTCGAAGGAAAAGATTGTTCAGTTCGAAGCTCTAAAATTGCTTTTAAAGACAAATAGAAACAAGATCAAACCATATCAAACAAAGAGAAGTCTTATATTAAAGCAAAAGCAGTTACATCAAATGGCCCTATTTGGGTACAAACTCAAGCTCATAAAAATAAGGAATGGAATAAATAACAAGATCATGAAATTTAGTCCAGCTATAATCAATGAATTTCTGTTCTTTCTTTATTCTGTCCTCTATTTCTTCTAACATTGGCTGCATGAGTTGATGAGCTCTCACTACGTAAAAGAGTTCTTCAGCCTTTATTTCGAAAGCTGTTTCTCTCAATCCTTGTTCCAATTCGTCCATCTCTAAATCATCCCAGTACGCAGAATCTTTATTCTTAAAATCATTGAATTCTTCAATGAAGTTCTCTGCTTCGTACTGGGCATGAATTCGAAGGGACGAAAGTTGGTCTAAAGATCGTGTAGTGGCCATAGAGGTCCGATGCCAGTGGAGAAGCAACGGAAGCTGGTCCAAAAACATGTAAAGTTCTGCTTGGGCAAGGGGATTGAGAACATGACCCCGAGTCAGAATATCACAAGCCCATCAAAGGTTCTTGAGAGGAACTTCGTCTTCAAGAACATTGAAGGGCAAATGAGAGAAAGTCGTGAGCAAAAGTAGAGCTTGTTTCCGTTCAGCAGGAGTGGGGGAAGGTGGAGGCTTGTAAGGTGAAAAGATCTTATCTACAGAGAGGGCAAGCCTCAATCTCTCTATCCAACGAGGATCGGGCAGGGGAGAAGGTGTGGATGCTTCTATTTCAGGAGGTGGAGCAAGGGTAGAAGGAACAAGGGCATTAATATAATCAAGCCAGTCAGAAGAACAAATCTTCGCCTTACCCTTGTGCCTCTTCTAGGCGTCGGGTGGCGTGCACTATCTTTGTAGGCATGGAGGATGTATACCATGCCACAAGCAGATTCTCCTCCAAACTGCGTAGATGGTCAATGGGCACGTAAGGATAGACCACCGAGCTTCGTGCATAAGAAGGGAACTCCAAAGGGTCAGTAAATTCGACAAAGTGACGGTTAATTCGTTCCCTCAAATCACAAGACTCAGGCTTTGACCAACTTGTCCAGTCGGAAGCACCAGAAGAAGAAGAAGTCGCAGCCTTGTCCTATGAGGAGGATTGTGAAGAAGAATTTCCCATGTCCATATTTGCAACTTTCTGAATTAAAGGATTGAGAGCAATTTGTTCGTGGTCCAAGAGTGAGACAAAAGAAGAACCTCCCATGTCCATATTTGTGAGTTTCTGGATTGAAAGATTAAGGGTAATATGTTCGAAATCCAAAGGTTGATAATTTGCAAAGGCATCCATGACCTAAATATAGAAAGGTGGGTAAAGGTGGCTAATAAATGCATGGACGTTCTTTCGAGGAGGAACAGCATCGACATATGACTCTTCGTGTGCTCGATCGTTGGAGGAAAAAAATTAATTCGGCCATGAAATGTATCAGTCTGTTCAAATGCTAAGACGGTGGAAGTGTTCAAAGGATTAAACGAGAGTTTAATACAGATAGTGAGTGACAGTTGCATTTCTGGGAAGATGCAAAACCCATGCACGTTCTAAGACGTAGGAAAAAGACCCTGAACCACTAATATCATCAAGTCTTGGGTATATTAGTGCGGGGGGTAATGTTGGCTGCATATTTTGTACAAGCCAGTTACAATTCGACGCGTGGCAAAGTAAGGGTAATATGGGGAGACCATTCAAGTCTTCGATCCTGATCATACACGTGGCAGTTGATATTGGTTATTATGAGATCTGAGTAATAGTGGATCAATAAAGAGATGCAAGGTGATGTGGCATCAGCAGTTACTCTTATTTAAATTCAAATTTATGAGGGAAGCTTAACTGCAAATGATGGTATAGTGGAGCTAATCTTGAGGTTACATAATCAGCGATCATGGGGGAGCAGTTCGACGGTTGGAAATACAGTTCAACTGTCATCTTTTGAGCAGTATAAATAGCAGAGAAGGCCCTGGAAAAAGACCCCAGACTCAGATCTAAAAAACCAGTCTTATTCTACTTTACTTTTATATACCCTGTTCTTTACATTCCACTACTTCAAATTCTGCACTGCATTTTCATTCATAGGAGTAGTTTCAAATAGATTGTCGCTTCGAATCATTGCAAGTATTTCATTCTAGTAAAATGCTTCAGATTTTCTTTATTTGATTGGTATTCTATTTAAATTCTCCTAAATCAAGCCACCAGTAAAAGTCCTCTTCATTGAGACTGAGAGAACTAAAACACAGTCGTCTGATAATTGATTGGCAATTAAATTTCTGTAAGGACTAAATTGATCATTGCTGGTACGCTCGCAATCACAATAATAACTTTCGAAAGCCAAAAAGCCAACAGAGTTGCAAACGAGTTTGATGCAACTAATTTTTTAAAGTTTATTAGCTAAAAAATGATTTTGAAGAGGTTGATAAGGATGGTCTTAGTCCATTAATTATGTTGTCAAATGTTTTTTTTTTTTTTTTTAAATTTTACAAATTTAAATTCTATTTGATTAGACAGATTAAATATATATATATATATATATAAAAACTCACTAAAGAAAATGAAGGAAAAAAAAAGAAAAAAAGTTTACTATTTTTACTCTTTTTTTTTTTCCCTAATTTTTTCTCTAGATTTTTTTAAAAAAAATTCACTTTGTAAATCCTTCTATATTAGACGGATAAAGACAAACAAAATAAAAAAAAAAATACCCTTTTAGCTGGATCCCAAAGACAACTTAGGTAGTGTTTGATAGAATTTTTTAAACATGATTTTAGAATAAAATTATATTTTGAGTTTGTGAATTTTGAAATTATGATTTGAGTGTGAAAATTTTGTTTGGTTATGAGTTTTGAATTAAATATGAAATGAATAATGTGACATATTATAACCCAAAATCTAACTCATAACCCAATGCATAACCCAAAATCCTATTCAAAACTCATAAAATTTTTAAAAAATTTCTAAAAATATTTTTATTTAAAATATAAAAATAGCAGGTGCAAAAAAAAAAAAAAAAAAACCCGAACACTGTTCCGGTCAACCGGCCGGACGTTTGGGTGGATGACCAGGTTAGGATCCAGAGGGACGTCTGGGAGTATAACCGGGTTAGGGTCCGGGAGACGTCTGGAAGAACGACCGGATTAGCCAAATTTTTCCGCCTAGAAAGAAGTTTTTAAAAGTGAGTGTAGAATTATAATTTGAAAACTCAAAACAAATACCACACTCAAATCAATAGGTGAAAATATGTTTGGAGAGCTACTCCAAACACAGCCAAGTTTCTCCTAGGGGAGCCCACCCCACCAGCTTTTCTGTAGGGCTAGCGAGCTGGGCCAGTCAATGGACCAATGGGTGGGCTAGCCGGCCACTTCATGAGCCAATTTGGCAGGCTTTAAACTCGAAGCCCAGCCCAAGCCTCATTAGGGTTGGGCCAGCCTGTTACGGACTTGGGCTGTCAGTCTTGGCGGGGCCCAAGGTTGACCCTCAGTTGCTTTTGAACTCTTTTACTCTCAATTTTAAGTCAATGCTTCAACACAAAGAGGCTCAAACCAATCTCACTGTAACTGTAGAATAGAAACAAGCTAATGAAGCCCCAAAACTGTGTGAGAGAACAAGAAATTGTGGTCAGGAAACTAGTAACCCAAAGCATTTTTTAAAACAATTTTTTTTTATAAGGCAAAGCATTTTTATAAAACAAAATAATTGCAGAGTCACATCTCCACTACAACACACAACACATCAATTCACGATCATTTTTTCAACACCCATTATGCAATGAATATAATACCCATCATCTGTTTCATTAGCCTCAATCTTCGAGCTTTGTGTTGTAATTGTTGACCATAGCATTGAGAATTTTCTTGGCCTATGAAATTGTCTGGTAACAAAAGAAGAAAACAAAAATTGCTAAAAACTCACAACAAGAAGACCCCTGCATTCCAACAGCTGGGTTGCGACGTTCCAATCACCGCTTGAAGTGGTTTGTTCATTTTTCTGTTCCTTGTAGAAGGTAGTGACTAAATACCTGTAAATCATCCATAAAACTATAAATCTTACGGAAAGTAATAATACTGTTTCTAGATTGATGAATAAACTATGATATAGCATCACTGTAAACAAGCAGCTGCAATGGCACCAAAAACAAAAAAAGGGGGGGAACAAAAAGGGATAATGAGTAGACTTTCGTTAGAATAATACACAATTTTCATGTATATCCTAGTTGTTAATCAACAACTAGTGCAGCCGGAAACCAACTTCACAAGATCAATCTCAAGCAGTTTTCATTTTTGTGAACTAAGTTTTTTCCAGAAATGTTGCTGTGTTGAAAACTTGATATAGTTTTGGTTTCTTTTAGTAATCATTTGGTGTGTACAACTGTTTGGTTGCTTTTCATTTTCTCAGCGTGTTTCTGAAAACTGCTTTGCCACTTTTTAGAAAACACCAGTGAGATATTTTCAAAATTTGAGAGCTCTTTTCACACAACAATAAAAGCCATTTAAAAATGAAAACATTTTGTTAGTACTGGATTGCTTTCAAACTTTTCATTGTTTTCATTTCCAAATACACAAAAAAATGAAAACAAAAAAAACACAACCAAACAGATCCTTAATTTGTTAGTACTGGATTCTGAGCCATTTCATTTGAATCTACAAAGAACATTGCTTTCAGGAGCTTATTCAAAAACAAACTAAAAGATTCAATTCAAGTAATTAAGGATTAACAACACCTTTTGATCTAGCTCCAAGGGCCCCCTACATGACCGCTTCACTTCAAGAAAGCAAAATATCCACAGCAGACTGTTGCCTTGAGCCAATTCACATTCTATACATACTCATCCTCATCACGGTCCTCAAAGTCAGAACCCGACTCATCACTTCTCGGCTCCATCAGAGTATTCATGTCAAACGATGAATCCATTTCTGTCTCGTCCATGTCAATGAAGTCATAGTTCATCCGCTCAGCAAATTTCTCGTCAGAGCAGTTAAGAAGCCACGCAAGTGAACATTTGAGCCCCTTCTTTGCAACCATCTTATGTCTCGGTTTTATAGTAGACTCCAAACTATAAGTAAAAAAGGCTGGGAAAATAACCAAATCGTCCAAACACCTACCCATCTCATTTTGGAAATAATCAAAACCAAGTTTCATGATATCAAGATTCAAAGCAAGGATTTGGGGGCACCCCAACACCATCTTTCTCAATTGTTCTAAGGAAAATCCACAATCCTTGAGGAAATCTACATGTTTCACTATTGGTTTTTGGCTAAGGCTAACGACCTGTGGCATCTTCTCAACTACTCTCCCAAAATCTTCAGGACCCAAATCAATAATAGATCTGAGAAAGCTACATTGACTGTGAAGTTTCGGTTTCAGGTCAATACCTATAATTTCGGGATATTGTGCAATCACAGAAGCAAGTGAAGTTTGTCTAACATTAAACTCTAGAAGGGATTCGACATTTGGTTTCACCCTTTCTTCTAGTCCAAATCCAAGAATATGAGGCCGCTTCTCAATCAGTCTAGCCACGGCTAGTCTGGGAATTCCCAAATTTTCTAGATATTCCACAAATGGTTTGATTACTCGACCAACTCGCATTCCCAATATCTCGGGATATCTAGTCAAAACTCCACCAATTTCTCTTCTAGCAACCCCAATTCCAACCAAATAAGCCACTGAGGTGCTCATGGTTCCCTCAAGCTTGAATCCCATTACTTCTGGATACTTCTCAAGAACACGAGGAATATCATTTGGCTTGATGTCCATCCCCTGAAGATACTTAACCACAGGTTCAAGGTCCACAACAACACTAGCATGGAGGACTTGTGGGTATCGTCGCAAAAATTCTGTAAAAGTAGATTTTCTAACACCCAATTTGCCAAGATAATCAAGAACGGGAATCATGTTTTTCTTCACACTGCAACCAAGAACAAGAGGGTAGTTGTTTATGTCTTCAATTGTAAGCCCTAATTTGTGGAGGAAGTCCACACGTTCCCTCATAACATCAATTGTCACGGGAAGCTCCAACCCATCAAGCTCGTCGGTTACAATACCAATTCCCCTCAAGAACTCATAAACACGGGCACGATTTTCCATACTCTCGTTCTTCATCTCAAGTAAACTAGGACGACTATATAAGGAGTAGCTTCCTCGTTTCCGACCCAAGTTAACTGTATCGGTTTTGGATAAAGATGAACTTACAGAATTGGATGCAACTGTCCCACTGGTGACAGAGTACTGACATTTTGTCCTGAAACCTGTTCTCTTCTGCCGGTTAATTGAAATCCATATAGTTTTTGGAGTAGTTAACTGGGGTAGACAGAATGTAAGCGCTGGTAGCTCATATCGTACGAGCAAAAAACAGGGTTTTGTAATGCCAGTGCAGCTTATGATCTTCATACTTGTAAGTGCGTTGTACAATCAATGAATCAGCATCATGCATAACGCATGATCAGCAACCATAAGCTTCAAAAGAATCCTATTCCCCAACAAAAGTCAATTTGACTACAATTAGTAATTAAACAATGGTGATAATAAGATGCAATGAGCAACACATTTAAACTTTGATTTACATTCTTTCAATTAAAAGAAAAAGAACAAAAACAATCATCAAAATAAAGGGAAGGATACAATAGTATTTGCATTACAAGAGGAAGAGGTGAATGTGATGTTCCCGATGTGCTACTTTTCTTCTTTCCCTCGTGTTGAGGATCTATCAACAAATGCTTTGGAAACATAAATTTTGTACCAAAACAAACAACAAAACAACACACAACAAATAGAATGATGTGACTAATTTAAGGCCTACCACATCAAACCAAAGACCAATCAAGGTGCCTTGTAATTTCAATATTGCTGGCACATCATTCTAGATACGATTCTATATAAGACTTATATTTGTTTAAACTTTTCCACATATTAATCTTCTTGAGCTAGAATACAACATTAAAGCAAGATTCTATAATTACAACAGCTAGATTCGATTCATACCAATTAGAGCTTTAGGAAAGTAAACACAAGCTTGTATTTCTGTTATTTTGTTCCAAAGAAAGAGGAAAGGAACACAAATTGCATATTTGGTTATAAATAGTCACAAAATGAATCAATTATTGATCCTTTATTATTCTCAATGTTTTCTAATAACTCAAGCATAAGAATCTGCTTGATTCTCAAATGAACAATTTTTTTTCTTCATTTTTTCTTAAAATTTATCTAGGTGCAGCTTCTAACAAGATGAAAGTTGATAATTAAAAAAGTAGAAGCAAAAAAGCACCCCTCCCCTATTTCTGAATAATCAATTTCTTTTTCCTGTTTGTTTAAGCTATTTTTGCCCCATAAGAGCATCTCCAGTGTTGAATAAAAAATTTCATCAAATTTGAGTAAAAAATAGATGAAAAGTTTAATTTGATACCGTTCACTCCAATACTAAAACTAGAATTTTCATCAGGTTTTTTCACATCTCCGATTGTCTGGAAGGACGTCGGCCAGACATCCTGGAGGTCATTCGAACATGAACAAAAAAAGCTGTCAAATTACCTTAGGTGGACATCTGGGAGGACATCTAGTCAACGGTAACAATTTAAATTTGATGAAAGATCAAACCTCCCTCCATTTGATGAAATATCTGCTTCTCCCTCTATTTGATATCATTTTGATGAAACAGTCGGAGCTCACTTTCTAAGACTTTTTCATCAAATTTGAATTTGATGACAAATTTGAGTAAATACTGGAGGCGGTCTAAGAAGTTGCACCAAACACTTGCCACAAATTTCTAAAATTAAAAAGAAAAAAAGAAGCTATAAGCAGCGGGCTGTGTTTGGTTCATCAATTTGGGTAGTGATTTCGAACACAACTTTTCCCTTTTCCTTTGCCTGTCCAAATCCTTATCTCCAAATCCATGAACCAAACATAACCAAGTTGCACCAAACAGCCCCAATATTGGCATCTCCAATCCTTACACATACGTTGACTCAAAGTTAAATTTGAGTAAAAAAAAAAAAACCAAATCCTTTCCCATTCCTCAACTCAAATGCATGCCAAATTTAGTTTTAATCAAACTTTTCAAAATCAAAGGAGACTCAAAACTTGACTCAGATGTCCAAAGGCTATATTTGCTTAATTTATTTACTAAATTGCAATTCTTGGGATATATTATGGGAATTTTTAAAAAAGAATATGACTGAAAATTGGAGTTTACGATTGGAATTCTTCATATCAAATGAAACTTCTACTCAGATTTTAGTATTAACAAAAACAATTAGTAGCAAACATCATATTAAGCATCTATGTATGCCACATTTTTTTATGAGAAAAACTTTACAGAATTTGAAATTACCTTACAACGAGGGAATCGATCAGTGGTTTCACTGCAGTCTCTATGGCGACGTTGAGAGAGAGAGAGAGAGAGAGAGAGAGGATAGCCGGAAAGTGTTTCGGAGTTAGGGTTTAGGGGAGAGAGAGAGAGAGATTGCTACTGGTAGTCCCTCGTCTGAGATGAGGGAGTGAGAGACAAAATCAGATCGACGGCAGAAGTGAGGTGTACGCGTGGACGGCTAAGATTAATACATCTGGAAAAAAAAATGATTTGATAAAAATTTTAATAAAATATTTGGACCTGCATTTTTATAAATTAAATAATTTTATGTGTAAGATTTGTTAAATATATTATTTTTATAAAAAATTAAAGTGATTAGGCATTAATAATTATTTGATAGATAATAATGTTTGTGTGGATGATAAATATGATTTTAAAAGTAAATTATTAATAAAAATGTAATCTAATTAAATAATTATTAATATTCAACTAATATAATTTTTTTCTTTTTTTATAAAAATAATATTTTTAATCAATTCTATAAATTGAATAATTTAAATTATTAATATCGGCCGATCAAGGGGGCCAGCCACTATGCACCACCAATACCATACATGGAGGTGTTTGGGAACTTGGTTTCCAATTTTTTTTTTTTTTTTTTTCACTAAAAGACAAAAGTTTTGCAAAACCAAAAAAAAAATAAACTCAAACAAAATATCACATCTAACCCCATAATTATTTCACTTTTTCTCTCACAAATATTATATCCATTCACAAAAAAATCTAACTATCTTTCCAAATACTAAAATATTTTTATCCAATAATATCCTACAACTAAAAAAACTTACATGAAAATTTACTTCACAAACATCCACGTTCATTGCAGATGAAAGTGAAGCCTTTCCCAAGAAGAGATATACGGTTGTTTTGGCAAAATAATTAAAAATTAATTTTTTAATTTTTTTTGATTTTTTTAAAAAAATACATAAAAAATGTGAGAAATAATGTAATATAAAATAGATTAAAAATTAAAAAATGACTTTTAACTATCTTTCCAAAATAAGTCATAGATGTAAAAGAGAAATGTTAATTGCACACAAATAAAAATGGAAAAATTCTCATCATTCGAAGGCTGAGCACTTTATTTATGATTTAAATGTAGTCAAAAAAAAATTCATGTGATTTTAGATCAAAATATAACTATTATCACCGTTAATTATAGATATGAAATAACTTTAATGCTCTCAAACCGTATATCATTTTTGTTATTTTCTTTCTTTCTCCTCTTTCATATACATAATTTATAATATCTAATATTAATTCAATTAAATCACAATTAATTATAAATACTTAACCTTTTAATTTAATTATATTTTAGATTACAAATAATCATAAAATATTAATTATTTATTGTAGTTCTTAACTTTTGTAAGTATATTTTGTATCACAATTAATCTTAAATTTTTAATTATTTATTGTAATTCCTAACATGTTGAATCTAATTTTAATTTAATTATATTTTAGGAAAATTCTTAATTTTTATTTAATTATATTTCAAATCAATCTTTAATTATATTTTATATTTTAGATCAATTCATAATTATATTTTAATTTATTTTATTTGAGTTAACATATTAATCCAATTTTAGATTTGGAGAAAATGAGATAAAATTATCTTTTTGTTGTATTAATTTCACTTTATTTTTTCAAAAAACCAAACCTACCATAAAAAAATGGTTACACCTTCAGTAGTTTGAATGAAAAAACTAAAAATTATTGAAGCTATATATAAACCATAATAGGATAGTCCCATTACATTGATACTTTCTAGCTATATATGAACCATAATGGGATAAAGTGTTCCAACACTAAATCACAAGAAAGACAAATAAATTTAACCCAATAAAAAAACATAAAATATACCTGTGAAATTAAAATTTTATTTTGAGTGTAGTGTGAACTATTATTAAAGGGTAAATTATAACTTAACCCCTGTGATTTACCCAAAAAATACGGAGCCTCCCTATAGTTTCATTTGTAACACTTAAACCCCCTATACTTCATACCAAAGTACAATTGTGGACGGACATAACAGAAATTGTAAAAAGTCTAAATTACCCTTATTTATTTCTCTAATTTTCTACTTAATACCATTATAAACCACCAGACAACAAACTGTATAGTCCGTTTGGTTTTGATGGTGGCAACTGCTGCAATTACATCTTTGGAACAACATCTCCACAGTACATCAAATAGCAGGCCATATATTTCCCATGCCTCGGATCACATTTCGCCATCATGCTTGCAGGCTCAAACACTGAATTTGTGATCTCATGTATAGATAGTTGCTTATGGTATGCTTTCGTAAATGGCATCATTGTCCAAAAGCATAGCCACATCTGTGTGCTCAGGAAGAGAGTGCATAGAAAGAACACTGTTATAAGGCTCCACAACTGCAGTAGAGACTTGCAATAAACAAATTTAGCTGCACCTAAATCAATAGAACCATAGCCAGAATGACAATGTTTCTAGTCACAACTTTGATGCACATATTGAGCAAAATTCATGCCATATTTAATCGGTAGTAAAAGTGTTTTTTTTTTTTAAAAAAATTAAATTTTTTTATATCAACCATAGGTAGTAGAGGTGCTGATATTTCACTGAAACTCAATTAAAAAGAACAATAATTTTTAACTTCATGTTAACTAGTATTATTCTAGTTTTATGTCTTTTAAAACAAATAATCACTACAACAAAAGTAACCTTTGGTGATGAAAACTAGTGAAGAAAATACATTTCGTCACTATATAAAAATAATTCGCGAGGAATTTATAAATTTTGTTACATATAATAAAAAAATAAAAATGATACGTGGCGAAATTTATTTTTGTCAATAAATTCTTCATTTTAAGTGAGGAAAAATTAATTTTCGGCACAAAAAAATTTCCCGCTAATTTTTGGGTAGCACCAAAATTTTGGGACTTTTGGTGAGAAAAAAATTTGTCATTGATTATAAAATTATTTATGAGGAATATATTTTCATCGCCAAAACTTTTTAATATTTTTGAGATCTTTTGGTGAGGAAATAATATTGTCACCAATTTTAGTGGGAAATTTGTGATATATTGAGTGGCAATAAAAAAAAATAGGGAATTAATTTTTTTATCCCTTTTCTATTTATCATCTCTCTCTCTCTCTCTCTCTCTCTCTCTCTCTCTCTCTAAATAGGTATTAATTTGTCTTACCTCTTGCTCCTCCACCACGCCGATCGCCATCGTCGTTGCCTCTGTTAGCCTTGTTGATCGCCGCCGCCACTAGTAGCCTTGCTGGTAACCGCCGCATCTTCTTCGCTCGCCGATTTGGTACGTAATTTCTCTTTGCACTTTTTCTGGTGTCTCTTTCTCTTATTCTCTGTTTTGGTATGGTGACGAAAATTAGTGAAGAAAACAAATTTCGTTACTAAATAAGAATAATCCATGAGGAATTATAAATTTTGTCACGTATAATAAAAAAATAAAAATAATAGGTGACAAAATTTATTTTCGTCAATAAATACTTATTTTTAGATAAGAAAAAAATTAAGTTTCGTCACTGAAATTTTTCCCACTAATTTTTTTTTATGGCGCCAAAATTTTGAAAATTTTGATGAGAAATTTTTTTGTCACCAATTAAAAAATTATTAATGAGGAATATATTTGTCACCAATAATTTTTATTTTTTATTTTTTTGAAAAACTTGATTTTAAATATTTTAAGACCATTTGGTAAGAAATATATTGTTGTCATTAATAATATTTAATATTTTCAGGCTTTTTAGTGTGAAAATTATTTTGGCACTAATTTTGAAAGAAGAATTTTGACATATTAAGCGGTAATGAAAAAAATAGTCTATTATTCCCTCCCTCTTTTTTTGTGTGTATTGATCAGTTTTCCTATCAATCTCTATCTCTCTCACTCTCCCTCTCAAAACAAAACACAAGTGCTGTGTTTTGTTTATTGACGAATCAGTTTTCCTATCAATCTCTATATGCATCTCTCTCTCTCTCTCTCTCTCTCTCTCTCTCTCTCTCTCTCCCTCTCAAAACAAAAACACAAGTGTTGTGTGTTCTTCTCCAGCGCCGCTGCCGACGTCCTTGTTTTCCTCCTTCAGTGTCGCCACAAACGTCGTATCTCCCTTACTGTTGTGTGTTCTCTTCCATCAGCTATGAGTCCTCTCTCTCTCTGTCTCTCTCTCTTTCTCTCCGTCCCTCCCTCTCACTCAATTTCTCTATTTTTCTATCTCTGTTTTTCCTAATTTTCAGAATTAATGCTATATTTTATTTTTTCCAGTAAGGTTTCTCTTCAATAAATTGCGAATGTGTAAATTGTAAACTTGGCAATCCTCAATGTCTTTTGCTTGTTTTTGCTATAAACTTGAGAATGAATGTCCTATTGATTATAATTAACAGTTTGAAATTAGTAAAAGCCATTGACTAAATGTGAATATTTTATATTATTTGGATTGATTGTCTGTATTTTTAATAAAATTAGGGTTCAATTCCTCTATATTTGAATGTTTGTTTAATGTCTGTTTATTTTATAGGTTTTTCTACTTAGGTTATTCATAAAAAAATAAAATTGATTACTTAGGTCATGAGATCGATTGATTCCTTTGCTTCTCTGATCATCCTTGCTATCTAGACTGGCCTCCTGATTCTTCTTGGAGAGGTATCCGACACACACCCGCTGGCTAGCTTACGTTTGTGTTTTTAGGGAATAAAGCGACGACGTTTGGAGGAGCGCGGACTTGATCAACAGGATTATACGAGAAGATTATTTCTTACTTGTACGATTGGCACCGTCTGTGGGAATCACAGAAAGAACAAACCTCTTGATCAAAGTGTTCCTCGATAGATTAGACGCAATGGCACACAATGAAGATTTGCCGCAGTCCGCCATTGGCGGGCAAACCCCAGAGGGAGGTGGAAGGCGCGAAGGTTTGCCTTCCATCCCTCCCATGGCAGATCTGGAACCCCAGCGACAGAATCCCCGGAGGGATGCAAGGGGAAGGCAGGGTAACAGCCCCCGTCGTTCATCAAGTCCTGATAGACAGAGGCGGATAATCGACCCTCAAGTTTTGGAGGATCGGGTAAAGGAGCAAGACGAGTTAATCAGGAAGATGGCGGCGGACATGGAATTGATGAAGCACCAGATAAAAGGGAAATGAGTGGCGACAGGAGAGGGGCGCAAAAGCAATACGCCCCCCCGCCACTCTGAAGATCGTGGTAGGCATACCACGCCATCGCAAGCAGAGAGTAAGAGCCTCAGAACAGGCGATACTCAATCAAGGACTTTCAAAACTCGTTACTCCAGGTCTAAGAGAACGAGATCATTGAGGTCTTACACTGAGGGAAACACCTATCGGCCCTTACATATGCACCAGACATCATCCAGGCAAATGGAGTTGCCTAGATCATCCGACTTACGGACTGTGCTTGAAGAAAGGGCACGACAGAAGGAGGATACCAGGGCACGCGACCCGCATAGAGTTTCAGCCCTTCAACGGTTGGCTCCTCGGACGCATGGAAGCGTCGAGGTTGGAATGCCAATACCGCACATTGCCTATGAACCAACAGATAAAGCATTGGCAAGGCTACATAACTCGCCGTTCGTTCCAGCGATTGAGAACACACCACTACCTTCAGGCTTCATCTAGCCTAAATTTACAACTTACGAGGGGAAGAGAGACCCCTACATGTACCTAAGCCACTTTCGCCAAGTCATGGCAGTATACAGGCGGAACGAGGCTTTGATGTGCATCCTATTCCCATCCAGCCTTGGCGACCTAGGTTTAACCTGGTTCGAAAGGCTACCAGAAGGCAGCATAGCCTCCTGGGCGCAATTAGTGGAGGCGTTCGTGACAAGGTTCATAACAAACACCAAGACACCAGTAGAGATCGATCAGCTACTCTCCATTGACATGGACGACAAGTAGACGTTGAGATCCTACAATAGTTGTTATTGAGAGACCTTCAACCAAATAGGAGATTACCTTACAAATCTCGCCATCGCGCAATACAAAATGGGTCTTCCAATAGGAAACATGCTGAGTGACTCAATTACCATGACGCCCCCTCTCACAATGGAAGCCTTAATGGAGAGGGTACACCAACACATTCGGGTGGAGGAGGACGACACACGAGCGAAGACAAGATCTGGTGCAACAGCGGCGCCAAATAAGCAGATTACAGCAAAAGTCAACACGATAGAACGTTCAAGCAAGAACGGGCGAGGCAAGCGAAATAACGGAGAAGACCAAGATAAAAGATGGTTGAGAGTCTGCACTGCTATTACCACGGTTTTCAAAAAACCAATCTACCGAATTCTCAGTGAGATATGTGATGAACCTTTCATCAGATGGCCAGCTAAGCTGAGAGAAACGCAAAAGGACTACGATGAAAGATCTCGGTGCACTTTCCATAAGGAAAAGGGGCACCACACTGAAAATTGCACACCGTTGAGACAGCATCTGGAGGAGTTAGTGGCAGCTAGTCACCTGGACCGGTATATAGAAGGAGGGACGCAGCCAGCTCCCCAAAACCACGATCACCCAGACGGAACACCGATTGACGCCCCACCTCAAGGCGTGATAAACGTAATACATGGGTTATTCGAGCCTGAGTGAGTATGTGAGCTCAGGGGAATGATAAAGAAGGCTGAACACTTAAGGGAAGTATTAAGTGCGCAGCCCATCATTAAAAATGGGAGAATAGAGGCCACGAATGTCATGTCTTTTTCAGACAGAGATTTGGCAAGGATATATTACCCTCACAATGATGCACTGGTCGTCACTCTCCGCGTCAAGGATTACGACGTCAAGCGAATTTTGATCGACCAAGGGAGCTCATGTGAGATAATGTACTACGAAACTTTCAAACAGTTGAAACTGGAGGACAAAGACTTGGCACCTGCCGTATCTCCCCTGATCGGATTCAACTCAATGCCAGAGTGGCCAGTTGGCAAGATTATCCTCCCAGTCACAGCAGGAAGCATGACGAAACAAGTGGAATTCTGAGTATTGAAAGTCCCTTCCATTTACAACATAATCTTGGGGAGGACATGGTTGCACGCCATGCGATCGGTAACGTCAACTTACCATCAAGTAATGCGGTTCCCCAACGAAGCCGGAGTAATTGAAGAGGTTTATGGAGACCAAATTATGTTCAAGCAATGCTTCGTCATAGTAAATGGCAGCCAAGCTGCCAAAGGGTTTGTTCAGATGGTGGAAGAACCTGAGAGCAATGAATTGTTTGCGAATGTTGGCAAAGCCGTTGAACAGAAGGCAGTGGAAGACTTGGTACAAGTAAGAATAGATGAAAAGGACCCAGAAAAGTTCTTTTTGCTTAGCTCATCTATGTCCTGCACCGAGAGAATAGAGGTCATGAAATTCTTGACCTCTAACATCGAAGTGTTTGCCTGGACGCCGTATGACATACTTGGCATCGACCCAAACTTCATCTGTCACCAATTGAATGTCCACCAAACTGCAAGACCAATCATACAGCGCACTCGCAGATCAGCACTCCACCACACCGAGATAGTGGCGGAAGAAGTAGGAAACCTTCTAGAGACAGGAGCTATCAGAGAGGTGCACCATTCCAAGTGGATATCCAACACAGTAGTGGTGCCAAAGAAGAATGGAAAATGGCGTGTCTGTGTGGACTACAAAACAGTCAACAAGGCATGCCCAAAAGATAGCTTTCCTTTACCACGGATAGACCAACTGGTAGATCTAATGGCAGGACACAACCGTCTTAGCTTTCTTGATACGTACAGAGGTTACCATCAGATCGCTATGTATGAGCCAGACTAGGAGGTCACGTCTTTTACGACGCCAAGAGGACTGTATTGTTACAAGGTCATGCCCTTTGGCCTAAAAAACGCAGGGGCAACATTCTAACAGATAATCACCAAGATGTTCGAACCATTGTTAGGCAGAACAATGGAGGGTTACATCGATGATATGGTAGTTAAAAGCAAGGATGAGAATGACCATCTCAGGGACCTAGGTGAGATGTTTCAAATCCTAAAGAAGCACAAATTGCACCTCAATGTATCTAAATGCGCGTTTGGTGTAAGATCAGGCAAATTCCTGGGCTTCCTGGTGACCAACCGAGGTATAGAAGCAGACCCCTCTCAGATCAAAGCAATTCAGGAACTAGAGAGACCCAACTCAGTAAAAGAAGCACAGCATCTCACCGGTATGGCAGCCACGCTAAACCGGTTCATAAGTCGGTCGTCAGACAGATGTCGACCATTTTTTCAAGCATTAAAGGCCAAGTTTGAGTGGGATGAAGAATGCGACCGTGCCCTAGAAAGTTTGAAAGAATACATGTCTTCTCCACCGCTGCTAGTGACCCCAATACCTGGAGAAGAACTATTTTTGTATCTGGCAGTCTCACAGCACGTAATTAGCGCAGTGTTGGTCCGAGCAGAAGGAATCCAACATCTACCCATCTTTTATGTCAGCAAGACATTACTGGGCCCAGAAACCAAGTACTTACCATTGGAAAAACTGGTCTTAGCCTTGATGATGGCCTCAAGAAAGTTGTCGCACTACTTTCACGCCCATACCATAATCGTCCTCACAGCTTTTCCATTAAAAGCTTTGTTTGAGAGGGCGAACTTTTCTAGGCGAATCTTGAAGTGGACAGTAGAGTTGGGACAGTTTGACATCAAGTTTCAACCCAGAACCACGATAAAAGCCCAAGCTTTGGTAGACTTTGTCGTAAAATTCACACCAGGAAGTCATCACGTCTGCCCAGTTGACTTAACGAGTACAACCGAAATAGGGATGGAAAGTGGCGCCGGAATAGCGCAACCCCTAATACAGGATACCCAGCCACCTCCCAGGACAGACCGGAGTGAACAAAAAGAGGGAGAAATAAACCATGCTGCACTAAGCAAAGACCCATTGACAAATAAAGACTTGGTACAATCAGATAGCAAGGGGCAAACAGCAAGTGTGGACTTTGAAGAAAACACCAGCAACACTCAGGACCCCAAGGCATCATCTAATCCCTCTACCTGCTGGAAGCTATTCGTTGGAGAAATGTGGAAACTTTTTGTGGATGGAGCATCCAATAGGCACGAAGCAGGACTCAGCATAGTCCTCATCTTACTAGATGGCCTAGTAGTGGAACAGACAATCAACCTTGGCTTCACAGCATCAAACAACGAAGCGGAGTATGAAGCGCTTCTAGCAGGACTAAAATCAGCACTCTACATGAATGCCACCGAGCTAATGGTTTACAGTGACTCACAGCTGGTGGTAAACCAAATTTCAGGTGACTACGAAGCAAAGGATGAAAGGATGGCTAAGTACCAAGAGTTAGTCAGAAAAGAGATCATGAAGTTCGAAGTAGTGAGGATAGAGCAGATTGGCAGAGAAGAAAACAGCAGAGCAGACGAGCTAGCAAGTTTTGCTTCGATGACAGATACATCCATCCCACACCCACTACTGATCGACTTCCTACCCAGACCAAGCATTGAAGAACCTGAAGTAGAAGAAGTATGTTGCACCAAGCTAGGCCCTTCATGGATGGATCCCATCATAGTGATCCTAAAAGACGGCATTTTACCCGAAGAGAAGAAGGAGGCCAACAAGATAAAAGCAAAGTCACAGCGATTTTGGCTCTCCCTATTAATGGCCTTATACAAGAAATCCTTCACAGGACCTTACTTGAAGTGTGTCCATCCTAACAAGGTCGAAGCATTCCTGTTCGAGATTCACGAAGGCGTATGCGGAAGCCATCAAGGGGGGAGATCATTGGCTTACAGAGCAATTTCGCAGGGATATTGGTGGCAAGCAGATTCAGAGAAGTATGTCAAAAAGTACGAGAAATGTCAGAAGTTCGCACACCAAATACATCAGCCAGCCAGAGAGCTTCTACCTTTAACTAGCCCATGGCCCTTCGTAATGTGGGACTTGGACATAGTAGGACCACTTCCGACAGCACCTAGTAACAGAAAGTTCTTCCTCACAGCAACAGACTACTTCACAAAGTGGGTGGAAGCAGAAGCACTAGCATCAATAAAGGAGAAAGATGTGAAGAAGTTCGCCTGGAAAAATATCATCACTCGGTTCGGTATACCCAAGGCGCTAATATCAGACAACGACATTCAGTTCGACAGTAAAATTTTTAGAGGCTTTTGTGAGGAGTGCAAGATAGAATTCTACAACTCCACACCGCCATACCTCCAAGCAAATGGCCAGGCAGAAGCACCAAACAAAGTTGTCTTGGATGGATTGAAGAAAAGGTTAGAGAAAGCAAAAGGAAAGTGGGCTGAGGAGCTTCCTCATTTATGGGCTTACCGTACCACACCTCAATGATCAACAGGAGAAACGCCATTCTCCTTAGCCTACGGCATGGAAGCAGTAATCCCACTGGAAGTTGGCCTCCCCACCATTCGAAGCGAAAATTTCGATCTAGACTTAAATGGAGAAGCCATCGCATTAGAGCTCGACCTTGTAGAAGAAAGAAGAGAAAGAGCACTGGTTCATATCGCCTCATACCAACAGGAGTTATCTAGGAAATACAATAAGACCGTACATCCAAGGCAATTCAAGATCGGAGATTCGGTACTGCGCAAAGTAATGGGGAACACCCTGGTACCTGGAGATGGCAAGTTAGGGCCCAATTGAGAAGGATCTTACAAAGTGGTTGGATTAGCTGGCAAAGGGGCATACCACTTGGAAGACGAGGACGACAAAGCCATTCCCAGGCCATGGAACACTGCCAATCTCAAACTATTTTATTTTTAGCTTTTCTTTCAAGTATTTGTAATTTTTTTTTTCTTTCTCAATAAAACAAGTAGTTCCTTTTCAGTATAGTTGTTTCGTTCTGTAAAAGATGGTTGGCCGGAATAACCAACTTTGCACTCTCTTCAGCGAAGATTAGGGTCAGTACTGAATAAGTTGGCTGGAATAACCAACACCCCTCCTAAGCCCAGGATAAGGATCCAAGCTGCAGGACGTTTGGTCGGAATAACCAAACACTTTAGTCTAGGTTGGCAAGAATAACCAACTTAGAGGTTGGCTGGAAAAACCAATACCCCTCCTAAGCCCAGGATAAGGATCCAGGCTGTAGGACGTTTGGTCGAAATAACCAAACACTTTACTCTAGGTTGGCAGGAATAACTAACTTAGAGGTTGGCTGGAAAAACCAACACCCCTCCTAAGCCCAGGATAAGGACCCAGGTTGCAGGACGTTTGGTCGGAATAACCAAACACTTTACTCTAGGTTGGCAGGAATAACCAAGTTAAAGGTTGGCTGGAAAAACCAACACCCCTCCAAAGACCAGGATAAAGATCTAGGCTATAGGACGTTTGGTCGGAATAACTAAACACTTTACTCTAGGTTGGCAGGAATAACCAAGTTAGAGGTTGGCTGGAAAAACCAACACCCCTCCTAAGCCCAGGATAAGGATCCAGGCTGCAGGACGTTTGGTCGGAATAACCAAACACTTTACTCTAGGTTGGCAGGAATAACCAACTTAGAGGTTGGCTGGAAAAACCAACACCCCTCCTAAGCCCAGGATAAGGATCCAGGCTGCAGGACGTTTGGCAAGAATAACCAAACACTTTACTCTAGGTTGGCAGGAATAACCACCTTAGAGGTTGGCTGGAAAGACCAACACTTCTCCTAAGCCTAGGATAAGGATCCAGGCTGCAGGACGTTTGGTTGGAATAACCAAACACTTCACTTTAGGTTGGCAGGAAAAACCAACTTTGAGCTCTCTTCAGCTAAGATTAGAATCTAGGCTGAAGAGGTTGGCTGGAAAAACCAACACTTATTGTTCTTCAGCCGAGATAAGGATCTAAGTTGAAGAGGTTAGCTGGAAAAACCAACACTTATTGTTCTTCAGCCGAGATAAGGATCTAGGCTACAGAGGTTGGCTGGAAAAATCAACACTTATTGTTCTTCAGCCGAGATAAGGATCTAGGCTGAAGAGGTTGGCAGGTATGGCCAGTTAGATTGTAAAGTTAAGACCGGGATAAAGTATCTTGGTCAGAGAATATTATACTTCATTCAGATTACAAAGTAAAGTACATGCATGGAAGTTAACCGAAATAATAGTTGGAACAAAAGAAGATTTCGTTAGGAGTGCAAATCAAGAGTTACAAAAGGGTGGGATTTCAGCCCGGTTACAGTTTTCTTTCCAAAAGTAAAAAGAAGAAAATACAAAGTCAAGCAAACAGGTCGTCAAGATCAGCATCTAGTTCAACTCGGAGCCCGTTTTCAGTTGGTAACTCGGTTGTCAGGTCTTCCACAGGTGGGTCAACCCGAGCTGACTGGATGGCAGGATCATTGATGACCGGGGCATTGTTAGGCACGATCTCTTCTTCATTATCCTCAAATTCAAGGAATTTTTGTTGAATGGCGGCTGCATACTTCGCCATACAGCTCGGTATGAAGTGCACAGGAGGGTTTAGGAAAACCTCAGTCTCTGGACCGTGACCGAGCTGTTCCACCCGCACTTGAAGAATAAGTCTTTCCTAGCTTCGCACTGCAGGATATAGGTTATCTCGCCTTCTTTGTAGCTGCGGTCTTTCACTTCTTCAATCTTCTTTTCCAACTCAGTTATCTCAGCCTTCTTCTTCTCCTCAAGTGTGGCAAGCTCACGCAGGTAGTAGTCCTTCAGCTCGGTCAAAGCTTTTTGTTTCTCCACTTCGGCTGAGTCAACTACACCGGTGAGGCGGGTGACCTCAGATTGTAGCTCGGCCATTTTTTGTTTGGCCTTGTTTAGCTCAGCCGTCTTGTTGTCAGCCTTTGCCACGGCTTGCCTTGTTGTTTTGCGTAGCTCTAACACACGCTTATGAGCAATCTGGTTCTTTTGCATGGCCTGCATAAATGTGGTAAACAGTTTTGAGTGAGACCCGAGCTAACAGTTACACAAAACAGGAAAACAAAGGAAAGAGTACTCACCAGCACCATTGATTTGGTGGCCGAGCGGATAGCTTTTAGCTCGGTAAAGTGGGCATGGTGATCCATATCAGGGGGCAGACACACGCTATTAGCCAGGTTGAAGGCCAGCATGTGATCTTTATCTGCCACCACTGAATCTGTTGGTATGATGGCTTGGTTCTGATATGTTAATCTCGGTGCCCAATCAGAAGAGTTAGCTCGTTCTGGGCTCTCAGGTTTTGGGCTCGGTACTTCGGTTGGGGGAAGCACAGTTTCGTCCTCATCGATGAGGCATGGCTCGGTAGTGGAAGACCGAGCGCGCTTACGAGTCCGAGACGATTTAGGTTGTTGGGATGGCAGGGCTACCACAGTCTCCTGGGATTGACCGACTTGTGGTACCTCTGCCCGGTTTGTCTCGGTGATGAGTGCTCTTACGGCTCTCTTCTTGGCCATTTCTTGTTCGGCAGTAAATGGGATGAGAGTGATTTGAGGCAAGGATGGATCTGGCTCTAGAGAAGGTTCAAGGAGGAAATCGGTCACTCTGGTCTTCCTGCGGCTACTATATCGGTAGGTCGATTCAAAATTCAGTAGCTCGGCCCAACCTCTGTTTGGATATCGGAGTGCGGCACGAAGTACGTTTAAGTTTGGGTAACTATACTGAGACTTAAGGAAATTCAAATCTGTATAAAGGAAAAAAGATAACAATCAGTACGGTTCAAGATAAGAAACCGAAGTAATAAAAGCATGGAATTGAGCCGAGGTAATCCTACCAGCTACACCCTTGTTCCAATTTATTCTGTCACCCGGGATCTGGGCTTGTTGGTCCTGAAAGTTCCCAGATACCCAAAAGAAATCATCATCATTCACATCTTTATCCAAGGTATTCTTTATTATCCTTTCACGCCGACGCCTTATTCTTAAATAGTAAACCCAGCTATCTTCAACCGATCCTATGAAGTATTGATGGAAGAGCTCGGCTAAACCAAGGTTGAGGCCAGCCCGGCGGTTTAGCTCGGCGATACCATTTATTATACGGTACGAATTTGTGGAAAGCTGGGTAGGGCAGAGGTTGGTTTGCCTAAGGAATTCACAGAGAAGAGGTTGTACAGGGAATCTTAGTCCAGTTTCTACAATGGAAAGAAGGGTAAAGGGAACAAAACCAGGGTTTCCCCAAGGTGTGACATCTAGTTCGGCTAGGGTGAGGTGGACATCATCAGGGATATGGTAGTCCCTTCGGAACTCGGCCATAGCACCTGTTGAGTTTACGAAAAACCTATACTTTCCCATGTGTTTAAATTATGTATAAATTAGCCTAAGTGTTAGCTCGGCACTGAGAAGATGTTGGATATCTTGGTCGAACGTTCAAAAGGAGTGCCTGGGCAACCTAGTCAGAGTTTGCAAAGTAAAAAATAAAGGTGTTAAGCACAGATCGTGGGACCATGCTACAAAAAACATAGACAAGATAAATTAAGTCCTAGCTCGGCTACGTGGGATACTGTCCATTCTTAGCCCGGTTTGAGCAAAGGTCTTTAGCCCGGTTGAGCTATTGGGGCAGCAATCTTAGCTCGGTTTTAACTAAAGAAACTGGTTTAGCCCCTAGTCATAGTTTGGTCGGTGGTTGAGGCTTTCTAGCACGGTATTGTGCAAAGCTAAGGTAGTCCGCTAGCTCGGCCAGTAAAGCACAAGGTATTTAGATCTATTCACACTACGAGTAGGGTATGAAGTTTTAGTTCGGTTGTTTAGTTCGGTCAGGGACGTACCTAATACAAGCAGTATCCTAGTTCAGTTGGAGTGTGATTTTGGATCAAAACTACCATTTCCCAGGTTATTCATATACACAGTGGTTATGTTACATGGTTTTTCACAGAAACATGGAAGCAAACATGGCATATGTTTTGAAAAAACATACAACTAAGCATGCTATATAAACAAGAATGAAATCAACAGAAAGGAAACAGGTTTGAGTTACATACCAGTTCAAGGTGAAGGGATTGAGGATGGAAGCAATCTCAGCAAGAACACGAGTTTTTTCAGGCACAGTATTTTAGAGAAATAAAGGTTCAAACAAGAGAGAGAGGGAAGATGAACAAGGGTATTGTGATCTGAAGAAATGGGGCTTTTCGTACAAACCTTGGTTTTTGGCAGGACTATTCAAAAGTCGTGAGGTACGAGGGCGGCGTGACAGCTACATTGGGCCAATAAGGGACTGCCATGTGTGTAAGGAATGGAAATCGATTCAGTTATAAATACTGAAAAGACGTTTTGACCGAACAGATTGGTAGCACGATGTGAATTTAGCTCGGTTGGAAGGCTAAAATTTTTAGCTCGGTTGGAAAGCTAAAGTTTTTTAGCTCGGTTGGAAGGCTAAAGTTTTTTAGCTCGGTCGGAAGGCTAAAGCTTTTTTTAGCTCGGCTGGTAACAGGTAATCCCTATCATGCTGCGCAGACGGAATTAAGAGGCAATTGAGAGGATAATTTATGTCTAAATTGGGCCGAGCTGGGTAATGGGCCATTCTGTGGACCACAGTAAGAAGGGCCAAGGAAAAGGGCCTAGAAGTTAGCCCGGTCCAAGAAAGCTCTACAGTTAGCTCGGTCACCACACTCAGAACGGTAACAGTTAGCTCGGTCATACCATATTGAGTCGAAGTATGTTGAGCTTTCCTCAGAACCTTGCTATTGGTTAGCTCGGTCCAAGCTCGATGAGATTAGTGCGGTCTCAGACAACCCAGTTGGAATATGTCAAATTGAGGTACACGCAGTGAAACGAAGAACCGAGCTAGTGGGAGCCCGGTCTAGTTTGCGGCTTTAGCATGGCCATGTTATCTCGGTCGTATTGACATCCAACCGTGGTAGAACCATCTTACTTAGTTTAAGCAGTGAGGGGGATGTTGAAGGATAAGCATTATCTTTCAGGAAGGTGATTCCTAGGAGGACTCTACATGGAGGAGTAAGAGTCCTGCTTGGATTGTGCCACGCGGAACCTATAAAAGCTCACAACATCACCTATGGAGAGATAACACAACTTTGATTCTCGAATACACAGAGCTTTTGTCTATTTGTCTATTTTGCTGACTTAGGCATCGGAGAGGTATCCGGCACACACCCGCCGGCTAGCTCACATTTGTGTTTTCAGGGAATAAAGCGACGACGTTTGGAGGAGCGCGGACTTGATCAACATGATTATACGAGAAGATTATTTCTTGCTCGTACAGATACCATGCCTGGTTATTTGAGGTTCCTTGTAGATGCCTGATGCTCTGCTATTGCCATTATTTCTTGCCTTTGTTTTAGTTGTTTGTGGGCATATTCTCTTTTAAGTAGTTCCTTCTTGCAGGCTACTTTGAGGTCTCCTTCTGTTAGCAAGTTCACAGACCCCATCTCTCTTTGTTTATGTGGTTTCTAAACTTGGATAGAGTTTTCTTTTTAGTTATTTTCTTTTCATTTAGCCTTACCATATAACATACATAGAAATAGTTAATTGTTTTGATTTGATCTTGTAGTATTTTCTCGTAATACATAAGTTTTAAGGGAGTTGAGCCATTCAAGTTCATATTTTGAAGAGACAAAGGAAATGTTTTAAGAAAATCAAGTTTATGGAAATTTGGAATTAATCCTAAAGTTTTGATTTTATAATTAGATTTTTATTTAATCCATGCATGTGATGTAATTTAAGAATTTTATTCAATTTAGATACATTTAGAACACCCATGATTATAAATTAAGTATTTGGTTAAAAATTAAGTTAAGTTGATTTTGTTATTAATAGTAAAAGTGGATCTATTTGTATTACATACATTGAGAGAGAGATTTATGATCTGGATTGGGCCGTGGTAATGGCCGGGCAGATTTGGGCTGAACACAATTGGGCCGTGGTAGCATGGGCCTGTTCAGAAAGGTTTTGCTCGACTAAGGCAAGACGTGATTGGATCGAGCTACTTGGCTTCAGGGTGCAGAAACCGATCGAGTGATGGTTCGGTCGAGATGTCCGCTGCCTCACTGGGTTCCACGGTTCGTGGGTTAGCCCGACAGGAAGGCTGATGGCTAACCAGCATGAGCTGTCCTAAGCTCGGCTATGCCGGAATGCAACCGAGCTCAGTCATCATTGAGCTTGGCGAGCGGAGCGCTCTAGCTAGCAATACAGCACGGCCTTTGGTAGCTGAGATGCTGCAGCCCGGCTGCCGAGCTCCCAGTAGTGTGGGCTGGCAGTTTGGTTAAGTAATGTTCAGCTAGATTTGCGCTGACAGATGGGATAGCAGCACCACGTGTCGAGAGATTAATGGGAGTAGATTTGGGGCGCAAAAGGTATATAAGCGAGTCTGCGCCCCCCATGCTGAGACAGATGAACATTTGGTGAGATTTACACTAAACACTCAATCCTCTCTCTCTCTCTATCCCTGTGTGTGTCTAACTTGATCGTCAGAGGGGTATTCTGGCCACACACCACCAGGAGCTTGGAAGAAAGGAGTACGAGCTTGCCGAAATATTTGCTCCCCGTACAATTGGCGCCGTCTGTGAGAACTTGACAGACAAAACCTTGTCTTCCAGGCTCATCTAATCACCGTCCATGGCGAACAACGACGAGATTCCGTTGTCTACCATCGACGTAGTTACCCCGGAGTCAGGCAAACGGAGAGAAGGACATCCCGCCATCCTTCCTATGGTGGACCTAGAGACTTCTCCGGGGGGGCATTCAAGAGACGCATGGGATAAGCGCGGAAGAAGCTTTGGTCATTCACGGAGTCTAGATGGTCACCAGTGGCGGAGAGAATCGCATGCCAGACGACTGGAACACAAGCTAAGGGACCAAGACGCCGTCATCCGGCGAATGGCGGTGGAGATGGAGGATCTTAAGCGGCTTGTCAAAGGGAAGGGTGTAGCTGGAGTGGGAGACCACAGTGAGCGCACCCAATCTCGCCGTTCAGGCAGTCAGAGCCAGTGGCGTACTCCGTCCATCTCAATCACCAATAGTTACAAGGTTGGAGATTCCGACGCGCACATAGAAAAGTCCAGCGCACAAGACAGCACCTACCAACTCTCACGTCCGGCGACGACGTCGAGGTATTCTTATTCTGCTCGTTCAGAGGATTTGCGGGTAGTCTTGGAGGAACGGGCTCGCCGGCGGGAGGCTCAAACAGGTCATGGTCGGACATAGACGAAATGATGCCCTTACGTGCCTTATCTTCCCGTCAAACTTGGGCGAGCTGGGCTTGAAATGGTTTGAGAGGCTGTTGGAGGGGAGCATAGAAAGGTGGCATCAGTTGGCGGAAGCCTTTGTGACGTGCTTCAAAACCAACACTAAGACGCCGAAGGAAGTTGACCACTTCTCAGTGTCAAGATAGAGCCAAGCGACGCGCTCAAGGCATACAACTCCAGATACTGGGAAACCTTCACGCAGTACAAGCGTTGTCTCCCGGTCGGACATAGACTGCAGGACTCGCTTACGATGCACCAGCCGACATCCATGGGCCAGCTAATGCAGCTCATCAATGAGCACATCCGAGTAGAAGATGATGCGGCAGCATCTACCGCGAAGGTAACACTGGTAGCAACAGACAAGAGGTCGGCTGGCAAGGTACATATGGTCGGACAGGAGGCAAACCGTTCAAATGATCGCGTAGAGAAATCAGACCATGGCTCAAATTGCAAAAATCGGGGTAGGGGTCGTCGAAATGACCGAGATGACTACCCCCGGGATGACGTCGCTGATGCAAACAGAAGATTGAAGGCCAGGACAGGCATTACCACGATTTTTAAGATTCGAATTTATTGCATACTTAGTGAAATCCGTGACGAGGATTATGTCCGATTTCCTGCTAAGTTAGGCGACGGAAAGAAGGGTTTCAATCCGCGGTACCGTTGCACATTTCACCGGGAGTGCGGCCACCGAACAGAGAAATGTTTGCCTTTGAGGCAACACTTGGAAGAGCTAGTTGCAGCTAGACACCTAGACCTTTACATTGACGGGGGCGTAAAGGCAAATCAAGCCCCGGTTGATCTGCGTGCACCGGGTGACTTGGAGGAGCCCCCTCAAGAAGTGATTAATGTCATCCACGGCATAGTGGAGTCGGCGCGTGTATGTGAACTCCGAGGTATGATCAAGAAGGCGGAGCACATGAGGGAAGTTTTGTCGACCTAGCCCGCAATCAAAAGGGGCAAGACCGAAGAAAAGGACGTGATCAGTTTCTCCACAAGGGACCTAGAGCTCATTCAAACGCCGCACAGCGATGCCTTAGTGGTCACACTCCGCGTCAAGGAATTCGATATCAAGCGAATCTTGATCGATCAAGAAAGCTCTAGGGCTGAGCAAGGAATCCGTGAAATCCGTAATCCGATCCAGTCCAGTCCAATCCGATAGGTTTGGATTGGTTTTTTGAATCCGCGGTTCGGTTCCGGATTGAAGAATTAAAAATCCGTAATCCACGGATTGGTTCCGGATTGAACCCCACGGTTCCGGATTAGAACCGATCCGGACCGTATACAAATAGTCTATATTTTTATTATACATCCTCCCCCATAGTATCTTCTCTTATTCTATATAAAATTTAAACTCAAACCTAAAACCGTATAATATCTTATTTTATTACTTTTGTTTGTATTTTCTTATGGTTGTTTAAATTCAAGAACAATATGTCACTATTATAAAAAAATATGTTGCTATTATGGAAATGATATAGCGCTATGTTTATATTTTTATGAAATTAAAGTGTTATATATATATATATATATATTTGTTATTTAATTATGTGAATCCGTGGTCCTAAACCGATCCAATCCGTATTTAAATGGATTGGTTCGGATTGGTTCCATGATTTAAACGGATTGGATTGGTTCCAATTTTTCAAGAACCGTAGATAGCGGATTGGTCCTGGTTTTACCCCAATCCGGTCCAATCCGGACCATGCTCACCCCTAGAAAGCTCGGTCGAGATCATGTATTACGACGCATTCAAACAGCTCAAGCTCCGGGATACAGACTTGGCTCCGACAACTTTGTCACTGGTTGGTTTCAACTCACAACCTGAGTGGCCTTTGGGAATGATTATTCTGCCTCTCAAAGCGGGATCCGTGGTCAAGCAAGTGGAGTTCTGGGTATTGCAAGTGCCGTCCACATACAACCTGATCCTTGGAAGGGGATGGCTTCACGCTATGCAGGCCGTAGCGTCGACCTACCACCAGCAGTCTTCCAACCCGCCTTGAAGTAGATATCTTGGGTGGCATGAACCTGTTTTGTGTAGCTCTCCTCGACCTCCTTGAAGCCGGCATTATTGGCGCCCTCCAGATCCTTCTCCCTTGACTGTTTCAAGGCCTCCAGCTTGGCCTTTATTGCATCTCTTTCCTGCTCGGCAGCACCAAGCTAGCCGAGTAAATTGTTGTTGTCTGCATTTGCGATTTGCAGAGAAGACTTGGCCCGCCCGAGCTCGGTTTGGAGGCTTCTAACCTGGCTGGCAGAATCATTGGCCTTCTGCCAGAGTTGGTGAATGCCCTTCATGACCAAGTGATGCTTCTGGATGGCCTACAAGAAGAAAGCTTGGTTAGAAAGGAAACCGAACAAACACTTGAGAAATTTTGAGGGAAGTTTGAGATTCTTACCCTGGTCATGGAATTGATCGATAACTTCACCAACCGGGTGTCTGGCACATGGTCACTGCCAACTACGTCACTCGGTAGCAGGAGCGCTTTGGTGAGGTCAAAGGCGAGCAAATGCTCTTTGTCGCCTTTGACAGAAGCTGTTGCCGGGATCTCCTTGCCCCGATGTTTGAGCTGCGGTTTCCACGCGGGCGTTGGGTCGATCGTGACGGCAGGTTGCTCGGTATTGAGCTCCGCAACCAGCTCGACAGATGGGTCTGCACAAGGCCTTTTCCCAGCGCGGCGGACATCTTGGCTTGCTTGCCTGGCGGCGGGAGATGCCAACGCCACCACGGCCCGCTGGATTGACCGGCAGCAGGAGAGCGGGTTGGTATGCTTGGTATCTCGGTGGAGGTTGCTGTGAGTAGGTTCTTGATACGGCTTCTCTTTGCCATTTCTTCTGCCTCGGTTAAACGGATGAAGGGGACGTCTGGCAGTGTGGGATCTGGAGGAGGTGATGGAGCACGGAGAAAGTCTGTGACCTTACTCCGGCATGGAGCTGAGTACCAGTATGTTGGGGTGTAGCCGAGCAAGTCGTGACAGTCCCGGTTGCGGTATCGCAACACGGTTCTGATGGCAGCTTCATTGGAGAAATGGTAGTTGGCTTGTAAAGCGTCGATTGCTGTAAAGGAAAGAAGAAAAAATGCTAAGTACAGAGCAATGAAATATAGCAAATCGACCGAGCAATTAGCACGGCTTACATGTCTCGCCGAAATTTTTGCTGATATACCAGCCCGGCACCTCAACCGTTTCATAATTGCCGAACACCCAAAAAAAGTAGTCGGCGTGTAAGTCCTTGTCTGGGGTGCCGGTCACTATTTTTTCTTTGTCCAGTCAAATTTTTAAGTAATAGGCGAAGCTGTCGCCCGTGTGCCCAAGGGTGTATTGACGGAGTATCTTGGCTAAACCTAAGTTGGTTCCTAGCTGGTTGTTCAACTCATGGACCCCGTTGATTATTCGGTAAGTGTTGGTTGAGACTTGAGTGGGTGCTACCCCGGTGCGGCGCAAGAATTTGATTATCAGTGGGTTGACCGAGAAGCGAAGGCCTCCTTCAATGATGGATAGCACGGTGAAGAGGCACTGGTCTAATCTGCCCCAAGGGGTTGTCTCAATTTCGCCGAGCTCTAGGTGGACGTCGGTCGGGATACCATACTCTTCCCGGAATACAGCCAAGGCGGCTGGAGTATAGCGATCCCGGGTTTACCCTTGTTGTACAGTGATCCGGACATGTGTCCGTGGATGTTAGTAGTTGATCATTACCTTGTGTATATCCTTTCTTTCTTTGTAATTGAGTTATAGGATGTGTTGGGCAGGTTTGTTACAGGTTGGTTGAATTTAGAAACCAAAACTAGTTGCCCAGATTTTGGCCTGTCCGCTCGAGCGGGGGTTTTGGCGCTCGAGCGGGGTATACACCCATCCAGTATTTCTTGTGCAGTGTTGGACGTTCGAGCGTGGGCTTGACCGCTCGAGCGGGAGTGTTGTGTGTGACGCTCGAGCGGGGGAGTTGGCGCTCGAGCGAAGACCTAGTTCTGTAAAAGTTCTGGGAGTGAGTATCCGGCGCTCGAGCTAGAGTTTGGCCGCTCGAGCGGGAGTCTGTGAGTGACGCTCGAGCGGGGGTTTGGACGCTCGAGCGGGGCGACTTTTATATAAATCCGAGATCCGACTTTTGGATCACTTTTTCACTTTCTCTTCTCTCTCCTACTTTTTCAAAAACTCCATTGTTGAGCCTCTCTCTCTAGATACTACCTTCTCTCTAGGTTTTGATCTAGTAGGAGTGATTTGCTCATCTTTGGCCTTTACAAAAAAGTTGTTGATCGTCAAGGGCTACATTTTAATCTGAAAATTTCGAGGTTTGGAGCATTTTGGTTTTGGTCTTCATCTCCTTTGGGGCTCCGAATTTGAGGTAGGGATAACCTACTCCTTACTATGAGCTTTGTCTTTAAATTTTAGTATTTTGAGATGTTGGGGTTGGTTTGGTAATTTTGTGAAAGTTTAGGGCTTTTGTGTAATTTTACAAAAGTTGGGGTTTTATTTATAATAAACCTAGATGCATGTGTGGCATAGAGAAACGGAATAGATGTTGAATCATTGATGAAAATGGAACCTTAAGGGTTGTAATGTTAATTATGGAAAATGACATAATGGCATTGTTTGATTAATTGGGTTAATTAATCGTGGAAAATGGGGTTATGAAATGGAAATGTTGAGATTGGAAATGTATGGGAAAAAGGGTGAAGTTGTATTATTTATCACTCACCGAATTGAAATGTTGATTTAATATCCATTTGTGCATTTATTTTCTGTTTAGAAATAACTGCTTTGGGCTATCGGTGGAGGATAGTCGTGATTGTTGTAGACAATGCATGATGATTAGGCAAACAAAACTAATCGTTTGAATGTGTCATAGAGTATGACGGTGAATTGAATACATTAATTTTATGTAATGGTTGATTGTATATAGAACCAATGTGTTTGTATACGTTATGTGTAGAGGAGGAGATGGGGGATGTACTCCGCGGTTTAGAGGAAGATGGGGGATGTACCTCTAAACCGGATAGACTTGGAGGAGATGGGGGATGAACTCCGTAGACATAGCTCATATGCTTGTCTAGAGAAATGAAGATAGAGCTAATATGCTTATCTTTGAGAAATGTAGATATAGCTCATATGCTTGTCTAGAGAAGTGAAGATAGGGCTAACATGCTTATCTTTGTGAAATGTGGATGTAGCTTATATGCTTATCTGTGAATGTAGGATATAGTTTCATGCATATCTGTTGAGACGATGATAGAGCTAATATGTTTATCTGTTGAAAAAGGGAAAATGAAAAGTAAATGGGACTCATAAGTCGTATGACATAAAACGTGATTTATGTGGATGTATCAGTGTTGATCATCTATAAATTGCTAATCTTTTAGTCATTGTTCATGGTTGGTTTAGTATATTTCTACTGGGCTGTGGCTCACCCTATGTGGGAATATCATTTTCAGGTGCAACTAGCATGCCACCTCCAAGGACATAGCTTGGAAGGCCAGAGGCGGACATATTTTTTTTGTTCTTTTACTTTTGATGTATTACATGTAATTTCAAGCCAAGGGCTTAAAGTGTAAATGAGTTAGTACTCTTTTGTTGTAACCAAGTGTTAAATTGGAAAGCTGTAAGCCCGTAGGGCATTTGCTTTTGTTGTTAACATGTAATACTTTTGTAAGGAACAACTCTGATTAATAGAAGAATATGGATATTTTGTATGTCAATGAATATCTCAATTGTTGGTTTAATGGTATTTTTTTGAGGGCGTTACAACTTGGTATCAGAGCGTACCGGGTTCGAATACTTTGGGTACGTGGGAAGTGATTAGTATCACAATGGGTTTGTCTCGCTTGATAGAGACTTAGATGTAGTGTCACATGCTATGTGTTTAATTGATAACATGCTTATGTGTTTATTTGGGTATGGGGTTTAATTTCTAGGATGTTGATTGGATCCTTGGGTTTCTGGGAGTCTTGTTGGAAAGGCACTTGATCAATGCTGTTTCTAGCCGGAACTCTAGTAACGCCTCGGGACTATCATTATCCGGAAATGAAATTCGTAAGTGCTTATGTGTTTATGTGCTTACGTGGAGTGAATTACAGTTGTCCATGCATTAGGACGCGAGTGTTATAGCTTCGGCACATTTGTGAATGTGCTAATAGTCTTGGTTACCTTTATTAGGATGTTAGGACGAGGAAGAGGTGCTAGGCGTGGTAGACCTGCGAGGCAGGAGGTACCTGTACCAGATGACGTTCCGGTAGTACAGGAAGGAGTTGGTCAGGCCAATGTGGCCGAGCCAGCGGGTCAGCAGGCTATGAGTGCCTTGGCCCGAGAGATAGCAGGAGCTTTGGGTATTCTCAGAGCAGGGAATCAGGCAGCTGAGGCAGGGCCTTCTTTCTTGAAGAGGGAGTTCTTCCGGTCTAACCCGGATAAGTTTGTCGGGGATCCTAAGAAGCCACTGAAGGCTGATGAGTGGCTAGAACAGATGAGTAAGATGTTCGAGATGCTTGGCATCGAGGACGGAGCACTGAAGGTGACCTTGGCATCCTTCCAGCTGAAGGGAGATGCGGGTCAATGGTGGAAGTACGAGAAGGCTCGTGTTGGTGGTACTTGGGAAGCATTTGTGAATGCTTTTCAGGAGAGGTTTTTGTCTGCAGCAGCTAGGGAGAAGCTGAGGGACCAGTTTAGCCGGCTTAATCAGCAGGGCTTGTCAGTGGCCGAGTTTGAGGCTACATTTACCAGTCTGTCCAGGTTTGCACCTGAACTGGTGGCATCCGAGGAACGTCGTTGCTATGAGTTTGAGCGGAAGTTGAGGCGGGGCCTCAAGCTGAGGGTTGGTGGATCTTTCATCCGTGAGTATAGGCACCTTGTAGATGCTGCAGCTCATATGGTGCTCTTGATGCAGGAGGAGGATGAGGGGCAGAAAGGCTCCAAGAGGAGCCAAGATGGCCAGGGTGATGGCAGGAGGCAGAGGGGTTCTAACCCTTAGCAGTCGCAAGGTGGTGTGGCTAGATCGACCTTTCCAGTGCCGAGTGCAGGCTCCGAGAGAGGTAGTCATGGGGATTTCACCTGTTACAAGTGTGGCCAGCTGGGTCACAAGGTTTCTATTTGCCCGTAGAAGGGTGGAGGTCAGAGAGCTGCTTCTTCTTCAGCTAGACCACAGAGTCAGAGTTTGGGCAGGGGGCAGCCCTTGTCTTGTTATCAGTGTGGTCAGCCCAGGCACCTGAAGAGGTTTTGCCCGCAGTTGAGTGCTATTTCGGGAGCGTCTGGTTCTAGGCAGACGCAGAGTTTTCAGCCAGCTCAGTCTGTGCAGGCCTCGAGGGCCAATCTGGGAGCTTCGTCATCCCAGTCTGTTCAGCAGTCGTTTGCTCCGAGGGGTGAGCAGGTAGATCAGGGGCCTACCGGGCGCGTGTATGCTGTTACCGCGCAGGATTTAGTACCGGCTCCATCAGTGGTGAGAGGTACTTTTCTGTTTTGCAACTCGGTTGCTAGTGTGTTGATAGACACGGGTGCATCTCATTCTTTTGTATCTGCTGCATTTGCATCTGTGTTGGAATTGGAGTTAGCGCTATTAGCATCTCCTATTTGTGTTGTGTCGCCTGTTGGGGGTGAGTTGGTTTTGGAACATGGATGTAAAGGGTGTGATATAGAGGTCGCCGATCGTAGGCTTCCTTTTCCGTTTGTTGTCATGCCCATGAAGGGTTTTGATGTTATTTTGGGTATGGACTGGTTATCGTCATACCGAGCTGTTATAGATTGTTACCGTCAGAGGGTAACTGTGTGTACTCCGAGCGGGGAGTGTTTCCATTTCTTGGGAGACCGGGTTGGTAGTGTTTTGCCATCGGGGTATGATCCGCGAGGGCGGGGAGAGCTTAGTGGTCTACTTGCTAGCTTTGAGAGTGGTAAGTGTGATGAGACCCAGATTGTGTTGCAGAGGGTAGTTTGTGAGTACTCGGACGTCTTTCCCGAGGATCTCGTTAGTTTGCTACCTCATCGGGAGATTGAGTTCTCCATTGATTTGGTGCCCGGCACGGCGCCGATTTCTATGGCACCTTATCGTTTTGCTCCAGCAGAATTGGCTGAGTTGAAAATTCAGCTTCAGGAGTTGTTAAATAAGGGTTTTGTTCGCCCTAGTGTTTCGCCGCGGGGAGCACCAGCCCTCTTTGCTAAAAAGAAAGATGGGGCCTTGAGATTGTGTATTGACTACCGGAAGTTGAATCGGGCTACAGTTAAGAATAAGTACCCTATGCCCCGTATAGATGATCTGTTTGACCAGTTGAAGGGTTCCCGTTGTTTCTCTAAGATAGACTTGAGATCGGGTTACCACCAGTTGAGAGTCAGGGAAGAGGATATTCCGAAAACGGCATTCTGTACGCGGTATGGCCATTATGAGTTTCTGGTGATGCCATTTGGGCTTACCAATGCACCGGCAGTCTTTATGGACTTGATGAACCGGATCTTCCGGGAATTCTTGGATCGATTTGTAGTCGTTTTCGTGGACGACATCCTTATCTATTCGCCTTCAGAGGAGGAGCACGAGGAACACTTGAGAGTGGTGCTTGAGTTGCTTAGAGCCTATAGGCTGTATGCCAAGTTTGGGAAGTGTGAGTTCTGGCTAGGAGAAGTCAAATTCTTGGGCCACGTGGTATCCGGGGAGGGGGTGTCTGTTGATGCATCCAAGGTTGAGACAATGCAAGATTGGGCACAGCCTAAGAGTGTGTTTGAGATCCGCAGTTTTCTGGGATTAGCTGGGTATTACCGTCGGTTTGTGAAAGATTTCTCCAGGTTAGCTTCGCCGTTGACTAGGTTGACGCGAAAGGGAGTCAAGTTTGTGTGGAGTGAGACTTGTGAAAAGTCGTTCCAAGAGCTGAAAGTTAGATTGACCACCGCTCCGGTGTTAATTATTCCGGAGAGAGGGTTGGGGTATGCGGTTTATTGTGATGCCTCACGAGAGGGTTTGGGTTGTGTGTTGATGCAAGAGGGGAAAGTGGTAGCTTATGGCTCACGTCAGTTGAAAATACACGAGAAGAATTACCCTACTCACGATCTAGAGTTAGCGGCTGTGATCTTTGCCTTGAAAATCTGGAGGCAACACACAACCCAAACCCTGAAAAGGGGACAAGATTTTCAACTTTCGCGTCAACCTAGTCAACGGCGAAAAAGGGACAAGATAACTCGCGTTTTATAATATAATGATAATGACTGCAATAGGGCTTCCGTTTTTGCTGTTCTTATGTCCCCCACCTTTGATGTAGCCACCCTTTAATGCTTTAGGTTTGGAAGAGTCACTCCTCTTGTAATCTATCAGTGTTTCTGACACTACCATAGCCGTGGCAAGATCCTGCACCCTGCTTAATCAATTCCACAACAAGGACAGAGTTCCCTGCTCTACTTCACACTGCCTGGGCATAAGGGGAAAAGAGTTTTTATAAAGCTTCCTAGGAGCAGCAATAAAAAGATTTCCATTCCTTGATTTATGAGAGGGCTTTGAGTCCCTCCCTCTTAGCTCGCCCTTAATCAACCCTGGGAGTAAAGTAAGGAGTACTTGAAGACCTCCCCTCAGGCCCATTACTACGAAACCCCAATATGAATGGAGCTAGCGTCGCCGTACAACCTGTACCCTAGGAAATCCCAGCCACCTTTCAGGAATGAGGGATCCGTTAGGCGACCACTGCTGTCTCGGAAACCTTTCCTTCGACTAAGAGCGATCATTGCCCTCCTTTATGAAGGCTTTTTTTTACTAATGTAAGCCTTGACCATATTATCATTGGCATCAACCGGGGCATCACTATTGCCCTGAGCGTGTGGGTTAGTTCAATGATTTCAGTTAGCTTGTTGATTGAACAAAGGCAATGACTAGCATGAAGTAAGACCACTAGTTATTCAGTAGTCTTACGGAGGCGCTTGACCCGGCGGGGTTAGCTGACCTACCATTCAAGCAAGGAGGGAGAGTGGCGGCTGAATGAGCAACCTTCTCTACAAAAAAAGAGTGAAAAGCCATGTCACTTGGCCACAGACACTTAATATAATAAAGAGTTCGTTTCACCAGGTACTGGGTATTATCTCTAGCTGCAATGGTTGGTTTTATTGTTTACTGATATACTAGTTTTATCTCGAAAATGGGCATCTTAAAACCCACTTTCATGTGGATAGCCGATGGGCCTTCAGTTTGACAGAACTAAGTAAGATCTTACCAGTATTCCTATCTGCACCCATCTAAGAGGCAATGTACTTTGTTTGATAAATAGCATGCCCCTTACGCTACAGCCAAAAGTTATTAGAGCAAGGGATTAGAAATGATGATAAGTGCAGGAACTTTAAGCTCCTAGTGCATTGCTCAAAATAGGTAAATCCCCTCTCTCTATTACATCATCCTATAGAGTACCCAGAAACAACACAAAAGCCTTAGAAATATAAACGCCATATCAACTCCTGCCTCTGCCTCCCCTTTACTTGGTAAAGCGACTTGAAAGCCAAAAAAAACTTGGAAGCCTTATTCTTTCCTTTCTTTCTTCTTGGAATGCGAGTGCAAAAGGGATCTAAGACTAAGATAGGGATCTAATCCTTTGTTTGTTTCATTCCTTCGTTTCTTAAAGTAATGTTCGTTCGGCTTGAAAAAAGAAAAAAAAGTGCAAGGTGGGCGTAGAGAGGGACTCGATCAGTAAAAGTACGAACGTGTGCACATGGAAGTGAGAGCATGGCCTTGAGCGAACGTATTGATACGAGTGCATATTCAAGCCAATAGCAAGTTGATAGGCATGCATGGCCTTGAGCAAGCAGGCTTATCGTTAGCATGTCCTTGATCGATCTGACCCGATTGCATTCCATTCATTGGCTTTTTTGAGTAGGGGCGAATGCGGGCAATGAATTAAACTTTCGAGGCTCTTCTCTGATGGGGATGGGACTGGCGCGGGCCGATTCCCTTGGTTTGGCTCACTGTTGTGATGAAGGTGCTGATCGGGAGGATGCATTGACGTAGACTAGCCTAGTTATGGGAAAATTCTTTCTTGTAGGCTGCTTGGCGGTGATAACTAGTGCTTCTCCATCATCGTGACCTGCTACTTGCCTTTCTGCCGGAGTTTCCTTTTGCCTAGTGCCTGTCCCCGTTTGATGTTACAACAATGACTGGTATGCATACATGTCCACTATAAGGCCTAATTTAATCCTTAGGCTTTACGAGAGATTGCTCTTCTTCCTGGAAGGTCCAAAGGTTCTGATCAATGAGGTCTTAAATAGTGTTCCTGAGGTTATAGAATTTATCTGTTGTTTGCCCTGCTCCTCCTGAGTGAAACTCGCATCTCGCGTTTGGGTCGTAACCTTTTGGCAATGGGTCAAGTACTTGCGAGGGTGGCAGGAGTGTAACCTTTCCTGCTGTTAACAATTGAGGGAGGAGCTGTGAAGGAAGGATCTAGAGCCTGTTGAACTTGCGGGTCTTTCGGCTAGTCACTAGAGGATTTGATTGCATCTGACCTATCGGTTGTACTGATTGGAGGGACTACACAGGATTGCTAGCTCGAAGCTTGAGCATACATAGTTAGATCTTTTGGGGCCTTCTCTTTCTAGGATGGCTCTGAGATAATTTTCATTAATAGTTCCTGCCTTCCCAATCAATGTTAACTCTATCATCCTCTCTTATGGCTTAGGAGATTGCCTCAGTTATTTCATTCCAGAAAGTAGGGGTGAGCAGCAGATATACCAATTCGCCCAAACCGACCGAACCAAACCGATCTGCCATAATTTGGACGGATGCATGATAACGAGTGGACAGTTGCGGATTGATTTTTTCCAATCCGCCTAGTTTTGGACGAATGGCGGATTTGAGGTTTGCTTGGCCGTAACCAAACCGCCGAACCGTCAAACCGCAAGCACCCCTAGTAATTTATAAAACTTTGTGTTTTCAATTGAAAAAAAGTTTAAATATTCTGTTGAATATGTTCTGTTGAAAAAGAGTTTTCAACTTGAATATACTTTTTGAATTGAAAAAAATAAATGTATTATTTATCTATATTTTTTGGTTTTTAAACCTAACTCTAAAAATAATAAATAAAAAAGATGATATATGTTGGTTGGTTTTTGTTATCAAAAACAGATATAGATGTAACAATATAGAGGCATATAATCTCTACTACTGCTTTGTTCATGGTTTTGGTGGTTAGAATTGTTTTTATATTTTCAGAACCACATATTATAATATTTTATGTGGATGAGGCATGCAGCGATTGTAATATTTTAAAGTTTCAAACTTTTTTTCTTTAGATGAGGTATGCAGTGATTGTAATATTTTTTTAAGTCATTGACTGTAATACATTTTTTTTTTATTTTTTGAGGAAGTGTACAAGTTGAATTATATTGAAAATTTATAAAATTTTAAACCGCCAAACCGATTCGAATCCATCCACCAATTCGCTCAATCCATATCCGCTGGATTGGTGGACGAATGCGGATTGATTTTCTCTAATCGGCCAATCTGGCGGACGGATGGCGGATTATAGATTTTGTGGCCACAACCGACCCGCGCCCACCCTTACCAGAAAGAACCTTAGTTACGTTCCATACAGCTCTCCAAAGAGAAAAAACTACCAGTTCATCCTTCGCTTCACTCTCCGAACCCTTGGAATAACTAAAAAGAAAGAAATTCAAACGAAATGAAGCAAAGAAACCATACTCAACTACCAAAAGGAGAAAGACTGACTATCAGCGACTAGCTACAGGAAATAGATTCATAGAGAGAATTTGTTATCATTTATCATGTCAACCATCCTATAGGAAAAAGGAGGACTCAGGGGAAAGGCCTTTCCAATGAAAAGTTGCGCCCTATCCTAACCCAAGAAAGCCACTCATCTATGCCTTTCCGTCCTTCTCTTCGCTAGTATCCATCACTCCCAATAGAATAGAGGATGCAATGACTTAAAACCTCCCCGAGATATCTGCTATTCTATCAGACAATCTTAGGAAAGGAAGAAGATTGTCTTATCTATAGAGAGGTAGCTTACCCTTCGGAGTTAATAGCTAGGTTGTTCCTAGTAGCTAGTCAGTCTTTCCTATCCTAGTAGTTCTCTTTCCTCTAGGCTAGAGAATCACTTTTTATATATGTATTTTAGAGGGAGGAAAAAGGACTTGTTGCATCTAGTTTGTGATAGCTAGTATGCGAATGTATCTTTCCTGCCTTGATAGTGGTTAGTCTAGCCTTTTGCCTGTTAGATTTCTCCTTTCCCGATTGATAGACTTTTTTCATTAGTTTTCTCAGTCAGTCGAATCCTAAACCTCCACTCCATAAGTCACTTTTTGTTTTTCTATGCAAGGTAGCACGCTGAAAATTTTCTCCATATCTTTGACCCAAGCTTCTGCCATTAGTGGGTTTGTACTGCCAGTGAATATGGTAGGTTTCAAGTCCTGGAACTGTTTTATTGTAGTTGACTTTTCTCGACATTCAGGCATTCTATTACTTATATTGGTTTGTAAGGCTCACAGAAAACTAGTAACTGTTCTTTCCATGAATATGGTACCGCTGACCGATGATCCTGTTCCATTTCCATCATTAGCCATTACTACAAGGTGAAAATGGTTAGTGAACTCCCTTTCTTTCTTCTTTTTTTTTTTTTGAACCACTTAGTATACGTTTAATTATCTATGATTCACAAGATACTATAACAATACATATATCATTTTTACTTATGCAAAAGAAAACATATTAGTACAACGTACTTAAAATATAGTTAAGAGTTAGTGTCCAGTCCTATTAATATAAAAATAGAAGGATTAGACTAATTATGGTCAGGTCACCAAAAAAAAAAGATCTCCTGGATGTCTAGAAGGGACCATTACGCCACTATGAGAATTGGCTCTGGAAAACTGGGCCATGAAATAACCCCGCAAACTACTCAAACCCCCACCCACTGTGCTCTATTCCAAAGCAACTCCATACCACTTGGACTATGTAAACAAGGATAGCGTGATCATAACCCCAAAACTCCCCTCCGATAATCCGTACTAGTATCTCCAAGTATGATGCACTGTTAGCAAAGTCCATAACTGGGGTATGGATAATGTGCTGTGGAGGAGGTTTCGTAACGCGAATGTGGCTACTAGGGTATGTGTGTCCCCTCCTCTCTGCAAAGCCCAGGGGTAAAGGTGCGAGCAGAAAATGTGGTTGTCCTAGGTCCGAAGCAAGACCAATAACGTGGGTCGGCCCTATGTACCTCTCACGAGTGCTGCCTTGGCTAAGCTTCCAAAATAAGAAATTCCCATTGAGGTCGGCCTGTAAATACACGGGTTGCCCCATGAGTTGATTAAGTGTCGGGTGGACTTACCTAACAAGACTCTCCGAATCCCTAGCCTTCTAATAGGTTCGAGATAAGATGAGTTCCAGGGGGCTTGAACCAAAATAACTCCATTAGGTTTGTCATTTCCTACAGCACAGGAAAACTTAGCCCAGAAATATTTATAACACAGTTTACTTGTGTTAGACAATTTAATTTAAAATTTTTTGTTTTGGAAAACACATACCATTTCTCAAATAATTATTTCAAATAATGTGAATAATTGTACAAAACAAGTTAGAAAAATACACTAAATTCATTTTGATAAAAAATAAAAAAAACAAAAAAAAAACACGATTGCTCTAATACCACTTTTGTCACGACCCAAACCAAATACCCAAAGTTTCAGCGTTGCAACAAGATAATAAAAATAAAATAATTCTATAATTTTTGTATCTAGTAGCGCAAGCAGATAAATTAAATAAATTAAAATAAAATAAATGGGTACCAAAAAGTTTAGCAAAAAGAAAATAGTCGTCTGAGCTTCACTTTATTACAGATAGTTAAAAAACAACAAAAAAAAAAAGAAAAAAAAAACACTGCGATTCATTTCCAATCCCGATCCTGCTAGATCTCATCACCTGAAAAGGGATAACAGCTATAAACACATGACAGGGTGAGAAATATTATACAGTAAGCATGAAGGTCCCAAAAATCCATGGATAGTTATTAAGATAGACAAAAATTAGTTTGGTAATTGAAATACATAACTAAGTTTAATTAACAAAAGTAGAATGCGGAAATCATATAGCAAATAATCGTAACCACGGTACAGAACAGGGGTCACTAAAGTGACAATCAGAACAAGGGTCAATGGATCCATGACAAATAGAGGACCACAAAGTGGCCAAACAAGAGCCAATGGTTTATTTAAGTCCCCCAAGATGTTTGACTCCCATGGTGGTACTTACAAAACATAATTGTTTATAAAATCATTGTCAAATAATTTCTAAAATTTAAATAAACATATCTATGGGTTTCAATTTAAACAAATAGAGTTTAGAAAATAATGCACGTAATTGAAATATTAACATAACCATAAATTATAGAAGATAAATTGTGGTAACTCAAAAAATTCGTAAAATTTATTATGGTAACTCAAGATATAATATAACTCACCTTAATGTCAACCCTTAGCCTTTACTTTCCTATTATAAACTCTTTGCTATTAGCACGTTGCTCCTTAATTATTTGTATCTCCCTATATTTTCGAAGCTCTCTCAATCGTTCACTATTTATAAGTGGTAATTGAATGGTTTCTTACATGTGGCATGCTTAAAATTGGTCACCTATCTAACAGGTGCCATTTCCCTCCTTATCAAGCCTGGTGATTCTCCTAGGCTATATGGCTTGGTCACCATCCTATATATTAGGATGGTGATAAGCCACCGCGTTTTTTTTTTTTTTTTTAACTCAAATTTCCTTTATATACTCTTGGTCCACATCTCAAAGTATTCAAAATAGGGATGTTACAATTGCTAAGGACTTGTATTTATTTATTATTATATATATATATATATATATCTTATTCATGAGTAATTACTATAATCACAGTATTAAATTAATAAAAAATTTGGGTGTCACAAGTACAATTACCCACGAAAAAATTCTTAGAAGAATTCTAGAAATTTTGGCTTTTGAATGACTAAAAACGGCCTTGAAATGAGCGAGAACGAGCTAAAAAACCGTTTGAACCAGGCGGCTGCCAGTTCAAGGGCTAGGCCGAACCGGTTTGGGCTGGCTGGGGCTGAACCGGCTAGACATGTGGGTCAAGGTGCAGGTCTGGGCGCGGAACAGAAGGGCGCGGATCTGGGCTAGCACGCGGGTCAGCGCGCTGTACGGACTGAAGCCCTGGGCTACTGGGTTGCGCTTGCTGCTCTGGGCTGCTGGGTTGCGTCCATGGCCTTGGGCTTCAGGGCTGCGCCTAGCTTGCTTGGGCCGATGACTAGATTGGCCCAAAAAATTTCTTTATAATTTTTAGGCCCAAAATAGACTTTCTAGCTGTAACTCTAAACTTTGGGCCTTTTCTTTATAGTTTTGAATGTGGCCCGATGGAATTTATTTTCAAAACAGATGCTCCAACGGCTCCAATGGAATTATTATGGTCGTCTTCTCAATCAACTAGAGTCAGAGACCACAGACTGAAATTCAAACTTTGAGGATCAAATTTTCCCCTTTTTTCACAACAAATTTCACAGTTGTGATCAAAATTTTGATAAGAACAAGACGGTGCTAATTTGGAGATGCAATTTGAACAAAAAAATATTTTATAAAATTGCTTCCAACAGTATAATTTGGCCTCACTTTCGGCAAGGTTCAAAATAATAGCACCACTAACGGTTATTTTCTTTGGATAGTTTTCTAGGAATACAACACGTTGGTGATGATTAAATAAACAAATGGAATTAACCAATCTCGAAGAGTGACGGTCAATAATTTTATGAATTTTTGGCAAAAGGAGTTTGAAAATTTTTCGTTCTTCCAAACTGTATTTCGACATCTGCAATAATGTGTAATCTGGGCTCTGATACCACTGTATGGTAGTCTTAATAATGGCAATGAATCGGAGTTCCCGTGAGGGTGTTTATCGCGCAGAAGAATACAATCTAGAAGAGAAAAATACAAAGATAAATTCAAGTGAAGTAAACCTTGTTTTGTCCATATATTTATAGTATATATGGTGGCTGTTGATCAATGGTTACAACCATTGAAATCAAATTCAATGGTCACCATGTTTCCAAACACTGTGACTCTTCATTCAAACTTCAAACTTCCAGTTGCTTCTTCCTGCGGGAAGATTGAATCACCATATAAAGCTTTGATTTGGTGCGAGAGGGTCCACCATATAATGGTGTGATCACCTTCCATACCTTCAAAACAATACCTAATTATTGAGAAATAATGTGCACCGAGATAAGTAAGTGTATGGAAATAGAATTTCCCAAAACTTGTGGGGAAACAAGGTATGGCATCTTTGAACTAAAGTCACATTATTCTATTTTCTTAAGTAAATTATCAATAGGTCTTAATACTATTGAAAATAAGTCCTAGGAAAATTATCACTAAAAATAATTTTTTATAACGATTTTTTACAAATGTTGCTAAAAATTAACAATCCGTGACTTTTTTTTGTCACGATTTTTATAAATTGTCTCTAAAACTTATAATTAGAGATATTTTTCTGTGACGAATTTTTCAAACTGCCACTGAAAGTTAAAAATTAGTGACTTTCTGTGACGATTTTTTTAAACTGTCGCTAAAACTTATGATTATTGACATTTTTTGTGACAAAAATTTTAAACTATCACTGAAAATTAACAATTAGTGACTTTTTTTTAATAGTGTTTGATAAAAAAGTCATTAATTATCATAGGACCTATTAGACAATAAGTCCACCTATTAGGAACTATATGTAAGTATATAAGGTTGTGGCTAGGGGCAGAGCCACGTGAGGATCAGGAGGGTCACGTGCCCCCCTCAACTTTTAAAAATTATTCTTTTACCACTAATAAAAAAAAAAGTTCAATTTAATCCTTTTAATTATGTTCTTAAAATTTATATCCTTTACCCTTTTTGCCAAAAGAAAAAACAATATATTTAATTTTTTTATTTTAAATGTTTAATTATGCTTTTTTTTCATAAATTTTATATTAGAAATGCTAAGTGTCACTATTTTTGTTTGTTTGTTTAATATCGTCTCTTATATGAATACTCATAATAAGTTCATTTGTTTAGAGATAATTATTACACAATTCATGACAACTAATAATATATTACCATGTAATTCAATGATTCAAAATTGCTAAAAAAAAATAAAATTAAGTGATATATAGCAATCACTTTGTATTATCTATTTAGCTTTTCTCCAATTTTTTTTTTTTTTTTTGCTTCTATTCCTATCAATATCTCTTTCTTTCTGTGTGTCCAACTTGATTTCATGTTTTATGAGAGATGTGATTATTTCTTGAACCATGTGATCATCCTATATAAAATCAAATTTAAAAATATATATGATTGTAATCGCTTAACTCGAGCTTACATCAAAATATAATTTTTGTTTTCTGAGAGGGTAATTTATGTATATAAATGAGGCCGAGCTGTGAGATGGACTTTATGGCCCAAAGTATGAAGGACTGGGTAAAAAGGCCGAAAAACTACTCCGGCCAAGAGAGATAAAGTTACTCCGGCCCAAGAGAGATAAAGTTACTCCGGTCCAAGAATTGTAGAGTTACTCCGGTCCGGAAGCAACTTGGAGTTAGGCCGGTCTCAAAGTTAGTCCGGTCATGACGTATTGTGGTTAGAACGATCAAAACTTTGCTACTCGGTAGCTCGGTTTGAACATACCATGGTTTGTATATGAAAGAACCGAGATAGGGAGTAGAAAAGAAAGAACCGAACTAAGGATAGTTCGGCCTACTCTGCGGCTCAGCATAGCCAGTGTTATTTCGGTCATGTGGTAGTTCGGCCATGGTAAAAACCATCTCACTGGGTTTAAACAGTGAGGGGGGTGTTGAAGGATAAGCATTATCTTTCAGGAGTATGAATCCTAGGAGGACTCTACATGGAGGAGTAGAAGTCCTACTAGGATTGTGCCACACAAAACCTATAAAAGCTCACAAACATCACCTTTGGGGAGGTAACACACAACTTTGCTCTCTAAATACACAGAGCTTTGTCTATTTGTCAAGTTTGCTGACTTAGGCATCGGAGGGGTTTCCGGCACGCACCCGCCGGCTAGCTCACGTTTGTGTTTTCAGGTGACAAAGCGACGTCGTACGGAGGAGCACAGACTTAGTCAACAGGATTATACGAGAAGGTATATTTCATTCCCGTACAATTGCGCCGTCTGTGGGAAAAACAAACAGAAAAAAACCTGTTGATCAAGCTTCTCCTCTTTTCAAACAATGACACACATTGAAGAATTGCCGCAGTCCGCCGTCGACGGGCTAACTCCAGATGGAGGCGCAAGGCGTGAAGGATTACCTTATGTCCCTTCCATGGCGGACTTGGAACCCCAACGACATAACTCCAGGAGGGATGCTAGGGGGAGGCGGACTAATTGTCCCCGTCACTCTCACTCGCAAAGTCTTGATAGGCAAAGACGGAGGATTGATCCTCAAGCTCTGGAAGATCGCATGAAGGAACAAGACGAATTGATAAGAAAGATGGCGGCGGACATGGAGGCCTTAATACCCCAGATGAAGAAAAAAGAAGTGGCGACAGGAGAGGGGCGCAAAAACAAGACGCCCCCTCGCCACTCAGAAAATCATAGTAGGAATACCACACCCTCGCAAGGAGAGAGCAGAAGCCTCAGGATAGGCGACACTCAATCCTGGTCTTCCAGAACTCGTCACCCCAGGTCTGAGAGGACGAGATCTGAAAGATCATACACTGAAGGAAGCACGTACTGGCCCTCGCATTCACACCAAACCGGATCTAGACAGACGGAGTTACCCAGATCATCCGACTTACAAACCGTGCTCGAAGAAAAAGCACGATGCAAGGAGGATGCCAGGTCGCGGGATCCGCACAGAGTTTCTGCCTTACAGCGGTTGGCTCCTCGGACGCATGGAAGCGTCGAGGTTGGAATGCCAATACCGCGCCCTGCCTACGAACCAACAGACAAAGCATTAGCAAGGCTGCAGACTTCACCGTTTGTTCCGGCGATTGAAAACGCACCCCTACCACCAGGCTTCCTTCAACCAAAATTCACTACATATGAAGGGAAGACGGATCCCTACTCACACTTGAGCCACTTTCGCCAAGTCATGGATGTATACAGGCGAAACGAGGCCTTAATGTGCATACTCTTCCCATCAAGCCTTGGCGACCTAGGCTTGACTTGGTTCGAGAAACTTCCAGAGGGCAACATAGCCTCTTGGGCACAATTGGCAGAAGCCTTCGTAACAAGGTTCCGAACAAACACCAAAACCCCAGTGGAGATCGACCAGCTACTCTCCATCGACATGGGCGATAAAGAGACCCTAAGATCCTACAACAGTCGCTACTGGGAGACATTCAATCAGATTGGGGACTGCCCCACCAATCTCGCTATCGCACAGTATAAAAGAGGCCTTCCAGTCAGGAACAGACTAAGGGACTCGATCACCATGACGCCACCCCTCACCATGGAAGCCTTGATGGAAAGAGTGCACCAGCACATCAGGGTAGAAGAAGATGGCGCACGTGCTAAAGCAAAATCTGGGGCAACCACAGTACCAGAAAAGAAGACCTCAGCAAAGGTCAACACGGTAGATCGAAGTAACAGAAACGGACGTGGCAAACGAGATAACGGAGAAGACCCGGATAAAAGATGGTTGAGAATTCGCACTGCCATAACCACGGTGTTCAAGAAACTGATATATCGGATTCTTAGCGAAATAAGAGATGAGCCTTTCGTCAAGTGGCCAGCCAAATTAGGGGAAGCGCAGAAGGACTATGACGAAAGATCACGGTGCACCTTCCATAAAGAAAAAGGACACCGCACTGAGAATTGCACACCGTTGAGACAACACCTGGAAGAGTTGGTGGCAGCAGGCCACTTGGACAAGTACATTGAAGGACGGACACAGCCAGCCCCCCAGGACCATAATAACCACCCTAACGGAATGCCAATTGACGCCGCGCCACAAGGCATTATCAATGTGATACATGGAGTTTTTGAACCTGAGCGTGTATGCGAGCTCAGGGGATCAATCAAAAAGGCTGAGCACTTTAGAGAGGTGCTAAGTGCCCAACCTGCCATCAAGAAGGGGAAGACAGAGGCAACAAACGTCATGTCTTTTTCGGATAAAGACTTGGATCGAATATACTGTCCTCACAATGATGCCCTAGTCGTCACTCTTCGAGTCAAGGATTTTGACGTCAAGCGGATTCTGATTGACCAGGGCAGTTCATATGAAATCATGTATTACGAAACATTTAAACAATACAAGACAAAGACTTAGCACCTGCTGTATCTCCCCTAATTGGATTCAACTCCATGCCAAAATGGCTCGTCGGTAAGATAATTCTTCCAGTCAGAGCAGGAAGCGTGACAAAACAAGTGGAGTTCTGGGTATTGAAGGTCCCCTCCACTTACAACATTATCTTGGGCAGAACATGGCAGCATGCCATGCGATCAGTGGCGTCATCCTACCACCAAGTAATGCGGTTCCCCAATGACACCGGTATAATTAAAGAAGTCTATGGGGATCAGGTCATGTCAAAGCAATGCTTTGCCACGGTGAATGGCAGCCACGCTGCCAAAGGATACATTCATTCGGTGGAAGAACCTGAAAGTAATGAGCTATTCGCGGATGTCGGCAAAGAGGATGATCAGAAGGCAGTGGAGGACTTGGTAGAGGTAAGAATAGATGAAAAGAACCCGGATAAGTTCTTTTTGCTCGGTTCGTCGTTGTCCAGCACTGAGAGATTAGAGGTCCTGGAATTCTTGACCTCTAACATCGAAGTGTTCGCCTAGACACCCTACGACATGCCAGGCATTGATCCAAACTTCATCAGTCACCAACTTAATGTCCACCCATCCACCAGACCAATCATCCAACGAACACGCAGATCGGTACTCCACCATGCCGAAATAGTGGCGGAAGAAGTAGGCAACCTGCTGGAGGCAGGAGCAATTAGAGAGGTGCACTACCCGAAATGGATCTCCAACACGGTCGTAGTGCCAAAAAAAGAATGGCAAATGGCGTGTCTGCGTTGACTACAAAACAGTCAACAAGGCATGCCCAAAAGACAGCTTTCCTCTACTACGGATAGATCAACTGGTGGACCTAACGGCAGGGCACAACCGACTTAGCTTTCTGGATGCATACAGAGGCTACCACTAGATCGCCATGCATGAACCAGACCAAGAGGTCACGTCCTTTACGACTCCAAGAGGACTATACTGTTACAAGGTCATGCCCTTTGGCCTGAAAAACGCAGGGGCAACATTCCAACGGATGGTCACCAAGATGTTTGAACCATTGTTAGGCAGAACAATGGAGGCTTACATCAACGACATGGTGGTCAAGAGCAAGGATGAGAATGACCATCTTAAAGACCTAGGCGAGATGTTTGAGATCCTAAAGAAGCACAAGTTGCGCCTTAATGCGTCCAAGTGTGCATTCGGAGTAGGATCTGGCAAATTCCTGGGTTTCCTTGTGACCAACCGAGGTATAGAAGCAGACCCCTCCCAGATCAAGGCCATCCAAGATTTGGAGAGACCGAACTCAGTGAAAGAAGTGTAGCATCTCACCGGCATGGCAGTTGCGCTCAATCGATTCATAAGCAGGTCGTCAGATAGACTACGACCATTTTTTCATGCCTTAAAAGCCAAGTTTGAGTGGGATGAAGAATGCGACCAGGCTCTGGAAAGCTTGAAGGAATATATGTCTTTCCCACCACTGCTCGTCACTCCAGTACCTGGTGAAGAACTCTTCTTATACCTGGCAGTCTCTCAGCACGCAGTTAGCGCAGTGTTGGTTCGTGCAGAAGGAATCCAACACCTGCCCATCTATTATGTCAGCAAGACATTGCTGGGAGCCGAAACAAGGTATTTGCCACTGGAAAAACTGGCATTAGCCTTAATGATGGCCTCTAGGAAATTGGCACACTACTTTCACGCCCACACCATAGTTGTCCTCACAGCTTTTCCACTAAAAGCTTTGTTTGAGAAGGTGAACTTTTCTGGGCGAATCTTGAAGTGGGCAGTAGAGCTGGGACAATTCGACATCAAATTCCAACCTAGAATCGTAGTAAAAGCCTAATCTTTGGCAGACTTCGTTGCAGAATTTACTCCAGGAAGTCATCATATCTGCCCAGTCGACCTAACTGACACAACCGAACTAGGGATGGAAGTTGATGCCGGAATAGCGCAACCCCTAGTAGAAAGCACTCGGTCAGACTCCAAGGCAGACCAAATTAAAGACAGCAAGGAAGAAACAAACCAAGACTCACCAACAGTACAATCAAATGGCGAGGGGCAGACAGCAAGCATGGACCTTGAAGAAAACACCATTCTTGACCCCACGACATCATCTCACCCCTCCACTTGCTGAAAGTTATTCGTTGGAGAGATGTGGAAGCTCTTTGTGGATGGAGCATCCAACCGGCATGGTGCAGGACTTGGCATAGTCCTCATCTCCCCAGACGGCCTGGTTATAGAGCAAGCAATCAACCTTGGCTTCCCAGCATCAAACAACGAAGCGGAGTATGAAGCACTTCTCGCAGGACTCAAATCAGCATGCTACATGAAGGCCACCAAACTAATGGTATACAGTGACTCACAGCTGGTGGTAAACCAAATTTTTGGCGACTACGAAGCAAAGGATGATAAGATGGCCAAGTACCAAGAATTGGTCAGAACAGAGATCAAGAAATTTGAAGTAGTAAGGATAGAACAAATCGGCAGGGAGGAAAACAGCAGAGTGGACGAACTAGCAGGTTTCGCCTCTATGGCAGATACCTCCACAACTCACCCACTACTGATCGACTACCTACCTAGACCAAGCATAGAAGACCCCGAAGCAGAAGAGGTATGTTGTGCAGAACTAGGCCCCTCTTGGATGGATCCCATCATCCTGTTCTTAAAAGACGACATCCTACCAGAAGAGAAAAAAGAAGCCAACAGAATAAGAGCGAAGTCGCAGCGATTTTGGCTCTCCCCATCCTTGGCATTATACAAGAAGTCATTCTCAGGACCTTACCTAAAGTGTGTTCACCCCAGCAAAGTGGAAGCATTCTTGTTTGAAATACACGAAGGGGTGTGCGGAAGCCATCAAGAAGGAAGATCGCTAGCTTACAGGGCCATTTCACAAGGATACTGGTGGCCATACATACAGGCAGACTCAGAGAAATATGTGATGAAGTGTGAGAAATGCCAAAAATTCGCACACCAAATACATCAACCAGCAAGAGAACTCCTACCATTAACCAGCCCATGGCCTTTCGCAATGTGGGGCTTGGACATAGTAGGACCACTTCCAACAATACCCGGCAACAGGAAGTTCTTTCTTGCAGCAACAGACTACTTCACAAAGTGGGTGGAAGCAGAAGCATTGGCATCAATCAAAGAAAAAGATGTGAAGAAGTTCGTTTGGCAGAATATCATCACTCGGTTTAGCATACCAAAAACCCTAATCTCAGACAATGGCACTCAGTTCGACGGCAGAATCTTCAGAGGCTTTTGTGAAGAGTACAAGATAGAGTTCTACAATTCTACACCGGCATATCCTCAAGCAAATGGCCAAGCAGAAGCATCAAATAAAGTCGTCTTGGATGGATTGAAGAAAACGTTAGAGAAGGCAAAAGGCAAGTGGGCGGACGAGCTTCCTTATGTTTTATGGGCTTACCGCACCATACCTCGGCGATCGACAGGAGAGACACCATTTTCCTTAGCCTACGGAATGGAAGCAGTAATCCCACTGGAAGTTGGCCTCCCCACAATTCGAAGCGAAAATTTTGATCCAGACTTGAATGGAGAAGCCATAGCATTAGAACTTAACCTTGCGGAAGAAAGAAGGGAAAGAGCACTGGTTCACATTGCCTCATACCAACGAGAGTTAATCAGAAAATACAACAAAACGGTGCATCCAAGACAATTCAAGATCGGAGATTGGGTACTGCGCAAAGTGATGGGAAACACCTTGATACCAGGAGATGGCAAGTTAGGGCCAAACTAGGAAGGTCCTTACAAAGTGGTTGGATTAGCAGGCAAAGGGGCATACCACCTAGAAGACAAGGCCGGCAAAGCAATCCCTAGGCCATGGAACACGGCCAATCTCAAGTTATTTTATTTTTAGCTTTTTTCTTTTCAAACATGTGTATTTTCTTTTTCTTCAATAAAACAATCGATTCTTTTCAGCATGAGTTGTTCTCTGTAAAAGTTAGCTTTAGTGAAGTTAGGAATATTGCAAACATTTTATTCTAAGTTAGCTGGAAAAACTAACTTAGAGGTTGGCTGGATTAAACCAACACCCTTCCTAAGCCCAGGATAAGGATCCAAGCTGCAGGACGTTTGGTTGGAATAACCAAACATTCTTCTAAGTTAGCTGGAAAAACTAACTTAGAGGTTGGCTGGATTAAACCAACACCCTTCCTAAGCCCAGGATAAGGATCCAGGCTGCAGGACGTTTAGTCGGAATAACCAAACATTATTCTAAAGTTGGCTGGAAAAACCAACTTAGAGGTTGGCTGGATTAAACCAACCCTTTGTACTCTTCAGCCGAAGTAAGGGTATGGCTGAAGAGTGGTTGGCTGGATTAAACCAACTCTTTGTACTCTTCAGCCGAAGTACGGGTATGGCTAAAGAGTGGTTGGCTGGATTAAAACCAACTCTTTGTACTCTTCAGCCGAAGTACGGGTATGGCTGAAGAGTGGTTGGCTGGATTAAACCAACTCTTTGTACTCTTCAGCCGAAGTACGGGTATGGCTGAAGAGTGGTTGGCTGGATTAAAACTAACTCTTTGTACTCTTCAGCCGAAGTAAGGGTATGGCTGAAGAATGGTTGGCTGGATTAAACAAACTCTTTGTACTCTTCAGCCGAAATAAGGGTATGGCTGAAGAGTGGTTGGCTGGATTAAACCAACTCTTTGTACTCTTCAACCGAAGTAAGGGTATGGCTGAAGAGTAGTTGGCTGGATTAAACCAACTATGAATACTCCTCAGTCGAAGCAATTATGTCGGCTAAGGAGTGGTTGGCTGGTAAGCATAGTTAGTTTAACCAGCTAAAACCGAGATAACAGTTGAAACTAAGAAAGATCATGGAAAAATCATAACAAGTACAAACGTACACATCAACTGAAGTAAGAGTTAATGAAAATCTTCATTCATCAGAAAGATTACATTTAATGGGCTCCTAGCCCGGTTACAGGTAAAAGCAAAAAAAAAAAAAAGCAAAAAGAAAATCAAGAGAAAAGATCATCAATTTCGGCATCAAACGCAGCATCGGCATCAACATGAAGACCGGTTTCAGGCGGGAGCTCGTCCTCGGTCACAAGGGTGGTTTCGGTCGGAACCACGGTTTCACCTGGTTGTTCAATAATCAGGTCTTCCACCGTGGGCTCCAGCCGAACTGACGGGTCCGCATTGACAACCGGAGTATCCTCAGAAGTAGAGTCTTCGTCAGAGTCTGAACCTTTAAGAAATTGTTGCTGGATGGCACCAGCATACTCCACTAGGGAGTTCGGTATGAAATAGACTGGAGGGTTGAAAACCTTGGTCTGTGGATCGTGACCGAGCTTCTCAACAGATGCCCTCCAGCCGCACTTGAAGAAGAGCTCCTTGGCGGCTTCGCACTGCTTGACATAAGCATCCTCTGCCTTCTTGAAGCCTTTCTTTTCGGCGCCTTTTGCGCTCTCCTTCAGCTGGGTTATCTCGGTATCTTTCTTCTTTTCAAGCTTCACCAGCTCGCGCAGATACTTATCCTTTAGCACAATGGCGGCCTTTTGCTTTTCTGCTTCGGCCGAATTAACCAGTCCGGCCAGTCGGCCGTTCTCAGATCTTAGCTCGGCCATTTGCTTTCTGGCCTTCTCTAGCTCGGCCGTCTTTGCTTCGGCTTCTGCCACGGCTTGCCTTGTGGTTTTCCTGAGCTCTAACACTTTCCTATGAGTGATATTGTTTTTCTGAATGGCCTGACAAAACAAAGACTTCCCTTGAGCCGAAGTGAAAGTTGGAAAAATTAGACAAAAAAATGGACAGAGCTACTTACCAGGATCATGGATTTTGTTGAAGACCGGATGGCCTTCAGTTCGGTGTTTAGTTGCTTTTGGTGGTGCTCCATATCTTTGGGGAGGCACACACTCTTGGCCAGGTTGAAGGCCAACTGGTGATCCTTCTCAGCAACAACCGAGTCAGAATCTTGGATATCTCGGTTGTTGAAGATAAGTTTTGGTGCCCAGCTAGTAGTAGTTCGGTTAGAAGGCTCCGGTTGGGGGCTCGGTGGCGGATTCGGTGGAAGGGCAGTCTCGTCTTCATCAACCAAGCATTGTTCAGTTTCGGTAGTCCGGGCGCGCTTGGTTCGACGGGATGAGGACGGTTGTTGCGTAGGAAGCGCCACCACCGCTTCTTGGGTTTGACTTGCTGGTGGTACTTCGGCCCTGTTGGTCTCGGTCAAGAAGGCCCTTACTCTGTTCTTTTTGGCCATCTCCTCTTCGGAAGTTAATGGAATTAGTCTGATTTGTGGTAAGGTTGGGTCCGACTCTGGGGCGTCTTCAAGAAGAAAATCAGTCACTCTGGCTTTTCGGCGACCATTGTATCTGTAGGTCGGCTCGAACTTCAGCAATTTGGCCCAACTACGTTCTGGATACCGTAGTGCGGCGCGCAAGGTGGCTAGGTTTGGGTAGCTGTATAAAGAGTGAAGGTGGGCAGAATCTGCGAAAGAAGACAACTGTTAGACCGGCTGAAAGATTAAAAAACCGAAATATAAGAAGCAAGCAAGAAAACCGAAGTAAATTTACCGGGCTCTCCTTTTTTCCAATTTATACGTCAGCCAGGAATCTGGGCTTGATGATCCTCAAAATTCCTAGATACCCAGAAAAAGTCGTCGTCGTTCAAGTCTTTATCCGGTGTATGTTTTATTATCTTCTCTCGGCGACGACGTATTCTTAAGTAATAGACTCATCCATCTTCTTTTGAACCAATGGAGTATTGGTGGAAGATTTCGGCCAGGCCAAGGTTTAGTCCGGCTTGGCGGTTCAGTTCGACTATTCCCATTATGATGCGGTAGGAGTTGGTGGATAGTTGGGTTGGGCATAGTCTAGTTTGCCTAAGAAACTCGCAAATTAAAGGTTGGACTGGAAATCGTAGTCCGGTTTCTATTATGGATAAAATGGTGAAGGGGACAAAGCCTTCATTACCCTAGGGAATAACGTCTTTTTCGGCCAAAATCAGGTGGACGTCATTGGGTATATGGTAGTCTTTTCTGAATTCGGCTAGGTCGCCCGGAGTATTTACTAGGTACCTATACTTCCCCATCTATTGTATAAATTATGAATAAATTAGATCGGTGCAAAAGTTGTGCTCAGTAGCTCGGTTGAGCGCACGGAGGAGTGCTTGGGCAACCTAAGTCTGCAAAGTAGAAAACAAAGGGGTTAAGCACAGATCATTAGACCGTGCTACAAATTAAAAGCAAGGTAAAAGAGCTCTACTTCGGCTTTGTGGACAGGTTCTATCTCGGTTCAGCAAAATGTTTGGTAGCTCGGATTAAGCATAGGGTTCGCAAGATCGGTTTTTTGTATAAGGTTGGTTATCTCGGTTTGAACTATGGGTTTTGATACTTCGGTTGAGCCTCTAGGGGCTGCTTTCTGAGTTTGGTTTAGAAACTAAGGAAGCTGGCTTAGCCCCAAGGCTTAGCTCGGTTGAAGGCCGAGGTTCCTAGTTTACTAAGTTCAAACTTCGTTCGGTGAATTTATCTCGGCTAAAGTGAATCAGGAGTTGGTTATTTTTTGAAACTACTGTTATTTCTACGAGTTCTAGTTCGGTTATTGTCTAAATTGATCTACATATATAGCATAAACAGTATCCTAGTTCGGTTACATCATGATTTTGGATCAAAGACTAGTCTTCTACCGGATATATCATATACTCATGCGTTCTACAGTTAAAGTTTTTTCCAATAAAAGTACAGAGCAAAGCAAGATAGAAAAAGTGTTTGCAAAAAGCACACAAAACAAACTACAATGGATCAAACGAAAGCAGAAAGAAGAAAAACAAAACAGATTTTTTGAAGCTTACCAGAAGAAGAAGATGAAGCTGGAGATGGAAGCAACAGCACCAACGAAGAACACGAACTCAGGGAACTCAGAGGTTGGAGAAGCAGAGGCACGGAGAAAGAAGGTGAATAGTGTAGGTGAGTGATTCAAAGACGGAATGTTTGTTTTGTGGAAAGAGAAAGAAAGGGCGGGAACTGTTCAAAAATTGCGAAATACGAAGACGGCGTTGACAGCTGCCGTCCGCGAATGGGAACGTGCCACGTGTATACGGAATAGAAAGCGATTCAGTTTTTGGTGATTGAAAAGACATTGTGACCGGATGAGAGCGGCTCAGTTTGAGTTTAGCTCAGCAGGATAAGCTAAATGGTTGTAGCTCAGCTGGAAGGTTTGGGGATTATAGCTCGGCTGATGAACAGATAATCCCTATCATGCTATGCAGATGGAATTAAGGGGCAATTGAGAGGGTAATTTATGTATATAAATGGGGCCGAGCTGTGAGATGGACTTTATGGCCCAAAGTATGAAGGACTGGGTAAAAAGGCCGAAAAGCTACTCCGGCCAAGAGAGATAAAGTTACTCCAGCCCAAGAGAGGTAAAGTTACTCCGATCCAAGAATTGTAGAGTTACTCCGGTCCGGAAGCAACTTGGAGTTAGGCCGGTCTCAAAGTTAGTCCGGTCATGACGTATTGTGGTTAGAACGATCAAAACTTTGCTACTCGGTAGCTCGGTTTGAACATACCATGGTTTGTACATGAAAGAACCGAGATAGGGAGTAGAAAAGAAAGAACCGAACTAAGGATAGTTCGGCCTACTCTGCGGCTCAACATAGCCAGTGTTATTTCAGTCATGTGGTAGTTCGGCCATGGTAAAAACCATCTCACTGGGTTTAAGCAGTGAGGGGGTGTTGAAGGATAAGCATTATCTTTCAGGAGTATGAATCCTAAGAGGACTCTACATGGAGGAGTAGAAGTCCTACTAGGATTGTGCCACACAAAACCTATAAAAGCTCACAAACATCACATTTGGGGAGGTAACACACAACTTTACTCTCTGAATACACAGAGTTTTGTCTATTTGTCAAGTTTGCTGACTTAGGCATCGGAAGGGTTTCCGGCACGCACCCGCCGGCTAGCTCACGTTTGTGTTTTCAGGTGACAAAGCGACGTCGTACGGAGGAGCACAGACTTAGTCAACAGGATTATATGAGAAGGTATATTTCTTTCCCGTACAATATATATGATTGTAATCGCTTAACTCGAGCTTACATCAAAATATAATTTTTGTTTTCTAATAATTTTTATTCTTATCGTAAAATTTGAATTAAGTTGGATTGTGATTTTTGTTAAAATTTTAACACAATGATGTCCCATCTGAGCCAAAAATTTGCCTCCGCCACTAGTTGTGGCGTCTCTCAATTGGCTAACAAGTTTAACCAAGGTTAGTTTTTTCCCATCTGCATGCTTTTCATGTGGAGAAACGCTAGCCATAACCCACTTTTGTAAAACATATATATTTTTTTACTTTTTTATTGTAAACATACATATTTCTCCCAATGACAGGTGCTTATAAGAATTTCACTATCATATTCGAGTTCGGAAAGTTTGGAATTTCTTTTTTTATAATGTTTTATTTTTATTTTTATTTTTATTTTTATTTTTATTTTTTGAGATTGCAAAACACTGCATGGTGTACATTATTTGTTGTTTAATTATAATTTTTAGTTTTTGAGATTGTGAAGCACTAGCTGGTGTGCATTGTTTGGTGTTTATTTTTAATTTTAATTTGTTTGGCAAGTGGCTGTTTTAGCCTAAAAGTTAAAAAGTTACTAAAAAAATTAAAAAGCCAACAACTTATACTAAAAAGTCAAATATTCCATTTTCTCTCTACTTTTTGCACATCTTTCGTAAAAAGTCAAAAAGTCATCCCAAACATACTAGTTTTTTTTATCTCATATTTTAGCCAAAAAATCAAAAAGTTACTAAAATAGTCTGTTCCCCAACGAGACCGCAGAGCATTTACTGGTGTGCATTGTTCGTTGTTTAATTTTGATTTTTATTTTTTAAGATTGCAGAACACTAGTTGGTATGCTTCATTTAGTATTAGTAATTTTTTTTAATTGTAAAGTATTGACAGATATACAATAGCTCTAGCTGGTGTGTGTTTTTAGTGTATAGAAAATTTTCTTGACTTGCACAACATTGGCAAGTATGCTTTTAATAAAGACAGATTTATTTTTATATATATGTTTTTGTGTTGATATGAGGACTACACTTTGCTGTTTTTAGTCTTAAAATCTGGTGTGTTGAGATTTCTGGTAAAGAATAAATAATGAAACGAAATATTTATGATTAAGTTATCTATAGAGCGCTTTAAAAACATATTATTAAGCTTTTACCTGCTTTATTTTATACAGTCATATAATAAAATTAAAACGTATGTTTAAATTTTGTTAGGAGTGTCTTTAGACACGAGTCATAGCTAATTAACAAATGTAATGTAAGTATGTAAATTAAAATTAGAAATAGGCAATTGTGCACGTAATCGATCTCCCAAAACTGTTATTGCCTCTCTACGCGAAAGTAATAGCAGATAATGGATAACTCCAAGATGAAACTCATAGTCCTTGCAATGTTCCTATACATTGGAAAAAGTTAAATATATGAAAACAATGACAATCTGATAATATTCCAACAACATATTGTCCAAATTTATATTGTTTAAGATAATAAATTAATTTTTTATTATTAATGTTTTAATTATAAAAACAAATTTCGCACTTGAGAAACAAACTAATGTTCACAAATTTTGGGTGCCAAAAGTCATTTTAATTTATTTTAAATCTTCAACCTTACATTGTTGCGTGGAGTGATTAGTTTATGCTACTAACATCATATTGTTTCAGATAACGATAATAAAAAATAAAAAATAAATTGGAATAGGAATGATTTTGTAATTGTTAGGGTTTTTTTTTTTAAAATGTAATATTATTATTACTATATTAATCCAAAACACATGCACTGTATTGAAATTGAAGTGATTGAAATAGAAACACATGCACCTTTTGAAAGGAAAATATATATATTTTGGAATGTTGGGGAAGTTATTCGAGTCTGTGATGCCCACCATGGCTCATTTTAATGATCTATTTTGTTAGTTCATATTTGTAAATTATTCGATAAAAAAAATCAAATTAATTCAATAATCATATTTATAACTTCATAAAATTTGTTTTCAAAAATATGAGCTGTCTAGCTTGAAAAATATACTGGTCATCTTTTATGCCATTTTTTTTTAAAACAGATATTAAACTACAATTATCACATTAATCTATATTTTTTCATAGGAGATACACTCAAAAAAAAAAAAAAACAAGCAAACAAACAAACAAATTGAATCATTATAGTGAGCTACTTGGTCAATCTCATGGGCCTAAACAGTACTATCAAGTCCAAATTTAAATCGGATAGAATCCTTGTTCTTTTGAAAAAATATATAGGGTAAATTACATTGACACCCCTAAGATTTATATTTATTACAGTTTCCCTCTCATCTTTTGGAAATTACATATCCCTCCTTGAAGTTTAATGTTTCATTACAGATTCCTCCTTCAGCAATTTAATTTTTTTTAAATACCAATTTTTCCCTCACTAGGTAAATTACATTGATACCTCTTACATTTTAGAAATTACAATCATCTCCCTAAGGTTTAAAGTAGCATTACCAATTGCCACATCGGTTAATATTAGTTGGAAAAAAAAATTCACTGAAAAAAAAAATTTTATTGGAAAAAATTTATTTGAAAAAAAAAATTAATTGAAAAAAAAAATTTGTTAGTAAAAATTTTAAATTTCTGTTTAATAATCAATGTAAACTCATTTTTTAAATTAACGTTTTTTCCTCAAATTTACAAACTGAGACAACGATTTATAAACCAAAAAAATTATCAAACAAGTTTTTATGACATTTTTTAAAATTTTTGTAAATATAAATTGAAAACTGAAAACGAAATGGTTTCAAACAGGCCTCACAAATGGTAAAAATGTCGTAAAATTAACAAATAACTAAATAAGTTACTAACGTAAGAAATGACTTATCAAAAGATTCTTATGCCATGTATGATTTGATTTATAGAAATTTTTTTTTAAAAATTAAAAATTAATTTGGTTAAGAAATAAAAAACAATTAACAAATGTCGTAAAATTATAAATGTTGTAAAATTAATTTTCACATTTTTTTCCAACTAATTATTTGTTAACTTTACAACATTTTTACCATCTGAGACCTGTTTGGTAACTATTTTTTTTCAATTTTCAATTTATATTATTTTAAAAACTGTCATAAAAACTTGTTTATAATTTTTTTGGTTTATAAATTGCTGTCTCAATTTGTAAATTTGAGGAAAAAATGTAAATTCAAAAAATGAGTTTATGTTGATTTTTAAGCAGAAATTCAAAAATTTTACTAATAAAAAATTTTTTCAATTAATTTTTTTTTCATTTTTTTTTTCAACTAATACTAACCGATGAGGCAATTGGTAATGCTACTTTAAACCTTAGAGAGGGGATTGTAATTTATAAAATGTGAGAGGTGTCAATATAGTTTACTCAGTGAGGGCAAAATTAGTATTTAAAAAAATGGGTAAATTACACTAACACCCCCTGAGGTTTATGTTTATTACAGTTCCCCCCTCACCTTTTGGAAATTATATCTCCTTCCCTGATGTTCAAAGTTTCATTACAGATAGGGATGACAATTTGAACCTAGCCCGACGGGGACCTGATCCCCCGACCCCGAATTGAGTGGTTTTTTCCCGTAAAATATCCCCGACGGGCCGATGATGGTATTCAAAAATAAATCCCCGATGATATTTGGGTCGGGGACGGGGATATATTTTCCAACCCCAGACCCGACCCCGATTCCACCCCGTTTAGCTCCCAATCCTATTTATATATATATATATATATGATATATCTGTGTGTTGTGTGTAACAGTGTTTAGTGTTTGGCTGATTAACAACATCTGGCCTCCATCTCTCTCTCTCTCTCTCTCTCTCTCTCTTTCGCATACACACACACGACCGTCGACCGCCTCCCTCACCGTCGCTCCTCCCTCATCGTCGATTTTCAAAGGATCATCTCTCTCTCTCTCTCCCTCACTAGTTTGGTCGGTGGCGGCTCCTCCTCTCTTTCTCACTAGCGTCACGGTGGCAACTCCTCATTCTCTCTCTCACTAGTGGCGGCTCTTCCTCTCCCTCTCACCGTCACGGTATCTCATCGTCTTTCTCTCACAGTATCTCATTCTCTATAGTTTCTCTCTCGCTCTCGCTCTCGCTCTCGCGCTCTCTCTCTCTATTTTTTGTTTTTTTTCTTCAGATCTGGAAAATGATGAAGATGAAGATGTTGTTGATGAAGATCTGTTGTCGATGAAAATGATGATGTTTTTTGATTTGTTAGATCTGTTAGAGCTTAGAATTTGTTTAATTTGTTAGATGTTTTTTGAGCTCAGATCTATTAGATTTGTTGAAAATGTTGTTGCTGATGATGTTGATGAATTCTATATTTTCTGGAACTGATTTTTTTTTTTTTTGACCGGGTTATTTTCGGGGTCGGGGATACCCGATCCCCGTTAAGGGGCAGGGGTGGGGGTGGTGATAGGTTCCCCATCGGGGATTCGGGCTGGGACCGGGGAAATTTTCACGATCGGGGACGGGAAGTGTGATCCCCGGCCCGGCCCGTTGCCATTCCTAATTACAGATTCCCCCCTTTAGCAATTTAATTTTTTTAAATACTAATTTTGTCTTCACTGGGTATATTACATTGACACCCCTCACATTTTAGAAGTTACAATCCCCTTCCTAAGGTTTAAAGTAGCATTACCAATTGCTCCATTGGTTAGTATTAGTTGGGGAAAAAAAAAATCATTGAAAAAAAAAATTAATTGGAAAAAAATTAATTGAAAAAAAAAATTAATTGAAAAAAAAAATTATTTGAAAAAGAAAATTATTTGAAAAAAAATTTGTTACAAAATTTTTTTAATTTCTGTTTAAAAACCAACGTAAACTCATTTTTTGAATTTACGTTTTTTCCTCAAATTTACAAACTGAGACAACAATTTATAAATCAAAAAAATTATCAAACAAGTTTTTATGACAATTTTTAAAATTTTTGTAAATATAAATTGAAAACTGAAAACGAAATGGTTACCAAATAGGCCTCAGATGGTAAAAATGTCGTAAAATTAACAAATAATTAAATAGGCGTAAGAAATGACTTATCAAAAGATTCTTAGGCCATGTATGATTTGATTTTTAGAATTTTTTTTTAAAAAAATTAAAAATTAAATTGGTTAAGAAATAAAAAATAAAAAATAATTAACAAATGTCGTAAAATTATAAATGTAGTATAATTAATTTTTACGTTTTTTTCAACTAATTATTTGTTAATTTTATGACATTTTTACCATCTGATGCTTGTTTGGTAACCATTTTGTTTTCAGTTTTCAATTTATATTACAAAAATTTTAAAAACAGTCATAAAAACTTGTTTATAATTTTTTTGGTTTATAAATTGCTCTCTCAATTTGTAAATTTGAGGAAAAAACGTAAATTTAAAAAATGAGTTTATGTTGATTTTTAAATAGAAATTTAAAAATTTTACTAACAAAAAAAAATTTCAATTAATTTTTTTTCAATGAATTTTTTTTTTCAATGGATTTTTTTTCCAACTAATACTAATCGAGGGAGCAATTGGTAATGCTACTTTAAACCTTAGGGAGATGATTGTAATTTCTAAAATGTAAGAGGTATCAATGTAATTTACCTAGTGAGGGAAAAATTGGTATTTAAAAAAATTAAATTGCTAAGGGGGAATTTGTAATGAAACTTTAAATCTCGGGGAGGGAGATGTAATTTTTCAAAAGGTGAGGGGGAGAACTGTAATAAACATAAATTTCAGGGGGTGTCAGTGTAATTTACCCTAAAAAAATGAAATTGTTAAGGGGATGAATCTGTAATGAGACTTTAAACCTCGGGGAGAGAGATGTAATTTTCAAAATGTGAGAGGGGAACTGTAATAAACATAAACTTCAGGGGGTGACAGTGTAATTTACCCTAAAAAAATTAAATTGCTAAGGGGGAGAATCTGTAATGAAACTTTAAACCTCGGGAAGGGCGATGTAATTTTCAAAAAGTGAGGGGGAAACTGTAATAAACATAAACTTCAGGAGTTGTCAGTGTAATTTACCCAAATATATATCTACTATCTACTATTATTATTATAAAATTGTGAAGAATTGACATGCTTTCTACTTTTTGTGTATTCCAAAAATACCCTCTCAAACTTATTAAATTAATTAAATATCAACAAAACCACAAACAATATAGACATCTTTTGAAATTCAAACACCTTCAAATATCAAACACCTTAAGATAACCAAACACTTTAAAACATCACAATCTATTATCAAATACCTTGAATGTTTTGAACTCATGACTTATATCCAATTTTACTATCACTTTGTCAATATATATTTTTTTCTTTAATCTATCTAGAGGCTCATGGGCTTTGGGTGTCGAACCGTACTATATTTGTTATTTTATAAGGTATGTATCTCTTTTGTTTCATATATTTGTTATTTATAAGGTATGCATATCTTTTGTTTCATGTTTGTATGATGATGTTGATCCTAGGTTTTAAATCTACCATCAATTCTGCAAAATATTTCGGTGTTTCGGATTTTGTGTTGTCTATGTATCAAGACCATCAATGTATCCAATTATACTATCACTTTGTCAATTTTTTTTTTCTTTAGTGTATCTTGAGACTCATGGGTTTTGGGTGTTGAACCATACCATATTTGTTATCACCTAAAGTTTGGTTAGCTAATAATAGTGTAATCTTTAAAGTAGTTGAATAAAAAATTGTTGCCAATGAGTTCTTCAATGGAATTTTTGGAATATTGTAACATCAAAATAGTGGTGCAGAGTATCTTCATTGCGTTCGTACTTTAATTTTAAAGATATATTTATTCCTAATATTCTTATGATTTTTCTTTTAATTTTAAAGATATATTTTAACGATTTTAATGATATGAAAAATATTTTAAAGTTCTCATTATTACTACTCTTTGTTAAATTTTGTAATTTAAGTAAACAAGGCCCCTCCCAAAAAAAAAAAAAAAAAAAAAAAAAAAATCTAACTGCTCTCCTATGCAACAATAAAATTATCAAAATTGATCGTTGAAAAATATTTTTCATATCATTAAAAATTATTAATTGACTTAATAATTTATTTACAAAAAATTTAATTATTGATATTGCATAAAAAATTAATTATTAATATTGCATACAAACAATCACAGACATCTTTCGAAATTCAAACACCTTCAAACATCAAATACCTTAAAATAACCAAACACATTGAAACATCACAATCTACTATCAGACACCTTGAATGTTTTGGACTCATGACTCATATCCAATTATACTATCACTTTGTCAATCTTTTTTTGTTTCTTTTGTTTTTTTGATTTTGAATTTCGAACTTTTGGTGGGTGGGTTTCATAGCAAGATCAGATCAACTTTGCAAAATCTAGAATGCCATTGGACTTATCACTCATAATCAATTATACTATTCGTCAAAAAAAAAATGAAAACAATATATTGAAAATATTTCAAATAATAGGAAAAGAAAACGCAAAGGTCCAAACGCATTTGACAACATAACGTACTCTTTGGAAGGACATGACGAGACAACTCCAACGAAAGGTAAACACACAAAATTAATAATTATTTTTGACATCTTTTACTATATAACCTTGATTCTAATGCTTGTAATTTGTTTAATATTTATGAAAAACAGGTGATGCATCATCACAAATTGTTTGCTCTCTGACACATGAATTGCATGAATTACGTAAAAAGACACCTTGTACCTTTTGTAAAGCTAGAAGGTGTGAATGTGAATGTCCGAGCTTTTGTTGCTATAAAGGAGAAGTAGTGCTTGCAAGCCTCGAAGTTCCAGAATGTCTAAGAACCTTGTTCACTTCTCAAACTATAGAGGCTGTTGAATTTCGTAGACATATTCGAGCACATAATAACATTCTTGCATTCACATCATTTAGTGTGAAGTTAGACAAGGAAATGACAAATTCTATACGAGGTGCTTATACATTTTGTGCACAAGGTCAAATATATCATGATTTGCCATTGAAATCCTCTATAAATAGACTCCCCCTCTCCTATTTTTTCATCATCAAAACACAAAAAACAAAGACTTCAGATCTTGTTTGCAACAGTTGTGCATTGTGGATTTCACCATTCTCAATATTCTCGTTCTCAAGATGTATGCATCTCTTCACAAGCTATCTTCATATCCTTTCTCTTTGTTTTGATGTTATGATTTTCTAAACTGTTACTAAATCTCTTTGTTTTGATGTTTTGATTTTACAAACTGTTAATAAATCTGACAAATTAGGATTGCTCTTAATTCCTTTTGTCTTACATATTGTTTTGTCCTCAATTCTGGAAGGCCAACTCCAAAACAAAAAAATAATAATAATAATAATAATAATAATAATAATAATAATAATAATAAAACAAAAACCAACCATTCAAAAAATATATATATATATAATAACTTTCCTATGTACATCGTTGAACATGATCATCATGGGGGGTAATTGGGCTGGAATGTGTATATAAAAATAAAAAAAAAATTACACAAAACAAAATACATGTGAGGCAACAAAATAGTTAGGGGAAATAAAAAAACAAAAAAAATTAATTATTTAACCATTATAATAACAAAAATCTTGACTCTCACAACATGGGTGTTTCACAATATCAACTCCAATTTCCATTAATCCGTTTGATTGGTTGAATAAGTTTAGTTGGGGAAAAAAAATACAATGGGTTTCATTACTAAAAAAAAATTCAAGACAAAACATTGTATGAAAATTGAGTTATATAATATTTTTATTTGTTTCAAAATCACTTTGTAAAATCAAATTTTAAAAGCAAACTAATGTTGAAATAAAAATACTTAACACCTCAATTATATAACCTATAGCAATCATATAATACAAACAAAAATATAATATGTCACTATCAAATATATAAAAATAAAAATATAGCAGCCATATTAAACAAAATAAAATATAAGAATAAAACAAACAATTCCAAACTCACTAAATTTTCAAGTTTTCTTCATTCATGTATAATAAACATATAAATATTTGGAGTAATTATAAAAATTTTGTTAATTATAATCTTTTTAATTTGTTTTCAATTTAAATCATTTGTTTACTTTCGTTAATCAAAATCAAAAAAAAAAAAAAAGTTTACAATAGGCACCACCAATTAGGTGTGGACACAAGCCCCACGCGTGGGTGGACCCACCACCACTTACCACCACCCACCGCCATAGTCTTTGTTTCAAAGGCAGGGTGTCATGGGACTAAATTTTGCTTATCAATCACTTATTCTTATATCAGTGTCTCCACAATTCTCCATATAGATGCACACCTCTATTTTCTGTATTATTACGTAAATCATCTTTTTTGTTTACACAACACACAATTGCAAAGCATAAACACTATTCATTCCGTAACTCAAGTAAAATATGAGAAGAAAGGGCAAGCTTACAAAGTTTACCATCATAGATGATGATATTCCTGCTAATAGTACTGAAACTATGAAAGAGACAATCAAGGAGGACTCATATCCCAATTGCAAGGTTAAAAAAATATGATTGTATTTGAAAATTCTTTCAACTTACAAATCAATAGCAATTCACAAAATCTCAAATTGTTTTGCAGGAGTTATGCAAGAAAATGAAATTGATTCAAAAGGTTTTATCCTCATCAATGAACTTCGATCTTTTAATAGAGATTGGACAACAAAAGTAGTTGTTCTCAGAAGAGGGATCATTGAACATTATACCATTTCAAAAGGATCAGGAACAATGTGGAAAATTATATTGATGGACGAACAGGTATATCATTTAATGATTTATACAAATATAACTTATTTCTTCTTCATTTGATATTTCTAATTTTTAATATCAATTCTAATTTAATGCACCATTCTATTTCATCATTTTATAATAAGGGCACAAAAATACAAACAATGGCATTCAATGAAGTCATTGATATGCTTGGAGAGTCATTTCAAAAGGACAGTACATATTTCATTTCCAATGGACTTGTTAAACTTGTGAACCAAAAATTTGCAAGTATTCACAAAGAAATTGAAATGTCACTCTCCATTCAAACACAAGTACAAGATGCCAAAATGACGATCAAGTTGGATACACTTACATATGACTTTGTTTCATTCTCTCAAATCAAACATCTATAAAACAACAATATTATTAGTATGTCATAAATATTTTCTTATATATTATTATATATAACTTACTATCAAATAATAGTAAACCTTAAATTAATTTTTACTATTATGTCAAATGTATTTGGCTTAGTACACAATGTTGAGGCTCTTTCATCGGTTACCAGAACAGGAGCAATTGGTAAATTATTGAAGAGTAAAGAAGATTTGAGATCTTATTTTCAGCACTCTTTTACAGATGAATACAGAGTATTTATACAACAATTATCCAAGACTAACCATGATGAGTTAACTCTAACTAATCATACTAACTCTAACTCTAACTAACTAACTGTAGAACTAATTCTGTTACAACAACATCTAACAGATATTATAATGGATATGGAATGTTATCACTGGACTCGGCTTGTAGCTTCTCACACTTGGATGTGGCTGATGAAGACTGTTTGAACTGCTGCAGAACTTGAACCTGTTTGGACTGTTGCTGCTGCTGAGTCTGATTGTAAGCTTTGTAAGCTATACTTTCATCACCCCCCGGCAAGCTCATAGGGGAAGAGAGCACCATGAGCTTGTCACGAAGAAAATGAAAGCGAGAGACGGGTAAAGCTTTGGTAAACAGATCAGCAAGTTGATCAGAGGAGGCAACATGCTTGACAAAAATTTGTTTGGATGCAACTCGTTCACGGATATAATGATAGTCAACAGCAATGTGTTTAGACCAAGAATGGAAAACAGGATTGGAACTCAAGGAAATAGCAGACAAGTTATCACACCAGAGAAGTGGACATGGATGAGCAATGTGTAAATCAGTAAGAACCATTTGAAGCCAACTCAACTCAGCTGCGGCCTGAGCAAGAGCTCGATACTCAGCCTCAGTGGATGAACGAGACACTGTAGGTTGCTTCTTGGCAGACCAAGAGATAAGGTTAGGACCTAAAAAGACACAGTAGCCAGTAGTAGAGCGACGATCATGGACACTACCTGCCCAATCGGAGTCAGAGAAAGCATGAAGCTCAAGAGGACCAGGAGTAAAGGACAGACCCTGATGAAGGGTGCCTTTAAGATACCGCAACAAGTGTTTGACAGATGCAAAATCAGCCTCAGTAGGAGCATGCATAGTTTGGCAAGCATGATTAACAGCAAAGGAGATATCTGGACGAGTAATTATCAAATACTGAAGTGCACCAACAATACTACGATAGAGAGAGGGATTGGAATAAGCCATAGTTGCAGAAGACAGAGAAGAGGACTTGACAGACATGGGAGAAGGGGCTGATTTACAGTCAGCCATGCCAGCCTTAGTAAGAATTTCCGCAGTATATTTAGATTGAGAAAGAAAATAGCCAGATGAATAAGAAGTCACAGATACACCCAAAAAATAGTTGATAAGACCCAATTCTTTCATTGAAAAAGCAGAGTGCATATGGGCAATGAGAGAGGCAATATGAGCAGAATTATTTCCAGTAATAAGGATATCATCAACGTAAACGAGTAACACAGTCATGGTAGTGGCAGTGTGTTGAATAAACAGAGAAGAATCAGATGAACTAACAACAAATCCATTTGTAAGAAGATAGCTGGAAAAAGTAGAATACCAAGCACGAGGTGCCTGTGTAAGACCATACAATGCTTTAGTCAACTTACAGACAAATTGCGGTTTAGACTTGTCAACAAAACCTTGAGGTTGAGTCATATAAACTTCTTCATCCAAGACACCATGCAAGAATGCATTTGAGATGTCAAGTTGTTTAATCGGCCAATTGTAATGAAGAGCCAAGCAAAGTAAAATACGGATTGTGGGCTGTTTAGCAACGGGACTGAATGTCTCATGATAGTCTAAACCTGCTTCTTGAAGATAGCCTTTAGCTACAAGACGAGCTTTATGGCGAGCAATGGTACCATCCGAATTACGTTTGAGACGAAATACCCACTTGCATCCAATAGCCTGTTTAGTAGGAGGTAGAGGAACCAAGGTCCAAGTGGACTGTGATTGAAGAGCTGCAAACTCTTCATTCATGGCCTTGATCCAGGCAGAAGACAAAGCAGCCTCTTTATAGGAACTTGGTTCAGAATCAGTAGAAGCAGTAGAAGTAATGGCAGATAAGATAGGATGAGCTGCCTTAGACCGAGTAACCATTGGATGAATATTAAGAGAAGGAGCAATAGGAGAAGAAGGAAGAGAATAGGACTGAAGATCAACAACCAAAGAATCAATAGGAATAGCAGGTGAAGAGGAAGAAGATAATGGAGAAGAACCAGGCAATGGAGATGTGGAAGAAACAGGTGCTGCTGCTGGTGCAGTGGATAAAGAAATAGGAGAAAGAACTGGTGCTGGTGTAGCTGATGGAGGAGGAGAAGGTATAGCTGATGTGGAATGAGAACAAGATGGCCAAAAGAAAGATTTATACTGAGACAAGGAAGAAGAAGGAACCTGGCTAGAGGAATCAAGAAAAGGAAAGGTATTCTCATGAAAAACAACATGCCTAGAAACATAAATGTGACCAGTGCTGGAATCAAGACACCTATATCCTTTGACTGAAGGTATATAGCCAAGAAAAACACAAGCAATAGATCGGGGCTGAAGCTTGTGATGAGCATATGGCTTGAGCCAAGGGAAACACAGACAACCGAAAGGTTTAAGAAAATGATAGTCAGGTAATTGATGAAACAACATTTCAAAAGGAGACTGATTGTGAAGCTTAGAGCTGGGCATGCGATTGATAAGATATACAGCAGTGGCAACAGTGTCAAACCAATAAGCAAGAGGAACACCAGACTGCTGAAGCAATGCAATGGTGGTTTCTATAATGTGTCTATGTTTCCTTTCGGCAACACCATTCTGTGGTGGTGTATAGGGACAAGACAATTGATGATCTATACCATGAGTGCGAAGAAATTCTTGAAATTTAAGTCCCAGATATTCAGTGCCATTATCAGTGCGAAGAATTTGCAACTTAACAGTAAATTGATTTTCAACAAAAGCTTTGAATTCAATGAATTTTGTAAAAACTTCACTTTTAAAATGTAAAGGATAAAGCCAAGTAAATTTGCTGAAATTATCAACAAACAAAACATAGTATTTAATGGAAGAAGCAGAATGAAATGGCCCCCATACATCACTATGAATAAGAGCCAATGGCTTATTAACAGAAGTTGTAGACAAACTAAATGGTAATCGATGGATTTTGGCCATACAACAATGCTTACAAGGAAATGAAGAACTAGAAACAGTCTGAGGTAGTTTCAGTTTATTACAAATCAATTTCATTTTATGTAAAGAAGGATGGCCTAAGCTAGCATGCCAAGTGGAAGAAGCAGTAGTGGTGTTGAGGCAAACTGGATGAAAAGAAAACCTAGGAAGAACAGCTGGAAGATGATAGAGGCCATGAGAGCTAGAACCTCTATAAAGAATAGCTTTGTTACTCTTGTCCTGAATCACAAAACCAGAAGAATCAAAAGTAATAGAACAATGATTATCAGACACAAATTGATGAACTGAGATGAGATTTGCAGAAATTTTAGGAACATGAAGAAGCTGTGTAAGAGCAAATTGTTTAGAAGGAGTTGGTAAAATACCAGTACCTTTATGCTGAATAGGCAAGGCATTACCATCTCCAACCATAATCTGATCTGAACCTTGATATGGCTTATAGGATTGTAAATTTTGCAGATTATGAGTGACATGACTAGTGGCTGCAGAGTCTAAAAACCAATTGTCTGATGGAGAAGAACCAGAAGCAAGGTAAGCCTTATCCTGGTAAGTATTCTGAAAGTCAGATGCAATAGGAGAAGTCTTAGTGTTGGTAGATTGATAGGAAGTATCCATTCGGTACCAGCAATCGAGAGCAACATGATTATGTTTGCCACAGATTTGACAAACCACAGAAGATTTGTCATTGAAAATATAACCAGAAGCATTGTTGTTAGAACCAGAGGAATGTTGATAGCCATAGGAACCTCGACCTCTTCTTCCTCGTGAGAAATATCGACCACCAGATTTATGGCCTCTGCTAAATTGAGAATGTCCAAACAAATTTCGAGACGAAGTAGAATTTTTCTGAGAAGAACCTTGAGTTGAATAAGCCACATGCAGATTAGTAGAATTCTGTTTGGAAACAGATTCTACATGAATTGCCTCTGAACAAAGCAGTGATGACAGATTTTCCATGGAGATGGCTTCAGATCTTGCTCGAATTGTGGTTTTAAAAGCATTATATTCAGCAGGAAGGCCATTCAATGTGAGAAGGACCAGATCTTCATCTTCCACTGGTGAACCAGCCATAGCCAATTGATCAGACAAAGCTTTAATCTGAGAGAGATATTCTTCCATTGAACAGGATGTTTTGACAACATTATGAAGCATGTTCTTGAGCTGATGAATATGAGACCTTGAGAGAGAAGTAAAACGTTTCTCAAGTGTACTCCAGACTTCATAACTAGTCTTGCAATGAAACACTGTGGTGAACACTGTTGAGGATAACGTAGCTGTAATACAGCTCAGAAGATGTGAATCAACAAGCATCCATTGAGTGTATGCATCATTCGGTACCTCTCTGATGTATTGAGGAGGAGGTGCAGTAGAGCCATCAACATAACAGAGCAAACCAGTAGCTCTGAGAATGTTGTGAAATTGGTTTTTCCAGATAATGAAATTGGAAGAATCAAGCTTGACAGTAACAAATGAATTTAGATTGGAGATAAGAAGTGAAAGATTTGAGGGAAGCTGAGAAGAAGGTAAGGTCGCCATTGATGGACCTTCAAACTCGTGAGAGCAATATTGGCTCTGATACCATAAAGAAGATTTGAGATCTTATTTTCAGCACTCTTTTACAGATGAATACAGAGTATTTATACAACAATTATCCAAGACTAACCATGATGAGTTAACTCTAACTAATCATACTAACTCTAACTCTAACTGACTAACTGCAACTCTAACTAACTAACTGTAGAACTAATTCTGTTACAACATCATCTAACAGATATTATAATGGATATGGAATGTTATCACTGGACTCGGCTTGTAGCTTCTCACACTTGGATGTGGCTAATGAAGACTGTTTGAACTGCTGCAGAACTTGAACCTGTTTGGACTGTTGCTGCTGCTGAGTCTGATTGTAAGCTTTGTAAGCTATACTTTCATCAAAGAGGAATATCTATTTGATAGATTCAAGGTGTGCATTATAATAACTCTTAAGTTACAAAATAAAAAGGGTAAATTACACTAGCACCTCCTGAGGTTTATATTTATTACAGTTCCCTCCCTCACCTTTTGGAAATTACATCTCCCTCCCTGAAATTTAAAGTTTTATTACAAATTCTCCCCTCAGCAATTTATTTTTTTAAATAGCAATTTTGCTCTCGTTGGGTAAATTACATTGACACCCCTCACATTTTAGAAATTGCAATCCCCTCCCTAAGGTTTAAAGTAGCATTACCAATTGTCCCCTCGGTTAGTATTAGTTGGAAAAAAAATCATTGAAAAAAATTAATTGAAAAAATTTTTTGTTAGTAAAATTTTTAAATTTCTATTTAAAAACCAATATAAACTCATTTTTTGAATTTACGTTTTTTCTACAAATTTACAAACTGAGACAACCATTTATAAACCAAAAAAATTATCAAACAAGTTTTTATGACAATATTTTAAATTTTTGTAAATATAAATTGAAAACTGAAAACGAAATGGTTACCAAACAGGTTTCAGATGGTAAAAATGTCGTAAAATTAACAAATAATTAAATAAGTTACCAACGTAAGAAATGACTATCAAAAGATTCTTAGGCTATGGCCCCGTTTGGTAGAGTTGTGCGAAAGTGATTATAACTTATAGCCTAATAGCTTATAACTTATAACTATGAACATAAACTGATTTTTTACTTATAAATTAAGCTTCTCCTTCCCTGCTCAAAGAATAAGTTGATTTTTGACTTACAAAAAGCTATAAGCTGTATTATTAAGCTGAACCAAGCACATCAAAATAGCTTAAATTAAGCTAAAAGCTGAAATAAGCTACAAATAAGCTCTACCAAACAGGCCTATGTATGATTTGATTTTTAGAATTTTTTTTTTAAATTAAAAATTAATTTGGTTAAGAAATAAAAAATAAAAAATAATTATCATTTTTATATAATTTTTATCTTTCGAGTGGCTAGAAATAATTTTTTACAAATTAAATTGAAACAACCATGCGTATGTTTATAACCTGCCCAAAAGTTAAAATGATAATTATTTTTTACCCTTAAATGATCTAGATACATATACATAACAAAGGTGAAACAACTTGATGAATTATATATTTAATAGTAATAAATCTAACCATATGATATGGATTGCAATTATTTTATGTGATTGTTTCAACCTACTTTTTAATTTTAATACGTAAACGGAAATATAAATGTCCCCCATACGCAGGAATTCATACATTATTTTCTTGATGAATTGACCAAAAAAAAACCACATATGAAAGACATGGAGTCCAATTACACTCCTAATCTAACTTATCAAATTTCAACCAAACAATATCCATACTTTCAAACATAAACATTATATATTAACAAAAAAATAACAAAATGTTTCAAAAAGTAAAACTAATATAAAACCTACAAATCAAAAAAAAAAAAAAAAAAACATAAACATAAATGTAAGAAAAATTCCCACGTGCACCACCACGAGTATAAGCATAATGTGATTTCCAATATAAAAACTTGTTAAATCACAATGTGATGAATGGAATGAACCATTATTGAAATCATACATTTCATACTTTAACATTATTTTATGTGCGAACCATATTAATTTATGAGTTGAGACTTGACTTTTGATTGTATGAAAAGTATAATAAGGGTTGAGCAGAAAATTTGGACACATCCATACTGGTTCATTAAAAAAAATTATTCACCCAAAAATAAAAGGTTCATTAAAAAAAATATTGAAATATAAAACTAATGATATTTTTTGAGAAAATTAAAAAAACAAACAAATATTTTTTCCCCTCTCATTGAAATTGAAGTATTGCAAACCATTATTACTTTTAAGCTCTTTTGATTACATTGCATGCCTTATCATATCATATGATCAAATTTTATTTTAAGTTTATGAAAAAGATAACATTAACATAAAAATGGTTCAATCCATTCATCACAGTGTGTATGCAGTGTGTGCCTAGCACCTATCACATGTCGTGTGCTCTATGCCTAGCACTCCTAATACTGTGTTTGGTTGGGGGATTTGAAAAGAGAAAGGGAAAAGGTGTGTGAAACTAGGTGAAATATATGTATATTTTATTCACATTTCACCTAACATTTCCCTTTCCCTTTCCAAATTCCTCATCAAATCTTCCAACCAAACACAGCGTAAAAATACTGAGTAGACCCCCAAAAAAACACAAGATTCTCGTGCACTTGACACCTAAAAATCGTTTCTATGATGCACAAATAGTGTGGGTGGTTTTTATTGAATGAGTTTGCTCTTAAAATTTGACGAAGCATTCCGGTTCAAATTTATTTACATAGAGATATTTGTGAAGAAAGCACTATGATCACAAATTTATGATTACAAATTTAAGATGTTGGAGCAAACTAAATCCTATATCCCATCCGTCAAGCCGGCCCCCTTGGGCAAGGCGACCAAGACAGTGTGTATGCATCAAGCCAGCCCCCTTGGGCAAGGCGACCAAGATAGTGTTTCACCCAACTCATTTTAAGTTTTATAGTATTAACAGGCTTAAGCATTGCATGTCATTATCAGTAAATTATTTTATCAAAATAGTTTCATATATTTATACCACACTATTTATAACCATAATAGTTCCTAATTTTCAATTTAGGAATGAATATATCATAAATTTATCTATTCTTAACATATAAACAAACAAAAATAACTTACTAAAAAAATTTAATATAATTATGATATGATATCATCACCCGCACCATTCAAGAACAAGCTAGCTGCTCATCTATGTGTTGACTGTCCCTCTCTAATGACTTGTGTTGAGTTGCCTTATCATGTCCCCTCAAGCTGAAGGTGTTGATCTACGACAGAAATATGCTTGATGACAAGTTGATGGGAGGCCACCCTCTCACGGACACAGTTATAATTAACCTCAAAATCAATGATACATTCCTCTAATTTTAAAATTTAAATTGAGCTTTAATAATGTGATAGGAAATAAAAAAATTATAAAAAATAAAATCAAGGTCAAAACATCACATCACAGTTTTATTAAAGCTTCTAATAATTTTTAACCTCAATATGTTTGGTGCGAAGATAAAACACCGGATTAGAGGATCTAGAAATGGCTGACAAATTGTCACACAAAGAGTGATATTAGGTAAGTATGGTTTGCCTATATATGTGGCAGTTACGGTTTCAATGGTAAGGTGTAAGTTTATTATTGATTATTGGTGTAACGTGTCAATAATATTGCAATTTTAATTGATAACACACTATAAAATTTGTAATTTTTATCACAAAAATTCATAATTTTTTTATGATAGAAAGTGTGAATAGTAACATTTTTTTCTTTTATTTTCTTAAAGTTTTTTTTTTTAATAATTTATTATCTTGATATAGGTAAGAAAATTGAATATATAATTTTAGTGGTTATATAATATATATGTAAGAAAATTTACGTGGGTATTAGCAAATAAAAAAATTGAAAATAGTTACCATTTGAATTTTTTGATTTTTATCATTATAAAAGGTTCTATTTTGCAAGTTCGGCCCTACAACTTAGGCTATGTTTGGGAAGTGGTTTTTGAGGTTTTTTTTGGCTAAAATAGTTACAAAAAATAAAATAGATTTTTTAGTTCAATAAGATAAAATATCACATCTAATCCATAATCATTACATTTTTTCTCTTACAAAAAAGTCAAAAAAACCAAAAAGTCCTTCCCAAATCAGACTTTTTAATCCCAGGCTAAAATAGCCAAAAAAATCAAAAAACTAATCCACTTCCCAAACGAATCCTTGGCTAATCACCAATTTGGACCCAAATACAAATATAAGTTATAAAAAATGGTGATGCAAAAATATAAAGAGTATTTTATAACAAAACTGAGGGCTCGTTTGAGAATATACTTTTTTAGTAACTTTTTTAATTTTTTGGTTAAAATATGATATAAAAAAATTAGTATATTTGATATGACTTTTTGACTTTTAAGAAAAGATGTACAACAAAATATAGAGAAAAAGAAATCTTTAGCTTTTTTATATAAGTTGTTGACTTTTTTAGTAACTTTGATTTTTTTACTAAAAAAGTCACTTGTCAAACGAGACCTGAAAAAGGCTTCGTTTGGGAAGAATGGGTTGGGTGGATTTGGGGCTATCTAAAGCCTCATTTGGGAAGCGACTGGTTTAGCCAAAAAGTCAAAAAATTACTAAAAAAATCAAAAAGTCAACAACTCATACAAAAAAGTTAAAGATTCTATTTTCTCTCTATTTTTTGCACATTTTTTGGTAAAAATTTAAAAAGTCATCCCAAACATACTAGTTTTTTTTACATCACATTTTAGCTAAAAAATCAAAAAATTACTAAAAAAACATGTTCCCAAACGAGGCCTTAGTCACAAATAGACTAAAATAGACTTTTTAGTCCAACAATACCTCGGCTCAAGATGGTTTGACATCCGTTCTATGGCTACAATGAGAAGAACTGAGTAAAAGGGGCTGATAGTTAGCCCGGTCCCAGAGAGCCTTGCAGTTAGCCCGGTCCCAAGAACCTTGCAGTTAGCTCGGTCACCACGGTCGGCACAGTGGCAGTTAGCTCGGTCAAACCATCTTGAGCTGAGGTATTGTTGACTTTTGCTTAGGACCTTGCTGTTAGATAGCTCAGTCCAAGCTTATTGTGGATAGCATGGTTTCAGACAACCCAGTTGGAATATGTCAACCGAGGTATACGCGCAGTGAAAGGAAGAACCGAGCTAGTTGGAGCTCGGTCTAGTCTGCGGCTTTAGCGTGACCATGTTATCTCGATCGTATTGACATCCAACCATGGTAAAACCATCTCACTTGGTTTAAGAAGTGAGGGGGATGTTGAAGAATAAGCATTATCTTTCAGGAATGTGATTCCTAGGAGGACTCTACATGGAGGAGTAAGAGTCCTACTAGAATTGTGCCACACAGAACCTATAAAAGTTCATAACATCACCTATGGAGAGGTAACACAACTTTGATTCTCGAATACACAGAGCTTTTGTCTATTTTACTGACTTAGGCATCGAAGAGGTATCCGGCACACACCCGCCGGCTAGCTCACGTTTGTGCTTTCAGGGAGTAAAGCGACGTCGTACGGAGGAGCGCAGACTTGATCAACAGGATTATACGAGAAGGAATATTTCTTGCTCGTACAATTGGTGCCATCTGTGGGAAAAATCAACTCATAACTGTCAATCAATTTGTTTTACACCCTTAACATTTGCATCCGCTGCTTATATATATATATATATATACACTAGGGGTGCTCATGGTTGATTTAATTCGATTTGATATTAAGTTTAAAACTAACTCAATCATGACCGGTTTTAATTTTTTAAACCTAGAATCAAACCAATCATGCACTAGAACTAATCTAACCCAATCCAATCTAACTTGGGTTAGTTCAGGTTGAAATCGCAGTTCCACTATATTAAAAATAAGCATATCAATCAATAATAAATAATTAAAATGAACAAGTCTTTAACATTTAAAAGTAATACAAATAAAATGTAAAATATTATTTAATGCAAGACAATACAAATTAAATCCAACTCAACCTTAAATATAAACTATACAAATTAAATTCATAAATACAACCAATACAAATTAAATCAATAACGAAACCTGACTCAAATTTCTAGTACTTTCTTTGTTTACCTAATAATTTTTGTATATAAAAATTATTAGTTCTCGAGTTTGTTCAATTTAGGAAAGTCTAAATCAAAAACCAATCCTATCCTATCAGTTTGATGATTTGAAAATCCAAAATCAAACCAATGCACTCAAAAATCAAACCAATCCAATCCAAAGAAGTCCGGTTATTCGGTTATTCGATTCACTGAGTAATTTAAACACTCTTGAATCCTTTTTTTTCCTTAAATGACTTTTGCATCCCTAAATTACCCTTCTTCGTTTCTTGATACATTTATAGTTGTTAGAAATGGTTTTGGAAAAAATAGTTTTTTTCTTAACTTTGGTCTAATTTTTAGATGGGACCCATGCGCCAAAGTTGGCGGGTCTAAATGGTAACGCGTTCTATGTCGCGTTATGATTCACGTAGTATATTTGGTTACTCAAAATCATTATCGGGTGAATAGAAAATTGAAACCAAAATGAGCTCCATGGAAATAGTATTTTGGTGAAGTTTTCTTAAAGGTTTGAATTAAAGGTTTGTCCCACATTGGTTTGGTAGACAAATTTTTGTGATTTTATAAGGCATAGGTTTACAACTTCGGGAGGGCCCCAAGGGGTACCCAAGTTTTGTGGAATGGTAAAGTTATGAGTAAAGTAAGCTAGACCCATTAGACCCAAAATAACACACATGCACTCGTCATCGCCGCCTTTCGTCTAGGCTAGGTTTGGCCGTGAGTGCGCGGTGTGAAATGGGTTGAGCTTGTCCAGCCCAATACTAATTATTTTTGGGCCAAAAACATTTGAATTTTTTTTTTCTTGAAAAATAAAAAAATTGACCCATTTTTTTAATTTTAAAATTCAAAATTTTGGTTTGCACCTCTTCAAATTTTCTATACAGGTTCTATATTTGTCTGAATTCAAATCTGTTCAAATTTAAACCCGAACAATTCTGTATCTGTTGAAACAGTGCCTTACCTATTCAGTTCAAACCATACAGGTTTTTACCTGTTCGAACAGGTACCATACCTGTTGGATTCAAATATGTACAGCCACCTTTACACCTACAAATAGACAAATCCCTCATTTGGATTTCACTCAATTTTCGTCTACAAATCTGCTATTGCTTTTACATTTTGCTGCATTTAATTTTCTGTGAGAAAGAGTGTAAACATAAAGTGTGTTTGTTGTGCGAATAATTTGTAGTACTGCTATTATTCATTGTTGATCATTTTATTCTAAAAGATAATCGTCCACAATCTGAAAGTACCGTAGAGATGATGAATCTGTCTTAAGGATACAGTGTTAAACACTGAACTTGATCAAAAATTTGTTTGAGAAAATAATAACGTAAGTGCCTTGATTACTTTTCTGTTTAATTATTTTTTTTGTTCCAGAATTTGATTTTGTTATTGTAACAAAATAAAAATCTATTTGTTATTTATTTATTTTTATGCACTGTTTTGATTTTTGTAATCAAACAGTCTCTTTTCTTTCTTTTATTTCTTCTGTGTTCTATTTATTATTAAATACACAAACAGAATTTATTTTTAATACAATAAAAATTATCCGACAATATTATCCTCTCCCTTATTCTGTAACTGTTTATAAAACATCTGCAACCGCCTATGTGTAACTGTTACAGACTTTAAGCTCAATCCTCTGATGTGATATATAACCAAATTCGAGCAAAGTGGGAGAGAGAGAGAGAGAGAGAGAATTTGAAAGGGAGCAGATGATTATGGGGGAGGGGGTCCCAAGGGACCTGGTGGTCCAGGTGGGCCCATTGGACCTCCAAAGCAGTCTTGAAACAACCAGCAACAACACAAGAAGCTGAGGCTGCGAAAAAAAAGTATAAAACACCCAACCAACAAATATAAAGTTAGAAAACCATATAATAAATGATCAAATTTCAAGAAGTAGGGTAGGCTAATGTGGTGTTTACTGCAATTTAAATCATCTGTTCATAACTTATTTTAATTTATACGTTTATGTTAAACTGTTTTATATAATTTTTATTTATATTTTATCAAGTAAAAATAACTTAAATAAATTTTAAAAATTAATTATTTAAAAAGTAGAGGAGAAGTGCTTTTAATTTTTCTTTTCTGATTATCAAATTTTAATTTATAAAAAATTATACCAAACATGGTTAATTTTATTGTGGATTAATTTTTTTTTCTCTTGCGTTGCAATAAAATAGAAAGGATATCCTATAAATAAAAATTAAAAATATAGGTTCATTTAGGAAATTCAATGTTTTCTATTGGTGAAGGTTTTCACTTTTCAACAAACAAGAGTAATTGGTTTTGTGAAGAATTTGATTGTTGCTTAGCTTTTGATTGTTTTGCTAAAATAGGTGGTCTCGATCAAGAATATTAAGGTTGTATTTGAATCTTAAATTTAAATAGAAATTAAATTTTTGTCAATTTTCTTTTCGCTCTTTTTTTTTTTTCGTCACAAATTTCTTTTCAAACTTAATATTCAAACACAACCTAAGAATATTAGAACATCAAGTTACATGATATCTTTCATTAGGCAAAATACTGTAAACTTTTCAAGATTTAAAGATTAAACTTGTTATAAAATGCTATGGACACAAAATCAACCACTAACCATGGAACAAATCTAAAATGGGTTCACATCTATACGTGTTGATTAGCTAAGTCAGTGATTAATTCTCTATTCGTAGCATTTTTTTGTATTTTATTAACCGTGGCTAAGGCCATTGTATACAATAATTACATTATAAATCTCAAGTTAACTTTATAAATAGTTTATGATAGATAGAAACAATTCATATTTATTTAAGGGTAATATCACAAAGAGAATTTTTGCACAAAGATTTCACATAAAATTATGTGGTTGGTTCTTTCATTTCAAACTATCATTGTGGTCTAAAATTACAAAAATACCACTCTCACATTATTTTGTAGAAGATGTACTTGTAAAAATTATATGGGGAATAATAGCAGAGTGGTAGTAAAAGAAAAATTATAAATCAATGGTAAAGTTTATACACTTTACTAATTAAAATGTTATATACTTTCGTAATTTTGTAATTTTTTTACTGTACCACTGTACAATTATTTTCCCAAAATTATATTTATAAATCATTTTCTTTTATTTAAGTAATTTTAATGACAGAGACCCATATACAACATACAAACAAGCTACAATTTAGCAATCAACTTTCTAGTTAAAAAAATCACAAAAGAATTTAAAATATCAAATCATACATAACAATCGATCACTTTTTTTCTCACAATTATCTATTCAACCAAAAAAAAAAAAATCATTTCAAAAACTATACTTTTTTTTCACCTCATAAAAAAAACTAAAAAAACTACTAAAAGAGTCAAGTTACCAAACGAGCACAAAATACACATGAATATATAAACTTACTTCTATCCATCTATGTATCTAGTTCTGTGAGTGATTTTTGTGGTGGTAAACTTGTTCAAACTGCAAAGTCGACTATAATATAATAAAGAATATAACATGTTTTTAGTGATATACACCTATAACATCATTTTGTTTTTAATGAATTTTTTTTATATTTTAATCTCTTTTTTTTTTTAACTTTTTAAAAGCATCTAGATTAGGTGTTTCTAAAATATATATATGAGAAAAGTTTAATAAAAATAAATGAAAACTCACTTAAAAATAATTTTAAAAAAAATAAAACCATACAAAATCGATGTTGACAATCTATGTGAAATTAAGAACTAAAAAGTTGATTATTACCAAGCAGATATGCCATTACAAAAACCACCAAAAAGGCCCGGTCCAGGCAGAGGCAGAGGTCCCGGTCCCGGTCCACCAGGAGGCCCCCATCCCGGTGGTCCTCCAGGTCCTCCTGGTCCCATGACACACTAACTAGCTCTACAACCACACGTCCGCCACCAGCACCGCCACCACCGTCACCACACCAGAAGAGACTCACAAGCTTATATGAAACTTGTATATAAAATAACACAAATGCAATGTCTCACCCCTGAAGAAACTCCCAACAGCTTATATATATGTAGAGAGAGAGAGAGAGAGAGAGAGAGAGTTTGCTTAGTCCAGAAGCATCTAACTTGCCATTCACAGTTGTATCACAGCATCTAGCTAACCTTCCCTGTTCTAATATGTTCATCTAACACTTTCTCATCTACCCTTCCTCAAAATCACCAGTCAAGAAGTTAACAGTCTTCCATGTTGACAAGTCTCATTTGAACCCATTTTTACCATGTGATAAAAAGGAATTTCAATCCTCTCCACTACATGATTGTAATGAAAATCTTCAATGCAGTTTGCATATATAGTGGGTTCATCCCGAAATATGACATTATAATTATAAACATTCACATGGTCGATACTATTATCAGTAACCTGATCACACCTTTCCATTCACTATATATTTCAAGTGATCCGCATCAATCTCGATTTTTTTGGGAACCTAGTCCACACATATTCAACGAATGACGCCTTGGACAATTACACTTCTTCATGTGTAGACCTGCGTTGAAATTTGTTTGAGGTTTTTGTTAACACACCTTGTCAATCAAATTACACCATACAAGCACAGATATTACCCTATATCAGCATGATTCATATCATAGACTTTACCATCATATATGAATTATTACATTCATATCTCGTTACTGCCCCGTAGATCAATTCTTGTCCCCATATGAGGTTAAGTCGCATAATATCGTTCATCTGGGCATTCCCAGATTGCCAATCATTTAGACGGTATTCAACCCAAGTGTCAACATCAATGCCAAACATCTCAAAAACATCCCAAGTCCCCATCCAAAACAGAAAAGCATCGATTTGAACCCTAAAGCAGAAGTTAGTTGCCAAATTGTAATGTTGTGAAGAATGTAACACCAGAACTGGGCTCTCAAACTTTTATTAAAATTTCTCTAATCAAAACAGTATTAACTTCCAACACACTGATCTAAGAGAAGGAAAAAATTAAAATATACATAATAACAGAAGCCTCTCATCATCCCAACAAATAGAGCAGTAACAGAAAAATCTTTATGTGAAAGATAAAACAAATTTTTTTACCACTGAATGGGCCGACACTGCTATTCCCGGCCAAGTAAATACATTTGGATCCAATAGGTCTGCAATTTTCTCCTGTATGAAATTCTCAATATATGCAACAAAATTTCAAGCCATCCTTTCCTTCCCCTTAACCCGAGGGTTGCTACTTTTGTCTTTTTTGCTTGTAAAAGATTTTGTCGATTCTCGAGCAGCATACTTCTTTCCTCTCGAAGCAACAGCCACAGGGTCCACCAAAGGACCCGACCAATTTTGAACGGGTTCTTTTGAATAGGTGAATGAAGTGGAGCTAAAGGGGATATCAGGAGGAACAAATGCAGGGTCAATGTGATGTGAAGCACCCAAGGGGACACCAAGAGCTCCATCCTGGTGAGGTGGAGGAAACTTCTCACTCTTGCTTTTTGCATTTGCATGGGTGATTAAACGCCGCCGCTGAATCAACAAAATAAATAGATACGAACAAATAAAAGCAACAAATTAAAAAATTGGCAGTGTACGACCATAAAATCAGATACCATAAAATGGCAACAAATGAGATTATGCTTGTTCATAAGTTTGCATGTCAATCACTGTAGAATGGGAGATAGACAAGCTTTTAAGCTCATTTACAAATTAACAAACTTTAGATTTGACCTTTTATATTGCAGTTTAGGGCAACCATTTTATCTTTAGTTTGATGAGTGTGTAATATTCCACTCCAGTTTCTCCGGACTGGCAAACTGGAAAATCTCATCCATCAGGAATTTATGACCTCATTTGCAGAGATTAAAATTTTCAATTAATTTCATTCACTCTCTACAAAGTCGTCAATAAGGGAACTTAGGTTTTAGATATTGACCACTGGGGGTATTTCCCCCCTGATTAAGAAACCTGAAACAGCCTGGACATCAAGTTTTCAGGGTCTAGTAAAACCTATGTTACATGGACTCTAGTACAGGTCAAGTGCTTGGATATCAAACTTCAAATTTAAAAGCACGCGGACTCAGCCAAAAATGGACTCTTTTTTTTTTCAAAAATTTACTATGTGAGATCAAATGGTATTATAATTTTTATGTAACATACAGTATTAAAAACGCATTTTAACTCATTTTATAGTAATTATTCAACAATATATATAGATATAATGGTAGTATTAAATGAAAACATGTGTCCGATGAAAAGTATCAGACGCATATCCTACACCCTCATCCAAGTGTCGGGTGTCCGACACAAGTATTTGATTTATTTTGAAGAGTCCATGTAACATAACCTAAAACCAAAAACAATAAAATCCAACTTCCTTACCAAAAGGAACTGCACTCATGTTTACTCTCACTAGAAAATATTTTAATGTCACCAGCCTTCTCACTAACTTTCATTTTATTTATGACTTGTAATTAAAACTGGTAAAAAATACTTCTTAGTACTTGGGTATGATACACACTTCCACTGCTTGGGTAAAAAATATCAGATTGACACTGGAAAACGTCTAGTTTAAAATATTTTTAAAATATTTCTTGGCATTCCTGTATGTTTCTTATTTTTTCAATATTTCTAGCTTTCAAGAATCACAATGCCTCGAAACAAAATTTAGAACCATGATGTCTCCATCTCATCAAATCAAAAATATTTCACCATTTACTAGCCACTTGATGCTAACCATTATAAATTGTTTTCTCTTTAACGTAGTACCATAATCTGGCTACCGAGTGATTAATCAAGCTAGTTTGCAATATAATGGCCACATGTTACTAACACAAAAGAGTAATAGTTGAACAAAGTAGTGTGTTGACATACATCGAGATTAGATTGCAGCTCAGCATTGGCATCTGGTGCAGGCATTGCTCGAACAGCCCGATCGCGTGTGCGTGTTTTCTTAGGGCCATCACCGTGGGCTTTATTGGCAGCTCTTATTCTGCATAGATAGAAAATTCAATTTTTGTCTAAAGTCATAAATGAATAAAAATACCAGACTACATGCATTCAAAGAAGGAACATCAAAAGATGAGGGGGAAAAAAAGTTAAATAAATAGATGCACCATCAATAAAAGACGGAAACTGAATGTATACAGGTGGGAAGGAAATCTAATTAACATGATCAAAACTTTGGTAATAACTCAATTTCCCAATGCTGCTATTCAGAATAATTTTTTTTTACCTATTCTTCGAGATATCTCAACCTATATTGAGGCTTAAACTTTCATCATTTTTAAGAAATAATATAATTAGACACAAAATTATGTACCCAATTACCAATAAAGACTTGCAGAGGTGAAATCAGTTATTCCACAAAAAATAAAAGAAAGAAGAGGAAGGAGATTAATCCATGATGAAGCTCATTATTCGATTCCTCCAATCTCAATCTTTTGACATTATTCGACCTTTAAGATTGTAAAACATCAGTGCTAAACAACCTATATAAAAACAAAACGGCAGTTCTTAATAAACAGATCAATCACACCTACTCTTATTGATAGGAAATTGAAAATAAACTAGACTGCACATGTTGGATACATATCTCATACTCTTATCCAAGTGTCAAGTGTCTGACATAGGTCAGTTATATGTTTAGAAGAGTCCATGTAACATAGTTGTTAGAATACTTATTTTTGTTCTTTTGTTCTCTTGTTAATATTTACATAAGTTGAGGGTACGATGGTCATATTGCTATGTTAGTGCCTCTATATATATTTGGCTGATGTAAAGTTGAAGCACAATGATTATTCAATATATATATAAAATTTCTCTCTTCTCTCTTCTTCTTCTTCTTCTTCTTCTTCCTAAATCTCAACCCTAAATTCCATCTTTTTACATTCTTAACTTGGTATCAGAGCAATCTACCCTTCATTAGAAAGGTTTCTACAAACGCTGGAGATCGATTGGAGGTGACCGAGATGTGCTGACGTCATCAGCCGTACGATGACATCAGCATGACGTAAGCACTGTACGGACGGGTCCTCCACCCCTAGATTCGAAATATACTCCTTAGATTTATGGTGATTTTTGTGAAATTTTTTGATCATCCCTAATGTGAGTTTTCTATTTTCAAATGTTTTTCGTGTTTTTTGGTGTCAATCTATAAATCTAGACTTGGAACTGTTTTTTGTTGAATCTGCTTGCTGGAATCCTATCTCTAGGAGCCAAAAATCACTCCTTCAGTGTTATTTGCTATTATTTTGTTGATTTACTACCGTTGGATTGATGTTTGATTTGATTTTGGACTCTTTTTGGTACTATACATAGTCGGCAGTGTTATTATCCAGCCTCTAGCTACTGAAACTTACTGTATAGGGGCTGAAAATTATCTAGCAAGGTCTAGTTGATCTTAAAGTGATGATTTGGGTTGGTGGGTTGGTGTTTTTGGTTGAATTTAAATCCAAATCTGTTTGGTAGACATAGTTTCTCCATTCATGCCTCTGTAATCTTGGATTCTTGTTGATTGAACTAGTTCCAGTGGCTATACTCATGGTTGTAAGTGCTGATTGGTGCGGATAATTCTTATTTGCAAGAATTTTGTTGCATTCATACTCTTGTGTTGAGTATTTTGTGTGATTGATGGCTGAAATTGAGACTAAGGCAATGGCTATGAGTAAAGATGATGACATGCCCAAATCTATTACTACCAAGAAGTTGAATGGTGCCAATTAATTGGCTTGAGCTCATGCTGTAAAAATTTTCTTTCGTGGTAAGAAGAAATTCCGCTTCATTAGCGAACTCCCTCCTGCCAGTGACGACAAAACTTATGATGATTGGTGTAGTGAGGATTCCTGTATTAGAGGTTGGATTTGGCATAGCTTGGAACCACAGGTTGCTATTACCGTGGAATTTTGTGATACCTCTAAAGAAATTTGGGACTCCCTTGCTGAATCCTTTTCGAATCAGAGTAATGTCTCTCGTCTATGAGCTATATGAGTAGATTTTTGCTATGCACCAATCTAACCAGTCCCTTCCCAATTATTATAGTAGTCTCAAGACCTTGTGGGATCAATTATTGCAGCATCGACCATTCACTACTGATGTGAACAAACAAAAGCAACATTAGGAGGAGTTTATGATGGCTTATTTACTCTCTGGCTTAGATCCTGAGTTGCGAGGGCTCAAGAATCAGATTCTTGCCAACCAGTGAGACTCTACCTTCTGCTGCCAATGCCTATTCTAGGTTGTTACGCTCTTCATTGGGACAAACACAATCCACCTTTGGGTCCTCTACTTTATCATCTTCTACATTGGTTTCTAGAAATAGTGATCATGGGTCTACTCGCGGGGCTTTTCATGGTTCATCTGGTTCCCGGGCCTCTTATTCTGGTTCACAGGGTTCTCGTGGAGGTGGTTCTCGTAGTGGTGGCTCACGTGGTGGTTTCCGTGGTGGAGGTAGTACTGGACCTGGTTCTCGTACACGTGATGATCTCAAGTGTACTCATTGTGGTTCCCAAGGTCATACTGAACCTTCGTGTTGGCAGAAGTATGACAAACCTAATCATGTCCATCAGGTTATGGATGTTCCATTCTCACAGTCTTCCTTGTTGTCCACTGGCTCTGATGCCTTTCCGGTTAATTCTCATGAAACACTCACTACTCAGATTAATGAGCTTGCTGCTCTTGTCTACCTTCATCGTCTATTTCTACCATGGCTAGTTCACGTAATATTGCATGTGTGGCTAAGTCCTCTCAAACTTGGCTCCTAGACTGGTGCTAGTTCCCATGTCTCTGATAATTCCTCCCTTTTTGATACTCTTAGACTTGATGATCATACAATTATACTTGTTGATGGATCTTCTCGATCTGTCTATGATCAAGGTCCTCTTCATCCCTTTCCTTACCTTCTGGTCTTTATGTTCCTAAGTTTCTATTTAATTTGCTTTCTGTTAGCCAATTGACTCAAGCTCTCCATTATTCGTTGACTCAAGCTCTCCATTGTTCGATAACCTTTTCTCTTATCTCATGTGTTTTGCAGCCTCCAGACCAAGAAGATGATTGGTTAGGGGCATGAGAAGAATGGCTTGTACTTTTTGGATATTGAGACCTCTCCTCATCCTCTATCTGCTGTGTTGAGGGCTACTGTCTCTCCCCTTAAGTGGCCTTTTCGCTTGGGTCATCCCTCCTTGGCCAAGCTCAAGTTAGTTGTTCCAAGTTTAAGTCATGTTTCTCAGATTGAGTGTGAAGCCTGTCAATTTGGGAAGCATCACCGTAGTTCTTTTCCTAGTTGTAGTATTAGTCATGTGTTTGAGTCATTTGCTCGTCCATACAGATATTTGGGATCCTTCTAGAACTCCCACTGTTAATGGTTTATCTTAACTCAAACAATTAATCAATGGTTAACTTTACTGAGTTTACGCATAGAAGCTACCTATTCCAATAAATCTTAATGAAACAATTATAAACAGAAGCACAAAGATGCAAGTAAAATCAGCAGGGGCCTCAACGATCCACAAGTAGCAAATGCTCATACCTAACATGAGACATTCGTAAACAAATTTTTTGGGGCAGCCTGATTTCAAAACTTCATACGACACAGAGAATAAAACCCTTACCTGCGAGCCTCATCGTCACGTCGTTTGGCATCCATCTCTTTGGTTGGAGGGTATTGCGGAAGGCTAGAAGGATCACAAGCATGTGGCTCTGTAGTGAAAAACTACAGACAAATATACAAATAAGAACAAAAGCAGAAAGGTAAAAATACAAGGGCAGTTATCAAAAAGAAAATGCATTACGATACAAGCTCAGAACTGCTTGTCAGCAAGATAGAACTTTATTGACAAAGTTTGTATTCTTTATTATGCAAAGAGGTCCTTTTGGGATATCAAGAACGAAAATTATTCAGATTTTTAGACTTGCTTTTTATTTTCAACTGCAAACTAATGCATTCAGTGCATTCTGGTCAAAAGATCATTTTTCACTGTCCAATTGCTTATTTCTTGCATTTAACAAATAAAATAAAAAATCTACAAGCAAGTAGAAATTTCAACCAATAAGCTATCCAAATTAGCAGAAAATTTGTTTGGCCATTAATAAGGCATTCCTAGAAAGAACAAGATAAGTGAGGGGTTGGATAGTGATTTTCCCTGAAGATGCTTTCCAAAGAGCAACCTCATATGACCTTGTTCTCCATTCACTGACAAGTTATTATGTAAGAGAAACTAGAGAAAAAAACACTAGATATTATAATTAATAATAACACTGAAACAGAAACCTGGTGCAAAGAGAAGAAAACTTACAGGGCAACATAAGACCCATATAAAGTGATTAAGAGCAGAATGATATAAGATACCTAAGATTTTTCCCAAAGCGGTACCAACAGTTCCATTCCCAAGAAGAAAAAAAAATATGACAGGAGCACCATAGGCATGAAGGGTGTGTTTGGTTTGGTTTTGGGAGATAAATTTTCAAAAAAAAAATTTGGAGAAAAGAGTTTAGAAATTTTTTTGGTTTGTTTGGTTGATATTTTGGAAATAGTTTTGAAGTATGAGAGTTTGGAATGATTTAATATTTTGTTGTAGTTGAGTAGATGTGTGTGAGAGAAAAAGAGATTGAGAAGGAGAGAGGAGAGAGAAAAAGGGATTGATTGGTGTGTAGGAGAGAGAGAGTGAAATTGAAATTTTTTTCAAAAAATTTCCAACCAAACAAAATTTTGAAATTTTTTTTCCAAAATTGTGTTTTGAGAGTTAAACCAAACAAGGCCGAAAGCTCTCCAGGTGATAAACATGTCCACATATATGTGTTTGGAGAGAGGGAAGTGAAGGCATGGAAAATCTCTCCCAAAACCATTTGGTCTGTCAGATTTATAGTCTCCAGTATGATTCATTCCATTCTAATCTTCTCTATCTTAGTTTGCAAGTCCCATTAAGATGCTGATTCACACAAACCTGATTACTAATTAATTATTAATGTTTTTCAATTTCTCAGTGGTCCCCAATTTGAATTAACACTGCCACTCATACCTTTTTCTTTATGTGTGTATATATCCATACATACATATATACATTTATATATTCTCTGTAGAAAATTTTCAAATTACAGAAATGCAAAATAAATTGAAGTTACTTTCTTCGTTTTCAAATTTACTAGTCTTCAGCATACTGCTTCAAATCTTCCACAATGCTACTTTACACAAATGGAATCTCAATTCTTTACTGGGAGATTGTCTTCCAATCACATGTAGTCTACTGTGCTTCTCAAACATGATAGACATTTTCAACAATTTCAAAACATCTCAGCTACCAGACATAATTTAGAAAATCACACCAGAATAAGCAATAAACCATTAACAAGGTAAGACATTGATATAAGCCAAGAAAAGTCATGTCAATCATGAAATAGATAGGTAATTGGGTATGTAGAGACTGACTTCACTCCTTAATGCATCGGTTGCCGTTTCACGTTCAGCTGGATCAATTGCAAGAAGATTTTCAATTAAAGGCAGTGCTGATGGAGGGAAATTTTTGAATGTCTCTGAAACACATCTCTTGTAAGGATCCCGGGGCTTGAATAAGGTTGCATTTGGCAATTTTGATTTTTTCCAATATTCGTCAGAAGGAGAGCCACAGAGCTTGTAAATCTTATGCAATTGCTCTACCTTGTGACAGAAAAAGACAATTGTTAACAGTATAAAAGAAAAGAGACAGTTACCTGTTTATGGGCAATGTTTAGAAATCTAAAAGTAGTACTCCACATAAAATGCCATGCATTGTGCAATATATGCTATCAACAGATATCCTAAAACTTCAAGCAGCTGAGGAGCAAGATTAAAATATTCAAGGAAAGCCAACAGTGACATACAGATAACATCCAATTCAACAATAGATGGGAAACTCCATGAAAGCATGGCTTAAATGCAGGAAAAATCCAATACATAAACATATCCCCAAAACTTAAGCCTACCAATTCAATCATGGTAATATCCATTGCCAAAGTTCAGACATGAAATATAATACAAATAAACTGGCATACATATTCGCCAACCCCTTTATAATCACTACATTCATTAGGAATCACAGATTAAAGTATGCTGATATTCCTTTATGCCTCCACCACTCTTCCAATGCCAAAGTAATATCAGAACCCTTTCTTTTCCTAACAGCCAATCAAGCAATAAATTGTAAAGTTGATGTCAGCATAAATACACCATGAACAAGCAATATGTGCACCCACCCTCACTATGCCTAAACAATTTGAAATTGTAAAATAGCACGAGAACCCAAAACTGCCCCAACAACACCAAAAGAGGACCGAGCAGCTCAAGCAGTTCTCACGAATTCCAAGATAGCAACAAAATCCCTAATAATTTACAACATCAAGCTACAACAGATGGTGCAATGGGACCTTTAAGATTTACGGCTTCTGATCCTAATGTAACATTGTTGTTACTTGCATCCCTAAAAGAGGGCAAAAGCATTTTTCCTGTGTGGCAAAATATTCCTCCACCTCTAGCCAGCGCCATCTTTAACGTTTCCAGGGATCCATCACCACCACCATGAACACAACCACAATCAAGAATCCCCATTTTTGTTTCCTCTCTCTACTTCGCCAAGAGAGGCTTGTGGAAGAGGCAGATTTTAAGACCACTAAAGACTTGTTTGGTGGGGAGTTGATGAGAAAATCCATGATAATTTTACATTCCCAAATCTGGAAGTGACTACTTAGAATCTGCAAAACTCATTCAATTCTCATAAACTTCGTCCATAAGAGAAAAGCTTTCATTATTATTGGATTGCTCAAAGATGTACTGTGCGACTCTCAATGACTGCTCTGAAATCAGCAATATGGGACAGTGGTGGGGGTTTCAGTAAAGATGACAAAGGAGCAATTGTGTTAGCTCAAAGAGGAGTTTGGTTTTGTCGGATGGTCCATTCTCCACCAGCGGTTACGTCAAGTGGTATATATTGCCACTACAGTGAGGAAGGAGCAGAATTGCAAGGTTTGAGCCCCAAATGGGACATTGCATGAGCATAGTACTTACCAGGTGGGGGAGGAGCAACACACAATAACAAAAAGAAAACAAAGTGTTTTCTAACCATGTTTCTTCTTTTCTTCCAAAAACTGTAACCAGAATTCTGGAAAGTGGAAACACAACATATGGCAATTAACTTGCTTTGAGCAGCCGGATAGTAAGATTTGGTTCACAGTAATCTTGCAGGATCAACTCCACAGAGAAACAAACAAAAGGCCATGTTCATTTTACCCCTAAGAAGTCATCAATACTAAAATGAAAAATATGCCTACCAAACATGTTTCTTTTTCTTATACAAGGGATGGAAGGAGTTGGAAAACATGTTTTTCTGCTTTACTTTTTTCCAAAAATATGAGAGGCATACTAAGGATAAGGAAAAATATAGAGAGAAACATTCAAATGACACAAAAATAAAAATCGCATGATAGAACACAGAAGTTGGTTTATACCTCCGTACGACCAGGCATGATAGGCTTCCCAGCCAATAATTCAGCTAAAATGCAACCTGCACTCCACAGGTCTATGCCTACACTGTAGTCAGTTGCCCCAAGAAGAAGCTCTGGAGCTCGATACCAAAGTGTAACCACCCGACTAGTCAAAGGGTGCTTGTGGTTAGGGTTGACAATAGTAGCCAACCCAAAATCAGCTATCTTAAGCATTCCTCCATTGTCAATAAGAAGATTCGACCCTTTAATATCACGGTGGAGCACACCACGGTTGTGACAGTGCTCAAGCCCACATAATAACTGATGCATATAACACTTTACCTGCATAAATAAAAAACGGTGAATAAAAAAATGATGCATATAACACTTAACCTGCAGAATTGTAGTTCAAAATTGTAGAAAGCCAAGTCTAACCTGTGCTTCTGTAAACTTGATATCTGGGCTAGCTGCAAGTCCAGCTAAATCATGCTCCATGTACTCAAACACCAAATACAAACTACACGACATTCTCGAAGTGACCAAACCCTCCAATTTTATAACATTTGGATGATCAAGTCGCCGCAAAATAATAATCTCTCTAGACATAAATCTCACACTTTCTGGTTCCAAATTATCAAATCGTACCTTCTTCAATGCAACAATTTTCCCTGTCATAGTATCTCTTGCTTTGTACACATTGCTATATGTTCCTGACCCAATCTAATACACATAAAATAAATAAATAACTATATATCTATTTGATGAACATACCAACATCAAGAACATTCATGCCAAAGACAAATGACCCACCTTGTCAATCTTCTCAAAAGTGTCAGCACGTCGAGGAAGCCAACCATCAATTGCTTCACCAACATGTGCAGAAAGCCAAGATGGCCATCCAGCTGCAACTTGTTCCCCATGTTTATGCTTGGGGGGATTACCCAGCCTCGGATTTGGCCTCGATCTCCTCCTCTCACCCTGCGACCGCTTATCACCGTCAACCTTCTCCTCCTTCCGGGTCACCCCACCCTTATCATTATCGATCTTGGTCTCCCCTAATGTCTCCCTAGACTCTTCAACACTCAAATTCTTACTCTTTCTCTCATTCACACCCTCCCTCTTCTCCTCCTTAGCCTCATAAACTATCCCCGACGAAACCTCTCGACCAAGAACACACCCCATTTGTCAAATCTACACTTCATCTCTTAACATATTCACTAGTACTCTCTATCATCAACTTGTCAATACAAATCAACCCTCCTACAATTATAACAACCTGCAAACAAAAAAAATAAAAAAACCTAAGATTAACATCAGCAAACACACACAAACACTCTCTTGAGTTGACCTTAAAGTAATCAATTCACACTTCCGATTGATCAATCTGATACATACACATTACACACACCTACATGTAGAACAAGAAATTGTAAACCCTAATTCAGGAAGCAGACTATTCAAGGCTTCCAAAAAACATGAGAATTGAAGAGAGAGAGAGAGAGAGAGAGAGGAGAGTTACATGATTGAAATCTGGTGAAGAGAACAGTGGAGTTCTAGAGAGAGAGTATTGGAAATCAGTCTGTTGCTTTCTATATATTCTCTCTCTATTCAATCTGCTCTGTCTGCGCTGTCTTTAGCTTTCGGACAATAAAGAAGAAAAGATCGCTGCATATATATATAGTGTATACATATGTGTATATGAGAAGTAGTTGCCGATCTCTCCAAGTCAAAGCTCCATAGCATGGGTACAAAATACAAATAAATAAATTTAAATTTAATTTTCGAAAAATGTTGAAGATCTTTTTTTTTTCAAGAAATTTTTGAATTTATTAAGAGAAAATAAAATTATTTTTTTATAATTGATAAAAAATTAATTTTTTTGAAAATATTTGATAATTTTATTCATTACGCTTGGTTTCAATTTTCTAGATTCAGTTTTTTGAAAATTGAGATTTTTTGCTTTTAGTATTTTTTGTTTTTTGTTTTTTGTTTTTAGAGAATTTTTTTAAAATTTTAAATAATTTTTTTTATTTTTTTAAATTCACTTTATTTAGATATATCTAAAAAGCAAAATATTTGTAAAAAATATTGTTAAAAATTAATAAATACACAAGAATACAAAAATTGTACTGAAATCTTGTATTTTTTTTCTATTTTTGTTATTTAATAAAATTTCTAAAGATTTTTTTTTATAAATATTATATTTTTAAATGTATTTATGTTTGGTGTATCTAAAAAAAAAATTAAAAAAAATTGCTTAGAATATTAAAAAATTTAGTGAAAAAAAAATATAAAAAATATAAAATTTCAATGGTGAAAAGTGAATCCTGAAAATAAGCTAGCTTAATAACTAAGTAAAAGACAAATTTAGCATATTTCACTTTATTTGTTTACTTGTTTTTATTTCTTAATGATGAAATAAATTAAAAAAATAAGAAAATATACCCTACTCATAAAATGGAAAAATTTAAATGTTACACTTTTTTATTTTTTTTATTTTAAGAATAGGAAGGCATAGGTATATATTGCGAATTCATTGGCTTATTTTTCCTTCCAAAGAAAATATTATAAATGCGAGCGTACTAGTAAGGATTAAAAAATCCTTACATATTAAATTCAAATCAATTATCAAACGATTGTGTTAACAGTTCTTTTGCCTCAATGAAAAAAATTTCAAAATTGTCAAGTATAGGAAAAAGAAAAATTAAAAGAAGAAAAAGGGAGACAGAGAAAGATAATTGAGTGAACAATCAGAGTGATTGAATGAATAATCAAAGTAACAATTAATTACCTTTATTCCTATGCTTTGAAAATAAAGTACATAAAATTACCTCTACTCTTATGCTTCGAAAAGAAAGTGTTGAAAATAAAGTGTAAGAAATATAAATGATAAGGAAATATAAATGACAAGAAAATATAGAAATCAATTATTTTTTATTTGAGTCCCTATTTACAATATAGCCATAAATGATTGTTTATAGGCAAACATTTGTATGAAAAAATTGCTTATTAACTATCACATTCTTCCATTTCCCACATTTTATATTCTATGATCTTTCACTTCATTTTTATGTCTCTATAACTTGTTTTAACCTCCAATTCCTGCTTCATGATTCTCTACATTTTCCATCGTCTTTTCACATGTGTTTAACGGTTCATACTTTTCATAACCTCTAAATGAGTAGAAAAGTGTCACATGTCCTATAATTTATCAATAATAATAATATTAATAATTAAATTATTTATTTATGGTACCAATAAAATTATAATCATTTACATTGCCCGTTAGATCATGAGCTGACTTAACTACAAATTGATTCTATAAAATGTTCACCAAAACTTAAGAGTATGCAAATGACCACATTTAAGCTTCGTTTGGAATGTGAGTTGGTTTTTTTGATTTTTTTTTTAGTTTTTTTACTATTTTAGCTAAAATAGTCTCGTTTAAATGGATTTTTTGACTTTTTAAATTTTTATGAAAAAAATAATAATAATTATAATTTAAATGTAACAACTTTAAACATACGATTAAATATTTTATTTATTTATTATTATTTTTTTTTTTTTAACTATTTTTAGTTTCAACCCATTTCTAATCCACGTGCCAAACCAAGACGTAGCATTTGTTGACGTCTGGCCCAGTGAGTTGCGTCTAAGCAAGTCCGAGCTTCTACAGCCAAAGCCGAAGACAGATGTACCTTCCCGGTGCTTTGTGCAATTACTATTTATTTATTTTCATTCACACAATGTATTCCAAATATTCTCAATTTTCTTATTTTTCACCCGACACTGAAATTCTCAGTTAAGCATCTGAAATCCAAATTAAGAAAGCCTCAAAGAAAATGAATGTCTTCCCATTAGTTTGTCATTCAACAGTAGTGTGGAAATATATTTATTTAAATAGAAATTCAACCGACCTAATATAATTAAAAGGTCAAAAGAGATAAAATACAAAAATATAACAAAATAATAAATTGATATTGATAACTTTGTTATAGGTAAAGGAAAGAGACCGGTCACTATTAGAAAATAATAACAACGACAACAATCATAATCATAACAAACATAATAATAATATACAATCTTCAAATGGAAGAAGAAAACAGTCTATGTTTGGTATTCATAGCTAATATGCTACATGAGGACACAATAAATAAATGCATAAATCAATATGATAAGTTCTCTCTCATAATCAAGGCAACACCCCTCATAAATACATAATAAATATTATGAAGAGTCACAATTCTTCAATAAAACAAAGAAATATAAATTGCAAAAAATACATTTATGCCTTTCCTTTACTATGCCCAAAAGTAGTAGGTTTTTTATTTTTTTCCTTATAACCGATAATCAATCCAAGGCACAGCCCTTCGAAATCATCTTTAGGAGTGCAAATTGGATATGTGAAGTAGGATAAAGTATAAATTATTAGGACCATTAGCTAACTCGATCTCTACTTCCATATATTTCAACACATATCCAGCATGTACAATCTTTAGATTGCATTCGAATTTTAAATTTGAAAAGAAAAAACAAAAATCAAATGAATAAATGAATTGAGTATAAACTATTTTGTATTTATTTTTTTCTTCATAATTCAAAACTCAAATACAACAATAAGATATGTTTAGATGACAAATTATCCAAGCACCATTAAAAAAAAAAAAAAAAAAAGGTGAGAAAAGACAAGAACAAAATGAAAAGAAATATTTTTCATTTTTCTTTTGAAAGCATTTTTAAACAAGAAACTTCATGTTGATTATAAAACTATAGATAGTACTTGGTTCACTATTGATTACATTTTTCATAATTTTTTAATGAACAATTTAATTGTACAATCATTGCATTTCAACTCATTCTAATGAATCAAACATAACAACATGTTTGCATGGCCTCACATCGTGAGAACTTTCCATCTCAATTTTTAATTTTTTAACGCTACATAACAAGAAAATCACGTTGAAATAAAAAGTGTTTTTAAGTCCGAACTTAATTTTTACAATCAGAAAAAGATGAACCATAATGACATTGGAGGGAAAATAGAGTGTAAAAGTGTAACTTATCCGAAAAGGAATCATAGTAAAAATTAGAGGAAAATAGTGTAAATGTTTACATATTTTACAAAATTCGTAGTGCATGCTACAGAAGGAGAAATTTCATACAGATGCTACAAAAGAATATTTATAACCCTCCAACAAAAAGGCTCAACTAGTCTAGGGTTTCATTTCCATTCAGAAAGTGCTTAGAAGTTCCACACACTCATATATATATATATATATATGAATACAACAAAGTCAAGGTATAGGTAGATCATCATATATTATAAATGGATCCATTTGAATAACAGAGCTAATGTGGGAAAGGCATTCACAGTAACATTCCTAGTTCACTTGGACATGTACTGCAATCATCTATATTTGCCATATCCACTTGAAGTGATATGCCCTCCATTGAACCAACAACTAGCAACATCTCCAATAAACTCAAAAATACATTAGAAGTAACTTCAAGATCCACATGAAACAAATGAACAACCCAACAAAAAAGCACAAATTGTACAAATAAAAACACTCACCCGCTGCCTACAATGCTCAAAATTGTTAGGTTTCCAATTCGCACATCAACTTTAACTTCTCAATCTTCGCTTCTCTTCTTCTTCTTCTTTTTATCCTTCTTGCTTGGAGTTTCAGTTTCTCCTTCCTCAGCTTCCGCATGTTTTCTCTTCTTTTTCTTCTTCTCTCCAACAATTTCGTCATCATTCTCAGCGTTCTCATCCGAATGTTTCTTCTTTTTCTTCTTCTCTTTTTTCCCTACCTCCTCGTTTTCTGGTTCTGCACCAACCTCCTCCTCATTGTCCTCTGCATCAACCATCTTCTTCTTCTTTTTCTTCTTCTCTTTCTTCTCTCCATCAACAACAGGAGCCTCCTCTACTGCTTCCTCAGTTTGAGTCAGTTCTGATTCTGTCCGCCCAAGTACAGAATCAGCTGAAGGATTGTAGACCTACATGAAACAGAAGAGTCGAGACTACATTAAATAAATCAACCACAAAAAGAAAAATTCAAGGTAATTTAAACTAACCTCGCTTGAGGTTTTGAGGGAAAAAAAAAATACATTAGCCCCCACAAGATTTGCATACTTGCATTGGGCACCCTTAATTTTAATTCACATAAAAATTAGCTCATTTTTCATCAACAATTACTTAGTTATATGAATGAAAAAATGATATTTTTATCTCTTTGATACTAAAAGTATATTTTACTTTGAATGGAAAATTGATATTTTTATCTCTTGTTATATATTATACTTTGTCTATCCTTATATCTACACACAATCTACATTAGCTATGGTCGCTTTAATCTTAGTAAAAAGGTCGGTGTAATTATGCCAAACTTGCAAAAAGCTTATTTTATTTTTCTAAAATTCAAGGGTAGTCAATGTAATTTACCCAAAAAAATTGGGTATTGCTATTTACACAGCATAAAAAATCTCATTATATGGTTCAGATATAAATTTACGAACAAAAGTCAAATATTCGGATATAAATTTATGAATAAAAAGTAATTGTTCGGGCATTAACAGTTGAACGAAATATGTATTTGAAAAAAAAAAAAAATTTGTTCATCAATTTATGTCCGAACATTTGTTTTTGTTCGAAAGTTTATATCTGAACAAAATAAATGGCGTGTAATGAAATTTCGTGCGAATAGAATTTCCCAAAAATATTTAAGCAAAGAGAAATGCAGACCTTGGCAGTGGTTATCATTGCTCCTCCTCCCTTTTTACGGTCCTTATCATAGAATTCTATCTTAGGTTTGCCCTTAGCTGATCCAGCAGAACGGCCCAGTTCTCTGCCTTCCAGACTCCTCAATCGTGCTTCAAGCTACCAAAAAAAAGACATGCATAAGAAAAGAT